>NC_081411.1:471245776-473645776 GCF_030272615.1 Cryptomeria japonica | reverse complement strand
CCTTGGGAAAGGAATCTTTGGAGAGGTCAACATATGTTTGACCCGAAAATAAACTTCAGAGGGGTTTAAAATGGGTTAAATGAACACCTAGGGGTAGTTTAATAGGGTTTCCTAAAGCCCATAAGGTATACCTAGGGGTTAGGGGTAATTTTAGGCAAGTTTCTACTTTTAAGTGACCTTTTTGACACTTTAAAAATTGGCTTTTTTGAGTTGTGCGAAAATTGAAATTAGAAGTTTGATCTAATTGAAAACTTTCCTATTCGAATGAAAGTCTTTTTCCCATTCTGTCTTACTTTCCTTTTTGGTTTTTTAGAAACTTGTGAGAACTCAAAGAATGAGCTTCTTAAGAAAGAATTTGAAAATTTGAGGGTAATCACCCACTCTCCATTTTTGGAGACAAGAGAATTTTGTAAAGAAAAGATAGAATATTGGTTTTGAGAACTTTCGCTGAGCGTAGAAAGAGAAGAACCGTGGAATTGGGCTGCTCATCCTCAACAAAACTAAACTACCTTTTGGGCAGATTAAGGTTGGTCATATTCATCATATAATGGATTTCTTATTGCATGTGTTTGTAAGTAATGTTTGTGAAAAAGAGATTTATTTCCGTGCATGTTCTTTTGGAAATTTATTTGGTATTTTGTTTTATACTTTGTTTTGTGTTTGGGAGTAATCAAGATCTCCTACTCTTGGGAGAGAGGAGGATCTTGTGGGTGGTAGAAGTGACAGCCCTCGAGTGAGAGACTCTCATTATGAGAGTGATCACAAGGGAATTTGTGTGACCCTTGTTGCATGGCTTGTTTATGCATTGGGGGTCATAAGGAGGGAAATAAGGCATGAATGCCTTAGGGGGGCATAAGGAATAAAGGGGCTGATTATGTTATACTTGATGTATTTTGTTTGCCATGAGGTGGCTATATGCTTTAGTTTGCCATGAGGTGGCTATTTGTTTGGCCATACTTGCAGTCTCCTCAGGGTACTTGGTCCACTACCACCCTTGTAAGGACATCACAAATGTGTAGTGTAGTGTAGCCCGGGTTGGGAGTGTGTTTTGAGTTTGTGAGTATTCTGTCTTCTGTGTTGCGTGCTTGTTACCTGTCTAGGGCTTGGTTCTCCGAGCTCGGGGGTGGCTACTAGTTAGCCTAGGCTGGGAGGTGAGCACTCCATGGTCATAGCCTATGTTTTATTTACATGATTGTTGGAAGAAAGGAAAGAGGACAAGTAGAGGTTGCTGGATTTCAGTTGTTACAGAAAAGGTGTGGAAATGGAATATATATGTTTTAAGTAGCAACATTTTAATAGGAAATTATGTTGTATCTATCTTTCGAAAAGAAATGTATCAAGTGTTTGTACGAGCTTCATTGAATAGAAATGAGAGATCCATTAGTATTGAAGGTTATTTCGTAATTTGATGTACCTTATAGAGATGAAATATTGTTTTATGCTACACTAAAGAAATGAATCTAGATTTAGTTCCTAAAGATTTTCTGAAACTTTAATAATTGTAGGTTATACAATATTTAGGAAAGAGAAATGAAATTTATTTTACCCCTTTATGCATATGAAATAGATTAAGGAAATAAAGAAATGATTTAATGATTGCATGCATGCTATTTTCAAATATGAAAGTTCCAATTTAATTCCTATTGCATGGCTAAGTTTAAAAGATTCTAGATAAATTAAGTTGCAGAAATTAAAATCGCATATGTATTTGCAGGAATTTAAGTCTAGAAATTTAATAGTCTATCTAGTTTAATAATCACATATGTGTGTAGTTGCTGTTAAAATTTTCGTACTCTATTATTTATCTTTTTGCAGAAAATAAAATCTATACTATTCTTAGTGAATTTAATTCTGATAGTTACCTTATTTTTGGCAGAAAGTAAAACTATATTTAGATAAATCTAAATTATTTAGCCTATTTTTTATTAAAGCAACAAGGTTAGCAAAGAAAAAAATAATTTAAGTGCATTCAAAATATGTTTATTTAAGTTTATATCTAGAATATATGTATATAAATAGAAAGTATATATATATACATACATATTTATTTATAATCATATTTAACCCATATTTGTATTTATAATGTAACAGATATATATATATATATATACTCATTTAAAAAAATATATATAAAAAAAAAAAAAAAATTTAAGAAAAAGGGGTTTTGGGCGGAGGGCCGAAACCCATTGTGTGTGCACACAGTGGGCGGCGCCAACGCCGACACTGTGTGAACACACAGTGAGCGGCCCGTGGACCGCCACTATGTGGGCACACAGTGGGCGGCGCTCATGCCGCCACTGTGTGAACACACAGTGGACGGCCGCAGACCGCCACTGTGTGGGCACACAGTGGGCGGCGCCCGCGCCACCACTGTGTACGCACATAGTGGTGGTCGGGTAAAACCCCCACGCCACTACCTCTCCCCCTTCAAAAAAAAAAAAACTTCGGCCATTCCTCCATGCCTTCGAATTTGATCGGCCCTGCAATGCAAGAAGAAAAAAAAATTAATATAAAACCCTAGCCCGTGTAGGGTTAGGGTAACATAAGAAAACAAAAGATTTTTAAGAAGAATATATAGAGCATTTTATAATATACAATTTTAGTTAGGGTTTGCATGCATATTTTAAGAATCCGTGAAAATAAAAAAAAATTAAAATAAAATTAAAAATATATATATATATATATATATATATATATATATATATATATATATATATATATATATATATATATATATATATATATATATATATATATATATATATATATATATATATATATATATATATATATATATATATAATTTGAAAGTATGAATGAATAGGGCAAATTTTTAGACTAAATATTTTATAAACTTATATATGCTTTTGAAATTCAAATGGGCATGTTTTAAAAGGATGTATAAATTTTAAAGGTTTCTGGAGTTCAATCTTATGAAAGATTTGGATGAATTTGGGTAAATTAATCTTGGAGATCTAAATGGATTTTTTTTTATAAATAAATGGAATAATTAAATAATTAATTTAAGAGGATAGAGTGGGGGCAAAAAAAAAGATTAATCCCTCTAAGTGGACTAAACCTTGTGAACCCTATTAACCCAAGAGGGAACTTGTATTAGGTAAATTAACCATCTTAATGATGATTGGCACTTTAATTGTAACGGTTCCATTTGATAATATTAATGCAAATAAATAGGTTTTAGTATTGAATTAATAGAAGCCAATTTCTTTATAAAATTAAGTATTAAGGAGGAACGTAATTACAGGATGGAGGAAAATTGATATGTAATTAATATAGAACCAAGTAAATTATGTTAATGTCTAGATAAGACAAATGGTTAAATTTATGTTCTAATATTCGCAAACGAAATGATAAAGACTTTTGAATGAATTTAATATTCCCTTATAAATTTTATTCGCCCCACTTGATTTTAGGAACTATCGTAAATTGTTATGTTAGTATTTAATATCAATTAATAATTTGTTAGAACCACATGTTAAGTTGTCATAACTATTTAAAGTGAATGAATGCATGTAATTATGGGTTTTAAAAAAAAATTTGTCGATTGTGTTTTGCCCTAAATTTTGGGCATGACAGGACAACTCAAACATACATGAAAATGTAAAAATGTTCTGATTTTAAAAGGATTTATGACAAATCACAAATAAAATAGACCAAAAACTGATAACCTAACAACATCTTCTAGAAAATACCAGTACCTTATCCATTGGGCTACAGGGTCTCTGAAATATTACTGAAACCTTATAGAAACTTATCTAACATTTGATTTGATCTTAAATGATAATGCCTTACAATATCGTTTTATTTGCAGTTTCTTACCCAAACTACTTATCAAATCCTGGTACAAGCATTATCTCTCTGTAATTTCACTCAAGCATTTTAATTAACCCCTTGGATTAAAGCATAGAATGGAAAACTACATACACATAACAATGCAATAATTAAATGAAATCCTTGATTCCATTAACTCAAAAGAAAATAAAGTCACACACAGGAGAGAAAGGATTGAAAATTGTATTTGTATTAATTTCAAAAGCCATCTTCCATCAAATAACATAGTACATTTCATTTACCAAATAACCCACTTGAAAACTAAAACTGGTAACTATCTTGTATTTTTCTCTGCCAAATGACATTACAATTTATGTTGTTTACTCATGACTTCCCAAAACTGGAACCAAATCCTACAGACTGGACCTACCTAAAGAGACCCTCTTCAAAGATGCTTGAAACCCTTTCTTATGGCCTTGATTTCCCTTTTATAGAAAGAAAGGGAGCAAAAAGCTTTAGGCCTAAGGACACATGTCACTAGAAAGTTAAGCCAAGGAGGCCATACACAGTTCTATTACAAAATAGTCCTTATCCATATGTCGATACCTGGGATAAAGTGGAATCAAAATCTTCAACTAATTATAGGTAGAAACAAAAATGCTTGAGTCGTGTTGTTATCACCATGACACCTTCGGATGGACTTTGAGATGCCCTTCTCGTAAAGGAAACCAGAGCCTGGCAAGAAGTAAAATCGCCCCCAAACTAGAGGAAGATCTCCAACCTTTATGTGCCAAATCAGAGGAAGTGGAAAATAGAGCTTAAGGAAAAACATAATATGTTGTGGAGGCATTGCAGCTTCCATGTTGTTGCAAAGATGAATAGCTACCACTCCTTACTCAAACAAATCCTTCTTTTAGTTCCTTGTGGGATCCTTCCTCAAACACTCTACCAGCGATTGGCAGAGTAAGAACAGAGAATATGTCATGCATGACTTTCTCTGATAAGAAAAGGCTTTCACGTCCCCTCTGACAATCCTCCAAACTTTCACAACCCCTCTGACAATGAGCAACCTCATACCAAATCAAAAAACATCCATCCAGTGTAAAAAATATGCAACGACTCCATGCATAATCCTCTTCAAAAACCATTTTCTTTACTGATAAAAAAATGCTCTCAAAAAATGAAGAAGTTTGTATCCTTTTCTACCCATTAATCACTACCCTACTACATTTATAACCAAAGTTTAATTAAAAAATGGTAGTGCTCATTCATGTGAAGAATCATCACCCTGATATTTTTTACTCATGTTGCTAGCTATGGATTCCAGCAATCATGCATACAAACCCAGGTCACTGTCACCTCTGGGCCATCAATCCACTACCTCCTGCGTAAGATCACCTTGCACGAATGATTTTGTTATGCTATTATTCCTCCTTGAGTGTATAGTTTTTTTCTTTAGAATCCCTATCAACAAGCAATCTCTAATTTCATCGGGGAACCCATGATCCTTCATATCCAACTCAAAAGTTATTCCAATCCTTTCACGCCTTTGGGACATCATCCTTGCTTATCTAATCAATCTTTAACCCAACAAAAACCTTCTACAAGGATGAGTCGGCATTCAAAAATTTTAACTTGTAGCTATCTGCTCCAAGTTGGCAAGCCTGTATTATGTTCATTCTATGTTTCCCACGCGGGCGACAACCAATACCTTTAATGACCCTTTTAAAAATCAATTTGAAACTCAATTGTAGATCCTGCCCAGCCTATCAAATCAAACAATCACTAATGGTCAACATGGCATTGACCTTCCATCATGGCTTGTGGACCCATTAAACCTGTGACATAGTAGTGTCGTATCATCTTTTAGCCTAACACTGTCAGCAGCTCCACTGTCAGTCTTCTTGGTTAGCTCAGAACACGTGGCATCATCTCATGATGTCATGGTCCATAACCTTATTGCAACTTTTTTCTTGGGGTTACGAGGAACGTTGAATCTGTTCACACTTTACCATGCAACCAAAATGCCCAGTAACCTTTGCAAATTAAAAATCGAGCACCTTTTCACCCAGATCATAACATCACCATCCATTTGAAACATGTGCAAATTGATGGGGCCCTTAGTAAGCCAGTCTTTACCTCTTGAGAACCTGTAACATGAGGTCTTAAAAAGTCAAACCGCCAGCTTGCCCCTCTCCACCAAAAACATGTGGCATCATCTGGTGATGCCGCAGTCTTTATCTTCCTTGCACTTTCAAGCATAGGGAAGCGTGGACCATCGAATCTAAACTTCCTTTATCCACCAGCCAAAATACTTGGAATTTTAGACTTAGGGAAAATATAAGGGGCCCACTGAAGACAACTTAATGCTTAGGAAATAGAATGGCCCCGCCAATGGTAACTAACCCTTTGCTTAAGTGGAAAAAATTAATGACTGATCATATCAGGCTTAGGGGTCTTTCTTCGCGAGACTTAATCAAAAAATCACAAACCCTAAACCCTAGACCTTGAACTTTGACAAAGGGCAAAGTAAATCCAAAATGACCAATATTTTGGCTCAAATATGAAAATTCTTGTGTAGTTATTTTTAGGACTATCAGTGGCTCTAGTTGGGGACGTTCATTTCATAGGAATGAGGCAAGAATCCAGAATATTTGGTGAAGCAGACCATTTGCAGAGTAGGCCCAAAATAAATTACCTAGACAGGGCAATTTCAACAGAAAGGAAACTACACTACCAAAAGAAAACTAACTAATGCTCATGGATAATAACTACTTTTAAGAAAAGTAGAGATTCAAGAACTATCCATGAATAGGCAATTCAAGAAGGAAAAAGTAACTATTCCATTGGGCATAGAGTCAGAAAAGATTACTCTACCCCAAGTTTCTTATGGCCTAAAGGTCAAACCACATGTGATGGCCCAATGCCATCTGTCAAAATCAATCAATGTTTCCCTCGATCAAAAATGTAGTTATGATCGCATTGCATCATGAACAATATAGAGATATTACTATCATATAGCTGTTCATGACCAGTAAGCTCTTCATCCTTTAGCATGTCATAAAAACCTTTTATCTCAATACACCCTCCACTAATTTGAACCTTATCACTAGGTATTGCTTGAAATAAACAGAACCCATGCTCAATGTCTGAAATAAAATTATGTTGATAACAACATTCAACAAGTTTCATGATAGCCCCATCAAGCTAAAAAGGGAATTGAAACACTTCATACTCTGTTTTGCAACTGGCATCATTAAAATTGGTCTCTTTATCTATTTGCACCTCCATAACATATTCATTATTGAAGCATTCTTGCAAGCATAATATAAATTCATCACAAATGTCAAAGTAAATGCTCTCATATGTTGTTCCATCCAACATAACAAATGGTTTACAAATATCTATATTTGAACAATCAATGTTTGAAAACCATTTTAATTCACTTCTATTTCCCATTGACATAGTCATTGATTCTTGATCACTACTTTGTATACTCAAATCACTAATTGATGAAAAAGAATCATTACTGACCTTTCCAATAAAACTATCCTCATGCACAACAAAATATTCCAATTCCGGTTTTAAAATGTCACATGGAGCACCAAAGCAACAATCTTCTTCATCCACTTCACAGCCTTGGACAATATCAATGAACTCCACACTCTCATATTCCATGTCAGCATTTGTAACATCAAAAAGAAAATCACCCTCACATTCACTAGTCACAAATGTTTCTAAATCAAATCTAAAGAAATCCTCAAAATCATCAGGATAATAGGTTTCATGACAACCTATTTCATCTTCTTCACTTCCCAAATCTTCATATGAAGAAGACTTCTCACAAAAATCAAATTTACTATATGGCTGATCCATATATTTGTCTGATGTAATCTCCTTATTATTCATTAACTTCTGAGTCATTTCATACACAACTGTTTGTAATGGAACAAATGGTTTGTAACTATTCAAAACATTATTTTCAAGGACACATACCTCAACCAACTCTTCATGCACATTACTTTGGATGAATCCCTATGGCCTAGACATAAGCTACGACATACTTTCCTTATTTGAACACACCATGCAACTTTCTACCTCACAAACATTATCAACCAAAAATGGTGGCACCTCATCATCTGAATTTTCATTAGAAAATATAATTGATTTCTGAGACTAAATTTGTATCATTAAAATCCTACATACTTGCATTTGCTTCATAAAATGTATAACTTTACAATTCTTCATACACACTTTTGGATTTACCTGAAACACAAGACTGCAGATGAATCCCTTGTGGGATCTCCTTCCTAGAAAAACTACTATTGCTGTCATAAGGTGAAGTGACTGATATTATCTCCATCTCTGTATCATCTATATCACATAGTTTCTCTCTAACCTTCTCTTCACTGACATGAAAAATAACCATTGTCTGAGACAAGTTCTCTTTGCTCATATTTTTGTTTAAATGATAGGTCACAACATGGTTAATATGGTCTACAAGGATGCAAATGTTCAAACAATTGTGTTTATCTCTTGATTAATACCTTTCTTTGACATCTAGTATCTTAGGACAACATACTCTTGTAGATAAGTAACCCCTTGGGATTCCATATTTCAAGTTGTTCTCAATGTCCATTACTGTCCTATAAGCTTGCTGCTATTGGTATTTTGGATATGTTGATATGGTTTTGCTATTGATGTCAACACCTATTAACACTTATCAACTCTGGCACTTGGAGAATTGGCTATGTTCACTGGAAAGCAAGTGACTTATGCACAGTCACCAGTATCTGGTACACCGGTAGGATATATTGTTCACTGACACTTGGAATGATATGGAATATACTTGGTTAAGTCGAAGACATTGTTTGGACACTTTGTCTTGGAGATTTGTTCATTGGTATATTCATGTTTGCATATTTGCTATTACTCGCAAATAGGTCCAGGATAAGCACCGATAGGTTTGTCTATTCCAGATCAGTACGACATGCTATGGAGATGATTTTGTTGTTATTGTAAATCCATTGAGCTGACATCATGCATCGGATATTGTTTTATTTGTAATTGATTTTATTGTAATATCTTTTAGAGCTGACCTACTAAAATTGGTCTTAGGCTTTGGTATATATATAAGATCTTATTTGTAAGATCGAAATGCGAATGTGAGAAGGATTGTAATTTAGTATATGTGAGAATAAGCAAAGTTATACATGCAGACATCATTTGAAGGTTGAAGGAAGGTTTCTGTGAAGACATATCAAAACTAAACCGGTACTGAATCCAGCATATGAAGATGCTATTTTGAGCAGTACATCATTATTGGATTTAACCATCCAATTGTAGTCAGTGTGACTCCTATTTGTGTTTGAGCAGTGAGCTCTAGGCGCTTGGCCATTCTGCATGTGCAGACCCTGTTTGTATACACATACTATCTGTTGTAGTATCATCTGATTGTGGGTAAGGTTTCCAACTGTGGTTTTTCCCCTTACAAGGTTTCCACGTAAAATATTGGTGTTATGTGTTGTGGATGTTATTATCCTTCCGTTTCATGCATTTAATCTTTACCAATACTATAATTAACTGATAAACTGTTTACCAACATAAAGTTTGGTTTACCAGTATTAAGCATTAAGGTTGGTTAAGTTGTTTTTGGTTTAAATTTATTTGACAACTGATTAGTTGTCTCTAAGACGTAACAGCTGCATGGTTTTAGGATCTTTGTCTCTCAGCAAATAACTCATTTCCTCATCAAACGAAGATAGGTAAACAACTAAGCACACTGCATCATTTATCCTATAGCTACTAGGAATGTCAACTAATGTTTTTGCAAATCTGAGATTGAAAATCGGGACCAACTCATCTTCTTCCTTTTGAATATTCATGAATCTTTTCATAACTGAACCTGGATCAACTCTTTCATCAAACTGTTCCATGAACGCTACCTTTAGTTCATCTCATGAAGAGATAGAACATGCTAGTAAATAAGAAAACCAATCTCTAGTATCTTCTTTCAAATATTGAATAAAAAGATTCATGAAAACACTTTCCTGACTTATGTCAAAATCTCCCATCAAATCTGAAAAATCATGCAGATGTTTTTCAATAGATTCAAACTCTGAACCACTGAACTTTGGAATCTCCTTCCTAATCTTAGGCAGTATAATACTTGGGGAGTCATGCACATGGCTGAAATCAAGAGCTAATACCTCTAAACACTAAAACCTCTTCTATTACATGATTTTGACAACCCATTCTTTAAATCTTTAACACTAATCTCTGATAGAGTTGCCACCTCCTTGTGGCAGACAAATATTTGAACAACTGGAATTTCTTCATAGGTCAAATTTGTTTCAAAA
The DNA here is from genome assembly GCF_030272615.1 of Cryptomeria japonica. Lineage (NCBI taxonomy): Eukaryota > Viridiplantae > Streptophyta > Pinopsida > Cupressales > Cupressaceae > Cryptomeria > Cryptomeria japonica. Next base: position 473,635,625 of record NC_081411.1, on the reverse strand, counting down.
CTAGTACTACAACACCTCCTTATCATCATATGGCATCATATGGATTCTATCCTCAACCTGTCAGGGTACTTCATCATAAGAGCTCAAATTTGCTTCATCTCTTCTGCAAATTATTTGGTTCTTCCTTCGTTCTTCTTGAAATAATGCACACCGGTACATAAATCTAAGGGTCACCACTCAAAACTTGTGAGGTATTATGAAATAATGTTGAAAATAGACAAATCTAGACATAACAATTGGTATCAGAGGCTAGTCCTCTTTTTGGAGAAGTTTAACAGCTTGAGGAGATCAAATGTCTTCTAACTATTTCAGGAAGGAGAGTCCTAAACTTGATGGAGCCAACTATGGCATATGGAAGATCAGGATGGAGACACATCTGAATTGCATTGGAAATGACATCTAGGATGTTACAAAGAATGGCTATACTGCTCCTACTCCTGATCAGCCTAATCCACCAACCTTAGCAAAAGATGAGGAAAATGATTGCAAAGCAAGGGAAGCACTTTTGAGTGCATTATTAGATCAGCTTATCATGGGATTATCTGATAGATCTATTGATAAAGCTATTTGGGACCATTTAGAAACATTTAATGAAGGAGATTCCATAGTCAAAATTGCAAAACTTGAAAGCTTCTGAGTCAGGTATGAAAATCTGAAAATGGAAGAAGATGAAAGGATTTCTGCTTTTATGGAAAGAGTAAATGAAATTGTTTTGGGTATTAAATGTTGTGGAGGAACCTTAAGTGAAGATGAAATTGTTTCAAAAGTTTTAAGAGGATTTCCACTAGCATACAAAATGAAAGTTACTGCTATAAATGAGTTAAGAACAATGCCTAATACATCAGTAACTAGGGACACATTGATTGGAAAACTTTCAGCTTTTTAAATTGAGGAATTTGGTCCTATTGCTACTATAAAGATAGATTTATCTTTTAAGGCATCAACATCATCTACAACATCATTTGACAAATCCAATTGGAAAGCTTTTTATGCAAAAGAACCTGAAGAAAGCAGGAAAGAAAATGAAGAACTTGAAGAACTAGAAGCACTATTTGAAAGAAAAATGCCTAAAGGTCCAATTGGAAGTAAGTATGAAGGTAAAGCACCCTTTAAATGTTTTAACTATAATAATATTGGTCATATGGCTTAAAGATGCCCTGATAGACATGCAAGATTGAGAGAAGAAGCTAGAAGAACATACAAGCCTAACCCTAAATATGAAAGATACAGATTTAAGAAGAATAAAGATAAATCTTGTTATCTTGCTGATGAAGGAGTCACTGATGATTCTGATGAGGATCCGATAGACAATGGATGGGTCTTTGTTGCTATAACAAAAGATCAACTGACACCTACTATTCAACCGGTAGATCAGGCCTTGGCAACTAAAGTTGAAGTTAAGGATGAATGGATCATTGATTCAGGATGTTCACATCATATGACTGGTGATAAAGGTAAACTCTTGACTTTTCAGGAATATAATGGAGGTCTAGTAAGATTTGGAGATGATAAAGCTTGTTTGATCAAAGGAAAAGGTACTATATCTCTTGATGGTAAGCATAATACCAACAATGTTTACTATGTTGAAGGTTTAAAGCATAATCTATTGAGTATTGGTCAATTAGTTGAAAAAGGATTTCAGTTACAATTCAAGAATGGGAAACACAAAATTATGAACAGTACTGGTTTGGAAATTGCAACCGGTAATCAAACTAGAGGTAATATCTTTCATTTGAATAACAATGAAAAGACATTCTTGATTGCACATATTGATGAAAGTTGGCTATGGCATAAGAGACTTTGTCATGTAAATTTTGATTGCATTGTGAAAATCAGTACAACTAAAGCAGTTAGAGATTTATCTAAGATTGTTAAACCTCACAATCCGGTATGTAAGGAATGTCAATTTGGAAAACAAGTTAGAGCATCTTTTAAAAGTATTCCAAAAATATCCAATAATTCTCTTGACTTAATTCATACTGATTTATGTGGTCCAGCTAGAACTAAAAGCTTACAAGGTGATAGATATTTCGTGCTAATCATTGATGACTATTCTAGAATGTGTTGGGTTACTTTTCTCAGATAAAAATCAGAAGCATTAGGGAAATTCAAGCTATTCAAGGTAACGGTAAAAAATGAAACCGGTAAGAAAATCAAATGTCTGAGATCAGATCAAGGAGGTGAATTTACATCTAAGGAATTTAATACATTCTATGAAGTAAATGGAATTAGAAGACAATTATCAGCACCCCGGACACCACAGCAAGAATGGAGTTGTAGAAAGGAAAAATAGAACTATCTTAGATGTAGCTAGAAGTATGTTATTAGAAGCAAATATACCGCATGTATATTGGAGAAAGGCAGTAAGCATAGTAGTCTACACATTCAACAAGGTTCACATCAAAGGTGAAACTGGTAAGACCCCTCATGAACTATGGTTTGGTATTACTCCTACTCTTAAATATTTCAGAATATTTGGAAGTAAATGTTATATTAGAAGAGATGAGTATATTGGCAAATTTGATCCTAGAAGTGATGAAGGAATATTTCTTGGTTATTCATCTAAGAGCAAGGCATATAGATGTTTTAACAAGAGATTGCAGAAAATTGTTGAGAGTACCAATGTGAAAATTGATGAATAGTATAGAGGAACTTCAAGGTATATAGACTCTGAACCGGCAACAGAGATACTAACAAATGAACCTACATTGAACACACTGGTATAGAATGAAGATCCAATTACACCGGTATCATCTAAAAATTCCACTGTAACTGAGGAACAATAGCAAACAAAGACACCCTGGTATGTAAGATTTAACCACTCTAAAAATTAGATAATTGGGAACAAGTATCAAGGAGTTATGACAAGAGGAAGATTGGAAAATGAAGAGGTATGTCTTATTTCTAAAATTGAACCATTATCAATTAATGAGGCATGTGAAGATAAACACTGGATTAAAGTTGTGGAAGAAGAATTAGAACAAATGGAAAAATATAACACCTGGACATTAGTTCCCCGACCTAAAGACAAAAATGTAATTGGAACAAAATGGGTATTCAGAAACAAACTTAATGAATATGGTAAGGTAATCAAAAATAAAGAAAGACTAGTGTGTAAGGGATATTCTCAGAAAGAAGGAATTGATTATAATGAAACCTTTGCACCAGTAGCTAGAATTGAGGCAGTCAAATTATTCTTGGCTTTTGCAGCACACAAGAACTACAAAGTATATCAAATGGATATTAAATATGCATTTCTAAATGGAGATCTTGAAGAAGAAGTTTACATTGAGAAACCTGGTGGATTTTCTTTAACAAATAATCAAACACTGGTATAGAATGAAGATCCAATTACACCGGTATCATCTAAAAATTCCACTGTAACTGAGGAACAACAACAAACAAAGACACCCTGGTATGTAAGATTTAACCACTCTAAAAATCAGATAATTGGGAACAAGTATCAAGGAGTTATGACAAGAGGAAGACTAGAAAATGAAGAGGTATGTCTTATTTCTAAAATTGAACCATTATCAATTAATAAGGCATGTGAAGATAAACACTGGATTAAAGTTGTGGAAGAAGAATTAGAACAAATGGAAAAAAATAACACCTGGACATTAGTTCCCCGACCTAAAGACAAAAATGTAATTGGAACAAAATGGGTATTCAGAAACAAACTTAATGAATATGGTAAGGTAATCAAAAATAAAGAAAGACTAGTGTGTAAGGGATATTCTCAGAAAGAAGGAATTGATTATAATGAAACCTTTGCACCAGTAGCTAGAATTGAGGCAGTCAAATTATTCTTGGCTTTTGCAGCACACAAGAACTACAAAGTATATCAAATGGATATTAAATATGCATTTCTAAATGGAGATCTTGAAGAAGAAGTTTACATTGAGAAACCTGGTGGATTTTCTTTAACAAATAACAAAGATATGGTTTGCAGGTTAAGGAAAGCTTTGTATGGGTTGAAGCAAGCTCCAAGAGCTTGGTATGCTAGATTGGATAAATATCTTTTGAAGATTGGTTTTTCTAAAGGTAATGCTGACAACAATTTATACTATAAAGTGACTAATGATGACATCTTAGTTATAGAAGTTTTTGTTGGTGATATAATCTTTGGAAGAGAAGATGGATTATGTAAAGACTTTTCAATTGAAATGCAACAAGAATTTGAAATGTCTATGATTTGAGAGATAAAATAATTTTTAGGATTGTAGATTTCACAGACTGATAAAGGTATATTCTTGAGTCAATCTAAGTACTTGAAGGAGTTACTAAAGAAATTTAGGATGGAAAACTCTAAACTGGTAAGCACACCTATGATTACAAATGACAAATTATCACTAAGGGATGAATCTACACCTATTAATCCGACTAGGTACAAATCTATGATAGGAGGTTTATTGTATTTAACACAAACAAGACCTGATATTATGAATGCAATATGTATTGTTTCAAGATTTCAGAGTAATCCTAAAGAAAATCATGAATCAACAGTAAAAAGGATTTTCTGGCACTTACAAGGCACTACAAATATTGGCCTATGGTATCCTAGAGATGAAAACTTTGAATTATGTGCATACACAGATGCAAATTGGGCAGGAGATGTAGATGACAGAAAAAACACCACCGCAGAGCATTTTTTCTTGGAAGCAAATTAATTTCTTGGTTGAGTAAGAAACAAAGTTGCACATCTTTATCAAAAGTAGAATCAGAATATGTTGCAGCGACAACTAACTGTACACAGGTATTATGGCTTAAGGAAATGTTGAAGGACATAAAGGTAAAATGCAAGGAACCTATAACTATCTATTATGATAACACTGTAGCAATTGATATATCTAAGAATCTAGTACTACATTCTAAAACTAAACATGTTTCTATCAAATTGAATTTTCTAAAGGAGAATGTTGAAGCAAAAGAAGTAAAACTGGTTTATGTGAATACTAAAGTGCAGATTGTAGATATTTTCACTAAGCCTTTGCCTAAGGAGACTTTTCAATATCTCAGAGATCAGCTTGGGGTCCTACCCCCACCGGTAGAGACTTAGACAATTGATGTTTGTCATCAACCGACAGAACTAACAAATAAATCTTTTACTCTGACTTTTGATGAAGTGAACTATTTCTTAGGGGGAGTAGTTGGTATACTGAATAAGTTGGTATTTTGTATTTGAACTTGATTTTTGTATTGCTTTGGCATTTGATGTCAAAGGGGGAGAGATTGATATGGAAAAACACATGTTACTCCTAGGGGGGGAGATTGTTATTTTGGGAGAGATTGATTACTCTCTGTACCTAAATTTTGATTTCTGATTTTGATGTCTTTTTTGGAGATTGTTGGTTTTTGGTATTTGGCATTTCTGTTTTGGCACTTTGATGGTTTTTCCATCTTATGTTGCCATCAATGCCAAAGGGGGAGATTGTTGGTATTTTGGATATGTTGATATGGTTTTGTCATTGATGTCAACACCTATTAACACTTATCAACTCTGGCACTTGGAGAATTGGCAATGTTCATTGGCAAGCAAGTGACTTATGCACAATCACCATTATCTGGTACACCGGCAAGATATATTATTCACCGACACTTGGAATGATATGGAATATACTTACTTATTTTGAAGACATCATTTGGACACTTTGTCTTGGAGATTTGGTCATTGGTATATTCATGTTTGCATATTTATTGGTACCGGCAAATAGGTCCAAGATAAGCACCGATAGGTTTATCTATTCCAGATCAACACGACACGCTATGGAGATGATTTTGATGTTATTGTAAATGCATTGAGCCGACATCATGCATTGGATATTGTTTTATTTGTAATTGATTTTATTGTAATATCTTTTAGAGCCGACCTACTAAAATTGGTCTTAGGCTTTGGTATATATGTAAGATATTATTTGTAAGATCGAAATGTGAATGTGAGAAGGATTGTAATTCGGTATATGTGAGAATAAGTAGAGCTATACACGCAGACATCATTTGAAGGTTGAAGGAAGGTTTCTGTGAAGACATATCATAACTGAACTAGTACTGAATCTAACATATGAAGATGTTATTTTGAGCAGTACATCATTATTGGATTTAACCATCCAATTGTAGTCAGTGTGACTCCTATTTGTGTTTGAGCAGTGAGCTCTAGGCACTTGGCCTTTCTGCATGTGCAGACCCTTTTTGTATACACATACTATCTATAGTAGTATTATCTGATTGTGGGTAAGGTTTCCCATCATGGTTTTTCCCCTTACAAGGTTTCCACATACAAATATTGGTGTTATGTGTTGTGGATTTTATTGTCTTTCTCTTTCATGCATTTAATCTTTACCGGTACTCCAATTAACTAATAAACTATTTACCGGCATAAAGTTTGGTTTACCGATATTAAGCATTGAGGTTGGTTAAGTTGTTTTGGTTTAAATTTATTTGACAACTGATTCACCCCCCTCTCAGTTGTCTCTAAGACCTAACAACTACATGGTTTTAGGATCTTTGTCTCTCAGCAAATAACTCATTTCCTCATCAAATGTAGATAGGTAAACAACTAAGCACATTGCATCATTTATCCTATAGCTACTAGGAATGTTAGCTAATGTTTTTGCAAATTTGAGATTGAAAATTGGGACTAACTCATCTTCTTCCTTTTGAATATTCATGAATCTTTTCATAACTGAAACTGGATCAACTCTTTCACCAAACTGTTCCATGAACCCTACCTTTAGTTCATCCCATGAAGAGATAGAACATGCTAGTAAATAAGAAAACCAATCTCTAGTATCTTCTTTCAAATATTGAATAAAAAGCTTCATGAAAACACTTTCCTGACTTATGTCAAAATCTCCCATCAAATCTAAAAAATCATGCAGATGTTTTTCAATAGACTCAAACTCTGAACCACTGAACTTTGGAATCTCCTTCCTAATCTTAGGCAGTATAATACTTGGGGAGTCATGCACATGGCTGAAATCAAGAGCTAAATACCTCTGAACACTAAAACCTCTTCTATTACATGATTTTGACAACCCATAAGATGTGATCACACAGGAACTCATATGTGGGTGCAAAGATTCAAATGCCCTTAACATTATTTATCACAATTCCTTTGAAACACAAGATCCAAGAACTTTACAATATGCACTTTAAAATAAAATGTTGAGATCTTCACACTTGAAACATATATCCCACAATATACTTCTTTCAAATAATGAAATGACAAAATCTAGAAGTAAGGTGAGACTGATTTTATCTTTTCCCTAATTTAGTGCTAAAATCACTAGAAGGGAACACTTAAAATCTAATAGACAATTTTTTTGAAAATACCTAGAGTTTGCAGCAGTTGCTATCTTCTTTAACTGGGAATTTGAAAAATCACCTTCCATTCTTTAAATCTTTAACACTAATCTCTGACAGAATTGCCACCTCCTTGTGGCAGACAAATATTTGAACAACTGGAATTTCTTCACAGGTCAAATTTGTTTCAAAACTAGTACTGCAACACCTCCTTATCATCATATGGCATCATATGGATTCTATCCTCAACTTGTCAGGGTACTTCATCATAAGAGCTCAAATTTGCTTCATCTCTTCTGCAAATTATTTGGTTCTTCCTTAGTTCTTCTTCAAATAATGCACACTGGTACAAAAATCTAAGGGTCACCACTCAAAACTTGTGAGGTATTATGAAATAATCTTGAAAATAGACAAATCTAGACATAACCTACATTGAAAAATGAATTACAACAGATTCTCCAACAATATTTATGAGAATTGACTCAAACCGACAAGGGACATATTAAGAAAGCTCATCACTCTATGAGGCAAGAAGTTTGGGTCCTATGATGCGGGAGAAAAACTCAACGATCAAATCATAGAAAGACATGGAAAACTCTATGCAATAAACAACTCAATTGTTTTCTAGATATTCTAGACAACTATTTCCCTAGCAGAGTCGCCATTTTTGTTGGTTCCCAAAAATGGGTTTACACTGTGAGAGGAAGAGACCAAGGTAATTCCTCTGAATACCTATGGAAAGCCACTTCCAACTATTAATATCCTTTAGGCTTGGACCAACTGTGAAAAGGATTCTGCAAATCCTTCTACACTTTGAGCTCTACAAGACCCGGGAGGGTAATCCCTTTAGTGAACTTCTTGATCTCTGCACCAGACTCAAAGATTCACTAAAACAAAGTTGATAATCTCATGAAAATGCTTGACAAAAAGGGAGAATGCTCAAAGATAGAAAATCCTCCAGTGATCCTCAACCTACCCGGAGCATGAGATGGGTGGGACAACTCAAACATATATGAAAATGTAAAAATGTTCTAATTTTAAAAGGATTTATGACAAATCACAAATAAAATAGACCAAAAACTGATAACCTAACAACATCTACTAGAAAATACTAGTGCCTTATCCATTGGGCTATAGAGTCTCTGAAATATTACTAAAACCTGATAGAAACTTATCTAATAGCTTATTTGATCTTAAACGATAATGCCTTACAATATCATTCTATTTGCAATTTCTTACCCGAACTACTTATCAAATCCTAGTACAAGCTTTATCTCTCTATAATTTCACTCAAGCATTTTAATTAACCCCTTGGATTAAAGCATATAATGGAAAACTACATACATCATAACAATACAATAATTAAATGAAACCCTTGATTCCATTAACTCAAAGAAAATAAAGTCACACACAGGAGAGTAAGGATTTGAAAATTGTATCTATATTAATTTCAAAAGCCATCTTCCATCAGAAATAGAGTACATTTGATTTACCAAACAACCCACTTGAAAACTAAAACTGGTAACTATCTTGTATTTTTCTCTGCCAAATGACATTACAATTTCTATTGTTTACTCATGACTTCCCAAAACTAGAACCAAAAAGAGACCCTCTTTAGAGATTTTTGAAACCCTTTCTTATGGCCTTGATTTACCTTTTATATAAAGCAAGGGAGAAACAAGCTTTAGGCCTAAGGACACATGTCACAAGAAAATTAAGCCAAGAATCCCATATGCAATTCTGTTATAAAATAGTCCTTATCCATATGTCGATACCTGTGATAAAGTGGAATCCAAATATTCAACTAATTATCGGTAGAAACAAAAATTCTTGAGTCATGTCGTTATCACCATGACACCTTCGGATGGATTCTAAGATGCCCTTTTCATTTTACACAACATTTCCCTTCTTGGAAAGGAAACTGTTGAACACAGAATACCACTGAGAGGGGGGTGAATCAGTGGTTACTAGCTTATTGTCATTATTGATCAAGTTTCAAACAATGAACAATATCCTAAACCACTAAACAGTCATACTTTTAAAGACAGAGAGAAAAACAAAAAGATTATTCACACACAAGAGATTCACAACACCAGATTTATGAGGAAAACCCAATATGGGAAAAACCTCGGTGAGAAGAGCTGCTGGAATCTACTGCTCCAATCCAACCTCACAGGTAAAACACCAACTTATAGAGATTTTGGGCACTAACCCAAGGAGCACCAACCCTTTCACCTTTTAGGGAACCAACCGAAGGAGCACCAACCCAAGGAGCACCAACCCTTGTACCTTTTAGGGCACCAACCGAAGGAGCCTCAACCCTTGCACCAAGCTTCAAGTTGGCGATGTATATTGAAATACTATTTGAATACAATTAAGGCTTCTTGTTGTAAATGAATTCTGCAACTCTTGAATCAAATAACTCTCTGTTATATTTCTCTCCCTTTCACACACTATCTCTCTCAACACATTGTATCACACTAGGATGCTACTTGCTCTTCCACACCTTGCCGATCAAGTTCAATAGCATGACTATAATCCTGCCGGTAGAATCCTCTCACCAGTTTACTTGCTCTTTCACTCTGTAACTTTCTTAGATCACCTTCTGAAGTTTTCTCCTTGTTCCCTCTCTCTTCTCTTCACCCCACAATCTTCATAGCATCAACCACATGTTCTGTTCAGAGTTCTCATTACTTATTCCTATTTCCCCACCATAATGCCATTCAAAAACTGAGTGGTTAGGGTTTTCTTTTTACGACACAATATTTTAAGATCCAATCCCCCTTTCTTGGATCAATCATCTATCCTTGAAGACTACATCTGTACATGGTTTTTGTTATCCAATGCATGTTTTTTCTTAGAGTGGCAACCGCATATCAGATCTTCTGTCATGAAGTCAGACGATATGTAAAGTGTTCCAAAAGTTTCCTTTATGAGAATGTCCTAAATCAGATTTCCTTTGCCTTGATTTAGGCACTAATTGCTCCCTAATCTTCCTCTATCATTTCTTCTTCCTCAAGCCACAATCAGTCAGATGCAATCCCTTGATTTGTGGTTCCTTCATTAATGATGAATATCTATTTCATCAACCCTATCGATGAAGCTTCACCAACCACAACACACTTGCGACCTCAGCCCCACATGACATCACACTGATCAAGACATGGCCTATCAACACGCAGTCGGTCCAACAAAAACATATCGGTAAGACCTTTGGCTAGTAGATTGTTCTCCTTCTATTAACCAATAGATCATCCAATACCGATTGCACATCTTCACTTCCGGTGGTGTGAGACAACTTTTAACATTCTGCCTCTTCATCATAAACAAGCAACCATCCTTCATGCTCAATCTCCACCGGTTGACATCAATGACAACTTAGTGCCAAAATGCCAACAATCTCCCCCTTTGGCATTAATGTCAACTTCTCACAGTTCACTCCATATCAGTACATTTCTCCCCCTTTAACACAATGACAAAGGGTACTAGCACACCCCCCCTTTTACCCATACCAGACTCCCCCTGATTCACATAAAATCTTCCTAGGTAGATAACATAACTCCTAGCTTGTGTTAGAGGTATTCAAATGTGCTTATTGGTAATGGTTTGGTGAAAATGTCTTCTACTTGTTCATCGGTAGGAACATAGTCCATCCTTACCTCCTACCCTTCAACCTTCTCTCAAAGAAAGTGATATTTGATAGCAATATGTTTTGTTCTAGAGTGCATGATCGGATTCTTTGCTATGTTAATTGCACTCGAATTGTCACATCAAATGAGAATAGGTTCAGTGATGTCCACCTATATATCTTTGAGAGTCTTCTTCATCCAAAGCACCTAAGAGCAACATGTAGCAACAACAATGTACTCAGCTTCAACAATAGATAAGGAGACTGAGTCATGCTTCTTGCTATGCCAAGAGACTAATCGGTCACCTAGAAAGAATGCACCACCACTTGTGCTCTTTCTATCATAAATGCATCATGCCCAATCGACATTAGTGTATACTTTCAAGATAAAATCTCCCTTTTTAGGATACCGCAAACCATAGCTGAGCGTTCCTTATAGGTACCTAAAAATTCTGCTAACAACATTCATGTGTGACTGCTTTGGTGTAGCTTGGAATCTAGCTACCATGCATACTGCCTGAACTATATCTGGTCTTGAAGCAGTTAGATATAGTAGACTGCCTATCATGGATCTATACAAAGTCTGATCCACTACTGGTGATTCATCATTCTTACTCAATTTGCTACCATTCACCATGGGAGTACTTACTAGTTTGCAATCTTCTAGTTAGAATTTCTTCAGCATCTCCTTTGCATACTTGACCTGTGAGATAAAGATTCCTTTATCTTTCTATAGTATCTATAATCCAAGGAAGTAAGTCAATTCACCAAGCATTGACATCTCAAATTCTGACTGCATCTGATCAGCAAACTCTTTGCAAAGAGTATCCTTGTTTCTGCCAAAGATGATGTCATCTACATACACAACTACAATAGTCATGTGATTCCCATCTTTCCTTATGTACAAATTGCTATCAACACTTCCCTTTCTGAATCCTTTCTCCTTCAAATATTGATCTAATCTTGAGTACCATGCTCTAGGAGATTGCTTTAAACCATACAGAGCCTTCTTTAACCGACACACAAATGTCTCATCATCATGCAACAGAAATCCTTTCGGTTGCTCCATGCATACTTCTTCTTCTAAATTTCCATTTAGAAAAATAGATTTTACATCCATTTGGTATACTTTATAGCCCTTGTAGATAGAGTAAGCTAAAAACATCCTAATTGCTTCTAATCTATCCACTAGTGCAAATGTTTCTTCAAAATCAATCCCTTCTACTTGAGAGTATCCTTTGCACACTAGTCTAGCTTTATGCCTTACACTCTTACCTTCTTCATTCATTTTGTTCCAATAGAACCACTTTGTGCCAATGATGTTCTTGTCTTCCGATCTAGGGACTAACTCTCAAGTCTTGTTCTTCTCAATCTGGTGTAGTTCTTCTTCCATGGCATCCATCCATTCTTGTCTCTTGCTAGCCTCAATGAAATTTTTGGGTTCAACTTTAGTCATGAGACATAGGTTGACTTGTTCATCATTTCGGGCAAGTATTCTTCTAGTCTGCACACCATCATTCTTATTTCCTAGAATTTGCTCTTCCGGGTGATTCAACTATACATACCGGTTGGGAACCTTCTAGGATGTTGCTTCTAGTTCAGTTTTTGTCTGAGCTTCATAATATTCATCATCAGAGTCATCAAACTGGTTAACCTTTGGTTGAGATCCTCTGTGCATATCTTCATCAACTCTTACATGCACACTTTCAACAACTCTTCTTAGTCTTTTATTGTAGCATTTGTAGGCTTTGTTGTTAGATGAGTAACCAAGGAAGATCCCTTCATCATTCCTAGAGTCAAAACTTCCCAAACCATCCATATCTTTCTTAATGAAGCACTTGCTTCCAAATACTTTGTAATATTTGATTGATGGCTTTCGGTCATACCATAGCTCATAAGGTATCATCTTGTTTTTTTGTTCTTAATTGAACCTGGTTCAAAGTATATGCAGCAACATGCACAACTTTGTTCCAATAAGTATCAAGCAGACTGGCCTCATTCAACATGGTTCTGGCCATCTCCTTGATTGTCCTGTTCTTCCTTTCTACCACTCCATTTTGTTGTGGTGTTCTAGGAGTAGAGTATTACCTTCTAATTCCATGTTTTTCACAATAATCTTCAAATTCATTTGATGTGAACTCTCCACCCCTGTTTGATCTTAGGCATTTTAATTTGTACCCACTTTCCTTTTCTTCCATTTTCTGAAAGATCTTGAATCTTTCAAATGCTTGTGATTTATCTTGCAGAAAGGTGACCCATGTCATCCTTGAGTAGTCATCAATGAAGAGAATGAAGTATATTTCATCGGCAAGTGCTCTTGTTCTAGTTGGACCACACAGATCTGTATGCACAATTTCAAGTGGCTTGGAGGTGTTGTGCTCCTTTATCCTGAAACTCACTTTAGTTTTCTTACCTTTTACACATTCATCACAAAATGTGTTTACCAGTTTGATGATGAGTGGAATGTTCCTCACACACTCTTTTTTTGCTTACTGCAACTAAGTTATCAAAATTTATGTGGCCTAATCTTCTATGCCATAGCCAACTTTCATCTACTTGTCCTAACATACATTGGGACTCATGGCATTCCTTCAGATTATAAACATTTCCATCAGTTCTCTTTCCTTTTGCCACAACTTTACCGGTACTATCTTTCTTTATCTGGCAATCGTTTGAGTCAAAGGTGAATTTGTAACCTTTGTCACACATCTGACTCACACTCAATAGATTATGTTTGAGGCCTTCCACATAGTATACATCATGTTCCTTCAGTTTTCAATCAATGCTTAGTGTTCCTTTTCGCTTTATTTTGATGGAGGAACTATCTCCAAACCTTACCGATCCACCATCCCAATCTTCAAGTTTAATGAATTTCCTTTTGTCACCAATCATATGGTTTGAGCAACCACTATCTACCACCCATAGATTTTTCCTTTTAGCATGCAAAGCAGTCTGCACTATGAGACTCGATTCTGCCTTTTCCTTTTCTTTCTCAACCCAAACTAGTTTGATTTCCTTCTTCTTGTCAGCTACTATATTTAGCTGAGGTTCAATTTCCAGTTCATGATCTGGATTTTCCTTCATTTTCTTGACCTTCTTGTTTTTGCATAACTTTGCTATGTGTCCAAATTCTTGACAGTTATAGCATTTTATATTTTCATTAAAGGGAACATCCTTAAAATTATTTTAGGGTACCAGTTTGTTCTTCCTACAATCAAAACTCTTATGTCCATATCCATTGCACTGATAGCAGACAACATTCATATCCCGGAGTGCATTAAATGAATTTCTACTTTCATAATTCATAGAAGGCTTATTGTTTAACCTACACTCAGCTATTATGTGCCCAAATTTATTACACGGGTAACAATAACCATGAAAGTCTGATACATACCAGTTGGGTTGTCTTGGTCCTAAATGGAACTGCCTCATTGGGTGTCTTCCATTCATGTTGTTGAATCTGGTGAATCCTTTTTGATCAATTATGGAATTCCTCCTTAGCTCTACATATTTATGCATGAAATGTGGCCTCCAGTTCATTTCTGCATACCGGTTTGAATGTTGATTTCCAACAACATTTGCATATGTCTTTTTGCCAGTATCCTTGCCTACAGTGAATGTCTTCTTTTCTTCACATTCAATTGCAGAGGTGAACATTATCTCTTTGTTGGATTTACCTTTGTGGGTTGAACCTTGACCAACTTCAAATCCTAAACCTCTGGTGTCTTTGGATTGCTTTTATTTGCTCAACATCTTATCCAAAGCCTTGGTGTTGCCTTCATACTTCTTATTTTTATTTCTTCCTTGCTTTTTTCAAGCTCCTTTCTGATCTTTATTATTTTTTCTTCCAGCTCTTGATGCTCCTTTTCTTTCTTTGTCAGATCAAGGGCTATAGCTTCACCGATCCTATTGGTTTCTTCTAGCTACAGTTTTAAGTCAGATATGATTTGACCAGACTCTTCCAAAGACTGCTTCAAGAGATCCTGTTCATCAACTGTAACAAGCTTAACCTTCTTGAGTTCTCTTCTTGTTTTACTCAATTCTTCAAGTGCACTAATAAGTTCACTTTCTAAATCCACTTCAGCCTCAATATCCTCTTCTTCCTCATCTTCATCAGCAGGTCTGTCAAGTGCCATGAAAAGATTTACTTTTCTATCATTCTCATGGTCATCATCTTCTGATGGATCTTCATCATCTATTGTGTCATACTCAATGGTATATAAGTTGTTTTGGTTCTGATAGCCTCTTCTTCCTTGTTGGTAGTCATTCCTATCTCTGTCATTGTTGTTGGATCTTTTGAACTCTCTTGACGCATCTCCATCGACTTCTTTGTGAGGGCAAATTACAGCAAAGTGTCCTACTTTCCCTCAGTTGAAGCATTTAAGTGGTAGTTTTCCCTTGTACTGACCAAATCCTCTTTTGAGCTTTGTAACAAATTTTTCTACTTCAGCATTAGAGTCTTCACTGGATTCTTTATGAGTAATAGCTTCTTTGCCCTTTTTGGTGATGTTGAATGATGCTTCTTTTCTTGTGGAAGTCTCACCAGCTGTTCTCATCTCATAGGTTGTCAGGGAGCCAAATAGTTCATCCATTGTGAAAGTCTTCAAATCCTTGGCTTCTTCTATGGCTGATACCTTAGTATCATATTTAGGAGTGAGGGATATAAGTATCTTTTGACAAGAACCTCATCCACGATCTCTTCTCCAAGTCCTCTAATAGTATTCACAGTTTCATCAAATATGTCAAGATAGTCAGCAATCTTTTCATCATCTTTCATCTTGATGCTTTCAAGTTGGCTCCTGGGCGTTTGCAGCTTGGCTTCCTTGACCTTTGTATCTCCCTCAAATAACCTCTATAATTTGTCCCATGTCTCCTTTTCTAAAACACAGTGCATGACTTTGACAAATTCATTATCAGATAGTCTACTCAAGATGGCATGCTTTGCCTTTGCATTATTCTCATACTCCCTTTTTGCATCCGAGTTAGTGGGAGGAGTATTGGGAATGGCATACCCATTCTTGATTGACATCCACACATCAAAAAAAAGATATGAAATATAGTTCTCCATTCTTCTTCTCCAAAAGGCATAGTTGGATCCATCAAGCATGGAGGCTTTTGAGGAAGAAGACTCACTTCTTTCCATTGTGCTCAAAGTCCAGAATCTACCCAAAGTTTAAAGATAACTGGGAACTTGGCTCTAATACCAATTGTTGAACACAAAATACCACTAAGAGGGGGGTGAATCAGTGGTTACTAACTTATTGTCATTACTGATCAAGTTTCAGACAATCAATAATATCCTAAACCACTAAACAGTCATACTGGTAAAGCAAGAGAGAAAAACAAAAAGATCATTCACACACAAGAGATTCACAACACCTGATTTATGAGGAAAACCCAATATGGGAAAAACCTTGGTGAGAAGAGCTACTGGAGTCTACTGCTCCAATTCATCCTCATAGGTAAAACACCAACACAAGGAGCACCAACCCTTGCACCAAGCTTCAACTCGGCGATGTATATCGAAATACTATTTGAATACAATTAAGGCTTCTTGTTGCAAATTAATTTTGCAACTCTTGAATCAAATAACTCTTTATTATCTTTCTCTCCCTTTCACACACTGTATCACACTAGGATGCTACTTGCTCTTCCACATCTTGCCGATCAAGTTCAATTGCCTGACTATAATCCTACTGGTATAATCCTTTCATCGTTTTACTTGTTCTTTCACTTTGCAACTTGCTCAGATCACCTTCTAAAGTTTTCTCCTATTTCCCCCTCTCTTATCTTCACCCCACAATCTTCACAACATCAACCACATGTTATGTTCAGAGTTCTCATTACTTATTCCTATTTTCCTACTAGAATGTCATTCAAAAATTGAGTGGTTAGGGTTTTCTTTTTACGACACAATGTTTTAAGATCCAATCCCTCCTTTCTTGGATCAATCATCTATCCTTGAAGACTGCATCTGTACATGGTTTTCGTCATCCAATGCATGTTTTTATTAGAGTGGCAACCACATATCAGATCTTATGTCATGAAGTTAGATGATATGTAAAGTGTTCCAAAAGTTTCCTTTATGAGAAAGTCTTGAATCGGATTTCCTTTGCCTTGATTCAGGCGTTGACTGCTCCCCGATCTTCCTCTATCATTTCTTCTTCCTTGAGGCACAATCAGTCAGATGCAATCCCTTGATTTGTGGTTCCTTCATTAATGACAAATATCTGTTTCATCAACCCTATCGATGAAGCTTCACCAACCACAACACACTTTCCACCTCAGCTCCACATGACATCACACCAATCAAGACATGGCCTATCTGTTATCAGCATTTAAGAAATGGGTTTTCTTTTCCCATGATTGGCTAGGTTTTTGAAATTTTTGAGTCAGGTATGCTATTAACTGCTTCAAATCTATTTTAGGTCTTTAAGGGTTAAGGGTTTTTAGTTTTAAATCACTCAAATGTCTGATCAAAACCCTTTGGTTTCTATTCCTGTGTTACTTTATTCACTTAAGTAATGGGTCTTGGGGTCATGTGAAGTGCCCCCCCCTTGTTATTTGCCTAGGTAGTAGTTAAATAATTATGAAAAATCTATGTCTTATGTCTTTTTCCTTCTAATGTTGTCGGGTCCAGTAAGTGTCATGCAACTTCCAGATGAATCCACGACTTTCTCTATTTCATAAGGCGAATTTGTGGGTGTGTTAAGCTATGCAAAATAGCGAAAGGAAAAAGCATGTTTGACTATGTGTATTGGATCTGGTTTAATGAGACTCCATCTTGCTTCAGATCTAACAGTTGGCGTTGATTTGCAACTGAAATGGCGAAAAGGTTTGGCAGGACTCAGTGGTGAAGACTTTCCCACGGCTAAAAGGCGATTGAGTTCAAAAGAAATCAACGGCTCGCATTGTTTCATGGCTAATAGATGCTCACATGTTATGCTCTGCGAAACAACGAAAGGTTTTCTAGGCCCTAGCAAAAGATGTTTATAAGAAGCATAACAGATTCGTAGGTTCTCAAAGATCTAATGGCTAGCACAGTTTCATAGGAGAAAGATGCTTGACAGATAGCTTTTGCGAAATAGTGAAATGACATGGCGTTCCAAGCAAGCAGTCCAGCTGGTTGAGATGGCAAGTTAGATAATGACACGTTGCTGAAAATCAAAGTGGTCAGCAAATTGGATTTAAGGATTCAAAGGTGGGTCCAAGAAGATGAGTCATGTTGCGAGATAAGAAGTGACTTAGCAGATACAAGTGGCAAGGATGAAGTGGATCCTGATGTTTTCTCTTAGTGAACAAAAAGTTGACATGTCAGTTCAGGAATGACTAGACACCAAGTGGATAAAGCTGAGTCAGACAAACCACATCTGCTAGATTCAAGTAGGTTGTTAAGCATCAAGCAAGTTTGATATAATCTAATAGTTCACGTGTGTTCATGAAGGTAAGATGCTAGTGTTTTAAGGTTTGCGAAATGGCAAAAGAGCTAGTGGGCCCGAAGAAATAGATAAAGCATAAAGGTAAAAGAGGATCAACTCTGTTTTGATCCAAGGGTTCTCATTGCTTCAAAAGCTGATTAAGGGCCCACCAAGGTGTAACTGGTGGTTATGCAGGAAGTAAGACACATGGTTGACTCTGAACTAAACCTGAAGAGTTTTCCAGGGCTAATGGCCGAGTGCCATGTGGCATGTGTTAACCGGTAAATAAGTGGGGTAAACAATGTCCGGATAAAGGTCTCACTTAAAAGATGGTCATCTCAAGATTGATCCAATGCTTCTCATTGTTTTGTAGCCCAAAGATGCAAGAAGATTAACCTCTATGAAATAGCGAAAAACTATTAGCCATCAGGATGAGGTGCGGTTAGTGAAAAAGTTGACGGTCCCAGTAGGAGTTAAATGTCGGGAGGTTAGAGTTCCATCTAACACTTGGCATAGCTTCGCGAAAGGAAAGTGCTCGCGGGATAAAGCTTGTGAAATGGTGAAAAGGAGGTAGGGCCAGATGCTAAGGCAAAGAGGTTAAAATAGTGTAAAGACCGATCAAGTCTCATCTGATCGGATGGTTGGCATGATTTCGTTTGGTGAAATTGCTAGGATGTTATGCTCTACAAAATGGTGAAAGAGCGAAAAGGAAATATATAGGCATGTTATGACCCGTTGGAGCGAAATTTTTGAATTCTTCTATGAATTCAATTCTAAAAGGACGGCCGAAGCATGTGGTATCAATGTCACAGTTAAGAGCCTGACTACCGTATATGATCTTGGATCAATTGAATGAAGGCATCATTTTGAAAAGTTGTTGCAAAGAAGTAGTTGCAAAACAAATTTCTTCACTTGCAAAGAAAATTTCTTTACTTTCAGAGCAAATTTCTTCAGTTGCAGAGCAGATTTCTTCAAGAAAAAAATAGATTCTCTTGTACTCCTATTTGGCAATTACTTGACAGTGTGTTTTAATTAAGGTTTTGATTTAATACAGAACAGTTGGGGCTAGTAATTAAATTGCTTGCATAGTTTTTTAAGATGGCACCTAAGAGAGAATTCTTAGGAAAGGTTAATTACCAGGAGAGGGCTATCTATGATGATTTCCTAGAATAGTTGATAATGTCAACTAATGTGGCAGCAAAGGTAAAGGAATTAGTGCCAAGAGCTCCTCACTTAAAAATAGGAGAAGGATTGTATGATAAGAGCAACTAGCTAAGAGACCCTCAAATTGGGTTGTCTGGGTTGGGATTATTTAAAGTTGGACGTAGGCAAATTGGTGGTCCATGGAGTATTCATGGATGTGGATCTCCTAACTCAGATCACACACAACTATGACCCAGTCACCAGAATTGTTAAGGATATAAGTGGGAAAACCCTCATTGAAATAAATAATGAGGAGTTCAGAAATGCTTTTGGGCTTAGTGAGTTTACCAATTTTTTGGAGCCTATTAACTTTAAATCACTAGCTCAGGTTTACAGTGTGCAGAGGAATCACCTTAGAAATAGGCCTCTTAAAGAGTTCTTTGTGAAGATAGGCGGGTTAACAGTTGTAGGACCTAACACTGAGGAGCCTTCTTCTTTAAACCTGTTTACCCTTAGGACCAAAGGATTGTACTAGTCACTCTACCAAATTTTAGGAGAAGATGCTGAAGCAAATATGCCAACTCGTTATATGTTAATGATCACTCAAATTTTGAATCCCTCTTTGGCAGAGACCTTTGATTATGCTTCCTTTATCACTGATGCTATCCATGAAGGATTGATAGGAATAAAAAATGGGAAAGTGGATAGGCCTTTTGGATGGTACTCCCTCCTCATGCATTTATTTTTGTTCAAGGGTGGTGACTATTTTGCAAGTGGAATGGATATTGTGAAAGAGAAAGATGGAGAGAAGAAGCCAGTGTAGTTATGGAGTACAGTGCTGTCGTGGGACAGAGAAGATGCAAGCTTCTTGAAGTTTGATAAATGTTTTGCATCTAAGATTAGGACTCTTATCTATTCAGAGAATCCAAGAGTCCCTAAGGTTCTTTTGGAATTCATTAGGCCAAAAGAGTTTGCTGAGAATATCAAAATTGTCCACAATTGGGGTGATATTTACTTATACCCTGTCTCCATAGTTTTTAAAGTATATGGCTTCAAAGGCACTCCATTTTTGTTACCCTATCAAGTCCCTTTTAAAGTGGGAATTGCAGAGATCCTCAGGCAGATTGGTAGTGTGCAAGAGGTAGAGTTAACAGGCAGAGGTAAAGGGACCATTTTCCCTACAGTTACCATAGCACATCAATTTGTGATAATTAAAGGAGGTTGGAAGTATTTTGAAGATTTCCTTCAACCGTACCATTTGTCAACTGCAGTATCCCGGTGTGTTGACCCTAAATATTTCTTCAATGACATGTTCAGAAAGAGGGCAATATACAGAGGTAGACCCCACCAATTCTAGTTTCCTTAAGACCTCATTAGGAATGAGTTTGATTTAGATGAGCAAGAGTTGAGGAAGGAAAAGTGGGTGGCCTACAAAAAGGCTTTAGACTTTGTGCACCAATTTGACACTAGCTATGACCCTTTGTCTAGCTTTCACCCCTTTCAAGAGAAGATAAAGTTCTTAATTATTTGTTTTGAGGATGTGATGCAAACATTGAAAGAAAAGAGGGAGGTTGTAATTAAGAACAACCCTGAGAAAGCAAGACTGGTTCTAAGTAGGTCGACATCTACAAGAGCAATCCCTCCTGGTGATTACACATTGCATAAGAAGTCCAACTATAGTGTGTTGATGCCAACAATAGGGGAGCCTTCTACCTCAAAAGGGAAGAGAAAGATACAGGATGTCATTGACATTCAAGATAGCCCAAAGAAACAAAGAGTGGGAAAGGAAGTACAATCTCATGAACCTCTGTACCCCCCATCTCAATCCCCTATTAATATAGGAGATGAACAGGTAGCAACTGAGCAACTGTTATAGTTAGGTAGTCTTGCAGAGATAGCTTACACATATGATGAAGTGGAAGAGGGAATGCCAGAAGAGCCCCTTACTACTAAGATGAACATCACTACTAATGAGTTCAAAGGCCAGGAGTGGGATCCTGAGATCAAGCAAGCCAGTGATGATTTCTTGGCTGACAATAATTTTGTTACATCAGGAGTTTTCATGAAATTTGTGTGGAAGTAGAACATTGATAAATTTAATGCTAGGTGTGAAAAGAGGAAAGGTGAGTAGCCCCACAAGGATCCAGTTGTGGTGGAGGAAGAGATAAAGTGAGAAATGATTGATGAGTTTAAGACTATCACCCTTGAGTAGGGAAGAGACATGGTAGCACAGGCTGGGGTACTCATTCTCCCCGAATGGGACATAGCAGATGCCTTAGTTTTAGAGGCAGTAAGAAAGGAGACCAAACCTATGGAGGGAGTCACTTTCAGCAAAGATAATGCTGCACTGGTCATGTGGTCTCTTAAAAGAGATGAAAATAAGAGGAATAAGGACACCCCAGGGTCAAGTTACCTTGGAGGAATGATAGTGAAAAGAGTGCAGAGCACTAGGGTAGTGGAAGCTGCTAGCACTGTGCTAGACACTGAAAAGTTTAGTGTTGTAGTAGTAGAAAAAGAGGCTAAGGAAAAGGCAGATCTCCAAGTTAAGTTGGAGACAATTCTGAAAGCCTACAATAGTGCCAGGGAAGAGGTAAAAGGTAAAGATAGCATCTTCGCCAAGCTACAAAGCCAGTTGGCAGGACAATACCATCAAGGTGAGTCCTCAACATTGATGATCTCCTCTTCTCCTGCAAGACCTCCACCTACCAGCCCCATTATTGAATTCCCACCATCTCCAGCAACTTCTAGTTCTCAGTTGATTGAGATCACTCCCCATGAGTTGGAGAATTTAAAATAGGCTCAGGCTACATATGTAAAGAAATATGAAGAGAGAGTAAAGGCTACTATTTTAAGTTTTGCTGACACTATAGGGTCTTCACTAATGTATAACAACATGAGTAAGATTTTGGAAATGTGGAATGAATTAAATGGGGACAAGGTTGTTTTAATGCCTATTTTTGATAAATGGAGACCCAGAGAGCAGGATATAGAACAGATTTGTGTATCCTATGATGAGGCAGGGGCTGACCCTATTATTAAATCTACAAATGATATGACAAAGGATTTAGTAAATTTGGTAGAAGGAGTAGATAATGCAGATAGAAAGATCAACTTGTAAAAGAAAGAGTACACTGATCAAGTTTTTGAATTACTCCCAGGAGGTTTTGTCAGCCCAACCCAATTAAAGGACAAACAAATATGGCTTAAGGAATTGGAAGCCAAATTGTCACTTAGAATAAAAGGAATTGTTAAATCAGAGGATGCCTCCATATTTGTCAAAACAATTGAGGAGATTGAGAAAATCAAATCTCATTATGGTTTCCTAAATTCAGAGGCCAATAAAATGAGGAATTCTTGGAAAAGATTAGCCAAGACAAAAGCAAAACTAATTAAATTCTCATGGTCTGCTGATGAGGTGTATCAGGAATGGACAAGAAAGTATGCAATGCTTGATGTGGAGCAGTTAGAAATG
The DNA here is from genome assembly GCF_030272615.1 of Cryptomeria japonica. NCBI lineage: Eukaryota > Viridiplantae > Streptophyta > Pinopsida > Cupressales > Cupressaceae > Cryptomeria > Cryptomeria japonica. The sequence goes on along the minus strand of NC_081411.1, from coordinate 473,612,662 downwards.
TAGACATCTAAACATGGTCAACGCTTGCAGAGTCATACTTTAACATTTGTGCATTGCCTTATTTTAGGGTTTTTGCGTTGCATTAACATTTCTCCTATGATTCGCACTTGGTCTTTATCATTTGCGAGCATCGAGTCCTTCTTCTGCATTCTTCATTCATCTCGCTTTCAAATTTGGTCTTGTTGATAACAATATTTGTCATGATTTTGGTCAATCTTATCTTGTCGCATCAATGTGCGTATTCATTTATCATCATTTTGGACATCGTCAATCCTAATTAGGGTTTTGTCCTCTTATAAATCTTTTCATCTTGCGATTGATTTGTCATCGATCGTTGTCATTTTCAATCTTGTCATCTTACGATTGATTTGTCATCGATCGTGGTCATTTTCAATCTTGTCATTTTGCAATCTATTTTGTCATCGATCCTTGTCTTTTTGTCAATTTTGTCATCTTGCGATCGATTTGTCATCGATCGTCGTCCTTCTCAATCATGTCAATTTGGATCAATTAGTCATTGTTCCTCGTCAATTGGTGCATTTATCAATCAAATCATTTGTCAGCACTGCTCCTTTGTCAGCCAGAATCATGATCAAATCGAATCGATATCAATTATCCTTTGTCAAGACCTAATTGTCATTCTTACATTTCTAATTCATCTTCTAGGGTTTCATGATTTAGTCATTTAACCTTCTTTGTCATTTCTCCCTCTAGGTTAAATAATTTATTTATTTATCCTAGGTCTTCTTGTCACAATTAAATGTTTATTTAATTGGCTAACTAATTCCTCCCTCTTTGTGAATTGATTAATAAATGAAAAATTGTTAATTAATTCACTTAATTCCTAATTTCTCCATTTTCTAATTTTCCTAATTCCTTAATTCCTAATTTTCATCAATTTCTAATTCCTAATTTCCTAATTTCTAATTCATCTATTTTCTCCTATTTTTCCCCTAATTTCATGGGAATGACATAGCAATTTGTCATAATTATCAATCAATCAATTTCACATAGAAAGTGTCAATTTGTCATAATTTGTCATATTTGTCATTCTTCATTTGAAATTTCCTTTCAAATCTCTTCATGCTAATCTTGTCATCTCTCCAATTTGTCTATAAATTGGATGAATTTCTTCAATCAAGGATCCCAATTGAATCACTTTTTCAAATCCCTGATCCTTGGTCAAATCAATCACGTTTTGAGTATTCTTGTGCTACTATCTTGTCTACTTGCTTTCACATCATGCTTATGCACTAGTAGGTGAGATCCACAAAAAAGGTATTTGAAGGAGAAAGAAGGACAATGGAGTCACATGAAGGAGACATTCAAGTCTACATTTGGTTTGCTTAGTTTTCAATCTTGCATGTCTTGTTTTCATGTCTTTATTGAGTGTAATTAGGATTCTTATCATTGCAATTGAGTTTTCGTGATTGAACTAGGCTAATAATTTATATTGCTTTGATGATTTCCCGATTTCCTAGCTACATTAATTGGTGAACCCGACATGAAATAACCCCCTAACCATGCTCTTGAGTGCTTTTGAGATGATTTGCAGGTGAAAAACCCAAGAAACAGGGTAATGCAAGCCTTTCTGGGCACTTCTGCACCTGTGTAGGAGCAATCTGCGCCTGTGTCAAGCATTCTGCACCTATGTCAAAGACTTCTACGCCTGTGTCAAAGGGATCTGTGCCTATGTTGCATCATTCTGCGCCTGTGTTACATCATTTTGTGCCTGTGTCAAGCATTCTACGCTTGTGTAAGTCCAGAAACAGAGGTAAAAAAGCAGTGTTTTTACTTGCAAATTGGTTTGTTTTGCATTCTGTTTCTACTTTTTGGTTTTATGGTACTGATTCTTTGTTCAGCACCTTGGCATTACTCATGGCAAAGACAAAGATGAAACTAATAACGAATTTTATGCAGGTTTGATAGTCAAAGATCAAACATATCAAACTTCTAACTTGGTGGTTTTGCAGGTTGCCTTAGGTTACAACTAAACTTTGTGTTTGAAATTCATATTTATGCACCTAGTATGATTTCTAAATAGGTTGGAATGAATGTATGTTTGCTTTGAGTGTTGAGTTTGACATTGGAGTAGGAGAGTATGCTCTCATCCTTCTTAGGGTGATCAGAAATCCAGATCTTCGATACCATCCTCATGTTTTGATTGTGTGTTACCTTTAGAGGGCCTGCCTTCCCGACCATTTGCTTTTGCAAGCAAGTGACAATTGTGAGAAGGGAACGACCCAAAGTGAGTACGGCTAGAATACCTTGGCATTATAACTCACTATAAATAAATACCTGATGAGCGAAAGCTTTGAAGGAAGGGTTACATGGGAATTGCAGTTACTTGGGAAGTGATGACCCTTGGACTCTTTCTCATATCAACATCTAAGTAGGGCCTCAAGGTCTAAATCATGCTTGCGTGACTACAATTGTTTGGTATCTTGGTGGGCTTAATGTCTCAATCACGCTTGTGTGACACCAAGGAGTAATGCTTAACAGAAATCCTTACTAAACACCTTGTATTTAGAGGCCAAAAATCCTTCTAGTTACTTGAGAAGGACAAGTTTGGATACTTGGAAGAGATACTAAGTTCACCATGGGGAGATTTCCATGGGGACTGATGCTTGGCTGCCCTGAGAAGTGAGTGTCATGGAGGGGAGCCCATGGGGTCAAGCATCTATGTATTCTCCTTGAATCCCATAACGAGTCTACCTCTCAAGTACCTACTGTCCTTGCCTACCATAAGAAATGTGTGAGTGAGCATGATTGTCTTGAAGTCTAAGTTGAAATATCTTGTCTTCTTTATTTGTCAAAAGTTGAGTTGTGTCTCATTTCCAAAACAAGAAAAATTGATTCAAAATGAGGTTAAACACAAGAGTATTTCATTCAACAAAGTTCAAAACACCTTCAAACATGGTTGTCAAACATTTTTCAAAATCTTGTCTCAACCTTCATGTCACTTAGATTTAGGTTCATCTTAGGTTTGCATTTTGCAAATTCATTGTCAATTACCAGGGTTAAGTTTCACCTAGGTCATACTCCTTTGCATATCAATAAGGTTCATCCATTTTGCATGTGTCCTCTTGCATTAGAGTAATAACATTTCATAATTCAAACTTAGGTTGACATTGTCATACATTTGCATTTGCATACCCTAGGTCTCCTCATTAATTTTAGGTCATTATCATATCATATTAGGGTCATTTGCATAGTAATTGTCCCTTTGCATATAGTGTCAAAACTAGGTTTTGTCATACTTGAGTAATCCAAATCTTTGGTAAACCCTAAGTCATTGTTAGGAAGTCTAGACCTTATCAAACTCTTGTCTTTTGTCATCAATATCATTTCGTCAAACCTAGCTTAGTTTCCAAGCATATAGGGGAGACACTGTCATTTTGTCCTTTTGTCACTTGGTTCTTTTGTCCTTCGAGGTCTAGACATCATTTCAATTTCCTAAGGGTCTCTTTTTAGATTTGCATTCCAAAAGGTTTGTCAAAATCTTGAAAAAAGAACAAAAACATAGATTGCATTCTTGCCATAGATTGCATTTTCATCTATTTAGTTTGCATTTAGTTGCATATCATATATTATCCTTGAAAAATTCCAAAAATATTGCATTTGCATAGTGACATGCCTGTTGAGACAAGGTCAAAATCTAAGAAGATGGGCGAACCAATGTATCAACCCATTGACAACATATCAATTTCACAGTTTCAAACTAGTCAAACAATACAAATTGAAGGTTCATCAAACACATCATTACCACCATATGGAATGGTTCAATTTGGACCACCTCCATTATATGAACCAGTGTTTGTACCCATGAAACTAGGACATGGGAGTGTTCCACCAACACCAAGAGGAAATGCACCTTTCGATTGGAATCAACCAAATCTGCAACATGACATGCAAACTCAAACATTATATGAGGAACAAACTCTTTCACAAGGATTTGGTTCAGATCAAGGCATTCAACAAGAAACAAATCCAAATATTTTACCAAATTCTTCATCAGATTCTGATGCTTCCGATGATGTTGATATGTTCCTTCAAGATCCAAAGTTAACGAAAAAGATGGATAAATTCTTGAACAAGGTCTTTAAGATGTTCCCACAAAAATACCTTGACATGATGAGTAATGTGACTTCCTCAAATGAGCAAATCAATGTGCAAAAACAACAAGGCCATGAGCTGTTAAGTTTCTCTCCGCATCTAAATGAAGAAAATGTGCAACAAGAAATCCAACCTACCTTGATGAGTAAATGTGCTTCAAAGGCATTGACAGTGACTATTCCTCAAAAGTCACCATTTGAGACAATAAATAATCCATTATTTAACACAACACCTATAACACAAGATCAAATGAAGACCACACAAATATTGACTGCTATCCTTCAACAAGAAGTGGTTCCTCACATGCATAAAATTGGATCAAAATCTAAGATGCAAGAAGGCTTCACGACTGGAATGCCTGATCTCACCAATGTCCAAAACAATTCCACAATGCAACAAAGTTCTTATGTCCCGCTAAGTTCAATATACTTGCCAAACACTCAAGTACCCGTCATGCAGACTATTGTGATAGATCCTTCGATAATGGCGACACAAAGAGCTACAGATAGTGGTTTGCACCAACAACAAATGTTGCAACAATTGAGTAATACACAAAAGGTGCAATAGAATGTGCAAACAAACAATGTACAACAACAACAATATCGCATTCGACAACAAATTGCAGAGCCTTCTGCCTCATTACAAGTTAATGCAAACTTGCAACCACCATAATGGATTGGAAAAACAACACAACAAGTTAATGCAAGTGCCATACCCCATCTTAAGGAGAAACAACAAAAACCACCCAAACAAAGTTTTTTGCAAATGATGGGATTTACACCGTGACAACAATGGGCACAAAGTCAGCAAATTCTGATTCGTCAGCATCAACAATAACATGTGCCTCAATATGTGCCAAGACACACAAGCTATCATACTTCACAACCACAATTGACATCTGTGAAATATCAACAACACCCTCAATTGCAATATCAACCTAGACTACAAATGATAATTCAAACACAAGAAGCACAACAACAAGGTCAATATCAAGGCATGGCACAACCACAACAACAAGAGGTGTACCAAGAACATTATATGCCAGAGACACCAAAGACGGCAATTTCAAAGCATCAACAACCGATCGAAAACATGATGTATCGACAAAGAGTACCCACCAGGATTAATGATGGACCTCCAAAATCTGATACAATTGCGCAATAGCTTGAGAAGTTGCAACGACAAGTTGACGCATTGGAAACTAAAGGAACAAAGAAGTTGTACACAGATCAATATTTATGTCCTAATCCATTTGACAAGAGCTTATACATGCCTCCATTCCCTAAGCATTTTGAGGCAACTAATTTAGAGAAATATAAAGGGAATGGCAATCCAAAAGATCACATTCAAGCATTTTTTATGGCATGTACTAAAGTGAGTTATGAGGAAACATATTTAATGCGATTATTTGCATGAAGTCTCATAGGACAAGCCATGGATTGGTATTCGCATCTACCAGGAAATATAAAAACTTGGTCAGAAATGGCTCAAAAGTTTATATCTCACTTCGTGTTCAACATCGACAGTGATGTGACCATGTCAGATTTATGCAACACCAAGCAAAAGCAAGGTGAACCATTGGTGACTTTCTTGCAATGATGGCGAAGCTTGTATAGTTGTTCTTCCCTAGATATACCTAAAGAACAACAAGTGAATCTGTTTATCCAAAATTTGGTCCCAGAAATGATGTATGAACTAAAAATGAAAAGTCCCAATACTATTGAGAAACTCATTAAGAAAGGGATGAACATTGAAACTGCTCTTGTAGCCAACGGAATCATTAAGCTTAACAAGGACAGTGACAACACAAACAATTCAGGGGACAGAAATAGATTTTGGCATAAAAAGAAGAATGTCACTAATGATGGAGTTGTTGATGCAAGAACGGTGAATGCAAATCAACCCCCATTCACAATCAAGAAATTGAGTGTTCCTAATATGTCAACTATGGAACAAAATCAAACACCAATGAGTAATGTTACTCAATAGCCGCAATACCAACAGCATACTCAACAATACACTCAACAATATAATCAACAACAAGGCCAGCAACAAAACCAGCAATGCAAACCTTTCCGATCAAGAGATGGACCTCCTCGACAGTTTACGCCATTAGGAGAGCCTATTGAGTTAGTAATTAAACAATTAATACAAGCAAAATTTATCAAGTTACCAGATATCAAGGCAGAACCAGTGGTAAAGCCGCATTGGTGGAATGATAATGCATATTGTGAGTACCATCAGTCAAAAGGACATAAAACTGCATCATGTTTTCAATTGAAACATATAATTCAAGACTTGTTAGAGCAAGGAGTAATTGAGGTAGATCCGCCCAACATGACCTCTAACACTGATCATACAATTTTCAAAACTCCTTTGCTTGATCATGACAAGGGTAAAGCATCTTCTTCAAACTCTACCCAAATAGCAAATTATGCAAATACTAGTTATAACAATGTCATCAATTGTTTTCAAGCATCAAATGAGTATGTGGGCACCCTAAGAATAAAGGGACAAGATCCTTCTTGCGTAGTTACCACTCATCGATCCAAAATAGTCCTGAAAGGAGATCCTGCGGTTCCTCCCAAACCAACTCCTACAAGTCAGTATAATCTCTTGGATCATCTAGGAAAGACACCTGCACAAATATCAATCCTTGAGTTGTTGAAAATGTCCCCCATGCATCGTGCAGTCCTAGATAAAGATTTAATTGAGTCCATTGTCCCGACAGACATTGATGTTGACCAGTTTCAAGCCCGAATTGGACATCTAGCTGTTTCCCAAAATGTTGCATTTTCTGATAATGACATCTCACCTGATAAGCTCCCTCATAATGATCCTTTACATCTTGAAGTCTTTGTCCATAATTGCAAAATCTGACAAGTCTTGATAGATGGCAGAGCGGGTCTTAATATTTGAACCTTAAGAGTGGTCATTGGCCTTGGTTATACAGAAAATGACATTGATGCTTCCAGAAGAATAACAATCAAAGCATATGATGATGCTGAGCGCCCATCTAAAGGCATAATTACATTACCTATCAGAGTCGGTCCAGTGATAGAAAACACTTTCTTGTAGGTCTTAGACCTTGATCTCTCTTACAATATGATTCTTGGCCGTCCATGGATCCATGCAGTGAAAGCAGTTCCATCCACCTATCATCAATGTTTAAAATATCCTTACAATGGAACTGAGATAACAATTCCAGGAGATCCTAATCCATTTCAATTTTGTGCTACTCTAAAGGATTCCCCTCAGAAGCAAGTCCCAGTCAATAGAGAGGCCCACTCACATAGTTATGTGGATCCTAATGAATTGTTAGATGTTGTCAAAGGAAATTTGAAGATACAGGACCAAGGATGCAGAGAATATTCAATGGATCAAACATTCCTCATTGGGAATTTACCAATATCTCCAAAATCGTATGGCAAACATCATTTGTTGCAAAAGGAACCTAAGGTAGTTATTCAATATCAGCCTCCCACTACATTTATGAGATGGGGTGAACTTGACAAAGAAACTTTAGATAATGATGTCATAGATTGGCTTTATAAGGATCCAACTGAGACCCCACCTGTCAGGTTGCTAGTGGAATGGTATGGAAAAGGATTTACTATGCTGCAGAAGAAAGGATATGATGGCTACAGTGGGTTAGGCCTGAACAAGAATGGAAGGCTAGAACCTATTATACCTGAGATGCGACCTCCAACTTTAGGGTTAGGTTTTGTACCATTGCAAATTGGATCCTCATCTACCAAAGTGACCACGTGTGGAAAAGGGCATGACTCTGATGATGAAACAACACTTGAGGACACCCAACCCAAAACTGATTCCAATAAATGGGAGTGGAGTTCTTTTTCTTCTAGCTCCTATGCCCTTGACAATGTTTTCCTTGACCCTGACGATTTGCCTATGGAAGACAAACATGAAATAACTCCCCCTCCTAAAACATGTCCTAATGCTTGGATAGAGTCATTCTGGGACCTGAGCTCTAAATCAGATACGAGCAGTTCAGACAGTGATACCACAGATGTTTACATCTTTACCATCTCAATCCTCTCTCTCCTTAAAATTGATGATGACATGCCCCTCGTCTATCCCTAGCTTATCTAGCATTACCAACAAGAACCACTCACATTGGATTGTTTTTAGAATGATGAAGCACTTGTAGAATTCCTTGGACCACGGGAAGGCATACCACAAGGTGATCATAAGACAGGATTTGCTATTGATCTGGATTCCACAGCATATTTTGGGGAGTCAACTCCATCTTCCAGTCATCAAAATGAAAAAAGAAAAGAAAAAGTAAAAAATCAAAAGAATAGGTCTTTGAGTGAAAACCGTAAGGCACTCTCTGATCATGAAAAAGTAAAAATAAATGACGTACCTGCGGGTGAAAACCTCTTTGAGGCTCCCAAGGGTGGAAGAGTGGACATATGCCTATCAAGTTAGGATAAATCAACATTGCTTGTGGAAATGATCAAAGAGATAAATTTGGGTACACCTGACAACCCTAAGGTCATTCATTTTGTTGCATCTCTATCAAAATAGGAAAAGATAGATTTTGTCAATTTCTTTCTTGAGAAGAAGATCAGCTTTGCATGGTCCTATGCAGATATGCCTGGCCTTGATCCAGAATTAGTCCTTCATCAATTACCATTAAAAGTAGATGCCAAGCCTGTCAAACAAAAACTCAGAAAGATGCATCCCCAAGTGGCTCTTTTGGTCAAGGTAGAACTGAAAAAATTACTAGATGTGGGCTTTATCAGACCCATTGATTATGCAGACTGGATTTCAAATTTGGTACCAGTTAGCAAGGTAACTAGGGGCATTAGAATCTGTATGGATTTTAGGGATCTCAATAAAGAATTCCCTAAAGATGATTTTCCACTGCCAAATATAGACATCATAGTTGACATGACTGCTGGATATGAGATGCTCTCATTGATGGATGGTTTCTCTAGCTATAACCAAATTCGCATTGCTCCTAAAGACCAACATAAAACTGCATTCACCTGTGCTTGGGGTACCTAATGTTGGAATGTGATGCCCTTTGGTCTTAAAAATGCAGGCGCAACATATCAAAGAGCGATGACGACAATTTTCCATGATTTCATGCATACTTTGATGGAGGACTATGTTGATGACTTATTATGCAAATCTGTCACAAGAGATAGTCATCTAGCCATCTTGGGCCAAATCTTTGATCGAATGGAAACTTACAAGCTTAGACTCAATCCAAAGAAGTGTGTCTTTGGTGTCACAGCTGGTGAATTACTAGGGTACATTGTTTCTCATCGAGGCATCAAAGTCGACCTAGCCAAGGTTAAAGAAATAATGGATATGCCTCCTCCTTCTAATCTCTGTCAACTATGAAGTCTGCAAGGATAGCTCCAGTCAATCTGCCGGTTTATAGCTCAATTGGTAGACAAATGTCATCCATTCCAGAATTTATTGCATAAAGGAGTCACTTTTAAATGGATTGAGCAATGTCAATTGGCATTTCAAGCTCTTAAGGACTATTTGTTGTCACCACCTATTCTAATGCCTCCTATAGAAAGAAATCCATTTATATTGTATATTTCTGCAACTGAAACGGCACTAGGAGTTCTCTTGGCCCAATAGGATGAGAACGGCAAAGAGAGAGCTATTTATTATATCAGCCGGACACTAGTAGGCTATGAGTTGAATTATTCAACTATTGAACGGGCATGCTTAGCAGTGGTATTTGCAACACAAAAACTTTGACACTATATGTTAAATCACCAAACATTGCTGGTTGCAAGAATTGATCCCTTGAAATACTTGCTTAGCAGAGCAGCTATGATGGGTTGCCTAGCAAAGTGGGTTATGATCCTCAGTGAATTTGATATTGAGTACATGAAGCGAAAGGCAATAAAAGGACAAGTCATAGCAGATCAAATTATAGAGGCTCCTATTTATGATGATCATCCCATGTTGACAGATTTTCCAGATGAATCAGTCTTCACTCTTACATCTTCTAATGAATGGAAGTTATACTTTGATGGATCCCATACCAAGTTCGGGTCTGGAGCAGGCATATTGTTTGTCACCCCTCAAGGTGATGCTATTCCCAAGTCCTACAGAATAACTTTTCATTGTACCAATAACATTGCAGAGTATGAAGCACTGGTCACAGGACTCTGAGTAGCGGTCCACTGGAACATCACACATTTACAAGTCTATCGAGATTCTCAGTTAGTCATCTGACAAGTGAATGATGACTACGAAACAAAAGATGAAAAGCTTATTCCCTACAAGCATATGGTAGATTTCTTCAAGACAAAATTCATGGCTATCCATTTTAGTCAAGTTCCAAGAATGCAAAACAAGTTGGTAGATGCGATGGCTACAATTGCTTCCATGTTAAATATGCCCCACAATATGGACAACTATGAATTTTTGGTCAAACAGTTGCTTGTCCCTTCTTTTGACATTCCGACAGCAGATGTGATGTGCGTTCTTGTTGGTCCTAACTCCCCGTGGTACAATGATGTATATCAATATTTGAAATCCCAAACCTTACCACCTAACCTTTCCGCTAACCAATGCCAAGCCTTCATCCGACAGACGGCCAAATATGTCATCATTGCCAACACCCTTTACCGTCGGTCCTTTGACCATACCCTCCTCAGGTGTTTGGATTCTGACAAAGCACAAACGGCTTTACACGAGGTTCACGATGCTATATGTGGGGACCATTTCAATGGTCTAAGCTTAGCAAAAAAGTTGATTCATGCTGGGTATTATTGGCCCACTCTGGAAAAAGATGTTCATGATTTTGTTAAGAAGTGCTACAAATGCTAGATCCATAGAAATTATATTCATGCACCAGCCCAAGAGCTTCATTCTGTCATATCTCCGTGGCCCTTTTCTCAATGGGGATTGGATCTTATTGGCAAGATTCACCCGACTTCTACAAATGGACACAAGTTTATCATTACAGCCACAGAGTATTTTACAAAATGGGTCGAGGCTATCCCCATGACCTATATCACTAGTGTGCAAATTTCAAAATTCTTACTGAATTATATCATATGCAGATATGGGGTTCCCCTTGCCATAGTCACAGATAATGGCCATCCCTTCAAGAATAAAGATGTCAAGGAACTCTGTGAGAAGTTTCATATCCAACATCATTTCTCCAGTCCATACTATCTGCAGGGTAATGGTCAAGCGAAAGCATCAAATAAAACCATTATCAAGATCCTGAAAAAGGTTGTCAATGATGCTGGTCGAGATTGGCATGTACAGTTGAATCCAGCACTATGGGCTTATCGCACTTCTATCTGCACACCTACTGGCGCAACACCTTATTCCTTGGTGTATGGTGCAGAAGCCATTTTGCCCTTGGAAGTGGAGATTCCTTCTTTGCATGTTTCCTTGCAAAATCTGATTGATGATGAGACACACAGAGTCTCTTGGTTGCATCAGCTTGAGATGTTAGATGAGAAATGTCAGACAGCTCTGACACATTTGCAAGCATATCAAAACTGTCTCCGTCACTCTTATAATAAGAAAGTCAAAGGGTGACACTTCGAAGTGGGAGATCTGGTTTTAAAGGTAAACCCCAAGAATGCACAATCTACTGACATCATCAAAGGCAAGTTTGAACCTAATTGGGTTGGGCCTTTCATAGTGATTGCAGCCTATGGCTCAGGGGCATATCAGCTTGCCACCCCAGAAGGTGAACCTTTATTAGATCCTGTAAATAGCATGCACCTTCACAAGTACTGGGCATAATTTTCTACCAGCAATTTTTCAAGTATGATCCTGAAAAAATACAAAAAAAAAATCAAAAAGCAAAAAAAATACAAAAAAAGTGAAAAAAAAAAGAACAAAAAAAAAAAAGTAAAGAAAAATGATTCACCCTCTAGTGAAAACCTGGCAAACAGGCACTTTGGGAAAGTACCATGGTGAAAACCTGGCAAACAGGCACAATGTGTAAAAATGATCATTGCTCTATCATCTATCATGACCTCTAGCTATGCTTTCTCTCTAAAGATTTATCGTGTCTATCCTTGTCCTGACCCAATGTCCTATTTCAAGCCCATGATTGGTCAACATCATTGTCTTGCATACTTCATTTCTTGTGCATATGTTTCAGTCCTGGTCGCTCTATATGTCTTTTCGATGTGCATTGGGTGCGTTCCCCTTGTCATGATCAATCACTGGAACTTTCAAATTGAAAAATGTCCTGAAATAATTCAACAAAAATTTTGAAAAATGTCCTAAAATAATTCAACAAAAAAATTGAAAAATGTTCTGAAATAATTCAACAAAAAAATTGAAAAATGTCCTGAAATAAAATCATAAAAAAATTGAAAAATGTCCTGAAATAAAATCATAAAAAAATGAAAAATGTCCTGAAATAATCCAAAAAAATCAAATAATGTCTTGAAATAATCTAAAAACATCAAATAATGTCCTGAAATAATCCAAAAAAAATCAAATAATGTCCTAAAATAATCCAAAAAAATCAAAAAAATGTCTTGAAAAAAATCCCTAAAAAAATCAAATAAAGTCTTGAAAAAACAAACACAAAAATTGTAAAAACTCAAAAAACAAAAAAACATCAATATCCCCTTTGTGCATAGACAGATCGCTAAGCATACCTCCAATGACACTCACTTCAAACATTGTGCTTTAATGAAATCATGCATAAATAGATGAACTTTTTCAATCAAACCAGACATTCAAACTGATCAAAATTGTCATATCAATCAACCTCAATATCATTGGTCCTTGGCACACTATCATGGGTCTTATACAGGGTGTGGTATACTCGAAACCAGACTGTGTCTTGTGTTAGATGGGGTACCGCATGTCCTGAAACCAAACAGCATGATCATCCTATCAACACTTTCAACTTTTGACAATGAAGATCAAGATGTTTGTTTGACTTGTTGGAATTAGCGAGTCTTATCATTTATTGATTTATCTATGATCATGTTCCTATGTTGCTCGATGATGTCATTGAGTGATTTAGAGTGACCGGGATGGTTCATGGTCCCTTTCTTTTTTTGTTGTGATTGTTGTTTGTCTACGATGTGTTTGTCTTTTGCAAAAAGGGTTGCATTTCAACTCTGGCCTTCAATGCCATGATGCTACGCATCCATTTTTCTACATTAAAATAAAGGTTCTCACCTACAAAGTTCATTACTGAAAGCAAGTTTTTCTCTGTCTCTAACTGTCCTCTATTTCATTTCTTCTTACTAACATTTCTTCCATTAGTTCGGATAGTCAGTTCAGTCTAGTTCTCTAATCTTCACACATAAACACATATGTTGCATCTTGCATCCATTTGGTTAGTACATTTGCATTATATCAAACATCACATCAAGCATTTTATCCATTTCATATTATAAATGCATCAAAAACACATAAAAAAATATATACATACATGTTCCACAATGATACATCAACAGTGCATAAGTCATCCATACATGGAAAAAAATATACATCATAACACATTGCATCCCACCATATCAATGCATATCATATCATATATCCAAATAATATCGGAGTACAAAATTGGACTGTCTGTCCTAAGTATGGCCCGCAGGCTGACTACAAAATGTCCAACTACATAATGTCAATTGTCTATCATAAGGAGCACGTGCCTCTATCACTGGGTGCTCCCTCTATCCTCCTCATCCCTGCCATGTCTCAAGCATGATGTCCCTCCTGTCCAAGGTCCTGGCTGTGGTGGTCTCATAGGTCCACTCAACCCCATGTTGCTCACTGACCTCTGAGAGCGTGCCCTACTCTTTGTCCTCGATCGTGCCCGATATGATGATGCTCTCTTCTCTGGTGGAACTGCACTCTCATATAGTGTCCTCCAATGGTGTATCTCCTCTCCGGTCTCTACCAACATCTGTGCCATCTCCCATGCACTGGCATCCCTAATTGACCCAATATACTCAGTGACTCTCTATTCTTCTTGTTGTGCCTGCGCTATTGTTGTATCTCGAGCTGCTATTAGTCTGGCTATATCTGCTCTGAACTGATCCTTCTCTATCCTCAAGATGGCATTCTATCTCTCTAATGTTGCAATGTGATCATGCTGACTCGCTATGGTAGCCCTGCACATCTCCACCTCCTCTATCCTAGCTATCTTTGGCTCTAGGGGTATATCCTACAATGACTCCTGCTCAGCTGAATCTGGCTCATAATCATCATCCCCCTCATCATCTCTATCCTCATCGTCCCCCTCATCCTCATCCCCACCCTCATCCTCCTTCTCCTCATCATCTCCCTCCTCTCCAGCAAGTGGGAAGTCCTCCTATCTCCTCGGTACTAGAATATCTGGATCTGTCAATGGCACTGCCCATCATCATGCAAACCATCGCTCATACTCCTCTATCGTACCGGTGTCCACCACATCTGATCTCCAATCCCACTGTCTCTGTTGTAGCTATGTGTGGCTGAATCATTCTCCCCCACTGACTCATCTCTTTGTGAGATCAGGCAAAGTGTGCAGTCCCTCTAGGTATATCCTGCCTCTCTCCAAACTATCGTCTGACTCTCTCTGGTAGGTACATCTCAATCACTCTCTAGTGATTCACCAGTCACCCAATCAGGTACCTCTCCTGTATACAATACGATAGCTCATCACTATCATCTGACCATCCAGGGCAATCAAGATATGGCCTCCATGTGAACTCTTTCAATCTGTCTAGCTCATGTCTCCAATACAATATGTATCCAAAAGGACCCTGTCTCAGTGCTCCCCCATAACAGTACACATATGGTCGATGTGGTACTATTTGTCTCTCTACAATCGGTCGACATATGGCTATGTGCTCAAATGCCCATACCTGTAATAATGTGACTCCAGAGCTCAAAGTCTGCACTCCCTAATATGCTATCTGAAGCAACTGAAAATATAGCATAGCAAGTACACATGGTCCCCATGTGTACACAGTCCCCTCTATCACCATCCGCTCTAGCACTCTTCCCCATCCAATAGGGAGTCCATGTCCTTGTCTGTCCCATGCTAGTAGGCATGCTATAACCACTGCTATCACCACATATCATCGATCATACTCTGATGCCATGGTCTCCCAGCCAATCTCCCTCTCTATGATATCCAGATCATCTGAGTCGCATTCAAATAATCTGCACAATGTGTCTCTCCCTATCACTAGGTCATACTCTATCATCTCTCCATGAATCAAAATGTGGAGGATATGCCATACATCCTCTAGTGTCACAGTCACCTCTCCAGTCGCCAGATGGAATGAGGACGTCTCTGAATGACATCGCTCTGGCAGTGTAGTGAGTAGTCCTGTGTTTGCCCTAATCTTGGGCATGAATGTGATATAGTATATTCCAAGTCCTGCTAATGTATCTCTATCCGTGCTTCTAAGTCTATGTCGCAACATAAAGTAGTCAGGTCGGTTCTCCCGTGTGATCAATGGATACTGCCGACTCTGCATCACAATTGGGGCACATTTTGTCAGTTTTAGGGTTTTCTCCTACGGGCTGCATTTCCTTGTTTCATGGCCAAATTAGGTTGTTCTTTATCTATTTTGACCTATACTATTCTTATCCCCCCTTTTCGGCTCATTCACATGCCATTTTTTGACCAAATTAGGGTTGCCAGAGCACAACTGCGCCTGCGTGCTAAGTCCTGTGCCTGTGTAGCAACAAACTGTGCCTGTGTACCCTACACAAGTGCAGGATGCACTCACACAAGCACAGAAGTTAGTTTCTGCATCCCCTGTCGGCCCCACAATGTCCCACAAGCAAGTCAAATTCATAAAATTGATAATATGGGTTTTTGAGATACATACCACTGCTCCCAGATCGTCCATTCATCTGTAAGTGCGTACACATTCTCTGAGGTGATCTGCCATTGGAATGTTTGCCATCTCTCTGCAAGTGTACTTTTCTAGAGCAACAAATTCTCCTCTTTGGCTAGTGCAAATGAGCAATTTTCACTCTCTTTGTCTCATTTATAGATCTTTGTCAGTGCATAGATGGACATGCACTCTCTCCATCTCATGTTGGTCACGGTCTTTTGCGCTTTCAATTGCTTGTCCTTCATGCATCCGATCTTCAATTGTCAGTCTATTTGAACCTATCATTTTCTATCATTCTTATCGATCAATTGGCCTCTTTTCTGTATGTTTCCGGCCAATTCCTCGAGGGGGCATGCATATGTCATTGTCAGTGTCTGGGGCATTTTCATTATTGTTCTTTGAAACAATGCTTGAAATCACATTGTCTCAAACAGGGGCAAAATATAGACATCTAAAAATGGTCAACGCTTGCGGAGTCATACTTTAACATTTGTGCATTGCCTTATTTTAGGGTTTTTGAGTCGTATTAACATTTCTCCTATGATTCGCACTTGGTCTTTATCATTTGTGAGCATCGAGTCCTTCTTCTGCATTCTTCATTCATCTCGCTTTCAAATTTGGTCTTGTTGATAACAATATTTGTCATGATTTTGGTCGATCTTATCTTGTCGCATCAATGTGTGTATTCATTTATCATCATTTTCGACATCGTCAATCCTAATTAGGGTTTTGTCCTCTTATCAATCTTATCATCTTGTGATCGATTTGTCGTCGATCGTTGTCATTTTCAATCTTGTCATCTTGCGATTGATTTGTCATCGATCGTGGTCATTTTCAATCTTGTCGTTTTGCAATCTATTTTGTCATCGATCCTTGTCTTTTTGTCAATTTTGTCATCTTGCGATCGATTTGTCATCGATCGTCGTCCTTCTCAATCATGTCAATTTGGATCAATTAGTCATTGTTCCTCGTCAATTGGTGCATTTATCAATCAAATTGTTTGTCAGCATTGGTCCTTTGTCAGCCAGAATCATGATCAAATCGAATCGATATCAATTATCCTTTGTCAAGACCTAATTGTCATTCTTGCATTTCTAATTCATCTTCTAGGGTTTCATGATTTAGTCATTTAACCTTGTTTTTCATTTCTCCCTCTAGGTTAAATAATTTATTTATTTATCCTAGGTCTTCTTGTCACAATTAAATGTTTATTTAATTGGCTAAATAATTCCTCCCTCTTTGTGAATTGATTAATAAATGAAAAATTGTTAATTAATTGACTTAATTCCTAATTTCTCCATTTTCTAATTTTCCTAATTCCTTAATTCCTAATTTTCATCAATTTCTAATTCCTAATTTCCCAATTTCTAATTCATCTTGTTTCTCCTATTTTTCCCCTAATTTCATGGGAATGACATAGCAATTTGTCATAATTTGTCATAATTGACAATCAATCAATTTTGACATAGAAATTTGTCATAAATTATCATGAATTATCAATCAATCAATCTTGTATAGAAAGTGCAAATTTGTCATAATTTGTCATATTTGTCATTCTTGATTTGAAATTTCCATTCGAATCTCTTCATGCTAATTTGATCTTTTCTCCAATTTGTCTATAAATTGGATGAATTTCTTCAATCCCAACTAATCACTTTTTTGAATCCCTGATCCCTTGTTGAATCAATCACATTTTGAGTATTCTTGCCCTACTATCTTGTCTACTTGCTTTCACATCATGCTTATGCACTAGTAGGTGAGATCCACAACAAAGCTATTTGAAGGAGAAAGAAGGACAATGGAGTCACATGAAGGAGATATTCAAGTCTACATTTGGTTTGCTTAGTTTTCAATCTTGCATGTCTTTTTTTCATGTCTTTATTGAGTGTAATTAGGATTCTTATCATTGCAATTGAGTTTTCATGATTGAACTAGGATAATAATTTATATTGCTTCGATGATTTCCTGATTTCCTAGCTACAAGAAAATGTTGCAACAGAACAACAAGAGGAAGAAGCCGCGGATGTTGAAAGAGACTTGTAACCGCATTTGTAAAAGGTTTTGTAACTTCTTCTTAAGAAGTAATGATTGGAACAAACTATCTTAGGAAACTCCAAAGCTATGTGTGCATCCATATTGTTATAAATGGATACCAGGACTAGTAGAAAAAGGATCACACGGAATTGTAAGAAAACGCTGCAGAAATTTATCTAAGCTTTTTTCAAGTTTTGATGGAGAATATTCGAATGTTTTTGTAATACTTTCAGAAGAAATACTAATACACAGACCATTGGTTTTGAGTTTAAACTTTGTGTTGTCTTCAAGTATCTTTGCAAATGTTTACTGTTTCATTTTGAGTAATCTAGGGTTATTCTTTTTGAATATGGGTTGCAAGGCAATTTTCAGTAAAAATGTTTCTTATCTTTTCTCTTTAGAAGGGGAATTAAATACGCATGAATCATTTTTTACTAGTAAATTCTTTGTGGGATACTTTGAATTGTGATGAACATAGTTTAGTCTAGTATGAATAAATTCTTATGTGTGTCAGGCATATATAGGGATCTGTAGAAGCCAAACTAATGGAATATGTAGAGATGTTTGATTGTGGAAGTATTGTTTGAACTTAGATGACTCTATGACCTTGGATAAGGCACTGATATCTATTAAGGTTATCTTCTATACATCTTGTAGATCAATATTGAACATGAGTATAAGTTGCATTCTTTTGTTTCAGTTAGTTTTAAGGTGATAAGATCCATTGGTTTTTGTACTAGTTTGCTATGGATTTATCTTTTAAAAGTGTGAATTTAGTTCACAAAGGTATATCTGCCTAAACTTTGGATAAGTTCAAAGTGTAGAAGGTTAATCAAATCTTGTCATATGTTGTCCTAAAAGTTTCCTTCTCTTTAATCTCTCTTCTGCATACAGAGTTATCATATCACTATAAGGATTTTAAGGTGAATCAAATTTTGAGAACAACAAAAGTGGCGACTCTGCTGGGGAGAGTCACAATAAGGATCTAGATGCAGATTTGTGCTTAGATTTATAAGGAAGAATCATTGTGTGTTTGTGGAATAGATTGGTGCTTCGGTGAATATAGCAGTGGTGTCTTGTGGTCCCTTTTTGGAAGTTCCCTCTATTTTCTTTTGATATTTGATTTGGTCTGAAGTTTTGCAATGTTTTATTCTAAGCTTGTTTCCATAGTCTTGTGGGTGGTGACTTTGTTATCTTGGAACCAGTCCTTATGAAATATGTAAAATTCTAAAAGGAAGACAAGCATAATGCAAGGAGGAAAAAACACCAGATCATTCATGAAGAAGCACCCTCATGAAACTTTGCAAGAAGGTTTGCCAGAATAGTCACGAAGAGGTCAGAAGAGGTCAGTGCTTCATGAACCATCAAACGTTGCTTGGGTGCAAAAGAATAATAATACCGGTAATATACCTGATCGACCTGTTTATGCAAAGTCTAATTCTTCTTCTAGAGAATCTGAACATGATA
The DNA here is from genome assembly GCF_030272615.1 of Cryptomeria japonica. Classification (NCBI taxonomy): domain Eukaryota; kingdom Viridiplantae; phylum Streptophyta; class Pinopsida; order Cupressales; family Cupressaceae; genus Cryptomeria; species Cryptomeria japonica. Next base: position 473,593,217 of record NC_081411.1, on the reverse strand, counting down.
TATTAGGTTTCCATTTTGGATTGTTTGGAAATATAGATAATCCTCATGCTTTAAATCAAGATGTATCTCATGTTAGTTTGTCTGTGAGAGATAGGACTAGTTCAAATGCAATCAGACATTCTGTTCCTAGAATGGAAATATCAGCTTGATTGATATAGATCAAGTCAATATATCTGACTCTGAGGAGAATTTCCCTGATGAAGATAAAGTGTCACAAGAAATAGAAGATTTAAATAGGAGGTTTCACCACTTAATCTCCTTAAGAGCCCTAAAGGAAGAAAATAAGGAAAAGGAAGTCAAAACAAAACTAATGGAGAGAGATAGGCTTCTTAGGTAGATAGCTGATCTTGAAGTGTTGGCTAAGGAAAAAGAAAAAAGTGATGAAGAAGGCCCTATAATTAGAGAAATTCTAATCCCTAAGGCTAAGCCAGCATATAGGCCAGTGGTCCAACCAAACAAGGAAGTACTTAGTGATTCATAGCCTCCTAGGAATAATCTTGATAAAGGGAAGCAGAAATGGGTGGATGATGGAACTAGATCTAGAAATATGGAGGATATTTCTCATAGGCTATCAGCACATGAGAGAGAGATGGAAAGAATGAGGAAGGAAAAGGAGGATCTACAAATGGAGCTAGAGAAAGCTGAGTTGGAAGCAATGAATTAGGAAGTTAAAAGAAAAATTAGTTACCTAAAAGCTCCCCCTATCATTTTTCCATCAGAAGATCTTAGTAAGCCTGATCCTCAGCAAATTTCCCTCCCCCCAGTTAAGATTCAGCCTATTATGCCTGCTAATACAGCATCAGTGAGTCAAATCCCTGTTAACAATCAGTATAGCCAAATATCTTAGTCCACAATTCCAAAAGTCAGAATGAACATGGGAAACAATAATGTTGCTAACCCTTTTCAAATGAGACCTATCAATTTGGAGTAGTACAGACAATTGTTCTTTGATGGGATCCTAGGATATCCCAACCATGTTCCTACTGCGTTAAGGGATAGACTCCATAAGTTTGCCGGGAATAATGCAATTAGTGCTGAGGAACATTTCAAATCTTTTGGGGACCTAATAAATGATTATGAGATAGTGGATGAAGATGTCATAATGAAATTGTTTGTTCAGTCCCTGGTTGATGATGCAAGAGATTGGTATAGAGGTCTTCTAGTTAATAGTATTGGGTCATGGGAGGACTTTAAGAATTGTTTTCAAGAACAATACAGTGACAAAACAAATGTGAGCTTCATGCTCAATGAATTTAATAACATTAGAAAATCTGATAATGAAATGGTCACCGATTTCAATGCTAGATTTCAAAAGGCCATGCATAGATTATATCAGGTGATGAGGTTAGATGATAACATGTGTTTGAACACCTATTATAATGCATTTGATTATAAAATGACCTATATCTTAAGGGATAAAAATCCACATAACTTGAGGGATGCATTTAGGATTGCCATTAATGTGGAAAGCAATAGAAAAGCATCTGGGAAGTTAGGAAGGAGAACAGATGGTAGGTTATGGCAAGAAACATAACAACAACCTAGCAAAGCTGCTAAGGAGGAAGACAAGATAGAAAAGTTGGTCATTGCTATGAAGGATCTAACTGCCAAGGTAAACAAAAATGATAAGCCTCATTATAATTAGCAAGATAGACCCCCTAGACTGCATGGCATGCCTTATAATACCAACTGGAAAGATGGCAAACCCCAAAATGAGAAGCCTAAAATTGCTCAGAATCAGGATACCCCAGATCCCTTAAAAGGGAAAAATGTCCATAATATAGAAAACACTCCTTGGTGTATTGCTTGTGATGGGCTACATTCTCCTCATCAGTGTGCAGTAGCTCAAGCCCTTGAAGAGTCCATGAGACAAGAAGCTAAGCCTAACATTAACATGTTTGAAACTATTATAGAGAGTGATGAGGAATCTATACAAAGTGAATACAGGGATGTGTTGGATAATGAAAGGTTTGTTCAAGGACAACTAACACTAGACTGGCATCCTACCTTAAATGTGGTAACAATTGAAGATGAAGAAGTTCATCTTAGAAGGCCTAGTGAGGAAGAAGTTAAAAATCTCACCAAAGCTGCTATTGCTAAAGCAAAACACAATTACAACTTAAGGAGCACCAAGAAGGACACTAATCAGGGTGAACCTAGTTCCATGTTCATAAAAGAGGTTACTCAAAAGGGGGCAACAAGTAATGCTACTACTTTCCCTAAAATTGGTCAAGAAAAGAAGGAACGGGTTAAAGATGTACCCAAGAGTATAGATGATAAAAATACCAATGATATACAAGGAGCTACCATAGAAAAAAGGGCAAGTCAGCTTAAGGTAGAACGAGTGAGAGCTAATATTGAATTAAGTAGTAGTTCCACATTTGACATGGCTCAAGCTCTTACACAAATGAAAGTTACTATCCTATTAATAGAATTACTAAAAATAAAAGAACATAGGGATGCAACTTTGTCTTTATTTTCTAGTATATCTGATAGTGACACAGTCCTATCCATCGATTTAGCTAAAAATGGAAGGACCAGGAACTCCAAACCCCAGAGGTTTATGTTGGAACCATTATTACTCAAGAGCCTTCACAGGTAGATCCTTTTTATGTTACTTTGTTAGTAAATAATCAGCTGATAAAAAATTGCATGATAGATTCAGGAGCTGCTGCTAATGTAATGCCCTATGGTGTTATGAAAGAATTAGGACTGTCAGTAACCACTATTTATGGAAAATGCTATGCTATGGATAACTAGGAAGTAGCTATGATAGGTTCAATGAAAGATGTTGAAGTAAAAATAGCAGCATTCCCTGAAGCAACTTACAAAATGGACGTTATTGTTACTGACACTAAACCCCATTATGGTATGTTGTTGTCCAGGCAGTGGGAAGCAGCAGTAGGAGGAAATGTCCAATTGGATTTATCTTATGCCACCATCCCAATCAATGGAAATCAGGTCCAGTTGTACAGAGAACCACGTGCTCCTAGGGTAATTGAAAATGTAGATCCTAGTATGCTCAATTGTATGATTGATGTGGATCTTGATAATTTCAGATTACAACCAATTTTACCTCAGTTGAAGAATACTGACCCCATTGTAGTCAAACTAGAATCACAACAGCATGGTTTATGGCAGATGTATTTTGATGGAGCTTGCTCCAAAGAAGGATCTAGAGCAGGGGTTCTTTTTGTATCTCCATTAGGTATAACTTTTAAGTATTCTTTCTTATTGTCTTTCCAGTGCACCAATAATACTACAAAGTATGAAGCCCTGCTGTTGAGACTTGAAGTTGCAAAAGGCATGGAATCTAGCTATTGAAAGTTTTAGGGGACTCAGAATTGGTTGTCTCTTAGGTAAGATCTAAATATGCATCCAAAAATGATAGATTAAAGAGGTATAAACATGCAGTTTGGGATGTCATTGAGCATTTTAGTGCATTTTCTATTAATTGGATAGAGAGATCAAAGAATATTATGGCAGACTTTCTAGCTAATGTTGCATTGAAAAATGATGATGCAACACTAACTGGCATCTCCACTATGGAAATAAAATCTAGGTCTGTCATCCCTGATAATGTGTATAATTGGCAAGTTTTTGCTGATGATGAAAATATTCTTAGGTTCATTCAATGTGTTGATGATTATGATGGACACAAGATTGATTGCAATGCATTGGTGGAGGTGGTTGACAATAAGGAAATATTGTTTGGAAATGACGTGTTTGGAAATGACTTGGTCCAGTTGGAAACAAATGAGATACCTAAAGGGTTGGTAGAGCTAGAGAGCATGTTCAGTTACAATGACAGTCACTTACATCAATAGTCTACCACCAAGTTAGAAGAGTTGGAGGAGGTAAACCTGGGGAATGAATCATCCTCTAAGTTAGTATACATTGGGAAGAAATTACCCCCTCATGTCAGAACTAATCTTATTAATTTATTGAAAAGATATAAACATGTTTTTGCTTGGTCTTATGAAGACCTAAAGGTGTATAGACAAGACCTTTTTCAACATGAAGTTCCTTTACTTCTAGATGCTAAGCCTTTCATATAGAAGCAGAGACCTATTAATCCCCTATTAGAAACTAAGATGCAACAAGAATTGACTAAGTTAAGAGAAGGGGGGATTATCAAACCTATAAGACATTCTTCATGGGTCTCCAATTTGGTCCTAGTAAGAAAGAAAAATGGGGACATTAGATTGTGTGTGGATTTTAGAAATTTGAATGTTGCTTCTCTAAAAGACAACTACTCTTCCCCCAATATGGAAGCTATGCTGCAAAGAGTAATAGGTTGTGATCTTTTGTCCATGATGGATGGTTTTTCAGGATACAATCAAGTGTTAGTGAGGGAGTCTGAACAGTTCAAAACTACCTTCACTACTCCATGGGGAACATATGTCTATGTAAGAATGCCATTTGGATTTAAAAATGCTAGAGCTACATTTCAGAGAGCTATGGATGTAGCCTTCAAAGAATTCATCAATATCATCATGGTGGTTTATCAAGATGATTTAACTTGCTTCTCTAAAAAGGCCGATGACCACTATGGACATTTGGAAAAGGTGTTCAATAAAGCTTTGGAATTTGGTGTATCATTAAATCCCAAGAAGTGTCATTTTGGGGTCACCGAAGGAAAATTATTGGGGCATATTGTCTCCAAGGAAGGGGTAAGAATAGACCCTGAAAGAATTGAAGCAATAAATAAAGTGCCTAAACTAAAGAATGTTAAAGGTATTCAATCTTTTTTGGGTAAAGTCAACTTTGTCAGAAGATTCATTACAAACTTTGCAGAGATAGTGAAACCCATTATCAAGTTGCTCAAGAAGGATACCAAGTTTTGTTGGGATCAAGAAGCCTAAAAGGCTTTTGTTGAAATTAAAAGAGCCATTCAGGAAGCTCCAGTGCTGAAATCTCCTAATTATAGTAAGCCCTTCTCTCTGTTCTCTTTTGCTTCATACCATACAATAGCTATAGTGTTGTTACAAAAAGATAATGAGGGATATGAACATCCCATAGCTTTCTATAGCAAGTCTTTGCAAGCAGCAGAATTAAAGTATGAAACCATGGAGAAACAAACTTATGCTTTAGTTAAAGTTGTCAAAGCTTTCAGGCCATACCTTGTGAATGCAAAAATCACTGCTTATGTCCCACATGCTGCAGTTAAGAATATTTTGTCCCAATCTGAGGTTACAGGAAAAAGGTGCAGATGGATCAATAGAATCCAAGAATTTGACTTGGAAATAAAGATCACCAAATTGGTGAGAGTCTTAGGTCTGGCCAAGCTCATGACTGAATCTAATATTCTGAATGTTGAGATAAACAATGTTGAAATCAAAAGTACTTCAGTCACTAGTATTGAAAGGCAACCTTGGTATTCAGAGAAAGTTTGATTTTTAAGAGATGCTACATTTTTAGAAGGAATGACACATAATTAGAGAAGGACTCTGAAACTCAAGTCACAAAAATATGTTTTCATTCAAGGTGATCTGTTTTGGAGAAAAAGAGATGAAGAACTGCTAATGTGTTTGGATGAATTCTAAGCTAAAAGGGTGTTGATTGAAATGCATGACGGAGTATGTGGAGGGCATTACTCTACTAAGAAAACTGCTGGTAAGATAATCTGGGTTGGATACTATTGGCCTACCTTACTCAAGGATTCTCATGAACATGTTCGGAAATGTGATCCATGTCAAAAAATTTCATCCAAATTGAAGTATGAAGGAGTTTTACCCCTAAATCCAGTCATAGTGGAAGCCCCTTTTGTCCAATGGGGCATTGATTTTATTGGAGAGATTGTTGAGAGATTAGGAAGAGGTCACAAATGGATTATAGTAGCCACTGACTATTTTACTAAATGGATTGAAGCTATTCCCACAAGAAGAGCCACAAGTAAAGTTGTCATTAACTTCTTGATGGACAATGTTATAACTAGATTTGGAATACCTGCAAAATTAGTAATGGACAATGCCATGAGTTTTAGGTTAGAAGAGTTTGTTGTATTTTGTACCCATCATGGAATAATCATGTCTTACTCTTCACCCTATCATCCTCAAGGAAATGGACAAGCTGAATCTAGTAATAAAAGACTCTTGAACATCATCAAGAAAATCTTGGAAGAGAACAAGAGGTCTTGGGATCAAAAGTTAAAATTAGCCTTGTGGGCTGACAGAATAACAGTCAAGAAGGCCATTGGAATGTCACCTTTTGAACTGGTTTATGGTACACAAGCTAGATTGCTAGTAAACAATCTTCTTCAAGTAAATTCCTGCAAGCTGAAGACATGGAGCTATCCGAACCTATGGAAAACCGAATGATTCAAATAGTAGAAGTGGAAGAGATCAGAACTCTACCTCATAAGAGAAATTTGAAGATCCAACTGCAGTCCAAGTACCTTTTTGATAAAAGGACATCATTAAGGAAGTTTCAAATTGATGATATTGTTCTTCAGTGGAATGCAAGAGGACAGGATAAGGGAAAACATAAGAAATTTGAATCATTATGGATGGGCCCTTTTGTGGTCTGTGATTTAAATGGAAAGGATTCTTATTTTATGAAAAATATGAATGATGAAGTACAAGATTTTCTAGTGCATGGAAAATTCCTGAAACATTATTTCTCTTGAAGTCCATGCACAGTAGGTCCTTTATTTGTATATATTTTGTTTGCTTCCTGTTGTTTTTGTTTGGGTCTATTTTTTGGTCTGTTTCTCTAGAGTTTCCTAATTTTTCTTATGTTGACCTTGTTATCACTGATTAAAAATGGGCTTTGCTTTTCCCATGATTGGCTATGATTTGTTGAATTTTTTAATAGGGTACAGTTTCAAATGCTTCAGCTTTGTTCTAGACCTCAAGGGTTTAAGGGTTTTTTATTTTAGAACCTCTTGTGTTTGTTTTAAACCCTCTGATTTCTAATCTTTCGTTACTTTATTCACTTAAGTAATGGGTCATGGTGTCGTAGGAAGTGTCCCCCCTTGTTGTTTGCCTAGGTGGTCATGTTAATTAAACAAAAAATTTATGCCTCATATGTTTTTCTCCTAAAGTTGTCGGGCCCAGTAACTGGTGCGCATCTCGCAGGTGGATCCACAACTCGCATTATTTCGCTAGGCAAAGTTGTGCGTAATTTAAAACTAGCGAAGTTGCAAAAATGACATGGCATGCCACGTAGATGGTCTAGTTGGTTGATGATAACGAGTAAAATGGTGGCACGTGGCGTAAGTTACAACAGTCAACAGGTCAGGATTAAAAGCTAAAAGGCGGGCCCCAGAGGTGAGTCAGGTCACAGTAAGGAGATGACCTGACAAGTACAGCTATCAATAATTTACAAGAGCCCCGTGGTTTTCTCTTGGCAAATGAAAAAGTGACAAGTTAGCTCTGAAGGTGACTGGACGCCAGGTGTTCACAGTGAGTCAACGGGCCCACCCCTCCTGAAAGGCTTTTCAGATGATTAAAAGCAGATCAACTTGAGAGATGATCCGACGGCCCACGCTATTTCACAAGGGTAAGATAGTCACTCTTTATACCCCATGAAATAGCGAGAGTGCATGAGAGCCGTCCACGTGTCATGATGACATGTGGTCTAAGAAGAAAGTGTGGGCCCCCCAAGGTGGAACCGGTGGTATAAAGGAAAGACACGTGGCCAGCATTAAGTCGAATGCAAAGGAAATTTCAAGGCTAATGGTTGGGTGCCACGTGGTATCATATAGCCAATAGAGAACCGGGACCCGGTGTAGAGCCAAAGTTGTTAGTTAATCTAACGCTCGATCAAGTTTCTTTTGATCAGACGGTCGGAGCTATTTCGCAGACTAAGCTGCCCGATAGTTATGCTTCGCGAAGTTGCGAAAGAGCAAAATAAAACACTTGCAGGAACGTTGTGACCCGTTGGAGTGAAAAATACAAATTCTCATATGAATTCAATTTTGAAGGGATGGCCGAAGCATGCGGAATCAATGTTGTAGTTAAGGCCCTAAGTACAATATTTGATTTCCTATCAACCGGGTAAAGATATCTTTTAAAGGATTTTGCAGAAGAGTAGATGCAGAGTTATTTTCTTCAGGTACAGAGCAAGTCGGTTCAGTTGGAGAGCAAATTCCTTCCAGCAAAGAACAGGTTCTCTCATATTCTTGTGTAGAAATTCCTGTGTAGTGTTTTAGATAAGATAATTGATTCATCACAGAATTGTTTAAGAGTGGTATTCATTTCTTAAGTTTTCAAAATGGCTCCTGAAAGAGAATTTTCTGGCAAAGTTACCTATTCAGAAAGGAGTGTCTGTGATGATTTTTTAGAACAATTGACATTGTCAACTAATCAGGCTTCAAAGGCAAAAGAGTTAGTGCCCAAGCCTCCCTGTTTAAAGATAGGAGAAGGATTATATGACAAGGGTAACTGGTTGAGAGACCCACAGGTTGGATTGTCTAGGTTGGGGTTGTTTAAAGTTGGATTCAGAATGAAAAATTCCCCTGCCCCACAAAATAGTATCTGGGACTTAGATGGTAGGAAATTAGTTATCCTAGGGGTATTTATGGACACAAATTTGCTGACCCAAATTGTCCTCAACTATGATCTAGTCACAAGAAGCATTCGGGATGTAAATGGGAAAACCCTTGTTGAGATTAATGTTGAACAGTTAAGGGCAGCTTTTGGGCTTAATGAATTCACCAATTTTTTAGAACCTATAAATTTCACATCATTGGCCCAAATTTACGGTGCACAGAGGAGTCATCTCAGGAATGGGCCTCTCAAGGAGTTGTTTATGAAAATAGGAGGGTTAACAGTTGTAGGACCCAACACACAAGAACCCTTTTCATTAAGTATGTTCACCCTGAGGGCTAAAGGAATGTATTGGGCACTTTGCCAAGTTTTGGGAGAAGATGCTGAAGCAAATATGCCGAATCATTACTTGTTAAGGATTGCTCAGATTTTGAATCCTTCTCTTGCAATTACATTTGATTATGCCTCTTTCATTGTTGATGCTATTCATGGAGGGTTAATAGGAATCAAGAATGGAAAGGTGGATAGGCCTTTCGGATTGTACTCACTCTTAATGCATCTTTTTTCTTCAAAGGTGGTGATTACTTTGCCAATGGACTGGACCTTGTTAACGAGAAGGAAGGAGAAAAAATGCCAGTACAATTATGGAGTACTGTGTTGTCATGGGATAGAGAGGATGCTAGTTTTTTGAAGTTTGATAAATATTTTGCATCCAAGATAAGGACTCTCCTCTGCTCTGAGAACCCAAGAATCCCCAAAGTTATTCTGGAATTCATAAGACAAAAAAAAATCGCAGAGAACATAAAAATTGTTTATAACTGGGGTGACATTTACTTGTATCCAGTCTCCATAGTTTTCAGAGTTTTTGGTTTTAGGGGCACCCCATTTTTGCTACCTTACCAGGTCCCTCTCAAAGTGTGAATCACAGAGATCCTTAGACAAATTGGTGGCTTACAAGAGGCAGAATTAACAGGCAGGGGTAAAGGGACTATTTTCCCTACAGCTACCATAGCTCACCAATTTGTAATAACAAAAGGAGGCTAGAATTGCTTTGAGGATTTCCTCAAGCCTTATCATTTTTCCACTGTAGTGTCCAGGTGTGCTGATCTAGAAGACTTATTCAACGGTATGTTTAGGAAGAAGGTAGCATGTAGAGGTAGGCCTCATAAATTCCAGTTTCCTAAAGACCTCATCAAAAATGAGTTTGATCTAGATGAGCAGGAGCTAAGGAAAGAGAAGAGGGTGGCTTATAAGAAAGCCTTGGATTTTGTGCATCAGTTTGATGCCAGCTATGACCCATTGTCTAGCTTTTTCCCATTGGAAGAGAAAATAAAGTTTTTGATTTTTTGTTTTGAAGATGTGATGCAGACATTGAAGGAGAAGAGGGAAGTTGTAATCAAGAGCAACCCTAAGAAGGCAAGAATGATCCTAAGTAGGTCAGCTTCCAGCAAAGCAATCCCTCCTGGTGATTATACACTGCATAAGAAATCCAGTTATAGTGTGCTGGTGCCTACAACAGAGGAGCCCTCTACCTCCAAAGGAAAGAGGAAGATACAAGATGTCATTGACATCCAAGAAAGCCCAAAGAAGCAAAGGGTGGGGAAAGAAGTACAATTAGATACACCTTTGTATTCTCCATCCCAATCGCCTATCCATATAGGAAATGAGCAAGCAGTAGCTGAGCAACTCCTACAGTTAGGTAGTCTAGGGGTAATTGCATACACTTATGATGAAGTGGAGGAAGGAATGCCAGAAGAACCCATTGCTACTGAAATGGATATCACAACCACTGAACTCAAAGGCCAGGAGTGGGATCCTAAGATAAAGCAGGCAAGTAGTGTCTTTTTAGCTGATAACAATTTTGTCACATCAGAAGCATTTATGCAGTTTATATGGAAACAACACATAGATAAATATAATGCTAGATGTGAAATGAGAAAGGCTGAGTAGGCCAATAAAGATCCAGCCCTGGTGGAAGAGGAAATAAAGCAAGAGATGATGGAAGAATTCAAAACCATCACCACTGAGCAGGGAAGAGATATTGTAGCACAAGCTGGAGTGCTTATCTTACTCGAATGGGATATAGCAGACGCCCTAGTACTAGATGCAGTGAGAAAAGAGACTAAACCCATGGAGGGGATTACTTTCAATAAGGACAATGCTGCACTCATCATGTGGTCTCTCAAGAGAAATGAGAGTAAGAAAAGAAAAGACACCCCAGGGTCAAGTTACCTTGGTGCAATGATGGTGAAGAGAGTACAGAGTACAGGGGTAGTGGAGGCTACTAGCACTATGTTAGAAACTGCAAAATTTAGTGTTGCAGTAGCAGAGAAGTAAGCCAAAGAGAAAGAGGCCCTCCAAGTTAAGTTGGAAACAGTTTTGAAGGCCTATAACAATGCCAAGGAGGAGGTAAGAGGTAAAGATAGTATCATTGCCAAGCTGCAGAGCCAGTTGACTGGACAATACCATCAAGGTGAGTCTTCAACACTAATGATTTCCTCTTCTCCTGCAAGACCTCCACCTACTAGCCCTATCATTGAGTTTCCACCATCTCCAGCACCCTCTAGCTCTCAAATGGTTGAAATTACTCCTCAAGAATTGGAAAACTTGAAACAGGCTCAGGCCTTTTATGCAAAGAAGTATGAGGAGAGAGTAAGAGCTACAATTTCCAGTTTTGCAGATACAATAAATGCCTCATTGCTCTACAATAATGTAGGTAAAATTATGGATATATGGAATGAGCTCAGGAGAGACAAGGCCATTTTGACACCTATTTTTGATAAATGGAGGCCTAGGGAGCAAGATTTAGAGTTTATGTGTGTATCTTGTGATGAGGTAAGGGCCAATCCCATCATCAAATCCACTTCTGATGTTGCTAAAGTCTTAGTACAATTAGCAGCAAAGGTGGATATTGTGGATAGGAAGGTTAATTTGTGCAAGAAGGAATACACTGATCAAGTTTTTGAGTTGCTCCCAGGCGTTTTTGCTAGCACGGATCAATTAAAGGACAAACAGATGTGGCTTAAGGAGATAGAAGCTAAATTTTCAGTGAGAGTTAAAAGAATTATTGATCTAGATGATGCTTCTTTCTTTGTTGTGACAATACAAGAGATAGAGAAAATTAAGTCACATTATGGTTTTCTCAATTCAGAAGTCAACAAAATGAGAAATTCTTGAAAAAGGTTGACTAAAACTAAAGATAAATTGATTAATTTCTCATGGCCGATAGAAGAGGTGTATAGTGAGTGGACAATTAAATATGCCACCCATGATCCAGAACAGTTGGAGAGCACCCCTGAAAAAGTAGAAAAGGTTGCAACTGAACAGCTTGTTGAAGAAATTGCAGAGGCCGAAAAGAGCTTGTAACTGCTTTTGTGAAAAGCTTGTAACCTCTTTATTTTGAAAGGAATGATTGTAACAAACTCTCCTCGAGAAGTCCGAAGCTTTATGCATCCATGTTGTTATAAATGGATACCAGGACTAGAGGAAAAGAGATCGCAAAGAATTGTAAGAAAACGCTGCAGAAATTTATCTGAGCTTTTCTAAGTCTAATGGAGAATACTCAAAATTTCTTGTAATATTTCTTGAACTAAATATCAATATACAGACCATCGGTTTTGAGTAAAGCTTTGTGTTGTCTTCAAGTGTGTTTACAAATTTGTTTACTGCTTTCATTCTGAATACTCTAGGGTTGTTCTGTTTGAATGGAATTGAAAAGCAATTTTAGTAGAAGTGTTTGTTAGCTTTTCTCTTTAGGAGGGAAATTAAAGATGCGGGGATCACTCATACCGGTAAACTCTTTTGGCAGAGACTTTGAATTTTGATGATCATAGCTTAATTTGGAATGCGTAAATTCTTGTAGGTGTTAGGCATATACAAGGATTAATAGAAACCAAGCCAACGGGAAGCATAAAGATGTTTTGTTTGAGGAGTCTTATTTGAGTTTAGATGACTCTGTGACCTTGGATAAGGCACTGGTATTGATTGAAGTTGTTTATTGCATGTTTTGTTGATCGAAATGCTGAATTTAAGTATAATTTCTATTCTTTGTTTTCAATTGATTTCAAGGTGAATAGATCCACTGGTTTTCTGGACTGGTTTGCTGTGGGTTTATGTTTGAAAGTGTGAATTCAATTCACAAAGGTATACCCACCTGGGCTTTGAGTAAGTCTGAAGTGTAGAAGGTTCAATCAAACCTTTTCATATGTTGTCTTGAGAATTTCCTTATCTTTAATGTCTCTTCTGCACCGAGTTTAACCATATTATCCTAAGGATGTTAAAGGAAATCAGATTTTGAAGACAACAAAAGTGGCGACTCTACTGGAGAAAGTTACAATAAAGATATAAACACAGATCTGTGTTGAGGCTTGTAAAGAAAATTGTTGTGTGTTTGTGGGTAAGGCTGCTTGTTTTCATTATCCCCATAGTTTTGTGGGTGGTGACTTAGTTACTTTTGAACTAGTCCTTGTGAGATACAATTTTTTCTAAAAGGAAGACAAGCGAGATGCAAGGAGCAAAAAACACAAGATCATTCATGAAGAAACATCCTCGTGAAACTTTGCAAGAAGGTCTGCCAGAATAGTCACAGAGAGGCTAGAAGAGATCTGTGTTGCATGAGCCATCAAATGTTGCTTGGGTGCAGAAAAATAATAACACTGGTAAGACGCTTGACTGACCTATTTATGCAAAGTCTAATTCATCTTCCAGAGATTCAGAGCATGATATCTTAGGTTTTCATTCGGGATTGTTTGGAAATATTGATGATGCACCTATTTTAAATCAAGATCTATCTCATGTTAGTGAATCTGCAAAAGATAGAACCAGTTCAAATGCAATTAGGCACTCCGTTCCTAGGACAATTGATGGGAACATTAGTCTGATTGATATAGATCAAGTTAATGCATCAGACTCTGAAGAAAACTTCCCTGATGAGGATAAAGTGTCTCAAGAGATTGAAGATTTAAATAAAAGAGTCCATCATTTAATCTCCCTAAGGGCCCAAAAGGAGGCAAATAAGGAGAAGGAAGTTAAAGCCAAACTAATGGAAAGATATAGGCTTCTTAGACAAATAGCTGATCTTGAAGTACTTGCTAAAGAGAAAGAAAAGAGTGACAAGGAAGGCCCTATGATTAGAGAAATTCTAATCCCCAAAACTAAACAAGCTTGTAAGTCAGTAGCCCAGCCAACTAGGGAAGTATTTAATGACTCCCAGTTTCCTAAAGCCAGTCTAGATAAAGGAAAATAGAAATGGGTAGATGATGGAGTAGAATCTAAAACTGCAGAAGAGATCTCTCATAGGATTCTATCACATGAGAGAGAGATGGAAAGGATGAGGAAGGAAAAGGAAGACCTCCAAATGGAACTGGAAAAGGCTGAGTTAAAAGCAGTGAATTAGGAAGTAAAAAGAAAGATTAATTACTTAAAGTCTCCCCCTATTACATTCCCATCAGGAGATCTTAGCAAGCCTAATCCCCAACACATTTCCTTTCCTCAAGTTAATACTCAACCTGCAGTACAAGCTAATATTGCCTCAGTAAGCCAAATACCTATGAATAAACAATACACCCAAGCACCTCAATCTCCAATTCCAAAAGCTAAAATGACCATGGAAAATAATAGTGCTATCACCCCTTTTCAAAGAAGACCAATCAATCTAGAACAATATAGACAATTGTTCTTTAATGGGATCCCGGGATATCCAAATCATGTTCCCACTGAGTTAAGAGACAGACTCCATAAATTTGCTGGGAACAATGCAATTAGTGCTGAGGAACATCTGAAATCTTTTGGGGATCTAATAAATGATTATGAGATAGTAGATGAAGATGTTATTATGAAACTGTTTGTTCAATCCCTGGTTGATGATGCAAGAGATTGGTACAGAAGTCTTCCAGTCAATAGCATAGGTTCATGGGAAGATTTTAAAAATTGCTTTCAAGAGCAGTATGGTGACAAGACTAATGTGAGTTTCATGCTAAATGAGTTCAACAATATTAGAAAATCTGAAAATGAAATGGTCACTAACTTCAATGCCAGATTTCAGAAAGCCATGCACAGATTGTATCAAGTGATGAGGCTAGATGATAACATGTGTCTTAATACATATTACAATGCATTTGATTCCAAAATGGCCTATATCTTGAGAGATAAAAATCCCCATAACCTTAGAGATGCTTTTAGAATTGCCATAAATATAGAAAGTAACAAAAAAGCATCTGGAAAATTAGGAAGAAGGATAGATGGTAGATTATGGCAAGAAACCATACAGCAACCTAATAAAGTTGCTAAAGAGGATGATAAAATAGAGAAATTGGTTACTGCTATGAAAGATTTGACTGCCAAGGTTAACAAAAATGATAAACCTCATTATAACTGGCAAGATAGACCCCCTAAATTACATGATATGCCATATAATACCAATTGGAAGGATGGTAAACCCCAAATTGAGAAGCCCAAAATTACCCAAAGTCAAGAAACACTAGATCCTTTGAAAGGGAAAACTATTCACAATATAGAAAATACTCCTTGGTGTATTGCTTGTGATAGACCACATTCTACTCATCAGTGTGCAGTGGCTCAAGCTCTTGAAGAATCTATGAGACCAGAAGTAGAGCTTGACATTAATATGTTTGAAACCATCGTAGAAAGTGATCAGGAATCCGTGCAAAGTGAATATAGTGATGTGCTGGATAGTGAAAAGCTAGTGCAAGGACAGTTAGCCTTAGGTTGGCATCCTACATTGAATGTGGTAACAATTAAGGATGAAGAGGTTCATCTTAGGAGGCCTAGTGAGGAAGAAGTTAGAAATCTCACTAAAGCTGCAATTGCCAAAGCAAAACATAACTATAATCTGAGAAGTACCAAGAGAGACACTGATCAGGGTGAGCCAGGTTCTATGTTTGTAAAGGAAGTTACAAAAAGGGGGGCATCAAGCAGTGCTACTACTGTTCCTAAGGTTGGTCAAGAAAAGGGGGAACAAGTTAAAGATGTACCTAAAGGCAAAGATGATAAAAATGTTGGTGATGTACAAGGAGCAGAGACAGTGAAAAGGGCAAGTCAATTCAAAATAGAAAAGGTTAGGGTTAATACTGAAAAATGCAATAATTCTACACTTGATATGGCCCAAGCTTTAACTCAAATGAAAGTCACTGTTCCATTAGTAGAATTGCTAAAGATTAAAGAACATAAGGATGCAGCTTTGTCTTTATTCTCTAGTATATCTGATAGTGACACAGTATTACCCATTGGTTTAGCTAAAGTTGGAAAGGATCAAGAGTTCCAAACCCCATAGGTTTATGTTGGAACCACTATCACTCAGGAGCCTTCTCAGGTAGATCCCTTCTATGTTACCTTGTTAGTCAATAACCAGTTGATTAAAAACTGCATGATAGATTTAGGAGCTACTGCTAATGTAATGCCCTATGGTGTTATGAAGGAATTAGGGTTATCAGTAACCACTGTGTATGGGAAATGCTATGCCATGGATAACAGAGAAGTACCTGTGATAGGTACAATGAAAGATGTAGAAGTAAAAATAGCAGCATTTCCTGAAGCCACTTACAAAATGGATGTTATTGTTACTGACACTAAACCCCACTATGGTATGTTACTTTCCATGCAGTGGGCTACAGCAGTAGGGGGAAATGTCCAACTAGACTTATCTTATGCTACCATTCCTATTAGTGGTAATCAGGTCAAATTATACAGAGAGCCATGAGCTCCTAGGGTAATTGAAAATGTAGACCCTAGTATGCTTAATTGTATGATTGATGTAGATTTAGATAACTTTAGACTTCAACCAATTTCACCTCAATTGAAGAATACTGACCCAATTGTAGTCGAGCTACAAGCACAACAGTATGGGTTGTGGCAGATGTATTTTGATGGAGCTTGCTCCAAAGAAGGATCTGGAGCAGGGGTTCTTTTTGTGTCCCCGTCAGGTATAACTTTTAAATACTCATTTTTATTGGCATTCTAGTGCACAAATAATACTGTAGAGTATGAAGCCCTATTACTAGGACTTGAGGTTGCAAAATGGTATGGAATCCAACTGTTGAAAGTAATGGGGGATTCAGAATTGGTTGTCTCTCAGGTGAGATCTAAATATGCATCCAAGAATGATAGATTGAAGCAGTATAAGCATTTTGTTTGGGATGTTATTGAGCATTTTGATGCATTTTCTATTAATTGGATAGAGCGAGCAAAAAATATTATGGCAGATTTCCTAGCTAATGTTGCTTTGAAAAATGATGATGCAACGCTAGCTGGTATTTCCACTGTGGAAATAAAATCTAGGCCTGCTATTCCTGATAATGTGTACAATTGGCAAGTTTTTGTTGATGATGAAGACATTCTTAGGTTTATCCAATGTGTTGATGATTATGATGGACAAAAGATTGATTGTAATGCATTGGTGGAAGTGGTAGACAATAGAGAGACAGTGTTTGGAAATGATGTAGTCTAGTTGGAAACCAATGAAATACCTAAAGGGTTGGTGGAGCTGGAGAGCATGTTTAGTTATAATGATAGTCATTTACATCAGCAGTCTACCACCAAGTTGGAAGAGTTAGAGGAGGTAAACCTGGGGATAGAATCATCCCCTAAGTTGGTATATATTGGAAAGAAACTACCCCCTCATGTCAGGACTAACCTTATTAATTTATTGAAAAGGTATAAGCATGTCTTTGCTTGGTCTTATGAAGACCTAAAGGTGTATAAACAAGATCTTTTTCAGCATGAAGTTCCTTTACTTCCAGATGCTAAGCCTTTCAGACAGAAATAGAGGCCTATCAATCCCTTGTTAGAAACTAAAATGCAACAAGAGTTGACCAAATTGAGAGAAGAGGGGATTATCAAACCAATAAGGCATTCTTCATGGGTCTCCAATTTGGTCCCAGTGAGGAAGAAAAATGGAGATATCAGATTGTGTGTAGATTTTAGGAATCTAAATGTTGCTTCCTTGAAAGATAACTACTCATCCCCAAATATGGAAGCCATGCTACAGAGAGTGACAGGATGTGATCTTTTATCCATGATGGATGGTTTCTCAGGATATAATCAAGTGTTGGTAAAGGAGTCTGAACAGTTTAAGATAGCTTTCACTACTCCATGGGGAACTTATGTATATGTAAGAATGCCATTTGGATTAAAAAATGCAGGAGCTACATTTTAGAGAGCTATGGATGTAGCCTTCAAAGAGTTCATAAACATCATCATGGTGGTGTATCAAGATGATCTAACTTGTTTCTCTAAAAACGCTGATGATCATTGTGGACATCTAAAGAAGGTGTTCAATAAAGCCTTTGAATTTGGTGTATCACTGAATCCCAAGAAATGTCATTTTGGGGTCACTGAAGGAAAGTTATTGGGACACATAGTCTCTAAGGAGGGGGTAAGAATAGACCCTGAGAGAATTGAAGCAATCAATAGGGTGTCTGAACCAAAAAATATGAAAGGTATCCAATCCTTTTTAGGTAAAGTAAATTTTGTCAGGAGATTCATTGCAAACTTTGCAGAGATAGTGAAGCCTATCGTCAAATTGCTTAAGAAGGATACAAAATTTTATTGGGATCAAGAAGCTTCAAAAGCTTTTGCTGAGATTAAGAAGGAAATCCAGGAGGCACCAGTGTTGAAATCTCCTGATTATAATAAACCTTTTTCTCTATTTTCTTTTGCTTCATATCATATGGTGGCTGCAGTATTACTACAAAAGGATAATGAAGGATATGAACATCCCATAGCCTTCTATAGTAAGTCTTTGTAGGCGGTAGAACTAAAATATGAAATCATGGAGAAACAAGCTTATGCCCTAGTTAAAGTTGTTAAGGCTTTTAGGCCATATTTAGTGAATGCAAATATCATTGCCTATGTCCCACATGCTACAGTTAAAGATATTTTGTCTCAGTCTGAGGTTACTGGGAAGAGATGTAGATGGATTAATAGAATTCAAGAATTCAACTTGGAGATAAAGATCACCAAATTGGTGAGAGGTTTAGGTTTGGCTAAGCTCATGACTGAGTCGAATCTCATGAATGTAGAAATACACAATGTTGAGGTTAGAGATGCTTTGGTCACTAGTATTGAGAGGCAACCCTGGTATACAGAGATAATCCAAGTTTTGAGAGGTGATACCCTCCCAGAAGAAATGACATACAATCAAAAAAGAACTCTGAAACTCAAGTCCCAAAAATATGTGCTCATTCAGGGTGATCTTTTCTGGAGAAAAAGAGATGGAGAGTTACTAATGTGTTTGGATGAATTTCAAGCTAAACAGGTGTTGACTGAAATGCATGATGGAATATGCAGAGGTCACTATTCTACAAAGACTCCTGCTGGTAAGATAATTTAGGCTGGGTATTATTGGCCCACCTTATTTAAAGATACCCATGCATATGTTCAGAGATGTGACCCATGTTAGAGATTCTCATCCAAGCTCAAGTATGAAGGAGCCTTACCCCTAAATCCAGTCTCTGTAGAAGCTCCTTTTGTCTAGTGGGGCATTGATTTTATTGGAGAAATTGTTGAGAAGTCAGGGAGAGGTCATGGATGGATCATAGTGGCCACTGATTATTTCACCAAATGGATAGAAGCCATCCCTACAAGAAGAGCTAATGGATAATATTGTAACTAGATTTAGGACACCTGCAAAATTGGTGATGGATAATGCCATGTGTTTCAGATCAGAAGAATTTGTAGGCTTTTGTACTAGTCAGGGTATACTCATGTCATACTATTCACCTTATCACCCTCAGGGGAATGGACAAGCAGAATCCAGCAATAAAACCCTGTTGAATATCATCAAGAAAATCCTAGAAGAGAATAAAAGATCTTGGGATCAAAAGTTGAAGTTAGCTCTGTGGGCAGATAGAATAACAGTTAAGAAATCCATTGGAATGTCACCTTTTGAATTAGTTTATGGTGCCCAAGCCAGACTGTCGGTAAATAACCTTCTTCCAGTGTATAAGTTTTTGCAGAATGAGGACATGGAGGTATCTGAACCAATGGAAAATAGAATAATCCAAATTGTAGAAATGGAGGAGCTTAGGACTTCTACCCATAAGAAAAATCAGAAGATCCAGTTGCAGTCAAAGTCTCTTTTTGATAAAAGGACATCACTAAAGAAGTTTCAAATTGATGACATGGTTCTTCAGTGGAATGCAAAATGATAGGATAAGGGAAAGCATAAAAAATTTGAATCACTATGGATTGGCCCTTTTGTGGTTTGCGACTTAAATGGTAAGGATTCATATTTCTTGAAGAATATGGATGATGAAATGCAGGAATTTCCAGTGCATGGACAATTCCTGAAGCATTATTTCTCTTAATGTCCATGCACGGTAGGTCCTTTGTTTGTACATATTTTGTTCCTTTCCTACTTTTCTATTTTGGTCTATGTTTTGGTCTGTTCCTCCAAAGTTTCTGAGTTTTCTTGTGTTGACCTTGCGATCAACCATCCCCAGTCAGAGCTGCTATTATCACTAATTAAAAATGGGCTTTTCTTTTCCCATGATTAGCTATGATTTGTTGAATTTTTGAATAGGGTAAATTTTCAAATGCTTCAGCTTTGTTCTAGACCTCAAGGGTTTAAGGGTTTTTGATTTTAGATCCTCTTGTGTTTGTTTTAAACCCTCTGATTTCTAATCTTTTGTTACTTTATTCACTTAAGTAATGGGTCGTGGGGTCGTAGGAAGTGTCCCCCCTTATGGTTTGCCTAGGCAGTCATGTTAATTAATCAAAAAATTTATGCCTCATATGTTTTTCTCCTAAAGTTGTCGGGCCCAGTAACTGGTGCGCATCTCGCGAGTGGATCCATAGCTCGCGTTATTTCGCTAGGCAAAGTTGCGCATAATTTAAAACCAGTGAAGTTGTGAAAATGACATGGCATGCCATGTAGACGGTCCAGTTGGTTGATGATAGCGAGTAAAATGGTGGCACGCGGCGTAAGTTACAACAGTCAACAGGTCAGGATTAAAAGCTAAAAGGCGGGGCCCAGAGGTGAGTCAGGTCGCAGTCAAGAGATGACCTGGCAGGTACAGCTATCAATAATTTACTGGACCCTATGGTTTTCTCTCGGCAAATGAAAAAGTGACAAGTCAGCTCCGAAGGTGACTGGACGCTAGGTGTTCATAGTGAGTCAGCTGGCCCACCCCTCCCGAAAGCCTTTTCAAATGATTAAAAGCAGATCAACTTGAGAGATGATCCGCTGGCCCGCGCTATTTCGCAAGGGTAAGATGCTTGTTCTTTATACCCCATGAAATAGTGAGAGTGCATGAGAGTCATCCACATGTCATGATGACATGTGGTCTAAGAAGAAAGTGTGGGCCCACCAAGGTGGAACCAGCGGTACAAAGGAAAGACATGCGGCCAGCGTTAATTCAAATGCGAAGGAAATTTCAAGGCCAATGGTTGGGTGCCATGTGGTATCATATAGCCAATAGAGAAGCGGGACTCGGCGCAGAGCCAAAGTTGTTAGTTAATCTAACGCTTGATCAGGTTTCTTTTGATCGGACGGTCAGCGCTATTTCGTAGGACTAAGCTGCCCGATAGTTATGCTTCACGAAGTTGCGAAAGAGAAAAATGAAACACTTGTAGGAACTTTGTGACCCGTTGGAGCGAAAAATATGAATTCTCGTATGAATTCAATTTTGAAGGGACGGCCGAAGCATGCGAAATCAATGTTGTAGTTAAGGCCCTGAGTACAATATTTGATTTCCTATCAACTGGGTAAAGATATCTTTTAAAGGATTTTGCAGAAGAGCAGATGCAGAGTTATTTTCTTCAGGTACAGAGCAAGTCCGTTTAGTTGGAGAGCAAATTCCTTCAAGCGAAGAATAGGTTCTCTCATATTCTTGTGTAGTAATTCCTATGTAGTGTTTTAGATAAGATAATTGATTCATCAAAGAATTGTTTAAGAGTGGTATTCATTTCTTAAGTTTTCAAAATGGCTCCTAAAAGAGAATTTTCTGGCAAAGTTAACTATTCAGAAAGGAGTGTCTATGATGATTTTTTAGAACAGTTGACGTTGTCAACTAATCAGGCTTCAAAGGCAAAAGAGTTAGTGCCCAAGGCTCCCTGTTTAAAGATAGGAGAAGGATTATATGACAAGGGTAACTGGTTGAGAGACCCACAGGTTGGATTGACTAGATTGGGGTTGTTTAAAGTTGGATTCAGAAAGAGAAATTCCCTTGTCTTGCAAAATAGTATTTAGGACATAGATGTCGGGAAATTAGTTGTCCCAGGGGTATTTATGGACACATATTTGCTGACCCAAACTGCACTCAACTATGATCTAGTCACAAGAAGCATTCGGGATGTAAATGGGAAAACCCTTGTTGAGATTAATGCTGAAGAGTTCAGGACAGCTTTTGGGCTTAATGAATTCACCAATTTTTTAGAACCTATAAATTTCACATCATTGGGCCAAATTTACGGTGCACAGAGGAGTCATCTTAGGAATGGGCCTCTCAAGGAGTTTTTTGTGAAAATAGGAGGGTTAACAGTTGTAGGACCCAACACACAAGAACCCTTTTCATTAGGTATGTTCACCCTAAGGGCTAAAGGAATGTATTGGGCACTTTGCCAAGTTTTGGGAGAAGATGCTGAAGCAAATATGTTGAATCATTGCTTGTTAATGATTGCTCAGATTTTGAATCCTTCTCTTGCAATTACATTTGATTATGCCTCTTTCATTGCTGATGCTATTCATGGAGGGTTAATAGGAATCAAGAATGGAAAGGTGGATAGGCCTTTCGGATGGTACTCACTCCTGATGCATCTTTTTCTCTTCAAAGGTGGTGATTACTTTGCCAGTGGATTGGACCTTGTTAAGGAGAAGGAAGGAGAAAAAATGTCGATACAATTATGGAGTACTGGGTTGTCATGGGATAGAGAGGATGCTAGTTTTTTGAAGTTTGATAAATATTTTGCATCCAAGATAAGGACTCTCCTCTACTCTGAGAACCCAAGAATCCCCAAAGTTCTTCTGAAATTCATAAGACCAAAAGAATTCGTAGAGAACATAAAAATTGTTCATAACTGGGGTGAGATTTACTTGTATCTAGTCTCCACAGTTTTCAGAATTTTTGGTTTTAGGGGCACCCCATTTTTGCTACCTTACCAGGTCCCTCTCAAAGTGGGAATCACAGAGATCCTCAAACAAATTGGTGGCTTACAAGAGGTAGAATTAATAGGCAGGGGTAAAGGGACTATTTTCCCTGTAGCTACCATAGCTCACCAATTTGTAATAACAAAAGGAGGCTAGAATTTCTTTGAGGATTTCCTCAAGCCTTATCATTTGTCCACTGCAGTGTCCAGGTGTACTAATCCAGAAAACTTCTTCAACGGTATGTTTAGGAAGAAGGTAGCATGCAGAGGTAGGCCTCATCAATTCCAATTTTTTGAAGACCTCATCAGAAATGAGTTTGATCTAGATGAGCAGGAGCTAAGGAAAGAGAAGAGGGTGGCTTATAAGAAAGCCTTGGATTTTGTGCATCAGTTTGATGCCATCTATGACCCATTCTCTAGCTTTTTCCCACTGGAAGAGAAAATAAAGTTTTTGATTGTTTGTTTTGAAGATGTGATGCAGACACTGAAGGAGAAGAGGGAAGTTGTAATCAAGAGCAACCCTGAGAAGGCAAGAACGATCCTAAGTAGGTCAGCTTCCAACAAAGCAATCCCTCATGGTGATTATACACTGCATAAGAAATCCAGTTATAGTGTGATGGTGCCTACAACAGGGGAGCCCTCTACCTCTAAAGGAAAGAGGACAATACAAGATGTCATTGACATCCAAGAAAGCCCAAAGAAGCAAAGGGTGGGGAAAGAAGTACAATCAGATACACCTTTTTATTCCCCATCCCAATCCCCTATCCATATAGGAAATGAGCAAGCAGCAGCTGAGCAACTCCTACAGTTAGGTAGTCTAGGGAAAATTGCATACACTTATGATGAAGTGGAGGAAGGAATGCCAGAAGAACCCATTGTTACTGAAATGGATATCACTACCACTAAACTCAAAGGCCAGGAGTGGGATCCTGAGATAGAGCAGGCAAGTAGTGCCTTTTTAGCTGATAACAATTTTGTCACATTAGAAGCATTTATGCAGTTTATATGGAAACAACACATAGATAAATATAATGCTAGATGTGAAATGAGAAAGGCTGAGTAGCCCAATAAAGATCCAGCCCTGGTGGAAGAGGAAATAAAGCAAGAGATGATGGACGAATTCAAAACCATCACCCCTGAGCAGGGAAGAGATATGGTAGCACAAGCTGGAGTGCTTATCTTACCCGAATGGGATATAGCAGATGCCCTGGTACTAGATGCAGTGAGAAAAGAGACTAAACCCATGGAGGGGATTACTTTCAATAAGGACAATGTTGCACTCGTCATATGGTCTCTCATGAGAAATGAGAGTAAGAAAAGAAAAGACACCCCACGGTCAAGTTACCTTGGTGGAATGATGGTGAAGAGAGTACAAAGTACAGGGGTAGTGGAGGCTGCTAGCACTGTGTTAAAGACTGCAAAATTTAGTGTTGCGGTAGCAGAGAAGGAAGCCAAAGAGAAAGAGGCCCTCCAAGTTAAGTTGGAAATAGTTTTGAAGGCCTATAACAATGCCAAGGAGGAGGTAAGAGGTAAAGATAGCATCATTGCCAAGCTGCAGAGCCAATTGACTGGACAATACCATCAAGGTGAGTCTTCAACACTAATGATTTCCTCTTCTCCTACAAGACCTCCACCTACTAGCCCTATCATTGAGTTTCCACCATCTCCAGCACCCTCCAGCTCTCAAATGGTTGAAATTCCTCCTCAAGAATTGGAAAACTTGAAATAGGCTCAGGCCTTTTATGCAAAGAAGTATGAGGAGAGAGTAAGAGCTACAATTTCCAGTTTTGCAGATACAATAAATGCCTCATTGATCTACAACAATGTAGGTAAAATTATGGATATATGGTATGTGCTCAGGAGAGACAAGGCCATTTTGACACCTATTTTTGATAAATGGAGGCCTAGGGAGCAAGATTTAGAGTTTATGTGTGTATCCTGTGATGAGGCAAGGGCCAATCCCATCATCAAATCCACTTCTAATGTCGCTAAAGTCTTAGTACAATTAGTAGCAGAGGTGGATAATGTGGATAGGAAGGTTAATTTGTGCAAGAAGGAATACACTGATCAAGTTTTTGAGTTGCTCCCAGGCGTTTTTGCTAGCCCGGATCAATTAAAGGACAAATAGATGTGGCTTAAGGAGATAGAAGCTAAATTGTTAGTGAGAGTTAAAGGAATTATTGATCTAGATGATGCTTCTTTCTTTGTTGTGACAATACAAGAGATAGAGAAAATTAAGTCACATTATGGTTTTCTCAATTCAGAAGTCAACAAAATGAGAAATTCTTAGAGAAGGTTGACTAAAACTAAAGATAAAGTGATTAATTTCTCATGGCTGACAAAAGAGTTGTATAGTGAGTGGACAATTAAATATGCCACCCATGATCCGGAACAGTTGGAGAGCGCCCCTGAAAAAGTAGAAGAGGTTGCAACTGAACAGCTTGTTGAAGAAACTGCAGAGGCCGAAAAGAGCTTGTAACTGCTTTTGCAAATACCTTGTAACCTCTTTATTTTGAAAGAAATGATTTTAACAAACTCTCCTCGAGAAGTCCGAAGCTTTATGCATCCATGTTGTTATAAATGGATACCAGGACTAGAGGAAAAGAGATCGCAAAGAATTGTAAGAAAATGCTGCAGAAATTTATCTGAGCTTTTCTAAGTCTAATGGAGAATACTCAAAATTTCTTGTAATATTTCTTGAACTAAATATCAATATACAGACCATCGGTTTTGAGTAAAGCTTTGTGTTGTCTTCAAGTGTGTTTACAAATTTGTTTACTGCTTTCATTCTGAATACTCTAGGGTTGTTCTATTTGAATGGAATTGCAAAGCAATTTTAGTAGAAGTGTTCGTTAGCTTTTCTCTTTAGGAGGGAAATTAAAGATGTGGGGATCACTCATACCGGTAAAATCTTTTGGAAGAGACTTTGAATTTTGATGATCATAGCTTAATTTGGAATGCGTAAATTCTTGTAGGTGTCAGGCATATACAAGGATTAATAGAAACCAAGCCAACGGGAAGCATAAAGATGTTTTGTTTGAGGAGTCTTATTTGAGTTTAGATGACTCTGTGACCTTGGATAAGGCACTGGTATTGATTGAAGTTGTTTATTGCATGTTTTTTTGATCGAAATGCTAAATTTAAGTATAATTTCCATTCTTTGTTTTCAGTTGATTTCAAGGTGAATAGATCCACTGGTTTTCTGGACTAGTTTTTTGTGGGTTTATGTTTGAAAGTGTGAATTCAATTCACAAAGGTATACCCACTTGGGCTTTGAGTAATTTCGAAGTGTAGAAAGTTCAATCAAACCTTGTCATATGTTGTCTTGAGAATTTCCTTATCTTTAATGTCTCTTCTACACCGAGTTTAACCGTATTATCCTAAGGATGTTAAAGGAAATCAAATTTTGAAGACAACAAATCTTGCAATCAACCATCCCCAATCAGAGCCGTTGTTATCAATGTTTAAGAAATGGGTTTTCTTTTCCCATGATTGGCTAGGTTTTTGAAATTTTTGAGTCAGGTATGCTAGTAACTACTTCAAATCTATTTTAGGTCTTTACGGGTTAAGGGTTTTTAGTTTTAAATCGCTCAAATGTCTGATCAAAAACCCTCTTGTTTCTATTCTTGCTTTACTTTATTCACTTAAGTAATGGGTCTTGGGGTCGTGTGAAGTGTCCCCCCCTTGTTATTTGCCTAGGCGGTCATTAAATAATTGTGAAAAATCTATGCCTTATGTCTTTTTCCTTCTAATGTTGTCAAATCTAGTAAGTGTCACGCAACTTCTAGATGAATCCACGACTTTTGCTATTTCGTTAGGTGAAGTTGCGGGTGTGTCAAGCTATGTGAAATAGAGAAAGGAAAAAGCATGTTCGACTATGTGCATTGGATCTAGTTTAACAAGACTCCATCTTGCTTTAGATCTAATGGCTAGCATTGATTCACAGCTGAAATAAGCGAGTAAATAACCTTTTGCAAAATGGCAAAAAGGTTTGGCAGGACCCAGTGGTGAGGACTTTCCCACGGCTAAAAGGTGATTGAGTTCAAAAGAAATCAATGGCTCACATTGTTTCGTGGCTGATAGATGCTAACATGTTATGCTCTACGATATAGTGAAAGGTTTTTTGGGCCCAGGCAAAAGAGGTTTATAAGAAGCATAATAGATGCGCAGGTTCTCAAAGATCTATTGGCTAGCACAGTTTCATAGGAGAAAGATGCTCGACAGATAGCTTTCGTGAAACAGTGAAATGACATGGCGTTCCAAGCAAGCAGTCCAGCTGGTTGAGATGGCAAGTAAGATAATGACACATGGCCGAAAATCAAAGTGGTCAGCAAATTGGATTTAAGGATTGAAAGGTGGGTCCAAGAAGATGAGTCATGTTGTGGGATAAGAAGTGACCTGGCAGATACAGGTGGCAAGGATGAAGTGGATCCCGATGTTTTCTCTTAGTGAATAAAAAGTTGACTATCAGTTCAAGAATGACTAGACACCAGGTGGATAAAGCTGAGTCAGACAACCCATGTCTGTCGGATTCAAGTAGGTTGTTAAGCATCAAACAAGTTTGATATAATCTAATGGTTCGCGTGTGTTCATGAAGGTAAGATGCTAGTGTTTTAAGGTCTGCAAAATGGCAAAAGAGCTGGTGGGCCCAAAGAAATAGATAAAGCATAAAGGTAAAAGAGGATCAACTCTGTTTTGATCCAAGGGTTCTCGTTGCTTCATGGCTGCAAATCAACCAAGGATTAAGGCCTGCGAAATGGCGAAAGAGAAGAAGAGGTTCTTCCCAGCATGACATGGAATGACAGCTATTACTTCTTGTAAAGCTTGATGGAGACTTTTTCTTTAAACCTATTTACCCTTAAAGCCAAAGGATTGTACGAGTCACTCTGCCAAATTTTAGGAGAAGATGCTGAGGCAAATATGCCAGCTCATTATATGTTAATGATCGCTCAAATTTTGAATCCCTCTTTGGCAGTGACCTTTGATTATGCTTCCTTTATCACTGATGCTATCCATGAAGGATTGATAGGAATAAAAAATGGGAAAGTGGATAGGCCTTTTGGATGGTACTCCCTCTTCATGCATTTATTTTTGTTCAAGGGTGGTGACTATTTTGCAAGTGGAATGGATATTGTGAAAGAGAAAGATGGAGAGAAGAAGCCAGTGTAGTTATGGAGTACAGTACTGTCGTGGGACAGAGAAGATGCAAGCTTCTTGAAGTTTGATAAATGTTTTGCATCTAAGATTAGGACTCTTATCTGTTCAGAGAATCCAAGAGTCCCTAAGGTTCTTTTGGAATTCATTAGGCCAAAAGAGTTTGCTGAGAATATCAAAATTGTCCACAATTGGGGTGATATTTACTTATACCCTATCTCCATAGTTTTTAAAGTATATGGCTTCAAAGGCACTCCATTTTTGTTACCCTATCAAGTCCCTTTTAAAGTGGGAATTGCAGAGATCCTCAGGCAGATTGGTAGTGTGCAAGAGGTAGAGTTAACAGGCAGAGGTAAAGGGACCATTTTCCCTAAAGTTACCATAGCACATCAATTTGTGATAATTAAAGGAGGTTGGAAGTATTTTGAAGATTTCCTTCAACCGTACCATTTGTCAACTACAGTATCCCGGTGTGTTGACCCTAAAGATTTCTTCAATGACATGTTCAGAAAGAGGGCAATATGCAGAGGTAGACCCCACCAATTCCAGTTTCCTGAAGACCTCATTAGGAATGAGTTTGATTTAGATGAGAAAGAGCTGAGGAAGGAAAAGTGGGTGGCCTACAAAAAGTCTTTAGACTTTGTGCACCAATTTGACAATAGCTATGACCCTTTGTCTAGCTTTCACCCCTTTCAAGAGAAGATAAAGTTCTTAATTCTTTGTTTTGAGGATGTGATGCAAACATTGAAAGAAAAGAGGGAGGTTGTAATTAAGAACAACCCTGAGAAAGCAAGACTAGTTCTAAGTAGGTCTGCATCTACCAAAGCAATCCCTCCTGGTGATTACATGTTGCATAAGAAGTCCAACTATAGTGTGTTGATGCCAACAACAAGGGAGCCTTCTACCTCAAAAGGGAAGAGGAAGATACAAGATGTCATTGACATTCAAGATAGCCCAAAGAAACAAAGAGTGGGAAAGGAAGTACAATCTGATGAAACTTTGTACTCCCCATCTCAATCCCCTATTCATATAGGAGATGAATAGGCAGCAGCTAAGAAACTGTTACAGTTAGGCAGTCTTGGAGAGATAGCTTACACATATGATGAAGTGGAAGAGGGAATGCTATAAGAGCCCCTTACTGCTGAGATGAACATCACTACTAATGAGTTCAAAGGCCAGTAGTGGGATCCTAAGATCAAGCAAGTCAGTGATGATTTCTTGGCTAACAATAATTTTGTTACATTAGGAGCTTTCATGCAATTTGTGTGGAAGCAGAACATTGATAAATTTAATGCTAGGTGTGAAAAGAGGAAAGGTGAGCAGACCCACAAGGATCTAGCTGTGGTGGAGGAAGAGATAAAGCAAGAAATGGTTGATGAGTTTAAGACTATCACCCTCGAGTAGGGAAGAGACATGGTAGCACAGGCTGGGGTACTCATTCTGCCCGAATGGGACATAGTAGATGCCTTAGTTTTAGAGGCAGTAAGAAAGGATACCAAACCTATGGAGGGAGTCACTTTCAGCAAAGATAATGCTGCACTGGTCATGTGGTCTCTTAAAAGAGATGATAATAAGAGGAATAAGGACACCCCAGGGTCAAGTTCCCTTGGAGGAATGATAGTGAAAAGAGTGCAGAGCACTGGGGTAGTGGAAGCTGCTAGCACTCTGCTAGAGACTATAAAGTTTAGTGTTGCAGTAGTAGAAAGAGAGGCTAAGGAAAAGGAAGATCTCCAAATTAAGTTGGAGACAATTCTGAAAGCCTACAACAGTGCCAAGGAAGAGGTAAGGGGTAAAGATGGCATCATTGCCAAGCTACAAAGCCAGTTGGCAGGACAATACCATCAAGGTGAGTCCTCAACATTGATGATCTCCTCTTCTCTTGCAAGACCTCCACCTACTAGCCCCATTATTGAATTCCCACCATCTCCAACACCTTCTAGTTCTTAGTTGATTGAGATCACTCCTCATGAGCTGGAGAATTTAAAACAGGCTCAGGCTACATAAGCAGAGAAATATGAAGAGAGAGTAAAGGCTACAATTTTAAGTTTTGCTGACACTATAGGGTCTTCACTAATGTATAACAACATGAGTAAGATTTTGGAAATGTGGAATGAGTTAAATGGGGACAAGGTTGTTTTAATGCCTATTTTTGATAAATGGAGACCCATAGAGTAGGATATAGAACTGATTTGTGTATCTTATGATGAGGCAGGGGCTGACCCTATTATTAAATCTACAAATGATATGACAAAGGATTTAGTAAAGTTGGTAGAAGGAGTAGATAATGCAGATAGAAAGATCAACTTGAACAAGGAGTACACTGATCAAGTTTTTGAATTACTCCCAAGAGGTTTTGTCAGCCCAATCCAATTAAAGGACAAACAAATATGGCTTAAGGAATTGGAAGCCAAATTGTCACTTAGAATAAAAGAATTGTTAAATCAAAGGATGCCTCCATATTTGTCAAAACAATTGAGGAGATTGAGAAAATCAAATCTCATTATGGTTTCCTAAATTCAAAGGTCAATAAAATGAGGAATTCTTGGAAAAGATTAGCCAAGAAAAAAGCAAAACTAATTAACTTCTCATGGCCTGCTGATGAGGTGTATCAGGAATGGACAAGAAAGTATGCAGTGCTTGATGTGGAGCAGTTAGAAAATGTTGCAACAGAACAACAAGAGGAAGAAACCACGGATGTTGAAAGAGACTTGTAACCGCATTTGTAAAAGGTTTTTTAACTTCTTCTTAAGAAGTAATGATTGTAACAAACTCTCTTTGGAAAATCCGAAGCTATGTGTGCATCCATATTGTTATAAATGGATACCAGGACTAGTAGAAAAACGATCGCAAGGAATTGTAAGAAAACGCTGCGGAAATTTATCTGAGCTTTTTTCAAGTTTTGATGGAGAATATTCGAATGATTTTGTAATACTTTCAGAAGAAATATTAATACACAAACCATTGGTTTTGAGTTTAAACTTTGTGTTGTCTTCAAGTATCTTTGCAAATGTTTACTGTTTCATTCTGAGTAATCTAGGGTTATTCTTTTTGAATATGGGTTGGAAGGCAATTTTCAGTAAAAATGTTTCTTAGCTTTTCTCTTCAGAAGGGGAATTAAATACGCATGAATCATTTTTCACCAGTAAATTCTTTGTGGGATACTTTGAATTGTGATGAACACAATTTAGTCTGGTATGAATAATTTCTTATGTGTGTCAGGCATATATAGGGATCTGCAGAAGCCAAAGTGATGGAATATGTAGAGATGTTTGATTGTGGAAGTGTTGTTTGAACTTAGATGACTCTGTGACCTCAGATAAGGCATTGATATCTATTAAGGTTATCTTCTATACATCTTGTAGATCAATACTGAACACGAGTATAAGTTTCATTCCTTTGTTTCAGTTAGTTCTAAGGTGATAAGATCCATTGGTTTTCAAACTGGTTTGCTGTGGATTTATCTTTTAAAAGTGTGAATTCAGTTCACAAAGTTATACTCGCCTAAACTTTGGATAAGTTCAAAGTGT
This sequence comes from Cryptomeria japonica, assembly GCF_030272615.1. Classification (NCBI taxonomy): domain Eukaryota; kingdom Viridiplantae; phylum Streptophyta; class Pinopsida; order Cupressales; family Cupressaceae; genus Cryptomeria; species Cryptomeria japonica. The sequence goes on along the minus strand of NC_081411.1, from coordinate 473,561,941 downwards.
AGAAGGTTAATCAAACCTTGTCATATGTTGTCCTGAAAGTTTCCTTCTCTGTAATCTCTCTTCTGCATATAGAGTTATCATATCACTATAAGGATTTTAAAGTGAATCAAATTTTGAGAACAACACTATCAACACACAGTCGGTTCGACAAACACATATTGGTAAGACCTTTGGCCAGTAGAGTGTTCTCCTTTTGTTAACCGATAGAGCATCTGATACCGATTGCACATCTTCACTTCAGGTGGTGTGAGACAACTTTTAACATTCTGCCTCTTCATCATAAACAAGCAACCATCCTTTATTCTTAATCTCCACCGGTTGACATCAATGACAACTTAGTGCTAAAATGCCAACAGAAACCAAATCCTAGCAAGAAGTAAAATCACCCCCGAACTAGAGGAAGATCTCCAACCTTTATGCTCCAGATCAGAGGAAGTGGAAAGAGGAGCTTAAGGGAAAACATAATATGTTGAGAAGGTATTGCAGCTTCCACGTTGTTGTAGTGATGACTAGCTACCACTCCTTACTCAAACAAATCCTTCTTTCAGTTCCCTGCAGACTCCTTCCTCAAACACTCTGCCAGCTATTCATAGAGTAAGAACATAGAATATATCATGGGTGGCTTTTTCTGATAAGAAAAGGCTTTCACGCCCCCTCTAACAATCCTCCAAACTTTCACAACCCCTCTGACAATGAGAAACCTCATACCGAAGAAAAAACATTCATCCAGTATCAAAAAATATGGAATGACTCCATGCATAATCTTGTTCAAACACCATCTTATTTCTTGATGAAAAATTCTCTCATAAAATGAAGAAGTTTGTATCCTTTTCTACCCATTAATCACCACCCTACTACATTTATAACCGAAGTTTAAATAAAAAATGGTAGTGCTCATTCATGTGAAGAATCATCACCCTGATATCTTCTTCTCATCCTGCCAGCTATGGATTCCAAAAATCATGCCTACAAACCTAGGTCACTGTCACCTCTAGGCCATCAATCCATTGCCTCCTGCATAATATCACCTTGCACGAATGATTTTGTTTTGATCTTATTCCTCCTTGAGTGTATAGTTTTCTGCTTTGAAATCCTTATCAACAAGCAATCTCTTATTTCATCAGGGAACCCATGATCCTTCATATCCAGCTTAGAAGTTATTCTAATCCTTTCACGCCTCTAGGAAATCATCCTTACTTGTCTAATAAATCCTTTACCCAAAAAAAACCTTCTACAAGGATGATTTGAAATTCAAAAATTTCAACTTGTCACTATCTTCTCCAAGTCAACAAGCCTATATTCCATTCATTTATCTTTCCTGCATGGGCGACAACCAATACCTTTAATGACCCTTTTAAAAATCAATTTGAAAATCAGCTATAGATCCTGCTCAGCCTAGAAAATCAAACAATCACTAATGGTCAACATGGCATTGACCTTCCATCGTGGCTTGTGGACCCATTAAACCCATGACATAGCAGTGCCATATCATCTTTTAGCCTAACACTATCAGTGGCTCCACTATCGGTCTTCTTGGTCAGCCAAGGACATGTGGCATCATCTTGTGATGCTAGAGTCCATAACCTTCTTGGAAATTTTTTCCTGGGGTTACGAGGAACGTTGGATCTATTCACACTTTATCGTGCAACCACAATGCCCGCTAAACTTTGTAAATTAATAATTGAGCACCTTTTCACCGAGATCATAACATCATCATCCATTTGAAACATGTACAAATTGATTGGGCCATTAGTAAGCTGGTCTTTACCTCCTGAGAACGGGTAACATGAGGTCTTGAAAATTCAAACCGCTAGCTTGCCCCTCTCCACTGAAAACATGTGGCATCATCTTGTGATGTCACAGTCTTTATCTTCCCTGTACTTTCAACCATGGGGAAGAGCGGACCATCGGATCTAAACTTCCTTTATCCATTGGCCAAAATACTTAGGGAAAATATAAGGGTCCCACTGAAGATGAGTTAATGCTTAGGAAATAAAATGGCCTTGCCAACAGTAATCGACCCTTGGCTTAAGTGGAAAAAAGTAACGATGGATCTCATTAGGCTTAGGGTTCTTTGTTCACAAGACTTAATAGGAAAATCACAAACCCTAAACCCTAGACCTTGAACTTTGATAGAGGGCAAAGTAAATCCAGAATGACCAATATTTTGGCTTAAATATGAAAATTCTTTTGCAGTTATTTTTAGGACTATCACTAGCCTATGGCATCCATGTTCCTCCTTTCTTCTCCTCATGAGATCATAGAATTTGCTATTTATTATTCATGGTTTGATGCATGATCTTGCTCTTTTTATGTGATTGTGTGTGTCCTTGTGATGGCATTTTAAGAATTATATTAGTGGTTGAGGCATTTTTATTATCAAGGTCTCTTCAGCTAGTTGACTTTAGGTCTTGTTTTTGTTTTTAGCTTTTGTGTTGTGTGCCTTTTCTCTTTGGTCTCTATTTGTCTTTGTTTTTCTTTTTATATTTGTCTTGTTTTGTTTATCCTTGCATAATATTGTGTGAGTAAAGATCCTAAGATTGGGGGCTTGTTTTCTCAAAGTTAGTTATGTCATATCTCCTTGTGATCCTTCTCCTAATCACTCCTCTCTCTCATATTTCTACTTTTCCAGGAGTAGTTAAATAGGCTCATACTCCAGTTAAAGTGGGGGCTAAATATAGCATCACAAACTATAACCAGTCCAATTTACACCTCACATTTGTTCTTCCACTTTAGTGTGTCCTATCCTCATCCCCTCTCTAGGTCTTTTCAGGCTCGATTATCCAACTTTGATGTCATGTACACCCTTTGATGGGTCCCACTATGGTATGCCCTCCCCCCTAGTTGCTTTTTTTGGTCCTCTTTGTAGAAGGACCAAGGCACACCAAAATGCCCTGGTCCCTCAAAAAGGGGCCCCAATTTGAAATGGGGTAGGTGCTCCTATTGTCACCAAGATTTCACTCATAATGTTTAAGTTGAAACTCAGTAATCTTGTGAAACATGGAAACACCTTTAAGATTGTGGGTCTCTCAAATTGAAGGTGAATCTTGAAAGCGGGCTGGTTCTCTTGATGTACCTCCTGTAAACTATATTTTTCATGGGAAAGAGGATAGAAAGGATGCTTCAAATGAAAACATGTCCTAGGAGGTGATGCACCCAATATTGACTAATATATGCAACCTAACAACTTACAATACCTCTGAACAAATCAGTTTTTCTTTATACACGACTCAATTTATATCCAAATTAGATAATAGTGTTTCAGTAGAAGATTTTTTTTCAGGTTTAGAAGGAAAACTGAATGCCCTCACAACTAAAATGACTGAATGCTTCAATACAACCTATAACCTTCCTAAGTTCTAAATATTCCATATTAAGGTGCATAAATGAGATAGAATTTGAGGATCTCATATGTCAAATCACAAAAATCGCTTCAAGATCATTCATCAAAAACATGAAACATAGATTTGAGAATGAAAAACTTATTTCTTTATTGGTAAATAAAGGTGTTTCTACTATTACAAAACTTAGAAAACTGAGCTACAATGCTATCCTTGAGCATGAAAGAGACAAAATTAGTCTACAATACATGTTGAGGAAAGAAAATAGAACTAGATAGGGGGAAAAAAAGGAAGAATATATAGAAAAGAGACTGCATTCTCAACTAAGGAAGAGGCTAAAGTGAGGTCCTATTGTGTCTCTCAAACTCATCTTGAAGTAAAGATGTCAATTGAGTCTTCTTTCCTTGATCCTATCTCCTTTCTGCATGATTAACTCATCTTGGATCAAATTTGTTTTAAAAGTATGCAAAAATATGCCTTAGATAGCTTTGAATTGAAGTCTTCTGGGCCCAAAAGTCCTCTTGAATAATGATGCATCCATGTGAAGATCCTAACTAATGTGGAACTACCCCTTAGCTGTCATAAATCTCTCTCTTTTTAAGCTTCAATCTATAGCATGAGTTAAAACTAAAACTCTTATTTGGATATCTTCTCTTTCAACTCAATTGAATGATTTGAAATTGATTGAAATGTGATCGTTAAGGCTTTGGTTTGAAGTTTAAAATATGCTTAAGATTTATGAGGTGTACGATCTCAAGACAACTCAAAGACAAGTCAATATCTAAACCTCTATTTTCTTTAAACACCCTTTCCTTCAGAACTCTATGCTCATTTGAACATCTAGGATTGCTCTTATATTATGGACTATGTATTTGAGGAAGAATAATTGTCAACTTGTATACATCATTGTCTTAATGATTGGTGCCCTTGCTTAATCCAAATAATAAATTTTGCCCCTAGTTGATGACCTCTTAATGCTAAAGATCCTAGATATTATTGACCTTTATTCTCTTACTATTTTGACTACTTCTCTATGCTTCTCTTTCATGCATTACACCCTATAAGACTCTAACTTCTTGGACTAAAAGGTCTGCAATTTTCTTGAGGCTATCATAAGACTACCATGACTGAGATTGTTTGTATTTGACTAATTTTTGAGTGGATGTCTCTATCTCTAGGTATTACTATGACATACCTTCATAAGGATTGTTCTTTAAGTTTGATTCTATTTTGATTGACCTTATGTTGGTTAAGTTCACTATTCATGGGGCTTTTATATGGCAAAGAGCCTCATCATAACCTTCCCATGACTTCTTTGGTCTTTATCACTATTACCTTTGTATTTGGCTCTTAGATTATCTTCATTTGGTATGACTGCTACAAAGGTTTCTATCTTTGAGAAGTCACTAAGATAGTTCTTTCTCCATTTCTTTTATTGTATTCCCCTACAACATGATTGCCTTTGGTATACATACAAACTCATTTCACTTCTCTCAAGGTTTGTCTATTCCTTTTGGGTTTTGTGACTATGATATGTGTTTTGCCTGAGTTGAAAAGTGACTACTCATACTACTATCTTCTCCATGATCTTTGGTATCTATCTACACTTTAGAAAGATTGGATACCTTTATATCTTGTTATTGGCCTATGCTGCCCAATTGTTTTTTACTACATACTTGTTCCTTGTCTTCGATCTTTGTCCCTTGATAGTAAATGCTAGAAGGTTATGGACAACTCATATGCTTGTCTTCACCTATTGAACCTTAATACTCCAACTTGAAGGTGTAATTACTCTAGTTTCCCTTTACATCACCTCATGATTGTGTGTCATCATGCTCACTATTTTTATATAACAAAGACCTTTTATATTCCTTATTGCTTATAATAGTAAATACAGGGACTGTGTTTTGATCATGAGGACTATAGTTATTATATTTTTGGTTCATGACTACAATGATACTTTGTGCATCTCTACCTCATGCTAGTATAGGTTTAGGCCTATCTTTTTGAGACAATGATCTTGATTCAACTTTATAGGACTATCACTGATATTGTCCTTTTCATTTTTTAAAGCCTAATTTGTGATTTAACTATCTTTTTGTGTTCTAGAAGCTTAAACTATGAATAGATTGCTCTTAAACACTTATCACAACACTTCTACAAACTGTCTTTTCACCTTACTTGACTGTATAGATAGTGATTTAGGATAATAGGAATAATCAAATAAAACCCTTTCCATCCATCTATCACTGTGAGAAGGCACTGTACTGATTTTCTTCAAAGGCTTGCTCATTGTTTTGTTCCTTATCACTAATTTTTTTAATGGAATTTTATAATATTGATCAAGGTGTCTTTATTGTTTTGGATCCTTGGGACTGAGATACTTAAATTATCACTATCTCTATTTTGTTGATACTTTCATTCTATGTATGAATAGAAATTGGTGAATATCATTGTCTTTTGAATTATTGAATAGGCCCTTTTAGTCATCCTCCCATATTCTTTACCCATATTTTCTTATGTTCTTGGGTTGCAATAAGACTATCATTGCTTTTGCACCTAATCTTGACAGTGATCTTTTTATTTCCAAACCTTACAATAATGAATATACCATTATTTTTGCTCTTTATATGTTGCTTTAAGCTCCATTCCTCTATGATTAGTATCATGTCCTTGAAATTATTAAATGTGGGACAAGACCTATAATTTAAGCTTATGGTTGACCATTACATCATGCTTAAGGTTATCTTTCATAAAACTATATTGGTTATTGTCCTTTTTGGTCTTCCATGGTGCATTCAAATCTTTTTGATGGTGATAGGTGCTCTCACCATGCATGAATGCTAATTCTTGGTGTTAGGTCTTATTACTTTCTTTAGCATGCTAACTTTCAAAATATTGATTACATCTTCTCTATCTTCTATCATTTGGGAATTCTCTATGGCATATATATCTTTATCATAAATCTGAATATTATTTAGGGGATTATGATTTCTTGGAAAGGGTTGTCTTCAATACAAGCTTTGTGTTGTTGGTGCTCCATGACTAACTCATTCCTATTATTGAAACAACAAAGTGTATCCTCAACCAGATTTCCTTGATTCACTTTCATTAGTTCCTTTGATGAATATTATCACAATCATAGTCCTTTTTCACTATCATTGTACCCCAAAACCCTAAGGACTTGATATATAGTTATTAGAAATTTTCAAATCTTACCTTAAGAATGACAATAAATCCTTTACCACCATAAATAGAAATGTTTAGAATCAGATATCATGCACAAGATGACACTCCAACTCTTGCTACAGTTCTATGGACATGCACATTCTTTAAATTTTATATGGAAAGAAAGAGTAAAAAATATTTACCTCTTTTCTCTCTCGATTGATAGTTAAGTCATATCTCACATTTTAATCCCGAAGCTTCTCTTTAGTTCTTCTTAAATCCTTGCAACTGATTCTCTCAAAGATAGATCTATTGTTCTTAAATAATGCAAACTACAATTGCAATCTTTCCATGCATTTCCTTACATTTGAACTCATTGTTTATTGCTTTTACACTTTGAAAACCATTGCTATCTACCATTAGAGACCTGTGGAAGAGTACCATGTTGTGTAGATAGGGTTTTCTCTTTGCAATGTAGCTCAATATTCATTCTTTCAACCCTAATCTACATGGAAAAGGCTTTTGACATAAAAGCATGCATGGATAAAAAGGGCTTCTACATGCAGTGTGAAATTTGTTTTTATTAAACTCCTATGTCCCTCTATTTTGGAACATGAGTAAGCCTGACTTGCTATGTGGGAAACATTAAAGTTTTCTTTGAACACTTGACTCTCCATGTTGAGATTTTTTTTTTAAGGATAAATAAAAAGTATTGTTTATCTTACTCATTTCAAAAATATTAAAATGATTTTTTACCTTATTAGACATATATGAACCAATACTTAACTCAAATACTGAATATTTTACATCTAACATTTTGACCTGAGAAGGAAAAATGGGTAATAGTTGTCTTCCTTATAGCACTTGATTCTCGGGCCTACACATGATTGTTGGACGTCGGCCTAATTAGCAATTTATCTAGGAAACCATATATAAAGACATCTGATCAATCCACTTTAGACCTAGAATCAATCCATAAGCTACCTAAGGTATTCAACATCCGTGAAGTATTCATTATCAATAATCTTCAAAGATTCAAGGTTGCATATTCATCATTAAAGCATTGTGGAGCAAATTTACATCAATGTTCATGCAAGCATGTGTTTGGTTAGTGTTTTTCATGTCCATTTGTTTGTAATGCCATTATATTCAAAGAGCATTGCATCATCATGAACAATTGCAGATTTGAGGTATATTTCTCTAATATTTATTTCAATATTTACATTATTTCATTCAAAATTATTTTTAAAATCGAGGTTTGACCTAAGGCAAACCCCTATTTCCAACACATTTCCATTTCTTTTGTTTATAGGAAACAAGTGTGGAGCTATACTTGGGAAATCCGATAGAGTAAATAGTGATGAATAGGTCAATTTTTGATGATGGAAAATTTGGAGGACCATGGTGGATTTGTGTTACCCGGTCCTAAAAAATTAGGCCAAACTTTCCTGGATAGGTTTTAAATATTTTAGTTTGCTCAGATCTAGGTTGGTGGCTCCGTGGGACATCTGTAGCTTACTATTCATGTCAGGTCACTTCAATAATCCCTCATTTTACCCTAATTTGATAAATAACATCATAATTCAACTTAGAAAGAAGATAATCTACCCCAAATAGTTGAATCCAATCAAAATATCATTCTCTTTCCTATTATAATTGAGCCTAGATATATTGGGTTTGGTCCTCTTTCAATGTAATTTGGTTATTAAGCTATTTTATGGATTCACTTAGTGAAAACTTAATTTGTAATTTTCCACACATTACACCACCTCCATAGACAACCAAGATAGATTGATAGATAAATCAATAATGGAATAGAGAATAAAGAATAATGTAAATATGCTAATGGGGATAGCAAAGAAGAGGAAAGAATAACTCCCCTTCCAAACCCAAAGCCAAGATCTTGTTGAGTGAAGAAGATGAAGCACCAAATCCTCCTCAAGCACAAAGAAGATCCAAGAATGCTAGACAGTATCACTAGAAAGCTTCAATGGTGTGATTAGAGAGCACTAGGAATGATCTTGAAGCTAGAAAATTTCAAAATGAGTTCTTATAGATATCAAATGAAGCCAAAGGGGAAAAATATACATGCAGGGAGAGAAACCGATGTTGATGGTCACTGAGAGGATCATTACGAACTCTACCAATCACATGTGTAACACTCAAATGGCCACTTGTAGAGTGTAGATTCATGGGATGCAAGCATTGTGCATGGATGTCTCCAGGACATGCTAATTTCCATGATTCATATATTCAATGAGGTTGGAGAAAAGGCCAAAATAGTGGGTGATGATGCAAGGCACACAGAGAAAAGGACAAAGAGGAGATGAAGGTTTGCATTCAACATAAAGCTAAGGCACCTATGTAGCATTAAATCTCAAGGGATGCAATTTATGACACTACATTTTCCTCCCACTTTAGCAAGAATCTTACTATCACAATATGCAAGCTAAATTAGAGAGATCTTACCAAGATATGAAGGGGAAGTAGAATCCCCTAACTATGCAAATTTGCCCCCAAGAAAAATACCTAGACTTTCGTAAATTTTTCTAGGCTATTTCATCAAAAACATCTCAACTATAGAGAAACATGTTAGATTAAAAATCAAAATTTATGATAAAATGATACAATCAGACACTGAGATAAAAGATAGTGATAGCTGAGATAAAAAAGATTTCGCCAATATGGGTAGCTAGTTGTGTTATGCTAGATATTTGTACAATATGTTGATCATAGATAGATAGTGGTTCGGCCCCTACAAAAGGTAAAAGATCAAGTAGATTGGCCTCCACAAAGGCAATGAAAATAAAGATCAAGTAGATTGGCCCCCACAAAAGTAACGGATAAATAAAAGATCATTAGATAAATATACTAAGACAATCATGATGCAAATGCAAACATATGAAGGCCCCCTTAGAATGGTATCCATAAAATGCATGTCATTTTAAAAAGAAGAGACGTGTACATCAACATAATGAGATTTTTTTTGGAATTCTATCTTCAACTAATGACACATAAGACCCACATTATCAACAAAAATAGACTGGCATAGGGAGATTTGCTAATTTAGCATCCAACCCAATAGTAGTGAAATGAGAAAATGTATATACTTGCATATGAGTGTTTCATCATGGTGTCAAACTTTACAAATCATATGAAGAAGGCACATGAAAAAAAAGATAAAAGAAAAATTAGGTCAACATGGAAGGGAGCCTAAATCCCCCCAACACTTTATATCCTCCTTGATATTGAAAATCAAGTTACAAAAAATAGGAGAAGAGTGATCAACAAATAGAAGAAGGGAATGATAGATAATCCTTTATTTCTGAGCACCAACAAAGCAACTCAGGTCCTCCAAGAGATCCAAAACACAAAGATAGTCAACCTCTCATTTCCAAGAACCAATGGATTAACTTAGGTCCTTCGAGAGGGAACAAACATATAAAGAAATCATGAGGGAACATAGACAGGCACACTCTAAAATAAAAGATAAGGAGGGTACTATCCTAGTATTCACCTACCATTAGGTCATCATCCTCCCAATCTTAATCATATGGGGAGTGAGGCCAATCCTGATTAGAGATAATTGTGAAGGCAACACTAGGTGTATTACCGACAGTAAGAACTAGGGACAATGCAACATCCACATTCTCCTCTAGAATCTCTTGAGTGGCAAGGGTCAATGATCATGTAAATTTCATAGATAGTATCAGGATATCCTTGAAGGAGTCAAAAAAATTCCCATCAGTAGAAGAGATAGGTGAATCGGCCCAAAGTGGCAAAATAGGAGTCGCACCACCAATATCTGGAAGAGGGGAAGAGAAACTGTGGAGAAGGTTGAACCTCCTAAACAAAACAAACAAAATTAGATAAAGAAATAGACACTTAAATAGGCAAAGAAATAGAAACTAAAGGTGTCAGAGCTAACTTCCAATGATGAAACTCAAGCATGGGGCCCTACTTAAACTTCCACTTAGGGTTCTATGGAGGTGAAGGCCTTTGATCAACCATAGTGGGCTGAAGAACCCTAGGAAAAATTTGATGCAAAGGTAATCGTGACTCAAGAAAATTAGTAAATGATGCACTAGACACAACTTATGTATGTAGCATGTCAACAAGCTGGTAAAATGGAGGAACATTAGGCAAGGAAGTGGTGAGGGGAGGTTCCAAGGAGGGAGTGATGAAAACCTATACCCTTTTGGGGTGAGGCTCATCAACAGCCCATAGAGAAAGTGAAGCAACATAGAAGATGAAGCAGTCATATGGATAGAAAAAGTTATGTGAATAGGATCAAGCATGAAAATAGAAAAGGTAGGATTAGACACCAATGATTCACTCACACCCTTCAAAGTGGCCTTGTGCTCTTGGGACAACACCTAACAATGATGCTTAAGCTCATATGCATGGTAGTTTTGACTTATATGGAGACTTGGAATGGAAGTCTGAGAAGGTTTAGTAGCATTGTGCTCCATGGGATAGGCCTCTTGAATTTAAATTGGAGAAGGAGAAGGCCTAAATAATAAAAAGGAGGTGCATTTGAAATAGTTCCCACAGACACAATCATGGGCACAATTATTTTTCTCTAGGAGCAGTTGAAGGAACATGATGTACCATCAAGTGTGATGTAGGAGCCAAGAGTGATTAACAAGGTTGAGGTGACCACCTACCCTTACCATACCAAGTAGGAGGAGGGATATCTATGAGGATAGAGGCTCAAAGGGCATATGGGTTGCAGACTGTAGTAGAGTGGGTGTCTTTCCCTTGTATGTACTAGGTGTAGATATAGGAATATAAGACACCATTGAGGATACATGGTCCTAGGCAGGCAAGGAGGTCTACTAAGAATGATATCTATCCTTAGCCCTTGATGCAAGAGGAGTTAAAGATACAACCCCCTACAAAACAAGAGTAGACAAGGAATAAGGAGCAATAAATAATGCAAGAGGAGGTAGAGAAATAGTGGGCTAAGCTAATGTAGAGGCCAACTTCCCCATCTTATATTTATAATAGGCTTTATATAACAAGACCCCATTGGGAAGCATAGGACCAATTGGAGCAAGACAAAAGTGATCCAATAAAAATCCCCCATAGGAAATCAATGGTTGAAACCTGGTATCTTGGATAGTCTATTTTAAACACTTATGAATAACCAAAGGAATTTCTTTCATGACAATTAGCTAGGGGATACTCAGTTTAACCCAGAACATGTTCAATTTAGGTATAACAACAAAAGTAGTTGACACCACCTTGAGTCCCACAAGGACCATCAAAGTGTTGTTACTTAAGAGGAGGAATAGAAATCCCAACGTGTGTGTGAAAAAAGGCACAACACTTATCCTACATCACCCTATGCCAACCATTGACAAATAGAGCCTCCTTTGTAATGGCGTCAACTCGGCATGTAGGATAAACCATCACACCTATAACAATATGATTATTTATCTTAGCTGAGATGTATAATTAGGTATGCTCCCCACTATAAGGAGTATCTAGAGGTGTGAAGGATATATCAACATTTTTCACCCTTTTGTTAGAAGCTATAATTGAGTGATAGTGATCATGTTAACAAAAAAACCACCACTTGACTCAAAGTATAATTATGTAGAGATAAATTTTGATGAGTGATAATGAATTAATAATTAAAGGAAATGATTAAATTTTTTAAACTTAAAGCTCACATTGGGCTCACAAAAATGTAGAGGGGGAAGAGAAAACCACACCCATAGGCAAATAACAACCTCTCAAGGACTCACTAGTCAAATTATCCACTCAAGATGATTACAAAGCCTAAGGTTGTCAACTACCTCATAGATAACACAAGGTAGGTCATAAAATATTCCTAACGCCCTCCGCCAACACTTTTTTCAAGGATGCATGTGTGGGTCTTAAGCAACAATGAAACACATTGGCATTCCATATGGATAGAGTACAAAGTTTCATACAAAGAGCTCAAAGTAATAGATACATCTTCCAAATAAAAATAACAAAGAATATGTATAATAAAAAGTAGAAAACAACTATGAAAATCAAAGAGGATAAATAAAAGGGAGCAAGGCAAATGGTCTTACAACTAATCAACTATTGAAGCCTTCAGCAATAAGCTCTTAACCAAAAAAACCTTCACACAAGCAAGAGAGGAAAAATGTTGGGGTTTTGTTTAGAGATTTGCCGTAGTTAGACCCCCATTTTGGTATTTCCACCTCCAAGGACAACCAAGATAGATTTATAAATAAACTAATAATGAAATAGAGAATAAACCAAAATGTAAATATGTTAATGGAGATAACAAAGAAAATGAAACAACAAATCCCCTTCCACACCCAAAGCCAAGATCTTGCTGAGTGAAGAAGATGAAGCACCAAATCCTCCTCAAGCACAAAGAAGAGCCAAGAATGTTAGAAAGTATCACTAGAAAGCTTCAATGGTGTGAGTAGAGAGCACTAGGAATGATCTTGAAGCTAGAGAAGTTTGAAATGAGTTTCTAGGGAGCTCAAATGAATCCAAAGAGGTAAAATATACATGTAGGGAGTGAAACCAATGTTGGCAGTCACTAGGAGTGGTATTACGAACTTTGCCAGTTGTAGGAGTAATGCTCAAACAGCCACTTGTGGACTTTAGATTCATTGGATGCTAGTGTGAAGTGTAGATGTCTCTATGATGTGCTAGTGTCCATGAGTCATATAGTCAATGAGTATGAAAAAAAGGCCAAAATAGCAGGTGATGAAGTAAGCCACACAAACAAAAGGATAAATAGGTGAAGAAGGTTTCCATTGAGCATAAAATGAAGGTTCTTATGTAGCATGAAATTGCATAGGTTCAATTTACAACACTATAGTTTGAGAGGAGGGACCCAATAGAGACTTTAAATAATAAAATAAAATATCCACCGGTACCTTCAATCCCTCCTTATCAAGCTTATCTCATTCAATTCTTTCTATTAATTTGATAATTAACATCTTAAAGTTGTGCAAATCTTCATCCCTTCTCGGGTGCCCCATATCAACATGAGTTACATTGAAGTTGATACATTGTAGCATGACTTGGATCCTTTTTTATTGAAGCCTAAGAAATCTCTAGGAACATATGATCAATTTTGTCATATTCCACCAAGCGAGCGGTAGTCTTAAGCTTCTTCACCTTGTGATTGCAAGGGGATTACAATACTTGAGAGATGATTTCTCTAGGGGACACTTTGGCATATTGAAACTTCCTTTTCCTAGACAAAGATGCATCTAACCATGAGGGAAGAGATAGTATTTGCAAGGAACTTTTCATGGTGTAGGTACTTAAATTTGGCTAATCAATTTAGTCAAATTTTATTTCCTTTAGCCATTTAATTAATAAATATTTTAATTAGTTAAGCCCATCCATTCAATTAATTAATCTAATTAATTAATTCCTACCTTCCAATCCCTTGAATTAATTAAATTGATTAATTAATTCCCCCTTTTCCAATCCTCAAATTAATTAATTAATGCCCCTCTCCAATCCCTTTAATTAATTAATTTCCCTCACCTCATTTAAATAATTAAATAATAATATGTCACATGTCTCCTACTCCTAACTACCTAACTAACCCTCTTCTAACCTAAACTTCAATCTAACTCATGGGTTCTTAACAACCCTATCTCCCCAAACTAACCTTATCTTGACCTCCCCTCACATGTGTGTGCACACATATTCCCTAATTTCCTTAATATTAGAAAATTTAACTCTTTTTTTGGGTGGCTTCCTCCGAAAAGATACACGTGCTCTTGATGACACATGTTAAACCTCTTTTTGACATTTGTCTCTCCAAGGAACACTTGTCCTCCCTTGTTGAGCCACTTGTCCTCTTTGAGGAAAAGTGTGGAATCTTGTTCCACTTGTCATTTCTAGGATTTCCACTTGTCCTCCTTGAGGACAAGTGTTGCATTTTCCAATCCTTTCTTCTCCTCCCTTCTCCTATTTAATCCCTCCTCTTTTTCAATCGATCCTCCTGAAATCCCTTGCATTCTATTTTTTGCATAATTAATATAGGCAATTGCATCCTTCTATCATTTAGCATAATTGATAATTAGATCAAATCTTAGTATGCTTAGTATAGCTTTTATCATGCTAATCTAGTTTCAATATCAATCATGTAGCTTAATCAATCATCTTAGCCTCATGCATTTGCATTATCATGATCATATAGCTACTCAACTTTTGAGTTACCACTTTGGAGGTCATTGCTTGCTGAGAGAGAACTATCTACCACCTTCAAGGTCCTCAAAAATAGAGGAGTATGGAACATTACAAATGAGGACATTGGTTTGCATCTTTCATTTAGTTTTCAATTTGCTTCCTAGTTCTTACTATTTTCTCATCTATGTGCTTGTTCATTATAATTAACACTAATTTTTAGTAGCACACATGGTATTAGGAGTAAACAACAAAGTCCTTTTCATTGGGGAAGTTTTGTCTATATTTCACAAATTAATGGGAAAAATTGTCTTTGATTTACCTTTAGTAGAACCTCCAATAGGAGTAACTTAATTTTTAGCACCTAGATGTTCTTATTCTATAGCTACCCCTTTCCATTTTCTAAGGCCCTACCCCGACTCATCCTAGCATTTCAGTATTTTTCATGTTAAGACTATTATGGATGCTTTATTTTTATACATTATAGATTTGGAACTTATATGATTTCATGATTTGGATAACATTGATATATATTGATGCTTCATTTCTATGCATTATAGATATATAACTCTATATAATTCTAAAATAGGATTACTTTGTGATGATGTATGTCATTATTGGAATTGCAGGATTTTACTATGATGATAGAAATAGGATGCATGTTTATGTATGGATCAAAATTATGAGGATTATGATAATTGCTTATGTGGATTTATTTTGATACAAGTGTGGCATAGAAATTAGGAATCATCACAAGATAAGTAGATCAAATCAAAACATTAAACATGATAGCTCAATCAAAGAAATACTCATTGCAATGAACCTAATTCTAAAGCACATTCAATGAAGGTATGAAAATGAAGCATTCAAAAGAAAACATTATGCAAACCAGATTCAAGATTGAATACTCCTTCCATGCGGCTCCATTGTTGTTCTTTCCTCTTCAATAGTTTTGTAGATCTCACCTACAAGTGCTCTCACAATTGAAAGCAAAAAGCTCAAGAGTACTAGAACGAAAATTCAGTAGTTTGTTAGCAATTTAGAATTCATGAAGTGATTGAAGGGGTTGATTGAAGAAAAATTATCCAATTTATAGAGAAATTGGAGAAGTGACAAGATTGGCATGATGCAATTCAAATGGAAATTGCAAATCAATATGTTAATTATGACAAATTATGCAAATTATGCACTTTCCATGCACAATTTTGATTGATTGATTATGACACATTTCATGTCAAAATTGATTGATTAATCAATTATGACAATTTCATGACAAATTGAAATGCCACTCCCATAGAATTAGGAGATGAAATAGGAGGGAAAAAGAATTAGAAATTTGAAAATTAGGAAATTGAAATTGATGACCAATTAGGAAATTGGAATTAGAAATTGATGAAAAATAGGATTTAGTGAATTAGTGAATTAATTAATAATTTTTCATTTATTAATCAATTCACAAAGAGGAATAATTAGCCAATTAAATAAAGATTTAATTGTAATAAGAAGACTTAGGATTAATAAATAATTTAGTAATCCTAGAGGAAGAAATGGCAAATTAGGTTAAATGACCAAATCATAAAACCCTAGAAGACGAATTAGAAATGCGAAGATGACAATTAGGTCTTGATTAGAGATAATTAATGTCATGATTTTGAATTGATAAAGGACCAATGCGACAGAATGATTTGATCGATAGATGTGCCAATTGACAAGGAACAATGACAAATTGATCCAACTTGACATAATTGAGACAGACAATGATCGATAGCAAAATTGATTGCAAAATGTCAAAATTGACAAAATAGATTGCAAGATGACAAGATTAGACATGACCACGATCAATGACAAATTGATCGTAAAATGACAAGATTGAAGGATTGATGATAAATCGACAAGATTGATAAGAGGACAACGATCGATGACAAATTGATCGTAAGATTGACAGGATCGATAAGAGGACAAAACCCTAATTAGGATTGACGATGTCCAAAATGATGAGATTGATGATAAGATTGATAAGATTGATAGGAGGACAAAACCCTAATTAGGATTGACGATGTCCAAAATGATCACAAATAAATACACGCATTGATGCGACAGGATAAAATTGATCAAAATCATGACTGGATAATGTTGTCGACAAGACCAAATTCGAAGACGAGATGATTGAAGAATGTAGAAGAATGACTCAATGTTTGCAAATGATAAAGACCAAGTGCGTGACATAGGAGAAATGTTAATGCGATGCAAAAACCTAAAATGAGGCAATGCGCAAATGTTAAAGTATGACTTCGCAAGCGTTGACCATTTTTGGGTGTCTACATTTTACCCCTCTTTGAGACAATGCAATTTTAAGCGTTGTTTCAAAGAACAATAACGAAATGCCCCAGACAGTAATAATGACATATGAAAATGCCCCAAACAATAACAATGACATATGCATGCCCCCTCGAGGAATTGGCCAGAAACATGTAGAAAAGAGGCCAATTGATCGATAAAAATGATAGGATCGAACAGACTGACAATCGGAGATCGGATGTATGACAGACAAGCAATGTAAGGTGCACAAGACCGCGACAAACATAAGATGGAGAGGACACACGTCCATCTATGCAATGACAAAGAGCTATAAATGAGACCAAGAGGGTGAAAATGACTCATTTGCAGTAGCGAAAGAGGAGGATTTGTTGCTCTGGACAAGGACACTTGCAGACAGATGGCGAACATGCCAACGGTGGATCACCTTGGAGAATGTGTACGCACATTCAGACGACCAGAGGATGCAGGAGCAGCGGTATGTATCTCGAAAACCCATGTTTTGAATTTCATGAATTTTGATGGCTTACGGGACATTGCGGGGCCCACAGAGGATACCAAAATGAACTCCTGCGCTTGTGTGGTCTAAACCTGTGCTTGTGTAAGGAGTTCTGCACTTGTGTAGGAATACACAAGCGCAATTCATCTAACATAGGTGCAAGTTTCTCCAACACAGGCGCAAGTTGGCATAAAAACCCTAGGTTTGAGGTGAAAGTGCATGCAAATGACCTGACAGGGGGGGGAAGGGTAGGATAGGGTAATGTGGATGAAAAACACTCTGATTTGATCATGAAAATGAAGACATGCAACCCATAGGAACAAACCCTAAAACTGACAAAATGATGCCCCGATTGTGATGCAGAGGATCTAGACATTATCGAGAGGGAGATTCGGTGGGAGACTATGGCGGCCGAGTATGAGCAGCGATGTGTGGTGAGGACGATGAGGAGCCAGACTCACAGAGGCTCGGGATACAGCCATAGCTTAGGCACAGCGAGAGGGATAGAGAGTCGCTGAGTTCATTGGATCGATTAGGGATGCCAGTGCACAGGAGATGGCACAGATGCTAGTAGAGACCGGCGAGGAGAGACTGTACTGGAGGACATTATATGAGGGTGCAGTTCCACCGGAGCGGAGAGCACCTTCATATCGGGCACGATCGAGGACAGAGAGCAGGTCACGCTCTCAGAGGACATTGAGCAGCATAGGAGTGAGTGGATCGATGAGACCACCACAGCCAGGACCAGGACCGGGTACATCATCTGCGAGACATGGCAGGGATGAGGAGGACAGAGGGAGCACCCAGTGACAGAGGCACGTGCTCCATATGACAGACAGTGGACATCATGTATTTTGCCATTATGTAGTCAGCCTGCGGGCCATACTTAGGACAAATAGTCCGATTTTGTACTCCGACATTATGATGATATGGGATATGATAGGCATCGATATGATGGAATGCAATATGTGATGACTTATGTTATTTTTCATGAATGGATGACTTATGCATTGTGTATGGACATGTATGGATGTATTTTTTTTATGTATTTTTGATTTATGTATGAAATGAAATGGATAAATGTTTGATGTGATGCTTGATGTAATGCAATTGTACTAACCAAATGGATGTAGGATGCAGCATATGTGCGTGGATATCGGAGCACTAGACCGAACTTGACTATCCAGACTGACGAAAGAAATGTTAGTAAGAAGAAATGAGATAGAAGACAGTTAGAGATGATGAAAACTTGCTTTCAGTAATGCACTTTGTAGGTGAGAACCTTTATTTTAATGTAGCAAAATGGATGCGTAGCATCATGGCATGGAAGGCCAAAGCTGAAATGCAACCCAATTTGCATAAGACAGACACATCATAAACAAATGACAATCACAATCAAAAAAGAAAAGGATCATGAGCCATCTCGGTCACTCTAAATCACTCAGTGACATCATCGAGCAACATAGGAACATGATCGAAGATAAATCAATAAAAAGATAAGATGCGCAAATTCAAACAAACAAACAAACATCTTGATCTTCATTCTCAAAAGTTGAATGTGCTGATAGGACGATCATGCTGTCTGGTTTCAGGAAATGCGGTACCCCGTCGAAGACAGGACACAGTCTGGTTTCGAGTATACCACACCCTATATAAGACCCATGATAATGTGACAAGGACAAATGATTTTTGATAAGACAATTTGGATCAGTTTGAATGCTTGGTTTGAGTGGAAAAAGTTCATCTGTTAATGCGTGATTTCAGTTAAAGCACAATGTTTGATTGCAAATTGTTGGACGTATACGCAGTGAGCTGTCGATGCACAAAGGGAATAATTTATTGCAGAATGCATGTTTTGTTTTTGAAGTTTTACAATTTTTTTGTGTTTTCAATTTTTTCAGGACTTTATATGATTTTTATGAATTTTGTTGATGACATTTTTCAATTTTTTTAAAGATTTTTTCAGGACATTATTCGATTTTTATGAATTTTTTTCAGGACATTTTAAATTTTTTTTTTTGAGATTTTTTCAGGACATTTTTAAATTTTTTAAGACTTTTTTCAGGACTTTTTGTGATTTTTAGGAGTTTTTCAGGACATTTTTCAGTTTTTATGATTTTATTTCAAATTTTGCCCCCAGTGTCTAGCAAGGCAAGGAATATGACAGGTGAATAAATAGGCTTGCTGAAATGTTGGTGGATAGAGGGAAGGCAAAGGTCTTTTATTATGGAGACAATACGGATGCAAGTTTCAAGGGCTATGGCGTGATGGGACAAGCTGGATATGACAAAAGCAGTGAAATGGCATGAGGGACATGTCAAGAGGTTTTTGAATCCATGTTTAAATTTTACATCCTTTTGTCAGATCAAGATCAAGGGACAGAAAGAGTGTATGGATAGTGATAAGATATGGATAGGATAAGCAAGACCAAGAATGGATAAGGGACAAGGACTAAAGGTCGGGATAGGATACGGGATAATGGCAGAAAGTTGCAATAAGACAGGGAATATGGATGAAAGGTGTAATAAGCAAATGGATAAATGACCAAAAGCTATGATAGACTAAAAGCTGCAAACAAGATACATGATGCTCATGAAGATCGTCAGCCTTGTCAAGATCAAAGGTGGAAAGAGGAAATGGACATGAGGGATGATAGGACAAGGAAGGGTAATAGGACATGGTATGATAGGATAATGAAGGGCAATAGGATATGAAGGAGGAAACCTGCCCCCAAGTGTGGTGTGCAAGAAGTTCATAAATTACGCATGACGCCTGTTTGCCAGGTTTTCATCATGGTACTTGCCCAAGGCGCCTGTTTGCCAGGTTTTCACCAGTGGACGAATTATTTTTCTTTTTTTTTTTTTTTCTTTTTCTTTTTCCTTTTCACTTTTTTTTTTTTTGTATTTTGACTTTTTCAGAAGAAGATGGACACATGATAGGGGATGGAAGAAGGACTCAAGCGCCTTTTTGTTTGGATAGTAGCCTTGAAAAAAAATGGACCATGACAGTTAAAAGTATGCTCAAAGACGTTGATAGGATAAGGACATGGAAAATGAGATGACACTAAGGCAAGGATTTATGCAAAGGATTGGACAAGAGGGATGGAAGGATGGAAAATATACATTGGATAATGGATAGGGTATTGGAAGAATTGGGCTTCAGTGGATGGAAATGAAGGCAAGATCAACATTGGCACACACCTTGAGGGGTGATGGACGGATGGAGGAAAGATGGATCTTAGATTGTGAGATTTTGATGAAGGAATAGCTAGGGATTTTGGGACATAAGGGCCCAAAATGGATGAAGAAGGTGATGAAGAAATAGACTTGGAAGGTTTGGATGGAGGAATAGCAATTTTGGATGCCAAGTTGGATTTTTCTTTTTGTGCTTCAAGGAGCTTCTTAGGGATCCACATGGTTTTTGATTTTTCATGCTTTTGTGGTTCCTTGGAGTGCATTACTTGCACAAGGGATTTAGGAACCCATATAAATTTTGAATTTGCTTTATTTTGCTCAGTGGGCCTTTGTGGCCTTTTAGATATTTCCTTTTCTTTATAGATCAAATTGTTCTTTGTTTTGACATGTCGATTATATTGGACATGTTGATCCTTGAATACATGTGGATTGCTAGACTTATGATGCTTATACTTGGCATCCAAATTGCTTGGAAGGGGGAATGAATGTCGGTGTGGATGGGAATGATATGGAGGCATGTGGGATGGATGGAAGGGTCTCCAAGATGTGTGCCTTTGCTGATGTTGCATAGGAGATGGAGGGATATAGGGACCTAGAATGGATGGAAGCGATGATGGGGAAGGTGAACATTTGAATTTTGACTTTGAAGGGGTACCAACGCCTTGAGTGTGAGCTTTGTAGCCATGACCATTAGTATATTCTTTCACGTGAAGGGATGCTTGCTTATGGAGGTCTACTCCTTTGCCTTTATCAATATTTTGACTAATAGGATACTCTTTTCTTTGGCAAGAAGATGCGAGCCCATTATGAGGTGGATATGATATGAGAGAAATAATTAGATCTTGAAGTGGATCGGATTGCACCAAAGTGGAAGAACCCATTATGCATGTAGGGGGTTCATGAACATCTTGCACTGACACGTTAGAATCATGAGGGGTATCAGGATCATGAGGGGGACTAGGATCATGAGGGATATTAGGATCACGAGGGGGACTAGGTTCAATGATAGGCTCTTCAAGAGATGGAATGGGAGAAATAATGGGATCGTCAAAAGAAATGCGATCTTGGAGTGGATATGCGGGATTAGGACAAGGAGATTGAGGAACAAGTGGATCTTGTGGGGGATCTGAAGGAATAATTTGATCTTGACAAGGAGGAAGATCATTGGAATCCTCTTTAAAGGTGATTTGCTCTTGACTTTTAATGGGATCATCAGAAAGAATGGAAGGGATATCTGGAATGTCAATGGGATTTGAAAGGACATTATGTTCATGAAATGGAATGGGATCCTTTGGGATCGAATGGACTGGGATATCTTGATCTTGCTCGAGGAGTGGAATGTCAATAGGACTTTGGATAGGATGGACAAGAATAGGAGAATCATCGCGAGTGTCTAGGAGGATGAGATCCTGGTCAACAATTGGATGGGATGATAAGGTTTTGGGATCTTGATCTTGATCTGTTTCAAGACATATTTCTTTGTGCTCTAAATTATCCTCTTGACATGGAGTTGGACTTTGAATATGCATGGGGGATTTTGGCAAGGGATTAATGCTTTGGCATGAAGGAAAGGCAATTTGAACATTTGTAAGATCAGACATTCCAATCATAAAGCTTTCTTGCATCTTAGATTTGGGTCCACTTTTTGGTATTCGAGGAATCACTTCTTGTTGAGGGACACCTGTCATCAACATTTGTGTGGCCTTCATTTGATCTGGTGTTAAAGGTGTTGCATTAAACAATGGATTGTTTATTATTGCGAATGTGGACTTTTGAGGAATAGTCATTGTCAATGCCTTTGAAGCACGTTTACTCATCAAGGTAGGTTGGGTTTGTTGTTGCACATGTTCTTCATTTGGATGCAGAGAGAAACCTAACTCACTGCCTTGTTGTTTTTGCACATTAATTTGCTTACTTGAGGAGGTCACATTACTCATCACGTCAAGATATTTTTGTGGGAACTTCTTAAAGAGCTTATTCAAGAATTTATCCATCTTTTTTGTCAACTTTGGATCCTTAAGGTACATAACAACATCATCAGAGACATCGAAATCTGATGAAGAATCTGGTAAAATATTTGGATTTGTTTCTTGCTGAATGCCTTGATCTAAACCAAATCCTTGTGAGAGAGTTTGTTCTTCATACAATGTTTGTATTTCATGTTGCAAGTTTGTTTGATTCCAATCGAAAGGTGCATTTCCTCTTGGAGTTGGTGGAACACTCCCATGTCCTGGTTTCATAGGTACAAACACTAGTTCATATAATAGAGGTGGTCCAAGTTGAACCATTCCACATGGTGGTAGAGATGTGTTTAATGATCCTTCAACTTGCACTGTTTGACTAGTTTGAAACTGCGAATTTACTATGTTATCCATGGATTGATACATTGATTCACTCATCTTCTTAGATCTTGATCTTATCTCAACAGGCATGTCACTTATGCAAATGCAAATTTTTTTGGAATTTTTCAAAGACAATATATGATATGCAACTAAATGCAAACTAAATATATGAACATGCAATCTATGTTTTTGGTTGTTTTTGAAGATTTTGACAAACTTTTGAAATGCAAATCTAAGAGATGGACCCTTAGGAAATTGAAATGATGCCTAGGCCTCAAAGGACAAAAGGACGAAGTGACAAAAGGACAAATTGACAATGTCTCACCTATATGCTTGGATACTAAGCTAGGTTTGACGAAATGATATTGATGACAAAAAGGACAAAAGACTTGATGAGGTCTAGACTTCTTAACAATGACTTAGGGTTTACCAAAGATTTGGATTGCTCAAGTATGACAAGACCTAGGTTTGATACTATATGCGAAAGGATAATTAATATGATAATGACCCTAATATGATATGATAATGACTCAAGCTTAATGAAGAGACTTAGGGTATGCAAATATAAATGTATGACAATGTCAACCTAAGATGAAACCTAAGGTTTAATTATGAAATGATATTGCTCTTATGCAAGAGGACATATGCAAATGGATGACTTTTATGCAAAAGAAGTATGACTTAGGTGAAACCTAAACTTGATACTTGATAATGACTTGCAAAATGCAAACTAGGATGAACCTAAATGCAAGTGACATAAGAGTTGAGACAAGTTTTTTGACCAATGTTGGACAACCATGCTTGAAGTATGATCTTTGAATCTTGTTGAATGTTTGTTGGATGAATGTCTTTGGTGTTTAATCTTGTTTTGATCAATGTGTTTTGCTTTTTGAAATAGGATATCATTCAACTTTTGACAATCAAAGAATACAAGATGTTACAACTTAGACTCAAGACAATCATGCTCATTTCCACATTCCTTATGGTAGGCAAAGACATTAGGTACTTGAGAGGTAGACTCATTATGGGATTCAAGGAGAATACATAGATGCTTGACCCCACGGGCTCCCCTCCACGACACTCACTTCTCAGGGCAGCCAAGCATCAGTCCCCATGGAAATCTCCCCATGGCGAACTTAGTATCTCTTCCAAGTATCCGAATTTGTCCTTCTCAAGCAACTAGAAGGGTTTTTGGCCTCTAAAAACAAGGTATGTAGTAAGGATTTCTATTAAGTGTTACTCCTTGATGTCATGCAAGCATGATTGAGACATTAAGCCCATCAAGATACCAAACAAATGTAGTCGCGCAAGCGCGATTTAGACCAAGAGGCCCTACTTAGATGTTGATATGAGAAAGAGTTTCAAGGGGCATCACTTCCCAAGTAACTGCAATTCCCACGTAACACTTCCTTCAAAGCTTTCACCCATCAGGTATTTTTTTATAGTGAGTTAGAATGCCCAGGAATTCTAGCCGTACTCACTTTGGGTCGTTCCCTTCTCACGATTATCACTTGCTTGCTTAAGCAAAGTGGTCGGGAAGGTAGGCCCTCTAATGGAGACAAACAATCAACAAGACAAGCATGGTATCGAAGATCTGGATTTTTGATCACCCTATGAAGGATGAGAGAATACTCTCCTACTCCAATGTCATACTTAAAAACAAAGCAAACAAGGGTTCATTTCCAACCTATTTAAAAAAAACACTAAATGCCTAATTAAAAATCAAACACACGATTTGGTTGTTTCTCCAAGGCAACCTGCAAAACACATGTCAGAAGTTTGATTTGTAGTCTTTGACCATCGAATCTGCATAACACACGTTAGTAATTTGATTTTTAGTCTTTGTCATGCATATGCCAAGATCCTGCACAAATAATCAGTACCAAAATCCAAAACACAGAAAACAGAATGCAAAAACATCAAAAATTTCAAGTAAACTGCATTTTTTTTACCCTCTGATCTGGACTTTACACAGGCGCAGAAGACAGGACACAAGTGCAGGTTGTCAAACACAAGCACAGGATGTCTTGACACAGGCACAAGACTCTTCAACACAGGCGCAAGATGCTTTACACAGGCGCAGGATGTGTCCAGAATGCACTGCACGGCCCTGTTTTTGAGTTTTGACCTGCAAATCAGCTTAGAAGCACTCCAAAACACAGTAAGATAGTTAGAAGGTTAGTATTCACGTCGGGTTCACTAGTAAATGTGGCATAGAAATTAGGAATCATCACAAGATAAGTAGATCAAATCAAAACATTAAACATGATAGCTCAATCAAAGAAATACTCATTGCAATGAACCTAATTCTAAAGCACATTCAATGAAGGTATGAAAATGAAGCATTCAAAAGAAAACATTATGCAAACCAGATTCAAGATTGAATACTCCTTCCATGCGGCTCCATTGTTGTTCTTTCCTCTTCAATAGTTTTGTAGATCTCACCTACAAGTGCTCTCACAATTGAAAGCAAAAAGCTCAAGAGTACTAGAACGAAAATTCAGTAGTTTGTTAGCAATTTAGAATTCATGAAGTGATTGAAGGGGTTGATTGAAGAAAAATTATCCAATTTATAGAGAAATTGGAGAAGTGACAAGATTGGCATGATGCAATTCAAATGGAAATTGCAAATCAATATGTTAATTATGACAAATTATGCAAATTATGCACTTTCCATGCACAATTTTGATTGATTGATTATGACACATTTCATGTCAAAATTGATTGATTAATCAATTATGACAATTTCATGACAAATTGAAATGCCACTCCCATAGAATTAGGAGATGAAATAGGAGGGAAAAAGAATTAGAAATTTGAAAATTAGGAAATTGAAATTGATGACCAATTAGGAAATTGGAATTAGAAATTGATGAAAAATAGGATTTAGTGAATTAGTGAATTAATTAATAATTTTTCATTTATTAATCAATTCACAAAGAGGAATAATTAGCCAATTAAATAAAGATTTAATTGTAATAAGAAGACTTAGGATTAATAAATAATTTAGTAATCCTAGAGGAAGAAATGGCAAATTAGGTTAAATGACCAAATCATAAAACCCTAGAAGACGAATTAGAAATGCGAAGATGACAATTAGGTCTTGATTAGAGATAATTAATGTCATGATTTTGAATTGATAAAGGACCAATGCGACAGAATGATTTGATTGATAGATGCGCCAATTGACAAGGAACAATGACAAATTGATCCAACTTGACATAATTGAGACAGACAATGATCGATAGCAAAATTGATTGCAAAATGTCAAAATTGACAAAATAGATTGCAAGATGACAAGATTAGACATGACCACGATCAATGACAAATTGATCGTAAAATGACAAGATTGAAGGATTGATGATAAATCGACAAGATTGATAAGAGGACAACGATCGATGACAAATTGATCGTAAGATTGACAGGATCGATAAGAGGACAAAACCCTAATTAGGATTGACGATGTCCAAAATGATGAGATTGATGATAAGATTGATAAGATTGACAGGAGGACAAAACCCTAATTAGGATTGACGATGTCCAAAATGATGACAAATAAATACACGCATTGATGCGACAGGATAAAATTGATCAAAATCATGACTGGATAATGTTGTCGACAAGACCAAATTCGAAGACGAGATGATTGAAGAATGTAGAAGAATGACTCAATGTTTGCAAATGATAAAGACCAAGTGCGTGACATAGGAGAAATGTTAATGCGACGCAAAAACCTAAAATGAGGCAATGCGCAAATGTTAAAGTATGACTTCGTAAGCGTTGACCATTTTTGGGTGTCTACAACAAGATATATTGATTTTGTTTAATATCAATTGTATGCAGAGTGTTTGACGTGTATTCTTATTCATGTGTTTAAATATTATATGAGGTTATTTGGAAGTACTAATGTGTAATTGAGATGCACAGGAAAATTATCCATGTGACCATGGAAATATTATGGAGAACCAAACCTAGACCTATGTACGTTTGTAAAGCCAGGGGTTGTCTATTTGGAGAGACAACACCCCATATGTATCGTATTTTATTTGTAATAGTGAATGATGCATGTGTGTTAAATTTTATTATTGATTTATTTAAATCCAACAAGAGACAATTTCCTGGTGTAATTTTGTAATTTATTTTATTGTGTCACTTGACATATGTATTGATTTATGTCTTGAATTTTGACTTGTCTCTTGAAGGGAGTTGTTTAACTATAGCTTTTTCAAACATTTGAATGTGGACCTAAAATTTCCTTCGGTAGAGAGTCTTTGGAGTGGTCAACTCAAGTTTGACCCGAAAATAAGCTTCAGATGGGTTTATAAGGGGTCAAATGGACTCTGAGGGGTAGTTTAAAGGGTTTTCCTAAAGCCCATAAGGTATACCTATGAGTTAGGAGTGTTTTTAGGCATGTGTCTACTCCCATGTGATTGTTTAGTCATCCCAAAAAGTGGATTTTCTAAAATGTGCGAAAATTCAAAATTAGAAGGTGACATCTAGGTTAGATAACCTTCCCTTTTGATGAGAGATCCTTTTTGATCTTTTTCTTACTTTTTCCTTTTTCAATTTTTAGAAACCTGTGAGAACTCTCACTAAGGACTTCTTAGGAAAGAATGAGAGATTTTGTGGGTAATCACCCACTCTCCATTTTTGGAGACGATGCATTTTGAAAAGTTTGGTTTTTGGATTCAAAAATTTTGGCTAAGTGTGGAAGGAAGATTTGTGGATTTGGGCTGCTCATCCTCAGACTAGTTCTAGCATACCTTTGGGCAGATTGAAGGTTGGTTCATCTCTTTGTTTTTACATTGCATGTTTATGTTGAAAAGATTGCTTGCATGTAGAGGTTGGTTTCTTGTATTTTCCTTTGTGAAAATTATTTTGTGTTCTATCTTTTATTTCTTGTATGCATTTTTCTATGTCTTGGGGAGTAACCAAGGCCTTCTACTCTTGGGAGAGTAGGATGGTCTTGCGGGTGGTAGAAGTTTGACAACCCTCGAGTGAGAGACTCTCTTTATGAGAGCAAACTCAAGGGGTGTATTTGTGACCCTTGTTGCATGGCCTGGTTTGTGCATTTGGGGGTCATAAGGGGAGAAAGTGTGGCATAGATGCCTTGGGGGGCATAAGGAAGGTGGGGTTAATGATCTTATGAAATAACTTTGTTTGCCATGAGGTGGCATTGTGTTCTACCATTCTTGCAGTCTCCTCAAGGTTTTTGGTCCACTACCAGCCATGTAAAATCATCACATGTTGTGATGAAGTGTAGCCTTGGTTGGGAAAGTGATTGTTATGTGACTTTCCCTTGCTTGTTGTGTTTGCATGTCTGTAACCTGTCTAGGGCTTGGTTCTCCAAGCTCGGGGGTGGCTTCTAGTAAGCCCTGGCTGGGAGGTGAGCACTCCATGGTCATAGCCTATGATTTATTTGTAGGTTGTTTGGAAGAAAAGAAAAGGACAAGTAGAAGTTGCTGGACTTATTTGTTTGCAGAAAAATATTTGGGAATGGAGTATTTTATATTTTAAGATGCAACAATGTGAAAGGGAAACTATATGTTGTAATTACTTTGAAAAGGAAATGTGTCTATTTTATTTTAAGTCCTCATTTGCTAGAAATGAGAGATCCATTTGTAAGGTTGACTATATTGTAATTTAAATATACTTTAAGGAAATAAATTATTTTTTTTATTAAAGTATTATTTTGTTGCAAAATGAAATATTTATGATGAAGTTTAAGTTATGTATTGATCTTGAAATAATGTTGATTGTATACATGGTATTTTGAAAATGAAAGTTTAAATTTGCATGTGACTTCTAAAAGTAAAAGATCAATTTATTTCCTTATGCATATCTCTAAGGTTAAATTTAAATAATATCACATCTATATAGTTGTTGTTTAAATTTATTGCATTCTGTCATTATTTGCAGAAATTAAAATCTAGAGTTAAATAGTCTATTTAATTTGAATAATATCATATTTCTATAGTTGTTGTTTAATTTTATTGGATTCTGTAAATCATTTATTTTGCAGAAAATAAATCTAAAGACAAATAGGTTATCTCTGGTTTATGGTATTTAAAATTAAAAATATATATATAATATATTTATATTATATATTATATTTGCTTTTAAATAAAAGAAAAAGGGGGGAAATTAAATTTTTTTTTTAAAATGACCTTGGGTTTCAGGGAGCTCGCTCCCCTCCCCCCCCGCACAGTGGGCAGCGACCCCAACAGCGGCCACAGTCGCCACTGTGGGCCGCAACCCACAGTTGGGGAGGCTTCAGCCGCCCTCTGTGGGTGGCGCCCCACAGCAGCGGTGCTGCCGGGTTGCAGGTCGTGACCCGCAGGCTCGGCAGTGGTCGTCCCTGCGGGGAGCCCCAATGGCCTCCGCCTCCATAACCCACACCGCTACTCTCCCATGGCCGCCGCTCCCCCATGCGAGAAACCTTGACCCTACACAAAACAAAGAAACAAAAATAAAACCATAGCTCGGTTAGGGTTAGGGTAGTACGAAAGAATAAAGAAGAGATAAAAAAAATGTAGGGGCATTTTTTTAATATTTATATATTTTAGTTAGGGTTTTCATGAGTAATTTGATAATAATGTACGTTTTTAAAAAAAAGGGAATATCCTCACATATAATTATATATGTGTTTAAATGATTATATATATATATATATATAGTTTTAACTCATGGATGTATAAATTTGACTTTAATTTAATTAGTTTATTTAACATTCATATTTTATATATGTTAAATAAACATTTAAATATGAAGTCTTAAATTTTAAATTAGATTGGAGTTAATCATTTAGGAAATTTATTCTGTTTGTAAGTTCTTTGACTATAGGGAATATTTTTAGTCCATCTAGATATAGGGTTTTGAGATTAAACTTTAAAGGACAAATTTCATTATGAATTTATTTGACCCTTTAGTCAATATAGTTCAACCACATTTTAATTATTGTTAAAATAAATTTTTGACATTATAAACTAAGTGCTAGGACTAATTCATTTAGTTCCTAAAAGCAATTAATGATTATTGGAGATTAATATTATCTTCGTAAATTATTTTAGAGAGTTTTGATTTAATTAAGTTATTGATTAAAATTGTTGAGGTAGTAAAATAATTCTTTTAGTATTCCGCAATTTAATTATAAATTATTATCGCTTACTTGAGTTAGTGGCTAGAGTTAACTCACACATAGTTAAGATAAACTCGTTAGTGCATGGCAAATAGCGAACTTTAATATTATAAGGTTGTTACTTTAAAAAAAAATTATCCTGTTCGTGCCCAAAAGTTTGGGCATGACATTTTGGTATCAAAGCAAGGTTTCCAACACTAGGAACCTTTCTCCATTACGTTTCGCTTTAATTAGTTAATTAATTAATTTTACTCTATTATATTTATTTTAAATTAATTAAATATTTCTCTGAAAAATTATTTATTTATTTCATTTTATTTTATTTTTTCATTAGGATGCCTCCAACTACGCGACAAGCTCGCAAACGTGGTAGAGGTCCTAGGCATGAAAGTATGGCACGCGAAGAGGTCGATAGGGAGGAATAGTATCTGGAAAGGAACCCAGAGGCCCCTCTCGAATGACCAGTTGACCCAAACTGAGACATCTTAGAAGCACTCCAGAACCTGATAGGGATAGTCCAGGAAAGGCTTCCAGCAGAGGATCATCATGTTGAAAATCAGAACTCAGGGAGCCATAGATCGGTAGATAGGGAACAGAGTAGGAGTCCACCTCCTCATCCCATAGAGAGTCGGGTTGGGCATGAGCCCGAGTCCATTGACCTACCAGGACCACCGCCAGTGGCAGAGCTAGTGTATTATGAGAGATCATGTCAGGATTCAGGGGATCTAATCAGAGAGGTTATCCGCCTCAAGCCACTATCTTTTGGGGGATCTACTGATGGGGTAGAAGCTGAGGCTTGGCTTTTGAGCCTAGATAGGTGCTTTGCATTGCGCTCTTATGAGAGCAATCTAAAGGCACATGTAGTAGTCCACCTATTGAGAGAAACGGCCTCCACATGGTGGAGATAGGAGGAATACAAGTGTGGTTTAGTTGCTGATACTCTCACATGGGAGATTTTTACAGAGAGGTTCAGGGAGAGGTACTTGTCAGAGCATTATAGACAGCATAGGATAGACAAGTTCCATGACCTCTAGCAGAAGGGTCTCTCAGTGACCCAGTATGAGAGCAAGTTCTTCGAGCTCTTGCCATACGTGGACTACCTGAAAGACGAGAAGCTTCTCGTCAACCATTTTATTAGAGGGATGAATGTCGGCATAGCAGGACCAGTGAGGATGTTCGCTTTAGAGAGCCTTCGGGTTGCCATGGAGAAGGATTTGATAGTAGAGGAGATTCAGGTCAGGCCATAAGATACAAGGGATTGGTTCCAGAACTGAAACCCTATACCCAGACATATGGGTTTCAAAAACCCCATTGGAAGGGTAATAATAAGCACACATCGGGGTTCTCCAAACCCCCTCCTCTACAACAGTCGCAGTAGAACCAGAGGCAGAGGCCTCTGTAGAGGTAGCAGGGCGCAAAGCCCAAGCAGTGGTAGTCTCAGGGTAAGAGGTGAGATCAGTGATCTTAGGTTCCTTACACACCTCCGGCGAGGACTCAGCAGTCCTTTAGGGGTGGGTACAGTGGTTCTAGCAGGATAGGGGGATAGTCTTTTTCTAGGCCTCGGGGCATCCAGTTTTAGGCATGCGGTGCTTGTTTCACATGTGGAGCCATGGGGCACATGGCGAGAGAGTTTCCTCAGGGTCAAATGGTAGGGAATCAGAGGATGGTAGCATCAGATCCTACAGTTGGAGATATGGGCAGGTCCCATAGAGTCTTCGCAGCGATTGACAACCGTCAGGTAGAGCACCAGGCCACAGTCATTAAGGCTGCAGGTATGATTAGAGGTAATAGTGTATCTATATTATTTGATTCAAGAGTTACTGACTCCTTTATATCTCCATTGGTTGTGGAGCATTGCAGACTAGTGGCAACTAGACAAGGTGTCAGTTGGGAAGTGGAGTTAGCTTCAAGGGCTAGAGTGTCATTGGAATTAGAGGTTAGGGCATGTCAGCTTCAAATTGGCAATACCACCACCTTAGTAGACCTTAAAGTTACACCACTTGGATCATATGGTATCGTACTTGGCATGGATTGGATTTATGCCCACAGAGCCAAGATGGATTGCTGCCTGAAAGTGATCAAGTGTGAGGATGATCAAGGTTTGCCCATAATAATCACCGAGATTCAGAGACACGTGTCTCTTCATATGATCTCTGCAATGTAGCTTAAGCAGAGCATGCGAAAGGGACGTCAGTTATTTTCCATCACCATCAGTGATAGAGGGGAAGAGGATGAAAAGGAAACATTGATTGACAACCATCCTATCCTTAAGGTATATTCAGACGTGTTTGCTTCAGAGCTACCAAGAGTGTCACCTCGTAGAGAGATTGACTTTCATGTAGACTTTGTACCAGGAGCTGAGCCAATTTTCAAGAGCACCTTATAGGATGACCACAAATGAGCTTAATGATCTCAAGATGCAGCTTGAGGAACTCCTAGAGAAGGGTCACATACGTCCTAGCATATCCCCGTGGGGTGCACCAATCATCTTCGTGAAGAAGAAGGATGGATCTCTTTGGTTATGCATGGATTATCATCAGTTGAACAAAGTAACCATCAAGAACCAATATCCCTTGCCCAGGATCAATGATTTATTCGACCAACTTCAGGGTGCCAAAGTATTTTCCAAAATTGATCTGAAGTCAGGATACCATCAGTTGAGGATAGTGGAAAGCAATATCCACAAGACCGCATTTCGCATTAGATATGGCCACTATGAGTTCACCGTGGTTTCATTCGGTCTTACGAATGCTCTAGCTATTTTCATGAGCCTCATGAATGGGGTATTCCGCACGTTTCTTGACCATTTTGTGATTATGTTCCTCGATGACATATTGATATATTCTTGGAATGAGGAGGAGCATGAGGAGCACCTGAGACAAGTTTTGCAGTGTTTGAGGGACAATCAGTTGTTTGGCAGTTTGTCAAAGTGTTCTTTCTTTCATTCACAGTTCAAGTACCTTGGGCATGCTATTTCTAGTGATGGGATCTTAGTTGACCCATCAAATATTGGAGTTATTATGGATTGGCCAATGCCTACCAGTGTGACAGAGGTCAGGAGCTTCATGGGCTTAGCAGGTTATTACCAACGCTTTGTCGAGGGATTATGTAGAGTTGCACATCCCATTACTTCTCTTCAGCATAAAGGGAAGAAATTTGAGTGGACAGAGAAGTACGAGAGGGCCTTTTAGGAACTCAAAAAGGCACTTACTAGCGCACCTATCCTTGTAGTACCAGATCCCTCAGCTGACTTCATGGTTTGCATAGATGCTTCCCTAGAGGGTTTAGGAGCAGTCCTTATGCAGGATGGTAGGGCTATAGCTTTTGAGTCTAGGAAACTTAAGACTCATGAGCTTAACTACCCTACTCATGACCTTGAGCTTGCAGAAGTAGTGCATGCACTTGTGAGGTGGAGACACTTCCTTTTGGGTCATCATTTTGAGCTTCATTTAGACCATCAAAGCCTTTAGTACATATTCACTCAGCTGAACCTTAATGCACGTTAGAGGAGATGGATGGAGTTCTTGTGTGAGTATGATTTTTATGTTCACTACATCAAAGGGAAAGAAAACATAGTTGCAGATGCCTTGAGTAGGAGATGTCATGAGGTATAGACCATATCTATGGGTACGGATTTGAGAGATCGGATATTGTAGCAGTTGCCAGAGGATGGATGGTATTTAGAGGTTTGTCAGGTGATATGATCTCAGGAAACTCTAGAAGGGAAATATATGGATTATTCCTTGGAGTATGATGGACTATTATGCCATAAAGGGTGCATCTATGTACCTTCTTCTGGGGGATTGCAAGAATTAATTATCATGGAGGCTCATAGAGCTCCTTATGTAGCACATCCAAGAGTTAAGAAGATGCATGTTGACTTGAGACAGTTATATCATTAGCCAGGAATGTGGCAGCTCATTGCTGAGTTAGTAAACTGATGCCTCGAGTGTTAGAGAGTCAAGGCGGAGCACCGCCATTCAGGTGGGTTGCTCAAGTCTCATGCTATACCAGATTGGAAGTGGGATACTATATCCATGGATTTCATCATTGGTCTTCCTATGTCATCTCGTCACCATGATGCCATCTTGGTGACAGTTGACAAGTTGACCAAAGTGGCCCACTTTTCACCAGTTCAGACTACCTTCACAGCACCAGCGGTAGCACAGGTGTTCTTACGAGACATTGTTAGACTTCATGGCGTTCCATGCAAGATTATTTCTGACAGGGATTCCCTCTTCACTTCTTCCTTTTAGAAGGCATTACAGGCAGCTATGGGCACTAAGCTCAACTTTAGTACAACCTATCATCCAAAAATGGATGGTCAGGCAGAGAGGGTTAACCAGGTGTTAGAGGATATGCTTCGCATGTACATCATGGATCATTAGACCAAATGGGAAGAGTACCTTCCCTTAGTGGATTTTTCCTATAACAATGGGCATCACACTTCATTGGGGATGCCACCCTATCAGGCATTATATGGTAGGCCTTGCAGGACACTTTTGAGTTGGGACCACATAGAGGGCAGAGTTGCTATTGGTCCTGAGATAGTTCGGGATATGGAGCAGTAGGTGGATTTGATTAGACAACATCTTAGAGAGGCACAGGATAGACAGAAGAAGTATGCAGATGCGAAGAGGATAGATCGTAGCTACTTGGTTGGAGACAGAGTTTTTTTTAGAGTGCGACCGCATAAGAGTCCAATCTGTTATGGAAAGGGTTCTAAGCTCACACCTCACTTTGTAGGACCATTTGAGATCCTTGAGAGGATAGGACCAGTTGCCTATCATTTAGCATTGCCACCTATCCTATCACGCATCCACGATGTGTTTCATGTATCAGTTTTGAGAAAGTATATCTATGATGAGTCTCATATTTTAGATTGGGATGCCTTGAAGGTGGAGTCGAATGGGTAGCTAGCTTTGGAGCCCATTCACAATTTGGCATGCCGAACACTGGCCCTTCGAGGTCGAGAGCTGGACTAGGTTAGGGTTCAGTGGGATTGCTATGATGAGGTTACAACTTCATGGGAGGACGCAGCACGTATGAGATCACAGTATCCCCATATTTTTGATGAACTCCAGGAGGAAGTTCATGCTTAGAGGGGGAGGGTGTGAGGCCCTACCCCGACTCATCCCAACATTTCAGTATTTTTCATGTTAAGACTATTATGGATGCTTTATTTTTATACATTATGGATTTGGAACTTATATGATTTCATGATTTTGATAACATTGATATATATTGATGCTTCATTTCTATGCATTATAGATATAGAACTCTATATGATTCTAAAATAGGATTACTATGTGATGATGTATGTCACTATTGGAATTGTAGGACTTTACTATGATGATAGAAATAGGATGCATGTTTATGTATGGATCAAAATTATGAGGATTATGATAATTGCTTATCTGGATTTACTTTGATACAAGATATATTGATTTTGTTTAATATCAATTGTATGCAGAGTGTTTGACATGTATTCTTATTCATGTGTTTAAATATTATATGAGGTTATTTGGAAGTACTAATGTGTAATTGAGATGCGCAGGAAAATTATCCATGTGACCATGGAAATATTATGGAGAACCAAACCTAGACCTATGTAAATTCGTAAAGCCAGGGGTTGTCTATTTGGAGAGACAACACCCCGTATGTATCATATTTTATTTGTAATAATGAATGATGCATGTGTGTCAAATTTTATTATTGATTTATTTAAATCCAAAAAGAGACAATTTCCAGGTGTAATTTTGTAATGTATTTTATTGTATCACTTGACACATGTATTGATTTATGTCTTGAATTTTGACTTGTTTCTTGAAGGGAGTTGTTTAACTATATCTTTTTCAAATATTTGAATGTGGTTCTAAAATTTCCTTGGGTAGAGAGTCTTTGGAGTGGTCAACTCAAGTTTGACCCAAAAATAAACTTCAGATGGGTTTATAAGGGGTCAAATGGACTTCTAGGGGTAGTTTAAAGGTGTTTCCTAAAGCCCATAAGGTATACCGATGAGTTAGGATTTTTTGTAGGCATGTGTCTACTCCCATATGACTGTTTAGTCATCCCAAAAAGTGGATTTTATAAGATGTGCAAAAATTCAAAATTAGAAGGTGTCATCTAGGTTAGATAACCTTCCCTTTTGATGAGAGATCCTTTTTGATCTTTTTCTTACTTTTTCCTTTTTCAATTTTTAGAAACCTATGAGAACTCTCATTGAGGTCTTCTTAGGCAAGAATGAGAGATTTTGTGGGTAATCACCCACTCTCCATTTTTGGAGACGATGCATTTTGAAAAGTTTGGTTTTTGGATTCAAAAATTTTGGCTAAGTGTGGAAGGAAGATTTGTGGATTTGGGCTGCTCATCCTCAAACTAGTTCTAGCATACCTTTGGGCAGATTGAAGGTTGGTTCATCTCTTTGTTTTTACGTTGCATGTTTATGTTGAAAAGATTGCTTGCATGTAGAGGTTGGTTTCTTGTATTTTCCTTTGTGAAAATTATTTTGTGTTCTACCTTTTATTTCTTGTATGCATTTTTCTATGTCTTGGGGAGTAACCAAGGCCTTCTACTCTTGGGAGAGTAGGATGGTCTTGTGGGTGGTAGAATTTTGACAGCCCTCGAGTGAGAGACTCTCTTTATAAGAGCGAACTCAAGGGGTGTATTTGTGACCCTTGCTGCATGGCTTGATTTGTGCATTTGGGGGTCATAAGGGGAGAAAGTGTGGCATAGATGCCTTGGGGGCATAAGGAAGGTGGGGTTAATGATCTTATGAAATAAATTTGTTTGCCATGAGGTGACATTGTGTTCTACCATTCCTGTAGTCTTCTCAGGGTATTTGGTCCACTACCACCCATGTAAAATCATCACATGTTGTGATGAAGTGTAGCATTGGTTGGGAAAGTGATTGTTATGTGATTTTCCCTTGCTTGTTATGTTTGCATGTTTGTAACCTGTCTAGGACTTGGTTCTCCAAGCTTGGGGCTGGCTTCTAGTAAGCCTTGGCTGGGAGGTGAGCACTCCATGGTCATAGCCTATGATTTATTTGCAGGTTGTTTGGAAGAAAAGAAAAGGACAAGTAAAAGTTGTTAGACTTATTTGTTTGCAGAAAAAGATTTGGGAATGGAGTATTTTATATTTTAAGATGCAACAATGTGAAAGGGAAACTATGTGTTGTAATTACTTTGAAAAGGAAATGTATCTATTTTATTTTAAGTCCTCATTTGCTAGAAATGAGAGATCCATTGGTAAGGTTGACTATATTGTAATTTAATATACTTTAAGGAAATACATTATTTTTTTAATTAAAGTATTATTTTGTTGCAAAATAAAATATTTATGTTGAAGTTTAAGTTATGTATTGATCTTGAAATAATGTTCATTGTATACATGGTATTTTGAAAATGAAAGTTTAAATTTGCATGTGACTTCTAAAAATAAAAGATCAATTTATTTCCTTATGCATATCTCTAAGGTTAAATTTAAATAATATCACATCTATATAGTTGTTGTTTAAATTTATTGCATTCTGTCATTTACTTATAAAATCTAGAGTTAAATAGTCTATTTAATATAAATAATATCATATTTCTATAGCTGTTGTTTAATTTTATTGGATTCTGTAAATCATTTATTTGCAGAAAATAAATCTAAAGTCAAATAGGTTATCTCTGGTTTATGGTATTTATATTTAAAATATATATATACATGGATTTAAATCAGAATATTTTAATCAATCTGTTTAAAAAGTTTCAAAAGAAAATATAACATCTATATTTTTGCATAGTAAAGTTAGCTTTAGTTTTCTTATGCATCAAAAATATATAAATATAAATATATATATATACTTATATTTATATTTAAAATACTTTTATATATAATATATTATATTTGTTTTTAAATAAAATAAAAGAAAAAGAGGGAAATTAAATTTTAAAAAAAATGACCTTGGGTTTCATGGAGCTCGCCTCCCCCCCCCTCCCGCACAGTGGGCGGTGATCCCGAGCGGCGACTGCAGCCGCCACTGTGGGCCGCAACCCATAGTTGGGGAGGCTTCATCCCCCCTCTATGGGCAGTAGCGCTGCCAGGCTGCAGGCCGCGATCCACAACGGCGGCCAAGGTTGCCTCTATGGGTCGTGACCCACAGGCTCGACAGTGGTCGTCCCTGTGGGGAGCCCCCATGGCCTCCACCTCCATAACCCCCGCCGCTACTCTCCCATGGCCACCGCTCCCCCATGTGAGAAACCTCAGCCCTGCAAAAAATAAAGAAACAAAAATAAAACCCTAGCCCGATTAGGGTTAGGGTAGTATGAAAGAATAAAGAAGAGATAAAAAAATGTAGGGGCATTTTTTTAATATTTATATATTTTAGTTAGGGTTTTCATGAGTAATTTGATAATAATGTATGTTTTTTAAAAAAAAGGGAATATCCTCACGACTTTAATTTAATTAGTTTATTTAACATTCATATTTTATATATGTTAAATAAACATTTAAATATGAAGTCTTAAATTTTAAATTAGATTGGAGTTAATCATTTAGGAAATTTATTCTGTTTGTAAGTTATTTGACTATAGGGAATATTTTTAGTCCACCTAGACATAGGGTTTTGAGATTAAACTTTATAAGACAAATTTCATTATGAATTTATTTGACCCTTTAGTCGATATAGTTCAACCACATTTTAATTATTGTTAAAATAAATTTTAGACATTATAAACTAAGTGCTAGGACTAATTCATTTAGTTCCTAAAAGCAATTAATGATTATTGGAGATTAATATTATCTTCGTAAATTATTTTAGAGAGTTTTGATTTAATTAAGTTATTGATTAAAATTGTTGAGGTAGTAAAATAATTCTTTTAGTATTTCACAATTTAATTATAAATTATTATCGCTTACTTGAGTTAGTGGTTAGAGTTAACTCACACATAGTTAAGATAAACTCGTTAGTGCATGGGAAATAGCAAACTTTAATATTATAAGGTTGTTACTTTAAAAAAACAATTATCCCATTCGTGCCCAAAAGTTTGGGCATGACACATTTGTCTTCATTCTTTCTTTGTTTTTCTACTCCGTTTGTTTCTTATCCTTCTTCTCTATTTTAATATTTTGTAAGGAGCCTTCTCCACAGGTATTTTATGGAGACTTATTATTCTATAGTGGTGCATCATCACCTACATCACAACTTGGGTTAGCTAACAAAATTGTATGTATGATTGGGGTTGGAGAAGAAGCACTTAGATTTCTTGGATTGTCTTGTCCTATAGAGAGTGTTGGCATATGGACACTCCAATGAGACATTGTATGTGATTGAATGTTTTGTCATTTATGGAAACCTTGCAATCCTATGGCACCGGCAAGACATCATACCAGCAAAGCATTACACAGGCAAGACAATGCACCGGCATCAACAAGATCACTCTACATCAGCATCGACACTGACACAAAAGAAAACATGTATACCGACATAAAGGCCGACAGGATTTTTGTTATGTAATATTTTATTTATTATTGTAAGCTGACTTGGCAAATTGTAAAATGACTCTTGTATATAAAGGAGATCATTGTAGACATTTAGAGAGGTAATGTAGCAAGCATAAAGAAAATTATTAGGCAGACCTAATGTGCGAATTTTAGGTCAAGGGTATATGTAAATAATAGAGCAAGAATCGGTACTAAATCTAGCATTGGAGATGCTATTATAAAGTAGTACAAGTCATTGGATTAGTATAATCCTTATTGTAAGTCAGTGTGACTTCCCATTGAGCAGCGAGCTCTAGGCAGTTGGCCTTCCTGCATGTGCAGGCCCCTATTGTAAGTAATATTCTCTTATTGGCTAGTGAGTGAATATTGTGGGTCACAAATCCCATCGAGGTTTTTCCCACACCAGGTTTCCCAATTAAACATCTTGTGTTACGGGGTTCTTTTCATGTAGATATTTCTGATTATATTTATTGCATTAATTCTTGCATACCGGTACACTGTTATTTTATGTTCTGCATGTTTTAATCTAAGAAATACTTATTACTGGTCAGATACTGATTCACCCCCCCCCTCTCAGTATCTGTGGGAATCCTAACAATTGGTAACAGAGCCTAGTCCTCTATTTTCAGAAGCCTAACAGCTTGAGGAAGATCTTAACACCAGTAAAAATGGAAAATCTGATGAAGCAACTTGAAGGAGCTCTTACAGACTATGATGCAGAGAAGTTGAAAAACATCAAATTAAAAGATGATTTAAGAGCAGCTCAGGATATCATTCAGGCACTTTAGGAAAATCTTACTGTTGCAAGAAATAAGAGAAGAGAAGTTTGTGAAAAATTGCAAAATGAGAATGATGAAAAGGAATCACTTAATGATATGATAAGCAAGCTGAAACAAGAGAACATGACAACAAAAAATGAAATGTAGGATATGACTATGAGATTTTGCAAAGAGATTGAGGATAGGAAGAAGAATGAAGAAGAATTGACCAGAAGACTAAGTGATGCAGCAAATGAGAACACAAGACTTAGCTATGAAAATGACATGTTGAAGACAGATCTGATGCATACTCAGAATGACTCAAATGAATTGATGAGACAAAAAGAAATCTTAGAAAGAGAATTGGAAATTGCAAATCAACATAAAGAAAAATTCAAGAAAAGCTCAGAGGAACTTGGCACCTTGCTGAAGAATCAAAAACCTAAAGGTGACACTTTTGGAATTGGCTTTGAAGTTGGTGAAAGCTCTGGTATTGCAAATACTCAAGATCATAGCAAACCGGTAAGACAACCTAATACTTATAAATTCAATGGAAAATTCTTTAACTGTAATAAGTATGGTCATAGGGCAAATGAATGTAGATCTAGGAATTATCAGAATATCAGTACACCCACCAATCAATGTTCAAAATGCAACAAAATTGGTCATAACTCTGAAAACTGCAGAATGAATGTGAGATGTTATGTTTGTGGAAGATTTGGACATTTATCTAATCAATGTAGAACACAAACTGACATAGGTTATGGGAAAGTTATTCAGAAAAATAATGTAACTTGTTATGCATGTAACAAGATTGGGCATATTGCTAAATTTTGTAGAAGTAAAAGTACACTAGTAGACAACAAAAGTGATAGCTTGAAAGGTAAAGAAAAGGTTGAAGAGGTTAAGCAAGAATTCTCAAAGCAATGGATTAGAAAAGCTGATCTAAATATTGGGAATACTCCTCCACCGGTAGAACCAACAAATGCTTCACCGGCAGGACAGAGTGATGCTTCACCGACAGGACAAAGTAGTGCTCCACCGGTAGGAAGTTCTTCATCCAATTGAAGAAAATTTTCTTGAGGGTTTGGCAATCTAATGACACATGTGCTATTATTCCCTCGGTTAGACATAAGAAGTTGAAAATTACTTATTACCTGCAAACAATGTTAAGTGAATACTTAACCGGCATGCAATTAATATGGTAGAT
Source organism: Cryptomeria japonica (assembly GCF_030272615.1). Classification (NCBI taxonomy): domain Eukaryota; kingdom Viridiplantae; phylum Streptophyta; class Pinopsida; order Cupressales; family Cupressaceae; genus Cryptomeria; species Cryptomeria japonica. Next base: position 473,520,323 of record NC_081411.1, on the reverse strand, counting down.
GGTGAAAAGACATTATAAAAATAAGGTTTTGGCATCATTTCACTTCACCATGATTTCAAACTTTCAGAGAGCGCGAAGATTCTGAGCTAAGGCATTTCGAGCAAGAAGCAAGAACTCCAAGCAATCATCCATCCAAGACAGAAAAAGGTATTTAATCATGGCATCCACCTCTGCAATTGAATACATAGCAAACCCTACTATTGTGGAAGTAATTAAAAGACCTAGGCCCCTATTTCAGTTAGTCCTCGAGATAACAAAGAAGGATGATACCTTAGGTGCATTTTCTCAAATCTCTAAAGGTGTTGTATATGCTGAAGACCCTAGAATGTACATCCACTACAACATTGAAGAGTTAGGAGATGAGCAAATCAAAACCATGTATAAAACCAAGATATGTGATGATACCGACAATGTTAAAGCTGAACACAAGGTTATTGAAACCCTAGGATTCACAGAAATCCTTAGCATTCCTGAATTTCCTAAGGATGTGATTAGGATAGTGTTAAGCAGAGTTCATGGAGAATTTTTCTGGTTAGATGCAATTCATAAGATCACCAAGGAAGCTGTGAAAGTTGTCACAAGGTTATCGACCACCGGTAAGAGACCAGATAAAAACAAGAAAGTTTCAAATGATTTAGTTATAGACCTAATAGGTGCAACATTCGATAAGAGATCTCTAAGGGTTAATGATGTAAAAGATATCAATGTGAGATTCATAAGTATGATATTAGGTTACAAAGCCACTCATGCTAATAGACTTAACTCAGTTTCAAGTTTATGCATTAAGAGTACTTATGATATGGTAACAGATAATGCAAAAATCGACATCTGTGAATGGTTAAAAGATGAACTGATAGACAACCTTGGAAAGATAAAGAAGGATAAGAAAGGAACTTTCAGATTTGGAAATCTGTTAGTATGCCTAATGCTTCACATAACAAAATAGGTTCCCGATATAGGATATAAAGAACTAGGATATGACATACCGGTAGGAAAACAATTGACAAAACTGTTTAATACCATGGGTGAGAACAAGGAAAACAACATTCATGACTTTTTCCAAGAATTGAAGACAAAAATGAAGAAAAGAATAAGGTTATCTCAAAAAATAGTAGATAAATACAAAGATGATATATGCTTTGTTATTAAGAGAGATGAAATATGGATGGAAGCAGTCATCCCAAGAACAATTTGGGTAACCAAAATGGGCTATGAGATAGATGACCACATAGTTGAAACTTAGGCTAAATTAGTTCTGAAAGCCCCCAAAGAACCTAAGGAAGAAGTATTTGGTAGTGATGAGACCATAGAAAGCCAAATACAATCTAAGAAAAGAGTAAAGAAGGTAGAGGCATTTGTGAGGAAAGGATCCAGACAAGCAAAGGCCATTAAGGAAGATGTACTAAAGAAAACCGGCATAACAGAAGATGAGTTGGCAGCTCCACAACCTGAAGCTCATCTATCACCGGTAGGTACTTCCTCAGAAGGTGACATGCCAACAACTTTTAAAAGAGTTGTTAGGAAAAGAGATCCCTCATCGGCAACCACTCCTTCACCTAGAAGGACAAGGCAGAAGCAAAAAGCAGTGAGATCTCTGGTTAGAAAGGTCACACCTAAGAAGAAGCTAACCCCAAAGAAAAAGAAAAAGACAAAAACTGACTTGGCACCTCTAGACATATTGTTAAATGAAATCACAGAGGAAGGAAAACTGAAAAACATAGAGAAAATTTATGACACTCTATCTGCTAATGAGAAAGGGCAAGTTGAGGAAAGTGTAATACTGCATATGGAAAAGTACAAAACATTTTTGATGGAAGTAGTCAATGAAATTCTTGATGATCTATACAAAAGACTTGAGGCCAGAAGGCAAGCAGTGATTGAATTAGATAGGAAAATAAAAATAGAAAAACTACTTGTTGTATATCTGGTAAACTCTCCCAAGGAAATTGATTATTTGATTGCTCAGGCAAACCAATTAGTATTCTCTACTGCACACCAACATATTTCACTGATGGCAAGAAGAGTTACTGAAGTTACAAAGGAAACAGAAGATCATTGGGATATATTCCTGGTTGAAAAGGAAAAACAAGAAGAATACAGGAACCCTAAGCCTATTAAAGTATATCAAAAGGATAGGGACAAAGGGAAAGGCAAAGTTGGTGGACCACCAAGCATAAAGATTAAAGACAACCTACCCCCACCTATGAAAATCACAACCACTGAAGACCAACTGGCAACAAAAAGTATGGATGTAGAGGATAGCAATCCAAATTCTAAATTCCTATACACTATAAATGTTGATACCCAAAAGATCAACATAACAGTTGATAAAGATACAACTGAGAAGTCAGATATGGCTAAAGAGCCTCTGATAATAGGAGAAATAGAGAAATCGATAGAGGATACAAGGAAAATATAGAGTCTGAGGCACATATAGAGAAACCAACAGAGCTAAAGGCTCCAGGATAGGGTCACAAGGAAACAGTGCCACTGGTAAGCAGTGAAGCAGGAAAACTAGTGCTAAAAGAAATGTAGACACAAATTGACCTACCAGAGGTCAATACAAGCATGGTCACTTCCATCGGTACTTAGTTTTTTGGGTCATCATCAACATTCAAGTCAACAAATGTGACTGAGGTATTACTTGAATCCATTAAGAAAATAATTGACTGCAGTTCACAGACTTATAAAGCAATAGATGATTCAATACCAATTTTGAAGATAATTGCTCCTGATTGTAACATAGATAATAAAGACTCTTTAGGACAATTGGACACATTATGTAAATATATTTTTGGAAATATTGAGAAAATAAAGGAAGAATCAGTAAAGGACCAGGTAGAAAAAGAGAAACAGAAATTCTTTGATGAAGAAATAAAGTGTAACATAAACTTTGACACACTTCTACCGGAACTATGTAGTTTGTTGAAAGAATACAAAAATCTCTATAAAGATACATGTAAAACAAACTTCTTGACTGTAGATATTGACAAGAAAATAAGCAAGACACAGGATGAGATAAATAAGTTTGCAGACAATTTTGTCAACTCACCAGATTCATTATCAGTTTTTGAAGAGAAGTTAGCAAATTTTGAGGAAGAATTGCTCAAACTGGAAAGAGAAAAAGAAAGAATAATAAACAAGGCAAAACACTTAAGATCTAAACTGAGTCCAAGATTGGACTATTTAGCATCTCTGCGGAAGGAAATCTCAGAGGCATTAGCATAGGGAAGCAAAACACCAGCAGAGCATTTGCAGCATCTCACCGATACAGTGAAGAGGACTGAAACAACAATAAAAGATAGTAAAAAGTTTATGGATAGTATAAACTTAATTTTGGGAGATCTTTTTCAGATAATAACTAACCAGCTACAGGGTTGAGGATATGGATATAACTACAAACTCTACTAACATCTTGACAACCTTTGTCATTGATGCCAAAGGGGGAGTAGTAGGATGAGAAAGTTCAAAGACAAGAATCATATGCTCAAGGGGAGCCCTCAAGATTTTTGGTAAACATTTTTGGACTACACATTTTGGACACTTTTTGAAATTTCTCATGAGTGTTGCCATCAATGCCAAAGGGGGAGATTGTTGGAATATGGACACTCCAATGAGACATTGTATGTGATTTAGAATTTGATTTAGGACCATGTTATGCTATGTAAACCATTATATCAGTCTGGTGGTCAATATTTGTATCATGTGATGTAATTTTGTAATTAAGGTTTGAGGGTTTAACTAACTTTGTTATCAAGCTTGATGAATTGTATATATAGGTGATATAGTCATGTAATTTGTGTGTCAATTTTGTGTTTGCATTATAAGAGAGAGGTTTGTGTGCGAACAAGTGATTTATCCTTCAGTTTTGAGTTTGTGGTGATATTGGTGTTGTAGGGTAGACATATGTGCTTAACCAAAACTGTAATCAGGCATTTGAAGATGTTATTCTTTTAGTTCATTTATTCTAGATTGTAGTCTGAACCTTATTGTAAGTCAGTGAGACTTCCCTGAGGGTTGTAGCCTTCCAGACCATTATATTTGAGTAGTGAGCTCTAGGCAGTATGCCAGAATGTATGTGCATTCCGCATTGTAACATGTTAACATACTACTTTAGAGTATCATCTTACTATGGGTAGGTTCCCATCGTGATTTTCCCTTAATCGAGTTCTCCATGTCAAAATATTGATGTTGTGTGTTGTGTTGTTAATTTTCTTATCTATCTTATTACTGCAGTTTATAGACCTGTGTTTTATGATTAAGTTTGTGATTCCGATGAAGACTGATTCACCCCCCCTCTCAGTCTTCCTTCTTGATTGCTGCTAATAATTGGTATCAGTTCTAGATCCTCTGGTAGAATCTTAACCACTTGAGGAGATCCAGGATGGAAGCTCAAGATGTTATCTTTAAGAAGGATAGTCTGAGATTTAATGGAAGTAACTATGCTATATGAAAGGACCGGATGGAAGTGCACTTGAAGTGTGTTGGTGAAGACTACTGGAATATTACAAAGAATGTATATGTTGTTCCTCAGAATGGACCATCTACTCTTGATGAGGTTAAGGAAGAAGAACATAATATTATAGTGAAGGAAGCAATGCTTAGTGCCCTAGCTGACTCTGAGATGACAAATGTAATGGGACTTCAGACCACACATGAGATCTAGGTGAAGCTTGAAGTTCTGTATGAAGGTGATAAATAATGGAAGGTTTCTAAGTTGCAGAGTTTGAAAGGAAAGTATGAGACATTAAAGATGGGAGATGATGAGAACATACACTCTTTCATGGCTAAAGTGAATGACCTTGTCCTAGGTATCAGATGTGTTGGTGGAACCATTGAGGAAGATGAAATTGTTGCTAAGGTTCTCAGATTTTTGCCTCCTACCTATAAACATTAGGTTGCTATTGATGATATCTGGAGTGTGACTATTGTGACAAGAGATATGTTGGTTGGAAATATTGTTGCATTTGAGCTAAGAGAATTTGGAGAATCACATGGAAAGTTTGAGACTACATTTAGAGCATCTGCATCTATATCGAGTAAGTAGAGATATGATCCTAATGAGTGCAAAATATCTATATATGAAAGAGAGAGGAGACAGATGGAAGAGAAAGAGAGAGAGTTGGATGAACTTGAAGCACTTATTTCCCGAAGATTTCCTAAAGGTGTCAGCAAGTATGATGGAAAGTTGTCTTTGAAATATTTCTCTTGTAACAAGATAGAACATTTTGCTTCTAGATGCTAGGAGAGAATGGCTAAGTATGACTAACATGATAAGTTTGGTAAGCATGATAGGAATGATAGATATGACAAGCATGAGAAGTATGATAAGCCTTACAAGCCTAATCAGGAGTATAGGAATAAGAAGAACTATTACTATGCTGCTAATGAAGGTATTACAGATGAAGAATCAGAAGGAGATAAAGTTGTATTCCTTGCCATTAAGGAAGATGGGCCTATACCTATTGATTCCACTAGTTGTACTATTGAGGAGAAATATTTAGCTTCTAAAGTTGAAGAGAAAGATGAATGGGTGATTGACAACAGTTGTTCACATCATATGACTAATGATAAAAGAAAATTTGTGAGTATGGAAAGATATGATGGTGGAATAATTATATTTGGAGATAACAAAGCCTGTGTGATCCATGGGAGAGGTTCTATTTCTTTTGATGGTAAGCATAACATTGATGATGTCTTGTATGTTGAAGTTTTGAAACATAATCTTTTGAGTGTTGGACAGATTTTTGATAAAGATTATGATATACAATTTAGTGATGGAAAATGAAAGATCTTAAATGCCTCTGGTATAGAGATTGCATCTGGAGCTAAGACTGAAGGTAAAAAATTTCATTTCAATGTTGATGAGAACTATTGTTTGATTTCTAAGATTGATGAGAGTTGGTTATGGCATAGAAAAATGTGTCATGCAAACTTTGATTCAATGATTAAGATCAGTTCTACACATGTTGTTAGAGATCCACCTAGGATTATTAAGCCTACTAATTTGGTGTGTAAGGACTGTCAGTTAGGTAAGAAAACAATATACATCTGTTGGATTTCTAGATCTTGTGCATACTGACCTATGTGGACCTACAAATGTTAGAAGTGTTTAGGGTGAGATATTTTATGATGCTAATTGATGATTATTCTAGGATGATGTGGGTTGTCTTTTTGAAGGAGAAATCAGAAGCATTTGATAAATTGAAGATATTCAAAGCCAAGATCAAGAGACTGAGTCTAGATTGAAGCTGAAGTGTCTGAGATCTAATAGAGATGGAGAATTTTGTTTAGGTGAATTTAATTCATTATGTGAGATGCATGGAATTAGAAGACAATTATCTGCTCCTAGAACCCCTCAGCAAAATGGATTTGTTGAAAGGAAGAATATAACTATTTTGCATGTTGCAAGGACTGTGTTGATTGAAGGAAATGTTCCAAAGATATACTGGAGAGAAGCCATTAGCACTACTATTTACACATTCAATAGAGTTCACATCAAAAGAGATACCAGTAAGACCTCTTATGAGCTTTGGTTTGGTCATGTTCCTACTGTGAAATATTTCAGAGTATTTGGTAGAAAATGTTATATCAAAAGAGATGAGGATATAGGAAAGTTTGATGCTAGAAGTGATGAAGGTATTTTCTTGGGATATTCAACACAGAGCAAAGCCTACTAGTGCTACAATAAGAGACTAAGAAAGATAGTAGAAAGTGAAAATTTGAAGGTGGATGAGAAGCTTGGGAAAGAGATTAGAGAATGTGGTTATGATGATGGACAGCATATTGTTTTAGCCCCTATTCAACCTAAAGATCCTAAGGAGAATGATCTGGTAGAGAGTTTGAATCTAAATGTTGGTGGTGAAGGAGTGCAAGAACCTAAGAATCAGAACAATCAGAAGACTTTGAGGTATGTAAGACTGAATCATTCTAAAAAATAGATTATTGGTGATAAGAATAAAGGTGTGATGACTAGAAGAAGGTTAGATGTTGAATAAGTATGCTTGATTTCTAAAGTTGAACCCCAAAGATATTGTTGAAGCTTGTAAAGATGAAATTTGGATGAGAGCTATGGAAGAAGAACTAGATCAGATTGAAAAGAATAAAACTTAGGAACTTGTTCCTAGACCTAAGGATAAGAATGTTATTGATACTAAATGGGTATTTAAAAATAAATTGAATGCGGCCAGTGAAGTTGTCAGAAATAAAGCTAGACTAGTCTGCAAAGGATACACAAGAAGGGATTGATTATGAGGAGAATTTTGCTCTAGTTGCCAGACTTGAAGTTGTTAGATTGTTGCTTTCTTATGCTGCTTATAAAGATTTCAAGGTATATCAGATGTATGTCAAAACTGCCTTTTTGAATGGTGATCTTGAGGAAGAAGTTTACATTGAGCAACCTGATGGATTTTCATTATTAGATGATGGAGACATGGTTTGTAAGCTGAAAAATATGTTTATGTATTGAAACAAGCTCCTAGAGCCTGGTATGCTAGACCAGATAAATATTTGTTGAAATTGGGATTTAGTAAAGGTGTTGCTAATAGTAATATGTACTTTAAGATAAAAAATGATAACATCCTAAAAGTTGAAGTCTTTGTTGATGATATGATTTTTGGTGGTGATGATAACTTGAGAATGAAGTTTGTCAGTGATATGCAGAAGGAATTTGAGATGTCTATGATTGGTGAGATGAAATTTTTCTTAGGTTTGCAGATTGCATAGACTAGAAAAGGTTTATTCATATCTCAAACTAAGTATGTGAAGGAATTGTTGAAGAAGTTTTGATTAGATGAATCCAAACCGGTTCGAACTCCGATGGTGACTGGTTGAAGCTATCTAAAAATGATGAATCTCCTAAAGATAATCAGAGTTTGTACAGATCTATGGTTGGTGGACTATTATATCTTACTCAGACTAGGCCTAACATTATGCATATTGTGCGCATGGCTACTAGATATTAAGTTGATCCAAAAGAGAGTCATGTCACTATTATGAAGAGGATATTCAGATACTTGAAGGGAACTATAGAGTATGGATTATGGTATCTAAGGAATGATGATTTCATGCTATGTGCCTACACTGATGTTGATTGTGTTGGTGGTGATGATGACCAAAAGAGCACTACCAGTGGAGAATTATTTTTGGGTAATAAGTTAGTTTCATGGGATAGCAAGAAATAAGATTCAGTGTCCTTATTTACTGCTAAAGTTAAGTACATTGCTGCTGCTAGTAATTGCACTCAGATAGTTTGGATGAAGCAAATATTGAAGGATATCAGAGTTATTTATGATGAGCCTATTGTTATATACTGCAATAGTTCTAGTGCTATTAACATGTCAAAGAATCTAGTGCAACATTCAAAGACTAAGCATGTGTTAATCAAATATCATTACTTGAGAGAGCAAGTCAGTGAAGAGAAGGTGAAGCTGGAATATGTATCTACAAAGGAACAAATAGCTGATATTTTCACTAAACCTTTGCCTATAGATATATTTGTCTACTTGAGAGACAAGTTAGGGGTATCTAACCCTCCTGATGAGAACTAGATGCATTAAGTTGCATCAATCCGGTGGATTTTAGAGCCTTACCTTTTTATCTGGATTGGTGAGTTGGTGTTTCTCCTCTGGTGGAGTAGTTTGTTGATCTGTTTATATTTCTGGGGGAGAGAGATTCGTGTTTCTATTTTTGGGGAAAGATATTTTGGTTATCTATTTTAGAGATTTGACATTGTTGTCAAAGGGGGAGAGAGATCATGTGAAAAATTGCTTTATCTATCTTGATGTTAGGGGGAGTTTGTCGGAGATATCTTCTTTCTTTGCATTGATTATTTTTCACATTCATATATTGTCATCATTGCCAACGGGGGAGATTGTTGGATATTGTCAGTCAATGAATGTCATTGCTAGGATATATTGTTGTCATTGATGTTAACATATTCCTATGATTTTCTCCAGTGATTGTAGATTGGGAAGATCTTATGATCTGGTTTGTAGTGTTGGTTTGTTGATCACTGTTTTGCAGAGTTGTGTATATCCTCCGGTGTGATCAAATCTTCTACTAAGGTTTTGGGATATTGTTTGGGATGGTATTTTTTATATTCATTTCAAATGGATCATGATTTGATGTTCTCCAAGCTATCTTTCTTCATGACAATTGCTGATTGGTTGTGTTCTTGAGCTTTCAGGCGTTGACCAATGAAGACTTGAAAAGTAGTGTTAGTGTAGTTTTTCCTGATGATTCTAACATGCTTTTTGATGTTTCTTAGTCATGTCCTATTTGTTTTGGCAATCCACATTGATTGTTGTGTGATTTTTTTGGTGGTTTCTATCAATCGATGATGATTTTCGTGTTATGTGGTATTTCCTGGTGGTGTAGCATGTTGCAGTTGATCTTCGCGTAATTTCTGGTGGTGTTGTGTGTTTGGGAATTTGGTTTAAGATCATGTTATTCTATGTAAACCATTATATTGGTCTGGTGGTTGATCTTTGTATCATGTGATGTAATTTTGTAATTGAGGGTTGAGGGTTTAGCCGACCTTGTTATCAAGGTTGATGAATTATATATATGTGATATATTCATGTAATTTGGGTGTCAATGTTGTGTCTGCATAATCAGAGAGAGGTTTGTGTGTGAGAAAATGATTTATCCTTCGGTGTTGAGTCAGTGGTGAGATTGGTGTTGCAGAGTAGATATATATGCTTAACTGTAAGTGTAATCAGGCATTTGAAGATGTTATTCTTTCAGTTCATTTCTTTCGTATTGTAGTCCAAATCTTATTGTAAGTCAGTGAAACTTCCCTGAGGGTTGTAGCCTTCCGGGCCATTATATTTGAGCAATAAATTCTAGGCAGTGTGCCTGAATGCATGTGCATTCCCCATTGTAACATTTTCACATACTACTATAGAGTATCATCTTACTGTGGGTAGGTTTCCACCATGGTTTTTCCCTTAACTAGGTTTTCTATGCCAAAATCTTGATGTTGTGTGTTGTGCTATTAATTTTCTTATGTCTTATTACTGTAGTTTATTATATCTATGTTTTGTGATTGTTTTTTATTCTAGTGAAGACTTATTCACCCCCCCACTCTTAGTCTTCCTTCTTGATTACTGCTAATAGATGTGGCATGTTGTTAAGGCACCGAAAGAAGTTTTGGCATTGTAGGTTGAGCAATAGTGGAAGACAGGTATGTATGTGATATGAAGTAATAAGGCATATATGATCTACTAGAGTAATTTTTGAAAGATCCTCTTCTCTGAAATCTTGTGTTTTTCTTCTCATGGTTCATATCCAATTTCGGTATCATTCATATCAGTTATATTAGTCATATAAATAGTATCAAACATATTGGTTGTATCATTTTGTATTGATTATATTGCATCATGTTATATTCAAAAATATGTGATATTTGTATCTTGAAGTTAAGAGTTGTTGTTCTTGGAAGTTGTGCCTATGGGTCTATATCCTTGGGTTCTATAGACCCCTATTTTGTTTTGGTAATTGGGGCACAAATTTGGTAAATGAAGTATGTAAATGAAGCATCTAGAAGATTGGTGAAGGCCAACATGGTTATCATATTTTTGGTCGAGGTATGTTTTGGATAACGTTTTGATTTGAGAAATGCATTATTGTATAAATCACTTGTAGTTGGTCGACATAGTATCTTGTTGTATGTCATTACCACTATATACATATAGAAGATGAGAGGATGCAAAAGTATCTTTGTGGAAATTGAAGAAGATTAGAGTTTGTGTGTGAGTAATGAGAGAGAGTGTGTGCATGGTATTCAGTAGAGTATGCCTATGATGTGTAGCATAATAAGAATTGTGCAAGTGATAGAGTTAGTATGTGAGTGGTATATAGTATGAGATGTATATGAGAAAAGGTGTGTGAAGAAGAGTCATATTGTAAAAGGTGTTGCAATAATTCTTTATTGAATTTGCTACAAATAGTTGGTTTACTAGAGTGTAGTCATAGTGGTGTAGTTATCCTTTACCAAATTTGTTGCAAGCAATTGTGGACAGTGTTGTGAGGATTACTGCAATTTTATGTAAGTTTATATATGAGCTTATATTGGAACTTACTTCATACATTTGGAGATGCAACTTTCCTCGGTTCATTTATATCTATTACAATGAGCATTTCGGCAATGAGTCACTTTTTCATCTGGCAGTGAGCCACCCTTATGTAAGCATCATATAACTAGTTATATTATATTGAGAGTTAACCCTCTCCATGGTTTTTCCCATTTGGGTTTTCCATGTAAAAAATCCAATGTTCAATTTGTGGTTGTGTTTCTTGTTTATTCTGCATTTGTTGTTTCATGTTGATGAGATTAATTGTTGAGATTGATATAGCAGTAAAAGTTTTGAAAGTGTGGGAATATTGATTTACCCCCCCCCCGCCTCTTAATATTTTGGTCCATTCAACCAATTCAACAATTTCTATAAGAACCTAATTCCTTGTTTGATAGCTTAACCTCTTGATGGAGATCCTTGTTGGTTGAACCATGGCACCGATGTGTATGACCAAAGAATATCATCTAGATGAAGAATTGCAGACAACTCTAGAAGATATGGAAAGTGTGGAATCAAAGAATAAGGAATTGAAATAAAATATCAGAGAAGCAAATGAGTGTATAATGAAGCTAAGAGGACAAATCTAGAAGTTCAAGTTGAGATGTAAGGAATTTAACAATCAATTGAAGGAGGCGAATGAAACCATTAAAGATTTGATGAAGAAGATTGAGGAGAAGAACAAGATAGAATAAACTATGAAAGAATCAATCAAGCTAAAGATAAAAGAGTGTGAGAAGATGGAACAAGAAGTGAAGAAGTTGAAGGCAGAAAGTAAATTTCTTGAAAGTAGCAAACTTTTGGAAGATTTGATTAACATGTAGAAAGCTCATTTAGACAAGACTAGACTAGGATTTTAGACCAGTGAATATTCAAATCAGAATGATAAAGACAAAGGCAAGGAAGTCAAAGTTGAGGCAGAAAAGAAACCTAAAGATGCATGCAAAACCCAGAATCAAAAATCTACTAAAAGGAGACTATCAGTTTGTCAACTAAATGCACAAATTTACCCATCATTTAATGGTTATTGTTTTCAATGCAATAAATTTGGTCATAAGGCTACAAATTGTAGAAGCATTCAGTGTTACAATTGCAAGAGATTTGGTCACAAATAAAATTATTGTAGAATTCATTCTATGAGTTATAATCATAATCCAGATGGAATGAATAAGGTATTGTAATGGTAGCAAAATGATGAGTGATAGAACAAGAGGGAAACTAACCCTTTCCCTCAAAGAGAGATGAGAGTTTCACTATTGATTATCCTTCGAGAAATTTTCACCATTACATTAGGAAGATGAGGGATAATTCATTAGATTCAATCTGCACACAAAGATGATAGATTGAATTCTGAATAAATTAAGAATGTTAAGATGATCCCTTCTTCCTTTGTTTGATTTGGAAAAGAAATTGATTAAATTATGTAGTGCAAAAGTGACAAAGAATTGATTATAACTTGAGATCTGAATATGGGATGAAGCTTTGCACTTGTATTTGGTAGTAAAATGTCGAGACAAAGTCACCCTGCAAATTTGACGAAAAGTTGTTCGCACCATGGCGGAAATGTACACAGTCCTCTGAAAAATCTGTGCAACGAAAATGGTTTTTCTGCCTCTGCAAATAAAGCCCAATCTGAAAGTACATCTATGTACCTACAACCTACATAGAGAAAAGAGAGGGAAATGTGTTGGCATTGGGGGTTTGCCTTTAGGTCAAACTCCAGTTTTGGAATTAACCAAGTAATGAAATAAACTACTTGCAAGTATATGTAAATGAAACTGAATTATAAATCACCTCAAGGGAGGTTGTAGTAGAAATGTTGATAGAAATTATTTTATGGAATTGTATGTTGAAATCAATCTCCTCTTCAATGGTTGAATCCTTGACTTGAATGCAACACATAGCCTTGAAGGGAGACTTGAGAATGCTCAATGCTGGAAAAGAATGCTTGAATGCTTGAATGCTCTTGATCGCTTATGACCTTATCTAAATTCCACCCATTGAACTTATGCAAATGAGAGAGTGAATTCCCCCTTAAATACATGTTTGAAGGATTTGAATTTCATCATGGGCTGACATCGGGGAGATTTCTCGCTCACTGCACAACCCACAATGCATGCTCTAGGAAGGTCCTGGCCCAAAATAGGGAAGGGACAAGGGTTCCATGCCCTTGTCCTAGGAGGAAAAGCACATCACACCCCTATCAAAGGGGAGAAAGGGGTGCCACGCCCCTGTCCTACCCCTTTCTATAGGGAAGAGTGTAGACAAAGTGATGCAGAGGACAAGGAAGAAGCTATTTTCGCAAGCTGAGCACTCTCTGGTCTCTGATCAGGGTAGAGGATTCAATTTTTCATGCATGAGGACCCTAATGCAATCATAAATTGCTAGGGTTGCAATTTTATGACACTATATTGAGCCCCCACTTTAGCGGGAGTATGCACCAAGCCCCCAGTGGACATAGAATCTTACGACTTTAATTGAAAAAGTAAAAGGGAAGATAAAGAAGGGGAGAACCATGACTGCAAGTAGTAAAGTTCCCTTCACTATGAGTCATGAAAGCAAGGATACAAAAGATTACAAAGTAAAGCCAAGTTCACTAAGTAATTCTAAGTATCAGAAGAAGGAAAGTATGAGCGAAGTGTATGCCCCCATGTTCAAGTGATCGCATGTGCCATATCGAGAGTGATTGCTTTAAGGTAGGATACACCCAAGAGAAAGAGAAGAGAGGGATCACGTTGTTAAAAGGATTTAGCCTCCAATCAAGGTATAAACCCAAGGATAATGAACACAAAACATGAGGTAGTGTCACTTTCCTCAGGGTCAGTATGTTGTATGATAACTCATGTATATCATGTATGTATATGCATATAATAATATTTATTCCCCAAAGAAGGACACTACCATAGAAGAAAGGGAAGAGAGGATGTCTCTTGAGTTGACATGAAGGAGACGAAGAAAAGATCTCAGTGCTTTGCATCGTCCCCAAGTAGACATTAAGGGAACAATAAAAGAACAAGGATACACATAGAAGAATGGTCACAAAAGAGAAAGAAAGGAGAGAGCGAGAGAGAGATCTACAGTGCTAATATTTCTAATCTAGCATGACATCTGCCTCCTGATCTTGTTAATCACTATTTCAGGAAGGTGAGCAGCACGCGAGAGGAGCGACATCAAACAAAATAGATGAAGCTATCACAAGATCCAAACAAGGACTATGCTCATGTGGTAAGTCACTTTGTTCGATTCTAGGAGCTAGGATTAAAGTTTGTGAAAACTCATCCGATAAATGTTTGTCCACATCAACGTACTCATACTCACTGTCAGAAGCATTGGGAGTTGTATTACCATTATGAATAACATTTTCACCCATTTCTTCATCAAATTTTAAAGCAAGAGGATCAAGAACACAAATAGGAGTAAAACCATCACATGTTTTATGCAACTTATGATTTGGAGATGTTAGTTGAACATCTTTCTTAGGAGAAAAGGAAATCATGTCAATTGTTAGAGTCTAAAGAGACTGATTATTTTGAGGGATAGCTTCATGAGCTTGAACACGAAGTCTTCGTTAGCGTTCTCTTGCATAATGATTCTATCGAGTCTTAGTGGAAGGATGAGATGAAGGAGGAACATTTGAAGAAGTGGGAATGGTTTTCTCCTTAATAGTGGAAGGTTTAGGTCTTTTTGGTTGAACAATAGGAGAGGTAGGCCTCTTCTCTTGATAAGAGGAATGAGGTAGAACTGTACCATAGAAAGGAGGAATATTAGGTGTAGGGAGGAGACCAAGTCCATCATGGGGAGGAGGGATAGGTCTAACCTTAGGAAGAATATTGTGGTTCTCCTTATGAGAAGGTAAAGTCATATCCATAGGAGTACGTGGACAATTTTCTTTACGAGAGTGTTGGAATCCAATAACACTGAGAGGGGGGGTGAATCAGTGTTATACCGGGAAGTCCAATTTTAACCTTATTAAAATATGCATACACAAACTAGTATACCGATATATATAGAATTGAAAGAAGTAAAGCAACCAATAAGCCAATCACATAAATGAGAACCATAACACACATAATTATATGTGGAAAACCTCAAAGAGGAAAAATCACGATGGGATTTGTGACCCATAATATCAATCCACTAGTCATATGAAGAGATATTACAAAATATAAGGGGCCTGCACTTGCAGGAAGGCTTATAGCCTAGAGCACACTACTCAATCACAAAAGGAGCCTCACTGACTACATATAAATCCAAACCACAATCTGGAGAAGTGTTGACATGCTAAGATAGCATCTTATATGCCAGAATATAGTTCCGATTTAAGCTCTGTCTGTTACAAGTCTGAAACCCTAAACCCTTTACCAGAATAACCCTTACATAAATATTGTCACATACATGATCTCTCTAATATATTTTGCATCATATCACATCCACATATCCATAATCTCCTATATGTCAAAAATGATCTAATCCAACTGACCTATATACCCTATACAACTTATCATGCCTTATGTCAGCTTACAAAGATTATTACAAATATCAAATTACATGTCGTTTGGATAACATAAATACATGAATATCAAAATTAATTGCCGATGTCGGATCCAAGAGATGTCAGCCTCCAATACTGATAACCATATTCTAAACCATGTCGACCTGCATTGCTGGTAACCAAAGAAATCCTTCTATCCGCCAGTGCCAGTATCGATGCTAATGTAGTGTTTGTGAAGTGTCTGTTGGTACACAACTGAACCAAAACATGAAGCTAGAACAAGATACCATGTTTTCATGAATGAAAACATAGTGAAACCAACCAATTGAGTGTCAATTTCCAACAATCTCTCCCTTTGGCATTGATGGCAACACCCATGTGAAAAAATGGTCAAGATTTCATCTATCGGTTTCATCCTGCCTGCTCCCCCTGAGCTGAATATTCATCAATAAAAAATACTCCATACTTCATGTCTCCCCCTAATGTATATAACTCCTCTTTTCTTTTTCAGATCTATATCACTCCCCCTTTGACATCAATGCCATCAAAAATTCTAAAAAGAATGTCAAAGATCCCAAAAACTATACAATGAATATCCCAAAAATATCTTATCGAAGCTTAACAAATTTCAAAATTTCTGGATAAGCCCTCTCTAGTAGCTCAAGATAAGTATCGGGCAACCAGTTTTGAATGTGTTGGAAATATATACAAGTCCATTTAATATATGTGCAAATGACTCTTTCTCACTTACCTCTACTAGTGTGGGCTTTCCAACCATATCCATACATTCCTTCTTATGTACACTAAGTGAATCCAACCAAGGACTCACCAAGCCTCTCAAAATTTTGGCTCTTCTTATGATTTTGTCTTTTTATTTCTCAAGAACAGAAATTTGGGCTTCCAAAATCAAAATTTGACCATCAATGGATGTAGTCAATGAAGTCAATCCATCAAAAGAATTAGCTATATTTGTAATTTTCTCCTGAAATTCCTTTATCTTCTTATCCACATTAACTGTAAGTATATCTATGTTACAACATACCCTATAAATATATGTACACTACTTCAAAGCATTATCTATCAGTTTCATTTTTTCATCAATCTTCTTCTTCTCAGATTCAATCACCTGATCAAATGCAGCTGTTTTAGCCTATGTGAACCTCTCTAGTGATTTCCTATTTGAGATCTACTACAAGGATTTAAAACCCTTTGAAATATGCTCAGTAATTGTCTTTAGCTTTCCGGATGGGCTCGCTTCATTGTCAATCTTGCAATCTGGGACTAGTCTATGTAAAACAGTGATAGACTGATCAATAATCCCTTTATCCATAGATCCCTCCTTCATTAATTTATGTGCAACAATCATCATGAGTTCAGTAGGACTCATCTATGTTATGTTTTTCTTTACAACCCACGAGGTGTCAATTGACAACAATGATGGACCTACTACCAGTTCCCTATCGGATTCCCTTTTCTTCTCTTCTTATGATTTGTCCTTTATAGCTTCCTCACTTGCACCAATGGCTTCACCACTTGGTGCAGTCTTTGTAACTGTCGATTCCCCTGTAGGAACTGTAACCTCAACCTATACATTTGTATTCGGAGGACTGTTATCCTCAACATTAATATCTTGTACAATATCAATCTTTTTACTCTCAATATTTGTTGGTATCTCAACATTTGTTTGTACACTTGTACCTACTGGGGGCTTAATTTCCACTATCTTAATGTTTTTCAAAATTAAGGGTGAAGTGCTCATAATCCCCTTTCCTTTTTCCTTCAACCAGGGTGTCTACAGTGTTTGTCTTTGATTCCAATGAAGTAAAGAAAACTCTGTTCTCTCCAAAGAACTTAACCCATTCCTTTTGAGTCTCCTTTATTATCTTATTTACCCTTCCTAGCATCAAACTGGTTATTCTATGTTTTCTATTAAATACTTTTCTATCGCCACCTCAAGTGTCCTTTCCATTTCCTCTGGAGAAATAGTAACACAAACAGATAACAACTCTTGAATTTTAATATGCTTATCTTCTTGCATTGCTAACAGTCTTCTAGTATCTAACATATTACATAATTTTGTCGGTATTTGGTTTTCAATTTCTATTAAGGTTTTCTAATAAATATCCAAATATAATAATACTGCTTCCTCTACCTCTCTTTGTTCATCATCCTCTAAATGTTCATAATAAAACTATACATTCTTTAACATGCCATCATTAGTTATTTCATCAACTAATTCTACACAATTTTTTGGTGGAATGATAGCTACATTACCAGATTGAATTTCCAGATCGATGTCATTCTTCTTCTTCCTTCTTGCAGTACCAGATGGAGCTAAAGGTGTTACCTTTGGTTCTTTCTTTTGTGCCGATATTTTGAATGCAACATTCCTAACCGGTTTCTTTTTAGCCTCTACCTTTGTTTCCTCTATTTTCTTCCTTACAACCCTCTTGAATTCCAGGGGTGTGTCATCCTCATATTCAAACTCAACTGTAACAAGCTCAATGTGTACTTCTGGATCCTTCCTCTTCCTTCCTTTCTCTGAGACAATATCAATTAAGGCTTTAATGTCTTGTGAAACATTCTCAACAAATTTTCTAGCCTTTCCTTCCTAGTTCTCTCTCTTCTTCTGGTTGAGCTCTGTTTCAACCTCTTGTGTTTTCTGTTTTGTGGTACCATAGGGCTTCTCTACCTCATCAACAGGTTCATCATTCAACATTTTTACATAAGCCTCAAGGATATATGCATCAACTTCATAGCCTATTTCCTCAATCCAAATCTTCTGGGGCTTAACCACTTCCATAAGTGTTTCATCCTTCTTCACCATGAAGCATATGTCAGTTGAGTATTTTTCAACAATTTTCTTAAGAACCCTTTCCCTAGATTTCATAGACTTCTGCAATCCCTTAAAATAACCCCATACTTTATCATCTCTCTGATTGCCTAAAGTAGCAATTAATTGTTTCAATTATCTCCCTATCGGGATATCAAATGCCCATTGTCTTTTCCCAAAACTGGGAGTGTCATTCATGAAAAATAACATTAAGCAGACAATTAAGTTGCCATACTAGAAAGTCCCTTTCTTTTCACCTTTGATCTTTCCTAGGTTTATTAACAGTTCATCTAACATCCAACCGCATAGATCCAATTTCTCATTTTCTCTCATCATTTTGTAAGCTACGAAAATGCAGGAACTGGAAATAGAATTCAACCGGTTTGACTGAGTTATCTTATACTCGATGATCATGCTATCGAATCTGATGTCTGTGTTGGTAATAGTGCTTATTCTCATAGATCTCTTCTCAGATGTCACGTCAGTGATTTTTTTGACATAATCATTCAAAACCTTCTTATCTAGATGTTTCCCAACTTATGCTAAACCAGTGATTGCCCTGATGGCTTCCTTGGTGATCTTGTGAGGTCTATCTAACCAGATAAATTCTCCATGTACTCTGCTCAAAACATACCTAATTATTTCATCTTCAAACTCCAGAATGTTTAGAATGTCGGTAAACCCTTAGTCTTCAATGTTCTTATATGTCGGTTTGATCTTTCCAGATTCTCCCATCAGCTCACTTGTGTACATGCCCTTTATTTTAGATGTCCCCAATTCCTCAATGTGACAATGTATGTATTCCCTAACATCTTGAAAATAAATAACTCCCTCTGAAACACATGAAAATGCTCCAACTACATCTTCCAGGGTAGCCACATGTGGATACCACTTGAAAATTGGCTTGGGGAGGTCCTTGACCTCTACTACAGTCAGATTTGCAACAAAGATAGGAATAAATGATGATCCATCTTCCATGTTTAAAGATAAAAACCTGTTGATCGTTTCTAGTGAAAACCTTAACAAATTCTTCCAGTCACTGATGAAATCGCTCAAGAAGATATCTGATCACACTGAATAGCCTTTGATAGCTCTGAATTTCTCTTTAATCACATTGAATCACTCTGGATGCAAGGTGATAAAAAATTAAGTGAATTTGACCTTTTATCCTTTGAGAATTTAACCCTAATCTTTTATTGACATCAATGATTGTCAGTGAAAGATACCAGATCTCGAATAGAACATCTCCATGTTGAATAAGCATCTCCAATGTCTGGAACATCTTCCAGAACCTCTTCCCGAGGCATATGTAGCATCTTCATGAATTTTTCCTACCCCTAATGAGCTACCTATCGATGCAGGAGCAATCTTCTCTGTCGGATAAGTAACTGGCACGTTCCCATCCACTAATTGTTCTTCAATTTTCTTGACCCATCTCTGAGTATGATCTTGCCAGATTTAACTAATCTTTTCTTTCCCTTTCTCATTTGATCCTCCATTTCCAACTGGTGTATTTCTGCTTCTACAAAATTTAGCAATATGTCCAACCTCATTACACGCATAACATGTAACATTGTTCCTTTGAATTGCTTTTCTAAAACCGATGAAATTTCTTGACCTGTACTGATTAGTCATATATCCAAACTTTCCACATGCATAGAATTTAACATTCATTATGCAATCTTCTCTCTTATGACCATACTTATTGCATTTAGAACATTTACCAGGAACAGAATCAAGGTTGTGATTTTCTCTGTTTCTACATTGCCTAGCCATGTGACCAAATTTACTGCAAACAAAATATCTACCATTAAAATTATAAGCATTAAATTGCCTTACCGATGCCTTATGGTTTTGATCTTCATTAGAAGTACTAAAACTCTATCCTTGCTCAAATCCAAGTCCACTAGAATCTCCAATCTACCTTTGTATCTTCAATAACTCATCTAGCTATGTTGATCTAATCTTGAATTTTTCTTTATACTCACTTGTAGTAGTTAGATCTTCTCTCAAAATTATCATTTGTCTCTCAAACTCTTTTTCATTACTCTGGGATTGTACTAAATCAGTTCTCAAGATATCATTCTCATGAACCAACCTACCACATTCTTCAAATTTATTCTTTAGGGATACAACAAGATTTTCTTCCTTTTTCTGCCGGTCCTCAATCTCCTTAGACATTCTCATAGTTATAGCTTGCATTTCATTTCTCATGACCATATTCTCCTGACTCAACTTCTAACATTATTCCTTAAGTGCATCTTTTTCTTCATCATCCTAACTTTGCAAAAGTTCCTTCCTCCTAGCTTGAACAAATGATAGCCTCTCCTGTAGGACAAGAATGAATTCCTTAGAAGAATTCAATTCATCTTGTAGCTTTAAGCTCTTCAACCTTTCAGCATCATAATCTTCAAGTGTCGTCTCAAGTTGCTTCTCCAAACCCATGTCCATGGATTCCGGATTTAGGATCTTCCTCAAGTTGTTAAACTTCCTCCGAGGCACAAGGCTCTGATACCAATTGTTGGAATCCAATAACACTGAGAGGGGGGGGGGGGGGGGGGGAGTGATTCAGTGTTATACCAGGAATTCTAATTTTAACCTTATTAACACATGCATACACCAACTAGTATACCGGTATATACATAATTGAAAGAAGTAAAGCAACCAATAAGCCAATCACATAAATGAGAACCATAACACACAAAATTATACATTGAAAACCTCAAAGAGGAAAAACCATGGTGGGATTTGTGACCCGCAATATCAATCCACTGGTCATATGAAGAGATATTAC
Source organism: Cryptomeria japonica (assembly GCF_030272615.1). NCBI lineage: Eukaryota > Viridiplantae > Streptophyta > Pinopsida > Cupressales > Cupressaceae > Cryptomeria > Cryptomeria japonica. Next base: position 473,499,129 of record NC_081411.1, on the reverse strand, counting down.
AAAATATAAGGGGCCTGCACTTGCAAGAACACTTATAGCCTAGAGCACACTGCTCAATCACAAAAGGAGCCTCACTGACTACGTATAAATCGAGACCACAATCTAAAGAAGTGTTGAACTACTAAGATAGCATCTTCTATGCTAGAATACAGTTCCGGTTTAAGCTCTATCTGTTCTAGTCTTAAACCTTAAACCCTTTAGCAGAATAACCCTTACATAAATATCCTCACATACACGATCTCTCTAATATATTTTGCATCATATCACATCCACATATCCATAATCTCCTATATCTCAAAAATGATCTAATCCAACTGACCTATATACTCTATACAACTTATCATGTCTCATGTTGGCTTACAAAGATTATTACAAATATTGAATTACATGTCGGCTAGATAACATAAATAAATGAATATCAAAATCAATTGCCAATGTCGCATCCAAGAGATGTCAGCCTCCAATACCAATAACCATATTCTAAACCATGTCGGCCTACATTGCTGGTAACCAAATAAATCCTTCTATCCATTGGTGTCGGTGCCAATGTAGTGTCTGTGAAGTGCCTGTCGGTACACAACTAAACCAAAACATGAAGCCAAAACAAGATACCAGGTTGCCATCAATGACAACATAGTGAAACCAACCAATTGAGTGTCAATTTCCAATAGGGAGATTAGTTCTATATGAGAGGGGAAGAACCTCATCTTGAAGAATAATAGGAATGTCATGTGTTGGCGATCTAGGTTGACTTAAGGATAAGATCATATCATTCTTTCATTTTTTATAAGATTTAAAAAGAGCATCGCTCCTTGATGGAAAATATTGAAATTGTTTGGGCCAAAAGAGATTAATAGGAACACCGGGGCTTCTTTCGGATGGACAAAATAAGCTATGGTTCACAGTTATGATTTCTCCATTTTGAATAAATTTCAGACACTTGTGGATTGGAGAAGCAATAGCCTTCATGGAAGATAGCCAAAGATAGCCCAACTTGATACAGAATTGCTGAGAAGAAGGTATGATAACAAAGTCAACATTCATGGATTTAGCATGAACCTCAATAGGAAGAGTGATAGAACCAATGGTAGGACAAGAGAATCCATCAAATAACTTCACAACTACATTAGAAGCATCATATAGTGGTTTATGCAATCGTAAAGTGAAAAGATACTCTTCAATTATGACATTAACCATGCAAGAGGGATCAATCAGGCAAGATGGCAAGGGATATGCTTAACCTTTGCAACTATGTATAAAGGGCCATCGGGTTCTCTAATGGTCTCACTAGGGTCAAATGTAATACAAGGATCCCTAGGACAATCTTGTGTTTCTACCATATTAACCAAGTTTGGAGCCATATAGATGAATGTTTCAGAAGAGAGAGAATTAGGCACAATCTCAATAACGTTAGAGGTATGAGATGGCAAGGGATCAGTGAAAATCTTAAGATTTTGATTAGGAGGAGCAACTAATTTATTCCCTTTATCATTCACACCTGCCACATATATAGTATTATTATCAATGATGTCTTGAACCTTATTTTTCAATGCAAAACATTTCTCAGTATCATGACTAGGTTGACAATGAAATTGGCAAAAGGAATTATTAGCAAAATGAGGAGATGCAAGTTTGGAAGGATCAATTGGAAACAACTCATGAGACATAATACTATGTAAAGATTCATTCAAAGGAGTAAATTGTCTTTCTCTTTGGAAAAATTTAGAAATAGAAGACACACCTATTGTAGCAATGGCATGGTTGTTGTTGATTGGATCATTGAACTTGATGAAGATTTTTGCTGGTTTAAACTTAAAAAATGTTTTTTGAACACTCTCCCCCTTATCACTCAGAGCCATAGGAGTGCATTTCTCCATTTGACTCACAACCAGTTGATAATTGTGGTGTGTTGCACACAACTGTGGAAAGGAAGTAAACTCGGACAAAAGAAGCTTTTCCCTTATATCTTTTTGTAAATTAGAAATAAAAATCTTTGGATATCATTATTAGGCACATGAAAATAAATTTGAGCACACAAATTCTTATATCTATCAATGAAATCAGTCACTTTCTCTTTAACACCTTGTTTACAATGTGTCGTGCCTGTGAAGTGTGATACCTGCAACTGCAACACAAACACTCAATAGATCATTACAAGCATGGTTATACAATTAGAAAAAAATGAAAGATGAACCATGAAAAAGTGACCTATCGCCTCCTAAGAGATATTATTATGGATTTTCTCTTAGATCTAGATAAGCAATCCCAGTGACTTGACTACACCTAGACGGAGGGTTTGAAATGATGAAGATATACAAACTAGATGAGATTGATTATGCTAGATTGATCCAAGAGTCTAATTAAGCTAATGATATGCATTATTAAGCTATGATGGTGATGCAATTAAGCTAGAAAAGAGATTAATTAAGCTACATGATTCAACAATCATGCTAGAAAATGATCAAATTAAACTAATGCAATTGCCTATAACAACAATGCTCAACTGATATGCCTATAGTAACAATGCCTAATATGAAAATGAGATGGGATATTTTGTGCTCAAAATGGGGGATATTTATAGGATTTCCAAGGCCAAGGGTGAGGTGGTAGGAATCAATGGTCAAGATTGAGTCTGAAGATATCAAGGGTGAAATTGGAGGTTGGAGAAGAGATTGGAGGGAGAGACACTTTTCATCTCTGTGGTGACAAGTGTCAAGGAGCCTTGCTCATAAGAGGGAAAGTGTCCAGGAGAGGAGAAATGTGGCCAAAGAGCCATGTGTCTCAAGGGGAGAATATCCACACCATAGGAGGCTAGGATAAGGAGTTTAGAATGTGCAAGATACGATAAGGTTAGGCAAACCCAAGGTTAGATGGAATGGGTTAGGTTAGGTGGTTAGAAGTTAGGAGGCATGTGGGTAATTTGAATTTGAAAATTTAAATAATAGAAAAAGACTAATTAATTTTCAACAACTCATAAATTGATTTGTTTTAATTAATTAGAGGATTAGAAGAATTGATTGAAATGGGGGGGAAGATTACTTAATTTGAATTAATTAATCAAAGGGGACTATTGAAATGAACCTATTGAATAAATCCTTAGATTTATTAATAAGTAGATAAAAGGGAGAATTTAATCTAATTGCTAATGAATTCAATTAAATTAGGAAGGGGGGCTTAAGTGCCATTTGGAGAATTTAGAAGCCGCAAATTGAGATAGAAGTTGGGATTTACTGCATAGTAGCATTCTCAACAAGAGGGGATAGAGTTCTCTTATCTGGCATATGAATGTGAAGCATCAAGTAAATCTTGAGATAAGAGATGCTTGCTTAATGATTATCGTTGTTGCTTGAACATTTTCACTATGTCCATCAGATCAACAGAGTAATTTTATTCGGGTATAATAGAAAACTACAAAATTTTGCCACAATTAGGGCTTCTTCCGGCGACACCCCTAATCTATCCACGATTGCTTTTGCCACAATTTCACTTCATCTATTGAGTCTAGGATGCTCCAATATGGTCCCCACATAGTCTGATGGTGCTAATCATGGAGGTTTGGTTGCAAACCAGCATTAAGATAGCAATTTTTGAAGATGGTCTATGGTTTCTTTTCTTGTAAGTGGTGCAATATATGTTGATTGACTAATACTAAATTCACTATGTATCAAGAAACTAGCAAAAGAGTCACAGCAAACAAAGAAGGCGCATCAATTCCACATCTATGAGACAAGAAGGAATTGGTGAAATTGAAAAAGTCTTTGTTGCTATACAGTTTAAGCTCGGCCACAAGACAATGAATAGAACCGTCTGCCAGGCTATTCCAAGGAGTTCAACGGAGTGAATATTTGAAAGTTAGGGTTTGCTGCAACAATAATAGATTTTTAGGGTTACAAATTTCAGTAAATGAATACAGTCATGGCCGATAGAAGGCATTTGGGTTCATGGGTGGATGTGGGTTGGAAGACCCACCTCATGTTCCGCAGTGGGTCTACACAAATGGTAGATGGAAGGACATGGTGATACAGGTAAATCGGAGCGGAAATAACAAGGTTTTTTAGCTAGTTTCAAAATATTTTCAAGGCTTCTTTCAAAATAGACGTAGTGTGGCATGGAGGCAGAATAATAATGGAAGGAGATTCACTCGAGGGTGTTTTAATAATGGTGAGAATCAAGAGAATTCTAAGAAGCAACTGAAGGGTTTTTCAGGGAAATGGTCTTTGGATCTGGGAAATCAGCGAATGTTTGCTAGGTTCATTGGCTTGGAAAATAAGGAGACTGCAGCTAGGGTTTCTATTTCTTCACAGCAGGTGGGAAATAAGGTAAATGTGAACCTCAAGGAAGCTAGTTCGGAAAAGGTAAGTAAGATACCTACTGATCCTATTCTGTCGGTGGTTTCTTCATCACAAGTTTGGGTTCCTATCCCTTGTATTGATATTCTGGGTTCCTATGTCGATCAAAAAGTGAATTGCTTGCATTCAAATGCTATTTCTGGGGAAATTTGGGGTGATCAAATTAGTTTGTTAAAGCTTTATCATAAATTGCAGAAAAGATGGGGGGATATGCATTATTTTCAATTATTGTCTGCAAATACTTTTATTATTGTCTTTTATTCTCCTTCTTTCAGAGATGAGGTATTAAGAACTTCGCATCATTGGTTTGGAAAACATTTAATTTCAGTTGTGGCTTGGAAACCTTTTTTGTTCCTGCTTGGTCTAGTTCAAAACTTATTCCTTTCTAGTTTGGTTTACCAAAAATTCCTTTTGAATTTATGGATCTGGATGTTCTTGAGAAAATTGGAAATACTATTGGAACTTTTTTAACATCTAAAATGGACTTTGTGGAGGGGAAGGTTCTGGTAGAAATTTGTGTTCTTATTAACCCTAACAATGTTTGCCCCCATACTTGTAATATCAAGTCTCATGATGGTATTTGGCACCAGTCAATTGAGAAATTAGATACAGAGCTTCTTAAGTCTTCTTTACTTTTGGATGCTCTGTTACTTATGGATTTTAAGAAAAACCAGTAGGTTGTTGGCTCTGTCCCTAAATCCCTTAATAAAGATAGTTTGTCAACGAGACCTTCGATTAAAGGATGTGGAAATGTCTCTTTGCATAAATTGGTAGAAACATGTCACATTAATTTTGAAAATAATCCATTGTGTCATAGTTCTGGGAAACCAAATGATCACACTTCAGGTTCGGTCTCACTTTCATCTTTTCTGAAGACATTTTCTAATAACGGGGGTATAGTGATGGATGGTAATCCCCTGATAAATGAAGTAGATCATTCATTGACAATAGATTGCCCTAAGATGCCAAATAATCACATAAAAGGTAAGGATGACAATTTGCCTTCATGCACTCATAAAGAGGTTTTTGATTCTTCAAAGAATGTGAATTTAGATAAAAATGTAGTGATTGATATGGAAACTATTAAACAGGTACCTACCATAGGTCTTCCTAATGATGCTTCTTTAGTTCAGGAAATTAAGAATTTGGTGTCTAATAATTCCCCTCTGAATGTTGAAATTAATATGGCTAATGAATCTTCCTTAGGGAATAGTAATCTGTCAGAGGTTGTCCCAGCTATTATGCTAGATGAGAATCTGGTTCAGCAAGTAAATGATATTTTTAACAATCATGCACATCAGATGGATGAGGGTATTACTGATAGAGTTGTTTGTTCAATTGAGAATGATTTGGGGGGTATAAACTTGACCCTTCCAATTTCGGAATCTACTAATCCTTTTGCGGTTTTGGCTACAATAGAATTGGGTTATTACCCTGGCTTCTCCAAAGTCATGCAAGAGTTTACCGATTGTCCAAACAACTCTAGTTTTTTCACCGTCGGTGGTTTCTCCTGGGAGAGGTAGGCCTCCAAATAATCTTAAGACTCAAATGGAAATTGATGCTGGAATTCAAAAGACTTTGTCCCTTTCTCTTGCTAGTGGGCAAGGGAGGCATTCGGTCTCTCTTGGTAGGCCTAAGAAAACATGCCTAACTCCTGTAAGTGTAAAAAGAAAGATGAGTAAAAGATCTATGACTAGTCCTCCTGTGACAAGGTCAGGGGCTGTGAAACGTAATTTGCAAGGTTGCTTTGGGGAAAGCAAAAATTCTCTGACTAATGGGAAGAGGGGAACTTCGGCCTCCCCTCGAGGACAATGAGAATTATTTCTTGGAATGTTAGGGGCTTAAATGCCCCTAACAAGAGACGCTTAATTAAGTCCTAGATGGACTTATTTAAGTGTGATATTTTTATGTTGCAAGAAACAAAGTTGTTAAAGAAGTCTGTTGATTCAGTTTTTTCATCTTGGAGAAGGTGGAATTTTCTTTCTTCTCCTTCTTGTGGTACTTTAGGAGGTTTGGCACTGCTTTGGAATAATTATAATATTGAGGTATAGTTAGTGGCATCTACGACAAATTGGATGTTGACTTTAGTTATAAGCAAGATTTTGAAGGTTAAATTCTGGCTTTTTAATATTTATGCTCCATCGGGAATTCAAGGGAATAGTAAGTTATGGGGTGAATTAAAGAGGATTTCTTCTCCCTTAAGACATGGTTCCTTTATTATCTTTGGGGGTGATTTTAATGCTATCACTGATTTAGATGAGAAGATTATGGATGACTTTGGGGATTTCATTTCTGATATGACCCTTTTTTATTGTAAGTCTCAAAATGGGGTTTTCACATGGACAAACATGAGAAGGGATTTTTCTTAGATTGCTGAGAGATTAGATCAGTTTTTGATATCTAAGAATTGGATTGATTTAGATTTTGAATTCTTTTCCTCTATTCTACCGATCTCAAGTTCTAATCACTTTCCAATTTCCCTATCAGTTATTGAGGATAGGGCTTCTTTTAAGTCTCCATTTAAATTTGAGCCCATGTGGTTTAGGGATTCTTTCTTTTTGCCTCTACTTATGAAATGGTGGAATTCTGCTCCTTTCTGTTTTGGGTCCCGTATGTTTCAGATTTCTAAGAAGTTGAGTTATTTGAAATTGAATATTAGGGAATGGAATATCTCGCATTTTAAGAACATTTTCAGGAGAAACAAAGGATTCAAGATATGATTGAGTGTCTTAATACTCATGTGCTTCAACATGGTACGGTGCCACAAGTTTTTGATGAATTGAAGTCACTAAACTTATAGCTTGAGGAGGTGTTAGCTAGAGAGAAAATCTATTGGAGACAGAAATCTAGAGAGTTATGGCTTTCAGATGGTGATAAGAACACAAAAAAATTTCATTCTTCAACTAAGATTAAAAGATGTAAGAATAGGATATCTTGTATTCAGTGTCAGAATGGGAATTTATTGATAGAGCCAGAGGATATTGCTTCAGAGGCAGTTAGGTTTTTTAAGTCATTATTATCTTCGGAAAATGGAAATCTCAACAATGATATTATATCTAATATTCCTCCTTTAGTATCTTTGGAAGACAATAAGATGTTGATGTCTCCCTTTTCCTTAGAAGAAGTTAAGAGTGTTGTCTTTGCCATGAATCTGAATAAAGCTCCGGACCAGATGGTTTTACTCCTTTATTTTTTCAGAAATGTTGGGATTTTGTGGAAAATGATGTTTTATTGGCTCTCAAGGAAGCTAGGAGAAATAGGTCTGTTTTAAAAGAACTTAATACTACAATGATTTCAATTATTCCTAAAAAAGAGGATACTAAGACTTTTGCTAACTTCAGCCCCATTGCTTTATGTAACACTTTGTATAAGATATTTACAAAGCCAATTTCCCTTAGGTTGGCAAAAATTCTACCTAGGATCATTTCATTGGAGCAAGGTGGTTTTGTTCCTAGAAGGGAGATGACAGAGGGTGCAATTGTAGCACATGAGGTTCTTCATTCTATTTCCACCCAAAGAACACCAGCCATGATACTTAAACTAGATATGATGAAGGCTTATGATAGAGTAGAGTGGGGGGCTTTATGTGTTGTTCTTGAGAAGTTAGGTTTTTCCAAAGCCTGGGTCAAATGGATTCGTGCATGTATTTCTTCTGCAAGATTCTCAGTTTTAATTAATGGTTCTCCTTGTGGTTTTTCCTCTTCCACCAGGGGTTTGAGATAGGGAGATCCCCTTTCTCCCTTTTTGTTTATTCTCCTAGTTGAAACCTTTAGTTGGGCTATTAGGGTTGCTAAAGTGGGGGGGCTTTGAAAAGGTATAAGGATTCATAATATTTTCCCAAAGTATTTCTCATTGTCTCTTTGCAGATGATACTTTGTTATCTGGACATGCTTCATTAGTTGAGGTAAAAGTGATTAAAGGAATAATACAAAATTATGCATCATTTTCTGATCAGAAAGTGAATGGTGATAAATCAAAGATTTTCTTCCTTAATACATCACAACTGGTTTAGCATAGGTTGAAATCCTTTTGGGGATTTGAGACTGGAAATCTTCCATGTACTTACCTTGGGATTCCTTTCTTTGTTAAATAGGATAAGGTTGGTTTTTGGGATAAGATTATTTTGGTCATTTCTAAAAGAATTCTCTCATGGAACCATAGATGGTTAACTTTGGCGGGTAAAATTGTTCTCATCAAGTCTGTTTTGAATGTTGTTCCCATATATCTCATGTCTATTTTGAAGTCTCCAAAAGTAGTTATTGTTAGTTTACAGGATACCCTTAGAGATTTTCTTTGGAACAATAATAAAGATGGCAAGAAAAAAATCCCTTTAGTTGCGTGGGATAAGGTATGTTTGCCTAAAGAACTTGGGGGAACAGGAATTTGGAGTCTAGAGAATCAGAATTTAGCCTTAGGTGCTAAGTGGGTTTGGAATTTATATGACAAGCCTAGCTCCTTATGGGCACAGATTATGTTTGCCAAATATTTAAATAATGGACCGAGAGAGTACATTTTTAAAGTCTCAAATTTGCCTTCAGGTTCTGCCATTTGGAATTTCCTTTGTAAATGTAGATCAGATATTTTGCCTCATCTCTCATGGATTGTTCACAATGGTAGAAAGGTCAGATTTTGGGATGAAGTATGGAATGGATACACACCTTTGGTGAATATTAGGGATTGGTCTCCTCTGATCACTATTCTTTCCTCCCTTTGTGGTATTTTTGTAGCAGATTATTTTGAAATTGTGACTAGTGGACCCCTTAAGCTAGCTAGATGGAAGTCGATTGATTTCTTAGATGTTGATCAAAGTATGAAATTAGATTTTGAGAAGATTTTGGGGGATAGAATTGTATTTCTTTCTGATTTTGAGGATGAACTTATTTGGACAAAGAATATTTCTGGTAAGTACACTGTTAAAGATGGTTACAACTCTCTTATGATTGCTAAAGATTTATCATCCTGGCCTTATAAGTTGTTTTGGCATTCGGCTTGTCTTCTGAAAGTTGGAGATTTTGCTTGGTTGGCAGTTCAAGATAGAGTCCTTACAGGTATGAGACTTGATAGGCTTGGTTTTACTGTTGTTTTCCCTTGTGTCCTTTGTAACAAAAAATTGGAATCTTCTTCACACTTGTTCCTACATTGTGATTATGCTTATGACTACTGGTAGTGGTTGTTTGAGAAGTTAAATATATCCTTTGTTATTGGTAAGGATCTCATTTCCCATTTTAGATCTTGGCCCTTTATGTTTGCCTCATCTTTTTATGGATGCCTTTGGATCATATCTCCATCTATTGTTATTTGGAATATTTGGCTAGAGTGAAACAATAGGATATTTAAAAAAACAAGTTCTCCTGTGTCTGAGGTTCTATTAAAAATTGAGTCTTCAATATCTAAGGTTGCTTTGTCGTTTATTCATAAGAATTTGGACAATCTTACTTCTTTTTCACACTGGGATAGTAGAGTTACTAGAGCTTGGAAGATGTTGTCGGTTTTACCCTCTCATGGTTGAATTTTAAAAAAGAATGATGCAATAAGTAAGAGATTCTCTGCTAGATGGAGACCTCCTCCACAGGGGCACTTTAAATTGAATTTTGATGGGGCCTCTCATGGTAACCCTGGGTCGGCTGGGGTAGGCATGGTAATTTATGGTCACAATGCAAATTTTATTTGAGCTAAGTGTCATGCTATTGGTTTTAAAACTAACAATTATGTGGAATTTTATGCTTTGTCTTTTGGATTGGATATGGCAATCTCTTTGGGAATTAAGGAGTTAATAATTGAAGGTGATTCTATGGTGATTATTCAATGTGTTATGAAAAAGAAATCAAATTGTTGGAATTTGCAGTATATACTTGATCTAATTTTACAAAAATTAGAATTGTTTGAATCTTTCTTGTTATCCCATTGTTACAGAGAAGTTAATAAGATTGCAGATTATTTGGCAAATTTAGCCATTGATAGCAATGCTAATCAACGAGAGGTGTGTTTTGAGGAAATTCCTTCTAGGGTATGGGAAGGTTTGCAACAATAGTTATGTGATTTTCTTGAGTAATGTTGATGCAAAATTTTATGATGATAATTATTCCTGCTTTCCCCTTTCATTTCAAGTATTCATGTTCGTTGTCTAGAGGAGTGTTCGAGCTCATGGTATTTGATACAATAGTGTTTTTCCAAAGGTTTTTTGATACTTTCTTTTTTGGCAGGAAGTTTTATGGCTCATGGGATTTGGCACAGGGCTTTGGAAAATTTTGTCTTCCATTGAAAGAAATTGTGGAGTCTACATTTAAAAATTATATGGGCTCTATATAAAACTGATATTAAATGTGTTGTTACCACATTTTGTATGTGGTTTTGCATGGGGTGTGTTGGGTCTCAAATCAACAGATTGGATAGGTTCTAAGGAAATGCCAACTCCTATGATCAAACCCTCCAATTGACTTGGCCAACTTATAGAGTGAACCTATTTGGTTACTAATTCTCTCACTTTAGGTTCTGCAGGACCTAGGCAGGTATACCTACTCACTAGTTGTTCCTTCAACTAATGCTTTTTATAGCAGATTTAGTGTCTTAATCTGATGTCTCCTAGTCTCAGAATGGCATAAGTTTCTTAAACAAACTGACTTCAGATGTGTTTATTGATCTATGTATCTTACAAAAGTATATATGTTACACTTTGGCTAAATTACCTACTATACCTACTCTACTAATCCTAATGCTTAAAAGTAAAGGGTAACTGGTATGGTTAAAGGGTTTGTTTACAAATGATCAGTATCTTTCCTCTTATTTGGGCTACATAGTCTTATATTTCTTCAGGACTTATTGTGTAAACTTATGAGATAGTTTTTAAACCCACCACCTCTCGATGAGTCTGTCAGTTACTGTTTCTTATGAGCTCTACTTCAATGTCTATATTGTAAACTGCTTGAATGGATTTAACCCTAACTTTTAAGAGACCATCCAAGGAAGAAATACAGGGAACAATTACAATTCACGAGTAAATATTTTTTATCCAAACCTACAATATGAAACACAGAATTTTACTGGAAGAACACGAATAACCTTATCCACTTTTAGATAATATCATAAGCAACTACCTTCTAATATTATGTTAACTCTCAACACATATGAGAAAGAAAATGCAACTGGTAATTTTTGATAAAAAGTTTTAAAGTACAAAATTGCCTCCACCTCTTCTCTCTCTATTCTCTTTTTTTCTTCTCTCTTTACATTTTACATCACACATATATATATATGTGTTTGAATGGTTTTCATACCCCTTTGGGTGAAAAGACACCCCCCTTTTAAATAAAAATAATTCCAAATCCCGAAATTGCCTTAGTTTATGTATTTAATTGTCACTTTACAAGTTGTTTAGGCATATTAGAGGTATTTTAAGGCTATTTTATGGGTATATAATGGATAAATGGTCTTTAAATGATGTAAATACCCCCTTTGGTGCTTCACACTCCATTTTTTATGCCCATTATTGTGTTTATGTTATGGTTCATATTGTGCAACAAATATAAAATATATTACTTGTACCTATTCAATATAAATATGTATATATATATTTAGAATTTTTCTTGCTCCTTGTCTTGGAATTTGGAATTCTAAAAATTGCGAATTTTAGGGTTCCAACAGGGTGTATAAACTGATCTGCTAGATACTATAGGTTTATTTTATGAGCTGTGACTGGAGGTTTTCTTCCCAGGGTTCTTTCCTTTGGTATGCTCTTTGAATCTTATGTAAAAAATACAAAAAAAAATATTAATAAAAAAGTTTAGTGGAATAATCCACTTTTATTGAAAAAAAAAATTAAATTAGGAAGGGGGATTAATTAAATAATTTCTTATTTAATTAATTATCTTCAGACCATTTTTAGGTGTATACATTTTGCCCCTCTTTGAAGCGAGATGTGATGACGCATTGATTCAAACAATAATCTCATTTTGATGATGATATTGGTTCGATAGGATGCCCCATACTTTGATTGATAAATTGCGGTATGATGATGCCCCCTCGAGAGATCAATTGAGATAATTGACCTTCAGAGTGAGTGGATATTTGCAAAATTGATATCCCGATTAGAAATGATTCAATTTTTGCAACTGTATTTGATGAAAGTGTGAGTTCTATGATCATAGTAATGTGGTTCTTGATGTGATGACTGATAAAACTAGATTGAATTGATAAGATTGATTAGATTGATAAGATCGAGATTTAGTCTAGTTTCAAGAATGACACCTCTTGTATAAGACAAAGATGATCAAAGTGTCTAGTTTCAGGAACGATATATCCTGTATAAGACTTGATCAGAACATTTGGTTCCAGGAAAGATACATCCTATATAAGACATGATAGAATAGATTAGATGTGATTGATTGGTAGAATTGAGAAGATTGATTGGATAAAGAACTGGCAGTTTGTTGATATCAGGTTGCAAGAAGATTCAGATATGCTGATGTTGGTTTTGTTGAGGGGGTAACATAAAATTTGCACTAGGTCGATAATATATGGAGAGAGATGAGTCATCATTCTGATTGCGTATACACTTATGATGTGTTATCACTGTTTTAAAAATGGATGTTCTTGGTCCATAATTGGCTAATTTTGTTGAAATTTTGAGTCTAGTATTGGCCTTGTTACCTTTGTTTTGTTGTAAGCCAATGTGAAGGTTTAAGGGTTTTAAGTTTTAACCTTCAAGGTGTCTGAGTAAAAATTTGGTTCTAATTCTGCGTTACTTTTTATGACTTAAGTGATGGGTCCGTTTGTCATGAGAAGTGTCCCCCCCATTGTTTCTTACCTAGGCAGTCCCTTAAATATTTTAAATTTTATACGCCTATTACTTTGCCCTTTTTTCTAATGTTTATCAGGCCCTGTAAGTGTCATGCAATTCTTTGTTGATCCAATGGCCTGTGTTATTTCATGGGATGAAGATGATCGAGTTTTACCCTCCGTGAAATAGCGAAAGGTGGCGGGTCCCAGAAGCAGGCAGGTTTTCCAAAGAGTAAAGAGTGGTTGGTTTAGAGAATGATCAATGGCCCACGTTGATTCATGACCAAAAGGTTCTTGAGATTTAGCCTTCGCGAAGTAGCAAAATGACATGGCAGTCCAGTTAGCGGTCCAGGTGGATTAGGTGGCAAATCAAAAAGTCGCACGTGGTCTCGAGGTTAAGTAAATCAAAGAATAAACTTGGCAACTAGATGGATTCATCATCAGATAAAAGAATTGCATCTTGATTGTGATCCAATGGCTCGCGTTGATTTGCTAGCCTGAGATGCACATGGTATATGTTCTGTGAAACAGTGAAAACATGTGGCGGGTCCCAGAGACAAGCGGTCTTCCTTGGTTAAAAGGTGATTGGGTTGGAAAAGGATCAACGACTCACATTGATTTGTAGTCGGGAGATGCACACGTTCTACCTTTCGCAAAGTAGTGAAAAGGTGGTGGGTCCTGCTAAAGGTGGCAGTAAAGGTGGTAGGTCCAGTTGGTGATGATAGAGCAATGACGAGGCGCTCAGTTGGCAATCTACAGTGGGTCCAGGTGAGGTTGTCATAGAAAGAATAAACAATGAGCAAGTTCCTGAGATCTGACAACCCACGTGGATTCATGAAGATAAGATGCTAGTAAGATAGTCATCGCGAAATGGTGAAAAGGGCCGGTGAGCCCAAAGGACAAGCAAGGCATGAAGTTAAAAGCTGATCAAGTTTGTTTTGATCCAATGATCCTCGTGGTTTCATAGCCGCAAGCTAAACAAAGATTAGTTTTTGCAAAGTAGCGAAATGAGGTGGAAATCACATGAAAGCATGACGTGGCATGACAGTTGGTGCATTTCATAGAGTTTAATAGTGATGTGTTAAATGCCACATGGCTCTGAAGGGTAGTTGAGGGCCCGCCTAGGTGTAACCAGAAGTTATGTGGAGAATAGTGAAGCAAAACATGTGGCAAATTAAGAATGGAACCCAAAGGAGCTTCCTAAGCTAATGGATGATTGCCATGTGGCATTTGTTAACCGATGACTAGGTAAAGTAAGTGATCTTCGAAAATAAAGGGCCCACTTTAAAGGTTTAATGTTTGTTAAAAGGTATTCACCTTGTGCTTGATCTAATGGTTCTCGTTGATTCATGGCCCGAAGATGCCTGCAACTTAGTCTCTGCAAAATGGCAAAAATTGTTAGCCATCAAGATGAGGCACGGTTAGTTAGTAAGATTGACGGTCCTAGTTAGAGTTCAAAACTGGGTGATTAGAGTTTGATCTAATGGTTGGCGTAGCTTCGTGAAGGAAAAGTACATGAGTGTTAAAGCCCACGAAATAGCAAAAACAAGGAGGGGCCCGACATTAACAAAGAGAGATCAAATGAAGGTAAAGGCGGTGTAAGTTCTTGAAATCCAACGGCCAGCGTTGTTTTGCCAAAGAAAGTTGCAAAGGTTTTATGGACTGCGAAACAGCGAAAGGCCAAAATAGAGGAAAGACTTAGAGAAGTTATGACACCTTGGAGCCAGTTTTGAATTCAATTCTAAAAAGATAGCCTAAGCATGTGGAGTTAATTTCTAAAAATTCAGTGCCAACTTGTCCTTTAGAGTCTGCATCAACTTGATTGTTAGTATTGTTTCATCGAAGTCTATTGCAGAGCAATTGGTGCAGAGCGATTGTTTTCAAGCGAATAATCAGGTTTTTTGTGTTTTTCTTGATAATTCTGGTCTGTTTCCAATCATTGTTGTGTGAATTATTTCATTAGAGGTCTGTGCTAGTTTCAAGTGGCATAATTGCTTATTCAGAATGGCACCAAGAAGAGAGTTGATAGGAAAAGTGAATTATCAGGATAGGAACATCTGTGATTATTTTTTAGAATAGTTAACCATGTCCACCAATTTCAGGGCTAAGGCTAAAGAGTTAGTACCAAAGAACCCTCGTCTGAAAATTGGGGATGGCCTGTATGATAAAGGCAATTAGTTAAGGGATCTTGAGATAGAGATATCAAGTTTAGGACTGTTCAAAGTCAGTTTTGGGCAGAGACATTCCCCAACTCCTTTAAATAGCATATGGGAACAGGATGTAGGGAAACTTGTGGTCCCTAGTGTATTCATGGATGTAGATCTGTTGACCCTAATTGCATAGAATTATGATCTTGTAGCAAGATGCATCAAGAATGTAAAGGGATCAGTCCTGATTGAAATACAAGATGATGAATTCAAGAACATGTTCAAACTCAATGAGGCCTCTAATTTGTTAGCTCCTATTGACTTTGAGTCATTAGCCCAGATTTACAATGCACAGAGGGATCATCTTAGGAGTGGCCCATTGAAAGAGTTCTTTGTTAAGATAGGGGGGTTAACAGTTGTAGGCCCCAGCACAATGGAATCATTCTCCCTCAATTTATTTACTCTGAGAGCTAAGGGTATGTATTGCGCACTATGTCAGATCTTTGGAGAGGATGCTGAAAAGAGCATGCCAACCCATTACATGTTAATGATTGCACAAATTCTAAACCCCACCCTGGCAATAACATTTGATTATGCCCCATACCTTACTGATGCAATTCATAAAGGTCTAGTAGGAATCAAAAATGGTAAGGTGGATAGGCCGTTTGGATGGTATTCCATGTTAATGCACATGTTCTTGTTCAAAGGTGTTGATTACTTTGCAAAGGAAATGGAATTGATCAAGGTAAAGGATAAGGAAGAGATGCTTGTTCAACTTTGGAGCACTCTCTTATCCTAGGATAGAGAAGACTCTAGTTTTCTGAAGTTTGATACATGCTTTGCATCTAAGATTCAAATTCTTTTATGCAGAGAAAACCCTAGAATTCCTAAGGCTCTTTTGGAATTCCTTAGGCCTAAAGAGTTTGCAGAAGATATCAAGATTGTTCACAACTGGGGAGACATGTAGTTGTACCCTATTTCTACTATTTTTAGAGTATATAGCTTCAGAGGAACCCCCTATCTACTACCCTATCAGGTCCCCTTGAAGATAGGGATTCAGAAGTGTTGAGACGGATTGGAGGAGTACAAGAGGCCAAGCTGGCCAATAGGGGTAAAGGGACCATTTTCCCAACTATCACCATGGCCCACCATTTTCTAATCACTAAAGGTGGATGGAAATATTTTGAATAATTCTTTAAGCCATATAGGCTATCAACTACAGTTTCAAGATGTGCAGACCCTGAGGACTTTTTCAATGGCATGTTCAGAAAGAAAGCAGTGTGTAGAGGCAGGCCTCACCAATTTTAGTTCCCCAAAGATTTAATTAGGAATGAATTCAGCTTAGATGAGTAGGAACTAAGGAAGGAGAAGTGGGTTGCATATAAGAAGGCACTTGATTTTATCCATCAATTTGACAGTAGCTATGGCCCTCTTTCTAGCTTCAACCCTTTTGAGGAGAAAATCAAATTCTTGATTCTCTATTTTGAAAACCTCATGCAGACCTTAGAAGAAAAAAGGGAGGCTATAATGTAGAATGATCCTGATAGGGTGAAGTTGGTCTTGGCTAAGCCTTCCTTTGCTAAGGCTATCCCACCTGGTGACTATGTAATGCATAAGAAGTCAAAGTACACTATGATGATGCCAGTGACAGGTGAGCCTTCCACTTCAAAAGGGAAAAGGAAAATTGAAGATTCCATTGACATTCAGGATTCCCCTAAAAGGCAAAGAGTGGGAAAGGAGGTTGAAACTGATGAACCTCAATATTCTCCATCTCAGTCCCCTATCCATATTGGAGATGAGAAAGCAGTAGCTGAACAATTATTATAGTTAGGGAGTCTCGGTGAGATTTCCTATACCTATGAGGAGACCCAAGAGGGGATGCCTGAAGAGCCACCTAGTGTTGAAATGGATTTGACTAATGGTGAGCTAAAGGGCCAAGAATTGGACCTTACTGTTAAACAAGCCAGTGAAGAATTCTTGGCTGACAACAATTTTGTCACAATAGGGGCTTTCATGCAATTTGTATGGAAGCAAAACATGGAACAATTCAAGGTTAGATGTGAGCAGAGGAAGAGTGAACAACCTCTCAGAGATGCAACTCAGGTGGAAGAAGAAATAAATCAAGAAATGATGGAAGAGTTTAAGACAATCACCCCTGAGAAAGGAAGAGAAATGGTAGCAAAGGTTGGTGTGTTAATTCTCCTTGAATGGGATATAGTTGATGCTTTAGTTCTTGATGCAGTAAGGAAGGAAACAAAGCCAATGGAAGGAGTGACCTTCAGCAAGGATAATGTTGCTCTTGTCATGTGGTCATTAAAAAAGGATGAGAACAAAAGGAGGAAAAATGCATCAGATTCTAGCCTCTTAGGAGGCATCATTGTTAAGAGAGTCCAAGATACAGGGGTAGTGGAAGCTGCAAGCACAGTTTTGGAAAATGCAAAGTTTAATGTGGCAGTAGTAGAGAAAGAGGCACAAGAAAGAGCTAATCTCTAATTGAAGTTGGAGACTATCTTAAAGGCTTACAATGAGGCTAAAGAAGGAATAGCCAACAGGGACAACATCATTACTAGACTCTAGAGTCAATTGGTAGGCCAGCACCATCCAGGTGAATCTTCTACACTCATGATAGCCTCCTCTCCAACAAGACCCCCTTCTACTAGTCCCATTGTAGAATACCCCCCTTCTCCTATGCCTTCTGGTTCCCAATCACATGAAAATGTCCAACATGAGTTGGAAAGGTTGAAACAAGCTCAAGCCTTGTTTGCAAACAAATATGAGGAGAAGGTGAAAGCCACAATCTTGAAGTTTGCTGACTCAGTCAAAACCTCCATTGTATACTTAAATATGAAAAGGATTCTGGAGGTTATGATCAAATTCAGAGAAGATGAAGCCACTTTGGAACCAATCCTTAATAAGTGGATGCCTAGAGGTAAGGAGTTGGAGGTCATGTGTTCATCTCATCCAGATGCAGAGGAGAATGACATTCTAAGGTCCACCAGTGAGTTCATAAAAGAGATGAATATTCTTTCAGAGGAAAGGGCGGGTGTGAAAAGAAAAGCCCAACTTTATAGAAAAGAATATTCGGATCATAAATTTGATTTGTTTCCAAGAGGTTTTATCGGTCCAATTCAGTTAAAAGAAGAGAAGGCCTAGTTAGAAGAGGTGGACCACAATTTGTCCCTAAGGATCAATCAAATTATTTAAACTAATGACACATCCTTATTTGTCCAAACAATTGAAGAAATTGAAAAGGTGAAATCTCATTACGGTTTCATAGAAACAGAAATTGGGCATTTAAGAGTCACTTGGAAAAGGTTAGAAGAGATGAAATAGAAGGTTGTTAGCTTTGCTTGGCCAAGTGATGATGTTTTTCAGGAATGGATGGATAGTTATGTGGGATAGAAGGAAGATGCTCCAGGACAGTTAGAAGATGTTGCAGAAGAGTTACCAACCGAAAAGGCCGTTGAGACAGAAAAAGACTTGTAACTACTTCTTGAAAGAAGCTTTGGTTGTAACTAATTTTCCTTAGGGATGTCCGAAGCTTGTATGCATCCATAATGTTATAAATGGATACCAGGATAGAGGAAAAAAGGATCATGAGAATTTTTAAAGAAACTCTGTAGAAATTTATCTGCGCTTTTCGAGTGTTTCATAGAAAACTATCTAAGTTTTGTAAGATTTTCCAGATTGAATATAAACCATTAACTTTGAGCCTAAAATTTGTGTTGTCTTCTGGTATGCTTTCAAATATTTTACTGGTTTCATTTGGGTAATTTAGGGTTATTTCAATTGAACAGGGATTGTAATGCAATCTTTATAGATATGTTTCTTAGCTTTCTTCTTCAGGAGGGGAATTAAATATGCGAGAAATATCTTTATCAGTAGGTTATTTGTTAGGAACTTTGAATTTGATAAACATTGTTTAGTATAACAAGGGAGGATTCTTATACATGTCAGGCATGTATGGAGTTGGTAGAGGCCAAAGTGATTGAGATGCATGGATATGTTTAATTCTGGAGTTCTTGTTTAAAATAGATGACTCTGTCACCTGGATAAGGCACTGGTATCTGTTAATGTTTTCTTTTCTAAATCTCTTGAGGATCAACACTAAAAATGAGCCTAAGTTTTCCTATAATTTTTCATTTTTTATTTAAGGTGATAAGATCCACTGGTTTTTGGACAATGGTTATTGTGGATTTTGTTTAAAAGTGTGAAAGTATTCACATAAGGTATACCCGCCTGAACTTTGGATAAGTTCAAAGTGTAGAAGGTTATTAAAACCTTGTCATATGTTGCTTTAAGGTTCTTGTTCCTTGATTTCTCCATTCACATATAGAGTTATTCTTTCTCATCAAAGGGGATAAGAAGGGGATCAAAATTTGAGAACAACATGATGATGCCTTGATGATTCTTGTGATAGATTTAACCTTGGATAAGATGAGCTTGTGGGATCCCATGCAAGAATGAAATGCAAGCTAAATGGAAATGCCAACACAAATTCCAATGCAAATGAAATGTAAAGCTACAACCGAACCAGTCACTGGGTTATTGCATTTTGTCATCATTGAGATTTTTCTTTTAAAATATGGAAAGTGAGTGCAAACATCGATGGTATAATTAAACCATGATGACTGGAGCACTACTTTCCTGGATTTTGATATTGCAAGTTAGTACAAGCATCGAGGTATAATTGAACCTAGATGACTTGAGTGTTGCTTGTGTAAAACAGGTAGTATTAACCATTTCAATACGCAAATCGGAAATGTCTTCGATGATACTTTGATGATCATGTCCTGAGACAAATTTGCATATATTAATTAATTTATAGACTGCAGACAAGAAAAATATCATGTTCCTTCCTTGTTCCTCTAGTAATAGACGTCCTGGAGTCACTCAGAAGTCATGATAGCAAAAATTAAGATAGAAAAGTTGAACAAGCATGTGAAAATCATTATCCAAAAGATACCATCCATTGAAAAGTGTGTGATATGCTTAGACTGACATGCAATAGTTTGATGGTTGACAATTTGATCTTGTGTTCAATGTTGGATGTGTCTTAGTTTTCACTTGATAAGAGTTGCCTGACTATTGTTCTACCTAATTGATTAAGCTCAAAATGATCGATAATTTTGCCCCCAGCTAGGTTCAGGATTTTTCCCCCAACCTAGAAACAAAGTTATTATGATATACCCAATGATCCAAACCATGGTGAGAAATCACCCGGGGTTCCTGCATATGTACAAAGGCTTTATTATGGATATGCATAGTGCTAATAAAAAATGAATACAAGCGGAAGGATGCATGAACTAATAGATGGAAGAGCTAGTGGGAAGATAGTGCCTATTTGCTAGGTTTTCACCATCTGTTTTTATTGCACTTTTTCTCATATTTGATTTTTTTTTTTATTTTTCCTATTTTTTCACTATTTTTTTATTTTATGATTATTCACTATTTTTGGATTTTTCTGCTTTTTCACTATTTTTGGATTTTTCTGCTTTTTCACTGTTTTTGGACTTTCCTACTTTTTCACACATAAAACTTCTTTAGATGCATTCTATTGATGGGTTCCTCGAGCTGATCCCCATCATGTGTTGATAGCTGATATGCTCCTGACCCAAATATTGTTGTGACCACAAACGGACCTAACCAATTTGGTTCAAACTTCCCTTTCTTTTCTCGATCTACCTAGTTGCATGGATTTTCTTTGAGTACTACTTCCCCAACTTGAAATATTCTCAATTTGACCTTATGATTATAACTGCGACACATTCTTTGCTGATATACCTTTAAATTATCAAAGGCATTTTGTCTTCATTCATGGATTAATTCTAACTCCTACAATCTAGATACTCGTTGCTCTTCATCTAGGATAAGACCTTTTAATGATACTCATAGAGAAGGTATATCTACTTCTATTGGTACTATTGCTTCTAATCCATAGATAAGAGAGAAAGGTGTGGCACTTGTTGGTGTGTGAATATGGTACGGTAGGCCCATAGAGTAGGGTTCAATTGAATATGCCAATCCCTTCCAGCATCATTCATGGTCTTTTTGAGGATTTTTAGAATGGTTTTGTTTGATGCCTCTGCTTGCCCATTCCCTTGTGGATAGTAGGGTGTTGAAAATCTGTATTGGATCTTGAATTTCTCACATAGCTCTTGGACACCTTGGTTCTTGAATGGTCATCCATTATCAGTGATAATGGTCATGGGTATTCCATAGCGACAAATGATGTAGTTCAAGATAAATGCAACAATTTGTTTTCCTATGATATTGATGAGAGGTACTGCCTCAATCCATTTGGTGAAATATTATGTAGCTACAAGGATTAATTTGTGACCATTGGATGAAGAAGGATTTATCTTTCCTACTAGATCAAGATGCCATTGGCAGAAAGGCCAAGATGTTGCCAAAGCATGAAGTTCGTGTGCTGGTGCATGAATCAAATTTCCATGGATCTGACATTGTTTGCATGTGTTTAGCTATCTGAAAAGAATCTTGTTCCATAGTTGGTCAATAATAGCCCAAGCGTATGAGTTTTTTTGAAAGGGTAAGACCACTTGAATGAGTGCCACAAATGCCATTATGGACTTCAATTAAGGCCTTCTTAGATTCTTCTTTTTTGAGACATCTTAAAAGAGTACTGTCCAGATCTCGTTTAAAAAGGGTATCTGCGACAAGAGTATAATGAGAGGATTGGCGAATAAAGTTTCTCTTTTGATTCTTTGATAAGTCAGGAGGGAGGATATTATCTTTCAAGTTTGTGTAAGTTTGGCCATAGCAAGAGGAATCATGCCCAACAAGGTGACAGATTGTTTGGGAATCGGGACAATTATGTGCAGGGTAAAACAACTCTTCCACAAGGAATTTGTAATGCTCTTGATTTTCTCTGTGTATGAAGGAGAGAAGAAAGTGTTGCCATGGCATCTGCTAATTTTTTGTCATTTCATGGAATCTACTGAAAAGTTATTTCTACAAAGTATTTATTGACATCATCAACCATCTTCTTATAAGGCACTAACTTTTCATCCTTTGTTTGATAATTGTTATTGATTTGATTGATGATGAGCTGAGAGTCTCCAAAGACTTGAAGTTGTGTAATGTTCCATTTTATAGCCATTTTGATACCTGGAACCAAAGATTCATATTCTGCTATATTGTTGGTGCATGAAAAACTTAATTTGTACACTTTTGGAATTGTATGACCTTGTGGTGTGATGAATAGAATACTTACTCCCGATCCATGTTGTGTTCCATTATTGATGCCTACCTCTAGACTAATATTTAATGAGTTGAGACATTAGCATATTTTTATCCCCACAAATCTTAAGTTTTTCACATATTTTGATTTACATGATAGTATTGATGTATCAAAAGATGACTATATGTATTTTAGATGTTAGCCTAAACCTATTAAAACATGTTTTGCGTTTGCCAGTTTGTTCCTACAGCCATGTTATTCATTCCTGTTGCCATGCGGATTGTCTTAGGCAATATCATGTGTGAAATTAGTAGATGTTTTGATTAATTAAAATAGATGTGTATGTTCTTTCTTTTGAATTGCTAGAAAAAATTGATGCTGATGAGAAGACTCTCCTGTCACGCCAATTGCAGAAAGAGATATTCAAGGAGGAGACTGAAAGATCGAATCAACAGAAATGTTGATGAGCGTAAGGAACAACAGAGGAAAAGTAATCATGCAATGCTTACTGATGTCTTACTCAAGTGGACATTAGTGTTGTAAATACCGCCATGATATGTTATGACTGTGGTTCGGTTTAGATCCACATTATTAGTGACTTAACTCCAGCTGTTTCCTTTCTTGATTAGTTATCCGCCTTTTCTTATTGGCATGATCTGTGTTGAAGGAAGTAGTTGTTTTCCTTTAAATAAAGGTCTTTATCTCTTTTTGTAGGTTATATAGAAAAGAGAAGAAGCAGAGCAGAGGATTTTAGAAATAAAGTTACAAGTGTTTTTCAGTTTCTTTTGATTCTGAATCATGTAATGACTTCAAAAGAACAATGAATAAAGATATGTTATTCTGAGAACTTAGAGTTATTTTTGGGAAGCCTGGAATTACTCATCCAAGAGGGCCCACTTGGTGAGTGTTCCTATGCCTTTGTTAAAATTAGTTTTCTTCTTTAGCTGCAGTAGACATTCTTGCATTGATTGTTCCTACGGCCATTGGAAACAGATCCATTGACTGTTCCTACAGCCAAACCAAAATAGAGTAATTCTTGTTTGCTAGCATTGAACTTAGCCAGTATTGCTTGAATGAATTTATGTTAATGCAGAAGTTTTCCTATAGCCTTTCAATAGTTTCAATTCTTTCTTACCTTTTTTGCATAAATATTAGTCATTGTATTAATGCAGGGTAGCTATTGCATGAACCTAGTGCATATATAGTGCAGACCCATTTCAAGTATTATGTCTCTAGGTTGACAATCAAATGAACACTAGCTATGGAAATATTAAGTTCACAAAGGGAATGTCCAAACTTTGGGTTGAGACTTCTGTTGGGACTCATAAAATTTTGAGTCAATTTGAGAAGCCCATTTCAAAGAAGGGTAAAATGAAGCCAACATCTTCTCCTCGCGTGCCTATGAAGAGTAAAGGAATTTCAAATTTTCAACCAAATGCAATGGTGGGTAGAAAGTCTATTATCCCCAAAATTTGGCATTGGAGGATACAATTAAAGCTTTCAAGCAGCTGTATCTTGGCAGGGGTAAAGGTTTTAGAACTTTCCAAGCAGTTTCAGTAGCTAGGCATGAAGAACCATTTATCCCACATTGGTGGTGGGGAGGAGAGTTTTAATATTTAAATAAAAATCCCCATGCATATCAAGTGTCAAAGCTTAAAGGCTTTTGACAAGGCTAGCTCAGCGTTGGTGGACCCTCGTGCACCCGCGCATCTCAAAATGCCCAAATTTTACAGCAGAAGAGCAAATTAACCAGCGAGCAAGTCAAGCAGATCAATGGTGATCGCACATGATCTGATGGTGGTCGCTATACCGCAATAGAAAGATGCCCGCCAAATACTCACCGCGACTAGGTGACAAAGCATGTGCAGAAAAGGGGTGAGTTAAAGATTGAGCAAATCAATGAGATCCAACAACAGATCCAAGGAAAATCAATAGTGGAGTAAAATTTTGGGACTATCAGCAGTTGTCATTGTATCGCAGTTGTGAGGTGCCCGGAATGAATACCCTCGCGATAGGTGGCACCCAGATGGTGGTCAGCTAGATGCACAGACAAACCAAAGAGTGACTTATCAAATAGACCTTGGCCATAATGGATCTCTAAAATGATTCACCAAAAGCATTGGTTCCATCGATATAAAGTACATCAAAGAAATCAGAACTGGTCATGCCGATAAAATAAAAAGTATCGATGAAACTACACTATCGATGAGACATGTGAACAGCTCAATGAGGGAGGAAGTTTGGATGAAAGTATAATATCAAACAAACCAACAGAACCAAAGGCATGTGGTGGGTCCGGTGGTAGATGATGTGGCGGTCCAGTGTCGGGTCAGGTGGCATCCAGGTGTACTCATGAGCCAATCCTGAGGTGACACATGGCAAGGGTTTGTAGACAAGTGAAATAGATGAGGGGCTCACTTTGAGGGTTAGAATGGTTAATGATCAAACAAGTCCGATGCAGATTGACGGTTGTCGCTATACCGTAGAACAAAGGTGCGTGATGGTTATTCCTTGTGACATGGTGACAAAC
Source organism: Cryptomeria japonica (assembly GCF_030272615.1). NCBI lineage: Eukaryota > Viridiplantae > Streptophyta > Pinopsida > Cupressales > Cupressaceae > Cryptomeria > Cryptomeria japonica. The sequence continues at coordinate 473,474,127 of NC_081411.1, read as the reverse complement.
CACTAGCGGTGGGCCCAGACAGTAGATAAAGCCAGTAGTTAAGGTGAGCAGTTACGGCAGACAACTAATGGTAGTGGTTAAGTTTTTAAAGGTTTTAAAGATCAAGCGGTTGATAGGTGATCTAAAGATTGTCAATGTGCCGCTATGCCAAGTTTCCTGACCCTTAGTCTTCGCAGATCAGCGACCAAGTGGTGGGGCCTTTATTGAGTGAGTTACTCAGTAAAGTTAAAGGGTGTGCTAGTACACTCAGTAAAGTTAAAGGGTGTGCTAGTTTTCCATGATTGGATGGTTGTTGATATACCGCAATGGAAATATGTCTGAACTTTAAACACCGTGACATAGTGACTAAAGGAAAGGTGCTCAGAAATAAGGTCTTCCTGGTCCGTTGGCACCAAAATTTAAATATTCAAAATAATTAATGGCAGAGGTGTGCAAGTTCCATCCGACATTGTTTTGAAGTGAAAAGTTGGTGAGAGGTATTCAAGGAGATTTGCAGAGAATATAATGGTGTGCGGCTGTGTGGTTTCTTAGGAAGAACCCATCAATGCTCTGGCATGAGACAATACACTAGCATTATGAAGTTGTCGATTGTTGTAACTAATTTTGGGTAATAGGAGCCTGCCCTTTTGGCCACTTTCCAACTTAATGACCAGTGAATTAATGAAGCATGCATCCCAGAAAGAAATTTATGCTTCTCCCTCAACTTCAATGGTACAACAATGTAAATTTTGGAGTAAATGACAGTTAGGGTAAGAGTTTTCTTCTAGGTAATTCAAAGCTTGTTGCATCCTGATTTCTTTAAAAGGATACCAAGGCTACCTAGAAAAGAGGTCACAAATTTTGTAGCTAAACTCTGGCAAAATCAATACAGGCCATTTTCTTAGCAATTTCTAAGTCAGATATGATGTACTTGTAACTTTTTTGATAGAGGAATGAAATATACAGTCTAGAGAATTTAAACTCAAACTTGTATTGTCTCTATGTCATTATACTGATGTTCATTCTATTTAAATAATCAAGGATTGTTTATTTGAATGATTTGCTAGGCATCTAATGAAGTTGTTTTTAGTTTTTTTCTCAAGGAGGAAAATATAAATATACTTTGAACAAAGTCATTGATATCAGTAATTTTGGTGTGGATTTGATGATGAATTTTGGTTCACATTAGGACTTTGTATATGTCAGGCATATTTAGAGTTGATAGATCAGGAACTTGTGATTTGTGTACAAGTTTCTTTTGTCAGGTTGTAGTCTGTTGTGGATGACTCTATTGCCCAAATAAGGCACTAGTTTACCTATTGGTTTTTGGGTGCATTTTGTGATCCTTTTCAAAAGATCAAATCAACTTTCCATTTATGTTTTAGTTGTACCAGTCAGAAAGGAAAGTTTACAAGAATTTACACTAGTTTTCTGTAAACCTTTTGCTATTTTCGTAAGAAAATAGTCTTAAAAGGGTTCACCTACCCAAGCTTTTAAAGGCTTAAAGTGTAGGAGGTTTCCTCATTTAGAACCTCATATTTTTGTCTTTATTTCAAACTTTTTTTTGTTCTCTTCCATTACAGCACAAAGGCAGTAGCTTTCACTTTTAAAGAGAAGAAACAAAAGTTTTCAAAATGGAGAACAACAAAAGTGGCGATTCTGTTGGGGATAGTCAAATAAGATAAGTCTTATACTGCAGATCTATGTCTTTATTGCATAAAAGTGTTGAGATTAGGTTCCCTTGGTTTCAGTCTAAAAATTATTGAGCTTATCTTTCTAAAGAAATCCTTGATCCATCTTTTATCATCTTAGAATACTATTTTGTTCTTTACTAAAGATCAACAGTTCCATTCTCAAGTGTCTTGTAAGTGATTCGCTGTGTTAAACTATATATTTTACTCCCAAGATATTGGGTGGACTTTGAATTAAGGAAAAAACTAGTGTTCTTTAAAAAAAAAAATCATAGTCACTTCAAAGGGTTAGAAAGATGAATAGGAGAAGGAAAACTAGGTCCTATATGAAGAAAAACCCTCAAGAGAAGCTGCATGAAGAGTTACCTGAACCAATCAAGAAGGAGTGGAGAAGAACTGTTATTCTTGATTAGTCAAATCAGTTATGTAAACAGAAGAATAATCAAACGGGTAAGTCTTCTGAGCGTCCCATATATGCAAGGTCCAATGCCTCTTCTCATGACTCTGACCATGATATTATGGGTTTTCATGCTGGCCTATTTGGTACTAATGATGATATCCAAACCTTTCACCAAGGATTGTCTAATGCTAGCACTTCTGGGAGAGATAGGCATAGTACAAGTAATAGGGTTAGTTCCATTCCCAAAACTATGGAAGGAAATATCAGTCTGATTGATATGGACCAGCTAAATGTGTCTGATTTAGAGGAAACCTTGCCAGACCAAGATGAAGTGTCCCAGGAGATTGAGGTTCTAAATCGGAGGGTACATCAATTGATTTCCATAAGAAAAAAAAAAAGGAAACGGAAAAGGAGAATGAAACCAAAGCCAAACTCATTGAAAGAGATAGGTTATTATGAGAGATTGCAGAACTTGAGTTGTTTGCTCAAGAAGAACCTAGGAGTAAAGAGCAAGGTCCTATTATTAGAGAAATCCTTGATCCTAAAATTGTTTCTACATCTAAAGTTGCAGCACAGCCTAGTAGGGAGGTTTACAGTGATCCCCAACCTACTAGACCTGTTATTGACAAAGGGAAGCAGAAAGTAGTGGAGGATAAATCTGCAGATCTATTGTCAAGAAGTGCAGAAGGACCCCAGGGAATGATGTTGCATGAGATCAAGGTAGAAAGGATAAGGAAAGAAAATGAAGACCTACAAAGGGAGTTAGAAAAGGCTGAAATAGAAGCACTTAATGTTGAGTTCAGAAGAAAGATACGTTGCTTAAAAGCTCCTCCTATAACTTTCCCACCTATAGATCATAGTAATCCTACATCTCAACATACTTTTGCCTCTCTAGTGAATGCTTAACCAATGATGCAAACAAATGCTATCCCACCTGTTAACCAATCTAAAAATGTTGTCCCAAATAATTCTGATATTCCCTCAAGTACAATTCCAACAAACCAAACTAGCCACGGACCATCCCATAATCAAAGTCATCAAACTCCTAGAGTTGGTGGTTCAGGGCCAAGGGTGAATGCTGGAAATAAATTTATTGCAAATTAGTTTCAAAGGAGACTGATAAATGTTGAGTTGTATAGGCAGTTTTGTTTTGATGGAATTCCAGGATATCCAAACCATGTCCCTATTGAAATGAGGGATAAACTCTAGAAGTTTGTTGGGAACAATGCTATCGATGTTGAAGAGCATCTGAAATATTTTGGTGACATGATTAATGACTATGAAATTGCACATGAGGATGTCATCATGAAGCTGTTTGTGCAATCTTTGATTGAGGATGCTAGAGATTGGTACAGAGGGTTACCTATAGACAGCATTAGCTCTTGGGAGGAATTCAAGAATTGCTTTAAAGTGCAATATGGAGATAAGACAAATGTGAGCTTCATGCTGAATGAATTTAACAATATCAAGAAGTCTGATAATGGGGTTGTTATAGATTTTAATACATGGTTTCAAAAGGCAATGGATAGGCTCCTTCAATGTATGAGGTTAGACAAGAATGTATGTCTAACCACTTATTACAATGCCTTTGATCCTAAGATGGCTTAGATTCTCAAAGATAAGAACCCACATAGGTTAAGGGATGATTTCAGAATTGCAATCAATATAGAGAGTAATAGAAAAGCATTAAGTAAAGTGGGAAGGACTGATGGAAGATTGTGGCAGGAACAAAAACCACAACATAATAAATCCTCTAAAGAAGAGGATAAGATAGAGGAATTAATGACTGATGTCAAGGATCTTACTGCTAAAGTAAGTAAACTTGAGAGGCCTCACTAAAACTAGCAAGACAGACCTGCTAGGTTGCATGATATGCTATATAACACTGCATGGAAAGATGGAAAACCTGTGCAAGATAGCTCAAAAGGCACACAAAATCAAAACACCCCTGATCCTTTAAAGGGAGGAAATGTACATAATGTGGAAAATATCCCTTGGTGTATGGCATGTGATAGGCCACATTCCCCCTATCAGTGTGTTGTGGCTCAGGCTCTAAATGAATCCATGGGAAATGAGGATGAACTTGTAGTTAATATGTTTGAGTATATTGTGGACAGTGACTGTGAGTCTTCAGAAGATGAAGCAAGTCAATATGATGTCTTGAGAATCAATGCAAATTGCCAAGGGCAATTGACAATTGATTGGCATCCCACTTTGAATGTAGTAACAATAGAAGATCAAGAGATTCATCTTAGAAGACCTAATGAGGAGGAAGTCAAGAATCTCACTAAGGCTACAATAGCTAAAGCTAAGCATAACTATAATCTAAGAAGCAACAAAGATGATGGAAGTCAAGGTATGCCTGGTTCTCTATTTTTTAAAGAAACTTCTTCTAAGAGGTCCACTAAGAACAAAACTTTTGACAAAGATAGTCAGACTAAAGGTGATCAATCAAGTAGTTCAGAGAAACTTGATATTGCTGATACAACTGGAAATAAGGCAGAGACCACTGGTGACGAAAACACATCACCAGAAGGCAGAAAAGGTTAAAGCTCATGTTGAGTCTAATGTTAACACTATTTTTTGATATGACTCAAGTGTTAACACAGATGAAAGTTTCAGTACCTTTGATAGAGCTGCTGAAAATAAAAGAACACAGAGGCCATTTTTTCTTTGATTTCAAGTATATCAGATGTAGATGCTTCTTCAAAAGGGGGAAATGCAAAAGATGAGAAGGATCAAGAACAAAGGGTCCTAGAAGTTTATGTGGGCACCAATATTAATTAGGAACCATCTCAGATAGATCCCTTTTATGTCACACTGTTAGTAAATAACAGATTGATAAAAAATTGCATGATAGATTCTGGTGCAGCTACTAATATAATGCCTTATGGGGTTATGAAAGAACTAGGTTTGTCAGTACACACTTCATATGGAAGGTGTTATGCTATGGATAATAGAGAAGTGCCTATTGTGGGTACTATGAAAGATGAAGTAAAAATAGCAGCATTCCCTGAAGCTACTTATAAAATGGATGTAATAGTTATAGACACCAAGCCCCATTATGCAATGCTTCTGTCTAGATAGTGGGTTGATGTTGTTGGAGGACATTTTCAGCTAGATTTATAATATGCAACTATCCTAGTGAATGGGAATTCTATAAAATTGTATAGAGAACCATGTGCCCCAGTGGTTATTGAAAAAATAGACCCAAACATGCTTAATTGCATGATTGATGTGGATCTTGATAACTTCAGGATTGAACCCATTCAACCTGAGTTGAAGAATACTGATCCTATTGTTGATGAGCTAGAATCCCAACAAGAAGGCCTATGGCAGATGTACTTTGATGGAGATTTCTCTAAGGAAGGGTCTGGAGCGAGAGTGCTATTTGTTTCTCCATCAGGTATTACCTTCAAGTATTCTTTTCTATAAACATTTTAATGTACAAACAACATAGCTAAGTATGAAGCTCTGTTATTAGGCTTAGAAATTGATAAAAGACATCAGATCAAGTTGTTAAGGGTTTATGGAGACTCTGAACTTGTAGTGTCTCAGATAAGGTCAAGATATGCATCCAAAAATGACAAGTTAAAAAGGTACAAGCATGTTGTTTGGGATGTCATTGAACACTTTGATGCATTTTCCATTGATTGGATTGAAAGGTCTAAGAACATCATGGCAGATTTTTTAGTTAATGTTGCATTAAATAACGATGATGTAACATTGACTAGAGTTTCAATAATTGATACAAAAGCCAAACCGGCCATCCTAGATAATGTGTACAATTGGCAAGTTTTTAAGGATGATGAAGACATCCTTAGATTTGTACAATGCATATATGACTATGAAGGTCAAAAGATTGATTGTATTGCATTGGTGGAAGTAGTAGATGGACAGGAAACAATTTTTGGAAGTGACATAGTGTAGCTAGAGACAAATGAAATACCAAGGGGACTAGTTGAACTAGAGGGTATGTTTAGTTATAGTGATGGTCACTTACATCAAGCATCATCTACAAAGTTGGAGGAGTTGGAAGAGGTAAAATTGGGGACAGAATCTTCCCCTAAATTAGTGTATATCGAAAGAAGCTTATCTCCCCATATTAAGACTAACCTCCTTAATTTGCTAAGGAAGTACAAACATGCTTTTGCTTGGTCCTATGAGGATTTGAAGGCATATAGAAAAGACTTATTTCAACATGAAATACCTTTGCATCCTGATGCTAAGCCTTTTAGACAAAAGAAAAGGCCCATTAATCCCCTCCTAGAACCCAAGATGCAACAAGAGTTGATTAAGCTGAGAGAAAGGGTTATTATAAAGCCTATAAGGCATTCTTCATGGGTATCAAATTTAGTGCTTGTCAGGAAAAAGAATGGGGACATAAGGCTTTGTGTGGATTTTAGGAACTTGAATGTTGCTTCCCTTAAAGACAATTATTCATCCCCAAACATGGAAGCTATTTTACAAAGGGTAACTGGTTGTGATTTACTATCAATGATGGATGTATTTTCTGGTTACATCAGGTATTAGTGAAAGAGTCTGAATAGTTTAAGACTACTTTTACTACCCCTTGAGGAGCCTATGCCTATGTAAGAATGCCATTTGGTTTAAAGAATGCTGATGCAACTTTTCAAAGAGCAATGGATGTAGCTTTCAAGGAATTTATTAATATCATAATGGTTGTTTACCAGGATGATCAGACATGTTTCTCAAAGAAGGCAGATGACCACTATGGTCATTTGGAAAAAATATTTTGCAAGGCCTTGGAGTTTGGTGTATCTTTAAATCCAAAGAAATGCCACTTTGTTGTAACTGTAGGAAAGTTACTAGGGCACATTGTATCTAAGGAGGGAGTCAGAATTGACCCTAAAATAATTGAGGCTATCAACAGGGTGATTCAACCAATGAATATTAAGGGAATTCAGTCTTTTCTAGGTAAAGTAAACTTTGTCAGAAGATTTATTGCAAATTTTGCTGAAATTGTCAAGCCCATTGTGAAGCTTTTGAAGAAGGATGCCAAGTTTGTTTGGGATGATGAAGCTGCCTGGACTTTTGACAAAATTCAAAAGGCTATTCAGGAAGAACTAGTGCTAAAATCCCCTGATTACATTAAGCCTTTCTCATTATTTTCTTTTGCTTCTTATCACACAATAGCAGCAGTTCTGTTTCAAAAGGATGATGAAGGATATGAACATCCAATTTCTTTCTATAGAAAATCTTTACAAGCTGCTGAGTTAAAGTATGAAATCATGGAGAAGCAGGCATATGCTATAGTCAAAGCCGTAAAATCATTTAGGCCTTATCTGGTAAATGCCCAAATTGTAGCCTATGTACCACATGCAGTTGTGAAAGACATCATGTCCCAGTCTGAAGTAGATGGAAAAAGATGTAGATGGATAAGAAAAATACAAGAATTTGATCTTGAGATCAAAATCACCAAGCTGGTAAGAGGTTGAGGCTTAGCCAAGCTAATGACTGAGACAAACTTTGAGGATATTGATATAAATAATGTTGAGATTAAAGAGGTCATGGTTACTAGTATTAAGAGGCAGCCATGGTATTCAGATGTGGTATACTTATTGAAGAATGCCTCATGTCCAGAAGGTATGACACACAACCAGATGAGAACATTAAATTCAAAATCACAAAAATATGTTTTTATTCAGGGAGACCTGTATTGGAGGAATAGTGATGGGATGCTACTAGTTTGCCTGGACGAATTCCAAGCTGAGAAGATTCTAAAAGAGATGCACAATGGGGTGTGTGGAGGCCACTATTCAGATAAGACTATTGCTGGTAGGATAATCAGAGCAGGGTATTATTGGCCAACTTTTTTCAAGGATGCTCATAAATATGTTCAAAAATGTGATCCTTGTCATCAAAGGTTTTCTTCTAAACTAAAGTATGTTAGTGCTTTGCCTTTGAATTCTGTTATAGTTGAAGCCCTTTTTTTTCAATGGGGCATTGATTTTATTGGAGAGATAATAGAAAAATAAAGCAGGGGTCATAGATGGATCTTGGTGGCTACAAATTATTTCACCAAGTGGATTGAAGTCATACCTACCAAACAAGCCACTAGTAAGGTAGTCATTAATTTTTTGATGGACAATATCGTGACAAAGTTTGGTGTGCCAGCTAAGATAGTCATGGACAACACTTTGTGCTTTAGGTCTGAGGAGTTTGCAGAGTTCTGTGCTAATTATGGGATTATTATGTCATACTCTTCACCATGCCACCCACAGGGAAATGGCCAGGTAGAATCAAGTAATAAAAGTCTCCTCAACATCATCAAGAAGATCCTAGAGGAAAATAAAAGGTCCTGGGATCAAAAGCTCAGGTTAGCTTTATGGGCTGATAGGGTGACTATAAAAAAGGCCATTGGTACATCCCCTTTTGAGCTGGTTTATGGACTAAAAGCTAGATTACTTGTGAATAATTTGCTTCCAGTTTACAATTTCTTGCAGATGGAAGAATTAGAAATGTCTGAGCCCATGGAAGAAAGAATGATTCAGTTAGTAGAGCTGGAGGAAATGAGGACTGTAGCCCATAAAAGGAATATGAAACATCAATTATAGTCAAAGTACCTTTTTGATAAAAGGACTAGTACAATAAAGTTCTAGATTGGTGACATGGTGTTGCAGTGGAATGCAAGAAACCAAGACAAAGGCAAGCATAATAAATTTGAATCACTGTGGTTAGGCCCTTTAATTGTTTGTGATATCAATGGAAATGATTCATACTTCTTGCAAAGAATGAATGGCAAAGTACAGGAATTTCCAGTGCATGGACAATTCCTGAAATATTACTTCTCTTGATCTATTTCAGTCCATGCATAGTAGTTGTAGGCTATATATATTTTAAGTTTTCTTTCATTAAGGTTTTGTTGGTCTGCGTTCCAGAGTTTTTTCTAAATTCTTGTGTTGGTCTTGCATCCAACCATCCCAAACAAAGCCACTATTGGGACTCATAAAATTTTGAGTCAATTTGAGAGGCCCATTTCAAAGAAGGGTAAAATGAAGCCAGCATCTTCTCCTCGCGTGCCTGTGAAAAGTAAAGGTATTTCAAATTTTCAACCAAATGCAATGGCAGGTAGAAAGTCTATTTTCCCCCCAATTTGGCATTGGAGGAGACAATTAAAGCTTCCAAGCATATGCATCTTGGCAGGCGTAAAGGTTTTAGAACTTTCCAAGCAGTTTCATTCACCAGGCATGAAGAACCATTTATCCCACATTGGTGGTGGGGAGGAGAGTTTTAATATTTAAATAAAAAGCCCCACGCATATCAAGTGTCAAAGCTTAAAGGATTTTGACAAGGCTAGCTCAATATTGGTGGAACCTCATGCGTGCGCATCTCAAAATGCCCAAATTTTGGAGGAGAAGGGAAAATTAACCAATGCGCAAGTTAGGCAGATCAACGGTGATCACACATGATCTGATGATGGTCGCTATACTGCAATAGAAAGATGCCTGCCAAATACGCACCGTGACTTGGCAACAAAGCACATGCAGAAAAGGGGCAAGTTAAAGATAGAGCAGATCATTGAGATCCAATGCTAGATCCAAGGAAGATCAACGATGGAGTAAAATTTTGGGACTATCAGCTGCTGTCATTGTACCACGGTTGTGAGGTTCTCAGAATGAATACCCTCATGACAAGTGGTGCCCAGATGGTGGCCAGCTAGATGCACAGACAAACCAAAGAGTGACTTATCGAACATACCTTGGCCGTGATGGATCTCTAAAATGATTCACTGAAAGCATCAGTTCCATCGACATAAAGTACATCGAAGAAATAAAAAATGGTCCTCTCGATAAAATAAAAAGTATCGATGAGACATGTGAACAACTCGCTGAGGCAGGAAGTTTGGCTAAAAGTATAATATCGAACAAACCAACAAAACCAAAGGCACATGGTGGGTCTAGTGGCAGGTGATGTGGTGGTCCAGTGGTGGGTCAGGTGGCACCCAAGTGTACTCGTGAGCCAATCATGAGGTGACACATGGCAAGGGTCTACAGATCAGTGAAATAGATGAGGGGGCCGCTTTAAGGGTTAGAATGGTTAATGACTAGATAGGTCCGATGCAGATCGACAGTTGTCGCTATACCGCAACACAAAGGTGTGCGATAGTTATTACTTGTGACATGACAAAAACCCACTAGTGGTGGGCCCAGACAGTGGTTAAATCCAGTAGTTAAGGCGAGCGGTTATGGCGGACAACTAGTGGTAGTGGTTAAGTTTTCAAAGGTTTTAAAGATCGAGTGGTTGATAGATGATCTGATGATTGTCATTGTGCCGCTATGTGAAGTTGCCTAACCTTTAGTCTTCATGGATCAATGACCAAGTGACGAGGCCTGTTTTGAGTGAGTTACTCAGGAAAGTTCAAGGGCGTGCTAGTTTTCCATGATCGGATGGCTATTGCTATACCGCAATGGAAATACATTCGAACTTTAAACGCCGTGACATAGTGACTAAAGGAAAGGTGCTTAGAAAGAAGGCCTTCCTGGTCTGTTGGCGCCAAAATTTAAATATTCAAAAGAATTAATGGTAGAGGTGTGCAAGTTCCATCTGACATTGTTTTGAAGTGAAAAGTTGGTGAGAGGTATTCAAGGAGATTTGTAGAGAACATAATGGTGCGCGGCTGTGTGTTTTCTTAGGAAGAACCCATCAATGCTCTGGCACAAGACAATACACTAGCATTATGGAGTTGTTGGTTGTTGTAACCGATTTTGGGTAATAGGAGCCTACCCTCTTGGCCACTTTCCAACTAGATGACCAGTGAATTAATGAAGCATGCGGCCCAGAAAGAAAGTTATGTTTCTCCCTCAACTTCAATGGTACAACAATGTAACTTTTGGAGTAAATGATAGTTAGGGTAAGAGTTTTCTTCTAGGTATTCTAAAGCTTGTTGCATCCTGATTTCTTTAAAAGGATACCAAGGCTACCTAGAAAAGAGGTCACAAATTTTGTAGCTAAACTCTGGCAAAATCAATACAGGCCATTTTCTTAGCAATTTCTGAGTCAGATATGATGTACTTGTAACTTTTTTGATAGAGGAATGAAATATACAGTCCAGAGAATTTAAACTCAGACTTGTATTGTCTCTGTCATTGTACTGATGTTTATTCTATTTAAATAATCAAGGATTGTTTATTGGAATGATTTGCTAGGCATCTAATGAAGTTGTTTTTAGTCTTTTTCTCAAGGAGGAAAATATAAATATACTTTGAACAAAGTCACTGATATCATTAATTTTGGTGTGGATTTGATGTTGAAGTCTGGTCTAGATTAGGACTCTGTATATGTCAGGCATATTCAGAGTTCATAGATCAGGAACTTGTGATTTGTGTACAAGTTTCTTTTGTCAAGTTGTAGTTTGTTGTGGATGACTCTATTGCCCAGATAAGGCACTGGTTTACCTATTGGTTTTTGGGTGCATTTTGTGATCCTTTTCAAAAGATCAAATCAACTTTCCATTTATGTTTTAGTTGTACCAGTCAGAAAGGAAAGTTTACAGGAATTTACACTGGTTTTTTGTAAACCTTTTGCTATTTTTGTAAGAAAATAGTCTTAAAAGGGTTCACCTGCCCAAGATTTTAAAGGCTTAAAGTGTAGGAGGTTTCCTCATTTGGAACCTCATATTGTTATCTTTATTTCAAAAAAATTGTTGTTCTCTTCCATTGCAGCACATAGGCAGTAGATTTCAATTTTAAAGAGAAGAAACATAAGTTTTCAAAATGGAGAACAACAACTTCAACTAGAGTTATTATTCTTATTGTTGGGTTGAACATTTTTGGCTCCATTGAAGGGGATCAAACCTGGCTCAAACTAAGAACCTGTTATGGTTATTACCTCTTCATTTTTTAGTTAATTTTTTTTTTGGCATACCTGATTGTTCGAAAATATTTGATGAACCTGCATGCATAGGCAAAGAAGAGATGTTCTAGGTAGATTTCGACCTAGATGTAAATCCTTTTGCTGAACTTTATCAAACCCCAGAGAACTTGAACCACCCTGAATCTAAATTTCCTGAAGGCAGCCTTCATTTCCTTTTTGGACCGCCAGAAGAATAATTTCATTTAGTAACTCCCCCCACAAGTCCAATGCAAGGAAACCCACTTCCTGGTGGGAATAATCCACCCCCACCTTTGGTCACAACATTTGAGTTTCCCATCTTTGATCAGCATGATAATGCTAATCTAAAGAACATTCCAGCTTCTTCCCTCCCTAAATTATATGGATTAGTGACAGAGGATCCAGACACATTTATGTTTGAGTTTGATGTTCTCTATAGGAGTTTTGATTATACTACAGGTGCTCATAGACTCAAAATATTTCCTACCACTTTGAAAGAATCATCTTTAAGATGGCTTATGAGCTTGGGTAGTAGCATAATCAATACATGGGACAAGATGAAATGATTGTTTCTTGCAAAGTATAAAGACTTTTGTAGAGGCACTGATCACCATGAGGATGATATTTTTAGAATGACATAGAAAGAAGATGAGAGTCTTGAGGATTACCTATAAAGGTTTTTGTTTAGTGTCAAAAAGTCCAAGCTTAGCACTCTAAATGAATATTCCCTCAAGTTGATATTTTTAAGGGGAATCAGTGATGAATGCACTGATGCTTTGGATCTTATGGGAGGAGGTGACATTACACAATCTACATGGAATGAAATAGGACAATTTTTTAAGAAATATTCTAGATCAACTTCTAAAAAAATCAGGCATTTCAAACCAGGAGTTCCTTCATCAATATCTAGTACTAGAGTTTCTAGAATGGAACTTAGCCATTTGCTGAAGTACTTTAAGGAGGATATCATAAACAATATGGCTACTCAGTTGGAAACACTCTCAGCTAAGAAGAAGCATGAAGAAGCTGATGCATTTCTTGTAGAATTTTGCCCTCATTATAGACAAAGGAAAAAACACTACAGATGTAAAATGGTTACAAATCTTGAAATTCTAGCAGCAACTACGCAAGTTCCTTCTGCAATAGAACAAAGTATTAGAGGTAAGGTTCTTGCAGCAACTGGGCAAGTTCCTTCTATAATAGAACAAAGTATTAGAGGTAAGGTTCGTGCAGCCTCTGCAGTGAACATACCTGCCACTTCAAAATTCTCCAAGCATCATTTCATAACAAAATTTTCATGTCTTATGGAAATATTATTCTCCATAAATATTTTTTTCCATCCACATCATCCCATCTCATTTCTTTATCTGTCATTTCATTTCATTTCGCCATTCTTTTCGCACAACTGCAGGTATGTATATATTTTATTTTTTTTAATTAGGAATTTATGATTTCATTATGATTATTGCCTTTGCTAAATCTGCGTACACTTCCCTAAATCCTTTCAGCATTTGTGGACACGTGCCAAAATAAGTTGGGGGGGGTGTTTTATGGTCCAATTTCCAAAATTAGTAATTACTCATCCTTTTTGGTACCTTGATTTTATTGCTTGCCATCATTCCTTTAATAAGATATTCTTTGGCATAAGAAAGTAATGAATTATGCCACCAAATTTGGAAATAGGTAAGGAAGTTTCAATTTTCAGCCTGTAGAGTATTTTGGTTCTTCATTTCTGAGCTACAAAGATTGCTACATTAACATATTAAGAAATGGTTGGAGATCCTATCTGCCATGAACCAATAATCCATGATGTGTTTCTATAGGATGCTCTTTGTGAGCATTATTTTTGGCAGCATGGTTGGATTGTCTACTTTCTGAAAATAACATATTATAATGAAAAAATTGCCTCTAAGTTTATGCATTCATTTAATGAAGGGGAGGCTATTGTTAAAGGATTAAGGGTCATTGCTACAAAGCAGTGGATAGCTGAGGTTTCAGGGTTGCTACAGGAAGGAGAGTTGTTTCCTGAATCAAAGGATGCTAGAAGCATGAAACTAGAATTTACACACCCCATAGATGAACCTCTAATAGTGGACAAGCAAGGAACCAGAAGGGTATCCCTTCCAGTAGAATAGCCCCAGGTGGCCTTGTATGTAATGAAGTACATTACTTGCAAAGGGAGGTATTCAAATTTACATTCACCCCATTTTAAATTTCTTAGTCATTTATGGCATGGCCAAAGAGTGAATGTTCCAAACTTTTTATATCACCTCATTTCCATAAGTGCCAAAGAAAAATAGAAGAATGTAAATCGTTCTATCAACCATCATGGTTTGATAAAATTGCTGCTAGAACATTCTCTTAGGGATGTTTCATAGATGGAATGGGGGGTATTTGAAATATTGTAGTTTAGGGTTGAGGATGCTCCTGTTGCAGATGAGTTAGCAATTGAAAAGGAAGAAATGGGAGAACCCTCTTCTCCTATAATTTATGTAGAGAATGAATTGCTCATCGCAGAAGGAGTTGTGACTATTACGGAGGAAGAGATGGTTGAGACAAACATTGAGCAGCCCTCCACTTCTTTTCAAAGAGAAGCGATATCTTATAAAAGAAAAGGGAAGGAATTAGAAGCAACTAATGCAGATGATGAACCTATGGTTCAGCCACAGGCAACTCAAGTTTCCCCTACAGCCAAGAGGCATATACTGGAGAGAAATATTCCAGCAACAAAACCATGGGTAGAAACCATTCCTACAGCCACTCAAGAAGAACTTGAAGTAGTACCCAAAAAGTCCGTCCAGCAGGTGATGCAAAATAGGTTATTTGAGTGGAAGAATCAGAAGAAGAGAGCCCAGCAGAGGTTGAAATTCTGAAGGAAGATGATTTTGACAGACTTTCAAGTCTAGCATATGTGGTAGAACAACTTGAGGAACCTGTTGAAGAAATTCCATATCCTAAGGTAACAGCTATTAGACCTCCATCATCTCTCAACAATTTATTATTGCATTAACATTTTATAGGCAGTGGGAGATAGAGAGGGCTAGATTACAAGGGATTATTGACAAACAACAGAAGGAAATTGAAAAAAGGGATGATAGAATTGAAGAATTAGAAGCCAAAGTTGGTATAATCACTAGCATGGTCCCTGAGTTAATGCAATGTAGGGAACCACCAAGAGTTTATGCTCTGCATTTGAAAGAGCGGTATTTAAATTTTAAATTAAACCGCATTGTTAGGGACCTTAGCCCTTCTTTAGAAACCCCTGAGGAATTTTATGATTCCTATCAAACTTCCCTAGCAGCTATGAAAAATTTATTGCATGATCTTTACTTGCATAGCTATGTTGTAATTTCTGATAGTGAGTGGAATCCCTTGTTATACATTAGTGATATCCACATAAAAGCCTTAATGTCATGAATTCAGAATGAGATCAGCATGGAAGCATAGGCCATAACACATAGGGATATTGAATTTGATTGTCCATTGCCATTGAGGAAGGAAGAAAAAGAGCCAAGAGTTCTCTATTATGAATGGCAGAAGCTATTGGTAAGGCAAGATGCGAGGAATCAAGTGTTGCCAATGAGGGAAGAAATATTCCAAACATATGAGCATTTAGTTCAAAATGAAAGTGCAGCTGCAATTGAAAGCCTAACTCAGCACTGGAATAATTTGCTAGAAGAATTGAAACAAGGAGAACCTCATTCACTGCCAAATTTTCACGCAGCTATGCAAAGAGCCCCTAAATATATCCAACTGGGTAGGATGAAAACCAATAACTAGTTACCTTTGATCTTTCAACCCCCTATACTTATGTGGCCATTGTTGGGATGTAAGGTTATATATCACCCCTATGAAGCAGCTACAGAGGAGGCCAAATGGTCTAGACTAGAAAAGATGAAAGGGTTTTATTGGAATTTACCTTCAGGAGGAACAGGTCAAGGAACCATTGGTCACTTAAGAGTTAGTGCCAGAATTGTGATTTTTTCTCTTGCTAGAGGATTAGCAAGACCTTAAGTTGGGGGGCATGATGAGTTGAGACATTAGCATATTTTTATCCTTGGAACTCTTAAGTTTTTCACATATTTTGATTTACATGATAGTAGTGATGTATCAAAATATGACTATATGTATTTCAGATGTTAGTCTAAACCTATTAAAACATGTTTTGTCTTTGCCAGTTTGTTCCTAAGCCATGTTATTCATCCTTGTTGCCATGCGGATTGTCTTAGGCAATATCATGCATGAAATTAATAGATTTTTTGATTAATTAAAATAGATGTCTATGTTCTTGTATGTTATTTCTTTTGAATTGTAGGAATAAATTGATGCTGATGAGAAGACTTTCCTGTCACACCAATTGTAGAAAGAGATATTCAAGGAGGAGACTAAAAGATCGAATCAGTAGAAATGTTGATGAGCGTAAGGAATGGTAGAGGAAAAGTAATAATGCAATGCTTACTGATGTCTTACTCAAGTGGACATTAGTGTTGTAAATACTGCCATGATATGTTATGACTATGGTCCGGTTTAGATCCACATTATCAGTGACTTAACTCTGGTTGTTTCCTTTCTTGATTAGTTATCCGCCTCTTCTTATTGGCATGATCTTTTTTGAAGGAAGTAGTTGTTTTCCTTCAAATAAAGGTCTTTATCTCTTTTTGTAGGTTAGATAGAAAAGAGAAGAAGCAGAGCAGAGGATTTTAGAAATAAAGTTACAAGTGTTTTGAGTTTCTTTTGATTTTGAATCATGTAATGACTTCTGAAGAACAATGAATAAAGATATGTTATTCTAAGCACTTAGAGTTGTTTTTGGGAAGCATGGAATCACTCATCCAAGGGGGCCCACTTGGTGAGTGTTCCTGTTCCTTTGTTAAAATTAGTTTTCATCTTTAGCTGCAGTAGACACTCTTGCATTGATTGTTCCTGCAGCCAAACCAAAACAGAGTAATTCCTATTTGGTGGCATTGAACCTAGCCAGTATTGCCTGAATGAATTTATGTTAATGCAGAATTTTTCCTATAGCCTTTCAGTAGTTTCAATTCTTTCTTATCTTTTCTGCATAGATGTTAGTTGCTGCAGTAATATAGGGTAGCTATTGCAGGAACTTAATGCATATATAGTGCAAAACCCATTTCAAGTATTATGTCCCTGGGTTGACCATCAAATGAACACTAGCTATGAAAATAGTAAGTTCACAAAGTGAATGTCCAAACTTCGGGTTGAGACTTCAAGTAGAGTTATTATTCTTATTGTTGGGTTGAACAATATTTGGGTGATGTATTATAAGATCTGGATCAAACCCTGGAATGTCTGCATATGACCATCTTTTGATTTGCCTTCTTTTGAAGAGTTCCAAATATTTATGTATTTCATGTTTTGATAGAGAGATTGCTGGATGTAGATCAGTTTTGCCCATGGTAACTACCTCAATTGGTTCTATCAAGATAGATGACCTCTCTTGATAGTATTCAGGTAAGGTGTCAAAGCTCCCATCTTCTAGTGCCTCGAGGATGTTTTCACTGTTAGATACATCCTTTCTTTTTACTTTTTCTCGGTCTAATGTTGCCAATGAATAGTTTTTAGCATTAGACTTGATATTGTTTTCTTTATTTTCACTTTTGCTAGGAGATTTGGCACCCACTTGACTTGAAGATACATTAGCAAAATCTTTGGTGAAAGTTGTTGCAGATTTGATTTGATTAAGATATAAGGATATTGCATGGTCATTAGGAAAGTTATCAATGGTGGCATGTCTTTCATTTTCCCAGTCCATAGGTTCGGGAGGGATTAAGAATAAAGGATCCTCATATTGAATTGTGTCAAAGATATTAGGGGTCATGATAGAGATGTCAGAGCTTTCAATATGTATTTCCATGTCTAGAATGATACTCTTGTCAGAATGACCTCTTTCAAGTAGCTCCTGGTCGTCCTCAGTTAAGTCCAAGTCAAATAAATGTGATTCTGATTCAAGTGGGCTAGTTCCTAATGTTTTCCCTGCATACGCATGAACTACATCGACACCTACAACTTCTTCTTCCCTTTCAATTTCAAGTTGCTCTTGTTTGTTTTTCCATGATAGCAAATATTATTTGTTTCCTCAATCTCTTAGCTGCATTTGTTTTTCCATGCTTGACAAAATTGATGCAAATGATTGTTCCTTGGATTGTGTGCTTGAAGATGTTGCCTCTTTGTTATGTGGAACAATGACCTCTTGAGATAGTTTTAGATTACTACAGCACTACAATGGATTTGAGTCTACTGAGATCGTGATTTCCTAACCATTGTATGGAAATTTCAAGCATTGATGGCATGTTGATAGAATAGCCTGTGTCTCATGTATCCATGGTCTTCCCAAGAGTATGTTGTATGATAAGTCCAAGTCTAGAACTTGGCCTGATGTGTCTTTTAGTCAAGGTCCACTCTGATGGGTAACATCACAATTCCTTTAGATGGTGATCTTTTTCTGGGGATCAACTACATCTTCTAAATAACCTAGAGCACGGACAAGACTCAAAGAGAAAATGTTTAAGCCCACTCCCCCATCTATTAGGATATGTTTAACAAGTGTTCTATGAATGAGGACTTCAATTTGCAAGGGAGCATTTTGGGGATGTTTCAAGGAATCAATGCTTAGATATGAAGGATATGGACTTTGAATATGATCCTTTGAAATAGGTTTGATGGCCATTATGGATATCCCTTGGGGAACTTCATCTTTGGGTGTATTGTTTGGTGATGATGCTATGGAAGGTTCTTGTAGGTTCTTAAGAGGTGTAAGAATAGATGCCTTTGGAGAGTCAATTTTCTTATGGGGGGATGATCCATTGCTAGACATAGGTGCACGATTTTGATCTTTCTCAACAAAATCCTCTAGGGATCTCTTTAAGAGTTGCATAAAAGAGCCACGTTTCTTTGGAGATGCATTTGAATCCTTATGAGGTTTTTACATAGTTGGGTTTTGATTTTGGACTTGTTTGATTTCTCTAATATGTTGACTTGTTATGTTTTCTTCTTGTATTTTGCCTTGGTATGCCATGTTTCTATGATCTTCAGCTATTTCAAATGTTTTTGTTTATGTTTCTATGATCTTCCGTCTCTATGCTCTAGTTAAAATGGGCATACACGTGTGTTAGATATTGTGAAAGGATTTAATTGTCTAAAAGTTTTTTCAATAAGTGATCAAGTGTCAATAGAAATGTGATAGAGTGATATGACACGAAAAGATGATTCTAGTGTTTAAAATTTTGCAAGTTTTTTGATCTTCAGTTTTGGAGTGCAATGATGATGATTTTGATAAAAATCAAGTTCAATAGGAATGATATATCCTATGATGTGGGACAAGGTTGTCCTAACCAAATGTTATAGTTTCATGATAGAGGATGATAGATCCCAATGAGAAACTATGTTTTGAGTGATCAGTTTATCAAAGAGGGTGATAATGCACTTTGAGATGTTTAGATCTTGAACTTGTTGAAAGTGAATACTTGAAAATCTTGAGGTATCTATTTCTAGAATCCGATTTGACAGATGATAACTTGACCAAGCAAACCAAAAAGACAATCTAAACATAGAATGACAAATATCAAGTGTTTATGCTCACTGTAAATTGACCAAGCAAATATGACAGATCTGAAAAAACATGCAAGAAGACAACTCTAGACCGACAAAAACAGAAATTCGTATGACACCTTAGATAGCCCCGGACGATAATTTATACACGCCCATATGAAAAAATAGAAATCTCTCATGAAAAAAGGCATAAACTCATATGAGCTTTCTCAAAGAACCAGACGACAAAAGATGATACAAAATTCTCTACTAGACTGACTCGTATGACAATTCCCACTGGCCTAAATGATAAAAGATAACACAAAGTTCTCTGCTAAACTAACTCATACGACAATTCCCACTGGACCAGATGATAAACTAGATGTTTTGTACAAAAAAATAAAAAACTCATATGACTGAGGACAAAACAGAGACAAAATCTTTGTTTGGATAGATTTTTTATCAATGAAGTTTGATGTTTTGCTTCTATTTTCTAGTTTTAGATGTCTGATTTTTTGTTTTAGGGATGAAGACATAGCAAACATGTGATATGATAAGTAACCTCAAGCACATCATGCTAAATCCTAAGGAAGTTGGCTAAGAGAGAAAACCTTTTCTTGCAAACTTAGGTACACACCCAATAGCTAATCAGAATACGGCTGCTGAGTCTCATGCAATGGATTCTCAACGTCGTATTATCCGAATCCAAACGCTAATGGGGGCACAATATGGCAAGTGTCTTGGGAGAGTTACTATCTCTCCTGCACAAATATTATCCCCCTTTCGGAGGTGAATCAGGTAGCTTCTATCTTAGGATTTTTAGTAAGGGTTTCCATTTGAAATTACCCTATGTAGTCATGCAAGCGCAACCGAGGCCTATAGCCCTACAAAGTACTGAAACAAGAAGTAGTCACACAAGCGTGATTGAGACTAGGAGGCCCTACTAAATGTATGATATGAGAGATCTCAAAAGAGAAAACTCAAATAATCCCATCCTCCGAGACTTTAATCCTGAGAGGCCTATTTTTTAGAGTGAGTCGGAAAGCTTAGGTCTAGTTGTACTCACGGGTCATTCTCATAGGGTGATTATTTTTTCCCACTGTGACAGGCCTACTAAAGGTAATCAAATCTCAAACATAAAAGCGCTTAAAGGGTTAGGATTTCTGATTGTCCAAATGGACAAGATCATACTCTCCTACCTTTTAGACAACTTCTCAAGCATAGAAAACAAGATGTTCATTTACCATTAGCAAAATAAGTATTCCTAGAAAACTTAAAGAAGACACAAAGTTTGGTTGAGTCCTCCTAGGCAACATGCAAAATAGATACATTAGTACTCATGATGTGTTTTGATGAAATGAAGCTTTGACAAGCGTAATCTTTGATAATCGTCCTACAAAAACCAGTTAGGATGTTGAAAAACTCACAAACAGACCAGGGTTAGCATTGGTAGTAATCAAATTGAAGCATGAAAAACTTAAAATGCAATCTATTTTGAAAACATGGAAGCAAAAATTCGTACAACAATTCTCACCTACTCATACAAGGGCACAAAGGAGCTCATATGAGACAGAAAGGGAACGCATACAAAATTTTGAATCAGACCCAGCTAGAAACCTCCTAGATTGAAAATTTGATGATGCTAAGAGGCCAAAAATGAGATTTTCAACCCCACGGTGGGTGCCAAAATGTCATGTCTGTGAAGTGTGATACTTGCAGCTACAACACAAACACTCAATAATCATTACAAGCATGATTATCAAATTAGAAGCAAATGAGAGATGAACCATGACAAAGAGACCTATCGCCTCCTAAGAGATGCGAGTATGGATTTGCTCTCAGATCTAGATAAGCAATCCTAGTGACTTGACTACACCTAGATAGAGGATTTGAAATGATGAAGATATGAAAACTAGATGAGATTGATTATGCTAGATTGATCCAAGACTCTAATTAAGCTAATGATATGCATTATTAAGCTATGATGATGATGATGCAATTAAGCTAGAAAAGAGATTAATTAAGCTACATGATTCAACAATTATGCTAGAAAATCATCAAATTAAGCTAATGCAATTGCCTATAACAACAATGCTCAAATGATATGCCTATAGTAACAATTCCTAAGATGAAAATGAGATGGCATGCTTTGTGCTCCAAAATGGGGGATATTTATAGGATTTCCAAGGCCAGGGGTGAGGTGGCAGGAATCAACGGTCAAGATTGAGACTGAAGATATCAAGGGTGTAATTGGAGGAGGTTGGAGAAGATATTGGAGGGAGGGACACTTGTAATCTTTGTGGTAACAAGTTTCAATGAGCCTTACTCATAAGAGGGCAAGTGTCCATGAGAGGAGACATGTGGCCAAAGTGCCATGTGTCTCAAGGGGAGAATATCCACACCATAGGAAGTTAGGATAAGGAGGTTAGAATGTGCAAGATAGGATAGAGTTAGGAAAACCCAAGGTTAGATGGAATGGGTTAGGTTAGGTGGTTAGAAGTTAGGAGGCATGTGGGTAATTTGAATTTGAAAATTCAAATAATAGGAAAAGACTAATTAATTTTCAACAACTCATAAATTGATTTTTTTTAATTAATTAGAGGATTAGAAGAATTGATTGAAATGGGGGAGGAGGATTAATTAATTTGAATTAATTAATCAAAGGGGACTATTGAAATGAACCTATTAAATAAATCCTTAGATTTATTAATAAGTAGATAAAAGGGAGAATTTAATCAAATTGCTAATTAATTCAATTAAATTAGGAAGGGGGATTAATTAAATAATTGCTTGTTTGATTAATTATCATCCAACCATTTTTAGGTGTATACACAATGCATTAAATCAGTCAAAGTGATTCTAGGACCAATATTGTTTTGAAATTGTTGGATGAAAGCATTTGCCTATTGTTGAAAGGAAGTGATAGAATAAGAAGGCAGAGAGCAATACCATTGTAAGGCCTTATCTCTTAGTGTTCTTGTAAACAATTTTGCAAGAAATCATTGATCATAAGTAAAATCAGTACACAAGGTTTGAAATGTTTTGACATGCGTAAGAGGATCACCTTTTCCATTATAGAGTTCCAATTGAGGGATCTCAACATGTTTAGGTGGCACGACTTTAACAATATCAAGAGAAAGTGGGCTCGCAACATCAAAGGTGGGCACATCAACCTTGGATTGACTCATAGAAGCAATTTGTTGTTGTAAGGAAGACACAGTTTGAGCAAGATTGGTAATTGTCATTTCGGTAGAGGAATTCATATTAGACATAGGTGATTGAGAAGGTGGTGTGATGTTGTTGAAAGGAGGCATGGATTGAGAATAAGGTGGTGGGATACTATGATAAGTAGACATTGGTGATGATTGGGTAGGATAAGGGACACTTAAAGGAGGAATAAAGTTGTTGAAGTAATTGCCCCCTTGTATCACATTGATTGGTTGAGGAATAATAGGAACACTCATGGAAGACATAGGTATCGATGGATGATTAAATGAAGAAGAGGGATTGCCCCCATGACCTATGGTTGTAGGAATGACATTTTGAGTTTTAGCCATGATGTTGGATGTGAAAGTAGGAATACGAGTCATAGGATTGGTCAAAGGATTAGAGGAATTGACTTGTGTTGAAGGTTGTGAGTAACCTAGGGTTCCAGCACAACTCTTGATAGGCATGACATTAGAATCAATAATATGTGCAATGCCACACAATATCAATTTCATTCTTATCACTTTGAAGCATGCGTTTAAGACCTTCAATTAATGGAAGAGCTTCACTATTAGGGTATTCTTGGGACATCCATTGTTGAAAGCTATAAAATTGATTGTCCAATGTAGAAAGTTGATCTAAAGAAACCCCAGTTAAAGCTTCTTCTTCATCATGGGATCCATCAATGGGCACATGATTAGGATGGGAAGAATTAGCATCATCCTCATTAAAGAGGTCACCTAAATTAGGCTCCATCTCCTCAATAATTAAACCTTGGGAAGCCTTAATTCTAATGCTCTGTCTAATGGGGATACGATAGGAAGGACTAATAGTGGTAAAACTCATGCACTAGAGCGAATATTTAAATTTTGAATTGTGGAACAAAGCTTACAAAATTTGAGTAATGCAAAATTCAAGAAAATAATGATTACACAATTTCCAAAAATTAAAGGAAATTGAAATTTTAAAAATAAGGCCAAGGGAAGACCACTTAATTTTAAAATCGGAATTTTTAAAATCAAGGCAGACAATAATTAACCTCTTAATTTTAAAAAATTTCTGAAAGTTGAAATGTTGAATTTTCAAGGTATTTCTGATTCTAGAGGGTTCAAAAACTGATAAAATAGGCCAATCTTCTAGATTTAGGCTATTAAATACAGTCATAACAGTCTTCCGAAATTTCAAAAAAAAAGTCGAGGACTGTGGTAGGAATGCAGATGGTCTAACCAACTTTTTTTGAAATTTTCAGGGATGGATATTACAATGATTTTAAAGCTAACCCCAAAAAATTGGTGAATTTTATAATCTATAGATGGGAGAAATGAAGACACAAATGTGAAAATAGGACCCTATTAGGGTTTTGAAGAAAAAGAGAAATTGACGTGCAATTTTGAAAAGGGTCAAACCTAATGGATAGGGACACCTTGGAAAATGTTTAAGAATCTGAATGCAAATGAAATTGATTTGAAATTCACACAAAATCCAATTAATTTTAAAAATTAGGGTTTGATGACCTAACCACTTAATTTTGAATTTTGAATTTTGGGAAAAAGGGGGGAAATTGAAAATTTGAATTGTAGAACTGAAAACAAATCTGAGAACAATCAGAAATCTAAAAATTAAAGGGAAATCCAATTTTTGCACAAGTTCAATATGATTTTTTAAAATTAGGGTTTGAACAACTAACCTCTTAATTTTGCAAATTTCAATTGCAAATTGAACAAGACAATGAGAAAATTGAATTTGACAATCAAAACAATTTTCAAATCTAAGACAACCACAAGCAATTTTTTACAAATCACAAGTTCAATTTTAATTTTAAAAACTAGGGTTTTTAATGATTTAACCACTAAGTTTGTAGAAATTTGAAACTTGTAAATGAAAAATATGCAATATTGTTCAAAGGAAAGCATGCAAGATGTCGGGTTCACCAAAATGTAATGGTCGAAAAATGATGAGTGATAGATCAAGCACTTTTCTCCATTACATTAGGAAGATGAGGGATAGTTCACTAGATTCAATCTCCACACAAAGATGATAGATTGAATTCTGAATGAATTAAGAATGTTAAGATGATCCCTTCTTCCTTTGTTTGATTTGGAAAGGAAATTGATTGAATTATTTAGTGCAAAAGTGACAAAGAATTGATTATAACTTGAGATCTAAATATGGGATGAAGTTATGCACTTGGATTTGGCAATAAAATATCGAGACGAAGTCACCCTACAAATTTGATGAAAAGTTGTCTGGACCGTGGTAGGAATGTACATGGTCCTCCAAAAAATCTATGAAATGAAAAGGGTTTTTCCGCCTCTGCAAATAAAGCCCGAATCAAAAAGTACAGCTGCGCACCTGCAACCTATACACAAAAAAGAGAGGGAAATGTGTTGGGATTGGGGGTTTGCCTTTAGGTCAAACCCCAATTTTGGAATTAACCAAGTAATGAAAGAAAGTAATTGCAAGTAGATGTAAATGAAAGACTGAATTGTAAATCACCTCAAGGGAGGTTGTAGTAGAAATCTTGATAGAAATGCTTGTATGGAATTGTATGTTGAAATCAATCTCCTCTTCAATGGTTGAATACTTGACTTGAATGCAACACCTAGCCTTGAAGGGAGACTTGAGAATGCTCAATGCTAGAAAAGAATGCTTGAATGCTCTAGATAGCTTATGACCTTATCGAAATTCCACCTATTGAACTTATGCAAATGAGAGAGAGAATGCCCCCTTAAATACATGTTTGAAGGATTTGAATTTCATCATGGGCCAACATCGGGGATATTTCCCGCTCACTACACAACCCACAATGCATGCTCTAGGAAGGTCCTTCCCCAAAATAAGGTAGGGACAGGGGCACCACGCCCCTGTCCTGGGAGGATAAGGGCACCATGCCCCTATCCAAGGGGGGATAGGGGTGCCATGCCCCTATCCTACCCCTTTCTCTAAGGTAGAGTGTAGACAGAGTGATGTGGAGGTGAAGGAAGAAGTTGTTTTCTGCACTGGTTAGCATAATGTTCGAATTTCTTACACTTGTAACAAGTGATATTCCTCTGCACTAAATATGCTGAATGTGTTCTAGATCTACATTAACTAGCTTTATGACCATAAGCATTGCATAGATGACAATATCCATTAAAATTACTATTTATCTATAGTGTCATAAAATTGTGACCCTAACAATTTATGACTACATTAGGGTACTCGCAAATTATTTATGACTATATTTCAAATCATTTTTGGATATGTGGAGTATCATTTTGGTATCCCCTGTACTACCAATTTAACTAAGGAGAGTCCAACCTCCTGAAAGAGAAAGTTGAAAGAGATTGAGTCTTTTGGTTCTCTAGAACCTAAGAAAAAGTTGAAAGAGAAAAAATAGGAAGAAGTAATTGAGTTAGATGATCTGGAATCTCCCATGGTTAGAGAAGAATTAGAAATTGTAGAGCAAGAGAAAGAAGAATCAGAAGATAAAGTAGATAAGATGTAGATAATATTAGAGGAATGTGATGATGCCAAAAGGACTTTATCAAAATGCATAAATGAGATGAGAGATTGTATCAATAGTGCTAGAATTATTTACAGGTATTGTCTTTCATCATTGGTTGCTATGGTGAAGCACAAAGAAAAAATTGGAATTGTTGAAGAAGAATTATGTTTTATCGGTAAGTCATTTGGTTTTCAGAGTGACAAAGATGGAGAGCAAAGGAAAAAGGTAAATTCCTTAAAGGCTAAGTTACTATTATTGCAAAGGCAGAGGGAATATTATGTGAGTATTTTTTGGAAAGTTAAGGAGATTGTTGAAGCTAAACTAGAACACTTTTTAGTATTGATTGGTGATGCAGTTGAGTATGAGCATAATTTGACTATTTTGAATAGTTTCTCTCAAGTTGTTTATTTTTTGGTAGAATGTAGAAGCTTATCTCTTAGGATTAAATTGGTTGTTCATTCATGGAAGGTTCTCCTTCTATAGCTTAAGGAGAAATACAAGAAGATATTTCAGAAGAAAAGCAATTGAGAATCTTTTGGGGGTTGGCATGCAATTTTGACACTCTTTTTGTTATTGAACACATTTATTTTTCTTTCTTTTCTTTTTTCATCAAAGGAACCCTTTGTCCTTGATGTCAAAGGGGGAGAAAGGTAACTAGCAAAAGGTAGAGTAATGGAGATATATGAGTAAGGGGGAGTTATATTTAGATATTTTTTTATTTTATTCTTTTTTATATGTTTTTCCATCAATGAAAAAGGGGGAGATTGTTATATTTGTGTGAATATTACCATCGATGTCAAACTTGGTGATCCAGTTAGGACTGGATGTAGCATGTTGTTCAATTACTGGAAGTAGTTTTGGTATTGTAGGTTGAGAAACAATGGAAGATAGGTATGTATGTTATATGAAGAAATAAGGCATATATGATCTACTGGAGTCATTTTAGGAAGATTTTCTTCTCCGGAATCTTGTGTTTTTCTTATCATGGTTTGTATCTAGTTATGGTATCAGTTATATAAATTATATCAATCATATCACTAGTATCAAACTTATCAATTGTATCAATTTGTATTGTTTATATTGCATCATGTTATGTTCCAGAATCTGTGTTATTTGTATCTTGAAGTTAGGATTTGTTATGCTTGTAGGTTGTGCCTATGGGTTTGTATCCTTAGGTCCAATAAACCATTCTTTTATTTCAATAATTGGGGCACACATTTGGTAAATTAAGTATGTGAAGGAAGCATGTATAATATTGGTGAACGCTGACTTGGTTATCATATTTTTGGTTGAGACATGTTTTGGATAATGTGTTGATCTGAGCAATGCATTATTGTATAAATCACTTGTACTTGGCTGATATAGTATCTTAGTCTATGTGCTTATATATATATATATATATATATATATAGAGAGAGAGAGAGAGAGAGAGAGAGAGGATGTGAAAGTAGCATTGTGTGGAAATTAAAGAAGAGCAGAGTGTGTGTTTGAGTAATGAGGGAGTGTGTATGTGTGGTATTCAATAGAGTATGCCTGTGATATGTAGTAGAATAAGAAGTGTGCAAGTGATAGAGTTAGTATGTGAGTGGTATAAAATATGAACAGTATATGAGCGATAGTTTATGAAGAAGAGTCAGAGTGTAGAAGGTTTTGGAGTAATCCTTTGCTGAATCTACTAGAAATAGTTGATTTAGCAAAGTGCAATCACAATGGCATAGTAATCCTTTACCACATCTGCTACAAGTAGTTATAGACAGTGTTGCAGTAATCCTTTATTGGATCTACTATAATTTTATGTAAGTTGATATATAAGCTTATATTGGAACTAACTTCATGCATTTGGAGATGCAACTTTCCTCATTTTATTTATATCTATTGCAATGAACATTCTAGCAGTGAGCCACTTTGTAATCTGGTAGTGAGCCATTCGATAGTGAGCCACCCTTTTGTAAATATAATATAACTAGTTATATTATATTGAGTTAACACTCTCTCTATTTTTTCCCAATTGGTTTTTCCATGTATAAAATCCAGTGTTGAATTTATCGTTGTGTTGTTTATTTTGCATTTGTTGTTTCATGTTGATGAGATTGATATAGCAGTAAAAGTTTTGAAAGTGTGGGAATATTGATTCACCCAACCGTCAGTATTCTGGTCCATTCAACCAATTCAACAAATTTATCATTGAATCTACTAAAATTATCATATCTCTTCTATAACTACGAGTTTGGATAAAAGTCATAACTATGTATGTCATCATCAAATTGTTCCACATGGTTCGAACCATCCCAATATACAATACAAGATAAAGCATAAAATAGGTAAGATGACATTTTTGAGTGAATATTTTGTAATCATTTGATTGATTACAAAATGGTTATGTCAACTACAATATAATAAGATTAAATCTCTCCTCTCAGAAAGGGGAGTCTCCCTTCTTATTGCCAACTAAAAACAACTAGTACTTAACTAATCTTATGTAGTAAAATACTCTTGGGGTGTTACATTATGTAGCATTGTAAATTGTCACTAGGCAAATTTACACCTCATGTTTGTACCCCTACTTTAGTGTGTTTGCCCCTCATCTCTTATCTTGGGACATTCAGTTCCTTAATTCTAGTTTTTATGTCTTATGCACCTACCAAATGATTCTCTAGAGGGGTGTCCTCCTCTCTGGGTCTTAATTTTGGTCCCCGATTGAGGAGGACTAAGGCGCTAGCACCCTAGTCATGCTCAAAGGGACCCAATTTTTAAGAGAGGGATGAGACCTATCTCTTTGGCAGGAAATGAAATTGGTGGCTCTATATGACTATTGAAATTCGACCTAATTGGTAAATTGACCTAGGATCCCATATATAAATAATTTGATCAACCTAATTTCATCTGAACAAGCATTCTAAGTCTCCATATCCAAGCAATCAATAATTCAAGCATTCATCATCAAGCATTTTTAGATATCTTTGAGGCTACATTTTCATCATTCATCCATTATGGAGTGAGATTAAATCATTCATATGCAAGCATGTGTGTGTGATTAGGGTTTTGTGTGTGAGATTACATTCAAGAAGCAAAGCATCATTATCAGTCATTGCAGATCTGAGGTATATATTTCCATTGTTTGTTTCAGTATTTGCAATATTTCATTCAAGGTTAATTCCTGAACTGGGGTTTGACTTATAAAAAACCTTATTTCCCCTTTTTTTGTGTGTAGGAAGTAGGTACGAAGTTGTGATCTTCGGAATAAGCTTTATTTACATAAATGAATAGGTTTACCTTTCGACGGTGAAAAGTGCAGAGGAACAATGCGACAACCATATCGGTCCTAACATTTCATGAGCTCCTTTTAGGAATAGATTCAAATACACTTACGTTTCTCAAATACATGTTTATGGCTCAATTTGATGACTGTAGCTTTCTCTTCACAAAAAATTACTTCAATTCCAACATATTTAACCCTAATTTCAGTATTTTCACAATTCAACTTAAAAGAGGGTAATCAATTAAAAATCCAATAGAACTCTCAGCCCTACCCTTGCTGGTTTGCGGCTAGGTCTATTGGATTTACCCCTCTTTAATGTAATGGCCCTAAGCCTAAAAGTAGTGGGTTCTACTATATCTAATTATAAAAACCCTAATTTTGCACCAATACATTTTGGTGAACCTGACTCTTTACACCTTTATTTCTGATTTATGTTCTCGATCCTAAGTGTTAATATAATTTAAATTTGCAAGTTTAATTTGTTAGCATTATTCTATATGTTGTTATTGATGTCAAATCTTATGGTCTAGATTATGTTTGGATGTGGTATATTGAGCAATGATTTCGAGATTTCCCAGATGTCTTGGCTTTTCAGAAGATGTGTTTAGTGCTATTTTTGGGTTTGGATTGATTCAAAAATTTAGTGTGTTGGTCCAGACGTCAAGGTAGTGTAGTGACAATGTATACACATAAAAATGGCTATGAGTGATTAAATAAATAGTTAATATTTATTTAATAATTATTCTTCTATTAAATAGTTAATTTAAAAAGATTAATTTATTTAATTCATTTCATGTCCTTCTATTAATTAGTTTAATTGAAATATTTTATTAATTAATTCATTTATCCTTTTCTTCTAATCAATTAATTAAATATCTAATATTTAATAGTTATTCTTCTATCCTATAGTCTCAAATATTAAATGATTTCTTAAATTATTTAATTTCATTTCCAACTCATCCTCCCATCTCCACTTCATCTTTCCTTTGCCAACTCATCCATCATATGGCTAAATTTATTCAACAAAATTAAAATAAATAAAACATTTATTAGCCACTTACCTTCAACTTCCCAAAATAAATGAAATATTGTGTACGTACACATATTTCTTAACCTTCTTCTATATTCTCTCCAACATCCCTACATCTTAGGAAGGACCTGAGTCCACTTGTCCTCTCATGCCTAAATCTTCTCCAACTATCCCTAGATTCCCCCAGTTAACAACCCAGTCAAGGTGAGATGAGTGACAATTGTCTTCTCCTTCCCCCTTTCTATCAACCTTTACCTTTGCTCACAACCATCCAAATCTGCAGATCTAATCATGACCATTGATCTAGGACACATCATCTTATCCTCTCAAAGTCTATAAATATGGGAGTTTGAGTTGAGAAAGAGTGAGTCTTCAAGTGAGTTTTCAAGTTAACAATTTGTGAAAACTTATGCATCCGTGAGTTTTAATCTTGAAGCAATTTAGCATAATCATTTAGCATTAAATCATTTACATTGCATATCATAGTATTAGTTAACTATCAATTATTAGTCCATTCTTTATATGCCATCTTGGAAGCTATCAGTGCTTGTCTGAGAGCACATCATCTGCAACCAGGAACAGTGGAGTTAGGATACAATGAGACTTAAGTCATGAAGGTAAAAATAATGTTTTTATTTTAATATTCATTTCATGTAGTTTCATTGGTTGAGTTTGGATTTCTTGTAGCATTTCCTTTGTATTTTGTGAAACTAACATGTTGTAGGTAGTATTATGATGATGAAATTCAAGTCGATACATTTTGGCGCCTACCGTGGGGTTGGAGCCTCACATATATCTTTCTAATATCTTGTCTAGTTCTCGCAAACACAAGTTTAACGCATTTGTAATCTAGATTCACGCCTGTGTGAGTTCTGACAGTGCTTTTATTTAATAGATTAGCACTTTTGTCTCACAAGTTAGCACATTTAGCATTAAAGTTAGTGCTTTTGTTGGAAAATCAACGCAATTAATCATTAGATTAGTGCTTTTGTCTCATAGGTTAACACATGTGTCATTTTAGTTAGCGCTTTTGTCAGTGAATTCTCACTTTTTGGTTTGTAGAGTAGCGCTTTTGTATCACAAGTTCACACTTTTGTCCTCTAGGTTAGCGCTTTTGAGGTGAAAGATAGCACATTTGTTAGGATAGCACTTTTATTTGCAACTAACAAACCTTTTTTGTAGGTCTGAATGTCCAAGAACTAAAATTTTCAAACTACTGACATATCTATGTGCAAGATTGTTTTTAAGAAAATTTCATGAATTTCCTCACGTAGTTAATTAAGAGTTTTATTTTGGAAAGTAACACATCATATCTTTCTCATTTAGCTTAACTAAGGGGATAAATTGATAGCATGCAACTTGCATTTTGAGTGACTTCTTTAAAGTAGTTGCATATAGATTGTAGAGGGCTAAATTAAACTTGTGTTTTCCGTGCTTGATGAAGTAGTAGGTAAGTATGCTCTCACCCTCATACAATGACCAGAAAACCAAAACTACTTTCTTTTATGTGTAACCTTTAGAGGGTCTGCCTTCCAGAGCTGCCTTGAGGGGGCTAGTGAGAGGGGAATGACCCAAAGTGGAAATAGGCTAATACCGAGTCTTTCTGATCCACTCTAAATAAATTGTGTTTCTGATGAAAGTCACAAGC
Organism: Cryptomeria japonica; assembly: GCF_030272615.1. Classification (NCBI taxonomy): domain Eukaryota; kingdom Viridiplantae; phylum Streptophyta; class Pinopsida; order Cupressales; family Cupressaceae; genus Cryptomeria; species Cryptomeria japonica. Next base: position 473,442,023 of record NC_081411.1, on the reverse strand, counting down.
AACATGTTCTGATAAGTTCATACCGACACTATGTTTCCCCATAAACCCTATGGAGCGTAACCTCTATAGGATGGGAACCTTCTGTATTTATAGAGCTGAAAGTGCCACATGTATGGCTTTACTAAAAATCACTTGTACTAGTTGCCAAAATCCTTCTAATTGTTGGCACAGGAGGTCGGACCTCTGAAGCGGCTCACACATGTACGGTTCTTAGTAGAGATATAAAGTTTTCCATGGGAATTTTTCATGGAAACTGGTGCTTGGATTCCCTAGAGAAGTGAGTGTCGAGGGTGGATCCAGTTGGGTCAAGCATCTAAATATCCACTTTAAATAGCATAGCCTCGGGGAAAACACAATGTGAGATTCAACAATTATTGTCTCAGCCTACCATAAGATTTGTACTTGCTTGTGCATTTTTTTTTCAAACATTGTGTCTTCTATGTCTATAACATGCTCAGAATCATCAAAATTTTAAGAAAGTCATCATCTAAAAATGAGCAAAAACACAACAACTTGCTGGAAAAATTGAAAAAAAAAATCCTTGAAACATAGTCAGAGTAGCGCTTTCAAGCAACAAAATAGCGCATTAGCACTTTTGACCAAAAGTTAGCACAAATGCTTTCTAACATTTGAGGCAAAGCATATCAAACTAAAATTTCAAAGTCAGTATCAAAACATTTCTTGAGTAGATTTGTCTTTAAACTATCACACATTTTCAAGCTAGTACGATAACTGGGTTACTAATCCAACAAGCTATTTCCAAAAGGTTTACATCAGCATAAAATATTCATTAAGATAGTGATTCAAACATCTTAAGTGAAAAAATCAACATCATTATCAGTTTCTCATCAGGATATATCAAATCATCTATCACGAAACTTGATCAATCTACCTTGTGTTCATTATCTTGGATATATCTTTCCTTTTTTGAACCTAGGTTATATCAAAATCAGAATTGCACTCACATTGGAATCAAGAAAACTTGTAAAATATCATATGCTTATATGACTTTTAAGTATCACCTTAAGAAAAGAAAGCCCAGTTATAAAGCTACTCAGAAGAGGATAAGATTATTGTATATCAATCGCAAGATCTTGTTAGAACATAGGACATTCCTACACCATTTTCATCACTATTTACATGGCTGTGGGACAAAATTTGATGGAGAAATTTTGCAAGGATGTGCTTTTCAACAAAGAGATTCTTTATTACAACAAACCAACAATAGTGGTAAAATTAATAAAGCATACCTTCCTAAACCAATAATCACCTATTGAGTTGTCTTTAGAAGGTCAAAAACTTCAAAAATTTCAAAACAATCACATGCCAGTTTGGACTAGAGCTCAATATGAACAACTTAGAAAACAACAAAACAAATAGAAGAAGAAGATAATTCAACGTTCCAAACTTTTGGGTATACGGCTGTTGATGAAGAAGTCATCAATAACACCATTAGAGACCTTGAGTAGGATTTAAAATTTGATAGACTAATGGAAAAATTATTAGCAAAGCAAAAAGAAAAATATCTCATGATGTTGGAAAAGTTAAGAGCTAAATTGTCACAAGACTTTAACATAGAAGGCTTGAAACAAGATGTGGAGACAAGTAACACTCAAAACACGGATGGTCCATAAAACCTAGATATAAACAAAGAAAGCCATGAAGAAACAAGAAAAGAACATGATGACACAAGAAGAGAGCATAGTGATAGAAGAACTTATGAAGAGACAAAGAGAAACCATATGGATAATCCTTTCTTAAATCTTCACCAAATACAAAATCTACAACAACAAATACAAGATATGCAGAATGGAACAAGTTCCAAGAAGTATTCATTGGAAGATATCTACCCGTATCCTTTTGATAAAAGTTTAAATATGATGCTATTTCCATAGCATTGCAAGATCCCTAAATTTGATAAATACGATGGGAAATTTGATCCTCAAGATCACATTAGGGAGTTTTGTACTATGAGTATGGACTTTACACATGACAAAACTTACCTGATGCGTCTATTCCCTCATATTTTAAATGGGCAATCAATGGAATGGTTCTCAAGGTTACCATCTGGAATCAAATCTTTTGAAGAACTCATAAATAGGTTTATTTCACAATACTCCTACAATGTAAGGAATGAGATAACAATGCTGGATTTATGCAATGTTAAACAAAAGAATGGTGAATCTTTCATGATCTTCTTGCAGCGATGGAAACAAATGTTTAAGAGGTATCCAAGAGATGTACCTGATCAAGAAAAAATGGATATATTCATTGATAATCTTATTAGTGAAATGAGTTATCATCTAAAAATGCAATGTCCTCCTTCCTTCACTAAGATGATTGAGAATGGTCTAAAAATAAAAGACGCAATGGTTAAAAAAGGAGAGCTAAAGCTTTATAATAATTCTTACCACAACAACAATGGCAAACCCAAGTTCTGCTCAAAGAATAGGAATGTCATCAATGGAAGAAATGATGACAATAATGCTACAAAACAACAACCAATCTTTAAATTTATCAAGTCAAATCCCAAGAAATAACAATCAAAAAAATTACGCTAGCCATGGAGGGAACAGCGTTTGCATGTGGAAATTTGAAATTGGGAAATGGAGGGAACAGCGAGGCTAGATCCTCTAGTCTGAATCCACTGCAACTCAAGGACAAGCAATGGATGATGAGGATGGGAGACAAGATGGGGACCCATGGCTATGGGACCCTCCCCCTGACCGCAAACAGTTGAAAGATTCCCAAGAATTGAGCCCCGAGGTAGTGAAAGTTGACTCAGAAAATATCAAGGAGGGGCAAGTTTCCAAACCCTGGAGTAGTCTTTTTGCAAGGAAAGCATCTAGTAAATCATCTTTCCCCTTTGTGAAAGATATATCAAATAATAAAAGGGGTAAACTTGCTATTGAGATTCCTGATTTAGTTATCGATCATAGCATCTCTTTAATGGCTTTTTCTCTGGTGGGAAGTTTTTTGGACCTCGACCTAATATTGAGGATGTAAGGTCTTTTATTAAGGGAATATGGAGAATGAAAGGTCAAGTTGATGTCTCTTCCCTGCCTAGAGGCTTTTTTGTATTCTCATTCTCTTGTGGGGAAGATATGGAAGCTGCTTTAAGTGGTGGTCCCTGGATGTTTGGTAAATCTTCTTTATCTATGAGAAAATGGTCTCCTAACATGGAACTCACTAACTCTTTCTTTGAAACTGCTTCGATTTGGGAAAGGCTGCCAGGTTTGCCGTTGGAATACTGGGTGGAGGATGTTTTCTCAGGAATTGCCAACTCCTTTGGGGAGCTTGTTGTGATAGATCCAATAATAGCAACTCGCAAGAGATTGGTTTATGCGCATATCTGTGTCAACATCTCACAGAATATGGACCTTCCTAGCACTATTGATATCAGCTCCAAACTTGGATTATAGGAACAGTCAATAGATTTTGAATCACTCCCCTTTGTGTGCTTTTCTTGCAAAAAAGCTGGTCATTGGGCTAAGGCTTGTCCCAGCAACCCTAAAATACTTGTGATAACAAATACCCACAAACAAGTCTAGAAAGAAAAGAATAATAAGAAAGAAGGTAATAAGTTAGAAGGAAAAAGTGGAAGCTTTGTCAATATATCAGAACCATAAGAAGGAGATAGAATTGACCTTCCTAAGAATCCCCCTATGAAGGAGAATAAAAAGAATGAAATCAGGGAGTTTGAGATCAAAACAATCAATATCTTTGAGGCTCTACAAACACAGGAGAAGGAGAATGAAATCAATGAAGAGACACATGAAGATGGTGAGATTGAGAATATCACTGACTCTCATCATGAGGTCTTTCAAGATTCTATATCAAAAAAAGATGAGCAGTGCCTAGATGAATTTGAAGAACATGAAATTAAACTTGGAAGGAGCAACAAGTTTGGATCGCCTAAGGTAAATTTAAATGTGTTATTCTAGAATATTGGAGTTGATACGCCTACATCATCCCAAAAAAGAGGAGAACTATGGAGTAATATGCAAGATGAGACTAGAGTGGAACAAGAAGAAAACATAACAGGAAATGGCAAGATAATAAAAACTAAGAACGTAGAAGACCTTAATGGGGTGAAAACCAAAACCAGGTCCAAGGATGATTTTGGTGCTTCAAGATCCCCACCGAGATGTAAAACTATGAAATGGCATAGGCACCAGGAGAGCAAGCAAAACATAGCTGATGGGAGGTAGCGAACTATAAAGGAATCCTACCCTCAGGCTTCCAAATGAAGGTAATATCTTGGAACATCAAAGGCCTAAATGGTCTCAATAAAGAGGATATATTATGAAGCCTCATTCAAGATCAAAATCTGCATATTATCTTGGTACAGGAAACCAAAATGAGTAAAGAGAAAGTGGAGAATTAAACTTCTTTAAAATTGGAGGAGTTTGCGGCAGTAGCTCAAATGGAGCATCTAGAGGGGTTGCAATTTTTTGGAACAAGAAAACCATCTCTGGAGAAATGATTGATGTAGATGGCAATATTTATCCCTGAAAGCTAAAAGCATCTTTGATGGAAAGGAATGTGTTATTACTAATATCTATGCCCCTAACTCCAAATCTGCTAGAAGCAAATTCTGGGATAAAATTCAACAAAAAAGAAAATATTTCCCTTTGAATAGCTGGGTTGTGATGGGAGATTTCAATACTCCTCTACAAGACATTGATAAATATGGGGGTATTCATGCTCAACCAGATAGCAGATCTGACTTGATAAACTTTATTAATATCAATGCTCTCATTGATATGGATCTCAATGGGGCATCCTACACATGGTCTAACTAAAGGGATGGTGAAGATCTCATTCAGGTAAGAATTGATAGATCCCTTGTCACTAATGATTGGATTATTTCCCATAGATGATCCCTTTCTGTTATTAATAGAATTGGTTCAGACCATTATCCCATCTCTTTTGTTGCTGAGAATTTTTAAGCATAATCAGAGCTTCCCTTTTCAGTTCAAAAAGATGTGGATTTCCCACCCTAATCTTGGAAAATCTATTGCTAATTGGTGGAATATTGATGTAAATGGAACTACCATGTATAAAGTTGCCAAAAAACTTAAAAATATCAAAGTCAACATTAAGATATGGAACAAGAAGGTCTTTGGTGATATTTTTTATTCTAAGAAAAAGCTAAAGGAGGAGCTGGATCAGATCCAAAATTCAATTCAGAAAGACGGCTATAAAAAGTATTCCAAAGCCATGGAAGATGATGTTCTAGTCAAACTCCATAACATTATTTCTAGGGAAGAAATCTAGTGGAGGTAGAGATCCAGGGAGATCTGGCTGGAGGCTGGGGATAGAAACACTAAATTTTTCCATATGACATCTTTAAAACACAAAGCAGTGAGCAAAATTTCAAAACTTATTGTAGAGGACAAAACTCTTCTTAATAAGGAGGAAATTAGGGATGAAGCTGTTAGGTTCTTCAATCAGCTCCTCACTAGTAGCAAGGACATTGATCATACCCACCAACACAATTTAGTTAATATCATTCCTAAGATCATTAATCCTATTTAGAATAAGGCCCTATCTGCTATCCCGTCTGCTCGAGAAATTAAAAAAAAAGTCTTTTCATTTCAAGGGGATAAAGCCCCGGGTCCTGATGGTTTCCCTATGTTTTTCTTCCAGGAATCCTGGCATATTGTGGGAGAAGACACGGTTAATGCGGTCAAAAAAACTTTTGGAGCTAGAAGAATCCTTAAGGAACTCAACTCCACATTTATTGCCCTAATCCCTAAGGTTGTTGGGGCGGACTCCATGGGAAAATTTAGGCCAATAAGTCTATGTAACTCTTTCTATAAGATCATATCTAAAGTTTTGACCACTAGAATTTTGGTTGTTCTCCCCTTCATCATCTCTAAGGAGCAGAAAGGTTTTGTTCCTGGCAGGCAGATTTTGGACTCTATCATTCTTATGCATGAGAACATTCATTCCCTCAATTCTACTAAAAAAGAAGGCATCTTGATAAAGTTGGATTTGGTGAAGGCTTATGATAGAGTGGAGTGGCATGTTCTTTTCAGAATCATGGAGGCTTTTGGATTTGATGAAAAGATAATCAAAATTATCAGAGAACTTATCACACTCCTTTGTTCTCTATTCTGATTAATGGATCTCCTAAAAAATTCTTTAAAATATCAAGGGGGCTTGGAAAAGGAGATCCTATATCTCCTCTTCTCTTCAACATTTTGGCTGAGAGCATGAGCAGATTGATTCACAATCTAAAATTGAGTAAAACCATCAAAGGTCTTCAACCTTCCTCTGCTAATGTTTTTTTCTCTCATCAAAAGTTTGTTGATGATACTATCCTAATGGGATATTCTTCTGTTAGGGAAGTTAAAGCCTTCAAATCTACTCTTAATTCCTATGCTTTGGCTACTGGTTAGCAAGTCAATTGGGACAAATCGGCTATATATTTCATGAATACTTCGGTCTTAAGACAACAAAAATTTCCTAAAATTATTGGTTGCAAGGTGGACATGCTCCTTTCCACCTATCTGGGTCTTCCCTTGGTTTTAACTCCCCCAAACTCCTTTTGGAATATGATAATTGAAAAATTCAACAAAAAACTTGCTGGATGGAAAGGTTCTATTTTATCTCAGGCTAGAAAATTGCAGCTCCTTCAAGCTAATCTCCAGAACTTCCCTGTTTATGCCCTCAGTTTATTTGGTATCTCGGCTAAATTTGCTAAAGCATTGGAAAGAATCCAAAAGAGATTTTTATGGTCAAGAGTTGAAGAAAAAAAGAGGATATCCTTGGTTTCTTGGGACAAAGTTTGCAGACCAAAGAACAAAGGAGGGTTGGGGATTAAAGCTCTAAAAACCTTTAACAAAGCTCTTCTAGCTAAATAATTATGGAGAGCTTATGATACCAAGAAAGATTGGAATCAAATATGGTTTGATAAATATATTCAAAATTAGCCTATCCAAGGGGTCCTTGACTCTGAAGACATTCCTGTTGGATCCTTCATTTGGAATAGTATTATCAAATCCATAAAAGTGGCCAAAGCTGGAGCTGGATGGGTCCTTGGAAAAGGTGACAAAATAAGGTTTTGGGAGGACCCTTGGATGAAGAATGGAGCTCTTTATGATCAAGATAACAGTCAAGTTATTGAGGAATGTAAAAGGAAGTTTGGGTTTATGGTGTGTGACTACTAGAAGGAGGGAAAATGGGTGAGGCTTGATGTTATTCATTCTAGTTTTTCCTTACTCCAGAAGGAGTTGCTATCCTTTTCCCTTAACAAAGACTATGGTGATGTTTTTCTCTAGAAAAGTAATCCTATAGGTGAACACTTTTTCTTAGACTAGTAATCTCATTTGGAGTAAAGTTTGGAACAACATCCTGATCCCTAAAGTCAATATTTTCTTTTGGATTGCTTCTCACAATAGTATCCTTACTCTTAAGCATTTGGTCTGAAGAGGTTTTAAATTCCCTAATAGATGCGAGCTATGCCAAAAAGAGGAAGAATCAATTGATCATCTCTTTTTTCATTGCTCCTTTACCTAGGAAATTTGGTGTAAAATGTGGGAGAAATGGAAAGTTAGTTGGGCTATGAACAAGAGTATCAAGGATATTATCTGGCAATGGAATTTCCCCACTAAATGCTAGCTTATCAAGAACCTTTGGTCCTTGACCCTCCCCATGATTTGCTGGGGCTTTTGGAAAGAAATAAATAATAGAATATTTAGGGAAGCTAAGTGTAGCTCTCAGGTGGTTTTTGAAAAAATCAGTAGGGCCATAAAAGAGAACATCAATATTCCTCACAAGAACAATAAGAAATGGTTTATTACTGATATGAATGATATGGAAAAAGATATCCTCACTGAATGGAACCTAATACATAAAATTTGCAGATTTGACAATAAGAATAGGAGAGATAATATTGTTTGGTGCTTTCCTGATCATGATTGGATAAAGGTGAATTTTGATGGGGCAGCTAAGGGCAACCCTAGGAAGTCTGATGGTGGAGGAGTTATCAGAAATGCTCAAGGAGTCTGCATTGTAGCTTTTGCTTCTCCTTTAGGGGTCCAAAATAATCATGTGGCTGAAGCTCTGGCCATGCTAAAATGCCTCCATCTTGCTCAAGGATTCAATTTCAAAAAAATTTGGCTCGAAGGGGACTCCTTAAACATCATCCAAGCCCTCAAAGGTACAAGCTCTGTTTCTTGGAATATTACTTAGTTAAAAGTGCTAAATATTTGTTAAATAACTATGTTAGTGTTAGCATAACTCATACTCTAAGAGAAGGCAATAAGGTAGCAGACCTCTTAGCTAATGAAGGGGTCAATTTAGAGAATGATGTTAAATATATTGGAGAAACTCATTGTAAAAGGGAGGTTAAAGAGCAATTATATTTTGATCGTATCAATGGGTCTAGTTAATATCATGATTATATTTTGGGGAACAAATTCCCAAGATAGCTTTTGAGGGTGGATTAACTGCTAGTTAATGAGTTCTTTTTGGCATCATTTCCATGATCATATGCGTGAGGAAGATTATAATCATAATTGTTGGGTTTGTGCGGCCATAAACATAAGTTTCAAAACAACAAAAGAGTCTAAGTTTAGTAACTCTAGAATTTACAAGCATTTGGGGTTTCATCTGTGGACTATGAATTATAGCTCCTGGTACTTTTACCTGGAGCTCAAAATGGGTGGTAATTTAAACAGGAACGAGCCCCCGGGATGCAAAAATTGGAAGAGCGAACGAAAAGTCTGGAGAAGACTTCACAGATATGGCTTTACTAACTATATGGAAAAGCTTCATGGAAGCAGAAATTCTATTTCTCATAGTTTTGCCAAAGGCTGGAGTAACAATAGAGTTACCCTATTCAGGGAGATATGGCAAATTGATGAGAACCTGGTCACTGAGGTCATGGGTCTGTAGATGGAGGGCACCAAATTTTATAGGGATCAGAAGTATGCAGCTGAAGCATTCAAAATCTTCCTGAAATCAGAGTATGAGAAGGGCTAGCTTGTGAAGAAAGACAACATTTCCTATTACATTCCCCAGCAGGTAAATCCCTTTTGGCAAAAATTTCTAAGGGTTTTAATGGATTATTTAACTATTGATGGTAGATTTACAAAAAATTATAACTATCACTTTGCTATTTTGAATCACTTCCTTCATGGGGCCAAAATTTCCTTGCCTTTTTATTTAGTGTCCTCTCTGAATGAGAGTCTTGCTGACCACGCTAAAAAGCCAAACTCCTACCCTATAGCCCATCAGGGGCTTATATTGCTCATTTATGAACATCTGAAGGACAAGACTAGGGCGACCAAAGATGACCCTTTGATCATGAATGCACATATCTCTGAGAGCAGCAAAGATTTGGATTTGGATGAGGAATATCCTAGCACATCTACCCACAAAAAAAGGAAAGATGACACAGATAATGCAGACACAGAGGTGCACTATGATGTGGAGGAGGAAAAGGGTAAGGAATCTGAAAATGATATGGAGTATGAAAAGGATGAGAACATTGGTGAAGAGGATGAAGGGGGTAACTCTGAAAACCCTCACTCTAACCCTATGGGCTCGAACAGCAGGAATGTTGCTCCGAATTCTAAGGAGGATGACAATCCTAACTCTGTGGGCATGGAACAGGATAGGGATTCTATGAAGACCATCCTGAATACTACTCGTAACTGTGCTCTGGAGTCCTTCAACTTCTAGAAATGGGTTGTCGACAACATTACCAGCATGCAAAGTAAATAGAGGGAGTTGGAAAACAAGATTAATAAGTTGATTAAGGAAACTGGGAAAAAGAATGATGAGACAGAAACTAGTGAAGCTGAAGAGAAAATCGAGATGGAGGATTGGCTGGAAAAAGATTTGATCAAAGGGGATTTGAAACACCTGGAGGATGTTATAAGAACCTTGAAAGAACAGGCTGAAGAGGATAAAGACAACATCAACTCCAGGGTCGACTGTACCGAGAAGGCTCTAAAAAAATTCATGAACCATAGTCTCCAAGTCCTCAAAGTCTCATCATAAAACATGAATGCTTTGGTGGATCATCTGGAAAGGAAAAATCAGGAAAAGAATCTGGTTGTCATTGATGATATTCCAACTTCCAGCACCACCCACCAGACTCCCAGGCACAGAACAAGGCAGAACACTACTGGGATGGAGATCAATACGAAAGATAGCCAGTTGAGAGAGGAAAACAATGACCTGAGGGAAGCGGCCAAGGTGATGATGCTCTTGGTTTAAAATGCTGAGGAATCTATTAAAGTTTTCAAGTAATTTGTAATGCTAGGTTTGGAGCCAACTTCTTGTTGGCTTCTTGCTGTCTTTTTCTTTGTTGTTGGGTTTTGTGCTGGTGTTTGTAACTATTTTGTTTCATCTCTTTAATGCTTATCTTTCGAATTGTAATAGGGTTTTGGGTCCCCTAAAACCTATTTTTACTTAATCAAAAACAATCAAGAAAACAATAAATCCAAGTCTTTCTTCTCCAATCCTCACAGGAAATTCACAAACATTGGAGAACCCTTGGAATCAGCTTTGAAAACTCTTCTTGCAAATAAAATGATTATTTTATGAAAAGTAAGAAGTTATGAACCACAAGTCAAACCTAATTGGTGGAACGGCAATTATTTTTATAATTACTATCAAAATAAAGGATACCAAACTAATGATTGTCAAAGATTGAAACACCTTATCCCAAGATTTAATCAATAATGGAACTATCATAGTGGATAGTCATAATACAAATGAATCCCACATAGCCTTCAAATATTTGCTTCCAAACTATGAAAAGGGTGAACAATCTACATCAAAAGATGAAAGGCAAAGCCAAAGTGAACTAAACATATACATATGATGATGTGGTAAATGTCATCATCGTTAAAGATAAAACACCTTGAGAACCAATCAATGTCATTACAAGAAGCAAAACGAAGGTCACATTTCTAGGTATAACAAATGAGTCAACCTCCACTTCATGACAATATAACTTAGTGGAACAATTACAAAGAATACCCGCTCAAATATCAATTTTAGTGCTTCTCAAAGTTTCACCTATGCACAAGGAAATTTTGTAAAAAGCTCTAACGGAAACAATAATTTCAAAAGACTTGGATGTATATCAGTTCCAAAATATGGTGGGACACCTTATAGCCCCTCATTTCTTATCATTTTTAAAAAATGATGACACATCCTTGCAACATCCTCACAATGCAACCTTACATGTTCAACTCACCATTAATAAAACTTGTATCAAATGTGTACTCGGAGATGGTGGAGCTGGCTTAAACATTTGTGCATTAAGTTTAATAAAGGCTTTGGGATATTCAGAAAATGTAGTAGATCCAATGAAGAAAATAACCATTAAGTCTTATGATGAAGAGGAGTGTTCTTCTAAAGGAACTGTGATGTTACCAATCAAAATAGGACCTGTGGAAAGGAATACATTATGTTAGGTTTTAGATTTGAACCTCTCTTATAACATTCTTCTGGAAGGCCATGGCTTCACAACATGCAAGTAGTTCCTTCTAGATATCACCAATGTGTAAAGTTTCCTCATGAGGGACAAGAGGTTACTATAATTGCAGACTCTAGCCAATATTGCAATAATCTAAAGCCAACACAAGATACAAGAATTCCACATATCAAAGAATCAGTATATCCTACCAAAGAAATTCAAGAAAAGTTATGGGAAACCTTCGAGAAAAATATCAAATTAAATGATGATAGAATGGGAAAATATTCTTTGCATTATTTTCCACTTTCACCTAAATCATATGGAAATTCTACAAATATCCAACCACGGATCTCAGAAAAATCAAAAGAAATATTTAATGGAGCATTTGTTAGAGCTGGAACACTTGCAGAAGAAATTTAAGACAAGGAAACTCTTGGTTGGTTGTACAAAGATGAAAATGAAACTATAGCAACAGCTACAGAAGTCAATATTCCCATAGAGAAATATGGCAATGGTTATAGGATCATGCAAAAAATGTGATATGAAGGAAAAGGACCAATTGGTAAGCAACATCAAGGTATTTCAAAACCTATTTGTCCTCACTCGCAATCTAAAGAAGATAAATTAGGACTTGGATATTCAAAACCAAATCATAAGAAACATAATTATCAACAGCCAAAGTGGAGAAATAAATTAGTCCCTAAAGAAGAACAATGGCAAGAAAAGCTACATCAAGCAGCAGAAATAGTAGCCAATAAGCAAAAACAAGAAGAATATGAGAAACAACAAGAAGAACTTGCAATCAAAAGAGAAGAAAAATCTTGTAAACAAGTTCAAGGAATACAAGCAAATGCTAAATCTGAACAAGATATTCCAAAAGCAGTAAAAGAAGAGATGGCCAAAATTAGAGAGCTATTTGCACCATACAATATTCTTGTATGGTACAGTGGTGTAATCCTAGACAATGATTCAAAATAGATTCAAATGACTATGAATGGGGTCTAGATGTATCATCTAGTGTATCAAGTGAAGAAAAGAATGAAGAGAAAGTAGCTATCACAAATGAAGACTTGTCTTTTAGAAAACAAAGGATAGATTTAGAAAGAAGACAAGAAGAACTCAGAATCCAGATAAAAAAGGCATATACAAGACAACAAAAGAAAGAGGATGAAAAAGACCAAGAAGTAACACCACAAGAAGCACAAACAGATATTGATCAATGTTAGGATTCCCAAAGATACTGAGAGGGGGGGGAATCAGTATCTAACCAGTTTCTTGATTTACTTGAATTAAAACATGTAAATCATATCAATACTGTGTACCAGTAAACCAAAAATAATGTAGTAAACAAGAATAATAACAACCACATGAAAAGAACACCATAACACAGTAGTTTAACGAGGAAACCCGGTGTGGGAAAAACCTTGGTGGGATTTGTGACCCGCAATATTCACTTACTAGCCAATAAGGGAATATTACTGTTTTACAAGAGGGGCCTGCACATGCGGGAAGGCCAAGTGCCTAGAGCTCACTGCTCAATTACAAAGTAAGTCACACTGACTTACAAAAATGGATTATACAAATCCAATGTCTTGTACTGCTTCAAATTAGCATCTACTATACCAGATCTAGTACTGGTTTTAGCTCTGCTTCATACATAAACCCTTAACCTATAATTCGCATATTAGGTCTGCATAATTTCACCTATTCCCTTGTTCGTAAATGTTCTACAATGATCTCATACATATATGAGTCATTTTACAACTCGCCATGTCAGCTTACAATGATTTTACAATTAATTACAAAATATATTATCAACAAAATTCCTGTTGGCGAAAGTGTCAGTATCCATCCTTTCACTGTCGGTGTTCTGTGTGTCAATGTAGAGTTTGTCATTGCTGGTGCCAGTATATATGTTTTGCTGGTATCATATAATTGCAAGGTTGCCATCAATGACAAAACCTTCAATCACCTATAATTTCTCATTGGAGTGTGCATTTGCCAACAATCAAGCATTGGGAAATATCAGATTTTTATCAAATGAGGAGAAAGATATACCAAGGTATGGAAGAACCATAGAAGAACTAAAAGATAGTCTAGTAGGATTGATTATTAGTCCAGAAGAAGCTGAGTTTGAGAGAAGACAAAAGCTAGCAAAATAATTCTCTATATCATGTACACAAGTATGTCAACTTCAAAATACAAATGAATCTATTGAAATTAATCAAGAAGGAACTTGCAGTATTAAAGATGTGTGTGTTGATATAATCCATTAATTTGAGGGACAAATGTCAGATGAAGAGTCACTTGACTATGAACTACAAAATACTAATACTGATTTTGTTAGAACTGATTGGAGAACACTTGGGAGAGACTATCCTCAAAATCATTCTATCTATGATATTTCCTACTCTACACCAAGTTATGACTATTATGTCATGAACCTTGAAGCACCTAACAATGATGATGACTATGACTTACCCCTTCTTCATCCAAATCTAATTGATTGGGATATCCTATAAAACCATGAATTGGATATCTTTTCCAATGACCATGACTTAATTGTGTATCTTAATGATGTCAAACCCGTAACACCTAAGATATCTTCCATTGCGTAATCAAGTAATTTTTCTTATAGTCAAGAGAATGCCAAACTTTCTATTCACAAAATTGAAATAAAACAAGGAAAAAGACCTAGTGCTGAAAATCATTTCATGGCAACACTAGATCAATCAAAAGGAAAAATAAAGGATGTATCTAATAGTGAAAACCTCTTTGAGGCACCAAAAGATGGAAAGTTTGATATCCTCCCTATATATTTTTAGGAGAGATCTTCTATTCTAATAGCACCAATAAAAGCAATAAACAATGGCACACCAAAGGATCCCAAGATACTTCATTTTGCTACATCATTATTAGATAAAGAGAGGAAAGAATACATAGAATTCTTCAGACAAAGACGGATAAATTTTGCTTGGTCCTATGCAGACATGCCAGGACTTAATCTAGATCTTATCATGCATCATCTTAATTTGGATCTAAAAGAAAAACCAATTAAACAAAAGCTAAGGAAGATTCATCCACACATCGCTCTCCTTGTAAAATTTGAGCTAAAGAAACTATTAGATGTGGGTTTTATAAGACTTGTTGCCTATTCAGAATGGGTTTCAAGCATTGTGCCAGTGTCAAAGCTAGATAAAAGTATAAGATTCTGCATCGATTTTAGATATTTGAACAAGGCATGTCCCAAAGATGATTTCCCACTACCCAACATTGATATAATTGTGGACTTATCAGTAGGACATGAGATGTTTTCATTAATGGATGGTTTCTCAGGATACAATCAAATAAAAATCACCCCTGAAGGTCAAAAAAAGACAACATTCATCTATGCATGGGGTACTTACTACTTGAATGTTATGCCATTTGGGCTTAAGAATGTAGGAGCAACTTATTAAAGAGATATGACAATAATTTTTCATGATATGATGCATACATTTATGGAAGATTATGTAGATGATATACTTGCAAAATGTCATACAAGAAAAGAACATTTGAACATCTTGGGCAAGATCTTTGATAGGCTTGAAATATATCAGTTAAGATTAAATCCAAAGAAATGTTCATTTGGAGTAACCTCTAGAAAACTTCTTGGGTACATTATATCATCTTGTGGAATTGTCGTAGATCTAGAAAAGGTCAAAGCTATCAAGGAAATGGAGTCACCTAGGAACATAAGTCAATTGCATTCTTTACAAGGAAGATTGTAATCAATCAAAAGATTTGTCTCTCAATTAGTAGATAGATGTCATCCATTCACTCATCTTTTACATAAGAACATTTGAATCAGAAATGTGAAGAGGCTTTTATGCAAATCAAAGAATATCTCATGAATCCTCTAGTACTTGTATCACCAATCAAAGGGAAACCATTGTTACTTTATATCTCAGTGACAAATGTATCATTAGGAGCTCTCCTAGAACAACATGATGAAAAAGGAAAAAAAAGAGCAGTGTATTACATTAGTAGAACACTTGTCAACTATGAATTGAATTATACATCAATAAAGAAGACATGCCTAGCAATTGTATTTGCAATGCAAAAGCTACAAAATTATATGTTGACTCATTCTATGAAACTGATAGCAAAAATAGATACACTAAAATATTTGTTGAACAAGTCAACTTTGACAAGAAGACTGGCAAAGTGGGTTATGGTACTCAGTGAGTATGATATAGAATATGTTGATAGAAAAGCTATCAAAGGATAGGTCATTGTTGATCAATTAGCTAACGCACCTTTACAAGATGACATACCAGTGCACATTGAATTTCCTGATGCAAACATTCTGACAATAAGTACAAAATTTTGGGAGTTGTACTTTGATGGTTCTTATACACAATATGGATCAAGTGCAGGAATTTTTTTCATCACACCTCAGAGACACACAATTCCAAAATCATATAGACTATAGTTTCCATGCACAAACAATACTGCAGAATATGGAGCATTGACTATTGGTCTCAAAATGTCTATTGAATGGAATATCAAGGAATTACATGTCTATGGTGATTCACAGCTTATCATCAACCAAATAAATGATGATTATCAAACTAAGGATGACAAGCTCATGCCCTACAAATAGTTGGTAGAAGAGTTTAAAGAACACTTTGAAGAAATATCATTCACTCAGAACCCAAGAAATGAGAATAAAGCAATAGATGCAATGGCTACAATAACATCTCTCTTGTAGAATCAGGAGAATCAATAGCGTTATGAATTCTTGGTGGAAGATATCTTAACCCCTACCATTCAATCCCAACATACCTACATGATTTTCCATATATCTGGAACCAATCAATCCTTATACGACCAAACTTATTAATACTTAAAAGAGAATATCCTTCCTCCTGACCTATCCCGTAATCTGAGAAGAAATTTTATCTGTCAGTCATCCCGATATACTATTATTGTTGATACATTATATAGGAAAGATCTATATAGCACTTTATTGAGATGTCTCGAACAAGAAGAATTTGAGAAAGTTCTTAATGAAGTTCACATAGGTATTTGTGGCACACACTCAAGTTGATTAACGTTGGCTAAGAAACTTCTTCGTATGGGTTAATATTGGCCTAGTATGGAGATAGATTCATTCACATATGCCAAGAAATGCAAACAATGTCAGATGCATGGGAATCTCATCCATGCACCAGCATAAGAATTACATCATATATCAGGATCCTAGCCATTTTCTCAATGGGGCCTTGATTTGGTAGGTAAGATAAATCCTTCATCCTCTAATGGACATAAGTTCATTTTGATTGCTACTAAATATTTCACTAAATGGATTGAAGCAGTACCTTTGACAAAAGTGACAGGAAAACAAATAGCATCATTCATCTTGAATTACATAATTTGTCGCTATGGAGTTCCTATGACCATTATCACTGATAATGGATGACCATTTAAGAATCAAGATGTGAAGGAACTATGTGAGTGATTCCTAATACAACATAGGTTTTCTACTCCATATTATCCACAATGAAATTGTCAAGCTGAGGCATCAAACAAGGCTATCTGGAAAATCTTGAAGAAAATAGTTAATGAAGTTGGAAAAGACTGGCACATTCAACTAAATCCTGCTCTTTGGGCATACCAAACCAGCATCTGTACACCAATGAGGGAAACTCCATATTGCTTAGTCTATGGATCAGAAGCCATATTACCAATAGAAGTAGAGATACATTCTCTACGATTTTCCTTCAAAGGTCTTATACCAAAACAAGAAGAACGAGTCTCTAGACTTCAAGAAATTGATTTGATTCAGGAAAGTCACCAAAATACAACAGTTCATTTGAAGGTATATCAACAGATAATGGCAAGAAGTTATAATCATAGAGTCAAGCCACACATTTTTCAGAGTGGAGATATAATTCTAAGGGAGAATCCGATAAATCAACAAGACCGAGAAAAGAAGGGTAAATTTGAACCAAATTGGTTGGGTCCTTTTGTCATAGTAGCAGCTTATGGATCAGGAGCATACAAGTTATCTACCCCTGAAGGTGATTGGTTTGATGAACCTATCAATTCTATCCATCTCAAGAAATTCTTTGCTTGAGATGTAAAGTCCTGAAAAAAAAAAAAACATATAAAGTCCTGAAGAAATCAGTAAAAATCAGAAAAGAAGAAAATCCCTAAAATATATAAAACAACGAAAATAGAAAAGAAGAGAAAAATCAAAATATGGAAAAAATGCAATAAATTTAGACAGTGAAAACCTCGTAAATAGGTGCTATCTAAAAAAGTGAATTCTTCCATCTATGAGATCTCTTTGCACACCTATCCAGCCCATCATATCACATTTATAGCTTCCATATATCCTAGCTCATCCACTTCATCTTTCACATCCATTGCTTTGCACCATTTAGCAGGAATTATGCAGCTTACCAACAGTTATCAGTCTTTGACATACTTATCATAGTCACTATCTTAGAATTTATCAAAATCAATCATATCTGCATTATATCCTACCATGGTTTGGATCTTGATCATTATTCGTACATCCATAATAAATTTTTGTTTCTACTGGGGAAAAATCCTAATTCCTTTTGCTAAGGTGATCTTTTGAATCTTTGAAAATCCAAAACATTTGAAAAACTTAGAAAAACCAAAAACATCTAGGATTTTGAAATAGATAACGAGCAACAAGGCAACAATGAAGATCAATGCATTTTATGACAATTGAATCGTGAAACTCAAGGAATGAACAATCAACCGGCAGGTAATAAAGGATTATCAATAATCATTCATCAAGATGATTATATCAGTTAATGACAATGAGAACATGTGAATGACCTACAAAATTCAGTGTTTATATCTTGATTTTATTGCTAATCATGTACTCTATGCAACTCAAGGATGTCCATGACTAGAGAAGCTATGATGGGGCATGATTATTTTCTTTTGATTGTTGTCTGTGGTTTATCTCTTATTAAGTTATGTACTTATCTAAGGATATGATCAGCAAAAGATCAAGGAGGACATTCTGAGTCATGCATGAAAGGAGATAATCCTTGTCTGTTCTGTGAGAAATATTTAGGTCAACTTGATTCATTATATCAAGTTGCTTGTATAAACTTGCTATATTAAAATCCATGTAATAAATACTTAGGTCAGCTTAGATCTTTATGTCAAGTTTCATGTATTTTCTTACAACATTTTAAAACTCAATGATGAAATCAAGCACTGTTACAAGACAACATATGAAGAATGGAAGTATCATTTTAGTTAGATCATTTTTAGATTAGCTCATTATTCATCTGCATTATAAGCATTCATTGTCAGTTGCATTATAAGCATATCATTTCATTCATAGATTTATGGTCATAAATAAAGATTGAGAATACTTGGACAAACAAAAACAATATGCATTTGATCATTGTAGGTGCATTTATCTTTAGAATCATTTCAATCATCATTCATTTCATTTAGATGCATTTCAATCATTGCATTAGTTTGCATTCCATTTAGTGCATTTCATTAATCATGTAGTATATCATCATTATTATTTCCATTTAAAATCATCAACTTGAAATCAAAAACATTCCACGTCCATCATTTATATTTCAAAATCATTATATGCATAAAAATAAAAAATATACAAAAATCATCATTCATTTGCATTCCCATATAGATCATTGCATTTGCATCATTTAAGTTAGTAATCATTTTCAAGTACATCCATGATCATCAAAATCAAAAATCAAAAATTATTTTTCATTGCATCATCATATAAAACATCATCATCATGAAATGAAAAGAAAAGAAAAGATCATTATAACATCATTCATGTAATCAATGCATATGGATCATCATCATATAGAGTAACACGCATAATAAAAGATCATCATATAGAGTCCATGTTGGCATATAAATCATCATAAAATGATAAAAATTCCAAGTATACAATGATATCAGATCAAAAAATACAAGTGCCTCATCAATATAAATCAAGTCAAGGTTGTCGTGTGCCACTACCACCTGACTATGTCTGTCTCTATGGCTGTTGGCAAGAAGATCCTCCAGATGCTTGTCTCACATGATCACCACTCCTCTGAGGAGGTCCCATGACTCCACTGCTACTAGTATCCATCCTCATAGTGGTATGATAGCTACCTACCCTCTAGCTCTCTGCGACTAAATCCTCATATAATCGTCACCAGTGTGATGTCTCCTTCTTGGCCTGAAATAGTGCTCTGATGGTATCAATAGAGAGAGTGCCCGATCCAACCTGTTGAATGTGATCAAGAAGACCCTAAGTATCTTGTTGTCTCCTAACAGCCTTGTCTCTCTCTAACATGAGTGTTTGCACCTATGTTCTAAGCTGATCTATCTGTGCTCTGAGACTCTCCAAGGTATCCTGTTGAGCAACATGACCCTGAATCCCCTCATCTCCATCTCCCTATCCACCTACTAGAATCTCAACCTGAGTAGCTCTCAAAAACTATCATCTAATGAGAGGAACATGATCCTCTGAATCCTCCTCCTCTCCACCATGAGCTACAATAAGCCTAGGGTCTGGTTGAATCTGACCAAAATCAATGCCTCCCACAATCCCCATCTAGTCGAGTAATCATGCCTCCTCCTGTAGAGGGTAACCCTCTCATTGATCTCATACCTACCCTACTAGTATCCCTCCCAATCCATCCTGCATCTCTCTCACCCATGGGAAGTGGTCTCCCAATCCTTCCAACTAGTCCAAAAGGTCCTCCATAGACTCTCAATCAACCTCCTCTCTATCTGGGTCTCCTACCACCTCCACCTTCACCTCCATCTCCTCCCTCATCTCCATCACCTCCGGCCTCCTAAGAAGCTCTAAGCTCTCATCTCTGTCTCCATCTCCGTATCCTAATGATAGGATTATCTAAATCATCTTCCTTATCTCCTAAGCTAGGAGGAGGATCAGCTAGATCGGTAATACGAGGAAATGAGTGTGCAAGCATGTACTAAGCATAATCTGCAGTCACGCCAAGATCTATAATGTGTAATCTCAAATCACAAGCCACCCTAGGAGTAGCCAAAAACTTTGTGCATGCTATCTCAAAAGACAAAGAAGGTCCCCAATCTCACCTATCCTTATACTATCATGCATATATAGTGACACCAGTAGGCATGTGTTGAATGATACCAAATTGTCTCAAAATGTGACTAATCAACTTCCACTCAATAATGTATGGAGTATGATCAATGATATATCTACTTTGCATAATATATGGTAATGTTTATGCATCACCCATCCATGACTCATAGTCGATATAAGGTCTCCAAATAACACTATCCAATGAATCTAGAACCCAATGCCAATATGCCATCTTACCCAGCTTATGTTGAGTAAGGATACCTGCATATAAATAGACATATGGTTTCCTCTCACCACAAACTCTATGATGGATAGGATGAGCAATAGCAATGTGCTCCCAGCACCAAATCTATAAAAGTGTGCATCATGTAGACAGACTAGCACTCTCATAAAAAACAACCTGATGAAGATCATGACACAAATGAGAAAGCATGCAAACACCCCAACCATATCGAATCTGATGTTGCATCATAATCTAAAGAATATCACCCCAACCAACAACAAAACCTCGAGATTTCCTGTCTAGACAGATAAATCCCCCAATCAAACCTGCAAGAATCATAGGTAGAGTCGTAATAAATAATCATATCCTCTTATCAGATCTCTCCTCTCGAAATGCTCTAATCACCAAATATGGCTCTGCAATCCTCTATCCCTCCATGATCCTGAAAACCATACTGGACTAACTCACTAGTCATGGAGATGTGGAGAATCTTATAGAAATCCTCGAGTGTCACACTAATCTCACTAGTGCACAAGTGGAAAGTGTTATGCTCACTATGCCATCTCTTTGCTAAGGTAGTCAACAATCCCCTATTATGGGTAACATCAAGCATATATAACTGTAGACATCTAAAAATGGTCAATGCTTGTGGAGTCATACTTTAACATTTCGCATTGCCTTATTTTAGGGTTCTTGTATTGCATTAACATTTCTTCTATGTTGCACACTTGGTCTTTATCATTTGCGAGCATCGAGTCCTTCTTCTGCATTCCTCATTTTTATCACTTTCAAATTAGGTCTTGTCGATAACAATCTTCAATCATGATTTTGGTCGATCTTTGTCCTTGTCAATCTTGTCATTTTGCGATCGATTCGTCATTGATCCTTGTCCTTGTCAATCATGTCAATTTCGATCAACTAGTCATTGTTCCTCATCAATTGGTGCCTATCAATTTGATCTCTTTGTCAATCTTGGTTAGTTTGTCAACCAATCTCAATCGCTTATCAGTATGAATCATTTATCAATTCAAAATCATGATCGAATCGACATCAAATCAATCTTACATCAAGACCTAATTGTCATCCTTGCATTTCTAATTTATCTTCTAGGGTTTCATGATTTATTCAATTAACCTTGTTTGTCATTTTCTCTCCATTTTCTCTTTAGGATAAATGATTTATTTATTTATCCTAAGTCTTCTTGTCATAATTAAATGTTTACTTAATTGGCTAATTAATTCCTCCTATTTTTGTAAATTAATGAATGAATGAGAAATTATTAATTAATTTACCTAATTTTCATCAATTTCCTAATTTCCAAGTCATCATTTCTAACCTAATTTTCTAATTGCTTCTAATGTCTATTTCTATTTCAAAATCTCGTCATAAATCTTTGCATAGCAATTTGTCATAAATTGTCATAAATTGTCATAAATCCTTGCATAGCAATTTGTCATACACTTGTCATAATTTTGTTATTCCTGATTTGAATTTCCATTCGAATCACTTTCATGCTAATCTGATCTTTTCTCCAATTTGTCTATAAATTGGATGAATTTCTTCAATCAAAGTCCCTAGTCGAATCAATCACGCTTCTAGTACCCTTATGTTGTCGTCTCGTCAATCTTGCTTTCATATTAGGTTTATGCACTTGAAGGTGAGATCCACAAAACAAAGCAATTTGAAGGAGAAAGAAGGACAATGGAGCCACATGAAGGAGACATTTGCATTTGGTTTGCTTAGATTTCATTTAGAATGTCTTGTCTTCATGTTTTCATTGAATGTTTTTAGGATTGTTATCACTGCATTTTAGTTTTCGTGATTGAACTAGTCCAATTTGCTATTGCTTGTGATGATTTCCACATTTCCTATCTACATTAATTGGTAAACCCAACATGAACTAACCCCCTAACCATGCTTTTGAGTGCTTTTGAGTTGATTTGCAGGTGAAAAACCCAAGAAACAGGGTAAATTAGGGCTTTCTGGGCACTTTTGCGCCTGTGTAGGAGAGTTTTGTGCCTCTGTCAAGGACTTTTGTGCCTGTGTCAAAGGGATATGCACCTGTGTTACTACATTATGCACCTGTGTGAGACATTCTGCACCTGTGTAAGGCCAGAAACAGAGGTAAAAAGCAGTGTTTTTACTTGCAAATTGCTTTGTTTTGCATTATGTTTCTGCTTTTTGGTTTTTCTTTGGTACTGATTCTCTGTGTAACACCTTGGCATTACGCATGAAAAAGACAAAAAATTAAACTACTAACACATTTTATGCAGGTTCGCTAGTCAAAGACTAAACAAATTAAAATTCTGACTTGGTGATTTTGCAGGTTGCCTTATACTCCAACTAAACTTTGTGTTTGTAATTCATAATTAGGCACCTAGTATGATTGCTAAGTAGGATGGAATGAATATGTGTTTGCTTTGTTTGTCAAGTTTGACGTTGGAGTAGGAGAGTATGCTCTCATCCTTCTTAGGGTGATCAGAAATCCAGATCTTCGATACCATTCTCATGTTTTGGATTGTGTGTTACCTTTAGAGGGCCTGCCTTCCCGACCATTTGCTTTCTTTTGCAAGCAATTGACAATCATGCGAAGGGAATGACCCAAAGTGAGTATAGCTAGAGTACCTTGGCATTCTAACTCACTATAAATAAATACCTGATGGGTGAAAGCTTTGAAGGAAGGGTTACGTGGGAATTGTAGTTACTTGGGAAGTGATGACCCTTGAACTCTTTCTCATATCAACATCTGAGTAGGACCTCAAGGTCTAAATCATGCTTGCGCAACTACATTTGTTTGGTATCTTGGTGGGCCTATTTCTCAATCATGCTTGCGTGACACCAAGCAGTGGCGCTTAACAGAAATCCTTATTAAACACCTTGTATTTAGAGGCCAAAAATCCTTCTAGTTGCTTGAGAAGGAAAAGTTCGGATACTTGGAAGAGATACTAAGTTCACCATGGGGAGATTTCCATGGGGACTGATGCTTGGCTGCCCTGAGAAGTGAGTGTCATGGAGGGGAGCCCATGGGGTCAAGCATCTATGTATTCTCCTTGAATCTCATAACGAGTCTACCTCTCAAGTACCTACTGTCCTTGCCTACCATAAGAAATGTGTGAATGAGCATGATTGTCTTGAGTCTAAGTTGAAATATCTTGTCTTCTTTGCTTGTCAAAAGTTGAGTTGTGTCTCATTTCAAAAAAAACAAAAACAATTTGGGCAAGTACCATGGTCAAAACCTTGCATTCAGGCACCATGTGTAACAAGATCATTGCTCCATCATCTGTCATGACCTCTAGCTATGCTATCAGGTCTATCTTTGTCATGACCCAATGTTTTGTTCTAGGCCTGTGATTGGTCAACATCATTGTCTTCCATACTCCGGTTTCTTGTGCATATATTTCAGTCCTGGTCTCTATATATGTCTCTCCGATGTGCATTAGGTGCGTTACCCTTGTCATGATCAATCACTGGAACTTAAAAAATCAAATAATGTCCTGAAATAATCCAAAAAAAATTGAAAAATGTCCTGAAATAAATCCAAAAAAAAATTGAAAAATGTCCTGAAATAATCTTAAAAAATTGAAAAATGTCCAATCCCTAAAAAGTCAAATAAAGTCCTAAAAAAAAATGAACACAAAAAAATTGTACACACTTGAAAAGCAAAACAAAAAAATATATATCCTCTTGGTGCATAAGACAGATCACTAAGTATACATCCAATGACATGCAATCACACATTGTGCTTTAATGAAATCATGCATAAACAGATGAACTTTTTCAATCAAACCAGACATTCAAACTGATCACAATTGTCTTCTCAATCGAACGTCAGCATCAATATGATTTGTCCTTGTCACTACTATCATGGGTCTTATACAGGGTGTGGTATGCTCGAAATTAGACTGTGTCTTGTCTTAGATGGGGTACCGCATTCCCTGGAACCAGACAGCATGATCATTCTTGTTTTCCACTTTTGACAATGATGATCAGAATGTTTGTTTGACTTGTTTGAATTTGTGAGTCTTATCTTTTTATTGATTTATTTTTGGCTTCGACCATGTTCCTATGTTGCTCGATGACATCACTAAGTGATTTAGAGTGGTCGGGATGGCTCATGGTCCTTTATTATTTTTTGTCTTCTATTTGTGGAGTGTTTCATAACATTCTGGGGCAAGTTTGTCGTAGGATTTTTGAACTATTCCTTGTCTGTGAACATGTCTGTCTTACGCAAAGGGATTGCATTATTGCTCTAGCCTTCATTGCCATGTTGCACCGCATCCATTTTGCCATATCAAATAAAGGTTCTCACCTACTTTTGTGCATTGGTGAAAGCAAGTTTTCCTTCATCTCTAACTATCCTCTGTCTAATTTCTTCTTACTAACATTTCTTCCGTCAGTCTTGGCAGTCCATTCAAACCTATCGTCTTCTACCATTCTTATCGATCACTCGACCTCTTTTCTGGATTTTTCTGGCCAAATCCTCGAGGAGGCATCCATATGTCATTGTTATTGTCTGGGGCATTTTCATTATTGTTCTTTTAAAAAATGCTTAAAATCGCATTGTCTCAAAGAGGGGCAAAATGTAGACATCTAAAAATGGTCAACGCTTGTGGAGTCATACTTTAATATTCACGCATTGCCTTATTTTAGGGTTCTTGCGTTGCATTAACATTTCTTCTATGTTGCACACTTGGTCTTTATCATTTGCGAGCATCGAGTCCTTCTTCTACATTCCTCATTTTTATTGCTTTCAAATTAGGTCTTGTCGATAACAATCTTCAGTCATGATTTTGGTCGATCTTTGTCCTTGTCAATCTCATCATTTTGCGATCGATTCATCATTGATCCTTGTCCTTGTCAGTCATGTCAATTTCGATCAATTAGTCATTGTTCCTCATCAATTGGCGCCTATCAATTTGATCTCTTTGTCAATCTTGGTTAGTTTGTTAACCAATCTCAATCGCTTAAAAGTATGAATCATTTATCAATTCAAAATCATGATCAAATCGACATCAAATCAATCTTACATCAAGACCTAATTGTCATCCTTGCATTTCTAATTTATCTTCTAGGGTTTCATGATTTATTCATTTAACCTTGTTTGTCATTTTCTCTCCATTTTCTCTTTAGGATAAATGATTTATTTATTTATCCTAAGTCTTCTTGTCACAATTAAATGTTTATTTAATTGGCTAATTAATTCCTCCTATTTTTGTAAATTAATTAATGAATGAGAAATTATTAATTAATTTACCTAATTTTCATCAATTTCCTAATTTCCAAGTCATCATTTCTGACCTAATTTTCTAATTTCTTCTAATGTCTATTTCTCTTTCAAAATCTTGTCATAAATCCTTGCATAGCAATTTGTCCTAAATTGTCATAAATTGTCATAAATCCTTGCATAACAATTTGTCATACACTTGTCATAATTTTGCTATTCCTGATTTGAATTTCCATTCAAATCACTTTCATGCTAATCTGATCTTTTCTCCAATTTTTCTATAAATTGGATGAATTTCTTCAATCAAAGTCCCTGGTCAAATCAATCACGCTTATAGTACCCTTATGTTGTCATCTCGTCAATCTTGCTTTCATATTAGGTTTATGCACTTGAAGGTGAGATCCATAAAATAAAGCAATTTGAAGGAGAAAGAAGGACAATGGAGCCACATGAAGGAGACATCTGCATTTGGTTTGCTTAGATTTCATTTAGAATGTCTTGTCTCCATGTTTTCATTGAATGTTTTTAGGATTGTTATCACTGCATTTTAGTTTTCGTGATTGAACTAGTCCAATTTTCTATTGCTTGTGATGATTTCCACATTTCCTATCTACATTAATTGGTAAACCCGATGTGAACTAACCCCCTAACCATGCTTTTGAGTTCTTTTGAGTTGATTTGTAGGCGAAAAAACCCAAGAAACAGGGTAATTCAGGGCTTTCTAGGCACTTCTGTGCCTGTGTAGGAGAGTTCTGCGCCTGTGTCAAGCAATCTGCACCTATGTCAAGGACTTTTGTGCCTATTTCAAAGGGATATGCACCTGTGTTACTACATTCTGTGCCTGTGTGAGACATTCTGCGCCTGTGTAAGGCAAGAAATAGAGGTAAAAAGCAGTGTTTTTACTTGCAAATTGCTTTGTTTTGCATTCTGTTTCTGCTTTTTGGTTTTTGTTTGGTACTGATTCTCTGTGTAGCACCTTGGCATTACGCATGACAAAGACAAAAAATGAAACTACTAACACATTTTATGCAGGTTCGCTAGTCAAAGACTAAACAAATTAAAATTCTGACTTGGTGATTTTGCAGGTTGCCTTATACTCCAACTAAACTTTGTGTTTGTAATTCATAATTAGGCACCTAGTATGATTGCTAAGTAGAATGGAATGAATATGTGTTTTCTTTGTTTGTCAAGTTTGACATTGGAGAAGGAGAGTATGCTCTCATCCTTCTTAGGGTGATCAGAAATCCAGATCTTCGATACCATTCTCATGTTTTGGATTGTGTGTTACCTTTAGAGGGCCTGCCTTCTCGACCATTTGCTTTCTTTTGCAAGCAAGTGACAATCGTGAGAAGGGAATGACCCAAAGTGATTACAGCTAGAGTACCTTGGCATTCTAACTCACTATAAATAAATACCTGATGGGCGAAAGCTTTGAAGGAAGGGTTACATGGGAATTGTAGTTATTTGGGAAGTGATGACCCTTGAACTCTTTCTCATATCAACATCTAAGAAGGACCTCACGGTCTAAATCATGCTTGTGCGACTACATTTGTTTGGTATCTTGGTGGGCCTATGAGTCAATCATGCTTGTGTGACACCAAGGAGTAGCACTTAACAGAAATCCTTATTAAACACCTTGTATTTAGAGGCCAAAAATCCTTCTAGTTGCTTGAGAAGGACAAGTTCGAATACTTGGAAGAGATACTAAGTTTTCCATGGGGAGATTTCCATGGGGACTGATGCTTGGCTGCCCTAAGAAGCGAGTGTCGTGGAGGGGAGCCCGTGGGGTCAAGCATCTATGTATTCTCCTTGCATCTCATAACGAGTCTACCTCTCAAGTACCTACTGTCCTTGCCTACCATAAGAAATGTGTGAATGAGCATGATTGTCTTGAGTCTAAGTTGAAATATCTTGTCTTCTTTTCTTGTCAAAAGTTGAGTTGTGTCCCATTTCAAAAAAAACAAAAACAATTTGGGCAAGTACCATGGTGAAAACCTAGCAATCAGGCACCATGTGTAACGAGAACATTGCTCTGTCATCTGTCATGACCTCTAGCTATGCTATCAGGTCTATCTTTGTCATGACCCAATGTTCTGTTCCAAGCCTGTGATTGGTCAACATCATTTTCTTGCATACTCCGATTTCTTGTGCATATGTTTCAGTCCTGGTCTCTATATATGTCTCTCCGATGTGCATTAGGTGCGTTACCCTTGTCATGATCAATCACTGGAACTTAAAAAATCAAATAATGTCCTAAAATAATCCAAAAAAAATTGAAAAATGTCCTGAAATAAATCCAAAAAAAAATTGAAAAATGTCCTGAAATAATCTTAAAAAATTGAAAAATGTCCTTAAAAAAAATCCCTAAAAAGTCAAATAAAGTCCTAAAAAAAAAAGAACACAAAAAAATTGTACACACTCGAAAAGCAAAACAAAAAAATATATATCCTCTTAGTGCATAAGACAGATCATTGAGTATACATCCAACGACACACAATCACACACTGTGCTTTAATGAAATCATGCATAAACAGATGAACTTTTTCAATCAAACCAGACATTCAAACTGATCACAATTGTCTTCTCAATCGAACGTCAGCATCAATATGATTTGTCCTTGTCACTACTATCATGGGTCTTATACAAGGTGTGGTATGCTTGAAATCAGACTGTGTCCTATCTTAGATGGGGTACCGCATTCCCTGGAACCAGATAGCATGATCATTCTTGTTTTCCACTTTTGACAATGATGATCAGAATGTTTGTTTGACTTGTTTGAATTTGTGAGTCTTATCTTTTTATTGATTTATTTTTGGCTTCGACCATTTTCCTATGTTGCTCGATGATGTCACTAAGTGATTTAGAGTGGTCGGGATGGCTCATGGTCCTTTATTATTTTTTGTCTTCTATTTGTGGAGTGTTTCATAACATTCTGGGGCAAGTTTGTCTTAGGATTTTTGAACTATTCCTTGTCTATGAACATGTTTGTCTTACGCAAAGGGATTGCATTATCGCTCTGGCCTTCATTGCCATGTTGCACCACATCCATTTTGCCATATCAAATAAAGGTTCTCACCTACTTCTGTGCATTGGTGAAAGCAAGTTTTCCTTCATCTCTAACTGTCCTCTGTCTAATTTCTTCTTACTAACATTTCTTCCATCAGTCTTGGCAGTCCATTCGAACCTATTGTCTTATGTCATTCTTATCGATCACTCGGCCTCTTTTCTGGATTTTTCTGGCCAATTCCTCGAGGGGGCATGCATATGTCATTGTTATTGTCTGGGGCATTTTCATTATTGTTCTTTGAAACAACGCTTAAAATCGCATTGTCTCAAAGAGGGGCAAAATGTAGACATCTAAAAATGGTCAACGCTTGCGGAGTCATACTTTAACATTTACGCATTGCCTTATTTTAGGGTTCTTGCGTTGCATTAACATTTCTTCTATGTTGCGCACTTGGTCTTTATCGTTTGCGAGCATCGAGTCCTTCTTCTACATTCCTCATTTTTATCGCTTTCAAATTAGGTCTTATCGATAACAATCTTCAGTCATGATTTTGGTCGATCTTTGTCCTTGTCAATCTCGTCATTTTGTGATCGATTCGTCATTGATCCTTGTCCTTGTCAATCATGTCAATTTCGATCAATTAGTCATTGTTCCTCATCAATTGGCACCTATCAATTTGATCTCTTTGTCAATCTTGGTCAGTTTATCAACCAATCTCAATCGCTTATCAGTATGAATCATTTATCAATTCAAAATCATGATCGAATCGACATCAAATCAATCTTACATCAAGACCTAATTGTCGTCCTTGCATTTCTAATTTATCTTCTAGGGTTTCATGATTTATTCATTTAACCTTGTTTGTCATTTTCTCTCCATTTTCTCTTTAGGATAAATGATTTATTTATTTATCCTAAGTCTTCTTGTCACAATTAAATGTTTATTTAATTGGCTAATTAATTCCTCCTATTTTTGTAAATTAATTAATGAATGAGAAATTATTAATTAATTTACCTAATTTTCATCAATTTCCTAATTTCCAAGTCATCATTTCTAACCTAATTTTCTAATTGCTTCTAATGTCTATTTCAAAATCTTGTCATAAATCCTTGCATAGCAATTTGTCATACACTTGTCATAATTTTGCTATTCCTAATTTGAATTTCCATTCGAATCACTTTCATGCTAATCTGATCTTTTCTCCAATTTGTCTATAAATTGGATGAATTTCTTCAATCAAAGTCCCTGGTTGAATCAATCACGCTTCTAGTACCCTTATGATGTCGTCTCATCAATCTTGCTTTCATATTAGGTTTATGCACTTGAAGGTGAGATCCACAAAACAAAGCAATTTGAAGGAGAAAGAAGGACAATGGAGCCACATGAAGGAGACATCTGCTTTTGGTTTGCTTAGATTTCATTTAGAATGTCTTGTCTTCATGTTTTCATTGAATGTTTCTAGGATTGTTATCACTGCATTTTAGTTTTCGTGATTGAACTAGTCCAATTTGCTATTGCTTGTGATGATTTCCACATTTCCTATCTACAATAACATATGACTTAATCCGCAAGCATCTATGTGTCTAACCTCAGCCTATGTAAGCTCTAGCACTAAGTGGCACATGGTCAGGAATTTCTCCTAACATTGGAGAACATCAAGTTTCTCTTGTTTAACAAAAGAATTTGATCAATTATCAATCATCTATCTATCAAATGAAAGTGATCGCTAATCTATCACATCAACAATTGGTACATCTTTTCAAAATGAAGCAAATCAAGCTACCAAATCAATCTAAACCTATCAATCATGGTTTTCTATCAATCAATGAGTTCAATCAAACTTTGTTATGCTCTTCATCAGAAACTAAATCAGTCTCTTAGAGCTAGTCTATCAATTTACCAATCAAATCAAATCAATCATTTATCCTATCAATCAACATTATCAAATTTCTATCAATCAAGACATCAATCGAATACCTATCAATCACAATTGCACATCAAAATGAATTTTAACATCAACAACATCAAACAAATTCATCTTTTCACAAAAGCGCTAATCTTTTAAACAAAAGCACTATTCTATTAAACACAGGCGCTGAAACACACATATGTGTGAACCTTTTTCACAAAAGCACTAACACTTGGAACAAAAGCGTGAAACAATCATATGTGCTACCCTTTTTAACATATGCGCTAACATCAAATGCATATGCACTAACATACAAGACAAAAGCATTAAATCTTAAAGCCAAAAATCCAAAAAATTCAAAATAGCCTCACACATGCCACAAAGCAAGGAAAATCATACGATAAGTTGCAAAAAAGCTTAGGATAAAGTACATATTGAATAACCATAGTCAAGAGGTCATTGATATCACTGAATGCACTCAAATAGATGGTTCTCGAATGAAATCACCATTTTGCCACCTCACCAACAACAATTCTCTTCACAAGCTGACAAGGATGCAAATGAGATTAAAATTAACTTTGGTTAATTTTATATTTACCATTTGGAAGGGTAATTAATGCTTTTAAATGGAGCAATTTTATTTATTTTTCACAAATGAATTTAATCAAAGGACCTTTTCAATTATCATGAGATCAATCGCTTATCCAAATTTTTCAACAATTTCACGATCAATCTCCTAAGGGGGCACACAATCGGGATTTTTATCTCCATCGGGCACATTATTGAGACTTGATTTAATCTTTGAAATAATGTTGTCTCGACATCATTTCAAAGAGGGCAAAAATGTATACACGTAAAAATGGCTATGAGCGATTAAATAAATATTTTATATTTATTAATAATTCTTCTTCTATTAAATAGTTAATTTGAAAAGATTAATTTCTGTAATTCATTTCATGTCCTTCTATTAATTAATTTAATTGAAATATTTTATTAATTAATTCATTTATCTTTTTCTTCTAGTCAATTAATTAAATATCTAATATTTAATTATTCCCTCAATCAATTAAATATCTAATATTTAATGGTTATTCTTCTATCCTATAGTCTCAAATATTAAATGATTTCTTAAATTATTTAATTTCATTTCCAACTCATCCTCCCATCTCCACTTCATCTTTCCTTTGCCAACTCATCTATCATATGGCTAAATTAATTCAACAAAATTAAAATAAATAAAACATTTATTAGCCACTTATCTTCAACTTCCCAAAATAAATGAAATATTGTGTATGTACACATATTTCTTAACCTTCTTCTATATTCTCTCCAACATCCCTACATCTTAGGAAGGACTTGAGTCCACTTGTCCTCTCATGCCTAAATATTATCCAACCATCCCTAAATTCCCTCAGTCAACAACCCAGTCAAGGTGAGATTAGTGACACTTGTCTTCTCCTTCCCCCTTTCTCTCAACCTTCACCTTTGCTCATAGCCATCTAAATCTGCAAATTTGATCATGACTGTTGATCTAGGACACATCATCTTATCCTCTCAAAGTCTATAAATGTGGGAGTTTTAGTTGAGAAAGAGTTAGTCTTCAAGTGAGTTTTCAAGTTAAAAATTTGTGAAAACTTATACATCTGTGAGTTTTAATCTTGAAGCAATTTAGCATAATCATTTAGCATTAATTCATTTGCATTGCATATCATAGTATCAGTTATTAGTCCATTCTTCATATGTCATCTTGGAATCTAGCAGTTCTTGTCTAAGAGCACATCATCTGCAACCAGGAACAATGGAGTTAGGACACAATGAGACTTAAATAATGAAGGTAAAAATAATGTTTTTATTTTAATATTCATTTCATGTAGTTTCAGTGGTTGAGTTTGGATTTCCTGTAGCATTTCCTTTGTATTTTGTGAAACTAACATGTTGCACATAGTATTCTGATGATGAAATTCAAGTCGACACAGACAGTTGTATAGCATGTGGATAATGTTTTGGGTCTGGCTTTGGTGATGTATGTAACATGTTGATATGTTTGATGAGGAACATTGTGATATGGTCCACTTCTCATTCCTTCATGTTGGCATAACTAATGGTGTTGGTACAACCGGTTCATTAGTTAGTATTGCCATTGATGACTAATACTTATCGGTGAATAAGGATAAGCTCTTAGGCAAGGAGGTGTGGTAAACCCCAATAGTTTACTCATGGCAACAACTAGTATGGAGTATTTAGTGCTTCCTAAATATGCATTATTGACACACTTAAGCAGTATGTTGGTAGAAGACTAATCGGTTCAAGGATAAATAGAGTAGTTGACCAGTCAGTCAAGCACCCGATAGGTGCTGAGATCAGTTTCTTAAAACTAGTAGATGAAATGATGATGCGGTAAAAAGAGGTGACTCAAATTGCAGTTTAGTAGTATTATGCATGACTAGAACACTCTGGACAGATAGGTGATCAATCTGATTGATGATCAATGACCATTGGCAAAAGTTGAAGAGTTACATCGGTGACCCAGTGATTGTTGGCATTATACACTCTAATGAGAATTGATGGTTTCATCATTGATAGCAACCTTCAGGCAACCTTGTGGCATTCATCTGGTAAACCACCAGCAGGCACCGGCACCGGCAGACACTTCACCGACAACGGCAACAATGCATCCCGGTACCCCAGCCGATAGGAATAAACTTGTGTTTATTGTATTTAATTATAATTATCTTTTGTAAAGCCAACATGGCATATTGTAATAGACTCATATATATATGAGATCTTGTAAATCATTTTGAGATATAAGATGGAATAGGAATGAGTGAATAATAAGGGAGATATATGTGAATGCATAAGGCAAATTTTGTATAAGGTTTATGGTTATAGTATGAGCTTAAACCAGTACTAAACCTGGAATAGTTGATGTTGATTTGAAGCAGTACATTGTATTGGATTCTCATAATCCATTTTGTAAGTCAGTGAGACTTCTTTTTTGTAGATTGAGCAGTGAGCTCTAGGCAGTTGGCCTTCCTGCATGTGCAGGGCCCTCATTGTAAGTAATATTTATTCATTGGCCAGTGAGTGAATATTGTGGGTCACAAATCCCACTGAGGTTTTTCCCACACTGGTTTTCCTCATTAAACATATTGTATTATGGTGTGTTTTCTATGTTGTCTTTATTTTTCCTATTTATTGCATTAATTTTTATTTATCGGTACACTGTTTTGGAATGCAAAATACTTAAGGTTAAATATTCTATTAACTGGTTAGATACTAATTCACCCCCCCCCCCTCAGTATCTTTGGGACTATCATTAATCCTAACAATTGGTATCAGAGCCTGGTCCTCTATTTTCAAAAGCCTAACATCTTGAGGAAGATTCTGACACCAGTACAGATGGAGAACTTAAGAAAGCAATTGGAAGGAGCTCTTGTAGACTATGATTCAGAGAAGTTGAAGAATATCAAACTTGAAGATGATTTAAGGACTGCACAAGAATTCATTCAAGGACTTCAGGATAATCTTACTATTGCTAGAAATAAAAGAAAAGAACTTCATGAGAAGATGCATAATGATAATGATGAAAAGGAAACTCTTAATGAGCTTGTGAACAAATTGAGGCAAGAAAACATGACTATGAGGAATGAAATACAAGATATGACTATGAGATTTTGTAAAGACATTAAAGATAGCAAGAAGAATGAAGATAACTTGATTAGGAGACTCAATGATGCTAGAAATGAAAATCTAAGACTCAGTCATGAAAATGATATGTTAAAGATAGATCCGATTCACATGCAACATGATAAAACTAAACTTATGAGACAAATGGGAATTCTGGAAAATGAGTTGGCTACTGCAAATCAACACAAAGAGAAATTTAAGAAAAGTTTAGAAGAACTTGATGATATGCTGAAAAGTCAGAAACCTAATGGAGATACAAATGGACTTGGATTTGAAGTTGGTGAAAGTTCTGGTATTGCAAATAATCATGATCACAGTAAACCGGTAAGATAACCTAATGCTTACAAATTTAATGGGACATGCTTTAACTGTAACAAGTATGGTCATAGAGCAAATCAGTGTAGATCTAGAAACAATCATAACATTAATGCACCCACCTGTCGATGTTCCAAATGCAACAAAGTTGGTCATAATTCAGAAAACTGTAGAATGAATGTGAGATGTCATGTTTGTGGAAGATTTGGGCACTTATCTAATCAATGCAGAACACAAACCAGCATAGGATATGGAAAGGCTATTTAGAAGAACAATGTGACTTGTTATGCTTGTAACAAAATTGGGCATACTGCAGAATTTTGTAGAAGTAAGACTTCACCGACAAACAATAAAGGACCTAGTTTGAAATAAAAGGTTGATGAGGTAAAGCAAGAATTTTCAAGACAATGGATTAGAAAGATAGGTCAGAATGTTGATGAGACTATTCCTTCACCAATAGAACAGAGTATTACTCCATCGGCAGGAGATTCTTCATCCAACTAAGAGGTAAACCTTTGGGGGTATTGCAGCAAGTTGAACATCATGCAAATTACCCTCAATTGATGGTGAGAAGATAGATTTCTTCTTTACCAGCAGATGTGTTAAGTTTTCACTTAACCAATGAGCATTTATTGCGGTTGTTGAAAGAAATTTCATTATAAATCATTGGTTTTCCTTCATTTTTGATTCACCGAGCATTCAAACTAGCAGAGAGCGCAAAATCTGAGTGAAGGCATTCAAGGTGAAGAAGTGAAGCAATTTCTTTCAAGCACTCAAACATTATCAGGCGGCTTAAGGTATTTTTCAAATGGCTTCCTCTTCTGCTCCCGAATTTATTGCAAACCCTACTGTAGTGGAAATTGTAAAATGCCCTAGGCCCGTTTTCAAAATTATTCCCAAGATAGCTAAGAAAGATGATTCCATAGGCACATTTTCAAAAATTCCTAAAGGTGTAGCTTATGTTGAACACCCTAGGATTTATATTCACTACAATATTGAAGAATTAGGTTCTGAGGAAGTGTTAAAGATGTTTAAAACCGTAATTTGTGATGAAAATGGAATTGTCAAACCTGAGCACAAGATTGTTGACACTTTAGTTTTTGTGGAAATCTTGAAAATCCTTGAATTTCTGGAGGAAGTTGTAAGAATTGTCCTAAGTAGAGCACATGGAGAATTTCTTTGGTTAGATTCATTCTGCAAATTCACCCGGCAAGTAATTAGGGCAGTGACAGGTTTACCCTCAACCGGTAGCAGACCAGAAAAGACAAAGAAGGTACGTAATAACATAGTCATGACCTTAACCGGAGCAACATCTAATAGTAGATCTATGAGAGTAAATGACATCAAGGATATCAATGTGAGATTCATAAGTATGATTTTAGGTTACAAGACTACACATGAAAACTGACTTAATTCAGTTTCTAGTCTTTGCATTAAAAGTGTTTATGATATGGTAAATTATAATGCAAAAATAGATGTGTGTGAATGGCTGAAGGATGAACTAGTAGATAACTTCAAAAAGATAAAAGGTGAAAAGAAAGGGACATTTTGTTTTGGTAATATTTTGGTATGCCTTATGTTGTATTTCTCAAAACAAATTCCTGGTATTGGACAGAAAGATTTAGGATATGACATACCGGTAGGCAAACAATTGCAAGAAGCTTTCACCAGCATGGGTACTGCTAGGGAAAACAATATAACTGAATACTTCAAAGCTTTCCAAGCCAAAATGAAAACTAGAGAGAGACTACCACAGAGTATAGTAGATAAATATGATAAGGAAATTTGTTTTGTGATTAAGAAAGATGAAATATGGATGGAAGCAGTTCTTCCTAGAACTATATGGGTATGTGAAATGGGTTATGAGGCTGATGTGAATATTATTGATACTTATGCTAAAGCCTTGTTAGAAGCACCTAGAGAACCAACAGAAAAAGTTTTTGGTAGTGCAGAAATAATTGAGAGTGGTGTACAAACAATCAAACAAAGAAAGAAATGAGAAAAGTACATAAGGAGTGCATCAAAATAGGTAAAGGAAATAAAAGAAAATGTTATGAACCTTACTGGAATAAAGGAAAGTGAACTGGAAGGATTACAATTGGAGGCACATATTTCATTGGTTGGTACATCATCTGACAGTGAGATACCTGTTGAATTTAAGAGAGTTGATAGGAAGAGAAAACCCTCACCGGTACCCTCTCCTTCACCTAAGAAAACAAGAACTCTGAGAAAGAAGCAACAAGCAATAAGACAATTGGAAAAGAAGTTAACACCCAAGAAGAAACAAAAAATAGGTTATACCACCTTTGGATAATTTACTGAATGAAATCACTGATGACGATAACTTGGCAAATGTGAGCAAACTGTATAACACATTCACTGATTCAGAAAAGGAAAGTATTGAAAATAGTAATATTCTACATCTGGACATATACAAGAAAGTGTTAATTGAAGTGGTAGATGACTTACCAAATGATCTATATAGAAGGTTAGATGCAAAGAGGATTGCAGTAATAGAGTTGGACAAGAAACTTAAGGTTGAAAAACTTCTAGATGTACATCTAGTTAACTCTAAAGAGGAGATTGATGAATTAATTTGTGAAGCTAATAGATCATTTTTTGCTAGTGGTCACTGGCAAGTGAGCTTAATGGCTGGTAGAGTTAATGAAATTGTAGAGGAAACGGCTAATAAATGGGATATCTTTTTTGTAGAAAAGGAAAAACAGGAAGAATTAAACCAACCTAAGAAAACATTCAAAGTATATCAAAAGGACAAGGATAAAGGGAAAGGTAAAGTTGGTGGAATACCAAACATCAAAATAACTGACAACTTACCACCACCATTGGATACTACACTAGTACATACTGATGATACACCGGCTACTGAAAATGTGGACATAACACATGATGACACTAACCCTAAATCAGAAATTCTATTCACCATGAATGTTGATACTTAGGAAGTGAACATTGTTGTGGACAAGGACAGCACAGAGGTAGAAAATGATATTGCTAGCAATGGAAACATTGTTGAGCAACTAGCAGAAAATGTTGAGGTTGAAATACAAACAGAGCAAGCAGAGCATACAGAGCAACCTTTGGACAATGGAATGAATACTAGTAGTATAGATGCTGGCACTGAGAAACCTACAGAGATAGAGATACTGGTAGTTGATAACACAGAGAAACCAACAGAGAAATCGGCAAAGGCATAGGTACATGTTGAGACAGTGAAACTGGTAATCACTGAGAAACCCAAACCATTTCTAGCTGAAATGGAAACTCGG
Source organism: Cryptomeria japonica (assembly GCF_030272615.1). Taxonomy (NCBI): domain Eukaryota; kingdom Viridiplantae; phylum Streptophyta; class Pinopsida; order Cupressales; family Cupressaceae; genus Cryptomeria; species Cryptomeria japonica. Next base: position 473,403,783 of record NC_081411.1, on the reverse strand, counting down.
ACTGATCCACCAGAGGTTGATACAAGCAAATTGGTTACTAATACTGGAAGCACTGAAATAATAAAGGCAATTGGTCAGACATCCAAATTCAAACCTACTAATGTGACAGTGGTACTTTTGGACTCTATTAAGAAGATAACTAACTGTAATGCATTGGCCTACAAGGCAATTGATGATACAATACCTATTCTTAAGATGATTGCACCAAAATTTAATGTAGATCATGTAAAGGACTCTTTAGGACAGTTGGACACATTGTCTAAATTTATTGCTGGAAATATAATAACAGTTGATAAAGTAAATGAGGATACATTCAAAGAGAAAACGGAAAAAGAAAAAGAAAAATTCTTTGAGGACACAATAAAGAAGTGCACTAAACATATTAACACACTTTTACCGGCACTGAATACAACAATTTTGGAGTATAAGGGACTGTACAAAGAAACATGCAAGCCACATCTATTGACCCAGGACATTGAAAAAGAAATAAGAAGAGTACAAAAGGAAATTGATGATATAGCTGATACCATTATTGGTTCATCCGAACCTAGTTATTGAGCAAGAAATAGAAGGATTTGAGGAAAAGTTGGAGAAATTTGAGAAGGAAAAAGCAAGGATCAAGGCAAATGCCAGAGAGCTTAAGCATAAACTTATTCCTAAATTGGATAACTTTATCTCTCTGAGAAATGAGATATCTAAGGCATTAATTCAAGGAGAAAGATCACCAGAAGAGCATATGCATCATCTCACCGGCATGATCCAATGAATTGAGGCAACCATGAATGATAGCAATAGATTCATGCAGATTTTCAACTTGGTTTTGGCAGACATATTTCAAATTGTAACCAACCGATTACAAACCTTAAGGTGAAATTTTGCACTCGTTTGACAATTTTTGACAACCTTTGTCATTGATGTCAAAGGGGGAGTAGTGGATAGAGAAAAATGGCTATTCAGAGGAGATCATCTACTCAGGGGGAGCACATATTTTTGGACTTCACTTTTTGGAAATAGTTTTTGGATTTTTCTCATGAGTGTTGCCATCAATGCCAAAGGGGGAGATTATTGGCATTATACACTCTAATGAGAACCGATGGTGTTGTCATTGATGGAAACCTTTAGGAAACCTTGTGGCATTCATATGGTAAACCATCAGTAGACACCGACACTGGCAGACACTTCACTGGCAGTGGCAACAATGTATATCGGTACCCCAGCCGATAGGAATAAACTTTTGTTTATTGTATTTAATTATAATTATATTTTGTAAAGCTAACATGGCATATTGTAATAGACTCATATATGTATGAGATCTTGTAAATCATTTTGAGATATGAGATGGAATAGGAATGAGCGAATAATAAGGAAGATATATGTGAATGCATAAGGTAGATTTTGTATAAGATTTATGGTTATAGTGTGAGCTTAAACCAGTACTGAACCTAGCATAGTTGATGCTTATTTGAAGTAGTACACTGTATTGGATTCTCATAAACCATTTTGTAAGTCAATGAGACTTCTGTTTTGTAGATTGAGCTATGAGCTCTAGGCAATTGGCCTTCCTACATGTACAGGCCCCTCATTGTAAGTAATATTTATTTATTGGCTAGTGAGTGAATATTGTGGGTCACAAATTCCACCGAGGTTTTTCCCACACCAGGTTTCCTCGTTAAACATATTGTGTTATGGTGTTTTTTATATGTTGTCTTTAATGTTCCTATTTACAACATTAATTCTTATTTACCGGTACACTATTTTGGAATGAAAAATACTTAATAAGGTTAAATATTTTGTTAACCGGTTAGATACTAATTCACCCCCCCCCCTCTCAGTATCTTTGGGACTATCATTAATCCTAACAGTGATACAGTTTTAAGAATGTTATCCACTGAGAATATTGGAGCAGTGACTGGTAAGATGGATGCGATGACCAAAGGTGAGTCAGTCGTGGCAAGATATAATCAAATAAATGGCTAGTGAAGCCTACAGCAGTTAACAACCAGTTAAGGTGAGATTTGTGTGGATTTTCTGGTTTTGCATTAAAAAGATCGAACATGACCCAGAGGTTCATGAAATTATGAGTTGCAGAGGTAGATAAGGATGAGTTTCTAGTGAGATTGATGGAGAGAGTGCAGAGAGAGTGCAGGAAGATTTGGAAAGATTTGAATTTCAAATCTACCAAGTGTTAGGTTTAAACTCATTGAGGAATCAGCCAGTATGTGTTGGCAAAATATGGTATAAAGGTTTTTGGCAAAAACCAAAAAGATTGATCATAAAAAATGCAAAGTAAAATTTTAAGAGAGGCAATCCAGCAAGGTGAGAAGAGGGAAGAACTGCTAAGTGAATAGCAAAGTGGTGAAGAGAGTGTGTAGAGCTCAGATAGTGTGAAGAGAAAAGAAAGAATGCAGAGCACCAGTAGAGTGCAGAGCAAGTGTAATGCAAAGCACCAGTAGAGTGCAAAGCAAGTGTAACTAGTGGTCAAACCAAAGAGCTTCATTTAGATCTGATTAAGTTAAGAGTAGCTATTACAGCAGATCATTCTCTCTGTTGTTTTCTAATAACTACAATAGTAAAATCCCTTAACAAGAGGACTTTAATAGGTCCCTTTGTAAAATCCCTTAACCAGGTGACATATTAAATGATGATCCTAAGTCCTTTAACAAGGCTACCTCTAATAGGGTAAAGGTTCTAATAGGGTAAAGGTTCTAACAGGCCTTAAAGAAAATCTCCCAACTGGGTGGCACTTTATAGTGTCCTTGTAATCTCCTAATAGGGATGGCTCCTCACCGGGAGTACTCCAAAAGAGTGCAAATATTGTGAGTTTCTACTCACACCGTGGTTTTCTCCCATTTAGGTTTCCACGTGATAAATCTTAGTAGTCATGTGTGTTTGATTTTAGGTGTGCATATTTCTTATTAATGTTTCTTATACTAATAAGTGTTAAGTTTGAATAGAAGTTTTGATTAAGTTTAAATCTGGAACAAATTGGTATAGTGTTGATTCACCCCCCCCCTCTCAACACCGATTGGGACTAACACTTCCCACCATCATAATGTTTAGTGGTGACCTATTTTAGATCTTTGTCTTGGCTGACTTAGAGGATTATGTTTTTTCAAAGACAGTATATGTAGGAGTATGATCTAGATGAGTTAGTATGGCTTTTTTTGTTGAAGATATGTGAGATTTAAATAATCCAGTTGATGTGCAAATTTTTGGTATGTATTATTATCAAAAGTAGCTCTGGCAGTGCAGACTGATTTTTAGTGGAGGATTCTCTTTTATCTTTCTCTCTTCGGCAGTGAGCCTCTTTCTGGGAAGTGAGCCCTCCAGCAGTGAGCCTTTCTGGGATGTGAGCCCTCTCGTAGTGAGCATCTTGGCAGTGAGCCATCCTTTGTAAAAAATCACCTTAACCGGTGTTTCCATATTGAGAATTAGCATTCTTCATGGTTTTTCCCTTCTAGGGTTTTTCACGTAAATTTTGGTCTCCTCTATGTCTGATATGTTATGTGCACATTCTTTCATGCTTTATCTGTTTTGATTAATTATGCTAATTTTTTTGCATTTGTGAATAAAGCTTAAATAATATTTTTATTGTCAACTTATTCACTCCCCCTCTTAGTTGCCTAGATATTCAACAATTGGTATCAGAGTTGTGGTTCCTTGATATAGAGCTTAACTTCTTGAGGTAGATCCTAATCCGATGGTACAAAAATTATCCATTCCTATCTTTGAAGGATATTATTGTAGTTTATATAAAGTGAAGATGAGAGGTTATCTGGTGTCTCTGGGCTACAACACTTTGAAGGCTATAGAGACTAAGTATGTTCAATCAGTGATTGGTCTTACTACTCTGAAAGAGATTCAAGCCTATGAAAATGAGAGATTTAAGTTGACAAAGAGGCTAACAGCTAAGCGAAGGTATGAAAACCTGAAGATGAAAGAAGGAGAAGACATAGTAAGCTATTTTGAGAAGGTTGACAACAAAGTTAGTGAAATCAGAGAACTCAGAGGCACCTTGAATGATGAAGATGTAATTGACAAAATCTTGATGACTCTACCGATGAGTTACAATGATAAGATCTTAGCCATTGAAGAAACTATGATCTGAAGAAGTTCACTAGAGAGAAGCTATTTGGTACTCTGACTGCATTTGAAGTGAGAAAGTTTAGAAAGGAAAAAGACAAATCAGAGACAACATTCAAATCATTTTAAGATGATATGGAAGCAAACTTTGTGAGGAAACTAAAGAAAGGCATTGGTAAGTACAAAGGTATGTTACCCTTTAAATGTTTTAGATGTGGAAAGATTAGTAATATAGCTAATAGATGTCCAAAAAGGAGAATAAGACAAAATTTTAAGGAAAAGAAGGGAAAGTTTAATAAGAAAGTCTATTATATTAAGGATGATGTTGGCATCTCAAATGATAAATCAAACTAGGAAAAAGGTGATTGTTTATTTTTGGTAGAAAAGGATGTTCCTAAGTTTGATAATTCTAGGATTGTTGCTAATGCATTTCATGCTAGAAGAGATAAGAATGAATGGTTGATTGATAGTGGATTCCCAAATCATATGACTAGTGATAAAAGTAAGTTCATAAAGCTTGACAAATACGATAGAGATTTTGTTAGGTTACAAGATGATCAAACAACACAAATTGTTGGGATTGGTTCAATTACTTTTGATGGAAAACATAACACTGACAATGTTTATTATATGAAGGGTTTGCATCATAATCTTTTGAGTGTTAGACAAATGTGAGAAAATGGATATAATGTTGTTTTCCAAGATAATGAATGTGACATCCAAAAGGAGTTTGGAATGGTTATTACATCTAAAAGAAGAACAAATGGAAATATGTATCAACTAGAAGGAGCTACAAGATATTGTTTAGTATCACAACTTGATGATAGATGGCTATGGTACCAAAGGATGTGCCATATCAACTTTCACAACTTGGTGTGGATCAATTCAAGGAGTCCAATGAGAGCTTTACCAAGATTAACTAAATTGGAGAACAACATCTGCAAGGAATATCAAGTAAGAAAGCGGACAAAAACAACATTCAGAAGAAAAGAGTACTCGGCCACCGGATTATTCGATTCAGTTCACACAGATCTATGTGGTCCGAATAGAACAAGGAGCTTGCAAAGTGAGAGGTATTTTGTGTTACTGATTGATGATTATTCTAGGATGACTTGGGTTGCATTTTTAAGGAAGAATTTTGAGGCATTGGAGAAGTTCAAGATATTCAAGAAAAAAGTTGAGAATGAGGTTGATAAGAAAATCAAATGTTTAAGATTTGAGAGAAGTGGAGAATTTATTTCTGATGAGTTCAATGATTTCCATGAGAAACATGGCATTAAAAGATAGTTCTGCCCCTCAGACACCACATCAAAATGGTGCAATGGAAAGAATGAACAAAACTATACAAGAGGCAGCTAAAATAATGATGAAATCAACAAAACCACTAGAAGTTTGCTGGAGAGAAACAGTTCACATAGCATCATATATTCTTAACAAAATTTTATACCAGAGGAAATATGGGACAACATCCTTAACTTTGGCATGAAAGAGCTCTGATTGTAAAATATTTCAAAGTATTTGGAAGCAAGTGCTATATCTGGAGATATGAGAATAATCTTGGAAAGTTTGAGAGCAGAGTAGATGAAGGCATATTCTTAGGCTATTCAACAAAGAGCAAAGTGTATCAGTGTTACAACAAAAGGTTGAATAAGATTATTGAAAGTGCAAATGTGAAGGTTGATGAAAGTAATTCAAAATACTGGGAAATTATGGAAATATATGAATCTAATGGGTCCAAAGAAAAGAAAAAGTAAGAGGAAATTAGAAGTGAAGAAAAAAATGATCAAGATGCTCTGACATCTACATACAAGACCCCAAGGTATATTCAGAAGAATCATTCAAAAGATTATATTATTGGAGATAAGAGCAAGGGTATCATCACAAGAAGCAAAGCAACTCAAGAACATGTTTTGTTATTTTTACTATATGAAACTGAGCCAAAGATAGTAGAAGAAGCTTGTAATGATCAAAATTGGATGAAGGTAATGAAAGAAGACATAGATCAGATTGAAAAAAATATGACATGGGAATTAGTCAAAAGATTGAAAGACAAGAATGTGATTGGAACTAAATGGGTATTTTAGAACAAGCTAGATAAAGATGGAAAGGTTGTAAGAAATAAGGCAAGGTTGGTTTGCAAAGGTTATACTCAGATTGAAGGCATTGACTTTGATGAAACTTATCCCCGATTTCTCTAATGGAGGCAATCTAGATTTTCTTGATGTTTGTAGTATTTAAGGACTTCAAGGTTTATCAAATGGATGTGAAATAAGTATTCTTGAATGGAGAATTGAAAGAAGAGGTTTATATTGAACAACTGAAAGGTTTCAAGTTGAAAGATGATCCAAACATTGTTTGCAGATTGAAAAAGGTTTTGTATAGACTGAAACAAGCTCCTAGAGCTTGGTATGAAAGACTAGACAAGTACCTAATTGATCAAGGATTTCAAAAGGGTTTGGCTAATAGCAATTTATACTTCAAGACCGATTTAGGTAAAATCCTAATTGTTGTAGTGTATGTTGATGATATAATCTTTAGAGGAAATGAAGGTATGTGAAAAAGATTCTCTAATGAGATGCAGAAAGGATTTGAGATATCTATGATTGGTAAGTTAAATTTTTTCCTTGGTTTGCAAGTTAATCAGAATGATAAAGGAATTTTCATTTCTTAGTCTAATTACATCAAGGAATTGTTGAATAAGTTTGGGTTGGATAATTCCAAACCAATGTGTACACCTATTGTTACTACTTATCAGATTGCCATTAGTTTTATGTCAAAGTTATACTATATACTCTAGTCGGTTATCTATTACTGAAATATTCAGTTGGTATGTACAATCTAGTTGGTTACAGAAGAAAGTAGTCATAGAACGAAGTATACACCGAGCTGTCTACCAAGTATCTTTACATGTCTACCAAGCAGCAAAGATGACACACTGAGTTGATTTACACCGAGTGAAACATGTTACCAGATTCATTGAACCTAGACATGCATATGAAAATGTGTTACAAGATTGAGGCACATCTAACCATTATCACATTGGAAATTGCACTTAAAGATTGTGTATGATTTTGAGGTTATCTAACCAATGAAATATTTTGCATGGTTATTCATTCAATAAATCGTGTTTGTAAGATCAAAGCAATGAATTGGATCACCGCCATAAGAGATCTATTTATACATCATCAGTTAAGAGTTAAAGGTGTGTGCATGAGTGTAAGAAGAGTGTTATAGAGACACATAGGTCACCAAGAAGGTTTTCAGAGAACAGTCGAAGAACAGAGTAAATAGAAGGGTTGACCAAGTTACTATATGGGTTATCGAGGTATGCTATAAGCAAGGTAATCTATTCTGAGCACATAGAATCTGCTATAACATTCTAGATGTAAAGTTGCAGATATTTGTAATGATTTTATTGTAATATTGTGAAGTTGTAAGAGAAACCTTTAACAGGGTAAAAGACTCTAATCAAGTCTATAAATTGTAAAGCCTCTAACCAGGTGTAGCATTTAGATGAAGTGTTGTAAAATCCTTTAGCAAGGTAGATCTAACAGATCTTGTTACTCCTAACAGGGTAAGCTATCAGAAATAGCTAAACATGTAGCTCTAACCGAGCACTCTTTATTATTGCAGTAGTGAAGTTGTGGGTGCCATCCCCACTACAGTTTTTCTCTCTAACCAAGAGTTTCTACATAATCAAAATATATGTGTTATGGAGTGAATCATGTATGATTGTTATCTATTTGTTTTAGTTTTATATTATATTACTGCACTATTCGGTTTATGCATAATAGTAAAGATATTGTTGAAGAAATGTTTTGAAGTACTGATTCACCCCTCCCCTCTCAGTACATTAGCTTTCCATATTGGGCCTAACAATTGGTATCAGAGCTTGAATCTTGGAAAAGGGTTTAACTACCTAAAGAGAAAGATTTTATCAATGGAAGGCTATAAACAATCTCGAAGGATTGTGTATCTACAAGAAGAGCTGGATCATGCTAATCAAGTGATTACAGACATGCAAAGGCAAATGCAAAAATCTCTGAAAGTGAGAAGAATATTATCTGATGATTTGTAGGACTCTCAAGAGTTAGTGGAACAAATTGAGACATCATCTAAGAATAGTATATCTGAAGAGACTGAAGAAATGATTGGAGTATTGAAAGAAAAGAACAAAGCATTGGTTGATCAACTGAAATCAATGAAAAGAGAACATGAACATTTCAACACACAAATGACTGAAAATCTTGATGCATTGAGAACAGCTAAGGATAAAGTAAGAGATATAGAAAGAGAGAAACAACAACTTGAAGTCTTAGTATCTAATAAGAATGATGATATCACAAGGTTAACTAGAATTCAACAAAACCTATCAGATCAACTAGGTTATGCACATCATGAAGCAATTATGAAGAATGATGAGAATCAAGCATTGAAACTTGAAGTATCAAAGTTAACCGATGAACTTGAAACAAAGAAGAAATCCAAAGAAACACTGAAGAAGAGTTATGAAGCATCAAAGATTTTGGATGAGCAACTGAACACAAGATGACCCAACAAAGATGCAGGACTCAGTTACAAAGGAAAAGTCTCTACCGAGAAAGGAATTCATACCACTAAGAGAGGAGAATCATCAAAGCTAGCTGGAAACAAGAATAACATCAAAAGAAAGAAGCCTATTTGCAACTATTGTGGAAATCAAGGTCACACTGCTAACATATGCCAAATCAGAAAAGGTAAGCAATGGAATGCCACTAAGTCCAATGGTTATTGTTACAATTGCAATAAATATGGTCACACATCTAATCAATGTAGGACAAAGTCTTTTAACAATTATCAGAAGGCAAAATTTAAAGGGTTTTGTAAAAATTGCAATAGATATGGACATAGTACCGAGAAGTGTTGGTTTAAGCAAAAGAACTATATTTGGTATGCACACTGAGCAAATGCTAGAGGTTACCAAACTCACATAGATCCTTACCAACAGTATTCTACAGTACCATGGGATTATAATACAAGGATATGGTGTGAATGTTGTGGAAGATATGGACATATTAGTGCTAACTATTTTATAAGGTTTGGGATGTACAATCAAAGATCATGGAGAAATCCTGGTATGGCATGTTTTCATTATCACAAACTGGGACACTTAGCTGGAGATTGCAGAGATCAACCTAGAAAAGACACTCAGGAAATAAAAGAAAAATTTAAGATGATTTGGAAAAAGAAGGAAATTGTGTCAAATAAAGAAAGCACATTACCTACCGAGTTAGGTGCACCTATTCCAAATTAATCGGTAAAGGTATGAAGGGACTGCATTCTCTGAAGGTTAGAATCTTAACATTTCCTATTATATTATGTACTAAATTCAAAAATCTGCATAGTTAAGATGTAAAAGTAAGTTTGAAATTCTATCAAAGTCTTTTGAAGCACTTTACAGGAAACCTATCAAGTCGGTAAATGAAGGAAGCTTGGTTACTAGGTTAAAACGGAAAAAGGAGAGCAAATCAGTTAAAGATGAACTGAGTGCATTTAATGTTTTTGACCTAACCCACATGGAGCCCAATAAGGTATTTTGTGTACTTAAAAGCATTTTCACGGTCATTTACACTTACCAAGTTTTCGAGAGAATAGAGCAAAGCAAATCAAAGGTGATCAAAACCTCCGACAAAGCAAATTCAAGGTATTTACATCAAACTCAACACATCGTTAAGCTAGTTTATCTATCTTATCTAGTTACCATTATCTGCTAAGTATAAAGCATTTGTCGTTTGAAATCCCGAAACCCTAAGGACTCTTTGCTAGTTTTTATCTGAAATCTACAATGGCGCCCAAGATCCAAGATCCCATAGTTGTCAAGAATGTAGAAAAGCCCTCACTAAAATACTCTTTGACTCCCAAAGTCACTTCTAAACTAGATGACAAAACCGCCTTTTCACTCATCCCAGACAGAGTGTTACTAGTCAAAGATGTGAGATTCTTTACCAAATGTCATGTTGAAGAACTCAGTCATGTTGAAATCAAAGACACCTATGATGAGCTATGTATCGATGGTATATTGAACAGCAAGTATGAGCACATCAAAGTCAAGGGATTAAATGAAGCCCTAACCTATCCTTGTGTGTTCAAACCCAAGTGGGTCAAGTTTGTTCTAAGCAGAGTTCACGATGATTTCATGTGGCTAGAAGAACAACCATTTAAGATTACCAAGGAAATCATTCATCTGATTGCTGGTTACCCTATCTATGATCATGCCTAAGCCTAGAAGATGATATCACAGAAGGAATTGATTAGTTTAACCAGAGTGGAATCTGATTATAGAGGATTGAAATTAAATAATGTCACTGATGAAGAACTAAAATTTTCCATTAGAGTAATGGGCTACTATTTCTTCCAATCAGCAAGGGAAAACAGTTGTCCCTGTGCAGTAGTAGACTTGGCATACAAAATTGTGAAAAAGGGAATAAAAATTGACCTATGTGAGGTTTTGTTGAAGAACCTATTTGAAAGTATGAACATCATCAAGAAGCGGAAGAAGAACAACTCGGCTAATACTCTAAAGTTTGGATCAGTACTGGTATGCATGTTTTTCTACTTTGAAAAATTCTTTCCATCAGTCGGTAAAGTTGTTTGGGAGCTACACCGACCTATCACCCATCAGATTAATGACTTCATTAAGAAGTTAGGTGATAATTTCAATGATATCATTGATGATTAATTCAGTAAATTTCAAGAGAAAATGCATAACAGATATAGGATTCCACCCCAGCTAGTAGAGAAATACAAAAATGATATATGTTTTGAAGTTGACACCGATTACTGTTATGTGAATGTTGTGGAACCGAGGACTCAATCTTTGTCACCAATGGGTTACAAGATTGATTTTGACATCACAAAAAAGCAAATTGATGCATTTCTTACATTGCCTAGACATGCTACCGAGCTGAGGTATGGTACCCATAAGGAAGTAAAGGAAAAGGTAAAGATGAATATTGTAGTACCCAAAGCTACAAGAAAGGCAACAAAAATGATAAAAGCATTGTTTGAGAAATTTGGAGAAGACTCTTCCTCTACACCTGTCAAATGCACCATTACCATTACCTAAGAGGAATCTGAAGCCCAAGAGGCAGCTATAACATTGAGCACTGAATTGCCTAAGGGTAAAGTGTTAAAGAGAAAGAAACAGGACACATCAAAAGTCTCACCGACTCCACCTCTAGTAAAATGACCTAGCACTAGAGCATTTGCAGCTTCACCGAGTAAGAAGACAAAGAGTGTAACTGTTCCCAAGGTAACAAAGACATACAAGAAATCTACTCGGAGACTCATTTTGGCAAAAGAGTCTAGTGATACCGAATCAGAAGATGCAAGCAAATTTCAAATTTTCAAGAGCAAGAAGGTAAATATACATAGTGTTGAAAACTTATGTGCTAATCTGAAAGAATATGGTGGATTTGGAGGATTTAGATATGTCAAGTATGAAATCAAGAACAATGATGAAAAGAGACAAATTGAAGAAGTTGTCATCTGCACACTTCTAAAGTTTCGGTTAGCTTCATTGGAACTAGCTAAGTCACTTCCAAATGAACTATATCTGCATATTGATAATAGGTGGAAGTATGAAATGGACTCAGAGAAACAAATCAGAGAGAGAAGTCTGGTTCATTTGTTCCCTGATATGTCAGTCGCTAAAATAAAGCAACATCTGACCACCTACAATTCAAAGTTTCTTGTCAAATAGAGAGCCTTAAAACTAATGAATGGGCTATATATTGAAGTAAAAAATGAGACAAAAGAAAAGTGGTAGGAAATCTTTAAAATCAAGGATGTCGGTGAGCAAGCTACAGTTGAAATCGTTGATGTCATCAAGCATGATCCTGATGTCACCGAGCAAAGTCCTGATGCTACCGAACAAGATCCTGCTGACACCATTCAAATCGATGAAGATGTCATGGATTCAAAGGCACCGGAATAGGAAATGATAGAAGGCACTGCATATGCAAAACTTGTATCTAGTGAATCAGTCTTGGAACAAGTTCAGCCTTATCCACTGGTCAAGCAACCTGTCTCAACCGAAACCCCTTAGGATATAGATCAAGGCACTGAAGGTCACAAGTTTACAGCAGGAGAAGGTACTACTCAAAAATAGACATCTTACGCACCTTCTAACACTGAGACTGTTGCAACTAAGACACCAAGTACCGAGACACTGAAGGACTCTATAAAGGCTAAAGGAATTGATCAAAGTGTTGCCTCTACCGAGCAACCTACCGAGGGTCATCAAGCCTCACAAGCCATTGTCTTAGTTCCATCGGTGAAAGGAAAAGAAAAGAAAGTGAAGAAGCATAGTTTTAAAGTTGATTTGTCAAAACCCATAGTGTTGCCCAATGTAGACATAGCAAAATTAAAGGGGCAAGCACTCATTGATTTCGGTGAACTATGCAAAGCAAAGGCCGAACAAGAGAAGTAAATGGCCATTGAAAAGAAAAATAAAGTACTTCAGAAGGTAAAAGCACTCCTAATAGATATGCTACCTGAAGCTATAGTACCAACAGATGCAGCCATCCACATTCAACTGGATGAACTCCTAACAAAGATAGAGACATCTAGAATAGATGCATCGGAGTATTTGAGCAAGCTAAAAGACAAAGAGCTCACTGTCAAGATAATAGAAGAGGTACAAAAAGCTATAGCTATTGGAAAAGTTAAACTTGTCAAATTTATTGCCGAGTTGACTCCTCAACTCAAGCACATTCATTATTTATTTCAGAAACTCTGCACATTTTCTTTATTCATTAAAGACATTAAGAATAAAATAGAGGCAATCGAGAAAGAGATCACCGACTCTCACATAAGTTGACCACCGAGCCAAGTTCAATTTAGAATTTTTATACAAATTTACAATGGCTCATGGCTCAACAATTGGACTTAAGAAATGATGAACACAAGATCCGGATGGACATAATGACCCTTCAGACATTATTCCTTCCACATCTTTCATCAATCCAAGAACAGATCAACCAAGCCACATACTTATCTACTACTCAAGAGGGAAGCACTATAGATAGCTTAATATCACTATTGGCTGATATTCAAGCACATAATTCTTTAATGGACAGTGTAAAGGATGCACTCTCTATCACTCTCATCGACACCTGGACCAAGTACAAATCCATTTTTGATCAGTTACCACCCCCGAATGGTAATTAAGTTTTTGATGTTTTTCAAAAAGGGGGAGTAATATGATACAGTACTTAGTGGAGTAATATGTTACAGTACTAGGGGAGTAATACAATATATTTAGGGAGTGATTCAGTATTGAGAGAATGGTATAGTTTTTGAAGTATAGTATACAGGGGGAGTATACCAAGCATAATATGCAGAGTATCTAAGAGCAGTAAACCGCACAGTGTACAGGATAGTAAGCATAGAATAGGAACAAATCATCAAGCATGCAAAACTTAGAATTTTATACAGTATATCGATAAGGGGAGTATGTTTGATATATTATTATTGACTATTGTATATACTGTTAGCATAGTCAAATTTTGCAAGTATATGGATTATTGAGTTATAACTTTGAAAGTAGTTTTTGTCAAACATCTCAACTAATGTCAAAAGGGGAGATTGTTACTACTTATCAGATTGCCATTAGTTTTATGTCAAAGTTATACTATATACTCTAGTCAATTATCTATTACCAAAATATTCAGTCTGTATGTACAGTCTAGTCGGTTACAAAAGAAAGAAGTCACAGAACGTAGTATACACCGAGTTGTGTACCGAGTATCTTTACATGTCTAATGAGTAGCAAAGATGACACACCGAGTTGATTTACATCGATTGAAACATGTTACCAGATTCATTGAACTTGGACATGCATATGAAAACGTGTTACAAGATTGAGGCACATCTATCCGTTATCACATTGGAAATTGCACTTAAAGATTGTGTATGATTTTGAGGTTATCTAACCAATGAAATATTTTGCATGGTTATTCATTCAATAAATCATGTTTGTAAGATTGAAGCAATGAATTGGATCACCGTCATAAGAGATCTATTTATACAGCATGAGTTAAGAGTTAAAGGTGTGTGCATGAGTGTAAGAAGACTGTTACAGAGACACAGAGGTCACCAAGAAGGTTTTTAGAGAACAGTCGAAGAACAGAGTAAACAGAAGGGTTTACCGAGTTACTATATGGGTTACCGAGGTATGCTATAAGCAAGGTAATCTATTCTGAGCACATAGAATCTGCTATAACATTCCAGATGTAAAGTTGCAGATATTTGTAATGATTTTATTGTAATATTGTGAAGTTGTAAGAGAAACCTTTAATAGGGTAAAAGACTCTAATCAAGTCTATAAATTGTAAAGCCTCTAACCAGGTGCAGCATTTAGATGAAGTGTTGTAAAATCCTTTAGCAAGGTAGATCTAACAGATCTTGTTACTCCTAATAGGGTAAGCTATCAGAAATAGCTAAACATGTAGCTCTAACCGAGCACTCTTTATTATTGCAGTAGTGAAGTTGTGGATGCCATCCCTACCACAGTTTTTCTCTCTAACCAAGAGTTTCTGCGTAATCAAAATATATGTGTTATGGAGTGAATCATGTATGATTGTTATCTATTTGTTTTAGTTTTATATTATGTTACTACACTATTCGGTTTATGCACAACAATAAAGATATTGTTGAAGAAATGTTTTGAAGTACTGATTCACCCCTCCCCTCTCAGTACATTAGCTTTCCATATTGGGCCTAACACCTATGACCACCAAATACATGTTAACTAGAGATGATAAATCTCTTAAGGTAGATGCAAGTAAGTACAGGTCAATGGTTGGAGGACTGTTATATTTTACTACTACCAGACTGGATATCATGTATGCAATTTTTTTGGCAACCAAATTGTAGCAAGAACCAAAAGAATCACATGTTGTAGTTGTAAAGAGGATATTTAGATATTTGAAAGGCACAAAAGAGTTTGGTTTGTGTTATCCCAAGAACTCAAATTCAGCTTGACAACCTATATAGATATAGACAAGGTTGGAAGTGTTGATGATAGAAAAAGTACTAGTAGAGGAGCATTCATTCTTGGCTCTCGGTTGGTTGCTTGGTCGACCAAGAAGTAGGACTCTATGTCCCTATCTACATTTGAAGTAGAATACTGCATCATCTTCATGTTACACTCAAATCTTATGAATGAAGCAAACTTTAAAGGACATTGGTGTAAAGTTTGATGACCCTATCTCAATCATTAGTGACAATACCAGTGCAATCAATATTTCAAAGAATTTAGTACAACATTATAGAACAAAGCATATATCTATATGGTACCATTTTTTGAGGGAAAAAGTGTTGGATAATGAAGTCAAACTTGAGTATGTACCTACAAAGGACCAGATTGTAGAAATATTTACTAAGGGATTGTGTAAGGATACTTTTCACTATCTTTGGGAGAAGTTAGGGGCATTACCCCTTTCCAATTTGAACTAATGTGCATTTTGATGTGCATTGGTTCAATGAGTAGCTTGCATATTCTTATCTAGATTGAAGCTTGGGTGCTTCCTCATAGGGGGAGCAGGAGTGAATTTCATAGGGGGAGTTTTTCTCTCCTTTGTCATTGTTGTTAAAGGGGGAGAGAGAGTATGATATATGTTGATATGTTTATTGTCTTGATAGATGTTTCCATCAATGATAAAGGGGTTTATCATTAGCATTATGTTATATGTTGTCATTGATGTCAAATCCTATGGTCTAGATTAGGTCTGGATATGGTATGTTACACAGAAGTGTATGTATGTTGATATGTTTATTGTCTTGATGGATGTTTCCATCAATGACAAAGGGGGATATTATTAGAATTATGTTATATGTTGTCATATATGTCAAATTTTGTGGTCTAGATTATGTTTGGATGTGGTATGATGAGCACCAGTGTATGTATGAGATTGTGTTAAGAGTTTGGAGGTTTCTAGGATGTCTTAGCTTTTTGAAAGATGTGTTCAATGCTATTTTTGGCTCTAGATTGATCTAGAAGTCAAGTGTGTTGGTCCAAACATTGAGGTTGTGTAATGACAGTTGCATAGTGTGTGGATAATGTTTCGGGTCCTGCTTTGGCGATGTATGTAATGTGTTGATGTGTTCGATGAGGAACATTGTGATATGCTTCACTTCTCACTCCTTCCCACCACCAAAATGCTTAGTGGTGACCTATTTTAGATCTTTGTCTTATTTGAATCAGAGGATTGTGTTTTTCTAGAGACAATATATGTAGGAGTATGATATGGATGAGTTAGTGTGGCTTTTTGTGTTAAAGATATGCGAGATTGAAACAATCTAGTTGATGTGAAATTTTGTGTGGTGGATTGTTACCAGAAGTAGTTTCAATAGTGCAGACTAAGTTTTAGTGGTGGATTCTCTTTTATCATTCTCTCTTCGGCACTGAGCCTCTTTCTAGGTAGTGAGCCTTTCTAGGTAGTGAGCCCTCTCACAATGAGCATCTTGGCAGTGAGCCATCCTTTGTAAAAATCACCTTAACTGGTGTTTTTATATTGAGAATTATGATTCTTCATGGTTTTTCCCTTCTAGGGTTTTTCACATAAATTTTGGTGTTCTCTATGTCTGATCTATTATGTGCACATGTTGCACATATTTTCATGCTTTATTTGTTTTGATGAATTATGCTAATTGTTTCAGAACTATCAATAAAACTTAGAGACAATTTTTATTGTCAACTGATACACCATCCCTCTTAGTTTCCCAAACATTCAACATAATTTCCAATTGAATTTAAAAAATTTAGAGGTTATATTCACAAAAACCCTAATTTTTAGTTCTAAGATTGAGATTGTGACTTGTTTAATTTGGATTAATTATTTCAGATCTAATTTGGGAACATTTTAAATATCAATTTACATTCATAGATATCGTTTTAATCAAATTATATAAATTTGGAGGTCAATTCATTAAAAAACCTAATTTATTTTGGTTAATTGGATTTGTGGGTTGCATAATTCATCACTTTGATTTTCAGATCTAATTTTAAACATTCAAAATGGCACTTAATAGATCTGAATTATTTTTTATTTTACATATTATTACATTGATTTTTACTTACACTTATCATAATCATGTGCTGGATAACGGTTTCTTTCACTTCACCTTGCTTCTTTTCATTCATAGCACTTTGCCATATTACATTTTTAGAATTTCTAATTTTTTTCCTTTCAATCAATTAGATCTCAAAGCTTTCATTTATAGTGCATGTTGTCTTATGATGATATTTTTAGGAAAATGCATTACATATATAGACCACATTAAAGCTTTTCTAGATCCCAATCCTAGAGATGCTAATAGAAAATCTAATATGTGTGCCTCTCCTAGGGAATCTAATGTGAATGAAGAAAAAGATAATACTCCTATCAATGATCTCTCTAATGGAGAGAGAATTAAAGAGAAACATGACCCCATCTTCTTCTCATGCACATTCCCTGGTGCAATGGGGGTAAGATTAAAATATTGGTGTTTCTATCTCTCTATATCCCCCTTATTTTTCGAGTGCCTATCTTATTCATGAATAAATTTGTAGAGAATATTATGTAATGAATTTATTCATGATCTATCTCCCAACATAACATTAAGTAAATATGAGGCCTTAGATGATAAGGATCTTCTTTCCCAACCCACTAAAGAGGATATGCATGATGATAGAAAGGAAAATCCTCCTTTACAAGACATTCCTTCTTCATCTACCCATCCCTTTGTTTTTTATTACGATAAAAGAAATTTTTGAAGGGACCCTGAAACCCTTTACAAAAGATCCTTCAAAAAATACAGCATTAAGAAACAAGAAGGAACAAACAACTAAAAAACCAACAAAGATACCAGCAAAATCCAGTAAAAAGATCCACAAAACCAACAACGTCCGGCCAAAGTAGACAAAAAATAGAAAAGGAACTACTTAATGTTTTTCAGGGTATTAGCCAGATTTTCGCTAATCCCATGCAATTATTTAATATTATCCCTAAGTTTAGGGATTTCCTTAGAAGAGGCCACAACAACTTTCTTCATGCTCACCCTTGTTCTCTTTGCCACTCCACCAGGAGCACTTTCCGCAGTCCCAATCTCGATGGCATCTTCATCAATATCAAGGTCCATGACTAGTTTGGGAGTGCTGGAGATCTCAAGGACCTTAGAGATTTCCTCTAGGTTCTTAATATCCGGAATCATAACCAATAGGTTTTTCATAGTAGTTTTTCCTTCCTCCAGATTATCAATCTGAGCTTCCATCTTCTTAGCTTTTTCCTCCATGTCCTGCTTCCATTGCTTCTAGTCCCTTTCATCTTTCTTCCTTCTCTCTTCCCACTACTTCCCATTTTTTTCTAGATTCTTAATTCCTTCATAAGTCCACCTGTCAAAACCCATTCTAGCCTCAGATAGGTTTTTGAGATTATCCAGAAATAACCCTTCTCCATCATACTCCTTATCCTTGCTCGGACTCTCCTTGTCCATCTCTTGCTGAAATTCCTTATTCTTCTCCTGCTCAATATCCATTTCTTTTTCCTCATCATTCTTATTATCCTCCTCCTCCATTGGCTGGCTATTGACATTGCCTAAACTAACATTGTGGGTAGGACTATCTTGGTCAAAAATATCCTCAGCTTCTCCTTCCTCTTCCTCCACATCCTCTTCTTTCTAGCTTTCCTCCCCTCTAGACTCATTTGTTTCCATCTCACTACCATCTTTTTTGGTATCCTCTAAATCATTCTTGTCCTCTTGAATTTTCATCCCAGTAGGACTTTTTCTCTTTTTGCTCTAAGTCGACTCTTCCTTGCTGGGCCTGCTTTCCTCCACCTTTCTCTTACCTTTCCCTGGAGACGCAGACAATCTCTTATTTTCTTGGATAGCAGGGATTTTGCAGTGCTCATAGATGAGCAAAATGAGGCCACAATGAAGCACCGAAGTCAAAGGGTTCTTGTTGTGCTTATTAAGAGACCTTGACAGAGACCTGAAGAGGTAGTAGGGTAGGGAAATTCTTTTCTCATGCTTGAAATGATTTAACAACACAAAATGGTATGTGTGGGCCCTAGTAAAATGACCCTCCACTGTAATGTATTCCATGATAGCATTCAACACACAACCCCAAATTTTCTTAATGTTTGAAGCATCATAATATCCCCCCGTAGCTTTACCAATTTTTGCCCTCTCCTTCTCTTTACGTGGAAAAATCTTAACTGCATTATTAGAAACTTTCAAATCTTTAAAAAAATTAAGACCTGAGTGGGGCATACCTATTACTATCACTATGAGGTCCGCATCCAACTTAAACCTCACACCATGAATTTTGAAAGACCCATTAATCCAGTTTTCAGTGACTTTGGTGACTGCAAGATTAACCCTACCTTTATCATTATCGACTAGCTTCTCCATGAAATTCATCATGAACCCTTTTTCTAGCTTAGTCCATACCTTTTTCATTTCCTTCCATCTGGAGATGTTATCTGGTTCCTCTCTCCTTAAATCCCCTCTCATTTTCAAGTTCAAAATACCAACTCTATTCTTCTGCAGTTTCGGAGCTTCCTTTTAGTTGCCTCTCAAAATTTTGAAAATGTTAACCCACAAAGTATGCGGAAGATTAATATCTTTGATTAGGATTCTGCCACTCTACCAAGTAATCATAAACTTTCTATAAATGTGAAGATTACTCATTACAACTTTCATAATTGATTATGTGATCTGTCTTTCCCATTGAATCTGTCCTTTCTTAGAAGATCTTTAATATTAAAATTAATATTACCTTCCCCGTACCAAATACTTTGAGCTTCAAAATTAACACCTATGTTTGCCAAGCCATCCGCAAACAAATTTTTTTCTCTAAAGGCATGTTTAATTATAATAACTTTAAAACTAGCTATAATTTCTCTAGCTTTAAAAATTATATTTTCTATAGACCACGATGGCTCAGTTTCTCCCTTCAGGCACTTGATAATGTTTAGAGAGTCACCCTCCGGCCATAAGTTATCATGGTTAAGATTTTTTGCAATAATCAAAGTATTCAAAGCTGTAGAGGCTTCGACATAATGACTAGTTTGATTACCCAGAGGGCCAGCAACTACCACAAGGCAACTTCCAGCAAAATTCCTGACAATGGCCCCATAACCAGCTTTACCCGGATTCCCCTTAGACGCCCCATCAAAATTGGCCTTAATCCATCCCTGAGATGAAAAGCACCACACAAGAACATCCCTACCCTTATCCTTACTAGATTTGATATTAGAAAGGTTCCATCTATCATTAAAGTCCTCTTTAGTAGCTAAACCATGATCAGTTCCATTTAAACATTCAAATATTCATCTATAGATTTTATCCACCACAACTTCAGGGTTAGAACTTTTATCCCTAAAAATCCTATTGTTACGCTCCTTCCAGATATTCAAAATAACATTAGGGAGAGTAATTTTCCATGGCTCAACATTCTTAGAGTTTGAATTAGGGCAGTACCATTGCTGCCAGAACTCCCCCAGTGAGTTCGGGAAAACCCAGCTTAGCTTCCACCTACTAAAAATAATTTTCCAAATTTCTTGGCTAAAAGTACGCTGGTAGAGGATGTGACAAGAAGACTTTGTTGTTCATCAAAATTGATTAACCCAAGTTCGCCTACAATCCTTCTATGAAATGACCAATTTCAGTCTATGAAACACATCAGGGCTTGGACAACATAACATAGGACCCTAAATGATCCTCCTGCACTTCAGGTTCTGCTAGACCTAGGGGGTACAGCCTTTTGATGCACTGAATCAAACTCATTTACTCACCATGATAGCATCAATGAAGCAAATAAATCTCACCAGGGCTCAACAACAAATGGGTTACTCCAGATGGGGTAGATCTACACATACAACTAAGTTATGCTTGAGCATGAGATAGATGAAACATTTCAAAACATAACATAAAAGAAAGATATTCTGATTGGATTTTTAAATGGTTTGAGAATCCCCTTAATTGCAAGATCAGTGCCTTATCCAAGGGCAACAAAGTCACACATCAAACTATAGATGAAAGCTTCTATTGCAAATCTATCTTCATTATTAAGTATTCATGCATTAATGCCGTGCATAAATGCATTACTAAGATCATTCACAAAATCATCAGATCTTGAAACTATATTCCATCATTCATGATTTATTACAGAATTTAAATCCTTCCTTGAAGAATCCCTACAAACAATCACAACTATCTTCTTGAGATAACAAATTTCATCCTCCTTGAGGATCTGATTTGATAAAATGGAAATACAAATCTAGAGACAATCTTGTGTGAATTTATGTATGCCTTACATACACAAGAACCTGCAACTAAGAACAACTATAGCAAGAATTGAACTCCATTACTGAAAGAAATGCCCTGCCTTGTACAATCTTGAAGAAAACTCAGAATTGGAAACCATGAAAATATGGAGCCATTCTCCAAATTTCTGGAACCCTTACAATGAGAAGAAAATTGGAATAATAAGGAGAGGGGAAAAGATTAGGTTTCATCAAAATTTGCCAAGTGTCTCTTTTTCCAATTGAATTTCAATCCCTTTCTCTTTTTGGTGGAAATTGCTCCCAAAATATCCAAAAATTGTTAAAATTAACTACCTCATTGGATTCCTTATCCCGAGAGCTTTTCGGTGATATATGATACTTGGTATTTTGAGTAAAAATAGACCTCTGGGCAAATTAATCATTCATGTGGCTCTATCATTTAAATTTTTTTATTTTTTATATAGTTTCAACTATATAATTTATCTTTGATTTTTCCCTTTTTTTGGCCTGACGCCCTGCCATGTGGCAGCCTCTGATTGGCTGATAGGATCCACTGGGCACCATCTAGGATGACACCTCATCTTTTGCCACTTGTCGGCCATGTCACTACCACTGGACTGCCTGCTTGTATGCCACCTCAACGACATGTCATCACCATCTCACTGCCATGTCAGCTAGACCCGCGAGCTGTGTTTCCACCTCGACCACCAATTGGACCTGCCACCTGGCTTTCGCCATTTCGCAATGGCTAACTGGCGTGCACCTTTGGGCTCCGAAAACGTGCGAGCCATTGGATCTTCTAGACTTGCTCGATCTTTAACTCCTTTCACTGAGCTTTTTGCCATTTCATGGACCTTAACTGGCGAGCTTCTTTCTTTTGTGAAGACGCACTGACCGTCGGATCATCTGGAACCTTCGGGGTCTTTAACTTTGGTTTTTTCGCAAATATTTTTTCGCAAATGTTTTTTTGCTATTTCGCAGAACTTAACTGGTGAGCATCTTTCCTTCGTGAAGTCACGCCGACCATCCAATCTCCTCAACATGCTCGCTGGTTAATCTTCTCTTCCTCTAAAAAATTCACCTACCTCAGGATCCGTGCCTACATGGGGTCCACCTGTTTGCCACTTGATCTCCTTCACGATTGCCTTGGGATCCGTACCCACACGCGTGGGGTCCGCTTGGGTGCCCAACCGGCACCATCCGTCAAAAGCCCTTGAGGCTTTGACACTATGGTTCTGTGGGGTTTTACTTTTAAACATTTAAAAAACTCATTTCCCAGCGAATGTGGGATATAACCTTATGCCTGGAAATGCATCTTGAAGCTTTGTTAATGCCACGCTACAGGCAGGACTGAAAAGACTATTGAATTGAACTTGCTTGAAAGTTCTTTAATGTCTCCTCACCATAGCACACAGGGAAGATACTGGCAAAGGTCGTGGCACTTGGGTTTACACCTACCATTCAATTTTCCTTTAGATTTAATGCCTCCCAACTCCACTCCACACAGAGGGAAGACTTACAAACAAAGGTCAATGTCTTTCTTTACATCTGCACATTTCCAACTGCTAATAGTTTCATTGTTATCTATTTCATTAACCACGTTGGAGAGAGAAGGACAGCTACCACAGCATTTGCTTGAAAGATTCTAAAACCTTTCCACCATGCACAGATTGTTACTATTGTTTTCATTGGCTTTGAGACTTCCAGATTCCCTCTCCATTCCACACCATCCATGCAGGGACTTAAATTAAATTAATTGCATTTTTTAAAGCTTTTTAAAAAAACCACATTGGACAAGAGAGGAAACACTAGCTGCTGGTGTTTTCATTTGAAACTTTAATGCTTTTCCATCCAGACAACCACACAGGGCAGAGGTAATTGATTTGTGTTGGCTTGGAGGCTTCAAAACAGTCCTCCAAACTCCACGACAAAGAGGGGGAAAACTTGATGTTGCAGTTGCTATTGGTTTTAAAGTTTTATTGCCTTTTACCATACCATGGTGATTTCCACCTTCTAACTTGCATTATATCTAACTTTTAAGATGCCCCTTTCAAAACCCACGCAGGAGAGGGGATTTGCATTAAACGTGCTAATTTTTAATTTGCTTGAAAACTTCCAACGTTGTTTTTAATATCCATTTGTCTGTTGTACTTTTCTTTTTATCTGCTGAAGGTTTTCTGTTGTTTCAATTTGTATTTGCTAACAGCAGCAAGCTATATTCTAAATTCATTCTTTCTATGTTACTCCAAGATTATAATCACCAGGGGACATTGCTGGCATTGCACCTGCCAAAGGATTAGCTGAAATCCTTCTTTGAATGTGTTATCCTCTACAGCAGAATTAGCATCAAATACTAAGGTGGACTGGCAATTCTTTTCAACAAGCCAGGTGTATGGTTTAGTAGACTTTGAATCGTGTTGGTAAGATGGACATTCACAATACTGATAAGCCGTTCCTCTGAATAATCTCCATTATTACCAAAATCAACCTTTCTTAGGAAGAAATACTCAACATCATCAGATCCAAACCTCTCCACTGGATCCTTTGGCTCAAGCACATTACCCATGGATTTTCCAACTTTTAAACAATAACAGCTCATACAATAACCTCTCAATTATATGCCCACATAATGAAATGAAATCATCTCTTAATAAACCAATTTGCCAATAAAATTAATGCACGAGGATGAGCCAGGTCGGGCCCCAAAGTGGGTCCGACAAAAAAAAAAAATTGTTTTCATGCAACTGACCTCTAAAATGCCTTAGACACCTTGAACGTACCTCTGGAAATGATCGGCATCGTTTTCGGATCATCAAACTAAGTTTCGCAACTTTTAGGCACTTGCGCCACATTTTCGCATTTAATCGCGAAGACATAATTTTCAAACTGATCAAAACACCTTTCTAGACCTCACCATCTGACACGCGTGTAATTTGATATACAAGAATGAACTCTACTAAACAGTTTTTCAAGATGAGTCCCGAGTGAAGAGATATTAATTTTCAAAAATGCCCAACTGGCTTTGTCGACACTACGGACCTGATGAAGTCAATGTTCAAGCAACACATGATGCCTTTCTCAAAAATACCAAACGACCTTTGTAGACCCTCAAATTTGAAACACAAGTACCTTGAAGTATATATTAAATATTTGAATTCTTAGTTTGACCAAAATTCTGACTGGGTGCAAATGGCGCGCTCATGAAAATAACAACTTTAATTGATACGGCAATGAAAGTACGGATCCCTAAAATAGATGGCTCAATAAACCCTTTTGAAAATAGATCAAACAGATTGGCAGAGGCTTGAAACTTGAAACATTGCTTGTGATTTATACCCATAATAACCCAAAACAAACATTCTAGCATGACACTTACTAAGGCAACTTTTACACTTATGCGAAACAGAGCTCCGACTAGGCGCTGAAATAGGGACTTGTCAAGCAACACAAACTGCCAACAAACTAAGCTTGGTAAACTGAGCAAATGGATTCATGAAGACTTGAAATTTTGCATGCTGACTCAAATTTATACATAAAATTCAATCCATTTTGAAATTATTCATGATGATCAATAGGGAAAAATATATAAACACCCAAAGTAGGCTACTCAATAAAATCTGCATTTGCACCTAAAATGCACTTTCAGTGCACCCCTTGAAATGGGTACCTCGTAAACTTATCCAAACTAAATTCTGAAAGTTGCAAAACATTGCATAGGCCAAATGAAAGGTGTAGGACAAGTTTCCCAAGCCTTACCCTTTGAAGTTCAACCGGCTCCATTTTGCCCTCTCTCTAACTAGGTCATTCAAACTGACCCATTTTATGATCATTTGGGAATGCAAAGCAAAATTTTGAAATGGGCCTCTAAACTTGACTCAATTTTAATGAGTCCCAACAGACTCCTCTTCCCTGCAACAAAGAGAACACCTATTAGGAAAAACAAATCCACGCTTTTGGAGGTTATCAAGAGTCAGCACCTTGTTTTGGATAAAAATCCAAAAGAAGATATTAACTTTGGGTATTAGCTTCTTTATCCGCACTTTCACCCACATAGGAGTCTCTTCAATAACTTTGTTGTGGATAGCCACTACCGAAGACACAGAGTAATTCTCATCCGAAGTCTCCCTCCAAATGAAACTATCCTCCTTATTGTCCCTCAAAATTTAAGAAGAAAGTAGAATCTCAAGAAAATTTAATCCCGGACATTGTTGGCCGAACTCAATCCACTTCCCATTTCTCCAATAGTCTCTAATAGAACCACCATACCTATTTTTGAACCAATCTTTCCATTCCTTAAGGATAGGAATATCCTCCAAAGGTTTATCCAAGAGCCATTTGTCTTCCCAAAATCTAATAATTCTTCCATTCCCCAATTTCTACATTCTTCCAGTAGCAGCCCAACTTTTAGCCATTTGAACTGCGTTCCAAATTGCAGAGCCTTCAACAGAAAAAGAGTTATTCGAAAATTCTTCCTCAGAAGGTTGCATATAAAGATATTTCTTTTTCTAGATTAAATTTCATTCTCTTTCCTCCCCTTTCATTCTCCAGATTTGTTTAGCTAACATGGCATTATTTGTAGAAATAATATTCGTTAAACCCAACCCCCCAGAAGCCTTAGGAGAACAAATTTTGTTCCAAGCAATAAGAGGAATTCTATTCTTGTCTTCCACTCCTGACCAAAGAAACTTTTTTTGGATTCTTTTTATTGCCTCCACAAACTTTCTAGGGATTTTAAATAGACTAAGGGCATAAAAAGGCAAATTTTGAAGAGTAGCTTTAAGCAGCATTACCTTTCCAGCTTGACTAAGGATAGCTCCTTTCGAACCAGCCAATTTAGAGTTGAATCTATCAACTAGCTTCATCCAGAAATTCTCTGATGACTTAATACACAGAGGGAGCCCCAAATAAGTTGAAGGAAACTCAGCAATTTTACATCCAAGAATTCTTTCAATCCTTATTTGTCTTTCAATAGGGGTATTGATGAATAAGAAAGAGCTCTTATCCAAATTAATTTTTTGGTCAGAAGTAGTTTCATAAGTGTCCATAACATTCTTCATATTTCTTGCTTCCCTAGTAGTAGCTTCCCCCATAGTAATCGAATCATCAACAAACTGTTCATGAGTACATGTTAAGTTGGAAGATGAAGGTTTTAGGCCTTTGAGTTTACCTTCTTCCACATTTTTGATAATAAATCTACCCAAACTTTCAGTTAAAATAGTAAACAAGAACATTGGAAATCCATCCAGACCAGGAGACTTATCTCCCTGAAAAGAAAACACCGCCTTTTTTATTTCCTAAATAGAAGGTATCCGAGAGAGATTTTTGTTGTCATCCTCATTCAAAATGGGAGGGATAGCCTACACAAGAAGGTCATGATTTCAGAAATCCAGATCATCCACCTCTCCCAAAAGATTGCTGAAAAAATCCAAAGCTTCCTTTCTTATATCATTTTCATCTGATAAAATCCCCCTATTACAAGATAACCTGGAAATCCTATTAACCGCCCTATGCTTTAGAGCTGTCAAGTGGAAAAACTGTTGGTATTTTGGCATGGTTTTGTCATTGATGTCAACACCTACTGAAAACTAGCACTTTGGAGATCCAGCAACGTTCACCGGCAAGCAAGTAACTATTGCACAGTTACTGGTATATGGTTCACCGGTAGGATATAATGATCACCGGCACTTGGAATGATATGGAAGACACTTGGTAATGTTGAAGACATCATGTGGACAGTTTGTTTTGAAGAATTAATCATTGGTATATTCATATTTGCATATTTGCTTTTACTGGCAATTAGGTCTAGTGTTATCTAGCGTTACACCGGCAGGTTTATCTTTTCCAGATCAACATGGCACGCTATGGAGATGATTTATTATTGATGTAAATGCATTAAGCTGACATGTTTAATCAATTATTGCATTATATATTATATTGTTTGTAAAATATTTTATATTGTAATATCGTGTAGAGCCGACCTACTAAAATTGGTCTTAGGTTATGGTATAAATGTAAGATCTTATTTGTAAGATCAAGTGTGGAATGTGAAAAAAGAATTGTGTGAAGGTATATGCAAGATTAAGCAGAGGTATACATGAAGAAATCATTTGAAGGTGAAGATAGGTTTTTATAGAAGCATATCATCATTACACCGATACTGAATCCAGCATATGAAGATGCTATTTTGTGCAGTACATTCTTATTGGATTTAACCATCCAACTGTAGTCAGTGTGACTCCCATTTTGTGATTGAGCAGTGAGCTCTAGGCTGTTGGCCTTTCTGCATGTGTAGACCCCATTTATGTACACTTACTATCTATAGTAGTATCATCTAATTGTGGGTAAGGTTTCCCACCGTGGTTTTGTCCCTTATAGGGTTTCCATGTACAAATTTTGGTGTTATGTGTTGTGGATGACTTTATGTTTATGTTTCATGCATTAATCCCTACCGGTATAGCAATTTACTGTTAACACTGTCTACTAGCATACTTAACTAGTTTACCCGTATTAAGCATTAAGTTGGTTAATTGGTTTTTGGTTTAAATTTATTAGACAACTTATTCACCCCCCCCACCCTCTTTGTTGTCTCTGGGACCTAACAATTGGTATTAGAGCCTAGTCCTATTTTGCAGAAGTTTAACAACTTGAAGAGATCCAATGTCTAATAATTATTTCAGGAACGACAGTCCTAAACTTGATGGAACTATGGGATATGGAAGATCAGGATGGAGACACATCTGAATTGCATTGGTAAAGACATCTGGGAAGTTACAAAGAATGGTTATACTGCTTCTGTAGCTGGTCAAACTGCTCCAACTAGCTTAGCTAAAGATGAAGAGAATGATTGCAAAGTAAGAGAAGCACTTTTGAGCGCATTATCAGATCAACAAATCATGGGATTATCAAATAGGTCTACTGCTAAAGAAATTTGGGATCATTTGGAAACACTGAATGAAGGAGATTCCACAGTCAAGATTGCAAAACTTGAAAGCTTCCGAGTCAGGTATGAACATCTGAAAATGGAAGAAGATGAAAGGATTTCTACTTTTATGGAAAGAGTAAATGAAATTGTTTTGGGTATTAAATGTTGTGGAGGAACCCTGAGTGAGGATGAAATTGTTTCAAAAATCTTAAGAGGATTACCACTGGAATATAAAATGAAGGTTACTGTTATAAATGAGTTGAGAACAATGCCTAATACACCAGTAACTATGGATACATTGATTGGAAAACTTTCAGCCTTTGAAATTGAGGAATTTGGTCTTGTTGCTACTATAAAGACTAATTTGGCCTTTAAATCATCAACATCATCTGCTCCATCATTTGACAAATCAGACTGGAAAGCCTTTTATGCAAGAGAACTTGAAGAAACTAGGCAGGAGAATGAAGAGCTTGAAGAACTTGAAGCACTATTTGCAAGAAAAATGCCAAAAGGTCCAATTGGAAGTAAGTATGAAGGTAAAGCACCCTTTAAATGTTTCAACTACAATAAGATTGATCATGTGGCTTTGAGATGCCCTGATAGACATGCTAGACTAAGAGAAGAAGCTAGAAGAACATACAAGCCTAATCCTGAATATCAGAGATATAGATTTAAGAAGAACAAAGACAAATCTTGTTACATTGTTGATGAAGGTGTGACTGATGATTCTGATGAGGATCCAGTAGACAATGGATGGGTTTTTGTTGCTATAACAAAAGATCAATCGGCACCTACTACTCAACCGATAGAACAAGCCCTAGTAGCTAAAGTTGAAGTAAAGGATGAATGGATCATTGACTTGGGATGCTCACATCATATGACAGGAGACAAAGGTAAATTCTTGAACTTTCAAGAATACAATGGATGATTAGTAACATTTGGAGATAACAAAGCCTGTTCAATAAAAGGTAAGGGTTCAATATCTCTTGATGGTAAGCATAACACTGACAATGTCTACTATGTTGAAGGATTAAAGTATAATCTTTTAAGTGTTGGTCAATTAGTTGACAAGGGATTTCAGTTACAATTAAAAAATGGAAAATGCAAAATCATGAATAGAACTGGTTTGAAAATTGCAACCGGTAATCAAACTAGAGGTAATATCTTTCATTTGAATAACAGTGACAAGACATGCTTGATTGCACATATAGATGAAAGTTGGTTATGGCATAAGAGACTATGTCATGTAAACTTTGATTGCATGGTAAAAATCAGTACTTCTAAGGCAATTAGAGATCTACCTAAAATTGTGAAACCTCATAATACAATTTGTAAGGAATGTCAATTTGGAAAACAAGTTAGAGCTAGTTTCAAAAGTATTCCAGAAAAATCCAATAATGCTCTTGATTTGATTCACACTAATTTATGTGGTCCAGCTAGAACTAAAAGGTTACAAGGTGATAGATATTTCATGCTAATTATTGATGACTATTCTAGAATGTGTTGGGTTACTTTTCTCAGAGAAAAATCAGAAGCACTTGGAAAGTTCAAACTGTTCAAAGAAATGGTTGAGAATGAAACCGGTAAGAAAATCAAATGTATAAGATCAGATCAAGGAGGAGAGTTCACATCTAAGGACTTTAATACATTTTGTCAAGTGAATGGAATCAAAAGACAGTTATCAGCACCTCGGACACCACAACAGAATGGAATTGTTGAAAGGAAAAACAGAACTATCTTGGATGCAGCAAGAAGTATGTTATCAGAAGAAAATCTACCACATGTGTATTGGAGAGAAGCAGTTAGCACTATTGTCTATACATTCAACAAAGTTCACATCAAAGGTGAAACCGGTAAGACCCCTCATGAAATATGGTTTGGTAATACTCCTACTCTTAAGTATTTCAGAATTTTTGGAAGTAAATGTTATATTAGAAGAGATGAGTATATTGGCAAATTTGATCCTAGAAGTGATGAAGGAATATTTCTTGGTTATTCATCTAAGAGCAAGGCATATAGATGTTTTAATAAAAGATTGCAAAAAATTGTTGAGAGTACAAATGTAAAGATTGATGAACAATACAGAGGAACTTCAAGGTATATAGACTCTGAACCGGCAACAAAAATTGTGACAAATGAACCTACACTAAATCCACCAATACAGGATGAAGATCCAGTTACCCCGGTATCATCTAAAAATTCCATTGTGACTGAAGAACTACAACAAACAAAGACACCCTGGTATGTAAGATTGAATCATTCTGAAGATCAGATAATTGGAAACAAATTTAAAGGAGTTATGACAAGAGGAAGATTGGCAAATGAAGAGGTATGTCTTATTTCTCAAATTGAACCATCATCTATCAATGAGGCATGTGAAGATAAATTTTGGATTAAAGCTATGGAAGAAGAATTAGGACAAATTGAGAAAAATAATACTTGGACATTAGTTCCCCGGCCTAAAGATAAAAATGTAATTGGAACCAAATGGTTATTTAGAAACAAACTTAATGAAGATGGTAAGGTTGTCAGAATTAAAACAAGACTAGTGTGTAAGGGATGTTCTTAGAAAGAAGGACTTGATTACAATGAAACCTTTGCACTGGTAGCCATAATTGAGGCAATCAAATTATTCTTGGCTTTTGTAGCTCACAAAGACTACAAAGTTTATCAAATGGATATTAAATGTGCATTTCTAAATGGAGATCTTGAAGAGGAAGTTTATATTGAACAACCTAATGGATTTTCTTTGACAAATGACAATGATATGGTTTGCAGATTAAGAAAAGCTCTATATGGATTGAAACAACCCCCAAGAGCTTGGTATGCAAGGTTGGATAAGTATCTTTTGAAGATTGGTTTTACTAAACGAAATGCAGATAGCAATTTATATTACAAAATAACTAATGATGACATCTTGATTATTGAAGTATTTGTTGATGATATAATCTTTGGAGGAGAAGATGGATTATGTAAGGAATTTTCTATTAAAATGCAGCAAGAATTTTAAATGTCTATGATTGGAGAAATAAAATTCTTTTTAGGATTGCAGATTTCACAGACTGATAAAGGTATATTTTTGAGTCAATCCAAGTACTTGAAAGAATTACTAAAGAAATTTGGGATGGAGAACTCTAAACCGATAAGCACACCTATGACTACAAATGAAAAATTATCTCAAAGGGATGAATCTACACCTGTTAATCCAACTAGATACAAATCTATGATAGGATGTCTACTGTATTTGACACAAACCAGGCCTGATATTATGAATGTAGTATGTATTGTTTCTATATTTCAAAGTAATCCTAGGGAAAATCATGAATCAGCAGTAAAAAAGATTTTTTGGTACTTACAAGGCACAGCAAATCTTGGATTATGGTATCCTAGAGATGAAAATTTTGACCTATGTGCATACACAGATGCAAATTGGGCAGGAGATGTGGATGATAGAAAAAGAACCACTGGAGGAGCATTCTTTCTTGGAAAGGGATTAGTTTCTTGGTTGAGTAAGAAATAAAGTTGTACATCTTTATCAACAGCAGAATCAGAATATGTTGCAGCAGCAACTAACTATACACAGGTACTATGGCTTAAGCAAATGTTGAAAGACATAAAGGTAAAATGCAAGGAACCTATTACTATATATTGTGATAACACTGCAGCAATTGATATATCTAAGAATCTGGTATTACATTCTAAAACAAAACATGTTTCTATCAAACTAAATTTTCTAAGGGAAAAAGTTGAAGAAAAGGAGATAAAACTAGTTTATGTGAATACCAAAGAATAGCTTGTAGATATTTTCACAAAACCTTTGCCTAAGGAGACCTTTGAATATCTCAGAGATCAGCTTGGAGTCATACCACCACCGATAGAGACTTAGACAATTGATGATTGTCATCAACTGGCAGAATTGAAAGACAAATCTTTTACTCCGGTCTTTGATGAGGAAGCTACTTCTTAGGGGGAGTAGTTGGTACATTGAATTGATTGGTATTTTGTATATGAACTTGACTTTTGTAACTTTGGCATTTGATGTCAAAGGGGGAGAGATATCTACGGAAAAACACATTATCTTTTGAGGAGAGATTGGTATTGAAAATAAATCTTTGGATAAACATATGTTGCTCCCAGGGGGAGAGATTGTTGTTTAAGGGAGATTGATTGGTTTTTAGTATTTGGCATTTTTGTTTTGGCACTTTGATGGTTTTTCCATCTTGTGTTGCCATCAATGCCAAAGGGGGAGATTGTTGGTATTTTGATATGGTTTTTTCATTGATGTCAACACCTACTAAAAACTAGCACTTTGGAGATCCAGCAACATTCACCGGCAAGCAAGTAACTATTGCACAATTACTGGTATATGGTTCATCGGCAGGATATAATGATCACCGGCACTTGGAATGATATGGAAGACACTTGGTAATGTTGAAGACATCATGTGGACACTTTGTCTTGAAGAATTAATCATTGGTATATTCATATTTGCATATTTTCTTTTATTGGCAAATAGGTCCAGGGTTATCTAGGGTTACACCGACAGGTTTATCTTTTCCAGATCAGCATGGCATGCTATGGAGATGATTTATTATTGATGTAAATGCATTAAGCCGACATGTTTAATCAGTTATTGCATCGGATATTATATTGTTTGTAAAATATTTTTTATTGTAATATCTTGTAGAGCCGACCTACTAAAATTGGTCTTAGGTTATGGTATAAATGTAAGATCTTATTTGTAAGATCAAGTGTGGAATGCGAAAAAAGAATTGTGTGAAGGTATATGCGAGATTAAGCAGAGGTATACACAAAGACATCATTTGAAGGTGAAGATAGGTTTTTGTAGAAGCATATCAGCATTACACCAGTACTGAATCTAGCATATGAAGATGTTATTTTGTGCAGTACATTCTTATTGGATTTAACCATCCAACTATAGTCAGTGTGACTCCCATTTTGTGATTGAGCAGTGAGCTCTAGGTTGTTGGCCTTTTTGCATGTGCAGACCCCATTTATGTACACTTACTATCTGCAATAGTATCATCTGATTGTGGGTAAGGTTTCCCACCGTGGTTTTTCCCCTTACAGGGTTTCCACATACAAATATTGGTTTTATGTGTTGTGGATGACTTTATGTTTATGTTTCATGCATTAATCCTTACCGATATAGCAATTTACTGTTAACACTGTCTACCAACATACTTAACTGGTTTACCGGTATTAAGTATTAAGTTGGTTAATTGGTTTTTGGTTTAAATTTATTAGACAACTGATTCACCCCCCCCCCCTCTCAGTTGTCTCCGAGACCTAACAAAAACCGGGTGTTTTTATCACCTTCCTTCAAATACAAGGCTCTTGATCTTTGTCTCCAAAAAGTCTCTTCATTAGAGATAATTGTGTGGTATTTAGACAACAACCCATTTTCAACAGATCTCAAGTCCTCTGAAAGCCCTTCCTCTTGGATTTTATCTTGGACTTCCTTAATTTCAATCTTAATTTGGGTTTTGCTTTTGAAGATATCACCAAATATCTCTTTGTTCCATATTTTGATTTTGGCCTTTATTATGTTGAGCTTTTTGGCTATTCTAAAAAGAGTCGTTCCTTCAACCTCAAAATTCCACTAATCAACAACACAGACTTCCAAAGACGGGTGGGATAACCATGCTTTTTCAAATATAAAAGGGAAATTTCTCTTAGCTGAAAAAGAATTAGCAGTAAAAGAAATAGGATAATGATCAGATCCAATCTTAATAATTGATGCCAAAGAGCAACTATACTTAGAAAACCACTCATGAGAAATCAAGGATCTATCCAACCTTACATGAATAAGATCAGATCCAATTTTGCGATTGGTCTAGGTATAATTAATCCCTTGGAGATCCACATCCATTAGAGCTTAATCATTAATAAAATACATAAGATCTTGCCTTCCCTCCAGCTACAAAGGAAGGCCTCCCATATTTTCATCCTCTTTAAGAGGTGTATTGAAATCTCCCATTATTATCCAGCTTTTATCAGCAAAATTTAGTCTGTCTTCAGCAAGGCTCCTCCAATATTTAGATCTCCCAGCTTTAGAGTTAGGCGCATAGACATTAGTGATAAACCAAACAAAGTTATCCTTAATATGCTCGAGCAGAAATGAGGTCCTATTAACTTCTGAAATGATTTCCTTTCCTATAATAGTATTTTGGTTCCAAAAAATCATTGTTCCTCCAGAGGCACCCTCCGAACTGGTTCCAATAACTCCATTATTTTTTAATATTCTAATCCTTTCCGCTTTATCCTTACACATCTTAGTTTCTTGAACAAGGACAAAATCTAGTTTATGATCTCTTATAATATTACGTAACACATCCTGCTTATGGGGGGCATTCAGCCCTCTTATATTCCATGAAATTATCTTCATACTTTAACCAGGGTTAAGGCTGACTCGATGGATCTTTGTGTTCCATCTTCATGGTTCTTCTAACTTTCCTATTCCCTTTGATTTTTTAGAGAAGGTCTCCCCTACTTTTTGATGTGGCTTCCAACATCTGTCATTTTCTTATTCTTGCTTCTAGTTGAAATACCTCCATTGGGTCCTCCATTATTCGATTTGCCTTCTTTAGTACTGAGAATCCTAAGATTTCCTTCCAGAGCCACCATTTCCAAACTATTAGATGGGTTTTTGCATTGAGACAGCTTGGGGCTTCCATTAGTTAATAACAAAATAGGCTCAAAATCTGAAATGTTATAGTCCTGTGCTTTATTAAAGTCTCCCCCATTTTCTTTGTATTAGATGAGGCAGATGCATCATCATTGGAACTCTCATCAACTTTATCCTAAATGATAGGCCCTCCCTTCTAGTCCTCTGATTCAGATTTTTGAGCATTTACATCTATCCTTTGCTCTTCCTCTTTGATGCTTTCTATTTGATTGTTAGAGAAGGCACAAACGGATTTTTCATTATTACTGTTCATATCCTTCTTTTCCTCATTTTCCAACTCAATAACTTCCTTATCAAGAACACACTGTGTAGATGGATCTTCTCTCTTCCCTTTCGTTTTCCATTTCTGCTTCGAACTACTATCACTCTTACCACTCTTACTCTTCTTGAGCAAGCAAGATTTTGCCCAATGACCCAACTTTTTACAATTAAAACAAGCAAATGGGAGAGATTCATATTCAATCACTTGGGTCCATTTCCCCAATTTAGATATAATCTCAATAGATTGAGGCATATCCGTCATTTGATTAACATTAACATAGATACGGGCAAAAACCAGCCTTGATTTTGTTGCAGTCATCGGGTTGATCGAGAGAAGTTCTCCAAATGAACTCTCTATCCCTTTAAATACTTCCTCATTCCAGAACTCTAGTAGAAGGCTAGGGAGACGCGTCCACACAGGCACTGACACAAAAAAGGACTCATCAAGAGAAAGGTTTGGAGCCCATTTCTATAAAGCCAAGGTTGACTTTCCGAACATCCATGGCCCTTCACATAGAGCTTTATTCATGTCTTCTTCGGTATTAAAAGAAAAGGTAAAAAAACCCCTAGGCAAAGCCACCACATCCACTTGACCTTTGAGAACCCATTTCCTCCTTATAAAATTCCTAACAACATCAATGTTAGGCCTAAAACCATCAAACCTTCCAACTAAGGTCATAGCTAATCCAAACATAGTGAGATAAACTAGCTTATTCAGAACAAAAATAGCAACAACCCATGTCACAGGATTAAATATATTTTTAACTTCCGGAAGCCCAAATTTCACCAGTGGCCTCACTCCAAAAAGCGATGACCATTTTTTTCCTTACCTCTATCATGTGGGTCCCCATTTTTGGAATCTTTCTCTTCCACCAATTTGACTATCTTCTTGTCCCCTTTTGTACCCTGAGAGGCCTGGAAACCAGCCTGATTGCCAGCTCCACCCACAGAAAGACTGCCATCCCCAAGAAATTCACCATTCCCAGGTTTGAAATTTGAATTTCCCGCTCGCCACTCCATTTCTCCAACTTTGTTGAAAAAATGGAGGGCAGACATTTGAGCAAGTCAGCAACAGCTTATTACCCATCCCTTTGTTCCTTCTAAATAAAATTACACAATAAATTTTAAAGAGATCCATTATAATGCTCCTCCTCCTCCTCAATTAAGAACTTCTTATAGGATTGGCTATAACATCATATCAAAACAAGGTTTTAGAGGACAACGACTTGGGAAAATTGAACAACGGATTAGAGTCCCTATAAACCCTCTTACACAAGCTAATAATAAATGACTAGGACATTATCATGAATCCCCTATGGATTATCTCCATATAATTCAAGATTTTAATGATTATCTTGCAAAACCTAAGAATTATCATTCATCTAAGGGTTGTTCTTCAAACACTCTTTTTGTTCATATCATCAAACTCGTGACCATCACGCTAATGATTTTCTAGATTTTCAAAAGAGTATAAAAGAGATAATTGATACTAGAACTGTTAAATTCATAGATGACAATCCTTCTTCTTCCAACAACCCTTGTCCTACAACTCAAAGGACTAAATCTACACCTATTGATGATCGAGAGAAATTAGCAACTAGAATCTTTTGGAGATTGAAGTATGATAAGAATGTTGTTTTTCCTTTTGTAAAATTTAGTGATAAGAATTTAGAAGGTAGTGAATATTTCCTTTTTCATGGTGGTGGTTCTCATTCTCTTGGAAAGTGTAAAGCATTTAAATAATTTGTTCAAGAACAATATGATCTTGCTCGCCTACCTCATACAACTGATCTTTCTCTTTTTCTTGGTGAAAAGGTAGTACCTTAGAACTCCATTCACCCTTCATGTTGCTCCTCACCCTATGACACAAGTAGTTCACTTAATTGGGGGATCTTTATCATAAGAGGTGATGCTTTTTCAATATCAAATATCTTGGGGAAGCAAAATGGTTCATTCTTTCCTCTATACTTGGGGGCAAGAGCCTTATCCTTTTCTTTCTCTCTATCTAAAGTGTCACTATTCCCTTTAGGGGTTGCATTTTTCATGTTTCGATATCCTTTCTTGCATGAAATAGTATGCCTTTAATGATTAATCTTTCTCTTTAATGGAATATGTGATCTTTCATTCTAATTTTCTCTCTTTCCCTTTGAATATTACCTCTTCTTTAAAGTTGCATTTTACATATATTAATGTTTTTTCTTACATTGGATCTTTATTCATGTGAGTATATTATATATTTTCTTATGTCTAATATCTCCTTAGAGGTTGTGTAATTCTTCTCATTATCCCTATGCTTGGGGGAAAATGATCTCTCTCTTAATTTTTCTAAGGATCCACTATTTCTTTATTGAGTTGTGTTTTCCTATGATTTTATGTAATTCCTTGTGTGAAGTTGTTGTTTGCTCAAGGATTATCTCTTACGCAAAAGGTGTGTATCCCTAATTACAAACTCTTTTTCACTTGGCAATGTATATCTATTATAGACCTACCTCTCACATTTGGACAAAAGTGTGTCATTCTTCATCAAGAATCTCTTTCACCTACAAATAAGAGGAAGGTATGTATTTTTGTTCTCCTTCCCTTCTTTTGGTAGAAAATGTTATGTTTGTTCAAGAACTCCTCTTGGAGGTAGATGTCCTTTGAGCAAATATCTCTTCTCCTCCAATAATCCTCTTTATACTTGTCACGGGATATTTCTTTTTCAACTATATTATCCTTTCTTGAAGAGTATCCACACTTTAGCTTGGATTTATGACATTGTTGCCTAAAGGATATTTCCTTGGTTTTGAAGGTGGGAATCCTTGTTTCTAGCTTCCTTAAGACATCAACATAGGGCAATGTTGATATCTTAATGGGGTGCATGCATATCACCCTCTTTGTACCATATTGTACCATATCTTTTCAAGTCTTAAACGGGGTGTTCAGACTTGGAATCAAAGAAAAAAAACTCTTATACGAGATGCTTCACGCTTGAAACTACATGTAGAATTTGATATGTCTTAGATGGGGTGCACATTACTCAAACCAAGGAAAATAAACTCTTACATAGGATTTCCTCGAAACGAAGCATGTATCTATCTTAAACAAGGTTACACATTCTCGAAACTAGAGAAAAAAATCTTATATGAGATGTTCTTGAAGCTAGACATTCGCCCCTTGGTATTTTCATTTGCATTATATGTCTTACAAAAGTTGAAACATGCTCAAAACTAGAGAAAACAAACTCTTATACGAGGTACAAAATACTTGAAACCAGGCATCATTTCCACACATGCACGATGATAAGTGAAACTAGCAAAACATGGCTAGACTATTCCTACTCTCCTCCCCAACATGGATCACCTAGAAAAACACATTTAGAATGTGTATCCATTCTTATCTCTATTCTTCTTATGAGCTCATATATTTTCTATTTGTAGTTCATGGATGATGTATGCTTTTCTCTTTTATGTGATCACTTGTGTTCTTGAGATGGCATTTTTCAAGAATGATATTAGTGGTTGATAAATTTTGATATTGAGGTCTCTTCGGCTAGTTGACTTGAGATCTTATTTTTGGTCTTTAGCTTTTGTGTTGTGTGTCTTTTTCCTTTTGTCTTTAATTTTCTTTGTTTTCCTTTGGTTTGCCTTTTTCTCTTGTCTTGTGTGACCTTGCATGTATTTGAGTGAGTTAAGATCCTAAGATTGGGGGTTTTGTTCCTTGAAATTAGTGATGTCTTATACTCCTTGTGATTATGCTCCTAGCTACTCCTTTCTTCCATCTTCTTCATCTCTCTTTCATCTACTTTACCATGAGTATTTTCATAGGCTCATACTCTTGTTAAAGTGTGGACTAAATGTATCATTATAAATTATCACCAAACCAATTTACACCTCATGTTTGCTCCCCTACTTTAGTGCATTTCCCCCCAATAACTTATCCATGTGCATTTAGTACCTTAAATCTAGTTTTTATGCCATATGCACCTACCAAATGATTCTATGGAGGGGTGTCCTCCTCCTTGGGCCTTAATTTTGGTCCCTAGTTGAAGAGGACCATGGAACTGGTCCCCCTCAATGGGACCTAATTTTTAAGAGAGGGATGAGACCTATCTCTCCAATGGGATATGAAATTGGTGGCTCTATATGACCATTGGAGGTCAGCCTGATTAGTAAATTTGTTGGCAACAACAATGAAGGAAAATTGAGAGGTAGGGGGGGCTGAATCAGTTTTCACCAGATCAAACAATTTAAGAACAACTTCAAATATGATTAATTGTAGCAAGAACAAAGATAAACACAATAACACCAACACACATAACACCAAGATTTTGATTTGGAAAACCTATTTAAGGAAAAAACCACGATGAGAACCTACCCACAATAAGATGATTCTTTGTAGTAGTATGTGAAAATATTACAATGAGAAATGCACATGCATTCAAGCACACTGCTTAGAACTCACTACTCAAAAACAAGAAGGGATACAACCCTAAGGAAGGTTCACTCCCTTACAAAGATCAGACCATAATCCGAATTAGATTAACAGAAAGAATAGCATCTCCAAATGCCTGGTGATAGTTTTGATTAAGCACATTTGTCTGCCCTGCAACACTCTCTACTCTACACATCTCATCAAAAGATGAATTCACTTGTTTGCATATACACTTCTCTTTAATAATGTAGGCACAACACCCATATCCAAATGACATGAATAAGACACGTATTTATACAAATAATCAACCTTGACTGCAAGGTTAGCTCAACCCTTAAGACCTAATTATAAAATTACATCACATGATACATAAATCAACCACCAGACCAATACAATATCATGACAACATAGTATGGACCCAAATAAAATCCACGAACATGAAACACCACCAGAAATCTCGCCAAGATCATCCGCAACATGCTACACCACCAAAAATGTCACATAACACGAAGAACATCACCGGACCCATAAGATCTTCAATAATGTGCATAATGATCAATGTGGACCAGAAAAACAAATAGGACATGATTAGGAAACACCAACAAGTATGTAAGAACCATCTACAATAGCTGCACCAACACCACTTAATCAAACCTTCATTGATCAACACGTTGGTACTCAATAACACTCAACAACAACAATCTGGACTAGAAAGATAACTTGTGAAACACCAAATCATGAACCATCTGAATTGAAGATACACATGAACATCCCAAAAATTCTCCCAAGTCTGTAACTCAATATATAATCATTTTGGAGCACAATGGATCAAATACCAGAACACTACAATACTAAACATTGAAAAACCATTCCTCATATCGTAATCCATAACATGATCAAATAACCACATATCATCATGAAACCAACATTGAATCAACTAGAGATACTTCATTACTGACATCGCTAATTTGCACCAATACATTTGCAACATACCAACTGAAACAACCAAATCAACTCTCTACAATAGTATAATATAGGAATATGTTGACATCAATGACAGCAACATATCCTAATAGAAGCAATATCCAAAAATCTCCCCCTTTGAAATTGATGGCAAAATATGCATGTGAAAAACAATCAATGCAAAGAAAGGAATCAACACCAACAATCTCCCCCTGAGATCATGCATACAAAGCTTCCAAGATAATGTGGTTTTTCATATGCTTCTCTCTCCCTTTGATAGCAATTCCAAAAAAACATAAATCATTAATCTCTCCCCCTAGCACAAACCACTGAACCACACACTGACTACTCCTACTGAGTAGCAGTACCTTCTCATCAATCTGGATAAGAAGATAAGACTATGGAGTCCACTAGATTGATGCGCCTCAATGCATCTAGTTCTTATCAAGAGGGGCAGAGACCCCTAACTTATCTCTCATAAATGCAAATGTATTTGCAGGCAAAGGCTTAGTAAAGATATCTACAATCTGATCCTTTGTAGATACATACTCCAATTTGACTTCTTCATCATTGACTTTCTCCCTCAAGAAATGATACTTCATTGATATATGCTTTGTTTTAGAATGAAGTACCAGATTCTTGGAAATATTAATAGCACTTGAATTATCACAATATATAATAGTAGGCTCATCATAAACAACTCTAATGTCCTTCAACATCTGCTTCATCCAAACTACCTGCATAAACAACTCTAATAGTAGGATCATCATAAATAGTTGCTAGTAGTAGAAATGTATTCATCTTCTGTAGTAGATAGAGAAATATCATCTTGCTTCTTACTTTCCCAATAAACCAACTTCTTTCCCAAAAACAATGCACCACCAAAGGTACTCTTCTAGTCATAAACATCACCTGCCCAATCAGCATCAGTATAAGAGCATAACATGAAATTATCATTCTTTGAATACCACAAACCATAGTCAATTGTCCCCTTCAAGTATCTGAAAATCCTCTTCACAGTAGTAACATGACTTTCTTTAGGATCATCTTGAAATCTTGCACAAAGACAAACAACATGCATAATATCTAGTCTATTTTGAATCAAGTATAGCAGTCCACCAACCATAGATCTATACAAGGTCTGATTAACTTTTGGAGATTTATCATTTTTAGAAAACAATGCATCTAGTCACCATAGGATTTCCAACAGGTTTTGAGACATCTAACCCAAACTTCTTCAATAATCCCTTGACATACTTAGATTGACAAATGAAAATTCCTTTATTAGTCTGTGTAAACTGCAATCCTAAGAAGAATTACATCTCTCCTATCATAGACATCTCAAACTCTTTTTGCATATCATCTGCAAACCTCATACTCAAATCATCATCTCCTCCAATTATAATATCATCAACAAAAACTTCAACAATCAAAATGTTATCATTATCAACCATAAAATATAAATTACTATGAGTAGTATATTTATAGAATCCCAACTTCATCAAATACTTGTCCAAACTAGCATACCAAGCTCTAGGGGCTCGTTTATGTCCATACAATGATTTCTTCAATATGCATACCATGTCTCCTTCATCTGATAATGAAAACCCATCTAGTTGCTCAATGTCGACTTCCTCTTCCAAATCACCATTCAAAAAGGATGACTTCACATCCAACTGATAAACCTTGAAATTCTTATAAGTAGCATATGCAAGAAGTAATGTAACATCTTCAATTATAGCTACTAGAGAAAAAGTCTCCTCATAATCAATTCCTTCCATCTATGAACATCCTTTACATACAAACCTTTCTTTGTTTCTAACCACTTCATCGGCTTCATTAAATTTATTTCTGAATACCCATTTTGTACCAATCACATTCTTGTATTTTGGCCTCGAAACAAGTTCCCATATATTGTTCTTCTCAATTTGATTCAACTCGTCTTCCATAGCTTTTATCCAATTCTCATCTTTACAAGCTTCAGCAACATATTTAGGTTCAATCTTGGAAATCAAAAATATTTCTTCAATAGAAATCCTTCTCCTAGTCATCACACCTTTATTTTTATCATCAATAATCTGATTTTATGAATGATTTAATTTCACATACCTGAGAGACTTCTGATTATTCTAATTCTCGGGTTCTTGGACATCTTTACTAGCAACAACAATAGCTGGATTAACTGTCTCTACCGAATCATTTTTCTTTAGGATCTCAATATTCACATGTTTTGAAATAATATCTTAATCATCAAACTCATATCCACATGCTCTGATCTGCTTTCCATGGCATTCATCAACTTTCACATTTGCACTTTCCACTATCTTTTTAACCTCTTATTGTAACATCGGTAAGCCTTGCTCTTAGTAGAATAACCTAAGAAGATTACTTTATCACATCTTACATCAAACTTTCCTATATCCTCATCTCTTTTAACATAACATTGTCTTCCAAAAACTCAAAATTATCTAACTATAGTAACATAGCCAAACCATAACTCATAAGGATTCTTACCAAAATTACCTTTTATATGTACCTAGTTGAATGTGTATACAATAGTGCTAATAGATTCTCTCCAAAATTTCTTCAAAACATCCCCTTCAATCAACATAGTCCTAGCGGCATCCAAAATAGTTTTGTTCTTCCTTTCAACAACTCCATTCTGCTGGGGGGTTCTAGGAGAAGATAATTGTCTTCTAATTCTTTGCTTTTCACAAAATGAATCAAACTCACCAGATATGAATTCTCCTCCTCTGTCTGATCTCAGATATTTCAGCTTCAATCATGTCTATGTCTCCACCTTATCTTTGAATATCTTGAATTTCTCCAGTGCTTTTGATTTCTCCCTTAGAAAAGTAACCCACATCATTCTAGAATATTCATCAATCAGCAACATGAAATATTTGTCGCCCTACACACCTCTCACTCTTGTAGGACCACAAAAATCAGTATGCGCAAGATCTATTAATCCATTATATATATACTACTTACTCTTAAATGAAATTCTCATTTTCTTTCCCAACTAACCTTTACATACCAGATT
Organism: Cryptomeria japonica; assembly: GCF_030272615.1. Taxonomy (NCBI): domain Eukaryota; kingdom Viridiplantae; phylum Streptophyta; class Pinopsida; order Cupressales; family Cupressaceae; genus Cryptomeria; species Cryptomeria japonica. The sequence continues at coordinate 473,360,077 of NC_081411.1, read as the reverse complement.
AGAAGGTTTCACAATCTTAGGCAAATCTCTAACAACTTGAGTAGAACTTATCTTAATCATGTAGTAAAAATTAACATGACACATCAAGCTATACTACAACCAACTTTCATCTATCTGAGCAATCAAACAAATTTCATCACCAACAATCAAATGAAAGATATTACCTTTAGTCTTAGTTCCTGATGCAATCTCTATACTGGAGGCATTCAAAATCTTGCATTTACCATTCTTGAATTGCAAATCATATCCCTTATCAAATATATGTCCAACACTCAAAATATTATGCTTAAAACCTTCAACATATAATACATCATCAATATTATGCTTACCATCAAAGGAAATAGAACCTCTACCACTAATTACACAAGCTTTATCATCTCCAAATCTTACTAAACCACCATTATACTTCTCCATACTCTCAAATTTACTTTTATCACCTATCATTTGATATGAACAATTGTTGTCAATTACCCATTCATCTTTCTCTTTAATCTTTGCAGCCAAATATTTCTCCTCAATAATGGAGCTTGTAGAATCTACTAGTACCGAATCATCTTCCTTTATAGAAATAAATACAAATTCATCTTCTAAATTCGTTGACTCTTCATATGGCATACCTTCATTAGCAACATAATGACACTTCTTCTGATATTTTTACTTCTAGTTAGACTTATAGGGCTTATCATACTATTACCACGTCATCTATTCTTCATAACAAGATTAAATCACCCTATTAAATTTTATTTGAAGTCCTCGCTTTTCTTGGGATTCCTCTGTCCAAAACCTTAATCCTCTTATAGATTGTTTTTAAATTGGAAATGCCAAGTTTAATGATTAGTTTTGTACCCTGTGAACTCATTGAACCATTTTGAAGTAGGTTCATGAGGTTCATTTAGGTTCCGTAGGTTCACAGGTTTCTAGGAGGTTTTCATACTAACATTTGCTCAAAGTGTTTTTTGCAGCGGTTCTTTTACGGGTCGTGTTCGGCGATATGTTATATCATCTCTCTCTAGGCGGTGAACTCCTTGAACCTAGTTCAAAAGGTTTGGCGGTGTTAAATATGGTTCAAAAGGTCAACAACACTTAACATAGTCAATCCTTTCAGAAGAGAAGTTTCCTAGGCGCAGTGTACGTCTTGAACTATTGTTCTTTCTATAAGGTATGAAGGAATTAATCCTCTGAAAATATGTTCTTCATTGCTGCGGAGTTGTTTTTCTTGGATAGAAGGTTTGTTTGCTAGTAGTCACCAGATTGCTCTCAACTATGAAGGTGAGTTTGTTTTCTGCCCTCTCCAGTGATTTTTACCTGCATTTCATCTCTCATAGTAGAATTTGCTAAGAAAATAAGGTTGGTCATTTACGAGTTATGAAGTCCACGTTGCACCTTTTTGGGATTGTTTTTAGTCTTGCATGTACAGAGCCTATAGTCAGTGACACAGATTTAAAATAGGAAAATATTGAAGCTATAAAAGAAAGGTTGTTCAAGGGGATCGATGGTTCTTTTGGTCTAGAAATTTTGAGTAGTGGTCTCATAGAGGCGGTAGCCTTTCCCCCAGCTGTTTCTTGCCAAGAACTAGTTAGAGAATGTATTGCTAGGTATGATCCAATTGCTGAGACTATCAGGAGAGATAATGGCGAAACCCTCCTTGCCATTAATCGGGAGGTAATTTCCTCTATTTTCAGACTCCCCAACTACCAATTTTTGAACTTTTCTCACGCACAATCCACCACAGAGTTCAACTCTGATAGGGTTGGGCACCGGAATAATGTAGCAAAATATTGGTTGAAGGTTCCCCAAAGGGGTGGTTCAAGATTGCCAAACAATCCCAACAAGAACCATATGCTTCCTCACATTCACGATGTCATGTTACTATTGCACTGAGTCAGAGGCTCGACAGAAGCCTATAGTTTAGATGACTAGATTTATTGCTATGTGTAGCTAGTATTAGAAGGAAAGCAATACCTCGATTGGGAAGAGTTGATTGTTGATTCCATGAGGGGGCAGCTAGGTATGGCCAAACAATCTAAACATAATTTCTTCATTTTCTCATACCTGATATATTGTCTGGCCTGTGTTAAGGAGATAGTGGAGATACCTAGGCAGCTCACTGAAGGGGAAGGAGAGGTCTCTATATATGATTTTTATCCAATGTTACAAAAAGATAATGCCTTGCAAGACTTTAGGAGGGTACATAATGCCTTCCTAGGAGATTTGTGCTATGAACTAAAGAACATGAAAGGAAAGAGGATATCTAAGGATGCACAAGCATTGGTGAAGAGATTTGGTAGCTTCTTTATCTAGTTCCCTCGCTTTTGCTACAAAAGAGTAGGTGGTTTTGAGGAAGAGCCCTTTAAGCTTCCTCATTTCTGTTCATATTGCTTTGTCTTAACAGAGTAAGTAGTTGGCTATCATGATTAAGAAGGCACAACCCAAGGATAGATGGGAGGATCACTTCCCTATTCAATTGGGGACTTTATCCTGCAATTTGATGTTAGACGCTTTGAGAATTGGGGCGGATTTGAAAAACTTTAATTTCTCACTGTATCACGAAATAAAAGGTTTTGATAATAAGGGTTTCTTCAAAAGTCTTGGTCTAATGCCATATCTCCCAATTCCAAAATTAGAAGACTTCTGGGAAGATTGGAGTGATGAACTCGAGGTTTTCAAAAGGGAAAACATGAGAATGGTGTTGGAGCAAGTTATTTCATTGTAAGAAAAACTTGACATAAATGGGCTTGAGGAAGACTATCTAAAGTTGTTTGAACCTGGATACATAGCTCAAGCTGAAACCAAAGTGTCTTGTATCAGCTAGGATGAGGAAGAAGAAGAAAATATTTAGCTAAAAATAGAAAGGGTGTTGGAGAGAACCGCAAAATGGGTTAGAAGGAAAAGAGAAATGAAATTAGGCACCAAGTCTAAATCCGTGAGAAATAGTGAGGTTACTCTGCGTTCACCAAAGTCTTTTTCTAATCTTTCTTATATGCTTGTTCATGTAGGTAAGGATAAAAAGTTATCTCATATTAAGCACAAGCCTAACCCAGCTCTGGACTTCCCTGCTCCTCGACATACCAGGTCACGAAGTGCTGTGCAGAAAAGAATGGACCAAACCAAAGAGATTGAGGCAAAGGATAAAATTCTTGATGCTCAGATATTTGAAGTTGAAGATCTTGACAGCGATATTGTTAATGCCATGGGTTCCCATGTGGTTACCCTAGCCATGACGCCACCCTCTAAAGTGGTTACCCTAACCACCTCTGTAAATAAATAGTAGGGTTTCATTCCTGTGACCATTCCAATTTAGGACATGGTGGTTAAATACACAGAGAAGGGCCCCAAGCCAAAAAGGTGCAAAACAACTGCTCGCTTGGATAGCGATGAAGGAACTGGAAAGTGGATTGTCGAGATTGCCTCATACAAGCCCAAGGATGAAGATAAAGAATTCAGTACGGAGGATTTTGAGGTCACCAAGGTGGATCTTGGAAACATGAGTAGAGATTTAGATAACCATTTCTTCCAAGTATCGGCTAAGAAAATGTTGACCAGGTCAGAAAAAGACTGATGGGAGAAGAGAGAGCTTAAGCGGCACATAAACATTCTCACCCAATTCATTGATAGTATTGGTTGCTTCGGAGCACTTCCCGTATCCCAAGCTACACAGAACTTTGATCCTACTTCACCAGAAAATAAAAAGCTAATGAGTCAGGTTCAACGAGCTAAAAGCATTGCAGAGGCCGTTGAGGGATGGATTGAAGGAGTAATCAAAGATGGAGAAAAATATATCACAAGCTCCCAGAAGTTATGTGATGAGATACAGATCCTTATTGTAGAAATTCAGAACCAAACTTCACCATGGCAGAAAGAGGAACATAAATGGGAGAATGTTTTGCCTATGCTCACTAGGATAGAAGAATATGGAGTCACCAGATTCCTGATAGAGCATTCCATCAAGTTGATAAGCGATGAATGCCAACTCTTCATATTGAAGAAGACCATAATGTGGCAGGTACTCACCTTCAAATCTGTAATATCTAATGCCAAGACTTCTGTGTATGAACTTCAGGACCTCCAATGCAGTCTAGTTAACGATAACAAAGTGGTTAATCCGGACCACGATTGGTAGTTGGGGATTTGTGCATTGAACACACAGGATGCGATAAAGACTTTTAGGATATGCATGGAGAAGATCAAAGTGAAAGGCAATTTCACTCCAGAGGATATAACACAGGTCGCCCGGATCAAGTCCATGATATTTGTCGGTAGCGATTAGTTACTGAAGCATATTGAAAAGATGGTGAAGCACAGATGGAATAAGGAGGCTGCCAAGGTAAAACTCAATGTGATGAAGAATCCGAACCAATCCATAATATAGGAACTTGCAACTATCCACGACGCCCAGAGAAGCGGAGGAGCAGATGGCGATGGAAAGGAAGCATGACGCGTTGATTGAAACTCTATTTTTATGTATTTTTCATATTTATGCAAATGAATTCGAGACATCTATCCCAAATATACTTTGTTGGTTTTCATAACTGATTTGAGGAGGTCGAGTTTTCAGGGAGACCTCCTCTGTTCGAAAGACTATAAATTAAATTAAGATAGATAGAATAGGGGTTAGTTTTTTGTTAGAATTTTGGTGATTTTACTTAGTTTTCTTGCTCATTTTTAGAAGTTTTGTTTTGTTGAAGGAAGTCATCAGACTTTAGAAATCTGAAATTGAAAAGGTTTATAAATGTATTGTTGTGTCTTTGTTACATGAGATATATATATATATACAAAAGATCGCATTGTTTTTGGGAGAAGGAAAACCTTTGAGTTTTGAATTCATGTAGTGATATATCTTTGCATATATTGATCTAATCAAACAATAGTGATCACCTTTTTAGTGTAGAACATTATTATTATTCTGAGACTCCTTCCTATAGGTTTCAAAAGATATGGGTTTGAAAAGCTATTTTATTTCTCTTATCTGTTTTTATTTATGAGCAGTTGAACTGGTGGTTCAAACTTTTTTTCGATCATTTCCATTTCTTATGTTGAAGCATTTTGAAGAACATTTTTTCTCTGAAATATGTATAAATCATTAGCCTCTCATCTAAGAATGAAGCAGGTAGCCTTACGTGCTTTCAGGTTAAAAGCATACCAATTGAAATTAATTAGATTACTCCCTGAATAACTAATGGAGGAAGCTGTACCTATCAAAAATTCAGAGGGAAGTAGTATATGTTACACTTACCCAACTCTATAGTGAACTTTTGTCTTTTAAGGAAGGCGACAGAGTGTGAAACTCATTAATTTAATGAAAGACAAAATCCATTCACTAACAGATTTTTGGCGACTCTGCTGGGGAGACGTCAAACATTCAATAGATCAGTGTGCTACGAGCATGTCAGAATTGAACTCATAATCAACAATATCCTTAGGTTTACTTTGTCTGAGACAACTTCCATAACTCAATAATATTGCCGAGTTCTAAAAGATTTGTTTAAAAGATCTTAGAAACCCTAGGGACGACAACCCTAGATTCTCGTCCTTATACCAGATCACAAAGGTGAGAGGGAGTAACTGATAGTTATTTTGAAGAATTGCAAGGGTTATCATTTGCCACAAATTTCACTCCCAAGAGAAACACTAAAAGCAGACCTTCTTCTCCTACTAGAACCACTTCTATACCTTCATCTTCTAGCCACTGGCAAGCACTAACGCTTACTGGAGTTCAAGCCCCTCCCCTTGTCACTATTTACCTTGTTTTCATTATGGCTCAACCATGGGGTGCTACAGTCGGACCTCTTGCCCTTGGAGCACATAATCCTCTTTCAAAAGGGGCAAAGGATGTTTTACCTAAGTTTAATGGTGATGGAAAAGTTGCAGTTGAGGAACATTTGAATTCTTTTAATGCATCTACTAGGATACTGGCAGTACAGCATGAGGATGTGGCTATTAGGCTTTTTGCTCAAACTCTTATCGAGGGGGCAGCAGATTGGTTTAGTCATTTGCAATCAGGATCTACAACTGATTGGCAAACAATGAAAACCACTTTTGAGAAATGGTTCAAGAGTGTTGATGATGAACACTCATTATTGGCTCAACTTACACAAATGAAAAAAGAAATTCATGAGCCAATGAGGGACTATGTAGCTAGGTATAATAAGATTATCCATAAAATTCCTCAGGCGAAAAGACCAACTACTGACAATCAACAATGTTTCTTTTTAATCTTAATGCCTCCTGATATTGGTTTCCATCTCAGAAGGAGTAGGCCAACCGATCTTGATACTACACAAAATCAGGCTATAGAACTCGAAGATGACCTAATAATAGTTGGGAAATGGAGAAAGGATGTGCAAATTTCTCAAGGTCAACCTCAAGCTTCTACCTCCTCAACCGACCTAGTTGTTCAAAGGTTATTTAATGGCATGATTGCTTTGAAGAGGCAGATACCAAAACCTAGATTTTCCTATCCACAACCATACCAAGATATAGGTAGAAAACAACCAAACCAATATAATTATGGATGATCTTTGCAATTGCCTGCTACCCCGCAAAGATTGCAAATAGAGGCCCCTCCTGATAAGGGTGCTATGTGCTCTTTTCACCTCACTAAAAATCACGATGGGAGTTCTTGTTCGGATATGATAAGGTATGTTCAAATGAAAAACACAAAGGATGAACTAGGTGAGTTCACTGAAGCAAAGAAAATTCAAGAGTTACCTGGCGACTCTGGATCATTCTACCTTGAATATGAGTCAGATTTAGAAAGAGGTGGTATTATTTTGGCAACCCTTGAAGATCATGCATGTGCAATCCTTACAAGAAATCAATGTGCCTCTCAACCTGCTCCTTTTGTGAGTTCTTCCGGAGCTAATTTCAAAAGGAAAGACTTCACAAGTAATGATTTTTCCTCTCATACTAAGACTCCTGTAGTTAATATTTTACAAAGAAGTCTTGAAAGTAAAAATGGTTCTTCCTATTTTTCCTCCTTTGATATAATTGAATTTTGTAAAGCTTCAACTGTTCAACTTTCTACTGCTGAATATTTGAAACTGAACCCGAAAGAGCTAGACAAACTAGTCAAGTATGTGAAAGGAGATTCTTCTTCAGAGTTCTCAGTGCATAAATGTTTGGGTGATAGTGATTTGTTCACTGCTGAGAAATTTGCATCTATTCAGCACCCTTCCACTGATTTAGTTAATCTGTGTGCTTTCCACAATGCCGAAGGTAGACCTGACATAGAAGTTCTGAAGCCCTAACCTTTTTACATATCCCTTCTCCTGAATGGTCAGAAGCTCAGCAATTGTATAATTGATTCAGGAGCATCAAATAACATAATGCCTTCATCTGTTGCTATGTCTTTAGGTATAACACTCAATAAGACATTTGGGAGATTTTATTCAATGGATGGGAAGCAGGTGCCTCTTATTGGATAGGTAAAAGATGCTCAGGCAATGCTAGCCGCATGCCCTGATAAAAGAGTAAATTTGACTATTTTGGTGGCTGACATTCCTGCATGTTATGGGATGCTCTTAAGTAGAACTTTCTGTAAAGAGCTTGGAGGTGAAATTAAGATGGACTGGTCAGAAGCTATCATTCCACTTGGAAAATAGAAAATCAAGCTTGAACATGAACCAAAAAATAAATACACAGTCTTTCCCTTTGATAATCCCGAAGCCCAAATTCTTTTTCAAGACTGTGAATTTGGAAACTACCTCATCCTTGCACCTGATGAAAAAGAATTTTAAGAGGTAGTTGATGAGCATGGTGAATTTTGGCAGATGGAATTTGATGGAAGTTTCACCAACTCTGGCTCTAGAGTAGGAGTAGTTTTGTTGTCCCCCGATGGTAACATTTTTCGCTTTTCTTTCAAGTTGGATTTCAAGAATACTAATAACACTGCAGAGTATGAGGCATTACTATTAGGATTAAATGAAGCCAAGTGTAAAGGTATTAAACTGCTCAAGGTTAAAGGGGATGTGGAGCTAATTGTCAGGTAGGTAAGAAATGTCTATTCAGTTAAGAATGATAGATTGAAACATTACAAAAATAGGGTTTGGGATGAGATAGAATTTTTTGACGCTTTCTCAATTGAAGCTATACCAAGGGATCAAAACACTAGGGCAGATTCATTGGCAATTTCAACTTCTCTTTTGTTACCACACCCAGACTTTAAGGATGATTCTTATAGGATTGAAATGATCTATAGGCCTAGCATTCCTGATAATGTAAGCCATTGGTAAGTTTTTGATATAGATGCGTAGATCAGAGACTTTCTGGAGTGCACCCGTTCTTTTTCCCAAGCATACTTCAAAGGTTCCAAAGATAGTTGCAAGAAATTTAGTCCAGATCTGGGAATTGATTCTAAAAGAATTTCATTCAGCTCAAAGGGAACAAAATTCTGAAAGGGCTAGTGACCCTAGAGAGGTTTTTCACCCAAAATGATGTGCACGTAGGCAAGAAAGTTCTTAAGGATTGTGGGAAAGAAAGTTGTGAAAAAATCAATCTTGGTGATGAATCAAATCCTAAAATGGTAACTATTGGCAAATGTTTCTCTTCTGAAGAAAAGCGAATACTTAGTGGGTTACTGAAGGAATACATTTATGTATTCGCTTGGTCCTATGAATATTTGAAGGAGTTTAGGAATGGGCATTTTCAACATCAAATTCCTTTGAAACCTGGTGTTTCTCCTTTTAGACAAATATTGAGAAATTTCAATCCTATGATGGCTGATGCGATTTTTAAAGAGGTAGATAAAATGCTTAAAGCTAGAATTATATATCCAATTCATCACTCTACCTAGGTAGCCAATATCATTCCTATGAGAAAGAAGAATGGCGAAATTTAGATATGCATAGATTTTCACAATCTGAATCAGGTGAGTCTTAAGGATAACTATGCTTTACCCAATATGGATCATATTTTATAAATAGTATCTAGGTTAGAAGTGATGTCAATGTTAGATGATTTTTCTGGCTACAATCAAATTTGTGCCGCAAAGAGTGAACAACATAAGACAGCGTTCATCACTCCATGGGGAGCATTCGCATATAATCGTATGCCATTTGGTTTGATAAATGTTGGAGCAACTTTATAGAGGGCCATGGATTCTTCTTTTAAGGATTTTCATGATAGAATTATTGTTGTTTACTTAGATTATCTGACAGTGTTTTCTAAGGAGGGGAAGAATCACCTCAAAGATCTGAGGGTAATTCTGCAATGTTGTCGAGAGCAAGTAATCTCCTTGAACCCAAAGAAGTCAGTTTTATGTGTGACTAAGGGCAAATTGCTAGGGCATATAGTTTCAAAAGAAGGTGTCAAGATTAACCCTAACAGAGTCAATGTAATTCAACATCTCAGCTTACCTTCAAACCGCACCAGAGTAAGGTCTTTCTTTGGCCAGGTGAATTTCCAAAGATGGTTTGTGCCTGAATTTGCAAAAACTACCAAGCATATATTATCAGCTTGTTGAGTGAAAGGCATCCTTTCAAATGGACTGAAGAAGCCAAAGAAGCTTTTGAAAGAATCAAGGGTTCAGTTGCTAACGCGCCCACTCTTATCAACCCTGATTTCAAAAAGGATTTCATTATATACTGCTATGCCTCAGAACATACAATGTCGGGAATGTTGTTACAAGTAGATGAATCTAGGATTGAAGTGCCTATAGAATTCATGAGTGTTCCTCTCAAGAAGCATGAGCTTAAGTATTTGCTCTCAGAGAAACAGGCCTTTGTTGTGGTTAAAGCTGTGAAAAAATTTCAGTACTACATTTTGCACTCTCATTCTGTGGTTTTTGTTCTAGATTTTGTAATGAAAAGCATTTTAACTCAGCAAGAAGTCAGACTCAATAAGAGAGGGACATGGGTAATGAAGATTCAGGAATATGATCTAGACATTTGCCCTACAAAGATGGCTAAAGGACAAGGCTTATGCAAGCTAATAGCAGAAAATAGGATGGAAACAGAAAAAGAATTACCATTGACCCTTTTTATTGGGTTACAAGATACGTGGTTTTCTGATGTAGCTTACTATTTGACTTACGGCAGCTGCCCAAGTCATTTGTCCACCAAGGAGAAAAGGAATCTCAAGTTAAAGGAAGCTAAGTATGTTATCTAGTAGGATGTTGTACAAAAAGGGTTTGGACGGTACTTATCTAAGATGTGTTGATAAGCCTCAACAGCAAAAGCTTCTGGAAGTTTATCATAATGAAGCCTACGGCGGGCATTTCTCATCTTCTATGACCGCCTTTAAGATTCTAATAAATTGCTTTTACTAGCCCAGTATATTTTGGGATGCATATGTTCATGTTAAGGGGTGTGAAAAGTGCCAACTTTTCTCTGGGAAACCACATTTAGCTGCTCTGCCTTTAAGGCCTGTGGTAATAGATGAACCTTTCAAACAGTGGGGTATTGATTTCATCGGTCCAATCAATCCTCATTCCAGTGTCGGTCACATGTACATTTTGATGATGACGGGTTATTTTACTAAGTGGGTGGAGGCTATTCCCACTAGAAAGGCAAATTCAGAGGTCATGTGTAACTTTCTCAAGGATTGTATTCTGGTCTGTTCCGGAGTCCCTCAGAAGATTGTTGCAGATAACGCATTGTACTTCTCCTCTGAAGAACTAACTATGTTTTTCTATGAACATCAAATCTCTCTCTCGCATTCCTCTAATTACTTTCCACAAGGTAATGGATTGGAAAAATCAAGCAACAAGAACTTGGTCGCGATTATGAGGAAGCTGGTTGATGAAAATGCTCGAAATTGGCATAAGAAGGTATATGAAGCCTTATGGGCAGACAGAATTATGCCTAAAAGAGCCATCAGAATGGCACCTTTTGAGCTTGTGTATGGGATTGATGCGAAACTTTCTTTACCCCTGGAATTGTCAGTGGCTAAACTTCAAATAGTAATCGAAGATTCCTTTTTTTAGAAGGCTCTAGAGAAGAGGATTATGTATCTAACAAAGCTGGAAGAAGAAAGAGAAATGTTAGTAGATAGAATCACAGAGCATCAAAATAGAGTGAAGAAGATCTTTGACATCAGATCTCGGCCAAGAGGTTTTCTTCAAGGAGATGAAGTACTATTATGGGATAAAAGGAAAGAACCAAAGGGTGCTCACGGTAAATTTGATTCATTGTGGAAAGGCCCATTCAAGATCTATGAAGTGGTCAGGCAAAATGCTTTTAGACTCAACTATTCCGAGGGAACGATTATGCCCTATACCTACAATGGGTAAGATCTCAAACTTTACAAACTGTGAAATCCATGATTGAGAGTCCTTGTATATAGTAGTTTAGGTGTGCATTCTCTTTCGTTCCCCTATCTATTTTTAGTTATGCGAAACCAGAGATTTAGAGTTCTTTGCATTTTCCTTCACAAAATACAATCCCCAGTTAGAGCCAATGTTACCATGTCATTTATTCTTCATAATAGGATTAAATCACCCTATTAAATTTTATTTGAAGTCCTTGCTTTTCTTGGGATTCCTCTATCCAAAACCTTAATCCACTTATAGATTGTTTTTAAATTGGAAATGCCAAGTTTAATGATCAGTTTTGTACCCTATGAACTCATTGAACCATTTTGAAGTATGTTCATGAGGTTCATTTAGGTTCCGCAGGTTCATAGGTTTCTAGGAGGTTTTCATACTAACATTTGCTCAAAGTGTTTTTTGTAATGGTTCTTTTACGGGTCGTGTTCAGCGATATGTTATATTATCTCTCTCCAGGCGGTGAACTCCTTGAACCTAGTTCAAAAGGTTCAGGGGTGTTCATTATGTTCAATATGGTTCAAAAGGTCAATAGCACTTAACATAGTCAATCCTTTCAGAAGAGAAGTTTCCTAGGCGCGGTGTACGTCTTGAACTATTTGAACCCCAGTGAAGTTTGTTCAGTTTGTTCATGCATGTTCAATCAGGTGGGTCCCATGGGCTAAAGGATATGATGGTGTACTTATTGCGAAATATGAATAAGGGTGAACCATATCTTGGGTGATGTCGATTGTTTAAGTTTTCGAGGCAAGTAATCATTTCGGGAACTGGTGGTTACTTCAAAAATGTCACCATGCATTCAATGCGTGCGTGCGATGTCCAATCCACAAGCTCAGCACATTCAAACTAACGATTGGAATTAATGCACTTAATAAGGATGTCTCATTGTTCTTTCTATAAGGTATGAAGGAATTAATCCTCTGAAAATCTGTTCTTCATTGCTGCGGAGTTGTTTTTCTTGGATAGAAGGTTTGTTTGCTAGTAGTCGCCAGATTGCTCTCAACTATGAAGGTGAGTTTGTTTTCTACCCTCTCTAGTGATTTTTACCTGCATTTCCTCTCTCATAGTAGAATTTGTTGAGAAAATAAGGTTGGTCATTTACGAGTTATGAAATCCACATTGCACCTTTTTGGGAATGCTTTTAGTCTTGCATGTATAGAACCTATAGTCAGTGACACAGATTTAAAAGGGGAAAATCTTGAAGCTTTAAAAGAAAGATTGTTCAAGGGGATCGATAGTTCTTTTGGTCTGGAAATTCTAAGTAGTGGTCTCATAGAGGTGGCAGCCTTTCCCCTAGCTATTTCTTGCCAAGAACTAGTTAGAGAATGTATCGCTAGGTATGATCCAATTGCTGAGACTATCAGGAGAGATAATGGTGAAACCCTCCTTGCCATTAATCGGGAGGTAATTTCCTCTATTTTCAGACTCCCCGACTACTAGTTTTTGAATTTTTCTCCCATACAATCCATCACGGAGTTCAACTCTGATAGGGTCGGGCACTGGAATAATGTAGCAAAACATTGGTTGAAGGTTCCCCAAAGGGGTGGTTCAAGATTGCCCAAGAATTGCAACAAGAACTATATGCTTCCTCACACTCATGACATCATGTTACTATTGCACCAAGTCAGAGGCTTGGCGGAAGCCTACAGTTTAGATGACTGGATTTATTTCTATGTGCAGCTGGTATTAGAAGGAAAGCAATACCTTGATTGGGCAGAGTTGATTGTTGAATCCATGAGGGAGCAGCTAAATATGGCCAAACAATTTAAACAAAATTTCTTCATGTCCTCATACCTGATATATTGTCTAGCCTGTGTTAAGGAGATAGTGGGGATACCTAGGCAGCTCACTGAAGGGGAAGGAGAGGTCTCTATATATGATTTTTATCCAATGTTACAAAAAGATAATGCCTTGCAAGACTTCTATCTAATCAAACAACAATGATCACCTTTTCAGTGCAGAACATTATTATTATTCTGAGACTCCTTCTTGTAGGTTTCAAAAGATATGGGTTTGAAAAGCTATTTTATTTCTCTTATCTATTTTTATTTATGAATGGTTGAACTGGTGATTCGGACTTTTTTTTTATCATTTCCATTTCTTATGTTGAAGCATTTTGAAGAATATTTTTTCTCTAAAATATGTATAAATCATTAGCCTCTCATCTAAGAATGAAGTAGGTAGCCTTACGTGCTTTCAGGTTAAAAGCATACCAATTTAAATTAATTAGATTATTCCCTGAATAACTAATGGAGGGAGTTGTACCTATCAAAAATTCAGAGGGAAGTAGTATATGTTACACTTACCCAACTGTATAGTGAACTTTTGTCTTTTAAGGAAGGTGACAGAGTGTGAAATTCATTAATTTAAAGAAAGGCAAAATCAATTCACTAACACATACTTATCATGCCTCTCATATCTATCATTCTTATCAAATTTATCATGCTTATCATACTTTAACATTCTTTCAGGACACCTAGAAGAAACATGTCCTATCTTATTACAAGAGAAACATTTCAAAGGTAACTTCCCATCATACTTACCAGCTCTCTTAGGCAATCTCTGAGCAATAAGTTCTTCAAGCTCTTCCAACTCTCTTTCTTGTTCTTCCATCTCTCTCATTTCTTTCTCATATCTAGAAACCCTAGATGAACTTTCTCCCACATCATAGTTATTCTTCCCAGATATAGAGGCTTTAAATGTAGTCTCAGATTTACCATGTAATTCTCCAAATTCACTCAACTCAAAAGCAGCAAGTTTACCAACCAACATATCTCTTGTCATAGTGGTCATAGTCTGGATCTCATCAATAGTAGCAACTTTAGATTTGTAAGAAAGAGGCAGGGATATTAGCACTTTAGCAACATTCTCATCTTCTTCAAGAGTTCTACCAGCACATCTGATGTTCATGACAAGTTCATTCACTTTAGCCATAAAGGATGATATGTTCTCATGTTCTCCCATTTTTTAGAATCTCGTATTTTCCTTTCAAACTCTGCAATTTAGCAACTTTGACATGCTTATCTCCTTCGTACAAGGTCTCTAACTTTTCCTAGTTCTCATGTGGAGTCTGCAATCCCATCACGTTAGTCATTTCTGAATTAGTTAGGGCAATTAATGATGCTTCTTTAGCTCTTATGTTATGTTTAGCATCCTTGGTTTCATTTGCAATAACCAAACCATTTTGAGGAACATTGCAAGTATTCTTTGTAATCTTCACCAAGACACTTCAAACAACACTCCATCTGGTCCTTCCATATAGTGTAATTTCTTCCATCAAATCTCAGACTCTCTTTCCTTAAAATATAGGCTGCTATCTTGAATCTCCTCAAGTGGTCAAGCTTCTTCTGGAGGATCTAGCTCTAATACCAATTGTTGGCAACAACAATGAAGGACAAATGAGAGGTGGGGGTGAATTAGTTTTCACCAGATCAAAAAATTTATGCACGACTTCAAATTTGATTAATTGCAGCAAGAACAAAGATAAACATAATAACACCAATATTTTGACGTGGAAAAACCATGGTGGGAACCTACCTACAATAAGATGATACTCTATAGTAGTATGTGAAAATATTGCAATGGGGAATGCCCATGCATTCAGGCACACTACTAGAGATCACTTCTGAAAAACAAGAAGGGATAAAACCCTGAGGAAGGCTCACTACCTTACAAAGATCGGACAACAATCTGAATTAGATGAACGAAAAGAATAGAATCTCTAAATGTTTGTTGATAGTCCCAGTTAAGCACATTTGTCTACCCTGCAACACTCTCTACTCTACACTTCTCATCGAAAGATGAATTCACTTGTTCACACCAGTCTCTGATAATGAAGACACAACACCCTTATCTAAATCACATGAATAAGACACATGTTTATATAAAACCTCAAACTTGACTTCAACATTCGCTCAACCCTTAAGACCTAATTACAAAATTATATCACACGATACATAAATCAACCACTAGACCAATACAATGCCATGATGAAATAGTATGGACCCAAATCAAATCCACGAACATGCAAAACCACTAGAAATCTTGCCAAGATCATTTGCAACATGCTACACCACTAAAAAATGTCACAGAACATGAAGAACATCATAGAACTCATAAGATCTTCAATAACACGCACAATGATCAATGCGGACCAGCAAAACAAATAGGAAACAATTAGGGAACACCAACAAGAATGTTAGAACCATCTACAATAGATGCAACAACACCGCTTAATCAAACCTTCATCGATCAACACAATGATACTCAAGAACACTCAACAGGAGCAACTGGGACTAGAAAGATAACTTGTGGAGCACCAAATCATGAACCATCTAAATTGAAGATACACATGAACATCCCAAACATTATAAAGCACAATGGATCAAATACCAGAACACTGTAATAATGAACACTGAAAAAACCATTCCTCGTACTAGAATCTGTAATCCGATCAAATAACCATATATCATTTTGAAACCAACACTGAATCAACTAAAGATACTTCATTACTAAAATCACTAATCCGTACTAGCACATATGTAACATACCAACTGAAACAACCAAACCAGCTATTTGCAATACTAGAATACATGAATATATTGACATTAATGACAATGGCTTATCCTAGCAGCAACAATATCCAACAAATTTGACCTAGGATCTCATATATAAAGCATTTGATCAACCTATTTTCTTTCGAACAAGCATTCTAAGTCTCCATATCCAAGAAATCAAGCATTAAATCATTGAAGCATTCATCATCAAGCATTTTTAGAGATCTCTAAGGCTACATATTCCTCATTCATCCATTGTGGAGCAAGATTACACCATTCATATGCAAGCATGTGTGTGTGATTAGGGTTTTGTCATGTTCATTCCATTTCATACAACATATGTGATTACATTCAAAAAGTAAATCATCATTATCAGTCATTATAGACCTGAGGTATATTTTTCCATTATTTATTTTAGTATTTGCAATATTTCATTTAAGATTATTTCCTATACCGGGTTTTGACTTAAGAGAACCCCTTTTCCCAACCTATTTCCCCTTTTTTCTATATGTAGGAAGTAGGTACGGATTTGCGATCTTCAAGATAAACTTTATTTATAGAGATGAACAAGTTCCCCTTTGGATAGTGAAAAGTGTGGAGGAACCGGTCCTAATATTTTAGGATCTCTTTTTGGGAATAGATCCAAATACACTTACATTGCTCAAATCCATGTTTGTGTCTCAGTCTAACAACTATAGCTCACTGTTCGTGGATAATTACTTCAATTCTTGCACATTAACCCCAATTTTAGCATTTTCAGAATTCAACTTAAAATAAGATAATCAATTTAAAATCCAGTAAATCCAATAGAAATCTTAGCCCTACCCTTGTTGGTTTGTGTCTAGAGCTATTGGGTTTACCCCTCTTTAATATAATGGTCCCTAAGCCTAAAATTAGTGGTTTCTACTATATCTGATTGTGGAAACCTTAATTTTAGACCAATACACACTCATCTTATTCTCTTTTTTAAGAATAGATTTTTTCCTTTTACAACAAATTTGAATTGAAATCTTGTGATAACTATAACATGTAATCAACCTCAAAATACCAGTTGGAGCAATAATAATCGATTTGCACTCTAATTAGACGAAACAATAATTAGAGAGATACCATTAAGTTTTGATAACTGAGAAGCCTATGAAAACACAAAGTAGTCCATTAGTTCTGATGTAGATTGAAAGAGCAAAAATGTAGTATATGTACAGCCTAAAGTCTCCAACACGTGCCACAGTCCAATCAACTAAACGTAGATAATAATATGCAGCTCAAATTCTTCAATTACTCCATGTTCATACTTTAAACATAAATTCCAAATATAATAATGTAGCTCAAAGACTACAAAATCAAATTTAGAGTACCTCCTATTCAAATGATTCCACACTACACCATGATTCAATCACTTATAAGAGAATGTAATAGGAAAGACGTAAGATCAATCCCACCACATGAAAATTTGAACCAAGACAAAGATTGTATGCAATCTTGCTTCTTTAATTGATTGAATCCTAATTTACACCTCAAAAAGAGAGTTTCAAAAAAAAATTCAATTAGGCAGAGTTTCCTTGCATAAGCTAAATGATAATATTTACAATAGATCTCTAATGTAGGAGCATCCCCGGTTCATAGCAATCTTGCATCAACCAAAAATATTTTCCTTTCTATTTTTTCTTTCTATTTGCAGTTTCAACATTTCTTTCTGCGTGTCCCAGATTTGGCTCACTAGATCCTGTGGAGTTGTATTTTTCTTGAAGACTTGATCATCTTCCTTATTCCCAAACCAAGGAGCATTTGGATTGTTTTCTGGCAAGTTATTGCTACCGGTTTCCAAGGTAGTTTCCTGTTACCGATTGATAGTTTCTTGTTATCGGTTGCATGGACCTATTTGCATTTGTGATCTATTGGATCCCCTTCATAGCTTGCAAAGCCCTAAGCATTGATTTTGGTATTCCTTGGCATGTGGCCAACCTTTTCCTATGTTCTACTCTTCATCCTTTGGATTTTCTAGAGGAATTTCTTTAGCGGAGGCCAACCTTGTTGGTTTTACATGTTAAGTCTTGTTCTTCAAGTTTTGATCCCTTTTTGGGTCGACTGGATCCCCTGGGATCGTATAAATTATTGTATTAGAGCATTAGAATGTAACAAGGAATTAATATTGAGCATTGTAGATAGATCTTAAGATTTGAGGTCCCGGTTATGACCTATTTTGTACTTTGAGCATGTTTTAACAAGCCTGTGAGCCATAACCCAGTTATTATCGGTTGGTTGTAATGAATTTTCATGTTATAATTCAATCTGTTCTGGATTGCCTCCATCATGTCTTTGTTTTTTTGTTGTGTTTACTCTTGTTGACCAATCTGGACTAATCTCTTTGAGGTCCCTCCTAACTAGTGACTGTTTTAAGTGGCATCAGAGTGAGTTTTCATTCCATAGATTGCCTTGTCCTAAGAATTTTGTTGTAGGGTGGTGGGCTATGGATCCGACCTGCAGTTGTAGAAGACTTGCGTAAATGATGGCATGAAGTGGAACTAGGAATGGTAGAGAGCGTGGGAATGCAGACCCAGTTGTGATGGAAATGTTGTGAGGAATAGCAGCTCAATTGGCAGCCATGGAGACAACCTAGAGAAGAGGTCAACACATCGAAGATGTAAGTGAAGATGAAGGAGAAGAAGCCCTAGCAAAACAAGTAAACCCATCAACAGTTGATCCAGATGAGGAAAGGCTTTTGAGGGTTTTGAGTAGAGTGAATACTAAACCTCATTTTACCCCACTGGAATATGATGGAAAGTTGGATTCAGATGAATTGATGGATTGGATCTTGGAGATGGAGAAATATTTTGATTTTGAAAACACTACAGAAGAAAGGAAGGTGAAATATGCTTGTACCCAGTTGAAAGGTCATGCATCACTTTGGTGGGAGTATTTGTAGGTTGATAGACAAAGAAGAGGTAAAGAGAAGATCAAGACATGGGATCTGATGATTGCTAAGTTAAAATCAAAATTTATGCTAGTTGATTATCAAGTGAATTTGTTCCAGAAGTTGCAGAATTTGAGACAGAAGGAATCTAGTGTGAAGGAGTACACCGAAGCATTTTACAAGTTGAATATCAAATCCGGACATATTGATGATGAATTTGAACAAGTTGCAAGATATTTGAATGGATTTTGGGTGTCTATACAAGATGAACTCAATTTGATCAAATTGCAGAGTGTTGAAGATGCTTACCAATATGCCTTGAAGGCAGAAGAAAAGCTAAACAAAAGACATGAGCAAAGGCAGAGAGGCAGAGGTGGAAGGTTTTCTAGAGAAATATTTCAAGGAGGAAGAGGATATACCGGAGCTAGAGGAACCTGTATAGATCAAAACAAGGATAAGGAAGTAAGAAAAGAAGGTAATTCATACCGAAAGATGATAGAAATTTCTACTAGAGGAGAGAACCTGATGTAGAGATCGACAGCAGTAGGGTGATAGACCCACCTACACACCTTGGTCTTCTTTACCTTGAGTCTCCCTCCCGGCTATGATTCACACCTCAAATGTGAAATCAAACTCTTACCCCTTACCAGGGATGGCACAACACTTCTACCCACTTCCTAAGACCTATCAAGATCTTCCACAATGTTATTTTTAAACAACAACACAAATATTGGCTTTTTAGGACTAGACAAGCCTACCAGCATAGGTTTCACAGGTTTACCGGCACTAGTCTACTGGTTAGTAGCCCTATTTCATTGTCTTTTGGAAATTTTCTCCAAATAACACCAAACAACACCCTAAACAAATTTTAGTTTCAGACATCGTTTGGGGATTACTATCAGATTCCAAAAGATTGGATTTCCACCCTACTCCTACACTGTTCACCACCTACTTGGGTCATAGGCCTAATTGATTAGGTTAGACTGATTTCACAACAGAGTTATATGAGAATGGGTTTACTGGAAGGTTCCAACTCTTCAATAAGTTTCTTCTATGTTCAAATACTCCAATTCCATCAATTCAACTCCTCATCTCATCATTATTTATTGTATGCTCAATGAAACTCGTCTAATCTAATCTAAACCCTCAATCGGTTTAGACTAGGGCTTGGTGGTAATGTACCAACCAACTCCTCTAACCTTGCCCCTCTACTAACTTGCATTCTAACCATGGCCATTGGATCCCAATGAGTATATTGCGAGTTAGGGTCTTATTTGCATTGTAACCCTTGAAAATGGAGGGTTTCAAACCTACAAAAGATAAATGCTTATAACTTCCACTAAAATTTACTTCAAGAGGTCAGACCACATGCATTGGAAGGGTGTTTCAGGATTCTTTCTAACTAGATCAAAAATTCATCAATGGCTCTCACGCTCTGTATGAATCGTACGGAAAATATCACTGTATGGCAAAATCAAACTTGTTCTATTCACTTTCTCCACCAAACTTTAAAAAAAAATTAACTCTCTTCTTTACTACGGTTATCCAAACATATATAAACCTTTTCCAATGTCCATAACCAACTTTTGAATAGTTAGGACCGTTGGAGAAGTAGTTGGCATCCTACCGGCAGCTTTGAAAAGTTGTTTGACAACAAATACAACATTTTGCAACTTAGGACAACATCGGTTATTAACCACCTAGACCTTATGGAAACACATCCAAGGTCATTATTTAGACTCCAAACACCTAATACAACATCCTAGACATACTAACATTGAAAATCCAAATTCCAAGCCTTCATGGCCTAATAGACCTCTAGGTTTATATGCTCACCTAAGAGATTATTGACCATACAAATAGGCATTCAATTACATCAAGGGTAATCATTGATCCAACCCATTATTACATCATAAATGAACCTATAGACATCACCATATGCTTGAAAATAGATGTGTAATGGAATGTGCTCTGCACTAGAACTGGATGGCTACCGGAATGAGAATTTAGGAAGACAAGACAAGACAACATTTAAAGGAACTTTCTTTAAGTATGGAGGAGAAGTAAATAATGCTTTCGAGTGTAAGAAGACAAATAATACCGAAAGAGAAGTAGTGATGGAAGAAAACCCCACCAGATTAGACAATAAACTAGAAGATGGAGAACTATTTATGCTGAGGAGAGCTTTATGTTATACCGGGAGAGATGAAGAGCCCTTGCAGAGGAAGAATTTGTTCAAGACCAGATGTAAGGTATTCAGTAAGTGTTGTAAAGTTGTTTGGTGAAATTGAAAATTGGGAATTATCATGATGAAGTCTTGTGTGATATTATGCCTATGGATATTTGTCATCTTTTGGTGGGTAGACCTTAGCAGTTTGATAGATAGGCAATACATCATGGGAGGAAGAATACATACACTATTGTGGCCAATGGGATGAATTAAACCTTGTTTCCCTTGGAGGAACCTTTGAAGAGTTAAATCTGTACGAATGCTAGAATCTGTTTGGTAGATGGAAGGAAATTCCTAGATGGATTGAGACATGATAATGTGTGCTTTGCCTCAATTCCTAGGAAGATTGAGAATTTGGAGCGTGAAGAGGAACAATGGAAAGAGATAAAAGATTTGCTGATAGAATATGAAGACATCATTTTAGATAATGTGTCTAGTGGATTGCCACCACTAAGAAGTATCAGTCATTGCATGGACTTGGTTCCTAAAGCTAGTTTACCTAACAAAGTTGCACACCAAATGACACCGACAGAGAATTAAGAGATGAATAGACAAGTGCAGGAGTTGTTGAAGAAAGGTTTGATCAGAGAAAGTTTGACCCCTTGTGAAGTACCAACAGTACTAGAACCTAAGAATAATGGAGAGTGGAGAATGTGCACTGATTCTAGAGCTATAAACAAAATAACAGTGAAATACCAGTTTCCTTTGCCTAGGATGGATGACATAATGGATTGTTTGAGCGGAGCCAAATACTTTACAAAGATAGAATTGAAGAGTGGATATCATCAAAGTAGGATCAAAGAAGGAGATGAGTGGAAGACAGCATTCAAGACAAATGAAGGACTATATGAATGGTTGGTAATGCCTTTTGGGTTAACTAATGCACTGAGTACTTTCATGAGGTTGATGAATGAGGTATTGAAGAAATTCATGGGTAAGCTTAAGAAATTCATGTTGCATTTGAGACAAGTTTTGCAGAGGTTGAAAGAAGAAAAGTTGTTGATAAATATTAAGAAGTGTACTTTCATGAAGGATGACTTAGTCTATTTGGGATTTGTGATATCTGAGGATGGTTTGAAAATGGACCCTAAGAAAGTAAAAGCAATTGTGTAGTGGCCTACACCAGAAAGCATTGAAGAGGTAAGATCATTTCATGTATTGGATAGTTTCTACCGAAAGTTCATTAGAAATTTTAGTTCAATTTGTAACCCTATGACTGAGACCATGAGGGGAGATTAGAAGGAATTCAAGTGGACCACCAGAGTAAACAAAATTTTTGAGTTGTTGAAAAGGAAAGTAACTGAGCAGCCTGTGTTAGATTTATCAGATTTCAGTAAAGTTTCAAGTGGATTGTAATGCAAGTGGAACAGAAATAGGAGCAGTCTTGAGTCAGGAAGGGAGAGTAGTATCTTATTTTAGTGACAAATTGAATGATGCCTTGAGGAGATATTCAGTTTATGATTAGGAGTTTTATTCCATAGTATAAACCTTGAAGGAGTTGAGACATTACCTATTGCCTAAGGAGTTTGTGGTGTATACAGATAATCAAGCCTTGCAATATTTGAACAGTCGGAGTAAGTTGAATCAGAGACATATGAGATGGGTAGATTTTTTGCAGAGTTACACCTTTTTATTGAAGCATAGAAGAGGGAAATCTAGCAAAGTTGTTGATGCATTAGGTAGGAGAAGGAATTTGCTGACAGAGATGAGAGTGACAGTATTGGGATTTGAGGAATTGAAGACTTTGTATGATGATGATGCAGATTTTGCAGAACCTTGGAGAGCATGTAGAGAACCGGTTATGGTAGATAGAAGCAAGTGGTTGGATTACTTGATTCAGGATGGGATGTTATTTAGAGGAGTTCAGTTGTGCATACCTAAGAGTTCTATGAGGGAGAATCTGATAAAGGAGAAACACAGTGGAGGATTAGCCTGACATTTTGGTATTGACAAAATAGTAGCATTGGTGAGTGAGAAGTACTTTTGGCCCTAGATTCATAAGGATGTTAGGAAATATGTTAAAAGTTGTAGAGTTTGTCAAGTTGCAAAGGGTAGTACTCAGAATGTGGGATTGTATAAACCTTTGACAGTACCGGTAAGACCTCGGGAGGATATAAGCATGGATTTCATACTTGGATTGCCTAAAACACTGAGAGGGAATGATTATCAAAAATGGCTCATTTCATACCTTGTAAGAAGACATCAAATGAATTACATGTAGCAGACCTATTTTTCAAGGAAGTAGTGAGATTGCATGCTTTACCTAAGAGCATAGTTTCAGATAGAGACACTAAGTTTGTTGGCTATTTTTGGAGAACACTTAGGAAGAAGATGGAGACAGATTTGAAATTCAATTTAACTTTTCATCCACAGACTGATGGATGGATAGAAGTAGTTAGCTAGAGCTTGGGAAATTTGTTGAGATGTTTAGTTGGAGATAAAATCAGAAGTTGGTGTTTGATCCTTGCACAAGCAGAGTTTGCCTCCTACAACAATTCAGTAAACAAGAGTACTGGAAGAACACCTTTTGAGATTGTTACCAGAGTGAATCCTGGAGGTATATCAAAATTAAAAGATATTAGCAGTGAAGACCGGAGAAGTTCAGAAGTTGAAGAACTTGTTGATCACATGAAGGACTTACATATTCAAGTTAAGAAACATTTGGAGGACATGAATAGAAAGTATAAGGAGAAGGAAGATGAGAAGAGGAGACATACGGAATTTGAATTTGGCAATGGATTGATGGTGTATCTAAGAAAGCAAATATTCTCGGTTGGAACTTATAACAAATTGCAGATGAAAAAGTTTGGACCTTGCAGGATTTTGAGAAAGTTCAGTTCTAGGAATACATATGAAGTGGAGTTATCGGATAGTCTGATTATTTCACCTATGTTTAACATTACAGATCTTCATGAGTATCATGAACTAGAATTTAGTGAGTATTTTATTGTAAACTTGGAGAAACAATTGCCTCAAAAGGAACCGGTTCAGATTGAAGACATTTTGGACAGTAAGATTGGGCGTAGTACGCAGAGCAATCAGTATAAGGAGTATCTTGTGAAGTGGAAGGACAGACCAGTTGAAGATTCATCTTGCATTTATAAGGGAGAGGTAGACCACCTTGGTTTTTCTTTGACCCCGAAAAAGTGAGACACTTTTTCAACAACCCCGAACGTCTGATGCAGGAGCATCCCTAATTCATAGCAATCTTGCATCAACCAAAAATATTTTCCTTTCTATTTTTTCTTTTTGTTTACAGTTTCAGCATTTCTTTCTGTGTTTCCCAGATTTGGTTCACTGGATCCTATGGAGTTGGATTTTTCTTGAAGATTTGATCATCTTCCTTTTTCCCAAATTGTCAAGCATTTGGATCATTTTTTGGCAAGTTATCGCTACCCGGTTTTCGAGACAATTTCTTGTTACTGGTTGCCTAGACCTATTTGCATTATGATCTACTAGATCTATTTTGTAGCTTACGGATCCCTAAGAATTGATTATGATGTTCCTTGACATGTGACAAACCTTTTCTCATGATGTACTCTTTATCCTTTGGATTTTTTGGAGGAATTTATTTGGCGGAGGCTGACCTTGTTGGTTTTACATGTTAGGTCTTGTTCTTTGGGTTTTGATCCCTTTTTGGATCAATCGGATCCCCTGCGATCATAGAAATCATTGTAATAAAGCATTAGAATGTAATGAGGAAGTGATACTAAGTATTGTAGATAGATCTTAATATTTGAGGTCTCGGTTGTGACCTATTTTGTACTTTGAGCATGTTTTAGTAGGCCCGTGAGCCGGTTTCCATAACCCGGTTATTACCGGTTGGTTGTAATCAATTTTCATGTTGTAATTCAATATGTTCTACATTTCCTCCATCATGTCTTTGTGTTTTCATTATGTTTACTCTTGCTAACCGGTCCGGACTAATCTCTTTAAGGTCCCTCCTAACCGGTGACTGCTTCAATCTCCCTCCTTTATATAGAGAAAATCCTAGAGCAAAAAGAGGAAAGTTACAATGAAGTTGACTTATTCAATAGCATAATCTGATTTTATTTAGGACTTGTGTTGTTTTTACATTTAATTACATTCTTTCAAAATACATGTAAAATTTCATAAACAAATTACAAATTGCATAAAGAAAGAATGGAAAATAAACTAAGTGTCCAAGGACACATCTTAAACGTCAGCATTCTTTTCTAGAAAACCTTCATATCTTCGCAAAGTGGCTCACACTTGTAAATCATCAAGTCTTGGTGTGTAGTTGGAAATATCTTCTGTTATCCCAAGGTTTGTCATTGTACCAATAGATCAACCTGTTAACACCTAATACAAACACTAGAGATAAACAAATCACATGACGTAATTAAGCCATGCCATGAATCCCTAAGGGTAGTGTTGAACAACCAAGGGAATGAAGGCACCAACCTTCCAATAGTATGAACTATTTTTATGGATTCCTCTATGCTAATGTAGTCCTTTTTATTCTTACTTAAAAGGACTTTAAAGTTATCCAAAGTTACTTGAAAATCTACTAACTTATCAATAGAAGATATTGAAAAATCTTTTCATTCTATCTCTATTTTGATTGGTGATTTAAAATCCTAGATAATTCTATCCATGAGAAGCATTTTCCTCTTCTCATTAAGTAATTTGCATGGAATTTCTCCAACTTTGATAGAAATATCGATCACTTTGGTAATACTTAGTTCTAAAGCTTCCTACAAAGCTTTAATCAATTCATTGAGAACTTGTTTTCTATGCTTCATGGCTTCCTGATATTCAAAATATTTCTTTCTCATGGTGATTGCCCCATTTTCAACCAGCACTTTCAACTTAAAATATCTTAACCTTGTCCAAGCATCAAGGACATTCTTTTTTAATTGCAAGTCCTATGATAACATGTCAAGTGTCTGATTTTACTCAAACTTGGCATCACTCATATAATCTAGCATCTTAATGGAAGATTTTAAGAGATGAGTGCCTTGTGCAACCTGTTAGAATCAATGACAGTCCCAAAGACACTAAGAGGGGGGGTGAATCAGTGTCTAACCGGTTAACAGAATATTTATACTTATTAAGAACTTTGCATCCCAAAACAATGTACCGGTAAATAAGAATTAATGCAACAAATAAGAATAATAGAGATAGCATAGAGAACACACCATAACACATAATTTTAACGAGGAAACCCAGTGTGGGAAAAACCTTGGTAGGATTTGTGACCCACAATATTCACTCACTGGCCAATGAATAAATATTACTTACAATGAGGGGCCTGCACAAGCAGGAAGGCTAGCAGCCTAGAGCTCACTGCTCAACTATAAAATAGAAGTCTCACTGACTTACAAAATGGATTATCAAAATCCAATACAATATACTGATTCAAATCAGCATCAACTATGCCAGGTTCAGTACCGGTTTAAGCTCAGTCTATAACCAAAACCTTCGTTGTCAACTATATCACCTTATACAAAATTGCCTTATACTTATCATCTATCCTCTACCTCTCATATCAAAATGACCTATAAGATCTCATACATATATGAGTCTTTTACAATATGCCATGTCAGCTTTTACAAGAGATAATTACATTATAAAACAATAAACAAAAGTTTATTCCATGTCGGCTTGAGTGTCAGTATGCATTGTTGCCGCTACCGGTGAAGTGGATGTCGATGTATGTAGAAGTCTATTACCAGTGCCAGTAATTGTCGGTGGGTTGCCAGATGATTGCCAGTTGGTTGCCATCAATGACAACATCAACTATTCTCATAAGAGTGTAGAATGCCAACAATCTCCCCCTTTGGCATTGATGGAAACACTCGTGAGAAAAATCCAAAAACTGTTCCAAATACTTAAGTCCAATAAGTTTCCAAAAAGATGTGCTCCCACTGAGCAAGTGATCTCCTCTGAATAAGCATTTTTCTCTCCACTACTCCCACTTTGACATCAATGACAAAGGTTGTCAAAAATAGTCAAACAAGTGCAAAAATTTCACCTCAAAGTCTATAATCGGTTGGTTACAATCTAAAAAATATCTGCCAAAACTAGATTTAGACTCTGCATAAACGTTTTGATGTCATTCAAGGTTGCCTCAGTCTATTGGATCATGTCGGTGAGATAGTGCATGTGTTCTTCTGGTGATCATTCTCCTTGAAGTAATGCCTTAGATATTTCAATTCTCTGAGAGATAAGATTGTCCAACTTAGGACCAAGTTTATTTTTAAGTTCTTGAGCATTTGACCTTATCCTTGCCTTCTCTTTCTCAAGTTTCTCTAATTTCTCCTCAAATACTGTCATTTCCTGCTCAAAAACTGATATATGTCCAAATGAACCAATTATGTTATCAGCTTTGTCATCAATTTCTTTATGTGTTTTACTGATCTCCTTATCTATGTCTACTATCAAAAGGTGAGTTTTGCATGTTCCCTATATAGCTCTTTGTTCTCCAAAATTGGAGAGTTAATTATCGATAATAATGTATTCAAGTGTTCTGTACACTTCTTTATGGTGTCTTCAAAGAATTTGTTCTTCTCTTTTTCAACTCTCTCCTTGATTGTGTCCTCATTCACTTTGTCAATAGTTATTACATTTTCAGCAATAAATTTGAGAAATGTGTCCAATTTACCTAAAGAATCCTTAATATGATCTATGTTACAATTTGGTGCAATCAATTTAAGAACTGGTAAAGTGTTATCAATTACCTTGTAGGCCAATGCATTGCAATCCGTTATCTTCTTGATTGAATCCAAAAGTACCTCTATAACATTGGTAGGTCTAAATTCACCTGTAGATGTGTCAGATGTGTTGGAACCCTAAAATTTGCAATTTTTAGAATTCCAAATTCCAAGACAAGGAGCATGAAAAATTCTAAATATATATATATTGAATAGGTACAAGTAATATATTTTATATTTGTTGCACAATATGAAACCATAACATAAACACAATAATGGGCATAAAAAATGGAGTGTGAAGCACCAAAGGGGGTATTTACATCATTTAAAGACCATTTATCCATTAAATACCCATAAAATAGCCTTAAAATACCTCTAATATGCCTAAACAACTTGTAAAGTGATAATTAATTACATAAACTAAGGCAATTTCGGGATTTGGAATTATTTTTATTTAAAAGGGAGGTGTCTTTCACCCAAAGGGGTATGAAAACCATTCAAACACATATATATGTGTGATGTAAAATGTAAAGAGAAAAGAATAGAGAGAGAAGAGGTGGAGGCAATTTTGTACTTTAAAACTTTTTATCAAAAATAACCAGTTGCATTTTCTTTCTCATATGTGTTGAGAGTTAACATATTTTTAGAAGGTAGTTGCTTATGATATTATCTAAAAGTGGATAAGGTTATTCGTGTTCTTCCAGTAAAATTTTGTGTTTCATATTGTAGATTTGGATCAAAAAGATTTACTCGTGAATTGTAATTGTTCCCTATATTTCTTCCTTGGATGGTCTCTTAAAGTTAGGGTTAAATCCATTCAAGCAGTTTATAATATAGACATTGAAGTAGAGCTCATAAGAAACAGTAACTGACAGACTCATCGAGAGGTGGTGGGTTTAAAAAATGTCTCATAAGTTTACACAATAAGTCCTGAAGAAATATAAGACTCTGTAGCCCAAATAAGAGGAAAGGCACTAATCATTTGTAAACAAACCCTTTAACCATACCAGTTACCCTTTACTTTTAAGCATTAGGATTAGTAGAGTAGGTATAGTAGGTAATTTAGCCAAAGTGTAACATATATACATAGATCAATACACACATCTGAAGTTAGTTTGTTTAAGAAACTTATGCCATTCTGAGACTAGGAGACATCAGATTAAGACACTAAATCTTCTATAAAAAGCATTAGTTGAAGGAACAACTAGTGAGTAGGTATACCCACCTAGGTCCTGCAGAGCCTAAAGTGAGAGAGTTAGTAACCAAATAGGCTCACTCTATAAGTTGGCCAAGTCAATTGGAGGGTTTCATCATAGGAGTTGGCATTTCCTTAGAACCTATCCAATCTGTTGATTTGAGACCCAACAAGATGTCTGACAAATTATCTTTATTACCTGTGTGCTTCCATCAGGTGTAATCATTTTGCTTGCATTTTCCTCTGGTGGATCAGTCTGGGTTTGCATCTCAACCTGCAAAGGTTTCTCAGACTATTTTAATGCCTCAGTGATTGTCGGTTTCTTTATCTCTGTGTGCACCTCTATCTTAGTTTGTTTTTCTGAAAGTTCTACTGTCGGTATCTCAGTCTCCAGTGGCCCTGTGCCAGCATCTTTACCTTCAGTAGGTTTTTCAGTTTCTGACGGTTTCTCTATTTGGGTTGGGATCTCAACTTCAACAGTTTCTACCAGTTTCTCTGCCATGTTGCCACTGTCAATATTGTTTTTCTTAACCTCTGAATTATTCTTATCCACAACAATATTTACTTCTTGAGTATCCACATTCATGGTAAAGAGTATCTCAGATTCAGGATTTGTATCATCATGTGTAATACCTTCAGTGTCAATAACCGGTGGATCATTGGAGTGTATCGGTGCAGCATCCAAACGTGGCGGTAGATTGTCAGTAATCTTGATGTTTGGAACTCCACCAATTTTTCCTTTTCCCTTGTCCTTGTCCTTCTGATACACTTTGAATGTCTTTTTAGGTCGGTTCATTTCCTCTTGTTTTTCCTTTTCTACAAAAAATATATCCCAATTATCTGCAGTCTCATATGCAATCTCTTTCACTCCTCCTGCCATTAAGCTTACTTGTCGGTTCCCACTGGCAAAAACGAATCAATTAGCCTTAGAAATCAATTCATCAATTTATTCTTTGGAATTAACAGGATGTACAACTAGAAGTTTTTCAATTTTTAGTTTCTTGTCTAATTTCATCATTGCTATCCTTTTTGCTTCCAATCTTCTATAAAGTTCATTAGGTAAGTCATCCACAACTTCAATTTGAACCTTCTTATATATGTCCAAGTGTAAAATAATACTGTTCTCAATGCTTTCCCTGTCAGAATCATTAAATGTATTATACAATTTGTGTACATTAGCCAAATTGTCGTCATTAGTTATTTCATTTTATAAATCATTCAAAGAAGGGGTAATTGGTTGTTGTTTCTTGTTTGGTGTTAGTTTCTTGGGATGTCCCCTTACTGCCTATTGTTTCTTTCTCAAAGTCCTTGTTCTCTTAGCTGAAGGAGAGGGTACCAATGAAGGTTTTCTCTTCCTCCTTTCAACTCTTTTAAATTTTGTTGTCTTCTCAGTGTCAGTTCCAGAAGATGTGTCAATCAGTGAAATATGTGCCTCAGGTTGAAGTCCTTCAAGCTCACTAGCCGATATGCCACTGATGTTCATGACATTTTCTTTGATTTCCTTTACTTTCTTAGAAGCATCTCTAATGTATTTTTCTCTTTTCTTTCTTTTCTTCAACAAATTTATATCACTCTCAATAGTCTTAGCAATACCAAAGACCTTTTCTGATGGTTCTCTTGGTGCATCCAATTAAGCTTTGGCATATGTCTCCAGAATAGTAATATCTACTTCATATCCCATCTTGCTGACCCAAATAGTCCTAGGGAGTACTACTCTCATCCATGTCCCATCTCTTTTGATAACAAAACAATTTTCTTTGTCATATTTATCTACTACACTCTATGGTAACCT
Organism: Cryptomeria japonica; assembly: GCF_030272615.1. Taxonomy (NCBI): domain Eukaryota; kingdom Viridiplantae; phylum Streptophyta; class Pinopsida; order Cupressales; family Cupressaceae; genus Cryptomeria; species Cryptomeria japonica. Next base: position 473,329,453 of record NC_081411.1, on the reverse strand, counting down.
TTCTCTACCTCTCATCTTAGCTTGGAAAGTTTTAAAGTAATCTATTATGTTGTTTTCTTTAGCAATTCCCATGCCAGTAAAAGCTTCCTGTAGTTGTTTTCCTACCACTATATCATAGCCAAAGTCTTTGGGTCCTGTACTGAGGATCTCTTTAGTGAAATACAGCATTAAACATACCAAAAGGTTTCCAAAGTGGAAAGTACCCTTCTTGTCTCCCTTAATCTTTTTTTAAATTGTCAATAAGCTCAGCTTTTAACCATTCACACACATCAATCATTTCATTGTTGTTTACCATCTCATAAGTACTGTGTATACAGAGACTAGAAACAGAATTTAGCCTGTTAGTATGTGTGGTCTTGTATCCTAGCACCATACTTACAAATCTCACATTGATGTCCTTAATATCATTTACTCTAAGTGATCTATTGTCAGATGTTACTCCAGTTAGGCTTATCACTTTTTTGTTGGGAATCTTCTTGGTCTTATCAGGTTTGTTGTCAGTTGAGGGTAAACCAATAACTGCCCTAATTGCTTGTCGGGTTATCTTGCAAATAGAATCCAACCATAAGAATTCTCCATGTTCTCTACACAATACAATCCTTACCACTTCCTCTGGAAATTGAGGGATATTCAATATCTCCACAAAACCTAAAGTTTCCATAATTTTGTGTTCGGGTTTAACAGTACCATGTTCATCACAAATGACCTTATTAAACATTTTCATTAATTCCTCAGAACCTAGTTCTTCTATATTGCAATGTATATAAATCCTAGGGTCTTCTGCAAATACTACACCTTAAGGAATTTTTGAAAAATGTCCCTAAAGAGTCATCTTGCTTCGCAATTTTAGGAATTATCTTAAACACGGGCCTACGGAATTTCACATTTTCCACAATGGTAGGGTTTTGAATAAATTCGGGAGCAGAAGAAGAGGCCATTGAAAAATACCTTTTACTGCCTGAAAATATTCTGAATGTCTGAAGAAATCACTTCGCACCTTCGTCTTGAATGTCTTTGCTCAGTTTTCACACTCTCTGATAATTTGAATGTTTGGTGAGTCAAAAATGAGGGAAATTAGTTGATTTATAATGACATATCTTCCACCAACCACATTAAATTCTCGTTGGTTAAGTGAAAACTTAACACATCTATCGGTAAAGAAGAAATCTATCTTCTCACCATCGACCGAGGGTAATCTGCATGATTTTCAACTTGTTGCAATACCCCCAAAGGGTTACTTCTTAGTTGGATGAAGAATCTCCTTTCAATGGAGGATTACTCTATTCTACCAGTATAGAGACAGTTTCATCAACTTTTTTATTTCTTTTCTTAATCCATTGTTTTGAAAATTCTTGCTTTACCTCATCTACCTTTTCTTTGCCTTTCAAATTGGGTCCTTTATTGTTGGCTGGTGAAGTCTTGCTTCTACAAAATTTAGCAATATGTCCAATCTTATTACAAGCATAACAAGTCACATTATTCCTCTAAATAGCCTTTCCATATCCTACACTGGTTTGTGTTCTACATTGATTAGATAAATGTCCATATCTTCCACAAACATAACATTTCACATTCATTCTGCAATTTTTTGAATTATGACCAACTTTGTTGCATTTGGAACATTGATCGGTGGGTGCATTAATATTTAATTATTTCTAAATCTACAATAATTTTCTCTATGACCATATTTGTTGCAATTGAAACATTTTCCACTAAATTTATAAGCATTAGGTTGTCTTACCAGTTTGCTTTGATCTAGATTGTTTACAGTACCGGAACTTTCTCCAGCTTCAAATCCAAGTCCATTAGTATCTCCATTAGGTTTCTGACTTTTCAGCATGTCATCAAGCTCCTCTAAACTTTTCTTGAATTTGTCTTTGTGTTTATTTGCAGTAGCCAACTCATTTTCCAGAATTCCCATTTGTCTCATAAGCTCAGTTTTATCATGTTGCATGTGAATTGGATCTATCTTCAACATATCATTTTCATGACTAAGTCTTAGATTTTCATTTCCAGCATCATTAAGTCTCCTAGTCAAGTCTTCTTCATTCTTCTTCATGTCTTCAATATCTTTACATAACCTAATTGTCATATCTTGCAATTCATTCTTCATATTACTATTTTCTTGTCTCAATTTGTTTGCAAGTTCTCTAAGAGTTTCTTTTTCATCATCATCTTTCTGCATCTTCTCATGAAGTTCTTTTCTTTCATTTTGTGCTATAGAAAAGTTCTCCTGAAGTCCTTTAATGAATTCCTATGCAATCCTTAGATCATCTTCAAGTTTTATATTCTTCAATTTCTCTGCATCATAATCTACAAGAGCTCCTTCCAATTATTTTCTTAAGTTCTCTATCTCTACCGGTGTCAGAATCTTCCTCAAGTTGATAAGCTTTTGAAAATAGAGGACCAGGCTCTGATACCAATTGTTAGAATCAATGATAGTCCCAAAGACACTAAGAGGGGGGGTGAATCAGTGTCTAACTGGTTAACAGAATATTTATACTTATTACGAACTTTGCATCCCAAAACAGTGTACCGGTAAATAAGAATTAATGCAACAAATAAGAATAACAAAGACAGCATAGAGAACACACCATAACACAAGATATTTAATGAGGAAACCCAGTGTGGGAAAAACCTTGATGGGATTTGTGACCCACAATATTCACTCACTAGCCAATGAATAAATATTACTTACAATGAGGGACCTGCACATGCAAGAAGGCTAGCAGCCTAGAGCTCACTACTCAACTATAAAATAGAAGTCTCACTGACTTACAAAATGGATTATCAAAATCTAGTACAATGTACTACTTCAAATCAGCATCAACTATGCCAGGTTCAATACCGGTTTAAGCTCAGTCTATAACCAAAACCTTTATTTTCAACTATATCACCTTATACAAAATTGCCTTATACTTATCATCTATCCTCTACCTCTCATATCAAAATGACCTATAAGATCGCATACATAAATGAGTCTTTTACAATATGTCATGTCAGCTTTTACAAGAGATAATTACAGTATAAAACAATAAACAAAAGTTCAGTCCATGTCGGCTTGAGTGTCGGTATGCATTGTTGCCGTTGCCGATGAAGTGCCTGCCAGCGTATGTAGAAGTCTATTGTCAGTGCCAGTAACTGTCGGTGGGTTTCTAGATGATTTCCAACTGGTTGCCATCAATGACAACATCAACTATTCTCATAAGAGTGTAGAATGCCAACACAACCAATCTACCAATCCATGAACTTGCAGCTCTTCCTTGAGCACCAACCCATTCTCACTTCTTGATGGCATCTTCATCAATGCATGTCACAGTTGGGCTGATCATTTTTTAAGACTAACTAATTTTTCAGTAATATAATAGTGAGTTGTTCCACTTTAAGATTCAACTGATGTTTAATTACCTTGTTTCTTTCATACCTTTCAACTCATACATCCATTTTTTCCTTTAAGTACTCCTTGGTACTTTACACGTGTTTTTTTCCCAAGCTTAATCTATTTTACCATTCAATAAGAGGCCTCAATGTTTTCACCAATTTTATCTCAAGGTAGCACAACCAATTTTGCATATTTATTTCCTAATTGATCAACCCTTACCCTCGAAAGTGTTTTCAATCTTTTTACAACTTTGGGATTTATTGGGACAAGGTGACTAAAATAAAAGTGAACTGGAGTGAAGCAGTAACATTGAATTTGAGAATTTTTTAGTGATAGGAATACTTCATATATCATGCAAACATGGAAAAATTATACACTTCTATACTAGAGTATCGATGTGATGTAGATAGGAGAAAATTATTTGATTTAGATGTTAAATTCATGCTATAGTGCATGTTAGCACATATTTTTGCAAAATATTTTTATGCTATTTAATGATGCATTCTATGTATATTTCTACCATAAGAGCATTTACTGTTGGGTTGTATGTGCAGGAGCTATGTTGCACCATCAGAAAAATCCAACTATGACCTATTTTCTGAATTGACAAGTATCACTTGGGCATGTTAAGGGTTGGCACTAAGTGGGGACTACATGAAGAGGTTTCATTATGATAGTATTGGGATCCTTATAAGAGCATTTTTGTACATGATAGAAATTGGGCCTATGTGATGAAATCTGATATTTTATTAGCACATAGGAAGTCTCCATAGAAGATTGGAAGCATCAGCATTCATGAAGAGGAGCTTAATTTGAATGATTTTCTAATTTGAGCTATCGACATAAGTTACCCCGACAAGATCGACTAGTCAAAACAATGAAAGGATCTATTGGTATAACCCAGACCAAACACTCTGAAGGAGAGCTAAAAAGAAGTTCATAATGGAAGGTCACTTGGTGCACTGATTTGAGGAGATGACTTTATCGGAATGACCTTCACTAAGTAGAAATTACGAATAAGGATTCATCGGCATAACATTCACTATCAGAGGCATGAGAGAAGTGTTATGCTGATAGCCGATGACGCTATCGGTATAACTTACACCGATGAAGGAGAATGTGGAGTGCATACTTTGAAGTCATCGGGATATCGGAAAGTGTAAAAAATAGCTACCCCGATACTCAATAGAATGGATATCATGGCTAATGGAAATGAGGTTCCATCGGGATAGCCTACACCGAAAGAAAGGACTAGGAAAGTAACAAGGTGAAGTCATCAGGATAGCATTGGCTTATCGAAGAAATACATTTTCTACTACGCCGATACTCAATGAGGAAGTTGAGGTAGTTGCTAAGAAGGAGACCTCATCAGGGGAACATAGGACGATAGGCCACAATAACATAAAGATAGACAAGCTGGAGCTTGATCCCATCAGATCATCAGAGAAACATAAAATAAGTTGTCCCGACACTCGATAACCTTTGCAACATGATGAACAAGAAGGAGGATTCATCGAGATAGGTCAGGTTCAATGGAATGAAAGAAAAATAGCTACGTCGAAGCCTGATGGATTGATGGAGGAAACCTATGTCAATCAGAAAGATAGAAATTTGCATCATCATTGCATGTAAAAATTGGAAAAGTGTACAATACAGGAGGCACCAAATGATTGAATAATAAGGAGGAGTTATGTCGATAAGCTGTTGTAAAATCTGATTCTAAATGGATCGGCCCGCCATTATTAAATGCAGAAAATGGGTAGGTATGTGTTTTTGCATGAGGCAAATCATAGAAGGATATCAATTGAGTAAATGCTTCTAATGTGTCAAATCTATATATGGGAGTTTGTACATAGAATTTGCATAACAGATTGAAGTGAACAGAAAGATTGAAGTGCAACTGAACTATAGAGAATTGAATTTTAGAAGGCTTGAAAGATTCAAATATGGAGGGTTCTAAAGGCAAGAGAAAGGTCATTGAAGTCTTTGATAGTGCCTCAAAGAAATCTAAAGGTGGAGAAAGCATGCAAAAGTGGAAGTTGAATCGGGACATGATTGACCAGATGAACTCACTAGGAGCCAAGTCCCGAAGGTCTAAGGTTAATTTGCCTATCCATGATCAACTAGAGGATGATTATAAGGAAATTGGTGATGTCTGGACTAGGGTTGGGGGGCATGAATTGTTCCTCTACCATTACTTACGAAGATAGAAGCCAATGCTAATATCTAATTCGTGGATTACCGACTGGGTAAGCTCGTAGTTCCAAATGTATTTGTGAATATTGAATTGTTGAAAACCTTGGTTAAGAAATACAATGCTATGAAGACATGCATCCAAATTCCCAGTGGTGATGCATTTATTCGCTTCAATATGGCCACAATCTATGAAGTGTTTGATCTGAGTTATGAAGTAGGTGTACCTCTATCCTTTGAGGAATTAGAAGAAGAATACAGAACAATGGACATGACCTATCAAGGATGGACCTTAGCCATCCACATGGTAGAGAAAGGAAAGCTAATGGATAAAGATGGTCCAGGCTACGATGTAAATATTTTCAAACAGTATTTACAATACACATATATGGCTTGCAGATAGGTAGGAGGAATGGAAGTTCTAGATGTAGCAAAGATGGGGCCATTGGTTCTTGTAGCAGACATTCAAAGGCATGAACCAAGATAGTTTGATTATGCAACCTATCTGGTCGACAAACTGCATGAGGGTTTTCTGAATCTTTAGAATAACCCTGACAAGTCCTTCAAGCATTATTCACTATTGATGCATATCGTGTTGTTCTCTGGAAGATTGAAAGGACTATGGCTAGATGGCTTAAGGGTAAATCCTCAGGGCAAGGATGGACAGGATCAGCCTATATAGTTGTGGGTGTCATTGTGGGATTTGAGGTATGATAAATCTCACTATGTGATATTTGAGAAACTTTTTGTTAAACCATTGTTTAGGGTTTATAATGTGTCGTGCAAAGGGTCATTCTCAGAAGTGATTAAAATATTTCTTAGGCCACATGAATACAAGGATACCATAGTCAACCATAATTGGGGAGATTGGTATACTTAAAGAGATTGCACATTTTTTAGGGTTTTTGGATTCAAAGGCGCTCCCTATGTGCTACTAAAGCCTGTGCCAGACCAAATTGCTTACTTGGAGATTGTGAGACAATTGAGTGTCTCTAATGCACAACACTTTGGGGGTAGCTGCAAGAAAACCTTCTTACCTAGGATTCTTTAGTTGGATATTTTAGAATAGTCTCTACCAGAGCTTACGAAGCCATAAATAAGAAGCTAGTCGATGAATTCAATCTATATATACACACGCCAAGGAAGAACTACGACCCATAAGGTTACATCCACATGTGTAGATAAAGACAAAACCTGGGAGATTATCTCCATGAGTATGATGACTATGAGGATCTGTGCAAGAACATAGAGTTAGAAGAACTTACAAATGTTGTTGATGACTAGGAAAGAATATTGGAAGAAAGCAAGAAAAGACTTGGGGATCTAGAAGGAGAAGAACAACAGGATGTGGAAAGTGATTCTAGAGAGAATGAAGTAGTTTCTAAGCTTCAAGTACCAAAAAAAGAAGATGAACCATATGCTCAAGACAAACTTGTAGCAACAATGAATGTAGATTCAGATGCTAGGCTAGAAGAGCATACATCTTTTGTATCAGATGATGAATTTGTTAAGTCAATGGAGTTTAAGTCCTTTTTGTATCATTTTAAAGGAAATAAATTAAGAGATGCAATGCCAGATGTCACACCAGAGAATGAGGCAAAAATGCTCAGGAAGCTGAAGGACCAAATTAATTCTGAGTTAGAGAACATGACCCCTCAAAGGGGAAGACAACTTCTTGTAGAGGCAGGAATCATTCTTTTCCCAGGCCGGGACCTCAGTGCATATTCTATTTTTGATAGCTTGTTTCATTCAGATAAGAAAGATTTTAAGTTAGATATTCAGGGTGTTAATGATATTTTTATTGGATCAAGATATGATCTAGATGATGAGGCTATGCTTTTAGGGCCCACTATCCCCCGAATAAGAGGCCAAAGATTATAGATGTTCACAAGGCCTTTGGCCATATGATGAAACTAAAAGTTGGAGAAATAGATCCCATGGTCACAGCAGAGATAGGGATAGATCTTTCAAAGTTGAACAAAGCTCAGATGAAAATGGAAATCACAGAAAAGGAAAAATACAAAGCTTTATATGAAGAATTATTGAAGAGAGGTGGTCATCCAATGCCACAAATTACAGATGGTTCAAAGATTAAAAAAAAAAAAGAGGTATGATGAATTGTTACAGGATTACAGTAAGTTAAAGAAATAGATGCGAACTGTCAAAGTGGATGCAACATGTGTGTTAATCACAAAAAAATATGAGAATTTGCAGAAAGTAATAGAGGAATTTTGGACTATTTATCAGAAAAATATGGATAATACTGTATCACATCAGAGAATTTATGATAGATTAAATTTTTTATTGCAAGATAAAACACAGAGTGACAAATTTGTCAGCAAGGTTAAGAAATTAATTAATGCTCATGAGAAATTTACAACTTTATTAAAAACTGAATATGAGGAGTGTCGGGGGATTATCCAACATGGATTCCCAAGTGTTGTGGATGATACAGGGATGATAAAGGATAAAGGCTAATGGATTTCTGATTGCAGATCACTACTCAGTCTAGCCCTTAACATCGCCCATGCAGATACCTTGGACATGACTAAAACAAGGGAACAACTGGAGAATTTTGTTACATTGGAAGTGGCAGTTAGAGATATCATCTTTCATAGTTTCACCTACAAAGATGAAGGATATCTTCAGCATATTCAGAAGTGCGGTTAGAAGCTGGATGGAAAAAGTTAATTTGTGTCATTGTAATATGTTTTGTAATGTTTCCGTTTGTCATAACAGTAAGGGAGTTATTAGTTAGGTTATTGACAGTTTTTAGTTTATACTGATGAAAGGGTGTGTCCTTTCATTTGTGTCTTTTGACTCACATATGTATAAGGAGTCATTTTGTATGTAGGGGGAAAGAGGACTTTTTTCACATTGTCTGTTGGGATTGCTGGTATTGTGTTAAGGTACTTAAGTCTATAGGAATGAAAAGTTATATTTTGTGCAAGCAAGAACATCATGAAGTACATGTGAGTTGGCAGCTTTTGTACATCTTTTTATTCTAAAACTAATATATAAGATTTTTTGTTTTATCTTCAGATCATTTTGTGTTACATTATGTTGATGAATCAAGTCCTTTGGGTAAATCTAATTTAGATTTGTTGAGGTGTGCCATCACATTTTGTTGTATAGGAAACAAAATTGTTTTTGTTTTTCTTGCAATACAGAATGAAACCATTGTAGTGATAGTCTTACATATTGTGAGTTTTTCAAACTGTCTCCAAAGTTGATTATAATATTTGTCCACTAAGTAACACATTAATTGTCAGATAAGGCACTAGTCTATCATTAGTATTTGTGAGTAATTCTAGTGTGCATAAGGTCCTCATCAAGGAAACATACTTTTTATTCCTATCAGTATTGTTCTTTCATAATTACTTAAAGTTCCAGCAGCATTCTCTTACAAATATTCAATTATAATCAAATACACTATGTTTTTCATATTTAAGGAATTAAAATCTCACAATATAGATAAGTTGCAGATCAGTTTGTCAAGCCTATAAACAACTTATGCATTAAGTTTAAATCACTATAAATAAGTCTCTTTGTGCTTTGAAGTTTAAGGTATAGCCACCTAGGTCTAGTGGAGCCTAAAGTGCAGAGAAATTTGATCTTTGACCATTCCTATTCGTTGGCTAGAATTGATTGGATCAGTGAGAAATTTGGCAAGTTATTTTTTATTTCCAATTTGTGGTTTTGGGAACCAACAGATTGGCAACTTTGCTGAGGAGTTGTCATAGGAAGTGTTCAGAATCTTTGGTGGTTTGTTTCAGACTCTACTAGAGGAAGGAGCCTAGAATATTAGTAAAAAATATTGTTCCTCTTAGGAGGTGGCGACTCTACGTCTAGTACATGAATAATAACTGGTATTTTGAGAAAGTAAGAGAAACCCCTAGGAATTTATCAATAAGATTAATGCAGGGGAGAAGGTCTCTACACAAGGGACAAGATAATCTTGTTCAGTTGAGTCCAAAGAAGAGATACAAAGAAAAGAAATCAACACCAAGTATGGAATTTGGGGCTTATAAGAAGTTCCCTAGTAGAGAGGATTGCTCTTCATCTAGTTATAAATTTTATGAAAATATGGAAGAAAATCTTTTCTATACCATAAATGCATAAGATAATAAGGACAGCCATGATGAAACCCAAACTATTGAGGAACCAGAGGAAAGGCAGTGGGATGCAGTTATACTTAAAATGGCTGACTTAAATGGAGATGAATCCAAAATGGAAAAGGATCTTAAGAGACAACCAAACTGGGTATTGCATAAGCTCTGATTAAAAAGAGATACCATTCAAAGCCCTAAGTCAAATGGGGTTGAAGAAGAGAAAGGAAGATGTGAGGGAAGTAGACCAGCAACCCCTAGGTATAGTCCCCCTCACATGAGAAACATGGAATAGTCATTTAGGATCTTTGATAATCCATTGTCTGATGTTTTGGATAGTAATTGTGAGAAAAGGGATAAATGGAAAAATATACCCTACTATGAGAATAAAAGCTAGTATAATGATAGACAGTGCAATAATCACAATAGTGAAAGAAGAAATAGCAATGGGGGAAATACTAGTAACTGGAATAATTGTAATAGGAGCCACAATGTAAGTAATAATAGAGGTAACGATGGTAATAATGAAAATAATGGTAATAATAGAGGTAACAATGGTAATAATGGGAATAATGGCAAAAATGGTAATGGAAACAATGGAAATGGAAATAACAATAATCAAAATCGTGGTGGAGGCAACAATGGAAACAATGGTAATAATAGAGGAAATGGAAACTATCAAAATAACAAATATGGTTGCAGACCACCTATGACCATTGAAAGGTATAAATAGTTGGATTTCGGTGGGATAGTTGGATATCTGAATCAGATTTCAAGTGATTTAAGGTCAGCCATCCCTAAGTTCACAGGCAATGGAACTGATTCTACAGAACAACATGTAGTAAATGTAAAAAATACCATTGAAGAATTTGAAGTCCCTTATGAAGATGTTTTTATGAAATTGTTTGTTCAGTCTCTAATAGAGGATGCAGGTGAGTGGTACAGAAATCTTTCTGACAGATGCATTGGTAGCTAGCACGAGTTTGTGACACAATTCTTGGATGAATTTGGAGACCATAATGATACTTTATTTGCATCTCATGAGTTGACAAGCATAAATAAAAATTAAAATGATTCAGTCTCTAAATTTAATAAAAGGTTTAATAAAGTTCTTAATAGAATATCAAGGGATATTAGACCTGTCGATTCATTTTTTATTGAATTTTATTTGAGTGTTTTTGACAGCAAGACTCACTATGAGATTTTATCTCATAGGCCTACCACCTTGCAGCAAGCATTTAAGACAGCCACTACCATTGAAAATAATAGAAAAGCTGCTAGGAGAATTGGCAAGAGAGATGATGCAAAACTATATAGTCCTAGAGCTACAAAGAAGGATGAGCTTAGCCAAATCATGGACATGCTGAAAGATATGAAAGGTAAGAAAAACCACAATGAGAAGTCGCCTCCATATAGAAGTAACAAGCCAATGAATTATAATAGGCCAATATTGCATGACATGTCATATAACACAAACTGGAGAGACGGTAAGCCAATGAAGCTCAATCTAAACAAGGAAACTCTAAATCCATTGAAAAAAGAAAATAATTTTGTGGAGGAATATCCATGGTGTGAAGTCTGCAATCTACCCCATGCTGCAGAACAATGTATGATCGCTCAAGGTTTAGTAGAAGAAAAAAATCATGAGGATGAGTATGAACCCATAGTGAATGTACTTTCATCAGATCCATTTTGGGGTTGGGATGAGGATTTATCCGAGGAGGAGTAGTCATCAGGTGTACAATGGAGGAGAGAGAGCTAGCAGTATAGCGTGTAGCAAGTTTTCACTGATGATGATGATGAAGATACCCCAGCCTTGAGGAGATTGTTCCATGATGAAGAGCCAATGCATTCCTTGAGAAACCTAAAAGATGAAGAAAAGAAAGCTTATATTGTTGCAGCAGTAGCATAGGCAAAAAATAATTATCAGCTAAGGAACAGAATAGTGAACCCAGAGCAAGGTAAGCCATCCGAGATATTTGCAAAGGTTCCTAAAGCTAGTGGAAACAAAGACACCATCACTGAGAAGGAAAAGTAAGGTACAGCAGAAAAGGTCAAACAAATAGAACCTCCTAAATTGACAAAGCCAATTGAAAGGAAACAGATTAGTAAGCTAGTTTCAAATTGTGGATCATTTATGTCTTAGGATTTATCACAGGTGAATGTATCTCTTCCCTTCCTTGAAGTGATGAAATTCCCTAATTATAAAAATGAAACAATCAAGACTTTGTCCAACGTTGGTGAGGTTAATAAAGAGGATCATAAGCCAAAAGCTGAAGATCCACCTGTTGTCTATTTGGGAACTTCTATCACCAAAAATATTACCCAGGTTGATCCCTTTTATCTTACTTTGTTGATTAACAAGAAAATGGTTAAGAATTGTATGATAGATTTGTTAGGTCCCGGAGACAACTGAGAGGGAAGGGGTGAATCAGTTGTCAACTAAATTCAAACCAAAAATAAATTAACCAAATTAATGCTTAATACCTATAAACCAGTTAAGTATGCCGGTAGATAGTTTTAACAGTTAATTGCTATACCGGTAAAGATTAATGCATGAAACATAAACACAAAGTCATCCACAACACATAACACCAATATTTGTATGTGGAAACCCTGTAAGGGGAAAAACCAAGGTGGGAAACCTTACCCTCAATCAGATGATACTACTGCAGATAGTAAGTATACATAAATGGGGCCTGCACATGCAAAAAGGCCAAGTGCCTAGAGCTCACTGCTCAATCACAAAATGGGAGTCACACTGACAACAATTGGATGGTTAAATCCAATAAGAATGTACTTCTCAAAATAGCATCTTCATATGTTGGATTCAGTACCAGTGTAATGCTGATATGCTTTCACAAAAACCTAACTTCACCTTCAAATGATGTCTTCATGTATAGCTCTGCTTAATCTCGCATATACCTTCACACAATTCTTTTTCGCATTCCACATTTGATCTTACAAATAAGATCTTACATTTATACCATAACCTAAGACCAATTTTAGTAGGTCAGCTCTACAAGATATTACAATAAAAACATTTTACAAACAATATAATATCTGATGCAATGACCGATTGAACATGTCATCTTAATAAATTTACAACAATAATTAATCATCTCCATAGCGTGCCATGTTGATCTAGAAAAGATAAACCTGCCGGTTTAACCCTAGACCTATTTGTCGGTAACAACAAATATGAAACTATGAATATACCAATTAACAAAACTCTAGGACAAGATGTCCAAACAATGTCTTCAACATTACCAAGTGTCTTCCATATAATTCTGAGTGCCGGTGATCATTATATCCTGTTGGTGAACCATATACCAGTAACTGTGCAATAGTTACTTGCTTGTCGGTGAATGTTGCTGGATCTCTAAAGTGCTAGTGTTTTAGTAGGTGTTGACATCAATGACAAAACCATACCAGAATACCAACAATCTCCCCCTTTGCAATTGATGGCAACACCAGATAGAAAAACCATCAAAATGCCAAAATAGAAATACTAAATACCAAAAACCAACAATCTCTACTAAACAACAATCTCTCCCCCTGGGAGCAACATGTGTTATCCAAAGTTTTTCAATACCAATCTCTCCTCAAAAGATAATGTGTTTTTCCATAGATATCTCTCCCCCTTTGACATCAAATACCAAAGTTATAATAATACTAAATTCATATACAAAATACCAATCAATTCAATATACCAACTACTCCCCCTGAGAAGTAGCTTTCTCATCAAAGACCGGAATAAAAGATTTGTCTTTTAATTCTATTGGTTGATGACAATCATCAACTATTTAAGTCTCTACCGGTGGTGGTATGACTCCAAGCTTATCTCTAAGATATTCAAAAGTCTCCTTAGGCAAAGGTTTTGTGAAAATATCTGCAAGTTGTTCTTTAGTATTCACATAAACCAGTTTTATCTCCTTTTCTTCAACTTTTTCGCTTAGAAAATTTAGTTTGATAGAAACATGTTTTGTTTTAGAATGTAATACCGGATTCTTCGATATATCAATTGTTGCAATGTTATCACAATATATAGTAATAGGTTCCTTGCATTTTACCTTTATGTCTTTCAACATTTGTTTAAGCCATAGTACTTGTGTACAGTTAGTTGCTGCTACAACATATTCTAATTCTACTATTGATAAAGATGTACAACTTTGTTTCTTACTCAACCAAGAAACTAATCTTTTTCCAAGAAAGAATGCTCCGCCGGTGGTGCTTTTCCTATCATCCATATCTCCTGCCCAATTTTCATTTGTGTATCCACATAATTCAAAGTTTTGATCTCTAGGATACCATAATCCAAGATTTATAGTGCCTTGTAAGTACCGGAAAATCCGTTTTACTATTGATTCATAATTTTCTCTAGGATTACTTTGAAACCTTGAAACAATACATACTACATTCATAATATCAGGTCTGGTTTGTGTCAAATACAGTAAACCTTCTCTCATAGATTTGTATCTAGTTGGATTAACAGGTGTAGATTCATCCCTTTGTGATAATTTGTCATTTGTAGTCATAGGTGTGCTTACTAGTTTAGAGTTCTCCATCCCAAGTTTCTTTAGTAACTCTTTTAGGTATTTGGATTGACTCAAGAATATACCTTTGTCAGTTTGTGAAATCTGCAATCCTAAAAAGAATTTTATTTCTCCAATCATAGACATTTCAAATTCTTGCTGCATTTTAATAGAAAATTCCTTACATAATCCATCTTCTCCTCCAAAGATTATATCATCAACGAATACTTCTATAATCAAGATGTCATCATTAGTTATTTTGTAATATAAATTATTGTATGCATTTCCTTTAGTAAAACCAATCTTTAAAAGATACTTATCCAATCTTGCATACCAAGCTCTTGGGGCTTGTTTTAGTCCATACAGAGCTTTTCTTAACCTGCAAACCATATCATTGTCATTTGTCAAAAAAAATCGATCAGGTTGTTCAATATAGACTTCCTCTTCAAGATCTCCATTCAAAAAAGCACATTTAATATCCATTTGATAAACTTTATAGTTCTTGTGAGCTGCAAAAGCCAAGAATAATCTGACTGCCTCAATTCTAGCTACCGGTGCAAAGGTTTCATTGTAATCAACTCCTTCTTGCTGAGAATATCCCTTACACACTAGTCTTGCTTTATTTCTGACAACCTTACCATCTTCATTAAGTTTGTTTATGAATACCCATTTGGTTCCAATTACATTTTTATCTTTAGGTCGGGGAACTAATGTCCAAGTGTGGTTTTTCTCAATTTATTCTAATTCTTCTTCCATAGCTTTAATCCAAAATTTAACTTCACATGCCTCATTAATAGATGATGGTTCAATTTGAGAAATAAGACATGCCTCTTCATTTGCCAATCTTCCTCTTGTCATAACTCCCTTAAATTTGTTTCCAATTATCTGATCTTCAGAATGATTCAATCTTACATACCAGGGTGTCTTTGTTTGTTGTTCTTCTTCAATTACTGTGGAATCCTCAGATGGTACCGAGGTAACTGGATCTTCATTCTGCATCGATGGATTTAGTGTAGGTTCATTTGTCACAATTTTTGTTCTCAGTTCAGAGTCTATATACCTTGAAGTTCCTCTGAATTGTTCATCAATCTTTACATTTGTACTCTCAACAATTTTCTGCAATCTCTTGTTAAAACATCTATGTGCCTTGCTCTTAGATGAATAACCAAGAAATATTCTTTCATCACTTCTAGGATCAAATTTTCCAATATACTCATCTCTTCTGATATAACAATTACTTCCAAAAATTCTGAAATACTTAAGAGTAGGAGTATTACCAAACCATAGTTCATGAGGGGTCTTATTGGTTTCACCTTTGATGTGAACTTTCTTGAATGTATAGACCGTTGTGCTAACTGCTTCTCTCCAATATACATGTGGTAGGTTTGCTTCAAATAACATACTTCTTGCTGCATCCAAGATAGTTCTGTTTTTCTTTTCAACAACTCCATTCTATTGTGGTGTCTGAGGTGCTGATAGTTGTCTTTTGATTCCATTCACTTCACAGAATGTATTAAAGTCTTTAGATATAAAGTCACCTCCTTGATCTGATCTTAAACATTTGATTTTCTTACCGGTTTCATTTTCAACCATTTCTTTGAACAGTTTGAACTTTCCAAGTGCTTCTGATTTTTCTCTGAGAAAAGTAACCCAACACATTCTAGAATAATCATCAATAATTAGCATGAAATATCTATCACCTTGTAAGCTTTTAGTTCTAGCCGGACCACATAAATCAGTGTGAATCAAATCAAGAGCATCATTGGATTTTTCTGGAATACTTTTAAAACTAGCTCTAACTTGCTTTCCAAATTGACATTCCTTACATATTGTATTCTGAGGTTTGACAATTTTAGGTAGATCTCTAACTGCCTTAGAAGTATTGATCTTCACCATGCAATCAAAGTTTACATGACAAAGTCTCTTATGCCATAACCAACTTTCATCTATATGTGCAATCAAGCATGTCTTTTCACTGTTGTTCAAATGAAATATATTACCTCTAGTCTGATTACTAGTTGCAATTTCTAAACCAGTTCTATTCATGATTTTGCATTTTCCATTTTTAAATTGTAACTGAAATCCTTTCTCAACTAATTGACCAACACTCAAAAGATTATGCTTTAATCCTTCAACATAGTAGACATTGTCAGTGTTATGCTTACCATCAAGAGATATTGTACCCTTACCTTTGATTGACTAGGCTTTGTCATCTCCAAATCTTACTAAACCTCCATTGTATTCTTAAAAGTTCAAGAATTTACCTTTGTCTCTTGTCATATGATGTGAGTATCCTGAATCAATGATCCATTCATCCTTTACTTCAACTTTAACTACTAGGGCTTGTTCTACCAGTTGAGCAGTAGGTGCTAGTTGATCTTCTATTATAGCAACAAAAACCCATCCATTGTCTACCGGATCCTCATCAGAATCATTAGTCACACCTTCATCAGCAATGTAACAAGATTTGTCTTTATTCTTCTTAAATCTATATCTCTGATATTTAGGATTAGGCTTGTATGTTCTTCTAGCTTCTTCTCTTAGTCTAGCATGTCTATTAGGGCATCTCGAAGCCATATGACCAATCTTATTGTAGTTAAAACATTTAAAGGGTGCTTTACCTTCATACTTACTTCCAACTGGACTTTTAGGCATTTTCCTTGCAAATAGTGCTTCAAGTTCTTCAAGTTCTTCATTCTCCTTCCTACTTTCTTCAAGTTCTCTTGCATAAAAGGCTTTCCAATCTGATTTGTTAAATGATGGAGTAAATGATGTTGATGCTTTAAAGGCCAAATCTGTCTTTATAGTAGCAACAGGACCAAATTCTTCAATTTCAAAAGCTAAAAGTTTTCTAATCAATGTATCCCTAGTTACTGATGTATTAGGCATTGTTCTCAACTCATTTATAGCAATAACCTTCATTTTATATGCCGGTGGCAATCCTCTTAAAACTTTTGAAACAATTTCATCCTCACTTAAGGCTCCTCCACAACATTTAATACCCAAAACAATTTCATTTACTCTTTCCATAAAAGCAGAAATCCTTTCATCTTCTTCCATTTTTATATGTTCATACCTGACCCGGAAGCTTTCAAGTTTTGCAATTTTTATTGTGGAATCTCCTTCATTCAGTGTTTCCAAATGATTCCAAATAGCTTTAGCAATAGACCTATCTGATAATCCCATGATTTGTTGATCTGATAATGCGCTCAAAAGTGCTTCTCTTGCTTTGCAATCATTTTCCTCATCTTTAGTCAAGTTAGTTGGACTGGGCTGACAAGGTACAGCAGCAGTATAACCCTTCTTTGTAACCTCTCAAACGTCTTTACCAATGCAATTTAGATGTGTCTCCATTCTGATCTTCCATATGTCATGGTTGGTTCCATCAAGTTTAGGACTGTCCTTCCTGAAATAGCTAGTAGACATTGGATCTCCTCAAGCTGTTAAACTTCTGCAAAAGAGGACTAAGCTCTAATACCAATTGTTAGGTCCCGGAGACAACTAAGAGGGGGGGTGAATCAGTTGTCAACTAAATTCAAAACAAAATCAACTTAACCAAATTAATGCTTAATACCTGTAAACCAATTAAGTATGTCTGTAGACAGTTTTAACAATTAATTGCTATACTAGTAAAGATTAATGCATGAAACATAAACACAAAGTCATCCACAACACATAACACCAATATTTGTACGTGGAAACCCTATAAGGGGAAAAACCATGGTGGGAAACCTTACCCATAATCAGATGATACTATTGCAGCTAGTAAGTGTACATAAATGGGGTCTACACATGCAGAAAGGCCAAGAGCCTAGAGCTCACTGCTCAATCACAAAATGGGAGCCACACTGACTATAATTGGATGGTTAAATCCAATAAGAATGTACTACTCAAAATAGCATCTTCATATGTTGGATTCAGTACCAGTGTAATGCTGATATGCTTTCACAAAAACCTAGCTTCACCTTCAAATGATGTCTTCGTGTATAGCTCTGCTTAATCTCTCATATACCTTCACACAATTCTTTTTCGCATTCCACATTTGATCTTACAAATAAGATCTTACATTTATACCATAACCTAAGACCAATTTTAGTAGGTCGGCTCTACAAGATATTACAATAAAAACATTTTACAAATAATATAATATCCGATGCAATAACCGATTGAACATGTTGGCTTAATGCATTTACAACAATAATTAATCATCTCCATAGTGTGCCATGTTGATCTAGAAAAGATAAACCTGTCGATGTAACCCTAACCTATTTGTTGGTAACAGCAAATATGAAACTATGAATATACCAATGAACAAAACTCCAGGACAAGATGTCCAAACGATATCTTCAACATTACCAAGTGTCTTCCATATAATTCTGAGTGTCGGTGATCATTATATCCTGTTGGTGAACCATATACCAATAACTATGCAATAGTTACTTGCTTGTCGGTGAATGCTGCTGGATCTCCAAAGTGCTAGTGTTTTAGTAGGTGTTGACATCAATGACAAAACCATACCAAAATACCAACAAGATTCAGGTGCAGCCATGAACATAATGCCAGAAGATGTCATGAAGTAACTTGGGATGCATGTAGACACTCCCTATGGAAAATATTATGCTATGGATAATAGATCAGTCCTAGTTGTTGGAATCATGAAGGATGTGGATTTTTCATTTCCAACATGCCCAAATGTGTCATATAAGATAGACATCATAGTTGTTCAAGTGCCTGCCAATTATGGGATGTTACTATCAAGGCAATGCTCAAATTTGATAGGGGGATACGTTCAGTTAGATCTGTCATATGCAACCATCCCAGTAAAAGGAATAGATGTAAGGATTGGTAGAGAGATGAGATCATCCTACCTGATAGAAGAAGTTGATCCAAACAAAACAACATGTTATCTCCAAATAGATATGGATAACTTTTAAGTAAGTATTTCTAAACCCATTTCATGCAAAACTAATCAGCTTGAAGACATTATTAAATAAAATGAGGATAAATTTGGAAAATGTACTTTGATGGTGCATGCAGTAAAGAAGGAAATGGAGCTGGTGTGGTTTTTATTTCTCCTAATGGGACATCATTCAAATATTATTTCTTGTTATCCTTTGAATGTACAAACAATGTTGTTGAGTATGAGGCAATCTTGTTAGGTCTTAGAATAGCAAATAAACATGGTATCAAACTACTAACAGTTTATGGTGATTCAGAGTTAGTTGTATCTCAAGTAAGGGAAAAGTTTGCTACTAAAAATGTAAGGCTTCAAAGTTACAGAAAAGAGGTATGGGACTCTATTGAACTTTTTGATGCATTTTCTATAACATGGACTGAAAGATCTAACAATATTTTAGCAAATTTTATGGCTAACCTAGTAGTTAAACATAACGATATTCCTTTTGATGGCATTACCCAAGTTAAAATAAAAACTAGACCTGCAGTGCCAGATAACATAAAGAACTGGCAGATATTTGATGATGACAGGGATCTTCTGAAGTTCTTATTTTGTGAAGATCAGTATGAGGGCCAACACGTGGATTGGAATGCATATGTGGAAGAAGAGAATAGTAAGGAGTCTTTGTTTGGAAAAGACATTCTACAGCTTAAAACAAATAAGATTCTAAAAGGGTTGGTGGAACTAGAGATGATGTTTGACAATAAGGATATGGCGAATTTTAAGCCCAACACTGGAAGTTGTGAAGAAGTGGAGAAAATAAACTTGGGAAGTGAAAACAATCCTAGAGAGGTCTACATTAGGAATAATCTTACACCAAAAATCAGAACTGCATTGATCAATCTGTTAAGAAAATATAGACATGTTTTCACTTGGTCATATGATGACCTTAAGGCATACAGAGAGTTGTTCCAACATGAAATCCCACTGAAGCCAGATGCAAAACCATTTAGGCAAAATCAAAGGCCTATAAATCCCGCATAGGCTCCCAAAATGAAAGAAGAGTTGATGAAGATGAGGAATGTAGGGATTATAGAGCCTATAAGGCACTCCACATGGGTATCAAACTTGGTACATGTTAGGAAGAAGAACAGTGATATCAAATTGTGTATAGACTTTAGAAACTTAAATATATCATCTTTAAAAGATAACTATGTTATGCCTAATATGGAAGCTTTGCTACAGAAAGTAACAGGGAATGAGCTACTCTCTATGATGGATGGGTTCTCTGGTTACAATCAAGTGAAGGTCAAGGAATCATAAAAATACAAAATAGCTTTCACCACACCATGGGGCACATATGTGTATGTCAGGATGTCATTTGGACTTACCAATGCGGGAGCTACTTTTCAAAGCACCATGGATGTTGCCTTTGAAGGCCTCATTGATTACATTCTAGATGTATACCAGGATGATATGACAACATACTCCAAGAAAGCAGAAGACCATTGTAATGATCTAGAAAATATTTTCATCAGAGCACTAGAATATGGTATTTCTCTAAATCCAAAAAAGTGTCACTTCGGAGTCACTGAAGGTAAATTGTTGGGTCATATTGTATCTAAAGATGGAGTAAGGATTGATCCTGAGAGAATTGCAACCATTGATAAAATTCAGATTCCTAAAATAGTCAAAGTCATTCAATCATTCTTTGGACAAATTAATTTTGTGAGACGGTTTGTGTCAAATTTTTTTGAAATTATAAAACCTATTGCAAAGATGTTGAAAAAGGGTGCAGAGATAAAATGGACTAATGAAGCAATTGAGGCTTTTGTGGACATTAAGAGGGCTATCAAGGAAGCACCTATACTTCAATCTCCTAATTTCTCTAAACCTTTTCAAGTATTTTCTTTTGCTTCATTTCATACTATTGATATGGTTATGTTACAAAAGAATAATGAAGGTCATGAACAACCAGTGGCATTTTTTAGCAAAACACTACAAGCTTCTGAGTTAAATTATGATATAAATGAGAAGAAAGCATATGCCCTAGTAAAGGTTGTAAAATCTTTTAGACCATATTTAGTGGGAGCTAATGTCATTGCCTATGTTCCTAATGCAATAGTCAAGGATATTTTCAAGCAGACTGAAACTACTGGGAGAAGATGCATATGGATCAATCAAATCCATGAGTTCAGCATTGACATCCAGATTTCTAAATTGGTAAGAGGTCAAGGTTTGGCTAAACCGATGACAAAATCAAATTTGGAAGCAGCATAGATAAATCAGGTAGAGTTCGAGGAGGCTCAAATAAGCATTCAAATGTGTCCTTGGTATAGGAATATTATCTATTATTTAAAAAACATGAAGTGTCCAGAGGATTTAAATGATAGTCAAAAAATAACACTTAAGCTTCTAGCATCTAGGTATGTATTGCTTAAGGGTGATTTATATTGGAAAAACAGGGATGGTATCCTTTTATTTTGTTTGGATTTTCATCAAGAACAATCTATTTTAAAGGAATTGCATGAATGTGTATGTGGGGGTCATTTTTCAGCAAAGACTACTGCCCATAAAATACTTAATGTCAGTTACTATTGGCCACAAGTCTTTAAGGATTGTCATACTTATATTAGAAAATGTGAGGCTTGCCAAAAAAATTCAGGAAAGCTTTAAATATAATGGAGCTCTTTCACTTAGACCCATGCAGACTAAAGAATCTTTTCAAATGTGGGGTATTGATTTCATAGGTGAAATTGCAAATAAATTGAGTGGAGGGTACAAATGGATTTTGGTAGCCACTGACTACTTTACCAAATGGGTAGAGGAAATTCCTACAAGGCAGGCTACAAGTAAGGTAGTGACAAAGTTTCTTTTGAAGAATATTTTGACAAGATTTGGGGTACCCCACAAGATTGTTGTAGATAATGGGATGTGTTTTAGATCCAAAGAATTTTCTGACTTTTGTGAAAGTTATGGAATCACTCTGTCATATTCATCACCTTATCATCCCCAAGGGAATGGGCAAGCATAATCTACTAACAAAAAATTGTTGAAGATTATTAAAAGGATGTTAGGTGACAACAAAAAGGCATGGGACTCAAAGTTGAATTTGGTAGTAGGTCAGATAGGGTAACAATCAAGAAGTCGACAAGGTTTGCTCCTTATCAGCTTGTTTATGGAAAAGAAGCAAGGTTGCCTTTGATCAACCTGCTCCCGGTTTATAAATTTGTTTCAGAGAGATATCTAGAAGAAGTTAATTTCATGGAAAATAGATTGGTCTAGTTGGTTGAATTGGACAAGTACAGAAGAGAGGCTCAGGAACAAAATATATAGAGGCAGAAAATGGTAAAGGAATTGCATGATAAGAAAGCTTGTGACAGAACTTTTAAAAAAGGAGAGTGGGTGCTCAAGTGGAATGCAAAGGACCAGGACAAGGGCAAGCATGGAAATTTTGAAGCATTCTGGCTAGGACCATACATCATCATGAATAAAGGAGGAGAAAATTCATACTTTTTGCAAAACACTAATGGTGAAATTTAGGAGTTTCCAGTCCATTCACAGTATCTCAACCATTTCTTCTCTTAAGGAGAAGGGAGTATCTTTGAACTTTAGTAGTGTAGCCTTTATTTTCTATTTTTTGTTCATTTGTTTTTATTGGTCTACTTTCCAGAGATAGATGAGATCTTGCTATGTCCCTAAAAGGAACATACATCCCCAGAAAGAGCCACTGTTAGCACATATTTTTGCAAAATATTTTTTTGCTATTTAATGATACATTTTATGTATATTTCTATCATAAGAGCATTTACTGTTGGGTTGTATGTGCAGGAGATATGTTGCAGCATTAGAAAAATCCAACTGTGACCTATTTTTTGAATGGACAAGTATCACTTGGTCATGTTAAGGGTTAGCACTAAGTGGGGACTACATAAAGAGGTTTCATTATAACAGTATTGGGATCCTTATAAGAGCATTTTTGCACATGACAGAGATTGGGCCTATGTGATGGAATCTGACATTTTATTAGCACATATGAAGTCTCCATGGAAAATTGGAAGCATCAGCATTCATGAAGAGGAGATTAATTTACATGATTTTCTAATTTGAGTTATCGACATAAGTTACCCCGACAAGACTGCCTAGTCAAAACAATGGAAGGATCTATCAGCATAACCTAGACCGACCACTCTAAAGGAGAGCTAAAAAGAAGTTCATAATGGAAGGTGACTTGGTGCACTGATATGAGGAGATGAATTTATCAGAATGACCTTCACCGAGGACCAATCACGAAGAAGGCTTCATCAGCATAATATTCACTATCAGAGGCATGAGAGAAGTGTTATGTCGGTAACCAATGAGGCTATCGGTATAACTTACACCGATGAAGGAGAATGTGGAGTGGATACTTTGAAGTTATTGGGATATCGTAAAGTGTAAAAAATAGTTACCATGTACCCGATAGAATGGATATCATGGCGGATGGAAATGAGGTTCCATTGGGATAGCCTACACTGAAACAAGGGACTAGGAAAGTAACAAGGTGAAGTCATCGGGATAGCATTGGCTAATCGGAAAAAGACATTTTCTACTATGCTGATACCTGATGAGGAAAATGAGATAGTTGCTAAGAAGGAGACCTCATTGGGGGCACATAGGCCGATAGACCAGAATAACATAAAGATAGACAAGTTGGAGCCCGATCTCATCGGATCATCAGAGAAACATAAGATAGGTTGTCTTGACACCTGATAAACTTTGCAACATGATGAAAAAGAAGGAGGATTCATCGAGATAGGTCAAGTTCAGTGGAATGAAAGAAAAATGGCTACGCTGAAGCCTGATGGATTGTTTGAGGAAACCTATGCCATACAGAAAGATAAAAAGCTGCATCATCATTGTATGTACAAATTGGAAAAGCGTACAATACGTGTGGTGCCAAATGATTGAATCATTGGGAGGAGTTATACCACTTAGCTGTTGTAAAATCTGATTCCAAATGGATCAGCCCACCATTATTAAATGCATACAATGGGTAGGTTTGTGTTTGCATGAGGCAAAACATAGTAGGATTTTAATTGAGTAAATGCTTCTAATGTGTCAAATCTATATATGGGAGTTTATATAAGGAATTTGCATAACAGATTGAAGCGAACAAAAAGATTGAAGTGCAATTTAACCGTAGAGAATTGAATTTCAGAAGGCTTGAAAGATTCAAATATGGAGGGTTCTAAAGGCAAGAGGAAGGTCATTGAAGTCTCTGATAGTGCCTCAAAGAAATCTTAAGGTGGAGAAAGCGTGCAGAAGCAGAAGTTGAATCACAACATGATCGACCAGATGAACTCACCAAGAGCCAAGTCCCGAAGGTCTAAGGTTAATTTTCCTATCTGTGATCAAGTAGAGGATGATTATAAGAAAATTGGTGTTGTCTGCACTAGGGTTAGGTGGCATGAATTATTCCTCTACCATTACTAACAAAGACAAAAGTCGATGCCGATATATAATCCGTAAATTACCGGTCTGGGTAAGCTCATAGTTCCAAATGTATTTGTGAATATTGAATTGTTGAAAACCTTGGTTAATAACTATAATGCTACAAAGAGATGAATCCAAATTCCCAGTGGTGATGCATTTATTTGCATCAATATACAGCCACAATCTATGAAGTGTTTGATTTGAGTTATGAAGTAGATGTACCTCTATCCTTTGAGGAATTGGAAGAAGAATAAAAAACCATGGATACGACCTTTCAAGTATGGAACTTAGCCATGCAAAGGGCAGAGAAAGGGAAGCTAATTGATGAAGATGGTCCACCCTACGATGTAAATATTTTCAGATAGTATTTACAATACACATATATGGCTTGCGGATAGGTAGGAGGAATGGAAGTTCCAGATGTATCACGGATGGGGCCATTGGTTCTTGCAGCAAACATTCAAAGGCATGAACATAGACAGTTTGATTATGCAACCTATCTGATCGACAAACTGCATCAGGGTTTTCTGAATCTTCAGAATAACCCTGACAAGTCCTTCAAGAATTATTCACTATTCATGCATATTATGTTGTTATATGGAAGATTGAAAGGACTATGGCCAAATGGCTTAAGGGTAAATCCTCAGGGCAAGGATGGACAGGATCATCCTGTACAATTGTGGGTGTTGTTGTGGGATTCGAGGTATGATGAATCTCACTATGTGAGATTTGAGGAATTTTTTATTAAAACTCTGTTCAGGGTTTATAATGTGTCGTGTGAAGGATCATTCTTAGAAGTGATTAAAAGATTTCTTAGGCCACATGAATACAAGGATACCAGAGTCAACCATAATTGGGGAGATTGGTATACTTGCAAATATTTCACATTTGTTTGGGTTTTTGGATTTGAAGGTTCTCTCTATGTGCTACCAAAGCCTATGCCAAACCAAATTGCTTACTTGGAGATTGTGAAACAATTGAGTGTCTCTAATGCACATTACTTTAGGGGTGCCCACAAGAAAGCCTTCTTACCTAGGACTCTTCAGTTTGGTGATTTAATAATAGTCTCTACCAGAGCTTACGGAGCCATAAATAAGAAGCTAGTGGATGAATTCAATCTGTATATACACACGCCAAGGAAGAACTATGACCCATAAGGTTGCATCCACATGTGCAGAAAAAGACAAAACCTAGGAGATTATCTCCATGAGTATGATGACTATGAGGATTTGTGCAAGAATAAAGAGTTAGAAGAACTTGCAAATGTTATTGATGACTTGGAAAGAAGATTGGAAGAAAGGAATCAAAGACTTGGGGATCTGGAAGGTGAAGAAGAACATGATGTGGAAAGTGATTCTGGAGATAATGAAATAGTTTCTAAGCTTCAAGTACCAAAAAAAGAAGATGAACCAGATGCGCAAGACAAAATTGTAGTAACATTGAATGTAGATTCGGGTGGTAGGCTAGAAGAGCATACATCTTTTGTATCAAATGATGAATTCGTTGAGTCAAAGGAGTTTAAGTCCTTTTTGTATCATTTTGAAGGAAAGAAATTAAGAGATGCAATGCTAGATGTGACACCAGAGAATGAGGCAGAAATGCTCAGGAAGCTGAAGGCAAATATTAATTCTGAGTTAGAGAACATGACTCCTCAAAGGGGAAGACAACTTCTTGTAGAGGCAGGAATCATTCTTTTCCCAAGGTGGGACCTCAGTGCATCTTTTATTTTTGATAGCTTGTTGCATTCAGATAAGAAATATTTTAAGTTAGACATTCAAGGTGTTAATGATATTTTTATTGGATCAAGATATGATCTAGATGATGAGGCTATTATTTTATGGGCCCTCTATCCCCCGAATAAGAGGCCAAATATTATAGATGTTTACAAGGCCTTTGGCCATATGATGAAACTAAAAGTTGGAGAAATAGATCCCATGGTCACAGCAGAGATGGGGATAGATCTTTCAAAGTTGAACAAAGCTCAGATGAAAATGGAAATCACAAAAAAGGAACAATACAAAGCTTTGTATGAAGAATTATTGAAGAGAGGTGGTCATCCAGTGCCACAGTTTATAGATGGTTCAAATATAAAAAAGAGGTATGATGAATTATTACAAGAGTACAATAAGTTAAAGAAACGGATGCGGACTATGAGAGTGTATGCAGTGTGTGTGTTAATCACTAAAAGATATGAGAATTTGCAGAAAGTATTAGAGGAACTCTAGAGTATTTATCAAAAACATATGGATAATATTGTATCATACTAGAGAATTTATGATAGATTAAATTTGTTATTGCAAGATAAAACATAGAGTGACAAAGTTGTCAGCAAGGTCAAGAAATTAATTAATGCTCACGAGAAATTTACAACTGAATTAAAAACTGAATATGAGGAGTGTCAGGGGATTATCCAACATGGATTCCCAAGTGTTGTGGATGATATAGGGACGATAAAGGATAAAGGCCAATGGATTTCTGATTGTAGATCACTACTTAGTGCAACCCTTAACATTGCCCATGCGGATACCTTGGACATGACTGAAACAGGGGAACAACTGAAGAATTTTGTTGCATTGGAAGTGGCAGTTAGAGATATTATCTTTAACGCTTGCACCTACAAAGATGAAGGATATTTTCGGCATATTCAGAAAGATGGTCAGAGGCTAGATGGAAAAAGTTAACTTGTGTCATTATAATATGGTTTGTAATGTTTCTAGTTGTTGTAATAGTTAGGGAGTTATTAGTTAGGTTTTTGATAGTTTTTAGTTTGTACTAATGAAAGGGTGTGTCCTTTCATTTATGTCTTTTGACTCACATATGTATAAAGAGTCATTTTGTATGTAGGGGGAAAGAGGACTTTTTTCATATTGTCTGTTGGGATTGCTGGTATTGTGTTAAGGCAAGTCTATAGGAATGAAAGTTTATATTTTATGAAAGCAAGAACCCCATGAAGTACATGTGAGTTTGCAGCCTGTGTACATCATTTTATTCCAAAACTAATATATAAGATTCGTTGTTTTATCTTCAGATCATTTTGTGTTACATTGTGTTGATGAATAAAGTCCTTTGGGTAAATCTAATTTATATTTGTTGAGGTGTGCCATCACATGCTATTGTATAGGAAACAAAATTGTTTTTTTTTTTCTTGCAACACATAATGAAACCATTGTAGTGATAGTCTTACATATTGTGAGTTTTTCAAACTATCCCTAAAGTTGATTAAAATATTTGTCCACTAAGTAACACATTAATTGTCAGATAAGGCATTGGTCTATTGTTAGTATTTGTGATTAATTCTAATGTGCATAAGGTCCTCATCAGGGAAACATACTTCTTATTCCTATCAGTATTGTTATTTCATAATTACTTAAAGTTCCAGCAGCATTCTCTTACAAATATTTAATTGTAATTAAATACACTCTATTTTTCATATTTAAGCAATTGAAAGAACACAATATAGAAAAGTTGTAGGTCGGTTTGCCAAGCCTATAAATAGCTTATGCATTAAGTTTAAATTCACTATAAATAAGTCTCTTTATGTTTTGGAGTTTAAGGTATGCCCGCCTAGGTCTAGTGGAGCTTGAAGTGCAGAGGATTTTGGTCTTCAACCATTCCTGTTCATTGGCTAGAATTGATTGGATCAGAGAGGAATTTGACAAGTTCTATTTGATTTCCAATCTGTGGTTTTGGGAAACAACAGTGTAAATTCAGAGAAACTCTCCACTCTTATACAAATGTAGGTCTAAACTTATAGTTCAGAGAAAATTCATTGAACTACACTGGGAAGTGCTTGTGAGATCCAAATGTAGTTTGGCTTTTATTCTTTGAACTATACTTGTGAGATGGAAATGAGATGTAGTTTGG
The DNA here is from genome assembly GCF_030272615.1 of Cryptomeria japonica. NCBI lineage: Eukaryota > Viridiplantae > Streptophyta > Pinopsida > Cupressales > Cupressaceae > Cryptomeria > Cryptomeria japonica. The sequence goes on along the minus strand of NC_081411.1, from coordinate 473,300,998 downwards.
AGAATAAACTTAAAAATATACTTGTGAGTGTGAGCTATTGTTGATTGGAATTTATAACCCAATCAACACAAAGGTTTTTGTAGGTTTATGATGTTATTTAGATAAAATCCTTGGAAGCACATGAGGGTGGGTGTAGTTCCAAGAATTTTCTCTAAACAACACTTGGTGAAAGATGTAACTATGTTGATCAAGTTTAATAATCCGATAAACATAAAGGTTTGTGCTACCATGTTGTTTGGGTTATAAAACTCATTCAACATAGGTATCATAGCCAATATATTAAGTTGTTTTGGTTTAAAAACCCAAACAACGAGTATTAATGGATGGGTAAAGTTTGTCTTATTTGAATTTTGAAACTTGAACAATAGGTATTAATGGATAGATAAATTTTGTGTTCTTCAAATTTTGAAACCCGAACAACAAAAAGGTTTGTTGTTAGTGGATGCAATGAAGAGAAAAATTTTACATCTACAAAATGGGTATCGGAATCAAGACACAACATGAAATGAGAAACAAGATCTACCCTTTCAGATATTTAAGATGTAAAGGGAAGAAATGAAAAATAAAAAAGAAATAACAAAGCATACTAGTAAGAAACTGAAAACCTTGAAAAGGAAAGAACAGAAGGTAGTAAAATAATGGAAAATGCCTAAAAAAGCATGCAAAATGAGTGAAGAAATCCACTTCAATATTACCACAAGGAGGGAAAGGATGTTGCAAGAGTGCAAAAGACTCAAACAAAGAAAAATATTGATTTAAAATGGGCTAAGAACCAATTAAAACACAACACTTATGTACATTTAAAGCCACTCATGTGAATAAAAAGGGGTTTTAAAACCCGAAGTGCATTGTACAATGAGGAATAGGTTCAATAGCAAAAACATTCTCTGCTACTACACTGAAAACCAAAAACAAGTGCAATTGCATTAAATCTCTATATCATTGCACTAAGAGGAAAAAATACTAACTCCTAAAACTAACTCTGCTAGTTTACAAAAAGGACAAACAAAAATTATGACCGAGATGATTCCTTGAGGGATCAAACCATGCATCAAAGCAATTGTAAATTTGTTTAATATGGGTGCTTAGAGTACATGGGCTATGAAATAAAAAAGTTTCATAGGGGTTATCCCATGATTTGAGAAAGCTAAAAATCAAGGATAATAGACATATAAATGATTTGTAGACATCGAAACTAGTGACCATGGAATGAAGTTGATCACTAATCAGACTTGCCCAATCCAAGTATCAACTTCCATCACATATGACTTGTACAAATAAAAATAACCACTCATCCAAGTTGAAAGAATCTGCATCTCCCCTAAGTCTATATAGCAAGATGATTATGTCATCAATTTCTCCTTTCAAATATGATTTGTAAATTGTTTTGGGTAATTGGGATTGTCCCCTTTTTGGTCCTGCAAACCATTCTTTAGCAATAACATTCATGTCGAAACCCTTCTTTGTGTTGAATTCACATTATGACATTGTAAAATCCCAATGGGAGTAGACTTCTCTAATAGAGATCCAAAATAAATTATGAATTGTGGCACAATCAAGGGTAATCGGGACCTTATCATCGAGGGTTTTAATTTCCCTGGTATTGGGGTCATATTTGTTGATACATTCTAGCACCAAATTTGTGCATTATGTGGCAACTAGGAAAGTCATTGCTTCAAGTAATCCACTATCCTCCAATTTTTGTGTGATAGGGTTCTTGTCATGGTTTTCTACTCTTCTCCAAAATTATTTCAAGTATATATATCCCAACTTTGTATCTCTAATTTTAGGTCATGAGCTTTTGAGCCCATTTAGGTATTTGTAACCCAAATACTTCTACTACATGTTTGAAAATCCCATAAAAAATTTAGCAAAAACGCCCCTTGACATAATTTTTGTTCAATCTCTAACCTTAAAAACCTTAGCTTTATGAAAAAATAGCTCTTTGTCATGGATTTTAATACAACCTACCTCTTCTACAATTGTGGTGGTGTTTTGGATGGAAATAGGAGTTCACAAGTTTATGCATGCAAACTATGATCTAATCCTATTTCACAAACATTATATTAAAGAGAGCATGGACTTAATAGATTCAACCTCAATTATATTAGGATGAGGGTTGAATTCAGATTGAATTCCACTCTTCATTGTTTGAGTTGAAAATGCAATTAAAAAGAATTAAATTGAATGCAAGTTCTAGGCTTAATGATGTGAAATTGATAGTAATTAGTCTATACAATAAATCTCAAATAAGATATGTAGAAATGGGATATATACTTGAGAAGGGGATATAGAAAGGGACTTGTGTCTTAAGATGAGATACTGGCGCTAGGACAATGTCACTCCGATCAGCCTTGTCCTTGGGCTATGAGATGCAGACAAAAGAGATATTTTGGGGATAAAGATCCTCTCCAAAATCTATGCCAAAAGTTGTGTCATGCCCAAACTTTTGGGCAAAACACAACCAACAATTTTTTTTTTATAACACTAAATTACATGTAACCATTGCTTAAATGAGTTGACACACCTTAACAAGTTATTCCAAGAAAATTCTTAAATGATATTGAATACTATCATAAAAATGATAACGCCTATTATCAAGCGGATCGAATAATTTCTATAAGAGTAATAATAAATTCACTCAAAAGTCCCTTCCATTACAGTTGTGCTTATTAGTACTTAATTAGATCTATTTTCGAATAAATAGACATTAATAAAATTTATTTGGTTTGATATCAATTATTTAATAAATATCAAGCTCCCATCATCCTGTTAATACCCCCTTTCTTAATAATTTAATTTAAATGCGGAGTACTAAATGAGTTGATTTTATTATCTCTTCAAGGTTAGTCAAAAGATTGATTTAATCAAAACTCTCTAAAATAATTGACGAAGATTTAATTTATCTCCAATCAAGAACCCATCAATTGATTTTAGGAACTAATTAATTAGTCCTAGCACTTAATTTATAAATGTCTATATTTTACTTTAACCTAATCATAATGTAGTTTATACTAATTTGACTAGAGGGTCGATTAAACCCATCACGAAAATCGTACTATAAAGTTAAATCTCTAAAACCTACGTTTAGTTAGTCTGAATCTATTCTCCCTTAGCTAAAACCAACTTACCAAATTTGATATAAAATTCCTTAAGGGATTAAACTTCATAAATAATTCAAATTTTAAACATCTTTTTTTTTTATATATATATGCCCACTTAAATATTAAAGACGTATTTTGATTTTAAAAATATTCAATCTACATTTGCCCTTTTATTTATATTTACATGTTTATATAACATTTATAAAAGTATGAATGTTTTAATTAAACCATCATAAAATGGCCAATTTATACATTCATTTTAATAACTACATTTTTTTTATTTTTTTTATTTCATAACACATATATATACACACATATGGAAAAACACATTTTCTAAATTATACAAGTTCCATATATCCTAGCCTAATTATTAAAAGATAATGAAACCCTAATTTCTTTATTAATATAAAGTAGATGCCCCTTTTATTCATTTTCATTTTCTTAATGCCCTTTCCAATCCTCGAATACCCTAACCCATACTAGGTTAGGGTTTCGTATTTTCTTATTCTATATTTTTTTTTCCTTTAGCAGGGCCGAATAGCTAAAGGCGGCGACCAAGGGAAGAAGTGGCAGAGAAGTGTTTTTTTTACAGGGGGGTGGTGGTGGAGGTCACAGGACTTGGGCGGCCGCAGCGCCCATTAGTGGGACGCCCCACTAGATGAGACACGGCCCACGCAGTGGCCTTGGCCATTGGGTGGGTCGCGGCCCGCGGACTGCCAAACCCTCCCTTTTTCAGACTCTATTTTTTTTGTAGTATATTTTTTTTTCTATTTTATTAAATAAAATATGATTTATATATATATATATATATATATATATATATATAAAATCATATCATGAATAGAAATATGTTTTCAAATATAAATAACATCATATGTGTGTGTGTGTGTGTGTGTGTGTGTGTGTGTGTGTGTGCACCTAATAATTTGGATGCATATTGAATTTGAGTCAATCTTTTCTTTTCAAATATTGTCTATTTTTTTTTTTAAACTCTCTTTTAATCATATGTATTAAAATTTCTCAGATTTAATTCGAGGTATAAAAAAAATCCATATTATTATAATATGAAACCATCTATATAAGTTTTAAACTTATTTCTGCAATAATTAATTGGTAAAATTTCATAGTTTATACAACACTATATAAATGTGTTATTATTTAAAATAGATAGTCCATTTATCTTTAGAATTTTAAATTTTTGTATTAAGTAATAACAGAGTTACAATAGTATTAACAGTAACTCCTTTTTTTTTTGACCAGAAACAATGAAATAAAGCTTAGAGGTAAACATTTTTTTTTTGAATTCATTTTCTGCAACTAGATAAGTATTATATTACTTAAAATAATTAGACCATCTAACTCTAGGTTTACTTTCCGCAATAAAAGTAACTAACAGGATTGACTAACCCTAAAACAGCAACTATCTTAAATTTATAAATTATTAAATTAAACTATAGAGATGGTTATTTTATCTGTAGACTTTATTTTCTGCAATTAAAATAAAACCGCACATAACATAGAATCACAGATTTAATAGAAGATAACTTTTACATTTTCGTGTATAGATCTAAGTGCTTTAATTTTCAGCCTTCTGCATGCATGCAAAATCAATTCTATATTTTTTTTTTTCAATTAAATTGTTTCAAATGCGTGAGGGAAATAACAATTTTCTTTCTTTTCAAAATATCCTATGCACACTAATATTTATTTCAAACTTTAGGAACTAAAATCAGAAATAATCATTTTCTTTCTTGCAATATAACTTAAATGACTGTTACAAATATTTAAATCTTATCTCTTAGATACTCTTGTCACTTTACAAATAGGTCCCTCATTTCTAATAATAGAGGAAAATACTAAATACATATCCAAATATTTTTCTGCAACAACCATTTCCAGCCACATCTACTTGTCCTGCTATTTTCTTCTAACAACCTACAATTACAATCAAAGAGATGACCATGGAGTGCTCACCTCCCAGCCTAGGCTAACTAGTAGCCACCCCCGAGCTCGGAGAACCAAGCTCTAGATAGGTAACACACATGCAAACACAAAAGACAAGGGAAAACACAATCACAAACACAAGCCCAACCCAGGCTACACTGCACCACATATTGGTGATGTATTTTCAAGGGTGGTAATGAACCAAGTACCCTGAGGAGACTGCAAGTATGGTAAAACATATAGCCACCTCATGGAAAACCAAAACATATAGCCACCTCATGGTAAACCAAATACATCAAGTATAACAACCCCACATTCCTTATGCCCCCCAAAACATTCACACCTTATTTCCCTCCTTATGACCCCCAAATGCATAAACAAGCCATACAGCAAGGGTCACATAAAATCCCTTGTGATCACTCTCATAACAAGAGCCTCTCACTCGAGGGTTGTCACTACTACCACCCATAAGACCATCCTCTCTTCCAAGAGTAGGAGGTCTTGATTACTCCCAAAACACATAAATTGCATAAGCACAAGACACCAATTAAATTTCCAAGGAGTACATGCAAGGAAAAACTAACCTTTAACACAAGCAATTCTTTTAATACAACATGCAATAAGAAAGCATTACAAGAAAGGTAGAACCAACCTTAAATTGCCCAAGGGTATGCTAGTTTTGTTGAGGATGAGCAGCCCAATTCCACAAGTCTTTTCTTTCTACACTTAGCCAAATTCTCAATCCCAAATCTCTCTTTTTCTTTTCAAAATTCTTTTGTCTCCAAAAATGGAGAGTGGGTGATTACCCACTAATTTCCTAATTCTTTCTTAAAAAGCCCTTTGTGAGAGTTCTCACAAGTTTCTAAAAACTAAAAAGGAAGGTAAGGTAAAATGGGAAAGGGAACTCTCATTAAAAAAGGAAGGTTTACAGCTTAGTTCAAGCCTTCTAATTTTTCAATTTTCGCTCAACTTAGGAAATCTACTTTTTAGGGTGTCTAAATGGTCACATCGGAGTTGAAACATACCTAAAATTACTCCCAACCCTTAAGTATACCTTATGGGCTTTAGGAAACACTCTTAAACTACCCCTAGGAGTCCATTTAACCCTTTTTAAACCCCTTTGAAGTTAATTTTTGGGTCAAACCTAAGTTGACTTCCCCAAAGATTCTCTACCTAAGGCAATTATGGAATCACATTAAATTTAATTGAAAAAGCTATAGTTAAACAATTCCCTCCAAGAGACAAATTTAAAAACTCAAACATAAATCAACACATGTGTCAAGTGACACGAAGAAAATACTTTTACAAAATTGCACATGAAATCTTGTCTCTTGTTGGATTTAAATAAATCAAATAAATAACATTTAACACACATGCATCATTTACTATTACAAATAAAATACGACACAAACGGGGTGTTGTCTCTCCAAATAGACAAACCCTGGTTTTACGAACATACATAGGTATAGGTTTGGTTCTCCATAATATTTCCATGGTCACATGGATATGTTTTCCTGCGCCACTCAAATACACATTAGTAATTTCCAATAACCTCGTATAATATTAAACACATGAATTAGAATACACATCAAACACTTTGCATACAATTTACATTTGAACAATTCAATATACCTCATATCCAAATAAATCCACATAAGCAATTATCATAATTCTCATAATTTTGGTCCACACATAAAACATACATCTTAATTCTATCATCATAATAAAGTCCTGCAAATCCAATAATGACATACATCATCTTCAATTTATCCTATTCTAGAATCATATAGAGTTCTATATCATAAAGCATATAAATGAAGCATCAACATTCATCAATGTTATCCAATCATGGAATCATATAAGGTCTACATCCAGACATAGCTGACATACGTTAAATCAAGATTTTCCCATCAATGGATCTTTTAGGATTTCAAATTCATAGCACATCAAAATTTACACCACAAGGTGCAATAACTCTATAACTTGGTTCAATTACTTTTCTCACCAATCTATCTATTTAACACGGTCCATTCTATTGAATTATAAATCATTTATTAATAGGGTCAAACATGGTCAACTAAGTTAATCAAAGCTTGGTTTGGGAAAGGCCTTACAAGTTGGGAAACTATCACCCAAGACAATGTCTCTCTAAGTGGCCTTGTCCAAAACTTTTTTCTCCTTTAAAATTTGGATATCATCTTCTTTTCTTACTCTAGTTGATTCTACAATTGTGGTTCCCAAATTTGTTACTTGCACATAGACGGAAGGAAATTTTATTGTTGATAGGGGTTTGCCTAGGTCAAACCTTGGGTTTTGAATTAACTCTTGAATTGAAATGAAATTGAAAGGGAAATACTTAAATTAAAATGACTAATTGAATTAACTCTTCAATTGAATTGAAATTGAGAGGGAAATATGATGGTATGATGAAAGAATAAGTATTTGGTCAACTACTAAGAGGGGGGGGGGCAAATCAGTAGATAGAAAAACTAATACAAACTTCATCAATCTCAAAAATCAATCTCTCAAAGTAAACTTAGAACTAACAATGTAATACCTCTGTCAAGATAAAAACTCATAAGATAAACCAATTGACTGTTACAACAAATTAACAGTAAACAACTTCTTCATTACTCAATGCTTCCGGTTATCATGGCTTATCAAATTAGTTAAGTAGTTAACTAAATCAACCATGAAAACATAACCACAAAAAAATTCACCACTTCACACAAATATTTTTGACGTGGAAACCAAAATAGGTAAAAACCACGGTGAGATGAGACTCACAAGATAACTATCTAAACTCTTTTGAAGTTTGCCCTATTAGGACCCTAGCCTGTTAAAGCTTTACAAAAGGTCCTATTAAGAACTGATCCTGTTAGGAATCACCAAGTTAAGGGATTGACTACTAATGCCTTGTTAGAAGCAATACCCTGTAAGGAGTAACCTTGGTAGAGGATTTGTAAATCCAAGCTAATGGATCACCTTGTTAGAGGATTTGAATAACACCAATCTTGTTAGAACTTACCTGGTTAGGGGATTTCAATTTTTTGTAATTATTAGAAAACAATAGGAATTTATTGATCTGTCTAAATAGCACTACACTTGCTTGATCAGATCCATTTCATGCTCCTATCTGCCTTTACTCAAATTGTAGATACATCGTCTAGTTCGGCAACCACACACTCAATTGATCTGTGCTCACTCTTTGCCAACTCATTAAAATAAACAACTTCATCAACCTTATAAACAAATCAATCAGGTCAGTAACACAACAAAAACCTAATTCTCATCGAGATTACAAACAAATTGGTTCAAGTATGACCATTGGATTACATAGCAATCTCTACACATCAACCAAGAAAACTTTTTATCACTCCTTGATCACCACTTCATTGAACTTAGTAACTCATCACATGCTTAGCATTAGATGCAATACATTTTCTCATTCCTTAGACAAAAACTGTTACAACAACTCACCAAAATCTCTTGGAATTGTCTTCATACAATAATCATACATGTCATAATCATTACCGCTCATCATTAGATCATAAACCAATATAACCAATTCACCAAACTTAATCGGTTAGGGTTTATCAAAAAAAAATAGGTAGGGTTTACCGGTTACATCAATAGATAAGGTTTACAACAGTTATCGGTGTACTCCATAAATTCTTCCTACCGGTTACAGTAACAATATTACAACAATATCAATAATATCATTACCGGTTAATTGAAATCAATGACAACATAACATATCATTAATATAATCTTCATGCAAATTCCAACAAAATACTTAAATTGAAATAACTGATTGAATTGATTATACCTTAAATTAATGAATTAATATCCTTAGGATAATTCCTCTATGTGTTGATGCACTAACGTGATAAATCACATAAAATCCATCATGAAATAATAATTGAAAACATAATTGAAGATGTCTTGATGTAGCTTGTTGATTCTTGAATTAGATTTTCTCTTGAATTGGAATGATAGCATAATGATGAGATGACATAATGAGACGATGAAATGAATTGAGATGAATGCCTTCTATAGGTATTTTATATTAAAATGACATTTACACTAAACTGGAATTTTATTTTTTTTGCACATAGCTAGATTTGAATAGGATAGGACCTACATATTATCCTCCCGAAACTTTGAGAAAAAAGCGTTGAACAAGGTAGCTTGGGGAAACCATGTTGCGACAATTTTAGCTCGACTTTTTAGGAATGCGAGATAATAAGATCTTATTGCCAAAAATAGATTTGTACAAAAATTTATAATTTTTATATGGGGAAAACATGTCTTGAGATTTGAAATGGGGTGGGATCTATAATAAATCAAGGGCACATCTAGAATTAATGGCCCAAATAATAAATTCTCGATGTAATAAAGTAGAATAAGACTCATAATATTGAATTAAACATTAATTTAAACCAAAAAAGGTGCTAAAATGCATAGAAAAGTGGTAAATACTAAAATGAGTGCTAGGAAATTATAAAATTGTACACCCTAATTAAAGGTATACAATTGATGACGCTACAAGGAGTAATGTTGGCTTTACACACTACACCCGTATCTCCACTTGCTCTTCCTATTAATTCCAATGGATATTTCAAATTGAAGCTTCTAAAATAAGGAAAAGGGAATTAATAGTTCAATTTAGGAATGCATTCAATTCCCCCCTACTCTGACGTATAGTAATTAATGTCTAATACACTCTAGAGGTTGCATTGACACTTTGACTTTAAATCAATTAGGACAACTCATCGAGTTCTGATATGAGTTTTAAAACTCTATTTAAACTCCACTTGATGAAAAGTATTACCACTCTTATTTATCTCCACTTCTTTCATTTGGGAGTGAGCGTCAGGCTCCTATGAGTTTTTTTTAACTCCCCAGTGGCTTGCAATTTCTTTTAGCTTCAATGTGTAACTTGGCCTTATTTTCTTTTTATCTTGAATACAACTTGAGTTCTTGAGCCCTGAAATGGTTAATAAAATGCATCAGAGTTCAACACTTGTTTTAAAACTTGGTGGACTTGATGACCTAGACACAAAAATTTAACATGAAGAATGAGATGGGGACAAGTTTTAGTTTTGGTATTGGACACCAACGAGGAATTTAAAACTCGCTCTTTTGAAAACCTTGAGATAGAAGGCTAAGTATTGGATGATGTGTCGAGTTTAGATGAAACTTTTAAAACCAAAGGCAAAGACCACCAATTGATGCTAAGATCACTTATATTAAAATAATTGGAGGCTTGGACGAGTACAAGAAGGCTTGTAGGACTCTGACAAGAGTTTCTAACTGAGAAAAAACCCTTACGCATTTCTAAAAATGACTAAGGGTTGAAAATTTTCATGAGGTAAATGGGGTGGCATATTCATCAAGACATGAATTATCATACCTGGACCTAAGGATGAATAATAAGATTAAAATTTTGATAGGGGAGAAAATTTTAGGCAATAACTATCTCTAACTGGGGACAAAGACTAATAAGGATGAAATCATAGACCTATAATATTTGGTTCACAAGGAATAAGATAGAAACTGGGCATCGATGGACATAGAAAGGGCCTAAACACACCAAAAATAAGATGCAAATCAAAATTGACAATTCCTATCTTCCAATAATACAAAAGAAAGGGTTACCTACTTCACATTTGGTACAATTGCAAGTCTTTCCCATTGAAAGGAAGGGATGAGAATTTTCCATTAGAATATACCAATCTAAATGCATTTCTTACACATTCCTAGTGAATTTTGAAGGAGCCCTTCCCTAAGGAATCAAACTTTCCATGTGCTCCCTTCAATTCTCTCCTCTTTTCCCATAGCAACACCATGTCTCCCTCTATGAAATTTCTTGATCTAGCCTTCTTATCAAAAATTATCTTTACCATTTCCTGATGTAGAGTAATTTTGTCTACTGTATCCTCTCTATGCTCTTCAATTCTAGTTAGATATAAAATTTATTTTTCCAACACATCTTTAAAATATTGATCTTCAATATCAATACCAACCTGGAAATTAGTATCAATATCAAAAGAATGTGTTTACCAAGGGTCCCATGTGTTGTCTATATTTTGAGTATTGGAATTTTTCTTCTTTCAATCCGCTGAAGTCTGCAAGGGTTTAGTACTTCATTATGCCTCTAAAGGGTTATTTGTCTAAGGGTTTGGGGTTTTCACAAATTCACCTTTTCCATCTTGTAAGCCCTGCGTTCTATTTTCTTGTTACCTTTTTCCAATTAAGTGGAAGGGTCGGTCAATCATTAGAGAAGGGGTCCCTTTTCTAGGTCTTTGCCTTGGCGAGATATAATTTCTTTTGATTAATGCCCTTTTCCTAAGTCTTATTTCATTTTATTTTTGTTTGTCGGGTGTTGTAAAGAACATGCATCTTATTGTTGATCTAACAGTTGGCATTATTTTGTGATGCGAAGATGTGTTCTATTTACCTTTCGCAAAGCAGCGAAAGGGCGGCGGGCCCGGCAGATAGATTGGCTTGCGAGTTAAAGAATGTGCATCTTGAAGATGATTTGACGATGTGCGTGGTTTCGCATTGAAAAGATGCATGAATTTTACTCTTCATGAAACAGCGAAAGGATGGTGGGCCCAGTAGGTAAGTGGCTCTTGAGTTTAAAGACCAATCAACTTGAAGTTGATCAGATGTCGTGAGTTGTTTTGCAATGAAAAGTAACACAAAGTTTACCCTTCACGAAATAGCGAAATAGAGCTGGTTGTGATGTGGTGGATTAGGTGGCGATATAGCTAGATGTACGACTAAGAAAGAAAATGATTTTTCAATGGGACACATGGCTCCGACTGGATTTCCAAATTGGTCCTTTTGAAAAAGTGGCAATGTTGGTGAAATTCATGGTTTAGTGAGGCACATGGCAGTTCAAATGTGGATCCCAGAAGAATTCTTGAGCTAATAAGTGATGACATGGAGATATTAGCCGGCAGTTTGTAGACGAGTGAATTTGCAAAGAGGTCCCACTTTGAAGACTAAAGAGACTAAAGACCGATCAACTTGAAGTTGATCGGACGTCGCGCGTTATTTCACATGGTGAAGGTGCAAGATGTTTACTCTTTGTGAAACAGCGAAAAACCACTAGCGGTGGCAATTACACATGGTTAATAGGACAAGCAGTCACGGTGAAGGCTAAAGGTTGAGCAACTTGAAGTTGATCTGACGATGCATGTTGTTTCGCATTACGAAGATGCGTGTTTACTCTTCGCGAAATAGCGAAAGGATGGTGGGGCCCGTTTCTAAAGAAGGATGACATAGGTAAGATAAAGAACGTGCACATCTTGCATGATCCAACGGTTGGCATTGTTTCGCGATGCAAAGATGCATGCAGTTTACTCTTCAAGAAACAACAAAATGGCAAAACACTTAGAAAATGTATGTGGTCCATTGGAGCCATTTTTTAATTCAATTATGAATTAATTGCCGAAGCATGTGGCTTAATTGTTTCTAATCAATGCTCAGTTGCCATAGTAATCTTGACATCAATTGAAAATTTGGCATCAATTCAAAGAATATTTTAGAGGAACCAGTGCACAGAGCAAAATTTTTCAAGCAACAAGTAAGTTTCTGCAAATTGCTTAACAGTTATAGTTGAATTGGTATCACTGGGTGTTTGATTTCTCAAGAAATCTATCTAAGATTTAATTGAAATAATTGTAATTCTAAGATGGCACCACGAAGAGATTTCACAGGGAAGGTTAATTACCAGGAGAGAGCCATTTGTGATGACTTTTTAGAGCAATTAACTAGGTCCACTAATGCTCCAGGTAAAATAAAAGAATTGGTGCCTAAAGCTTCCCGCCTGAGAATTGGCGATGGCCTATACGATAAAGGGAATTGGTTAAGGGATTCCCAGATAGGAATATCAGGTTTGGGACCTTTCAAAGTGGGTTTTATCTAGAGAAATTCCCCTGCTCCAATGAATAGTGTATGGGAACAAGATGTTGGGAAGCTCATAGTCCCTGGGGTCTTCATGGGCATGGACCTGCTAACCCAAATTGCCAATAACTAAGATCCCAATACCAGGACTATAAAGAATGTAAATGGTAGGTCTCTAATTAAAATAAATGATGATGAGTTCAAGAGAGTTTTCAGACTTAGTGAGGTATCAAATTATTTAGAGCCCATCAATTTTGAAACAGAGAGAGACCACCTCAAAAATGGCCCCTTGAAGGAATTCTTCGCCAAAATAGGAGGACTAACAGTTGTAGGCCCTAGCACCATGGAACCATTTTCATTAAGCTTATTTACTCTGAGGGCTAAAGGGATGTATTGGTCCTTATGTCAAATTTTTGGGGAGGATGCAGAAACTACTATGCCAACCCACTATATGCTCATGATAGCACATATTCTGAACCCATCTCTGCCAGTGACTTTTGATTTTGCACCTTATCTCACTAATTCCATTCATGAGGGATTGATAGGGATTAAAAATGCTAAGGTGGACGGACCTTTTGGATGGTACTCTCTCCTCATGCATATGTTTCTATTTAAAGGTGTTGAATATTTTGCTAATGAAATGGACCTGATCAAAGAAAAAGATGGCGAGGAGATGCCCATTCAGTTGTGGAGCACAATTTTGTCTTGGGACAGAGAAGATGCAAGTTACCTAAAGTTTTATAGATGTTTTGCATCTAGGATTAGGATCCTTTTGTGCCCACAGAACCCTAAGATTCCTAAAGCTCTCCTTGAATTCCTTAGGCCTAAGGAATTTGCTAAAGACATCAAGATTGTGCATAACTGGGGTGACATATATCTGTACCATGTCTCCACTGTGTTCAAAGTTTTTGGTTTTAGAGGAACTCCATATTTTCTCCCATATCAAGTCCCATTGAAGATAGGAATTGTTGAGGTCCTGAGGCAGATTGGAGGCCTGCAAGAAGCAGAATTGACAAATAGGGGGAAAGGAACAATTTTCCCAACTATTATTGTGGCACATCAGTTTGTAATCACCAAAGGTGGTTGGACACATTTTGATGATTTCTTTTGGCCATATAGGTTGTCTACTGTAGTGGTAAGATTTGCTGACCCAGAGGGTTTCTTTAATGGTATGTTTAAGAAGAGAGTCGTATGCAAGGGTAAGGCACACCAGTTCCATTTTCCTGAAGATTTGATCATAAATGAGTTCAATTTAGATGAATAGGAATTGAGGAAAGAAAAGTGGATAGCTTTTAAGAAAGCTCTAGACTTCATCCACCAATTTGATAGTAGCTATGACCCCCTGGCCAGTTTCACTCCTTTTGAGGAAAAGGTCAAGTTTTTTATTCTTTATTTTGAAGATTTAATGCAAACTTTAAAGGAGAAGAGGGAGGCTATATTAAAGAATGACCCTAAAAAGGCTAAACTTGTCTTAGTTAAGCCTGCATTTGCAAAGGCAGTGCCCCCAGGTGATTATGTGATGCACAAAAGACTTACTTATAATGTGTTAATGCCAACAAAAGATGAATCTTCCTCCTCAAAGGGAAAAAGGTCATTAGTAGATGTTGTAGAGATCCAAGACTCTCCTAAAAGGCAAAGGGCAAGAAAAGAGGTACAAACAAATGAGCCTCTATATTCTCCATCTCAATCCCCAATCCATGTAGGGGATGAACATGTAGTAGCAGAGCAACTTCTGCAATTAGGAAGCCTTGGGGAAATTGCTCTCAATTATAAGGAGTTGCGAGAAGGAATGCCTGAAGAACCAGCAAGTGCCCAAATGGACCTAACTACAGAGGACTTTATAGGAAAAGAATTAGACCCTGTCATTAAGCAGGCCAATGAGGAATTTTTGGCAGATGATAGTTTCATCAAAATAGGATCCTTCTCGCAATTTGTTTAAAAGATAAATATAGGCCAGTTCAAGGCAAGATATGAGAAAAGGAAAAATGAGAATCCTCACAAAGATGCATCTGCAGTTGAAGCAGATGTAAAGCAAGAAATATTGACAGAATTTGGGAATATTACTCCAGAACAAGGGAGGAAAATGATTGTAGAAGCAGGAGTTTTGATTCTCCCTAAATGGGATATAGCAGATGCATTAGTGCTTGAGGCAGTACAGAAGGAGACAAATCCCTTGGAAGGAGTAACTTATAGCAATGATCATGATGCTTTAGTTATGTGGTCACTAAGGAGGGAAGAGAGAAAAAAGAGGAAAGACACCTCAGAGTCCAGCTATCTTGGAGGCATGATTGTGAAGAGAGTAAAGGACACAGGGGTAGTGGAGGCTGTTGGCACAATTTTGGAATCAGCAAAATTCAACATGGTTGTAGCTGAGAAAGAGGCTAAGGAAAAGGCTGATCTCCAGGTCAAGTTGGAGGTAATCCTAAAAGCCTACAATGAAGCCCAAGCTGAAATAGCTCAGAGGGATAGTATGATTGTTAAATTGAAGAATCAAATAGCAGGGCAACATCATCAAGGTGAATCTTCTACCTTGATGATTGTCTCTTCTCCAACTAAACCTCCATCTGCTAGTCCAATCATTGAGTTTCCCTTGTCCCCAGTAAATCCTAGTTTCCAATCTACTGAATCTATTCAAGATGAAATGGAAAAGTTGAAGCAGGCTCAAGCCATATTTACAAGTAAATATGAGAAGGGCAAGGGAACAATTTTAAAGTTTGCTGACACAATAGAGGCTTATATTGTGTATATGTATATGAAAGGAGTTTTAAGCATGTTGACTGATTTGAAGGAAGACAAGGCTACTCTGGAGCCAATTTTAAATAAATGGATGGCAAGGGAAGCAGACTTGGAACTTATGTGCTCATCCTATGAAGAGGCATAGCCTGATGCCACTATTAAATCCACATGTGAGCTGGTTAAAGGTATGTCTATGTTAATAGAAGGAAGAGCTGGTCTAGAGAGAAAAGCAAACTTGTATAGGAAGGAATATGCTAACCAGAAGTTTGAATTATTTCCTGGGGGTTTTGTTAGTTCAAGTCAGTTAAAATATGAAGAAGTATGGCTTGGTGAGTTAGGACATAAATTGTCTCAACGGATAAATGATGTTATCAATTCTGATGATACATCTTTATTCATTAGAACAATTGAGGAAATTGAAAAGATAAAGTCACACTATAATTTTCTGGAAACTGAAGTTCAGCAATTGAGGAACACCTGGAAAAGATTAAACAAGTTAAATAAGAAAAAATTTAGTTATTCTTGGCCCAATGATGGCGTATTTCAAGGATGGAGATACAAATATATGGTGCAAGAAGCGAAGGATCAAGAATAATCAATTGATGTTGCAATGTTGTAACAACCTTCAGGAAGTTAGGGATGAAAGTGATTTGTAACATCTTTCAAGAGGGAATTACGGTTGCAACAAATTATTCCTAGGAAATTCCAAAGCTTGTATGCATCCATATCATTATAAATGGATACCAGGACTATTGAAAAGATCATCACAAGAATTTGTAAAGAAACTCTACCGAAATATATCTAAGGTTTTCTGGTTCTTTCAGAAATCACCTTGAGTTATGTACGATTTTCAAAATGAATATTAATATATAGATCAAAGCATTCTGAGCCTAGATCTTTGTTGTCTTCTTGTGTGCATTCATTGATTTACTGGGTTTTTTTAAATAATCTAGGTTATTTGATTGAATAGGGTTTGCAAGGCAATCTTACAGACATGTTTTAGGTTTTTCTCTCAAGGAGGGGAATTAAATATATGTGAAACCTTTCTGTTAGTAAATCAATCATTTTCTGCTTGAATTTGATGACCGAGTCTAGCATAAAGAAAAGACTTATATATATGTAAGGCATATATTAGGTTGATAAAGCTGAAGTAATGAGATGTATGTGAATATTCAGATTTGGAATTCTTGTTTAATTTGGGTGACTCTGTAGCCCGGAATAGGAACTAATATCATTTGTGGAGTTTTTCTATCTTCCTTGGGGTCAAGACTGGCAATGAATACAATTTTTTCTCTTTAGTTTCAGTATTGTTAAGGTGATGAGGTTCACAGGTTTCTAACACTAGTTTACTGTGGATCTTATATTGTAATTGTGAAAGTATTCACAAGAGGTATACCTACCTAAGCCTAGGATAGGCTTAAAGTGTAGAAGGTTTCGTATAAAATTTGTTATATGTTATTCTAGATTTTGATTTTTTTTATCATTCTTTCCACATGCAACAGAGGCTTTAAATTTTCTTACAGAGGGGATAGGGAAATCGGAATTTGAGAACAGCACCATGAATGTAGATAGATATAAACAAATGGATTTCATAGGGATCTTGGGATACCCGAACCCTATAAATGATGAGCTTAGAAAGGCAATACCCAAGTTTTCAGGAAATGCATAGGTTTCAGGAGAAGACTATATAAGAAGCTTCCAAAATACTTTAGATGATTTTGATGTGCAAGATGAAGATGTGTTCATGAGATTATTCATGTAGTCCCTCATTGAGGATGTCAGGGATTGGTATAAGGGCTTGTAGAATGCATCTATCCATAGTTGGGCTGAGTTTAAAAGGGTTTTCATTGAACAATATGGGAGCCAGGCAGATCCAAAGTTTTCCTTACATGAGATTAAAAATATCCAGAAGGGATACAATGAATTAGTATCCAGTTTCAGTAAGAGATACATGAAATTACTAAATAAATTACCTCCTATTTTGAAACCTAATGATTCAATGAGTCAAGCATTTTACATCAATGATTTTGATCCTAAAATAGGGTATGAATTAAGGACTAGGAATCCTCCTAATCTTGTTGATGATAACTCAATGATGAACAATGAGTACCAAACCGATAATGAGAGGGGGGGGTGAATTAGTCCAGGCACAAAAACTTTTCCTGAACCGGTTTGATTGCAGACTGTAAACTACTGGTAATCCGTAACACCGGTCCAAACCAGATTACTACCGGTTAAACATAGTGCAACTGTGAAAGACATGAACCAGTCAATCTTCCTAGCTTTGCATACAACCTACTCCCTCATTTCCACTTTGTCCTTATGCTTAAACAGATAATCTATCATTAGAGATACAATGATTTACCACTAAACAAGAAATAACAAAACATCACATGAAAGAGGCATCACACATGACACATACAATTTTTCACATGGAAACCCAACTGTGAAAAACCACGGTGGGGATGAATACCCACAAGCTATTTTTGAACTCTTTAGAGGTCCACTATGTTAGGAGCCAGGTCCGGTTAAAGACTATTACATCAGGTTTTGTTAGGAACCAATCCTGTTAGGGATCACCTGGTTAAGGGATAGCTAGAATACGTGATTAAGGATTAAACCATGTTAGAGGTTACCTTGTTAGAGGATTTTATGAACTCAATGGCTTTGAGTCACCCTATTAAAGGATTTACAGCAAGCTAGTTAAAGCTACCTTGTTAAGGGATTTTCCAACTGTTGAAGTGGTTAGAGATCAACAAGTATCACAATGATCTGGTAATAGCACTCAATACCAATGCAGATCCACTTTTGTTCCTTCCTTTTACACACACACTATGCAGGTATCAATCCTCTCAATTGGTATGGCAAGAATCACGCATCTTTGCACATAGATACACACATAACATTTTCCAACAACCTCAGCATGAAACACCACATCGACCTTATAGGAAACAGATAGGTTGGTAGCATAAACCCTAAACCCTAAACATTTAGGTTGAGAAATTTAGTCGATTCAATCCTAACCATTGAACACTTTGCATTTGAATACAACGATCTTGAATAGATCTCAAGACATTCTCCATCATTCGTTCTTCACTGCTTCTTGGAGGCGATAACCCATCACGCGTTCTCCACCATTTGCAGAGACTTTGCACATTCCCGAGGTAGATATGATCAATCTCCTTCATGCAAGATCCTTCACATGCACAAGGCTAATGCTGCAACACGATCTGACCTCCATTGCAATGCTCACTTCAACCGGAAACCCTAAGACTAAGACTACCAACTGGTAGTCATGCCATATGAACCCTTGATACAAAACATTCCATATACTAGTTCTCGTTCCGACATACCAATTTTGGTTCACAACATCATACGGGTTCTCTTGTTCTCTTTGTGACATACCGGTTCACTTGGGCAAGCATACCGCTTCACTTTTCACATATGTCAGTTCACAACATCATACCAGTTCTCTTTGTCAGTTGCTTAACTTCAATATACCAATTCACTCAGCATATTGACATCAATGACAACATACAGTATTAACATGTCATCATGCTCTGTACATATGCCAACAATATCCCCCTTTGGCATTGATGGCAATATACAAAGATATCTCTTTTTCTACATCACATCTTCTCCCTATTGTTGTAGATATCTTCTCCAGTTCACATCTTCTCCCCCTTTGACAACAATGCCAAAGTGGAGGCACAAGCTACCCTGTTCCACTATGTTGCTCCCCCTGAGGAGTAGCATCCTGCAACACATCAATCCTGAAATGATATATCAATGGAAGACCTGACTGATGTGGAGCATAGACTTTTAATTTACCTCTTGAAGGGGCAGCACCCCTAATTCACCTCTTAGATAGGTAAAGGTAACCTTTGGTAGAGGCTTGGTGAATATGTCTACTAACTGCTCCTTACTGGAAACATGTTCCAATACCACCTCTTTGTTCTGAACCTTTTCCCTCAAGATATGATACTTGAGTTCAAAGTTCTTGGTTCTAGCATGTAAAACCAGATTCTTGGAAATGTTAATTACACTTGTATTGTCACAAAATATACTTATCGGTTCAGATACAGGAACTTTGAAACCATTCAATACATGCTTCATCCAAATAGTCTAGGTGCAGTTCATAAAATCTGCAATAGACTCTGCTTCTGCTGTTGACTGGGAGATACAACTTTACTTTTTACTCATCCATGAGACCAATCTACCACTGAGAAAGAATGCAACACCGTTTGTACTCTTCAGGTCATCCACATTACCAGCCCAATCAGCATCTGTGAACACTTTCAGATTGAAATCATCATTGTATGGATACCATAATCCATAGTCAATAGTTCCTTTCAGATATTTAAGAATCCACTTGACTGCTACCAATTGGGATTCTCTTGGGCTTTGCTGAAATCAAGCAGTAATACCCACTGCATGTGCAATGTTCGGTCTGCTATGCACTACATAATACAACTTACCAATCATTGATCAGTATTCCTTCTCATTTACCAATGTTGAGTCATCATCTTTTGATAGTTTACAACCGGTCACCATTGGTGTACCAACCGGTTTATTGTCTTCCATGCCAAAGGTCTTCAACACCTCTTTGACATACTTGGACAGAGTAATAAAGATTCCATTTTTCATTTGTTGAATCTACAGTCTGATGAAGAACTTGATCTCCCCTATGAGTGACATTTCAAACTCCTTTTTCATCTCATCTGCAAAGTTATGACTCATCTTGTCATCTCCACCAAAGATTATGTCATCAACAAATACTTCACAGATCAGAATCTGATCTCCTTCTGATTTTAAGTAGATATTTCTATCTTCACTTGTTCTTTCAAATCTGATCTTCACAAGATGGGAATGCAAGTGTTCATACCATGCTCTTGGTGTCTGCTTCAGTCCATATAGGGCTTTATGTAGCCTACACACCATGTCACTATCTTATGATAGGGCAAACCCATCTGGTTACTCTATATACACCTCCTCTTCAAGTATTCCATTTAAAAATGTAGATTTTACATCCATTTGGTATACCTTGAATCCTTTAAAAGTTGCATATGCAAGAAGCATACGAACTCCTTCCAATCTTGCTACTGGAGCAAAGTTTTCTCCATAGTCTTCTCCTTCTTCTTGGACATATCCTTTTCATACTAGTTTGGCTTTGTTCCTTACCACTGTGCCATCCTCATTTAGTTTTTTTCTGAAAACCCATTTGGTTACAATGACATTTTTATGCTCCAGTCTGGGTACCAAAGACCATGTACCATTCTTTTCTATCTGGTCAAGTTCCTCCTCCATTGCCTTGATCCAGTCTTCATCTTTATGTGCCTCTTTGAATGATTTAGGCTCAAATTCAAAGATCATACATAAGCTTTCTCTGACCTTTCTTCTTGTAAGAATTCCTGCATCTTTGTCTCCTATGATCTACTTTGGATCATGATTGTGTTTGACATACCTAGGTATGTTCTTAATAGCTTCCTCTTTCTTTTCTTCATCATCCTCATCTTCATCAGCATCAGCATCTACCGATGTAGGAGTATAATTACTGGTACTGGGCTGATTTGCAATCGGTTCCCAGAAAGTTACTACCAATTCATCTCCTACTTGCTTACTATTGATTCCCTCTGATTTCTTAGAGTTTTCATCAACCCTAACATTGATGCTTTCAACGATTCTCTGAGTCCTATTATTGACACATTTGAGAGCTTTACTTTTTGTAGAATATCCTAGGAATAATCCTTCATCATATTTTGCATCAAACTTTCTCTGATGTTCACTCCTCTTGATATAGCATTTGCTACCAGATACTCTAAAGTAGCTTACCACATGTGTCTTACCAGTCCAGTACTCATAAGGAGTCTTATCCTTTCCTTTCTTGATGAGTACTCGGTTCATTATGTAGACTGCAGTTCTCGCTGCTTCTCTCCAAAAGGTGCGAGCGACCTTTCCTTGGATCAACATAGTTCTAGCCACTTCAACCATAGTCTGGTTGTTTCTCTTTGCTAGGCCATTCTGCTATGGAGTCTGAGAGGTAGACAGTTGCCTCTTGATTCCATTTTCTTCACAATATTTGTTGAATTCACCAGAAGTGAATTCCCCTCCTTGATCAGTTCTAAGGTATTTGATTCTTCTACCACTTTCCTTTTCTACCAGTGCTCTGAAAGCTTTGAACTTTCCAAAGGCTTCAGACTTGTCCTTCAAGAATGTGACCCACATCATTCTTGAGCAATCATCTGTAAGAATCATAAAATACCTATCTCCCTACACACTCCTAGTTTTCATAGGACCACACAAATCAGTATGCACAAGATCAAGTAAGTTGTCAGCAGTGAAAGATTTACCTTTGAAGGTTGAGGAAGACATTTTCCCCAGTTGACATTCTCTACACTCCTCTAACTGCCTTGATCTTACTGGCCTTTACTATGTTGTCAAAGTTTACATGGCAGAGTCTCCTATGCCATATCCAGTTGTCATCAAACTTAGCCATAAGACATGTACTTATATTTGCATTCAACTGAAATAAGTTACCTTTGGTCTGCATACCGGTGGCCATCAGTTCACCATTCTTTCCTTTGATTTTGCACACTCCATTTTTGAATTCCAGAGTGAATCCACTGTCATTCATCTGGGCAACACTCAATAGATTATGTCTAAGACCTTCCACCCAATACACATTGTTAGCACTGCTCTTTCCATTTAGAGAGATGGACCCTCCGCCTTTGACCATACATGGTGCATCATTACCAAAATGAACCACACCACCATCGTACTCTTCCAGAGATATAAACTTGCTCCAGTCACCAATCATATGGTGAGAACAACCACTGTCAATAATCCACTCATTGGAATTATCAAAGCGGGAGACAAGAGCCTTCTTGTCTGTGACATCCTCCTTGACTACAACAAACACAATATCTTCATTTTCTTCATCTTCTGATTCCTCATCTGTAAAACCTTCATCAACTGCTACAAAATAGTTTCTCTGGTTTCCTCCTTTGAATTTTTTGAACCTTTCCATTTTTTCCTTGCTATCACCATTGGGACAGTTTATAGCAATGTGTCCTATCCAGTTACAAGAGAGGCATTTCAAAGGAAGCTTACCTCTATATTTATCAGTTCCCTTATCAAGTCTCTTGGTAAGAAGAGCTTCAAATTCCATTAGAATCTCCTCATCATCCATTTCTCTACTCTGTCTTGGTTCACCATTGGTGCTTGCTTCTTTTCCTTTTCTAGATGGTGCAGCAGATGCTCTAAAAACTGATTCAGTCTTCTGAACACTGCCATCAAAACTATTTAGCTCATAGGCTATTAATTTTGCAATGATGGAGTATAGGGATACCTTAGTCTTGTCTATTGATCTCAACTCCTGAATAGCAGAAACCCTCATTGCATAGACCGGTAATAAGGACCTTGGGACTTTACTAATAACAGTAGAATCTTTCATTTTTCCTCTTGCACTCTTGATGTCTCCAACAATAGTCTTGATTCTTATTCCATATTGTTGAATGGTCTCACCTTCAACCATCTGCATGTCTTCAAACTTCCCTCTAAGGCTTTCTTCCTTAGCTTCTTTTACATGCTCATCACTGCCATAGATATTCTCAAGAGTATCCCATACTTCTTTGGGATTTTCTTTATCCTGGACATCGATAAACTCAATGTTAGATAAGCTACTGATTAGGGCTTCCATGACTTGCCCATTCTCCTAGATCTCTCTCTTTTGATCATCTGTGAGAGTGCTGGTAGGAATAGCATAGGCATTTTCAACATAGCTCCAGTACTGAGCACCCATGCTTCTGATGTATATCTTCATTTTGTTTTCCATATTTTAAAATTGTCTGTATTGAACTTTGGACCTTCCCTCTTCATCATTACAATAGGATCTTTCCCTCAAGCAGTTAAGCTTACAACATAGAGGACATGGAGGGCACTCTAATACCAATTGATAACTCAATGATGAACAGTGAGTACCGAACCGGTACTGAGAGGGGGGGTGAATCATTCCAAGCACAAAAACTTTTCCTGAACCGGTTTGATTGTAGACTGTAAACTACTGGCAATCCCTAACACCGGTCCAAACCATATTACTACCAGTTAAACACAGTGCAACTATGAAAGACATGAACCGATCAATCTTCCTAGCTTTCCATACAACCTACTCCCTCATTTCCACTTTGTCCTTATGCTTAAACAGATAATCTATCATCAGAGATACAATGATTTACCACTAAATAAGATATAATAAAACATCACATGAAAGAGGCATCACACATGACACACACAATTTTTCACGTGGAAACCCAACTGGGAAAAACCATGGTGGGGATAAATACCCACAAGCTATTTTTGAACTCTTTAGAAGTCTGCTCTGTTAGGAGCCAGGTCTGGTTAAAGACTGTTACATCAGGTTCTGTTAGGAACTGATCCTGTTAGGGATCACCCAGTTAAGGGATTGCTAGAATACCTGGTTAAGGGTTAAACCCTGATAGAGGTTACCTTGTTAGAGGATTTTATGAACTCAATGGCTTTGAGTCACCCCATTAAAGGATTTACAGCAAGCTGGTTAAAGCTACCCTATAAAGGGATTTTCCAACTATTGAAGTGGTTAGAGATCAACAGGTATCACAATGATCTAGTAATAGCACTCAATGCCAATGCAGATCCACTTTTGTTCCTTCCTTCTGCACACACACTATGCAGGTATCAATCCTCTCAACCAGTCTGGCAATAATCATGTATCTTTGCACATAGATACACACAACATTTACCAACAACCTCAGCATGAAACACCACATCGACCTTATAGGAAATAGATAGGTCGGTAGCATTAACCCTAAATGCTCAACACTTAGGTTGATAAATTTAGTCGGTTCAATCCTGACCATTGAACACTTTGCATTTGGATACAATGGTCTTGAACAGATCTCAAGACATTCTCCATCGTTCATTCTTCACTGTTTCTTGGAGGCAATAACCCATCACGCATTCTCCACCATTTGCAAAAAATTCGCACATTCCCGAGGTAGATATGATCAATCTCCTTCATGCAAGATCCTTCATGCGCACAAGGCTAACGTGGCGACATGATCTGACCTCCATTACAATGTTCACTTCAATCGGAAACCCTGAGACTGAGACTACCAACAGGTATTCATGCCATATGAACCCTTGATACAAAACATTCCATATACTGGTTCTCATTCTGACATACCGGTTCCGGTTCACAAGATCATATCGGTTCTCTTGTTCTCTTTGCGACATACCGATTCACTTGGACAAGCATACCGCTTCACTTTTTCAGATATGCTAGTTCTCTTTGTTAGTTGCTTAACTTCAATATACCGGTTCACTCAGCATATTGACATCAATGACAACATACAGTATTAACATGTCATCATGCTCTGTACATATGCCAACAGTTGAGGCCTTTAAAGATGCAATTATTTTTGAAAGCAATAGAAAATCTTATGGTAAAACAAGTAGGAGAGATGATGCAAGATTATACTATCCTAAAGCACAAAATAACTAAACCAGAAAGGAAGATAAGATGGATAAGGTCATAAATGCCTTTAATGACCTTACTCATAAAGTCACAAGAAATGACAAACTGTAATTTCAAAGGAATGATAGGCCGAGGCTACGTGATATGTCATACAAAACCAACTGGAAAGATGGTAGACCCATTGATGAAAATAAAGAGACCCCTAATCCATTAAATAATCAAAGCAATCATTTTGTGGAAGAAACTCCTCGGTGTATGGCTTGTAATCTACCACACTCACTACAATGTATTGTGGCCCAAAACTTTCAAGATGATGGACAAGAGTACCATTAAAATGAAGAGTATGATGATAGTCGAACCATAAATATGTTGTCTGCATTAGGAGAATATGAATCATCTGATGACAATGGATATGAATATGATGTTGCCTATCGAAGACAAAGCAAACAATGGCATCAACAAGAGATATTTTCAAACAGTGATGGTAACACTAACATAAAAACTTGGGGAAGAAATGATGTGATATTATTAAGGAGACCTTCTAAAGAATAAATCAAGGCCCTTACTATTTTTGTTGTGGAACAAGCAAAGAGTAATTATAACCTCAGAAACAAAGTGGTAAATCAGGAGCATGGGAAACCAGCTAGCGTTTTTATTAAAGAAAATGGTCCAAAATGCCCTAACAAAAAGGAGATAAAGAACAAAGGGGAACCAAAGGTGAAAATAACTAAGACAAATCATGACACATCTAGATCTTAAGAGCCTCAAAAGAAAGACACTCGGCCAGCAGAAATTCCAAAATCAGTAACACCACTCACTAACTCATTTGATATTACAAATACATTATCACAAATGAAGATATCGATACCCCTTCTCGAAATGATAAGGATCCTATAATAAAAAGACAAAACCTTAGCTTTGATTTTAGAAGTTCCCTATGGGTTGAATGAAACTGATGAACTTATAAGGCACTAAGCGGGGTGGGGGGGGTGAATCAGTGCAAGTGAAAACAATACAAATCTGATTATCAATTTCACCAACTTAAAACCCAATAGGCATATAAGAAATAAAACCAAGTAAGAAATCGCCACATAAAGCATAAACCACATGACACAAGAGGTTATACGTGGAAAACCCAAATGGGAAAAACCATGGTGGGAGTTACTACCCACAAAGATCGACTATCTGTAGTATAGAGATCTGACCAGTTAAGGTCTACAACACCCGGATAGGGGCACACCCTATTAGAAGTGACTAAGCCCGATTAAGAGATACAATAAGGCCTATGAGGACCAGCCCTATTAGGAGCTACCCAAGTTACTGGTATTTTCAAACATAAGTTAATGTGTCACCTGGTTAGAGGATTTAATGATCAGACCTGTTAGGATCCGACTGCACCCTATTAGGAGTGACCTTGTGAGAGGATTTTCTTGCTACAACTGTTAGGGAGACAACAAGTACAAATGATCTCAGTATAACACCATCAATGTCTGATAAGATCCACTTTAGAACATTACAACATCACATATACTTCATCTCTGAACTCCTCTGATCATCACACTATCAAAAATATGAAATTCACTAATCAATCTGTACACATTCAAGCTCATTCTCATATATCCCTTCATACCTCATCAAATATCTTAAAACCATTATTAGGTCATATAGAACCTTGAACAATTCCCTAGGTTCAATGTATCTAGACAATCTTACATTGCCTTAGTTATGTCAACCACCGACATAACAAAACAAATTATGTGTTGTTTTTCTGATCTGGGTGATTTTAATCACTACTGGTTAAGTCTCAGTTAGAATACATGCTCTGTCAATCAAATCTCATTCACCTGACTGAATCACCACATACGGTCATGAACATAACTTCATCTACCAGTCTTCATTGCTGCTACAAAACCGCATCATCCCATTCTTCATAAATTTCCTGTATCGGTTGTCAAAATATACTATTGTCTATCTTTTACCAGTTAAAGTCCTAAATACTAGTTCTGATAAAAATTGTCTCCGCTTACCAATTAAGTCTTGTATGTTGAACTATAGGACTCAGATGAGTGTAGAAACATAGTTGCCACCAATGACAACATACAACATAGTCATCATACAACATTCTAGTCTCTTAACAAAACAGACATGTATCAGTTGCATCAAGCAAACAAACAATTATTGGTTAAGATCAAATGATCAAATGCCAACAATCTCCCCCTTTGGCATTGATGGCAACACTTGGGGAAAAAAATCAGCTAAGTGTACAATACAAAAATTGACTATATGACATTTACTCCCCCTTAGCAATTGCATGTTGTTATACAAAAATGAAAGAGTTGATCTCTAGCATTAGTAACCAATTGTCCAAGTTTGTCAATTGGAGTAACAAAACTTTCAGTATTAGTCTCTGGTAGGAGACTAGACAAAATATCAACTAATGTCCTTATAGTTTTTGCCTCTCTCTGTTGTTCCTTCATTCTCTTCTTTTGATCTCTAGATTGGATTATTGTTGCAATCTCTATCAATTGAGAAGAACTCAGATTGTCCATATCAATAGGTCCTTTAATACTAACCGAGTCATCATCATCATCATCAATTATTTTCTTCTCCTTTGTCTCCTTTTTCTCTACTTTTTCTTTCTTTATTTTCTCCTTCTCAGTTTTATCTTCTTCTTTCTTCTCTTCCTCAGTGGTGTCCTTGACCGGTGGTAGTTGATTTTCCACATTTTGGTCATTCACTGGTACTTCATCATCATTCTTTTCATCAATCTTTTCATTTTGATTGTCATCAACATTTACACTTACCGATGGGGTTTGAGTATCATTAGGCTATGTGTTCATCGGTGCCTCATCAGAGCTCTTTTCTTCAGATTTGTTCTCCACTTGTTCCTCTTTTTTCTCATGTTGTTCAAACATTTGAACATAAACATCAAATACATCTATATTGCCAATAGTATTATCAACATTGTCTCTAGTGTTATCATCATAAATGATCTTCGGTTTAGTATTAATAGGATCATCTTGCATATACTTATTATCTATTTCAAAATCTATGATCTTAACACCCTTAGGAAGTTCTTCTAACTTGAACTTTTCATAAATATCTTCCTCAACTTGTTCATCTTTTTCCTCATCTGGGATGAGACCTAAAGCCTTCTTGATCAACATCTCAATCTCCTTTTGGACTGATGCAGTCTCTCCTATTAACATTCTTATTAATCTCTTTTTGGATCTAAATGATGTTTTTTCATCAACCCTTAACTATTCAATTTCTTCTTCACTTTCTTCCGGGTGTGAGTGCTTAAATATATAATCAATGAATTCTTTGTCTTGGCTAATGGCAGCCTGCCACCTTGCATCAATAAGATTATACAAATAATTTGGAATCTTCCCTTGTAGCTCAATGAGGGCTCTACTAAATTTATTCATACTGAAGATGACTACATCTTTAATCTCCCTTTGTTGAATTTCAGATAAATTAATAAATAATGTATTTAAACCTTTGTATATTACATAATCCTTAATTATTTGAACCATCCTATTGAAATATTCTTCTAATTTAAATGGTTTTTTAGGTGGTTTTCTCTTACCATTTGTATTAGGATTCTTAACACTTGTGACTTGTTCTAAGTGCTCTTTTATCCTCATCGGATTCAGTAACCTCATCATTATTTGTTGGTTTGTGAGCCTGTTGCTTCTTCCTCTTTCTGGTTTGTACTGGTGCAGCAGGTGGATCAACAATTTTCTGCTTTCTCCAAAACTGAATTTTAGATAGTTTCCCTCTTTGTGATTCAGCCGGTTTCTCTGAGATTTCTTCTTCCATCTTATTTTTTGTTGCTTTGGCTTTTTCAACTCTAGTCTTATCGGTAGGGGTACCGGTATGTACACTAGATGCTTCACCTTGCTCTATTGTGTGCTTTTCCCTAGATGTTGCTATTTATTCTTTTCTAAATCCTACCTACTTAGTGAATGCTTCTACATCCTTCCTTATCTTCTTTGCAATCATTGGTCTTTGCAGCTCAGAGTGGACTTGTAGTGTTTTTTCTTTGTATGTCCCAAATCTCTCTGTAGTGGTATCCACTGATTGCTCTAACAAATGATTAGCATAAGCAATGAGTATATCCTTGTCTACCTCATATCCCATAGGTAATACCCATGTGGTTCTAGGGATATCTTCTTCCATCATATAGGTATTTGTATCAACCATGAAATAGATTGTCTTCTCATACCGGTTAACTATTTCTGCCGATATACGTTCTCTAGCATGCATTTTCTTTTGAAATTCCTTGAATTAGCACCAAGAAATATTATCAAAGTTTTCCCTCAACATCCTTATGTTATTCTTCATCTATAGCAGTGCAAGGGTACCTTCAATCCACTGAACATCTCCAATACCGGGGAAATGGTTTTGGAAATAGAAAAACAATCCTAAAATCAATTGTCCAAATTTGAATCTCAACTTCTTGTCTTTCTTCACAGCTTCTAGACTCAGCATCAATTGGATTCTTAGTGCCTTAGCCAAATCATAATCAACGTTCTCTTTTACCATCTGGTAGGTAGTATGAATAGCAGTTGTTGGTATGATGTTCATTCTTCTTGAATAGTAAATCCTATACCCGATCACCATAGAGGCATATTTCACAACTGGATCATTGATGTTATTACTATCATGGCTCTACCATCCCATTTTGTTCCTGTCAACTTCTCCACATCAATTCTTGGGTACTGATCTAAGTAGGGGTATTTCATTGATTGAGCAAAATCCAGTTACTGCATGGATAACTTGGTTATTTTATGCGGTCGATCCAGCCACATAAATTGATCATGAATCTGACTCAAAACAAATCTGGCTAACTCATTATCAAAATCATTAATGAAGTTGATTGCATGATGGAACCCTTTCTCAGTGACACTCTTAAATTATTCCTTCAGTATGCCCTTGTTATCACATAATGATTTATATTGATCATGAATAATTGATACACCCATGTCCTCCATTTTCCAGTGATAAAATGATCTGACATCTTTGACATGCAAAAATCTAGACGATACACTGGATAGGACACCGATAGGGTCTGTTTATTCTGATTTGAAAGGATCATGTTTGAACTCCGATCATCGCTATCTATACTAAACTATGTAAAATCTCAAAGCAATGAGTAAGATTTGTTGATAAATACCTTTCCTTCTTCTGAACTAGGGTTTTACACCATCAAAACCTTCAATACATGATCACCAATTCACAATGCACTTCCGATCACCTCATATCTCTGCTAAACACGTTGAATGTTGCAATCACAAACTTTTCTCTTCTCTGCTCACTTGCCAAATGCTCTCAAGATCGCAATGTGAGAAATAAAATTCAAAATTTTCTTTTTATTTGCTTACTATCTACCACATTAAATGCTTTAACCGAAAAAACCCTAAAATGCCTTAAAACATTCTTAAGCATATTACCAGTTGCTAAAACTGAATGATATTTACCGATTAAGATTCAAATAGACTTATAAATACCAAAATGCATCAGAATATGTAGATTTAACTTACAGCATTTCATCCAGGGGTTCGTCTCAAGATTTGACAATATGTACACTCCAAGTTGTAAAAACAACTTAGTTTGTCAATGATGGATTCTCGATACTAGGTTAAGAATTTGATTCCTCATATGATTTGTCATCACTCTTCTTCTTCTAGGTTCTATTCATCTCAGTTGGTTTCTTCAATATCAACTTTCTACTTTCATTTCCGGTCTACAGAATGATTCACAGATTAGTTCTTTTGTGTTCTGAAAAACTTAGCAATGTGTCTCAGTTTGTTACAATGATAACATGCCATTCCAGATGCTCTCCATGGTCCTACATTGCCTCTACCTATCCTTCTTCTATAGTTTATTGCCACATGTCCATAATTGTTGTATATTGAACAAATCACATTTGTTCTTTTCTCCGTCTAATAAGGACTAGACCGGTTAACACAAGGTCTTTGCCAATTAGTGCTTCTCCAGCCAGTTGAATTCCTTCTCCAATCACCAAAAAATCTTGGATTCATATGAGGTGTTGGATTATTAGCTCCATACCTGCATTCGATAGATATATGCCCATACATGTTGCATGTATAATAGTAACCTTCAAATTTTCTAGGCATGTATCTAGTATTAGATCTATAACCAGTATTAGCATCAAATCTACTTCTACAAACATTAGCAGTATGTCTTGGTTTATGACAATTAAAACAAACAAGTTTGTAAGCTTTCTTACCGGTAGGTTTCTGAGCCTTAGGAGTTGTTTTACCTTCATGCATGTTTCTCTTAGTACCAAAAGGTTCTCCTTTCTCAAATGTATTATATCCTAACCCAGATGTATCATCATTCATCCTGTGAGATTGGATTTGTTCATCCAGCATGGTAGAACTCTTGTTGAATTTTTCAAGCTTCTCATTAGCTTCTGCAAGCTCTTTAGTAAGATCTTCATTCTGCTTCATAAGAGTCTCTCTGAGAGACATTTCCATATAAAGATCTGCTTTGATTTCTTCTTTCTCTTCTTTCTCCTCAAGCTAGTGTGCATATAGAGTGTCATTTTCCTAATTTATCTTATAGATCTCATGATCTTTCTCTTTGATCTTGTCTTTAGCTACCCTCCTAGCTTCAAGTTCTTGACTCATCTGGATTGTAAGGGCTTCAAGCTCTCTCCTTGGGTTCATTTTCTCACCATTTAGTTTCTCCACTTCTTCAACCAATGCATATATGTTTTATCCATCAGAAGAGTTGCTTTCATTAATCTCCAACAATTATTCGGTTAGTTCCTTCCTTTTATCTAGTGATGTCTTATACTTGCTTCTTAGGGTTTCTATATCTTCCTTGGTTTCTCCAAGTTCCCTATCCATCTCTTGGTAACTCATTCCTTCCTCCATATTTTCCTTAGGATTAGAGATCCCTTCCAAGCGATTAGGCCTTAAGGAAGTTTGGCTCTGATACTAATTGATGAACATATAAGGCACTGAGAGGGGGGGTCAATTAGTGCAAGTAAAAACAATACAAATCTGATTATCAATTTCACCAACTTAAACTTCAATAGGCATATAAGAAATAACACCAAGTAAGAAATCACCACATAAAGCATAAACCACATGACACAAGAGGCTATATGTGAAAAACCCAAATGGGAAAAACCATGGTGGGAGTTAGTACTCAAAAAGATCCACTATCTACAATATAGAGATCTGGCTAGTTAAGGTCTACAACACCTGGTTAGGGGCACACCCTGTTAGAATTGTCTAAGCCTAATTAAGAGCTATACAATAAGGCGTGTGAGGACTAGCCCTATTAGGAGCTACCTAAGTTATTGGGATTTACTGTTGGAAAATGCACACTCCAATGAGAAGTTGTAGGTGATTGAAGGTATTGTCATTGATGGCAACTTTGCAATCCTATAATACCGGCAGGCACCAGCACCGGCAGACTCAACACCGGCATACAGATCACTGGCACCAAAAGGAAGATTACTGGCACCATGGCCAACAGGAATTTTGTTTAAATGTATTTTGTATTTAATTGTAAAATATTTTTTAAGCTGACTTGGCGGATTGTAACATGACTCATATATGTATGAGATCATTGTAGATAATTTAGTATGAGTAGATGATGAAAGGTTTAATGCAGACCTAATAAGCAAATTGTAAGGCAGGTATTGGATAAGGGTTTATGTATGTAGCAGAGCTTAAACCAGTACTGAATCTAGCATAGTAGATGTTGATCTGAAGCAGTACAAGACTTTGGATTTGTATAATCCATTTTGTAAGTCAGTGTGACTTCTTTTTGTAATTGAGCAGTGACCTCTAGGCACTTGGCCTTCCTGCATGTGCAAGCCCCTATTGTAAGTAGTAATATTCTCTTATTGGCTAGTAAGCGAATATTGTGGGTCACAAATCCCACCGAGGTATTTCCACACCAGGTTTCCTCGTTAAAAATACTGTTTTATGGTGTGTCTCTTATGTTGTGGTTATTGCTCTTATTTACGGCATTATTTTTGGTTTACCGGTACACAGTTTTGATATGCTTTTCATGCTATAAGATAAGAAATTTATTATACCGGTCAGAACTGATTCACCCCCCCCCCCTCTTAGTATCTTTGGAAATCCTAACAATTGGTATCAGAGCTTGGTCCTCTATTTTCAAAAGCCTAATAGCTTGAGGAAGATCTTGACACCGGTAGAGATGGAAAACTTGAGAAAGCAATTGGAAACATCTCTTTCAGACTATGATGTAGAAAAAGTGAAGAATATCAAACTTGAAGATGATCTGAAGGTTGCACAAGATATTATTCGAGGACTTCAAAAAAATTTCACTATAGCAAGGAATAAGAGAAGAGAACTTTGTGAAAAGATGCAGAATGATGAAGATGAAAAAGAAACTCTTAATGATCTGGTAAACAAACTGAGACAAGAGAACAGTACAATGAAGAATGAGATGCAAGATATGACTATGAGATTTTGTAAAGAAACTGAAAATTGGAAGAAGAATTAAGAGGACTTGGTTAGAAGACTAAATGATGCTAGAAATGAAAACACAAGACTTAGTCATGAAAATGATATGTTAAAGATAGATTTGATGTATACACAAAATGACAGAACTGAACTCATGAGATAGAAAGGAATGTTGGAGAATGAACTGACTGTTGCAAATCAACACATAGAAAAATTGAAGAGAAGTTCAGAAGAACTTGATGACATGCTAAAGAATCAGAAATGAAAATGGTGATGCCAATGGCCTTGGATTTGAAGTTGGTGAAAGCTCTGGTACTGCAAACAATCATGATCATAGTAAACCGGTAAGACAACCTAATGCTTACAAATTTAATGGAAAATGCTTTAATTGTAACAAGTATGGTCATAGAGAAAATCAGTGTAGATCTAGAAATTATCAGAACACTAATACACCCACTGGTCAATATTCTAAATGCAACAAAGTTGGTCATAATTCAGAAAATTGCAGAATGAATGTAAGTTGTTATGTTTGTGGAAGATTTGGACATCTATCTAATAAATGCAAAACACAAAACAGCATAGGATATGGGAAAGCTATTCAGAAAAATAATGTGACTTGTTATGCTTGTAACAAGATTGGATATATTTCTAAATTTTGTAGAAGTAAGACATCACCGACAAATAACAAAGGACCCAGCTTGAAAGGTAAAGAAAAAGTTAAAGAGGTAAAGCCAGAATTCTCAAAACAATGGATCAGAAAGTTAGATCAGAATGTTGATGGGAATACTCCTCCACTGGCATAACAGAGTAACACTCCACTGGCAGGAGACTCTTCATCTAATTGAAGGAAAATCCTTTGGGGGTTGAGCAACAAACTGAAAAACATGCTAATATACCCTCGGTTGATGGTGAGAAGTTGAATTACTTCTTTACCGGTAGATGAGTTAATCTGTGACTTAACCAACAAGCATTAAATGTGGTAGTTGGAGAAAATAACATTATAATAAGTGTTTTGGCTCTTTTCATTCACCGAGCATTCAAATCTTCGAGAGCGCAAAAATTCCCGAGCGAAGGCATCCTTAGCAAAAAGTGAAGCAGTTCATCCAAACACTCATCCTTAAGGCAGATTGAGGTATTTATAACTATGGCTTCCTCATCCACTCCTAAATTTATTGCAAACCCTATTGTGATTGAGGTTATCAAGCGACCTAGACCCGTATTCAAACTTGTTCCCGAAATAGCAAAGAAAGATGATACCCTAGGTGCATTTTCTCAAATTCCTAAAGGAATAGTTTATGCAAAGGATCCTAGGATATACATATATTGTCATATGGAGGAATTAAGAGATGATGAAATCAAGAACATGTATAGGACTGTTTTATGTGATAAATCTAGAAATATCAAACCGGAACATAAGATAGTGAAAACCCTAGGTTTTACTGAAATCCTTAGTGTCCCAGATTTTCCCAAGGATGTTATAAGGATTGTGCTAAGCAGAGTTCATGGTGAATTCTTTTGGTTGGATTCAATTCATAAGATCACCAAAGAAGTGGTTAAGGCAGTAATAGGGTTACCTTCCACCGGTAGCAGGTCTGACAGAACTAAAAAGGTCTCCAATGACACAGTAATGGACCTAACTGGCACAACATTTGACAAGAGATCACTTAGAGTCAATGATGTGAAGGACATAAATGTCAGATTTGTTAGTATGATTTTAGGCTACAAGGCTACATATGCAAATAGGTTAAACTTGGTATCTAGCCTATGTATTAAAAGTGCATATGACATTGTTAATGATAATGCAAGAATAGATGTGTGTGAATGGCTTAAAGATGAATTAATAGACAATCTGAAAAATATCAAAGGAGATAAGAAAGGAACTTTTAGATTTGGAAATTTTCTTGTATGTTTAATGTTGTACATTACTAAGCAAGTACCCAGTATTGGTAGGAGAGACTTTGGTTTTGATATACCGGTAGGAAAGCAACTATTGGATACATTAAACAACATGGGAGAAAATAGAGAGAAAAACATAAATGAACATTTTCAAGCACTAAAAGCTCGAATGAACACAAGAATTAGGTTGTCCCAAGCAATTGTGGATAAATATCGAAAGGAAATATGTTTTGTAATCAAGAAAGATGAAATCTTGATGGAGGCAGTTGTCCCTAGGACAATCCGGGTAACTGAAATTGGATATGAAACAGATGATAACATCACTGAAACTTATGCAAAAGCCCTCCTTGAAGCACCAAAGGAAACCTCTAGGAAAGTCTTTGGAAATGCAGAAACAATTGAGAGTGGTATTCAGTCACATAAAAGAGTTAAGAAAGTTGAGCAAACAGTGAGGAAGGGAACTAGACAAGCTAAAGCAATTAAGGAAGATGTATTAAAGCAAACTGGTATTAAGTAAAGTGAGTTGGAAGGAATTCAACCGGCAACTCATCTTTCACTGATTGCAACTTCTTCTGAAAGTGATATACCGGTTGTATTCAAAAGGGTAGAAAGGAAAAAAAAACCTCACTAGTACCCTTACCCACACCTAGGAGAACAAGACAAAAGCAACAGGCAGTAAGGCCTCCAGTTAAGAAGTTAACTCCAAAGAAGAAGAAGGTAAAACAAGACATTGCTCCACTAGATAAACTCCTTAGTGAAATAACAAAGGATGGAAAGTTGAAAAACATTAGCAAACTGTATAACACACTTTTTACTGATGATAGAGAAAGCATAGAAAATAGTGTAATTTTACACTTGGATATTTACAAGAAATTTTTGATGGAAATTGTTGATGAAATACCCACTGATCTCTACAGAAGACTTGAAGCTAGAAGGGTAGCTATTGTTGAGCTGGATAAGAAAATAAAAATTGAAAAATTACTTGCAGTTCACCCAGTGAACTCACCTGAAGAGATTGATCATTTAATCAGTGAGGCCAACCAGACACTATTTTCAACTAGTCACCGGCATGTAGCACTGATGGCAAGAAGAATGAATGAAATTTTAGAAGAGACTGCGGACCAATGGGACATATTCTTTGTTGAAAAGGAGAAACAGGAAGAACTCAAAAGACCCAAGACTATTAGAGTATATCAAAAGGACAGGGATAAGGGGAAAGGTAAGGAAGGTGGACCTCCGAACCTAAAAAATAATTGATAACTTACCCCAACCTCTTTCGTATACTCCACCGATAGAAACAGTTGACACACAACCATCTACAGAGAGTATGGAGACTCCTCAAGAGGATACAAATCCTAAATCTGAAGTTTTGTATACCATGAATATAGACACACAAGAGGTAAACATTGTGGTAGACAAAGAGACCACTACGGACAAGAAGAAAGATATTGCTACTGAGCCACCGGCTGCAGATGTTGAGGTTGGAGTTAGTGAGACTGAAAAATATAAACACTGAAAAACCTACAAATACAGAGAAACCGGTAGAGGACACCACTGAGAAACAATCTGAAGCACCAATAGATGAAACTGAAAAACAATCAAAGGTGAATACAGAGAAACTGGAAGTGCATACAGAGACTACATCTGAGAAACCGGCAATTGAGAACTCAGAGAAATCCTCTAAGGCACTGGAACAGAAACAGGAACACCAATAGGTTGATACACAGGTTGAGAAACAGGTTGAGAAACAGGTTGAGAAACAAGCTGAGATTCAAACAGAGACAGTGCCACCAGCAACAGCTGAAAAGCCTAAACCTTTGCTAGTAGAAATGCAAACACAAATTGACCTATCAAAGGTCGAGACAAGCAAAGTTACTACTACAACGGATAGCATGGAAATTGTGAAGATAGTTGGGTAGACATCTGGTACTTCGATGATAGAATTCAGACCAATGAATGTGATAGAGGTATTATTGGATTCTATTAAGAAGATCACTGAATGTAATGCACAAGCCTATAAGGCTATTGATGACATAATTCCTATTCTTAAATTGATAGCACCCAAGTGCATTGTGAATAATAAAGATTCTTTAGGTCAACTAGACACATTGTCCAAATACATCACCGGTAACATTTTGACAGTTGATCAGATAAATGAGGACACATTCAGGGAGAGAATGATTAAGGAGAAAGACAAATTCTTTGAGGAAATAGTGAAGAAGAATAAGGAGAAAATAGAAACCTTATTACTGGCACTAGGAGAAACAATTTTGGATTTCAAGAAACTATACAAAGACACCTGCAAAACTAATATTTTAATAGAGAACGTAGATTCGAAGATCAGCAAAGCTCAAGAAGACATTAACAATATTGCTGACAATTTAATAGGATCATCATATTCATTTTTGGAAATTGATAAGAACATTGCAAATCTTGAAGAGAAATTTGAGAACTTGGAAAAAGACAAAGAGAAGATAAAGGATAAGGCAAAGAAATTAAAATACAAACTAAGTCCTAAACTAGATTACCTCATTTTTTTGAGAAAAGAAATTTATGAGGCTCTGGTTCCCGAACTTAAGACACCGGAAGAGAAAATGCACATACTAACCAGTACAGTTCAGAGAACAAAAGTGGCATTAAAAGATAGTAAGAGGTTTAGCGACAGTCAAAATTTGGTATTGGCAGATCTTTTCCAGATTGCAACGCCCCGATTACAAGGATCTAGGCAGGAACCACACTCCACTAACAGTGAATGACAACCTTTGTCATTGATGTCAAAGGGGGAGTAGTGGAAATGAGAAAAATGATCAGAAATGGACATCATCAGCTCAGGGGGAGCATACATTTTTGACAACATAGTTTTGGTAAGACATTTTGGCAGATTCTTTTTGGACATCATTTTCGGACAATTTTTTATTTTTCTCATGAGTGTTGCCATCAATGCCAAAAGGGGAGATTGTTGGTAAATGCACACTCCAATGAGAAATTGTAGGTGATTGAAGGTATTGTTATTGATGGCAACCTTGCAATCCTATGATTCTGGCAAGCACCAGCATTGGCAGACTCAACATCGGCATACAGATCACTGGCACCAAAAGGAAGATTACCGACACCATGGTCGACAAGAATTTTGTTTAAATGTATTTTGTATTTAATTGTAAAATATTTTGTAAGCTGACTTGGCGGATTGTAACATGACTCATATATGTATGAGATCATTGTAGATCATTTAGTATGAGTAAATGATGAAAGGTTTAATGCAGACCTAATATGTGAATTGTAAGGTAGATATTGGATAAGGGTTTATGTATATAGCAGAGCTTAAACTAGTACTGAATCTAGCATAGTAGATGCTGATATGAAGCAGTACAAGACATTGGATTTGTATAATCCATTTTGTAAGTCAGTGTGACTTCTTTTTATAATTGAGCAGTGAGCTCTAGGCACTTGGCCTTCCTACATGTGCAGGCCCCTATTGTAAGCAGTAGTATTCTCTTATTGGCCAGTAAGCGAATATTGTGGGTCACAAATCCCACTGAGGTTTTTCCCACATTGGGTTTCCTCATTAAAAATAATGTGTTATGGTGTTTCTCTTATGTTGTGGTTATTGCTCTTATTTACTACATTATTTTTGGTTTACCGGTACACAGTTTTGATATGCTTTTCATGCTATAAGATAAGAAATTTATTATACCAGTCAGATACTGATTCACCCCCCCCCCCTCTCAGTATCTTTGGGAATCTTAAAATTTACAAACACAAGTTAATGTTTCGCATGGTTAGAGGATTTAATGATCAGACCTATTAAGATCTGACTACACCCTATTAGGAGTGACCTTGTGAGAGGATTTTCTTGTTGCAACTGTTAGGGAGACAACAAGTACAAATGATCTTAGTATAACACCATCAATGTCTGATCAGATCTGCTTCAGAACATTACAATATCACATATACTTCATCTCTAAACTCCTCTGATCATCGCACTATCAGAAATACAAAATTCGCTAATCAATCCTTACACATTCAAGCTCATACTCATATATCCCTTCATACCTCATCACACATCTTTAAAACATTATTAGGTCAGATAGAACCTTAAACAATTCCCTAGGTTCAATGTATCTAGACAATCTTACATTGCATGCCTTAGTTATGTCAGCCACCGACACAACAAAATAAATTTTGTGTCGTTTACTGATCTGAGTGATTTTCATCACTATCGGTTAAGTCTGAGTCAGAATACCTACTATGTCAATCAAATCTTGTTAACCTGATCAAATAACCAAATGCGGTCATGAACATAACTTCATCTACTAGTTTTCATTTCTACTACAAAACCACATCATCCAATTATTCATAAATTTCATGTACCGGTTGTCGGAATATAATATTGTTTGTCTTTTACTGGTTAAAGTCCTAAATACCGATTCTGATAAAAATTGTCTCTGCTTACTGGTTAAGTCTTGTTGATTGAACTGTAGGACTCAGATGATTGTAGAAACATATTTTCCATCAACAAAAATATAAAACATAGTCATCATACAACATTCTAATCTCTTAACAAAACATACATGTACAGGTTGCATCAAGCAAACAAACAA
The DNA here is from genome assembly GCF_030272615.1 of Cryptomeria japonica. Classification (NCBI taxonomy): domain Eukaryota; kingdom Viridiplantae; phylum Streptophyta; class Pinopsida; order Cupressales; family Cupressaceae; genus Cryptomeria; species Cryptomeria japonica. Next base: position 473,260,809 of record NC_081411.1, on the reverse strand, counting down.
TTACCGGTTAAGATCAAATGATCAATTTCCAACAGAAACCAGACCAACCAAGAATATAAAATCAATAGATTCATAGGGAAATGATAAAAAAGTTTCTAAAATATACCTAGGAACTACTCTTCATGATGATCCATCCCAGGTTGATCCATTCTATCTGACAATGTTGATAAATAACAAATTGATGAAAAAATGTATGGTTGATTCTAGAGTAGTGCTAAACGTAATGCCTTTAGGATTTATGAAGGAACTTGGGTTAGAGGTTGATGATCACTATGGCACATGTTACGCTATGGACAACCTGTCTATCCCTGTTATAGGAGTCATAAAAGATGTAGAAATAAAAATAGGCTCGTGTCCAGAAGCCACTTACAAGATAGATATTGCAGTCATAGATGAACCCCTAGCTATGGAATATTGCTCTCAAGGCAAAGGACTGGACTAGTAGGAGGTAGTATTCAATTAGATTTATCATATGCTATAGTACTAGTAAATGGGAAAGAAGTATGAATTAAAAGGGGTCCTAGATCATCTTACATTATCGATAATACCTAGGTCAACCCAATAGTGAATTTCTAAGATACAGAGGTAGGGAGTTTCATTATGCAAATCACACAACCTGAATTGCAAAATAGTGATCCAATTATAGTTCATAGCTAGAAACACCCTAATGATGTGTGGCAAATTTTTTTCGATGGGGCATGTAGTAAGGAAGGAAATGGGGCAGGAGTAATTTTGTCTTCCCTAAAGGAAAAACATTCAAATATTATTTTCTACTATCTTTTGAATGCACCAATAATGTTGAAGAGTATGAGGCCCTTCTGATTGGATTGAACTTGGCTATCAAACATGGAGTAAAGATCTAAAGTGTCTTTAGGGATTCAAATTTGGTTATCTCACAAATAATGTATAAATATTTGTCAGAAAAAAAAGACTTAAATAATATAGGAATGCAGTTTGGGACTGCATTAAAATGTTTGACGCCTTCTCTGTCAGTTGGGTAGAAAGATCTAAAAATATGAAAACATATTTTCTTGCCAATATAGCATTAAGACAAGATGACCTTACTATAGCTAACATATCAAAAATTAAAATCAAAACTAGGCCATCCATCCCAGATAATATTTGTAGCTGGTAGGTGTTTGAAGATGATGATGATCTGGTAAAATTCTTTGGGAAAGCCTTCAATTCTTTTGTTGAGAACATTGATGGAAAGGATATGGTATTTGGGAAAGAAGTGATGCAGCTAAAAATAAATAAAATCCCAAGAGGACTGGCTACCTTGGAAAGAGTTTTCGATGGAAATGATGCCCTAGTGAAAATTGTGACAATTGAGAGTGATTACTTGGAAGAAGTAAATTTGGGAATAAAGCATTCGCCAAAGAAGGTGTACATTCAAAAAAAGATAACTTCCAAGGTTAGATATTGTTGGTATTATGTATGACTTTGTCATGTGTTGCATTGGTTTTTCCATTGATATCAACACTTATCTTCATGGAGGTCTACATTATGTTCACCGGTATGGATAGTGGCTTATGCACACTCACCGGTATATGTTCACCAGCAGGTTATATTGTTCACCGGCAGTGATGATAACTTGGAGATCATTTGGTTATGTCAAAGACATGGATTGGATGCTTGGATTTGGTGTTTTTCTTATTGGTCTAATTGAGTTGACAGATTTGCCTTTACCAACAGATAGGTCTAGGTTATGGACCGGTACTCCAGATCAGCACGACACGTTTTGGAAATGGTTTATTGATTGGTTAATGTGGTAAATGTATTGAGCCGACATGTTGTATAGCAGCAAGACTTATTTTGTAATTGATTTACTTGTAATATCTTTAAATAGCTGACCTATACATTTGGTCTTAGGTTTTGTATATATGATTGTAAGATCTTATTGAAGATTGGGATATGGGATATGGGATATGGTATGAGTGTGTTCGAATATTGAAGAGCGAAAATAAGCAGATCCTTGTGCGAATCACGCAGACATTATTTGAAGGTTGAAGGAAGGTTATGAAGGTGTTTAGCACTTATGTTCAGATCTTAAACCGATACTGAATCTAGCATTGCAGATGCTATTTTGAGTAGTACATTATCATTGGATTTAACCATCCAATTGTAGTCAGTGTGACTCCTATTTTATGATTGAGCAATGAGCTCTAAGTGGTTGGCCTTTCTGCATGTGCAGACCCCATTAGTATACACTTACTATCTGCAGTAGTATTATCTGATTGTGGGTAAGGTTTCCCACTGTGATTTTTCCCTTACCGGGTTTCCACATCAAAATCTTTGTGCCATGTGTTGTGGATGTTTTTTCTCTTTATGTTTCATGCATTAAGCTAAACCGGTACTGTTATAACTGTTAATCTGTTTTACCAGCATTTGAGTTTGGTTTACCGACACTAAGTTTAAGTTTGAATAATTTGCATTTGGGTTATAATATACTAACAACTGGTTCACAACTGGTTATAATATACTGAAGATCGAGATATGGGATTTGGGATATGGTATGAGTGTGTTCGAATATTGAAGAATGGAAATAAGAAGATCCTTCTGTGAATCACGTAGACATTATTTGAAGGTTGAAGGAAGGTTATGAAGGTGTTTAGCACTCATGTCCAAAGCTTAAATTGGTATTGAATCCAACATTGAGATGCTATTTTGAGCAGTACATTATCATTGGATTTAATCATCCAATTGTAGTCAGTGTGACTCCTATTTTGTGATTGAGCAGTGAGCTCTAGGAAGTTGGCCTTTTTGCATGTGCAGACCCCATTTGTATACACTTACAATCTGCAGTAGTATCATCTGATTGTGGGTAAGGTTTCCCACCATAGTTTTTCCCTTACCAGGTTTCCACATCAAAATATTTGTGTCATGTGTTGTGGATGTTGTTTCTCTTTATGTTTCATGCATTAAGTTAAATTGATACTGCTATAACTGTTAATCTGTTTTACCATCATTTAAGTTTGGTTTACCGACACTAAGTTTAAGTTGGAATAATTTGCATTGGGTTCTAATATACTGACAACTAGTTCATAATTGATTCACCCCCCCCCTCTCAGTTGTCCTTCCCGGGTCCTAACAGAGATATGTTGATAGATTTGCTAAGGAAATATAGGCACGTGTTTGCATGATCCTATGAATATTTGAAAGCCTATAGGGAGGACCTTTTCCAACATGAGATCCCACTAAAGCCTAACACCAAACCTTTTAGACAGAAGCAAAGGCCCATAAACCCAACTTTGGCACCCAAGATGCAGGAGGAGCTCATGAAGTTAAGAGATGGGGGAAAAATCAAACTAATTACACACTCTACTTGGGTTTCAAACCTGATACCGGTAAGGAAGAAAAATGGAGATATAAGGCTTTGTGTAGATTTCAGGAATTTAAATATTTCATCCCTAAATACAACTACACATTGCCAAATATGGATGCACTATTGCAGAGGGTTACAGGTTGTGAGTTATTATCCATGATGGATGGCTTTTTAGGTTATAATCAAGTCAAAGTCAAGGAATCATAACAATATAAGACTGCCTTCACAACTTTGTGGAGCACATATGTCTATGTCAACATTCCATTTGGATTGACAAATGCAGGAGCAACCTTTCAGTAGGCCATGGACGTGTCATTTGAAAAATAGATTAGTACTATCATGGTGGTTTACCAAGATGATCTAGCTACCTAGTCAAAAAATGAGGAAGAGCATTGCTTGCACCTAGAGAAGATATTCCTCATAGCACTAGAATATGGAATATCTTTAAATCTTAAAAAGTGTCAATTTTCAGTCATGGAGGGAAAACTCTTGGGACACATAATATCCAAGAAAAGAGTAAGGATAGATCCTGACCGAGTAGAAGTTATTGATAAGATTCCTATCCCAAAAATAGTAAAATCTATGCATTCATTCTTTGGACAAATAAATTTTATTAGGAGGTTCATTTCAAATTTTGTAAAAATTATTAAACCAATATCTAAGATTTTAAAGAAGAGGGAAAAAATCGATTGGACTTCAGAAGCAATAGATGCATTTGTATCTATTAAGAGGACGATCAAGGAGGCTCTAGTCTTGAAATCACCTGATTTTAGTAAGCCATTCCAAAAAAATTCCTTTGAATCTTTTCATACTATTGGTTTTGTTATGTTACAAAATAATGATGAGGGACATGAGCAGCTAATAGCCTTCTTTAGTAAGTCACTTCAGGCAGCAGAGTTAAAATATGATATCAATGAGAAGCAAGTGTATGCTCTAGTCAAAGCTATGAAAAATTTCAAACCATATTTAGTTGGTACAGAAGTAGTAGCCTATGTTCCTAATGCAGCAGTGAAAGACATTTTCAGACAAACAGAAGTAACAAGAAGGAGGTGTAGATGGATAAATAAGATCCAAGAGTTCAACATAGACATTCAGATCACTAAGTTAGTCAGGGGACATGGTCTGGCTAAACTAATAGCAAAATCAAATTTGGAAGTGGTACAAGTGAATGATGTAGAATGGGAGAATTCTTCTCTTAGCCTTGAAAACACCTCATGCTATACTAACATAATATACTACCTAAAACATATGAAGTGCCTCGAGGAGATGAATGAAAACCAAAAAAGGATCTTGAAATTATGAGCATCTAAATATGTCATACTACAAAGGGATTTGTATTGGAAGAATAGGGATGGACTTTTATTACTTTTCTTGGATGAATGTCAATCGAAGAAGGTCCTGGATGAATTCCATTTAGGTGTATGTGGCAGATATTTCTCAGCAAAGACCATTGCTCATAAAATACTCAGACCAAGATACTATTGGCTTGGGATTTTCAATTATTTCCATGATTATGTAAGAAGATGTGAGCCCTATCAAAAAAAATTCAGGAAAACTCAAATACCAGGGAGCTTTACCTTTGAGTCTAGTGCATACAAAAGAACCTTTCAGCCAATGGGGTATAGACTTTATAGGATAAATCTGAGAAAATTCAAGTGGAGGACATAGATGGATCTTGGTTTCCACCGATTATTTCACTAAATAAATTGAAGTGATCCCCACTAAGAAAGCTACTAGTAAAGTGGCGATAAAATTCTTAGAAGATAACATCATAACTAGATTTGGAGTACCCACTAAGATCACTGTTGATAATGGTATGTGTTTTCATCATGAGTTTAATTAATTTTGTGGTAGTTATGGCATCACAATTTTGTATTCTTCACCATACCACCCTCAAGCAAACAGGTGTTGGAATTTGATGTTCTAGTGATGCTCCAGTGAAGATTGGTGTTTCCTGATGCTTATAGATTTTTAGGAGTTGTCATTGATGGCAACTCAGCCTATTGATCTGATCTAGTATGGAGTTTTGGCTAACCAGATGTCTTGGATAAAGTATTTCTGGATTAAGTTTGTTGGTGCAATTCAATATATGGTTTTGTGATCATTCTCATTTCTGGTGAAGAAGGTTTTGGCTTAATTGATCAATAATTAGTTAGATGGGTATATTAATTAGATTATCACAACAATCCACCCTCTGGTGTTGATTCATTACCTTGATTGAAGATCTGATATCTGGTAGAGCAACAAAATAAAGTATTCATTATATTTGGTGGTATAAAGTGTGACCAAATTCTTAGAGTTGATTCTAGTTATTGGATATGTGTTCGAGATGATTGATGAGACCTATAGGAAGTGTGTGATCATGTATTTTGGGTTCGGAATATGGTTTGGTAAAAAATCTAGGCCGACTTGCAGCTACACGTTTTATTTTTTATATTTGGTGAAGTCGACTTATGGAAGATCATTTTTGCTAATGTGGATATATAAGATTGACTTGGTTAGAATATCTATGTGTGGTAATGGTGTATGCAATGGTTTTAGGAGTGATTGAGTGCAATTTCACGTGTGCATCCTGATTTTTGATGATCTAGTGAGCAGTTGCAGAGCAGAACAAAGCAAATCATTACATCAGTCACAGCGGATCACCTTGAGCCTAACCAGAACTAATTTGTGGCATAGTTAGATGGTATTTTCTAGTTCATCACTCAATGTAATCCTTTTATAATCATTTGTAAGGTAGTGAGCCTTCCTCTGAGGTTGTAACCCTATTTTTGTAATTAAGCAGTGATCTCTAGGCAGTGTGCCTGAATGTAAGTGCATTCCCCTTTTTGTAATATTGTTTTTCTACTGGCCATAGTGGAATAATATTATGGCTTCAAATCCCACTATGGTTTTTCTCTTTTGGGTTTCCATGTAAAAATATTGGTGTTATGGTTGCATGGTTATTTATTTTGTGTTGATACACTTTACTTTCCTTCTTATGCATCCGGTGGTTAAAGAAGAAGAATAACAAGTTTTAAATTTATAGAACACTGATTCACCCCCCCTCTCATTGTTCATTGATTCCAACAATTGGTATCAGAGCCTATTTCCTTTGAGAAATCTTAATAAATTGAGGAAGATCTGGAAGATTGAATCAATGAACTCTAGTTTGCAGAAACAACTTAGTGTGGCATCTGAAGACCTTGATTCAACAAGGAAAGAAGTAAGTTCCTTAAAGAGAAACCTGAGTGCAGTTGAAGATTTCATTCAGAAATTGAAAGTTCAAGTGAGCACTTCAAGAGATAAGAGGAAAGAGATGATGGAAAAACTAAAAGAGAAGGAAGAACAAAGCATGGAAAATCATGGCAAGACTAGTGAATGTGAAAAGATTGCTAGAGAGAAGGTTGTTCTAAAGAATGAGATGCAATCCATTGTCATGAAACTGACAAAGGAGATTGAAGGTTGAAAGAAGAATGAAGAAAGATTAACTTAATCTATAAAAGATAAAGAAGATGAATATTGTAGACTGAATTATGAGATTGATCAGCTAAGGCTTGAACTGGCACAATCCAAAAATGATGGTCAAGAACTTGAAAGACAAATCAGAATTCAGAGAGATGATATTGCTACTGCAAATGATTACAAGGAGAAATTCAAGGCTAGCTCAGAAATGCTTGATGACATGCTCAAAAGATAGAGAAATGGAAAGGACACAAGAGGACTTGGATATAAAGGAGAATCCTTCAGTTCTAGATAGAGCAATGCAAAACTTAATCATCAGAAGAGCAAGAATCCTCTGGTAAGACAGCCTAATGCTTATAAATTCAATGGCAGATGTTTTACTTGCAATAGATTTGGTCATACAGAAAATCAATGTAGAAGTAGGATGAATAAGGGGATGATGAATAACATGATGAATAATGTTCCCATCTTTACTCGTCAATGTTTCAAATGCAACAATTTTGGTCACAAGTCAAACATGTGCAGAATGATGAATAATTTTTAGAATAAGAGATGCTTTGCATGTGGGATGTTTGGACATATCTCTAACCAATGCAAGATGAGACCCAATCGAATGAATTTTAGGCCTATATAAAGAAATATTGCTTTCCATGCATGCAACAAACCAAGTCACATTGCAAAATATTGTAGAAGAAGGAATAATGGTCTGGTAAAAAAGAACGAATCAGATGAGAAAGGCAAAGCAAAGATAGAGGAAATCAAAGAACGGAATAAGAAGATGTGGGTTAAGAAAGATGATTCTAATGTGGAGAATGGCTGGTATCTAGGGCTTTCTGGCCTTAGGGGGAGTTTTTCATGTAGATTCATAAAACCCCCTCTTCAGAGATTTGTAACCAATTCTGGAAGGTTGTAGAAGGTTTATATTATGTATGCAAATTATACCCAGAAGATTGTCTAAAGATTTAAGGTTCCGATGAGAGATTTCATGAAAAACAAGGTAACTGGAAGCTAAAAGTTTGAAGCATTTATTAGAACCTAAAACTAGGTTTTCAGAGGTTAAAAAGGCATTTCAAAGGTTCATTCTTCATAATGCAATCAAGAGAAAAGTGCAGAGAATCGAAGAGAAGAGTTTTGGCGGCCTAAATCGATTTTGTAGTGATCCGAATGAGATTTATTGCACTCAATTGAATCAAAAGGTATTTATCTTTATCATGAATCTATATATTTTCAAACCCTTAGTTCAAAATGGCATCTGCATTTGGAATTTCTACTCCTTTGGTTGTTGAGATTAAGGATAGGGCAAGGCTAGTTTTTAAGAAACACCCTTTCAAGTCTGTCGAAGATGATCCAGAAGGAGCATTTTCCTTGGTACCCTATAGTGTTCTTCATAATGAAGAAATTAGTGCATACATCCACTATGATCTTGAGGAGCTCAGCCATGCTGACATGTTATCCATGTACAACAAGCATTTGGCAGACAACTTGGGAAACCTAAAACCAAAATATAAGATTCTTAAAGATAAGGGTTTCATCTAGTTCATTCATTTCCCATCATTTGATGAAGTAGAATGGATCTGATACATCCAAAGCAGTGTCCATGAGGAGTTCATGTGGCTAGATAAGCCCCATAAGATCACCAAGCAGGCAATTCAAGTTGTAAGATGCCTGAGTGCAATCGGTGAAGTGTCTGGTCTGAGGAAGGTATCAAATAACACTATAATAGCCACTACGGGTTACAAGGCAACAAAGCAATGACTATCAATCAAGTAGGAAGAACTCAAAGCATGATGTTAGAGAGATGACTACCGGTTACAAGACAATAGAGCAATGGCTATCAGTAACGTCTTGGACCATGATATCAGATTTGCATCAATGGTAGTTTGTTACAATCTCTATCAATCAAGTAGGAAGAACTCAATTTCTAGTACTACAATACTTCCAGCCTATCAGATCCTAAAAGAAGATAAAAGGTATGATTTGTGAAGTTATTTTTAGTGAATTATTGAGTAACTTAAAGAAGATCAAGCAAGATAAAAGGCATACCTTCAAGTTGTGTTCCCTTATCATTTGTTTGGCATTATAATTCCTAAATGAGATCCTCGGTACAAAAGGGAAGGTCCAATGGGCCTATGATAAACTGGTGGTTGTGCAAATAAAGAAAGGATTATGGGGCATAGGTTCCGCTACAATGAGAATATCCATATTATGGGGCTATTTCAAGACCTTTTAGGCCTCTATGAAAGCCTGAGAAATAATCCCTAAGGAGATTGTAAAGAAGTATGAGAAGACAATTTGTTTAATGGTTGCTAAAGATCAATGTCTTATGGAAGCAGTTGAGCTGAGGATAGTTTGGATCATGCCCAAGGGGTATGAATTTGATGCTATTACGCTTGAAGCATATGCTCAAAACCTATTGAGAAAGTCAGTAGACCCAAATGAAGAAAAATTTGGAACATTCAACAAAAAGGACCTCACCTTGCACAAAAAATTCACTAATGTCGGTAGGAAGAGTGAAGTGAGAAAGGAGGTAGAGGAACTTGCAGGACAAATGGGATTGACAAAGGAGGTTGTATAGAGGGAAAGATCTATGAATCTACTGAGAGAAGATGTAATCAAGCCAGATCCCAAACTAGCAAACCCTCCTAAGAAATCCAAGGCAAAACCTAGCAGATCTACATCTCTCTCTGGAGTGAAGAAATGTTGTAATAGGTTGATTGATGACTTTTATTGAGTTTTCATTGATGGAAACCATGTTTTTTTAGTCATCTAAGTCTTTTAGTCCAACCGGTAAAGCCTAACCGGTAGAGGAAGCAGTTAAACCGTGAACCGGTAAAATAGTGACAGAGCTATATTCAAGTGGCTGATATGGAAGATTGGTGAAAAGTTAAGTGTTGTGGTTCAATACACAAGTTCATGACATTCGCATGAGTCTATGACGTGAACCGCATCAATAGATTCAACTGAGTGAGCGAGTTATGATATCTAAAAAGTCAATCTTGAAGAACAGTTAATCGGTACAGCAATATCTACCTAGATCGGTAAATCGGTAGACAAAGTTTTATTTTTGAGTTACGATGTTTGTGGCCGACATGAGGAAAGTGTAATGTGTAAGATTGACTAGATACATTGAACCTAGGAAATTGTTGCAAGGGTTCTTAGCCAACTCAGCAGAGTTGTTTATAAAAAGGAGTATATTATGTGATGTTGTATGAGATATGAGATCTGAAGTGCGAATGTGATTGTACGGTAAAAGGTGAAGCTCTATATTGATGTTTAGTCGGTGTTAGAAGTAGATCTGAAGAGGATCTAATCAGGCAAAAAGGTGCTAACAGTAGATCAGTTACTTTTTGTTCCCTAACAGTTGTAGCAAGATAAAATCCTCTAACAAGGTCACTCCTAACAAGGTGCGGTAGGATCCTCACAGGTCCAAAGGTTTAAATCCCTTAACAGGGTCACACATTAACTTATGTTGTTTAAATCGCATTGTTGGGTAGCTCCTAATTGGGTTGGTTCTAACAAGCCTTATTGTAATAGGTCCTAACTGGGCTAAGACACTCCTAACCGAGTGTGCTCCTAACAAAGTAGTTGTAAGAGCTTAATCGGTCAAATCCCTATTCTGTAGATAGTTGATCTTGTGGGTACCAATTCCCATCGTGGTTTTTCCCATTTGGGTTTCCACGTGAAAAATATTGTGTTATGAGTTGTTGTCTTTATTGGGTGTTAGCTTATGTGTTTATTTTCCTTTCATTCTTTTTAAGTTTCAAATTGATAAAAGTGGTGATCAGATTTGTGTTGTTGTTTTTGCTTGCACTGATTCACCCCCCTCCCCCCGTTGCAGTGCCTTATAAGTTTATCAATTGGTATCACAACCTAATTCCTTTAAGTCTTAACCACTTGAGAAGGATCCTAAAGGCTATCATGGGGGATATGAGTTATAGAGAGCTTTCTAACTGGCTTGTAGAATCTGAAGAAGACCTAGGTGAGTTAAGGGCCAAGTATAAAGCTTCATTGGCTAAGAGAAAAGAGTTGGTTGAACAGTTGTATGAAATCAATGAAAATAGTTCATCTGAAGAAGCTATCATTGATGCATTGGCTAATGAGGTGGAAAATTTGAGTGATGATAAGTCAAATCTGAGGAGAGAGCTACAAGTCGTAACTATCAGGATGAGTCAAGAGCTGAAAGCCAGGAGGGTTGTTGAAGACAAGATCAAAGAGAAGGATCATGAGATCTCTAAACTGGATCAGGAGATTGGTACTCTGCATGCACATCTTCATGAGGAAAAATAATTAAAAGAAGAAATATAGGTTGATCTAGACATGGCTATGTCCCTTAGAGAAAGTCTTATGAAGAAGAATGAAGATCTTACTAAGGAGTTGGTTGATGCTAATGAGATCCTAGCTAAATTCAAAAAGAGCTCTACTATGATTGATGAGAAAATCTAGTCACAAAGGCAGAATGGAGATAGACATGGCTTGGGATACACTACCTTTGAGAAAGGAGAGCCTTCTAGTACTAAGGACACTTTGCATGAAGGCAAATCCGCACCTAAGACAAAGAAAAACACTGGTAAGAAACCCTACAAACCAGTATGCTTTAATTGTCACAAGCCATGTCATACTGCTAATGTTTGTAGAAGTAGATCTAGTTATTTTGATGGTTATAGGTCTAATACTTATGAAGGTTATAAGCCTAGAACTTCTAATGGCTATTGTTACACTTGCAACAAGTATGGGCATAGAGTTGTTGAGTGCAAGTCTGGAGCAAACATTCAAAGACCATACATGAATCAAATACCTAATGGTTAATGGAAAATATCTTTCAATAACCAAAGAAACCCTTTATTGGTATTATGGATGTGTTGCATTGGTTTTGTCATTGATGTCAACACTTGTCAACACTTATCCTTGTGGAGATCTTTGGTTATGTTCACTGGCATGTTTAGTGACTTATGCACAGTCACCGGTATTTGGTTCACCGGCAAGTTATATTGTTCACCGGCACTGAGGATGATATGTTATCACCCAGAGATTACTTGGTTATGTCAAAGACATTGTTTGGACACTTGGTTTTGGTGATTTGATTATTGGTACAATCGAGTTTGCATATTTGTTGTTACCGGCAAATAGGTCTAGGTTATGGACCGACAAGCATTATCTATTCCAGATTAGCACGACACGTTATGGAGATGTTTTATTGATTGGTTATTATTATAAAAGCATTTAGTCGACATCATGCATCACATATTGATTCATTTGTAATTGATTTAATTGTAATATCTTAGTGAGCTAACCTACACAATTGGTCTTAGGTTTTGGTATATATGTAAGATCTCATTTGTGAGATTATGTAGAGAAGGTGAAAAAGGATTGTAATAAGGTATATGCAAATATAAGCAGAGCTATACATGCAGACATCATTTGAAGATTCAAGGAAGGTATGAGGAAGGAAAATCAGAGCTTAACTGGTACTGAATCCAGCATATGAAGATGCTATTTTGAGCAATACATTATCATTGGATTTAACCATCCAATTGTAGTCAGTGTGACTCCCATTTTGTGATTGAGCAGTGAGCTCTAGGCAGTTGGCCTTTTGGCATGTGTAGACCCTATTTGTACACACATATTATCTACAGTAGTATCATCTGATTGTGGGTAAGGTTTCCCACCATTGTTTTTCCCCTTACAGGGTTTCCATGTACAAATAACTATGTATGTTATTTGTCTTCCTGTTTCATGCATTAAACTTTACCGGTACTGTTATTAATTATTAAACTGTCTACCGGAATTAAAGTTTGGTTTACCAATATTATGCACTAAGTTTGGTTAAGTTATATTTGGGTTGAAATTAATAGACAACTTATTACCCCCCCCACCTCTCAGTTGCCTCCGGGTCCTAACACAATTTGTCACAACTTTGGACATGTTGCTTTGAATTGTTGAAGAAGAACTGGTAGAGGCAATGATGGACCCTAGAGAGCATCTAGAATGGCTTGTTTTCATTGTCACAAATCGGAACACCTTGCAATTTTTTCCAGAGCAAGAATGAACCAACTAGTTAATCAGTCTCTTGACCAAAAAGGTAAGAAGAAGGTTGATGTGGAGGAACCAAAGAAGAGATGCACAAGATCTAGACAAAGAAGAGTGATGAGAAAACTGAAGAAAAATCACCTGAAGATTCTCATTCTTCACCTAATGTGGAGAATACATCACCGGTAAACTAAATTGTTATAAACCTTAGGGGGAACCTATTGTTAGATCTATTTCGGACCCCTTGAATGATTGTGCGGTAAGATAAATCTGCATATTGTGATGCTTTATGATGTTTTGAAGTGATTTTGTGATCAAATTGGTAGGTTTGATGTGATATGGGAACCGATAGTGAATTTTAGGGTTGAAAGAAGTTTAGGGTTTGTTCAACCGGGTATAGCATTTAATGTTGTTGGTAAAAGGTACATAAAAGGATGTTTTTCAGTTTCAATTGTTACCTTGCATTTTCAAGAGCATTTTGAGAGCAACTGAAGCATAGAAGACATACTGATTGCTGAATAGTGAAGATTAATAGTGGATTGAGAAGATTTGTGGATTTGTGAATCAGTGAAGTGCATACAAACTAGAAAGTGCATAAACCCTAGATGAGAAGGAGGAAAAGGTATTTATCTAGAATTTGTATCTGTATTTGATATCTTGAGATGGATACACCATACTTTGTTGATATAACTGAAAGGCCTCGACTAGAATTCAATAGGCATCCACTCAAGTCAATTGAAACCGATCCAGTTAGAGCCTTATCTAGTGTATCGTATGGTTTGCTATATGTTGAAGATGTTAGATCCTACATTCATTGCAAATTGGAAGATTTGGGAATACTTGCAATCTTCAACCAATTCCAAACAATGTGTGACAAACAAAGTGTTTTGAAGGATCAATTCTGAAGGATTGTCAATAAGGGTTTTCATTATGCGTTGAATTTTCTTGATGAATTCGAAGAAGACCATATCATGTATGTGTTGAGAAAAATACATGATCAATTTATGTGGCTTGATCGATCACATAAGATTTCAAAGGAAGTTATTCATGTTGTCACCGGACTGTGTGCAACTAGCGAAGTTCCTGTGCTGAGGTCAATACCAAAGAATGATGTAACTACAGTCTAAATGGGATGGATGTGCTATGTCAATAAATGAAATTGAAGACCCTGAGGTGAAATATGCATCTATGGTGATTGGTTATTGGGTTTATCATTCTAGCAAACAAATAGTATTCCCAAATCTGCGATTGATACTGCCTACTGGATGCTGAAGGACAATACAAACTATGATTTTTTAGAAGCCTTGAGAACCTAGTTAGTACTGAACCTGGAATCCATCAAGAAGGATAAAAGGCATAAATTTAAGTTTGGATAGTTGATCATAGGTTTGTTTTTTCTACTTTCATAACTCCTTTCTCAGTATCGGTGATATATAATGGTCAAAAGATACACCGAAAATGTTACAAATCAATAATAACATCAAGATGATTGGTAATGAATTCGATAAGGTCATGTGGGGATACTTTAAATATTTTCAAAAGAGGATGCATGAAAGAGAAAGGATACCGAAACAAGTTGTTAAAAGATATAAAGATTCTATTTATTTTATGGTGGATACTGACACATGTCAGATAGAGGCAGCAAAACCTAGGACATCATGGAAGATGTCGATGGGTTATGAAGTTGAAGTTGATTTACTAATTGCTTATGCTAATCATCTCCTAGCTCAACCGGTAGACCCTAATGCAACAAGGTTTGGAACACATAAGGAGAAATCTATTGAGGTGCATTATGAGCTTGCCAGACCAGTCATTGCAAAAAAAGTCAGAAAAGAGGTGGAAGAATTTGTTGTTTCACAAGGATTTATTAAAGAGGTGATTGCTAAGGCTAGAGCTAAGTTTCAAGCAAATAAGGCTATTGAATCCTCTAGTGCCCCAACCGGTACCAATACCGGTAGACAAACAAGAAGCACGGCTACTAAGGAGAAACCTTCTAAAATTCAATTCAAGAGAAAGGGGAAAGAAATCAATCCCCCTGCAGCTAAAGCACCGGTAGTCACCAGTAAGAGGAAGAAGGAGTAGGCAAAGAGAGTTGCAGATGAAGAAGAAAAAGAGTCTGAATGAGAGAAGAAATAAATGAGACTGAGTGAGAAGAAATCAAAGGTTGTTGGATCATCTACTATAAAATTAGTTAATAAACCGGTAACTAAACTTACTTCCTTTGAAAAAATTGTGTTACACATTAAGGAATATGGTATATTAGCTGCTTTGAATAAACTTTATGAAAAATTTAGTGAAGAAGAGAAAATCCAAATTGAAGATGCGGTAGTTTTGTCAATGAATAAGTTCAGTAAAGCTCTAATTGAATTACAAGGGCAAATACCAAATTCTTTGTGCAGTAAATTAGATGCAAGATGGCAAGTTGTTATAAAACAAGATAGGGAAATTATTGAATTTGTTCTTGTAAGTTTACAACCGGAAGCCTCAAAGGAGGAATTGGAAAATATCTTTTTGAATTCAAAACAATTCTTTAGATCAAAGAAAAGGCTTACAATATTACTTGTTGGATAATCCTAGTCGGTACAAGATGAGACTGAGCAGATTTTCAAAAAAAATTAGGATTTATTTCTATAGAAAAGGAACCGAATAGATTAAAGGGAGAAGATATCCCTGACAATGTAAATATTGATGAAATCATACCGGATGAGATTGTTTTTGCTGACACAACAATTGATACAAAAACTAAGCAAGAAACAATCACTATCACTGATGATGAGATAGTATTACCAGAAGTGAGTCTAACTAGTATAGGTAAAGAAGATGCAGAGAAGGTTCAGCAACAAGATGAAGAAATGACAAAGCAACCGGTGAATGAGGAAATGGAAAATGTACAACCCACTATGCAACTGGACAAGACAGAAATACAAGCGCCCCTGGTAATTACACAAATAGATGATGTGCAAACCACTACACCAGCAGTTAAGGAAAAAGAGAAGGAAGATGAGAAAAGAGAAGAGATGGTAGAGGAACATGAGAAGGATGAAGAAAAATAGAAAGAGGAAGAAAAACAAAAGGAAGGGAAAGAACAAAAAGTGACCTCTCGATCACTTACATCAAAGAAGATAATTGATGAAGATGAGGAAGATGACACTATGAGTATACAAGGACCAATAAACATGGATATATTGAGTCCTACTAAGCTGATGGAGATTGCATCTATCATGCAATCTAAGGCACAAAAGAATATTATGAAGGCTCGGAGAAAAGAAGCACAAACTATTCAAAGTACAATAGATATACATTCTAGTGTATTACCAAAGACACATATTGGCAGTCTTCCTATACCTATTGACAAATTAGAACATTTGGTTACATCAATAGGTGAGCCATTTTTGTTTTTCTCAAAAATGAGTAACCCAAGTTCACCTGCAATTTATCTATGAAATAGCCAATCTCATACAATGAAGAACTTTTGGACCTTGACAACATGAAAAGGATCTAAATCCTTCTACTCTTCAGGCTCTGCAAAGCCTAGGTGGGTGTACCTTTGATGCATTGAATCAAAACCATTACACACAAGACAACATCAACAAAAGCAGATGGATCTCAAAAAGATCAACAACCAGGGGGTTACTGCAGATGGGCTAGATCTACATTGACATCTCAACTAAATTGGAGCATGAGATAGGTGGAACATTACCACAGAACAGAAAGAAAAAGATATTATGATTTGATTTTAAAATTGATGTTCTGAAAATCCTTCAACATTACAAAAGACCAGTGCCTTATCCTAGCCACAGAGTCATGCATAAAATTGGAAGAGAAATCTCAGCAGCAAGCTACTTTCAACATTAAATTTTCATGTATTAATGCATTACATCAATACAATCCTCTTCTCTATCACAAAATCATACTTACATATCCAATATACACATTCAAAATCAATGTTGGGTTTCAAGATTTAATCCTTCCTTGAAGAATACCCAAAAGACAAACATTACACTCTTAGAGAAGACTGAAAGAGACAAATCCAAATTATCCTTGATAAGATGAAACTGTATAAATCTAAATGCCATTTTGGAGACAATTTTGTGGAAACTCAAACATGCCTTGCATATGTGTAAACCTACAAACTGAAACAAAACCTACAACAAAGACACCACTGGAAACCCAAAAGAAACACATTGTCATTTGTAAAAAATGAAAAATGGTATCATTGGAACTTGCAATTTCGGATTTCTCCCTTGCAAAAATTCTCCAAAAACTAGGAACCCTTATAAATGAGAAGAACTAAGAATATGAAAAAGAGCGAAAAGACTAGATTTGCATCACAAATTGTCAAATGTCCTCTTTCCCCAACTGAAAAAATTATTTGCATCATTCCCATGGAAACTTCTCTCAAAATATTTGACATATGTTGAAACTGGTTGCATAAACTAACGCCTCGCTCTGAGAGCTTTCAAACGACATATAATATGCCTATATTTGGGTAAAGAATAACCCCTCCAGTGAATTAATCTCGGATGCCCCTCTACACAACCATCCATGCCATGTATCAGTTGTATCCATACATGCCATGCCATAGTTTTCCTTTGTTTTGCGTCCATCTATGACATGTATCAGCTTCTGGTTTGCTCACAGATGCACCTATTTGCCACCTCACCTGCCAACTCACCTTAGGCCGGACCCACCACTAGACTTTGGCCGCCTTGTCGCCAAGTCGCGACGGGTAATTGGTGAGCAAGTTCCCTTCATGGATCAGTGACCACCATTGGATCAACTCCAACTTGCTTGATCATTAACCTTCAACTTTGGCCATTTGTCACAAAATATAGGCGCCTTAGTCTGCATGTGTGCACGTGCGTGGGGTCCACTGGGCGCTGAACTTTCACTTGCCAAAAGCCTTCAAGCTCTTGACACTTGATATGTGTGGGGCTTCTAATTTAAATACAAAAAATACCCTACCCACAACCAATGTGGGATAACACTCCTCCCACACCTGTTGATCTGCGCTAGAGCTCCCACCATGGAAAGGCATGGAGGATGCAAGTAGAGGCTAGAGTTTGGCAACACACCTACCAAGGGTATTTGCCTGGAAGTTTCAAATGCCTTTCCTCCTTAAACCTTGCATTGGGGGAATGTTTGCTTCACCCCTGCCAAGTGCATTTGCTTGAAACTTTCTAAAGTCTTTCAACACCACGCAGGGGGGATGTTGGCTTTAAGTTTGCCAATTACATTTTTTCAAAGTTTCTAAGGCTTTTAAAGCCCCAAATTGGTTAGCGCAAGCTGGAGGAGTAAGTGGGCAGGGTGCGCAGGCCATGCACTTGCCAATAGCATTTACTTGATAGTTTCTAATGGTATTTCCTCACTTAACCACGTTCTGGAGAATGTTGGGCAAGGGTTGTGGGATTTTGTTTTACATCTTCCATCTGCTACTTAAAAGTTTCTAAGTCTTTTCAACAGGTCCACGTGCCTCTTCCACAACAAACCATGTTATTTATGCCCATTGCATTTGCCAGAAAGTTTTTAATATCATTTCACGCTCCATTTTGGCGCAGCTGACTCTCAAATGTGCTTCCCAAGTCCATACTCTTGAAATTTCATAGGAAAGGGTAGTCAATACCCAAGTTTCATGCAGTATTTTACACCAGTTCTCTTTGAACAAAGGATGTACATCACCATCAATTGCAAACCAGCTAAAGAATACACTAGCTTTTGAAGAATATATAAAGCAAGTTCATGTTGATAAAAGGCTAGGCACTGAAGTACAAATTTCTCTTGAGAATCATCATTGAGATTAAGAACAACATCATAGTCTTTCACCACATTTTTTTAGTCTCCAAAAGCATGCCAGCAAGATGCTCACAAGTATAAGTATTAAGAGCTATCCCAATTTATTTTCAAATTCATGCACCATATCACTTAGCCCATATCCCTTTTAAAAAACCTTCATGACACAAAAATGCCTCCTTGTAAGGAAATCCACTATATTTAAATCATATCAACATATAATTTAAAATAAACAATCCACCTTGCTTCAAAAACCGTGACGCTGCAAATCAGGTCGGGCCCCAAAGTGGGCTCGGCTAAAAAAAAATGTTTTCATTCAACTAACCCTTGAAATGCCTCGGACACCTTGAACATACCTCTGGAGTTGATCTGCATAGTTTTCTGATCACTGAAACTCAATCTGCAACAGTCAGACAAATGTGTCACATTTTCACATTTAAACCCAAAGAGGCGTTTCAAAACTAATCAGAACACCTTCCTGGACTTAACAAACTGATAGGCGTGTACTCTGATATGTTAACTTTCATCCTGCAAAACCATTCCTCATGATGAATCCTGGGTGATGAGATATTAATTGTTGAATTTGATTAAATGGCTCTGTCAGCATTTAAACCTGATAAAATCCAAGTGCAGGGACCACAAAATGCCTTTACTAAAAATATCAAATGATCTCCGTAGATCCTCAAATCTGGGGTATAGATACTTTGAAGTACAAGGAAGACAAACTGCAAATGGATTGGGCTTACCAAACTGAGCAAATGGATTCATAGGGACTTGAAATGTGGCATGTGGACACACCTATATGTATACAATTTAATGCACTTTTAATTACAACATGACGATCTACTGGTCACAAAATGCAAAGCCTCAAAATAGGCCACTTAGTAAAATCTGAATTTGTGCATAGAACAACTTTCGGTCCACCCCTTGAAATGGGTATTTGACAAACTAATCTAAACTGAATTCTAAAAGTTGTAACCCACTGTATAGGCCAGATGAAAGGTGTACAACAAGTTTACAAAGCTTTACCTCCTTATAATCAACTAGCCATATTTTACCCTTCTTCAAACTAAGCCATCTGAATGAGATCTTGTAAGTGGTCTTTTGAAAGTGCAGAAGCAAAATTTTGAAATAGGCCTCTCAAAATACTCAAATTTTATGAGTCCCAACAGTGGCTCTAACTGGGGATGGTTTATTGCAACATCAATACAAGAATCTAGAAACTTTGGTTAAGAAGACCACCCAAAAATAGATCACTTCTCTTCTTCTCAAAAACATGGGTTCCTTATTCTACCAAAATAGTAGGGTACCTTATTCAAAACCACACAACTGAAAGCAAAGCGACTATACAAAATGTACAAACATACTTACAACTAATTATAAACTTACTCCAAAAAATCTTTGTAGTTGCCTCTGTCAAAAATTTGATTCTCATCACCCGATATCATGATCCAAACAAAGGCGCCTTTTAACAACAACTAAGCATAATCCTTATAATCAACCCCTTTCATCTCATTACTACAACAGCTGGTGTGCACACCTTTTGCCTGATTTTGAACTTTATAGCCACACACTACTTCAACAAAAGTAAAATCATGAGACAAATCACTATAAAGGTCTTCCCACAAGCTGCCATACATTTCACTATCCCAATCAACTCTATCCTTTGCAAGGGTATCATCATGTTGAATTTCAAAAATAAAACATTCATTTTCAACATTGTAGTTCTCATCAGCACATGCCTTGTTATCATTTAGATTCATAGAATGCGGTACATTAATAACCGATTGATGCAAACAAAGAATATAAACATTTTGGTCCAGATGTGGTACTTCACTATGCTAATCACACTTTATACTATCCTTGTTCATAAAACTCAATACATCAGTATTCTCAATATCCCATTCATGGAAAAGAATGCATACCTCTGGCTGAAACAAATCCTCAGCTAAGTCTTTCTCATTCATACATACATCCACCTGAAAAACTTCCATTTGTGGTATGAAATAATCATCACACAGCCCATGCCTCTTATCTTCATCATGAAATAATTTTTCACAACACATGTTACCATTGTTGGCAACTTCATCAGCATCAAAAACTTGTTCAATACAAGGGGAAACTTCAGCATTTTCATCAATGACATCAGCACTATGAACATTTATATCAAAGGCAAAGAACTCCATATCTGGTCCAAGCATACTATCAACATTCACATCCTCTTCATGCTATGTCAAACCTTGAAAATATTCAAATATAGCTTCATTTAAATCTGAAAATGAAACATTATCTGCACTTTCACATATGTTTTTATCTTCAAAAATACTTTCATTTTCAGATTCATGACTAAGATACATAACTTGATCTCCTCTTATATCATCTTCACAAGATGAATAATAAGAATTCTCATAGGTATCCTCAGCTGTATGACTGGCATTCATTTGTTGATCACAAGAAAAGGAATAACTTGTGCCAAGATCATTCTTATTCTAAAATTGATCTTCATTGCTCATTTGTACATCTCCAAAGTGCTGAAAATCAAACTCATTGTCCTCATGATCAGCAGCATCACTCCATTCGGAAACACATTCATCACTGGGTATGCTTGTATTGAGAACACCACTAGCATCATTCACAATTTCATTTTCAGATTTATCCAACTCAATCAAATCCTGAATTACATCATATTGCACATCCTTTTGTGATAAAAACATGAGCTAATTGATAACTTCTTTATTTGAACACATTGCATCATTATCATCCTCACTTGCATAATCAACAACACTTGGTGATACCTTAGTATTTGGTACTTCAACATCAAATACATTAGCAGCATGTAAAGACCGATGGTCATCACCATAATTGTTCTCATTATCATTATCCTTGGGAGATGCATGATTAACTTCATAATTTGCAGTCACATAATCAGCATAGTCGGCATACAAATCAAATGGTGCATATCCTTTATATATATATCTATCTATGTAACAACATTATCACAAAATTTCCCACTGATCATTCCATCACTACTGTAAGAGACAACTAGCATTGACAGAAGAGATTCTTGACTCTCATTTAACTTTGAATCACATATATCAGTAAGACCGTTTTGAATAGCAAAGCTTGACACACTTTGACAAAGAATGTTTTGCTTCGCTTCACATTTACTTTCACCATTGAAGAAGCAGCAGACAAATATTTCTTTGAGATCCCAAATTTTAAATTGTTTTCAATGTCCCTAGCTGTGTTAAAAGCTTCATGCAAAGTTTTGGGTTCCTTATCTCTTAATAGGAAACTCATCTTCTTGTCAAAAGCACTCATGTAGATCTCCAAGCATGCTCCATCATTAAACTTATACTTGCTAGAAGATTTAGACATTTTTTGTGAAAACTTGATATTAAATGTCGGTACCAATTCCCCTTCCTTGATTTGTATGTACATGAATCTTCTCAGCATATCAAAATCACCCACCTTTTCAGCAAATTGGGCTATAAAGTCAATTGTTAGTTCATCCCATGAGGAAATACAATTTGTTGGCAAAAAAGAGAACCAATCTCTTGCATCTTATTTCAATGACTGGACAAATAATTTCATTCACACATCTTCTTGACAAACTTCAAAAGCTCCCATCAAGTCAGAAAATCTTTTCAAATGTTGACATGCTGATTCTGATTTCTTCCCGCTAAATATTGGCAAATTCTTTCTAATTTATGTAGGTATAATATTTGGGTAACCCGGAATACCTTAAAAGTTCAAAGCAGCATAATGGTTCATTTTAAAACTTCTCTTATAAAATGGCTATGACATTTCAGTAGGCATGGCTATATGTGGAAATATACAAGGCTGAAAAACTTCACTACACATTTCTACTTGCTTCCACAAATAATTATACAACCTTGTGTCGAATAACAAAACACTCAAACATGTATCATCATACTAATCTATTCATAACATTGCTTGACATAAAGTTTCTCCAAATTTGCATACTACAACAGAATATATATGCTGGAAACTACGGCAAAATAGATATGTAAATAGACTTGTAATTCCTCTTTTTACCTCTTTACTAGTGTTGTTCACTTAATGGGAAAACTATTTTACTCATGCAAATTTTCAGAAGAAAATATTTTGCATTGAAACTTATTAAAGTACCTAGATATTTGCAGCTATAAGACTTGTAGATCTAAATATTTATTCACATTTTTAGCATGGTCTTTTACCTCAGAGTTACCACTTTTTTATAGAGGACATTTTGAATAGAAAAATGTCACTCAAAACATATTAAGTTCTTTATTTCTCCATCAATCTTGCTGAAACAAATTCACTCTAGGCTATTTAACATAAATCTGGAAAATGCATCAAACTTATGTGTGAACTATAATCTTTTACTACACTTTTATTTGCAATCTTTTATGATGAGAGCACCATGTCTGAGCATGCAACCAATTTAATTATCTGCATCTTAATATGATTCATCAAATAATCTACTAATCTTGTGAAAATCTTGGAACACAAACTTCCTGCAAGCACTGGTACAAAGACTAGAGTCGCCACCCAATTATGACATTGCGAAAAATTTTATAAACAACTACAAGGACTTCTTACAACTCTCAGCAATATATAGTTTTTAATTCATCACAAGAAACTTTTTCTCGTAACAGACAACACCATTACAATCTCAAAACATAATACTAAATCCCTCAACCATAAAAGACATTTTCAATGTTATGCAATCTCAATGGACTGACTAACTGGATGAAATTATGCAATTACTATCAACCATCCCCAGCAGAGTCGCCATTTTTGTTGTTCTCAAAAATGAGTAACCCAAGTTCACCTACAATTTATCTCTGAAATAGCCAATCTCATACAATGAAGAACTTTTAGACTTGGACAACATGACAGGGATCTAAATCCTTCTCCTCTTCAGGCTCTGCAAAACCTAGGTGGGTGTACCTTTGATGCATTGAGTCAGACCCATTACACACAAGACAGCATCAACAAAAGTAGATGAATCTCAAAAGGCTCAACAAAAAGGGGGTTACTACAGATGGGCTAGATCTACATTGACATCTCAACTAAATTGGAGCATGAGATAGGTGGAACATTACCACAGAACATAAAGTAAAAGATATTTTGATTCAATTTTAAAATTGATGCTCTGACAATCCTTCAACATTACAAAAGACCAGTGCCTTATCCTAGCCACAGAGTCATGCATAAAACTCGAAGAGAAATTTCAGATGCAAGCTACTTTCCACATTAAATTTTCATGTATTAATGCATTACATCAATACAATCCTCTGCTTTGTCACAAAATCATACTTACATATCCAATATACACATTCAAGATCATTAATGTTGGGTTTCAAGATTTAAATCCTTCCTTGAAGAATACCCAAAAGACAAACATTACACTCTCAAAGAAGACTGAAAGAGACAAATCCAAATTATCCTTGATAAAATGAAGTTGTATAAATCTAAATGCCATTTTGGAGACAATTTTGTGGAAACTCACACATGCCTTGCATATGTGTAAACCTGCAAACTGAAACAAAACCTACAACAAAGACACCATTGGAAACCCAAAAGAAACACAGTGTCATTTGCAAAAAATGAAAAATGTCATCACTGGAACCTGCAATTTTGGATTTATCCCTTGGAGAAATTCTCCAAAAACTAGGAACCCTTACAAATGAGAAGAACTGAGAATATGAAGAAGAAGGAAAAGACCAGATTTGCATCACAAATTGTCAAGTGTCCTCTTTCCCCAACTAAAAAAATTATTTGCATCATTCCCATGGAAATTGCACTCAAAGTATTTGACATGTGTTGAAACTTATTGTAGAAAATAACTCCTCATTTTGAGAGCTTTCCAATGATATATAATATGCCTATATTTGGGTAAAGAATAACCCCTCCAGTGAATTAATCTCAAATGCCCCTCTACACAACCAATCATTTAAATCTTTGCAATTTTCACAATAGTTGGAACTATACATTTAATTTTAATTTTTCCTTTGTTTTGTGTCCATCCATGCCACGTTTCAACTTCTGGTTCGCTCGCAGATCCACCTGTTCGCCACCTCACCTACCAACTCACCTTAGGTCGGACCCACCACTGGTCTTTGGTCGCCTTGTCGCCAAGTCATGACGGGTAATTGGCAAGCAAGTTCCCTTCGCGGATTAGCGACCACCGTTGGATCAACTCCAACTTGCTTGATCATTGACCTTCATCTTATGCCATTTGTCACAAAATATAGGCGCCTTAGTCTGCATGCGTGCACGTGCCTAGGGTGCACTAGGCGCTCAACTTCCACTTGCCAAAAGCCTTCAAGCTCATGACACTTGATATGTGTGGGGCTTCTAATTTAAATACAAAAAATACCCTCCCCACAACCAATGTGGGATAACACTCCTCCCACGCCTATTGATGTGCGCTAGAGCTCCCGTCGTGGCAAGGCATGGAGGACGCAAGTAGAGGCTAGAGTTTGGCAATACACCTGCCAAGGGTATTTGCCTGGAAGTTTCAAATGCCTTTCCTCCTTAAACCTTGCGCTGGGGGAATGTTGGCTTCACACTTGCCAGGTGCATTTGCTTGAATCTTTCTAAAGTCTTTCAACACCACGCAGGGGTATGTTGGCTTTAAGTTTACCAATTACATTTGTTGAAAGTTTCTAAGGCTTTTAAATCCCCAAATTGGTTAGCGCAGGCTGGAGGAGTAAGTGGGCAGGGTGCGCAGGCCATGCACCTGCCAATAGCATTTGCTTGATAGTTTCTAACATCATTTCCTCACTTAACCACGTGCTGGAGAATGTTGGGCAAGGGTAGTGGGATTTGGTTTTATGCCTGCCAACTCCTTCTTGAAAGTTTCTAAGTCTTTTCAACAGGTCCACATGCCTCTTCCATAAAAAACCATGTTATTTATGCCCATTGCATTTGCCAGAAAGTTTTTAATATCATTTCACGCTCCATTTTGGTGCAGCTGACTCTCAAATGTGCTTCCCAAGTCCATTCTCTTGAAATTTCATAGGAAAGGGTAGTCAATACCCAAGTTTCATGTAGTCTTTTACACCAGTTCTCTTTGAACAAAGGATGTACATCACCATCAATTGCAAACCAGCTGAAGAATACACTAGCTTTTGAAGCAATATATAAAGCAAGTTCATGCTGATAAAAGGCTAGGCACTGAAGTACAAATTTCTCTTGAGAATCATCATCGAGATTAAGAACAACATCATAGTCTTTCATCACATTTTTATAGTCTCCAAAAGCATGCCAGCAAGATGCTCACAGGTATAAGCATTAAGAGTTATCCCAATTTATTTTTAAATTCATGCTCCATATCACTTAGCCCATATCCCTTCTAAAAAACCTTGATGACACACAAATGCCTCCTTGTAAAGAAATCCACTATATTTAAATCATATCAACATATAATTTAAAATAAACAATCCACCTTGCTTCAAAAAACGTGATGCTGCAAATCAATTCGGGCCCCAAAGTGGGCCCAGGTAAAAAAAAATTGTTTTCATTCAACTAACCCTTGAAATGCCTTGGGCACCTTGAACATACCTTTGGAGTTGATCTGCACAATTTTCTGATCACTTAAACTCAATATGCAACTGTAAGACAAATGTGTCACATTTTCACATTTAAACCGAAAGAGGCATTTCAAAAATTGGTCAGAACGCCTTCCTAGACTTCACCAACTGATAGACATGTACTCTGATATGTTAACTTTCATCCTGCAAAACCATTCCTCATGACGAATCCCAGGTGATGAGATATTAATTGTTGAAATTGATTAAATGGCTCCGTCAGCATTTGAACTTGATAAAATCCATGTGCAGGGATGTGTGGGGGAAAAAGTGACACTAAGCAAACATGCCCTAATCTCACTTTCAATCACACACTTGTGGAATACAAAAGAGCCTAGAGGTATCACACAATTGGCTACTTCTTTTTGTGGAAGAGAGAGCCACAGGCTACCTATTAGGATTTCTATTCCTTTGTTGCAAATGATAGATAGAATGATGCAAGTTCAATTCCTAACCCCAAAGTGCAAGTACGAACTAATAACAAGATTGCAGAATAGAACTTAAACAATGGAAAGCTGTAAACACAAGGACAAGACAAGAATGCAAATGCGTACCTGGAGTTAAAATCTGAGTGAAAATGTTCAGGACGGGGGTGCGGGCGCCACTGTCCTGATTCTTCCCCTGAAACTGTTGTTTTGCAACCTGAAAAGCTGTCAAAAATGCTGAAACTTCTTGTCTGACAGAAGGACCAGGGTGCCCAGCGCCCCTATCCCACGGACCAGGGCACCCAGCACCCCTGTCCTGGTAGGACCAGGGCGCCCCACGCCCCTGTCTTGGTCTTTGCTCTGAAATTTGGTGCGGGGCTTGGTTTCCGTCTGCTTCCGTCAGATCTGCAACTTGCGGCGTTGTCCGAATCCCGAAATCTATACTTATATCTGAAAATGTGTGTTGGGCGGCTATGTAGGGTTTTGCCTTAGTCAAACCCCCGCTTTGGTGATTTCCACCTCCACAAATAGCCAAGTTGTATTGTAAAAGTAATGTGTGCAGACCTTGTGTGTGTGCAAGATCCTAAAATGCAAGTAAGCAAACTAGAGCAACCTAGAAAGTAAACCCTAATTGCTTATAAATGATAATGTAAATGCTCCAAATCAAGATGCAAAGTGATCTAAAGCATGAATACAAATGATATAATGAGGCTTATGCAAAGACATGAAAACAACATGAAATCATACCCAACCCCAAGGGAGGGGTACAAGCCAATCTTTAGTCGGTGATCCCCTATTGCTCTTCAATGTCTTCAAAGCCCTAAATGGATGAATGAAATTGATGAATGCTTGATGGATGGATGTTGAATGTTGTTGAAGTCTCCAAAGATCTGCTCTTTTGCTGCATAGAAGGCCCCTGAAACCAAAATTCGGATCCTTTCAAATGAAGAAAGAGAGCTCTTATATATGAAACCCTAGGTCTTAATTTCAACTTTTGGCCGACCTAGAGATTGAATCTCCTGCCAATTTCTTGGGGTTAAGCTTTATTTTATGATTGGATCGCGCTCCTAAAATTTTGGGAAAAATGTCCGGGACCATGTGTATGCCGAGCGCCATGGTCCCAACAACTTTTCACCAAATTTTCAAGGTCGTTGGATATGATGATTTTAGAGCGAATCCCGAAGTTACAGGTGATTTCGAGATGTTTTGACCCCCGAAATCAAGCCCCCAAGTTCAAAATAGGACCTAATTAGGGTTTTTGATTAAATGATGTATTGGAAGAATAAAATGAAAGGGGCACACTTTAATGAAAGGGCCCAACTTTATAATGTGGAAGATGATGAAATAGGACCTTAGACCTAATTAATTTGATTAATTAAGTGCTAAAGGGGAAATGCAATGCAAAATGCAAAATGCGCAAAGGCAGGTGCTAAACTAGGTGTGAAATTGTACCACCCTAGCAAGTGCGTACAATTTATGACGCTACATTTAGCCCCCACTTTAGCGGTCATATGAACACTACATGCATATGCAAGCTAAAGTACAAAAAAGTAAACATTATTTGAAAAATGATATATCCATAAGTCTGTCGAACGAAGCCCCCAGCGGTATCTGCAGTACACAGTTAGGAACCGCACCCTACAAAACACACATTAGATCACAAAATCACCTAATGCTTACTAAGGAAGGTGATGAAAATTTGAGGATAGCTATATGCCCCCCCTGTTTCGGCTTGCTAATTTTAGTGAGTTGAAACAGGGTATCATGTTTACCACTTCGAATTGTTAAAGAATATTGATGACAAATGCTCGCAAGAAGATTTGATATGAGATCAAAAACTAATGGAGAATCATTTGGTAAGAAAGAGGACTAAACCTCAATTCCAACACAACAAAGAGTGTGAGGATTCGAGAGTAATCTAACACCAGATGAAGGATGTAAATGGAAACAAAATGCAAAGAAAGGAAAAAAGCATGAATATACACATTGGTGATCCACGAGAAGAATAGTGAGAGAGAAAACATGGACTTCTCGCCCCTAGATCTTGCCTAGGTGATCCATGGGAAAAAGGACATGGAAAACTAGCCCCTAGAGTCTGTCTAGGTGATCCATGTAAGGGAGGAGAGTGAGAAAGTTTAGTCTTATGCCACTAGTTCCACTCAACCTCGTGCATGTGTGTGTACGGGAGGTTAGAAGCACCTCATAGGAGTCTATGCCCGAGTATGCTACAACCTATATATGTATAGTACAAAAGCGTGACATCTCGCTCTAAGAGTCTATGCTCTGGTTCCAAGAATAATCACCTTGCATAAAATAAAAATGGAGACATCTCGCTCTAAGAGTCTGTGCTCTGGTTCCGAGAATGACCCATTGCTCAAAAAGTGTAATGTTTATGTCATAAGTAAAGTAGAACAAGGATACCTACCTTCATCGCAAAAGAAGATACCCCAAAAGTGCAACAATGTCATAGATCCAAGCAAGGGAGTTTTTGCACTCTTTAAGCAAGGATAAGATAGTTGAAAAGGGATATCTTGTAGTATGTGTAAAGGAGATCCTTAGAGGAGAAGAGATCTTTGTACAAAAGACACCTATCCCCGAGAGGAATTGTTTTAGACAAATATAACACCTTCTAGAATAAGACAAAGCAAAGAATAAGAATGCAATACTTCCTTCTTTTGTGAGGTGAGAGTAATTCCTAATGAAGGATGACGCTCTTTTTAACCCAATTGGGAGAGTGAATTCATTATGGATGTATTTTACCAAGTGCAAAAGAGGTTGTAGTCAAGGACTTACACCTCTTGTAAGAGAGAATCCTTGAACAAACAACAACAAATGCATACAAGGAATAACATCAAGTAATAAAGTTCACACCATCCACGAAATAGGAAAAAGTGGATCCTTAGATAAAAATAAGGAAAGATCATCGCCTCCCAAGGATAAGGACAATGAGAAGGACTTACACAATCTTCTAGGGAGAGATTTAGACATAAGCAAAATGTACTACATACTCACATGAGTTCATGCAAGCAAGACAATAGTGTATGTAAAATGTTCCTCATAAGAAGTGGGTAGGATAAGAAAGAGAATACACATCTTCTCCCATATCTAGGAAAAGAGGATTCTAAAGAAAAGATGATCAATATTTCCACACTATTACCCCAAAAGGAAATTTTAACCATAACAGGAAAAGATGTATGAAATCACTCTTGTCCCCATAGGAACAAGAGATAACATAGAAAATTAGTCTATTTTGTTGCTTCAAAAATATGATTGCACTTGAAATTGTACCATCATGAATGACAATGAGCCCCCAGTAAATGAGCTACCAATGTCACATAATGATGAGCAACATAATAGCCATTAATGTTATTTAAAGACATGACAAATTGAATGAGGTATTTGAAAATGCTCAACCATAAGTGAGATCAAAAACATGTATAAAATGATAAAAATTGAAGAAGAAAAGTCACAAGGAATCTTAGAAGAGGGATGAGTGTAATTTATTAGAGCCTTATCCCTGGAGGAAAGGACTTTATGATGAATAGGAGATAAAGATTCATAAGTGAATTTAGAAATTTGAGGGGATTCATAAAGAGATTTGGTCATCGCCAAGATTTCCTTATGAGAGGAATGAGAGTTGATAGAAGTAGAAGATGATTTAGTTGAAGTGAGATCATCATCACTACTAAATATAGCATTCACATTGAGAGATGGTCTTTTAGATGCTTTGGTGGGCTTAGAAAGATTATATCCAAGTCCAAATGAATATTCATGCATGTTATGTTCTAAAGGAACTTTAATTCCTTGTTCATTTGTGCCACAACCATTTCCACTATAGCCACTCTTAGCCAAAATATGAAAACCACGACCATAACGATTAGCCATTTCAGAAAGAAAAGGTGGTTTTTCATAAGACAAAGAATCAAATTCTTCAGAATTAGAGGTGTGAGGAGAAGAAGTTTGAGAAGCGGCCACAAAATTATTGCTCATAGGTTCAAGTAAGACTGATTGATCTCTAGTTTCTTCCTTCTTTTTAACTTTAAGCTCTCTAGGAGGAACCCTATACTCACCTACAAAGGTGGGATTGAAATCAAGAGATACCCAATCGTCTTCTGCGAGAACCTTCTCAGGATCAAAAGCCTTTTCATGTGTAGATTCAAGTTGAGAAGAATCTTCTTCAGGAACTTCAGACTCATCCAAAGAATTTTGATTATCAGAGGGTGATGATTCATCCATAGGTATCTTGTTTAACGAGTCATCACTAGAAGAGGAAGGCTTAGAAGAACTCCCTTTGGAAGTAGATGTTTGCAAACAAGCCTGAAGATTAGTATCACCTATCAAGGTATATGTCTTATTGTTATAAATAAATTTAACTTGTCTATGCAATGTAGAGGGGACAGCTTGCATACTGTGAATCCAAGGCCTCCCTAATAACAAGTTGTATGTTAGATTTCCCGACATAACATGGATAGGAGTAGGCAAAGTAACAGGTCCCACTGTGATGGGTAAGGTGATAATACCTAATGAAGACTTAGCCACATTATCAAAGCCTCGAATGGGACGAGAGTCAGGCTCAATAAGGGATGTATCCACATTCATCTTATGCAATAGATTGATGTTACACACATTAAGGCCAGAGCCATTATCTACCAGTGTTCGTCTTATAGCAGTGTCATTTATGATAACCACAATCATCAAGGGATCATATTCATGTTGAATTTCACTAGTAGGCAATTCATCTTGAGTAAACACAATTTGAGCTTTAGGATTCATCACAGAGTTAACCAAAGATACTATATTACTAGATGTATTAGGTGGAGGAACATTCAAATCTTTCAAGGCATCTTGTAACATTCCATGATGAACGGAAGAAGTTTGGATCAAATCCCAAAGGGATATCTTAGCAGGGGTAGCTTTAAGTTGTTCTATGAGATCATATTCTTTACTGAGAACTTGTGAAATACATGGAGCTTGCGGAAGAATCGGTTGAGAAGGAGGAAGTGAAGTTGGGATAACTAGAGGAGGATTAGGTTGCCTATTGTTTCTTGTGTTATAGGTATGAGCAACCGCATTATAACTCTCTCTAGTCAGTTGCTTAGCATACTCATAAGGGCTCTTAGTAGAATAACCTCCTTGCACAGTAATAATAGGTTTCTTAGGAGTGCAAAAAGAATCATTAGCATAACCACCTTGAACCACTAAGATAGGCTTATTTAAAGGTTGAGAATTTTGAGAAGGACAAGCACCTTGGATAGTGAAGAGAGGTTTGTTAGGTGTTTCATTCACATGTATCAAATTGATTGAGGATGGTTTAGGGGAATGAACAAAAGTGTTGGAAGAATTATTGATAGTCTTCTCTTGCACTAAAATCTTATCACGAATTGAATCAATTTTAGGAGAGAGACAAGGGGTAGGCATTGATGTTCTAGTAGGCAGAGTAATACTAGGAAAGGTCATATCATCCTCTATCATCAAAGGATCTACATGGGGAATAAACTCTCTAGGAGAAGGATCAACATTACTCTCTAAAGTCTCACTTTTGAGAGGGAGATCTTTGAAAGAGATGTTAACCATCTTGCTTTGAACTAGGGTTTCCTTCTGAGTAGAACCAAGTTGAGGAGAGGGAAATGCTTTATTTTTAGAGGGAGAATAATTGAGATTCAAGGAAGGTGAGACGCTATCAAGGGAGTTTTCAATCTTGATTTCATCCCCTTTGGCTAGGGTTCTCTCACGAGGTAGAGAATAATCTACACCTTCTTCTAATGGTTCATCCCAAATAGTGAAGTGGTTGAAAGGAATGTTTGAAGTATTGTCAATTTCGGGAGAGGAGATAACATTGTTTATTAATTCCTCGTCCTTAGGAGGGAGAGGATCAATAGATGTGTTAAACTCATCCTCTTTCCTCAAAATATGTTCAATATGATCATTAGGGGAGAGAGAATTAAGGAAATTGCTTATTATTTCATCTTCTTTCTCTAAGGGATGCTTATGGGTAAGACAAACTTTAGGAGAAGGGTAAGCATTTATCATTAATTCATCATCTCTAGTGGGAATTTTGTTGGAAAAGGAAATGCCATCACTAGGAAATGTAGGGATAATGTCATCTTCTTGCACAAAAGGATCCTCATGAAGGGATTGTTTTTTAGGAGGAACATGAACATATTTCTCCAAAGATTCATGCTTAGGAAGGAGATCTTTGAAAGAAGTGTTCATAACCTCTTGTTGCACTAACATGCCCCCATTGGAAGGACCAACTTTAGGAGAAAATAAGTCAATGTCCATCAATACCTTTTCACTTAGAGCGGAATCATGTAGGGAAGGTGAAGTAACGTTAAGAAAGGTGTTTATGATATCGTTCTCTTCCTCTAGGATAGCTAAATAGGAAGGGCACATTTTAGGAGAATTGTCAAGATCACTCTTAAAGTCTTCATCCTTAGAGCATGGGAGAGTCTCAAAGGGATTGGTAGCAACTCTTTTAGGCACTAAAATGTTGTTATAGATGGGGGAAGGTTCTTTAGGAGAAGGAAAAATTGAAGCAAAGGAAGCTAACCCATTATCACGTCTATGAAATGAATGCATCATGATAACAATTTTCCTCTTTCAAATGATAACACATGCAAAATAGAAGGAAATGTTTAATTTTAACCAATGCAAGCACTTAGAATGTATATTTAGAAAATGAAATTTATGATTCAAATGAGTTCCTAAATCAGATTTGAAATTATTGATCCCAATTAAGCTATCCACAAGTTCAACTTTGAATTGAAAAAAATTAGGGTTTTAGCAAAAATTTCCTCTAAATTTTTGAATCTTGCAAGAAATTAAAACTTGTAAATACAAATTTGAATTTGAAATAGCATAAACACTCAAATTTGAAACATAAATCAAAATTAGAGAAGATTGGAGTTCACGTTGGGTTCACCAAAATGTGTGGGGGAAAAAGTGACACTAAGCAAACATGCCCTAATCTCACTTTCAATCACACACTTGTGGAATACGAAAGAGCCTAGAGGTATCACACAATTGGCTACTTCTTTTTGTGGAAGAGAGAGCCACGTAATACCTATTAGGATTTCTATTCCTTTGTTGCAAATGATAGATAGAATGATGCAAGTTCAATTCCTAACCCCAAAGTGCAAGTACGAACTAATAACAAGATTGCAGAATTGAACTTAAACAATGGAAAGCTGTAAACACAAGGACAAGACAAGAATGCAAATGTGTACCCAGAGTTAAAATCTAAGTGAAAATGTTCGGGACGGGGGTGCGGGCACCACTGTCCTGATTCTGCCCCTGAAACTGTTGTTTTTGCAACCTGAAAAGCTGTCAAAAATGTTGAAACTTGTTGTCTGACAGAAGGACCAGGGCGCCCAGCGCCCTTGTCCTGGTAGGACCAGGGCACCCCACGCCCTTGTCCTGGTAGGACCAGGGCACCCCACGCCCCTGTCCTGGTCTTTTGCTCTGAAATTTGGTGTGGGGCTCGGTTTCCGTCTGCTTCCGCCGGATCTGCAACTTGCGGCGTCGTCCGAATCCCGAAATCTATACTTATATCTGAAAAGGTGTGTTGGGCGGCTATGTAGGGTTTTGCCTTAGTCAAACCCCCACTTTGGTGATTTCCACCTCCACGAATAGCCAAGTTATATTGTAAAAGTAATGTGTCCAGACCTTGTGTGTGTGCAAGATCCTAAAATGCAAGTAAGCAAACTAGAGCAACCTAGAAAGTAAACCCTAATTGCTTGTAAATGATAATGTAAATGCTCCAAATCAAGATGCAAAGTGATCTAAAGCATGAATACAAATGATAGAATGAGGCTTATGCAAAGACATGAAAACAACATGAAATCATACCCAATCCCGAGGGAGGGGTACAAGCCAATCTTTAGTCGGTGATCCCCTATTGCTCTTCAATGTCTTCAAAGCCCTAAATGGATGAATGAAATTGATGAATGCTTGATGGATGGATGTTGAATGTTGTTGAAGTCTCCAAAGATCTTCTCTTTCGCTGCATAGAAGGCCCCTGAAACCAAAATTCGGATCCTTTCAAATGAAGAAAGAGAGCTCTTATATATGAAACCCTAGGTCTTAATTTCAACTTTTGGCCGACCTAGAGATTGAATCTCCTGCCAATTTCTTGGGGTTAAGCTTTATTTTATGATTGGATCGCGCTCCTAAAATTTTGGGAAAAATGTCCGGGACCATGTGCACGCCGGGCGCCATGGTCCCGACAACTTTTCACCAAATTTTTAGGGCCGTCGGATATGATGATTTTAGAGCGAATCCCGAAGTTACAGGTGATTTCGAGATGTTTTGACCCCCGAAATCAAGCCCCCAAGTTCAAAATAGGACCTAATTAGGGTTTTTGATTAAATGATGTATTGGAAGAATAAAATGAAAGGGGCACACTTTAATGAAAGGGCCCAACTTTATAATGTGGAAGATGATGAAATAGGACCTTAGACCTAATTAATTTGATTAATTAAGTGCTAAAGGGGAAATGCAATGCAAAATGCAAAATGCGCAAAGGCGGGTGCTAAACTAGGTGTGAAATTGTACCACCCTAGCAAGTGCGTACAATTTACGATGCTACAAGGGACCACAAAATGCCCTTACTAAAAATATCAAATGATCTCTGTAGATCCCCAAATCTGGTGCATAGATACTTTGAAGTAGAAGGAAGACCATGGAATGCTCAGTTAGATCGAGAAGCTAATAGGGTGAAAATGGTGAGCTCATAAAAATAGCCACTTTAACAGATGTAACAATGAAAGTGTAGAAAAGTGAATAAAATGGCTCAAGAAACCATCTTGGAAAACTGATGAAACGGATTGGTAGGAGCTTCAAACTGGAAACATAGCGTTTCTTTCATACTGGTAGTACCCTGGAATGAATATTTTGATATAACACTCAATTTGGCATTTATTGCACATATGCAAAGTGATGCTTTGACTAGCTGTTAAAACAAGGACTTATGCAAACAGCGCAAACTGCAAATGGATTGGGCTTACCAAACTGAGCAAATAGATTCATAGGGACTTGAAATTTAGCATGTGGACACACCTATATACATACAATTTAATGCACTTTGAATTTAAACATGACAATCTACTGGTCACAAAATGCAAAGCCTCAAATTAGGCCACTTACTAAAATCTGAATTTGTGCATAGAACAACTTTCAGACCACCCCTTGAAATGGGTATTTGACAAACTGATCTAAACTGTATTCTAAAAGTTGTAACCCACTGCATAGGCCAAATGAAAGGTGTACAACAAGTTTCCAAAGCTTTACCTCTTGATAATCAACTGGCCCTATTTTACCCTTCTTCAAACTAGGCCATCTGAATGACATCTTGTAAGTGGTCTTTTGAAAGTGCAGAAGCAAAATTTTGAAATGGGCCTCTCAAAATACTCAAATTTTATGAGCCCCAACACAGATGAAGAACCTAGAAGAAGATGCAATCAAGAATGCTGAGAAGGAATATGAGAAGAGAAGGATTGCAATTTTGATCAAGGAAATTGACAAAGACATGGTAGGTCTTAGTGACAATATGGAACAGATAAAAGATGGACTCAAGACCAGAGTTAAAATACTAACTACAATTTGTAATTTTTCATTATTTTTTGATGATATAGAGAAGAATATCAAGGTAGTATAGAAGGCAATAAAGGTTATGAGTGAATCATTTGATCCTCTAAATGATTCAGCTACAATTTTTGGCCATTCTATTGTAAGTGTACAACATAAGTTGAAGTCATATAAGGCGGAAAAGGTTAAAAGGACTACAACTCTACAAGAGTTACAGACACATTTAGTCCCCAACTTGCAAATTTTATAGAGAGGCTACAAGGAAATAGAGGCAATATTGTTGAGACTGGAGATGAGTACTCTAGATACCATGGAGGAACTTGCCTACCAGATTCAGACACACATTGAGATCACATCCTCTCTTTTGGCAACATGGGATAATGACTTCAGGATTTGAAGATTAATTTTGATGACATTTTTTCTAAAATGTAATATGTAACCTATTGACTCTTAAACACTTTGCATCGATAATACAAATTTTGGTCTATTGTATTCATTTTGTTTCACATGTATTTGCTTACCTTTGTCATTATTGTCAAAGGGGGAGTAGTATATTTAAAGTTAAAATTTTGTAATAGCATGCAAATTCTAAGGGGGAGTTTTTATTTTTGAGTTTTGAATTTTGAGTCATGAGTCATAATTTTTGTAAGGTAACACTTCGACAAATGTTTTCCTAAGTGTTGCCATCAACGCCAAAGAGGGAGATCGTTGGCTTGATGATGATTTTTTTGTAATAGGTTGATTGATGACTTGTATTGTGTTGTCATTAATGGCAACCATATTTTTTTAGTCGTCTAAGTCTTTTAGTCCAACTGGTAGAGGAAGTAGTCAAATAGTGAACTGGTAAAATAGTGACAGAGCAATATTCAAGCGACCAGTACAGAAGATTGGTGAAGAGTTAAGTATTACGGTTTGATACACATGTTCATGACAATAGAATAAATCTATAACTTGAACCGCATCGGCAAATTCAACTGAATGAGTGAGTTATGATATCTGAGCAGTCAGTCTTGAAGAACAGTTAACCAGTAGAGCAAGAGTTACCTAGATCGATAAACCGATAGACTTAACATTTTATTTTTGAGTTAAGTTGTTTGTGGACAATATGAGGAAAGTGTAATGTGCAAGATTGACTAGATACATTGAACCTAGGAAAGTGTTCCAAGGGTTCTTAGCCAACTTAGCAGCTATTTATAAAAAGGAGTATATTGTGTGATGTTGTATGAGATATGAGATCCGAAGTGTGAATGTGATTGTGCGGTTAAAGGTGAAGCTCTGTATTGATGTTTAGTCGGTGTTAGAAGTAGATCTGAAGTGTATCTAATTAGGCATAGAGGTGCTAATAGCAGATTAGTCACTTGTTGTTCCCTAACAGTCGCAGCAAGATAAAATCCTCTAACAAGGTCACTCCTAATAGGGTGCGGTAGGATCCTCACAAGTCCAAAGGTTTTAATCCCTTAATAGGGTCACACATTAACTTGTGTTGTTTAAATCTCATTGTTGGGTAGCTCCTAATAGGGCCGGTCCTAATAGGCCTTATTGTAATAGCTCCTAACCAAGTGTGCTCCTAAAAGAGTGGTTGTAAGACCTTAACCAGTCAGATCCCTATTCTGCAGATAGTTGGTCTTGTGGGTACCAATTCCCACCATGGTTTTTACCATTTGGGTTTCCACGTGAAAAATATTATGTTATGAGTTGCATTCTTTATTGGGTGTTATCTTATGTGGTTATTTTCCTTGCATGCTTGTTAAGTTTCAAATTGATAAAAGTGGTGATCAGATTTGTGTTGTTTTTTTTGCTTGCACTGATTCACCCCCCCCCCCCTCTCAGTGCCTTATAAGTTTATCAAGAAACTGATACATCCACCCAAGCCCAAGCTAGCAGTATCAACCAGTGGAGTTGAGAAAAGGAAAAAGGAGAAGCCTTCAACGGAGTATGTGGTAGCTGAGGAGGAGACAGAGTCGGATGAGGAAGTCCAAAAAGTTAAGACTGCTACTTATGCTAGAGTAGTCAAAAAGCCATCTGATGATGCTCCACCCTCCAAGAAGACAAAGACTCAAGGTGAGCCATCCAAAAATCCTAGAGGAAGCAAGAAGCAGAAATATGAGATAGATGAAGCTTTGGAGTCTAGTAATGTTAAGATCATCCCTCCTAAATCCTTAGAATAAATCAAGAATAAAATTATTAAGGATGGAAAATTGAATAATCTTGCTATATACTATGAGAAAGTTGATGACATGGAGCGGAGGGAAATTGAAGAAGCATTGGTTCAATACATGAATAACTTCAGTAGAGATCTGACAGAACTTTCATCTGAGATTCCTAAATATTTATATGACGTTTTGGATATCTGGAGAAATGTTGCTTGCAGGAAAGATGAAGAAATGCAGGAGTATGTTTTAGTAAACACTTGTTCAGTCATATCAAGGGAGAAAGTTGAAAGATTATTGAAGTTGGGAAAAGAGAAATTCAGAAGCAGGAGGAGGATTAACAAAATTATGCTTGGTAAAATTGATGAAGTTGCAAAAGAGACAGAAAATAATAAGACTTTTTGTGAGAGCTGAGATATGAGGTGAATCAGGTAGACGTTGCCGCCGACCCGGTAGAGCACATTCCTGAAAAACACTTCCATTCTTAAAGTAACTGCAGAAGTCTTTGGTGGTCTGAAGGATCAACCATTTATTGATTTGGTTGAGCAAGATGTTGCACAAGATGCACCTACTAAGAATATAGCAGCAAATATCTCTGATGAAGCTTCTCAGGACCCTCCTAAGATAGAAATAATTGCAAAAATGATAGTTGAGGAGATAGGAAAAGGTTAAAAGGGTGTGATTGTAGAGGTTGAAAAGAAGAAGGGTGATGAACAAACAGAGAAAACTCTAGTAACCATGACTGCGGCAAGTATCACTTACAAAGGTAAGGATATTGATGTAGAGGATGATTACTCTCATGGTCTGGTGGATTTGAGCACCTTATCTCCTCTCCAAGCATTGAAACTTGCCACTCAAGCTCAGATCAAGGGAAGTGAAGACTTGTTGAAATGTTAGTTTGAAGATAAAGAGGTCATCTCTCTTGCAACTAAGGTTTTGGAAAAGCTTTTGCCTAGTTTTAGTCAGTACTATGGTGCTTCTACCTCTGGAAAGATTAAGAACATGTTAAATGTTATTAACACTCATTTTGTATCATTAGAGAAGGTTGCAGAAGAATTTGTATAGAAAAGATTTAATGAGATGAGATTGGAGGAAAAGTTAAAAGAAGTTGAGAGAGACAAAGGGAGCCTAAAGACTGCTATGAAGAGTGTAGAAGAGGCATTGGATGAAGGCGGTAAATTTTTCAAATCATGTATGTTTTTGCCCAAATTTACTCCAGACATTGATTAGAAAATAAGAGACCTTGAGGGTAGTTTAGCCGATATCGGTCATTATTTTGCACCCCAATCAGTTTTTTCGAGTTTCCTTGAAGCACAAATTTTGGGTTATACTGATAAAATAAAGGGTTTAAATAAAGACAAAGAGAAAATTTTGAGTAGAGTGGGAGAACTAAGAAGTCTAATAACTCCCCAGGTGGACACCTCACTTGGAGCACAACATGATGCAATCAATGTCTTAGGTAAACTGGTGCCATCTAAATCTTCAAAGTGTTGAGATTCATGCATTCATGTACAGTGCCCAAATAAGTGTTTTGGAGTGTTTCCTAAGAGGATGGAACCAATATTTGGAATCCTTGAAAGCGAC
The DNA here is from genome assembly GCF_030272615.1 of Cryptomeria japonica. Classification (NCBI taxonomy): domain Eukaryota; kingdom Viridiplantae; phylum Streptophyta; class Pinopsida; order Cupressales; family Cupressaceae; genus Cryptomeria; species Cryptomeria japonica. The sequence goes on along the minus strand of NC_081411.1, from coordinate 473,220,878 downwards.
CTACTCAGACATCTTTAAGTTCATGTAATAAATTGCATTAATTCATTCTTTTGTACATTAGTTTTGGCAGATTCCCACCCTTTGCAATTGATGTCAAAGGGGGGGAGAGAGAGCAGTGAAAAATAGAGAAAGCCATGTTTATTTATGCACATCTTTAGGGGGAGTCAGCCAGTTAGTGAGTGTATATATTTTTAGATTGTCGGGTTGCTTGCAGTGATTGGAGCACTTATTATTGTCTCACAATGAAAAGGTTAGAGCATGATTCATTTTCAATAAACACAAAAACCATTAAAATGAGATATCAAGGAAGATTAAACAAGAACATCATGAAAACAAGACCATATAAATGAAATATACTCATGAAGCTCCCATTGCAAGTAGCTCTTCCTTGTCCTCCTTGCCTCCACGAACTTTGCTAGCTCCAAAGTTTGACAAATGGAGAGTTGGAGAGAGATGTGGATTGCTCTCCTTGTGCTCAACAAGGTAAGTGGATGGATTGTTGGATTATTGGATTTGAGTGATGGATTTAGAAGAGGATGAGAGGAGAATAGAGTAGCATGAGGATGCATGAGAAGTGGATCTCTTTTGTGAGGATAATAAGCTCCAATTTATAGATTGGAGAAGGCCAATGAAGGGCCAAGATTGATTTGATTATGAAGGGTTGAGATTGATTTTGGATAGAAGGCATGGATCAAGGGTGCCTTGGGAAAATAAACAGGAATATAAAATTCCTTTGGAAAAAGGGGGGAGAAATTTGAATTTCAAACTTGAGGAATTAAAAATTCCAAAATAAGGATGCATTGAAGGATTCAAAGAAATTTTAATTTATTTGAGAGACTCAATGTTGATGTGACATGAGTGGGAATTAAAAATTGGAGAATAATGATAAGCATGATTATGAGAGATTCTAGAAGGATTAATTAGGTTGAGTGGGATTAGGAAAAGTGATTTGTAGGAATCACATGACTAGGTTAATTAATTAGAATTAACTGAGTGGGTTTAGAGGAAATGATTATTGAGAGGACTTTAGAAGAATAGGGGAATAATTAATTTATTTGATAAATTAATTATTGGACTATAGTGACAAGATTAATTAAATTAGATTTAATTGATTCTGAGAGGAATAAGGATAACACAATTAAGTTAATTAATTATGTTGATAGGCTTAAATTGATTAAATATTAATTTTAGGTGTCTACAATTATTTTTCACCAGTGTTTCCATCAATGCCAAAGGGGGATATTGTTGGCATTTGATGTTCTGTTGATGCTCTAGTGAAGATTGGTGTTTCTTGATGCTTATAGATTCTTAGGATTTGTCATTGATGGAAATTCAGCCTACCGATCTAACTCGGTATGGATTTTTGGCTAACCGGATGTCTTGAATAAAGTAATTATGGATTAAGACTCTCGGTGCAGTTTAGTATATGGTTTTGTGATCATTCTCATTTTTGGTGAAGCGGGTTTTGGTTTTAGTGATTAGTTGGTTGGGTATATGAAGCAGATTATCATGACAATCCATCCTCCAATGTTGATTCTTATGCTTGATTGAAGGTCTAGTATATAGTAGAGCAGCAAAATAGAGTATTCATTATGTTTGGTGGTATATCGTGTGACCGGATTCATAGAGTTGATTTTGGTGATTGGAGATGTGTTTGAGATGGCTTATGAGACCTATAGGAAGTGTTTGATCATGTATTTTGGGTCTAGAATATGGTTCTATAAAAGATCTAAGCCGACTTGCAGCTACACATTTCATTTTTTATATTTGGTGAAGTCAACTTGTGGAAGATCTTTTTTGCTGATGTGGATATATAAGATTGACTTGGTTAGCATCTTTGTGTGTGGTAATATTGTATGCAATGGTTTTAGGAGCGATTGAGTGCAGTTTCACATGAGCATCTTGATTTTTTATGATCTGGTGAGCAGTTGCAGAGAAGATCATTACATCAGTCATAGCGGATCACCTTGAGCCTAACCAGAATTGATTTGTAGCTTAGTTAGATGCTATTTTCCGATTCATCACTCACTGTAATCCTTTTTTAATCATCTATAAGGTTGTGAGCCTTCCTCTAGGGTTGTATCCTTGTTTTTGTAATTGAGCAGTGAGCTCTAGGCAGTGTGCCTGAATGCAAGTTCATTCCCCTTTTTGTAATATTGTTTTGCTACTGGCCATAGTTGAATAATATTGTGGGTTCAAATCCCACCATGGTTTTTCCCTTTTGGGTTTCCACATAAAAATATTGGTGTTATGGTTGCATGGTTATTTGTTTTGTGTTGTTGCACTTTACTTTCCTTCTTATGCATCCGGTGGTTAAAGAATCAAAATAAAAAAGTTTGAAATTTGCAGAACACTAATTCACCCCCCCCCCTCTCAGTGTTCATTGATTCCAATAATGGGCAGGCTGAATCTAGCAACAAAAACCTTATAAAAATAAAGAAGATAGCGTGGGATGCAAAACTAAGGCTTGCACTTTGGGCAGATAAGATCACAATCAAGAAGGCTACAGGCAAATCTCCATTTGAATTAGTTTATGGAAAATAAGCAAGGATTCCCATGCAAAATATCTTGCCTATACACAAATTTATAGTCGAGGAAGGCCTAGATGTCTTTGAACCAATGGAAGAAAGAATGGAACAACTTGCAAAACTAGATGAAGTAAGACTAGAAGCACAAAAGCAAAATATCAAGGAACAACAAAAGGCAAAATATATGTTTGTTAAAAGAGCCAAGGATAGGAAGTTCCAGGAGGGTGAATTAGCTCTCATGTGGAATGTCAGGGCTTGAGACAAAGGGAAACATGGCAAATTTGAGGCGTTGTGAATCAGTCCTTTTGTCATCACTGGAAGAAATGGAGCAGATCCATATTGTTTACAAAGTATGGATGGGGAAGATATGGAACTGCCAACACATGGATAGTTCTCAAAGAGGTTTTTCTCTTAATCATTTTTTGTGTGCACTAGTTTAGGTTCCATTCCCGTGTATTATATCATTCCTTTTAAATTTTAGTCCCTATCCCAGAGAAAATTGGATTCTTGCTATGCCCACAAGGGGCATACATCCCCAGACAGAGCCACTATTGGAACCCTAAATTTTTGACAAAATTTAGTGTTTCCCAAAATGTAAATTCTTCAAATAGTCACTTTGTGCACATGTCATCACCGAGTTTTTGTATTTGATTAACCAGGGAGAAAATCTCTTTACTGATGATTTCTTTGCTAACGCCAAACTTTTCCAATCTCTGGATACTAGTTTGAAAAGAATGTTTTATTTAGTCACCAGATGAGGTTATTATTGTTACAAGTTCATTAATGAAAGACATAACCAACAAGGAAGTCAAAATGACTTATAGTACTTTGTTGAATCAAACCAATGGATATCTAAAAAATAAGCAACTATTGATAAAATCCCTAAAATTGCATCAAATGTAAAGACATGATTGCATACAGAGGTGAATGTTACATGTGGAATAAATGTGGCTCCCATAAGGGTAAAGACCAGCATATAGTTTCAAAAGAAGCTAATATATGTTATAAGGAGCATTGACATGTGAAGAGAAATAATTAGCATCAAAAGGGATGAGAATTACTTCTAAACAAGATTTTCTATAACATTTCTCCCAGACCTCCCACAAGTCACAACAACAAGAAAAACTATATCGGCAAGAGACTATGATATCTTTGGAGCATGAATGGTGTCTGGCCGAAAATCAAAGTCACGACAAAAACCATGTCATTAGCGGGATAGAGAAGATATCAAGGTGAAACATATTTTGTCGGCAAAACAGGTGGTTGGTCTTGTCGAAGTAATAATTTTGGTACGATGGTAAGAATATACCAAAAGTCAAGGGCCTCTTACCGAAATCCAGTGTCCCACTAAAGAACAACTCATCAGAAGGAGATTTTTTGAGGTCACACCGAAATGATCATTTTCAGTGTGACGATATAGATCTAAGGAAGGAGTGATTAATCTTGACAATAAGCGATGTCACACTAAAACTAAGATATCGTCAAGAGGAAACTTTCAGTATCCCCGAGGCATAAACATTTATGTCATGCTAGATAAGTGTTGTGTCCACATGAATTCAAACTAGGATAATAAATGGTCATTCTATAAAATGGCACAAACTACTTAGTGCAAAATTTAAAGAGCAATATAGTGAAGAATTAATTATGGAAAGCAACTGTTGAAATTGTTGGAGTGAGGATAACAATATTTAGAGGTCAGTAAGAGGCAGTGATTCTGAATTGATCATCAAAGTCCAAGTAAGTGCCATATCCCATTAAATTTTATACAAGTATGGTTTTTTTTCTCAGATTGGAAGGTTCATCTAAAAAACCTAGGGCAAAGAAACGGAAAGAAAAGGATACAGAGGTGGAAATATCACAAGAATCTAAACCAAAAAAACAAAAGAAGGAGTGTTGACATTTAAACCAAGACTTGATTGATCAATTCCCTAAATTTGGCCCAAGATCTAGAAGAGATGCTCAGTTGAAACTCGATGAAGAAAATCTAGGGGATAGATATGAGTGTTTGGGAGATATATGGACTCCACAACAAGGCTATAAGTTATTTTCGTATCATTTCAAGAGGAGAAATAGACTAGAGCCAATTTATAACCCATGGATGTATAATCTAGGAAAATTGGTGGTTCCTAATGTTTTTATCAGTGTGGATTTGATCCTAGTAGTGGTAAAGAACTACAATCCTCAAACAAAAACTATATGTGATGCCTCTGGACAACCCTTGTTACCAGTTCAAGAGATTATGTATCTATAATTTTCAACCTAGACCTCACTTATGATACTTTGATAGATCTTGTTCATATAAACAATGAATACAACAAACTCGAGGATATGTATAGAAGATGGAAACTGCCAATTCATAGGTCGAGGAAAGAAGATAACTTACAAATATTTGATGAAAACCCCCCATTTGACATAGACCAATTTGAGGAGTATTTCAAAAATACGTATTATGCAATATCTCAGGTCTTGGGTATGGAGGCTACGCCCCTCATGGAGATTTCACTAATGGTGCTTGTCATAGACATTCAAACACTTGATTCTCTCCCTTTCAACTTTGTGTCTCAGGTTGTGGATGGGATTAATCACAGTTTGGGAGTCACCAAGAATAACTCCAATGAAATCTACTTAAAACACTACTCTCTGCTCATGCATATGTTGTTACACGTTGATCAAATAATAGGCCTTTGGATTGAAGATTTAAGAGTTCAAGAGTATGATAGGAATGGATTGAGGAATCCCATACAAATGTGGACACTAATCTAGGATTAATAATATCCATGGGCTTCGTACTCATACTTTAAAGAGTTCTTCGTCTAACCCCTACTCAAGCTTTTGGGATATCCCTGCCACAAAACACTCTCTTTAGAAATCAAGAAGTTTCTCTAACTGAAGGATTATGATGAAAGGCAGATTGTCAACCATAACTAGGGTGACTGGTATGCTTTCAAGAATTATACTAAGGTTAGGGTTCATGGATTTGAAGGTGCCCCCCTCTTACTTCCTAGGACAATGCCAAATAGAATTGCCTATCTAGAAATTGTAAGATAATTGGCTACCTCAAATACTATACATTTGGGATCACATGCAAAGAAATATTTCATGACAAGAAATTTGTGCTTTGGAGAATTTATCGTGCATTCTACCAAAGGGTATGCTCTTATTTAATCAAAACTTGCTCATTATGGTTTTCCCCAGGAAGAGCCAAGAAGTAACTTTGACCCTGAGGAGTACATCAGCCAAGCAAGACAATCACAGAAGTGACAATCTATTGAGAATATTTCATTTGAACAAGATGACCTCACTAGGAATATAGACGAAACATCAACCCAAGATAAATTGGAGGCATATAACACGATTATTAGAGCGTTGGAATGGAGAAAAAATCATAATGTGACTAGTTCTTTTTCTTTTTCAGACATTCAAAATCCTATTGAGAGAGTAAGCAAAATAATTGCTCATATAGATGAGTTCATTGAAGGCGCACCATCCAATCTTTTCAAGAAGGGTTTCAAAATACCCCCAAGGAGGCAGTATTAGAGATGTGATACCCATTGCCCAGTTATCACCACAATCAACAATTGATTTGCATAGAGAAGAAGAAGAAATAATAGATATCGATCATACCTCTTAGAACAGGATGATTATAGAGGATCGACCTCTAGAGGGAGAGTGTGATGACATAAGGGAAGTCGTAGGGAAACAGTTTATTGCAGATAATGAATTTATTCATAACCTTGAGTTTAAAACATTCTTGTATAAATATAAAGGAAAATTGATAAGGAATAATGTGGATGAGATTACTGCAGATGATGAAGATAATTTATTGCATAAACTCCAAGAGGATGTGGATAGACAAATGAGAAACATGACCCCTATAAAAGGGAGACATCTTTTATAGAAAGCAGGGATTATGATCATCCCACGATGGGATATGAGTTCTTCAATTGTTTTTCATAGTTTTGCAAAAAATCAAAATGCAAAAAAGAAATTTTTGCCTCAAGATGTGGATAAAATTTACTCCAAGTCGGGATTTGATCCTAATCAAAAGGTCTTGTTGCAGTGGGCCTTGTATCCAAGAGATAAAATTCCCATCCTCATTGATATTGATAAATTTTTTGGTAGTATCCTGGTACAAAGAGTTGGAGAAGAAGATTTTGTGGACACTGCAAATTTGAATGTTAACGTGGATCAGTTCAACGAGGCACAAACAAAGCACTTGGTTAGAGAAAGGGATACTTATAGGGCTAAGTATGCACATTCTGAGGGTCTTAGATTACAACTTGAAGAAAAGTTGAAATCAATCACTGGTACTTTCATCAAGCTTGACCATTGGGCTACCAAACTGTTCAATTTTATTTCTTTCATCTAATGAAGTAGAGTCACAAGCGGTGGTAAGTTGAAATTAAATCATTTGAATATGCATATTATTTTCTTTATGAGAACAATTCCTAAGATCTTTAGAGGGATATATCACCTCTTGTGATGAACCCTTTTTGTCATCACAAAATTTGAATGCCGAAAATTGAGGCCTCATACATGGCCTTGCTTATTTAATTTCCCTCTCTTCTATTATACTCCAAATCTTCATCCCATCTTCATCAAATGTTGGGTGAACATCATCAAAAATAAAAATTGATGTGTCTAGAAAATTATTTAAAAATATTTTTTCGATATTCTCAGGAATACTTTATATTTTTTGCTTCCCAAAACATGCTTCATCAATATCAAAAGTAAAAGATTGGTTCAAAAAAAAACTTTGGGATGCAATACCTTTTGTACTTCAGTGATATGGTTGTCTTGATCCATAACCCCACATAAAAAGTCACCATAGGACTCCTTCAGGCACCAATTTTGAATGAGGACAGCACTTAGCATTTTTTAAAGTACCTCTTCCTCACGGGAAATAAATGGTTGATTGTGTTGCCCTGACTACATGTATGCCACAAAAGTTCTTGATTCTTTGGTTTTAGTTAGGTTCGGGATTTTTTTGTTTTTGGTCGACATTTGGGGTTGTCGAAGACTCATTAGGTTTAGCTCTCATTAGAGTGAAATCTTTCCCACCAAGAATAGAAAAATTATAAGTCCTAATTTTCTTTACCTGGTTCTTCCTTGAGTGACTTCAAGCTTCCTACTGCAACTAGAAACCAATCAAGATCTTTGAGTATATAATACTTGCCATGCAACCTTCTAAGAAATAATGCAGGCTTGTAATCTTTAAATGAATGCAACTTTCCCCTTTTAGCTTCAGAAATACAACCTTTAAGAGCATCCAAGAAAGAATGAAGTGCTTGGTCAACTTCGACTGATATTTCTCTAATCATTGGCACTGGTCAAATTTTATGTTGAAACATTTTCTGAGATCTTTAATTAAACAGAGTTGCCGACATTCATTCTTAGGGAGGCACAATTAAATATCAATGACAAGAAGACATTGGTCTGTTCTTTCCTCAATGGAGTCGCCAAAAATCTATTGGTTAATGGATTTTTCTCTCTAGAAAAACTCAAAGATGGCTCGTAAATGCCCAAGACGAGAGACAAATAGAAACTAACAGTTGGATAAATTGCTATTGAATTTGGAAATTTTCCATTGAATTTTATAGGTATGGCTCCCTCTTATGATGTAATTTGACTCTTTTTATGGTGTGCTTTTTACCAGAAAGCGAGAAAAGCAGAGCTTTTAACCAAAAATGTTTAAGGGTAAAGAAGGCATTTTGAGAGAATGTAGTCAAATAAAATACAAAGATCCTACCCTAAAATATTAAGATTTTTAAAAATAAGGCATTACTACCTCATTCATTCAAAGCTTAATATTCACAATAATGAATACATGCAAATTTGAATTTTCATCCAACAAGTAAAAGAAAGACAACCCAAGTGTGTAGTATTTCAATGTAGTTAGAATAGCATAATTCACCAACCATAACTCAAATTTGATGATCTATGAAATGCATTCAAATTTAAGTTTTATAAAATATCTATTCATAAACTGTAAAAGAAAAAAAACTCTCTTTCCCTTCACTCCTATTTGACATATATATAGATCACAATTGGTAGTCGTCTTTTTAAAATAACAGTCTTTGAAAGTGCGACCATTTCAAGAAAATAACCAAGCAATTATTCAAAAAAAAAAATGGATTATGAGAGCCTAACTCTATATCACCTAGCAACATTGTTAATTAACAAGGGGACTAGTGTTTCTTTCGGCTATGATCGCAAGTTGGAGCTGGGCATCATGCATTTCAGCATTTTCTTCTTCTTCTTCCAACACTAAGTTGATTCTCATATATTCTACAAATTACTTTTACATTTTTTTGGCCAAAGTCGTCAATCTAGACAGAATATCCTCTTGCGGGTCTTTAACTATGTTGGCATTTGATGAACCGGTATGTTGTCATTGATGTCAATAAGTTCAGGTCAACCGATATGAAGATTGGAGAAATTTGTTATTGGAAGCAGTTGAAGAACCGGTATGAAGAGATGTAGTGAACCGGTGTCGGGGTTTCACTAAGTGTGACTACCGGTTGGTAGTCTCAGCTCTAGGGTTTCCGGTTTGGCAATCTAGCTTGTGTGATGCAACCGATGGTATTCTGTGATGAGTTGGCTAAGAGATGAAGATGAGATCAAGATACCACATCAGCTTTGTGCATGTGAAGGATTTCTTTGAAGATCTTTCATATGAAGATCGACTGTATTAAATGTCTACCTCGAGAATGAACATTCTTCTTAGCGGTATGAGAAGAAAGCGTGATGGGTTACTGATTTCTATGTGCGGTGAAGAATGGACGATGCAGAATGACTTGTGATTTGTTTGAGATTGTTTCATTCTATGAGAAGTGTTTGAATGGTCAGGATTGGACTGCTTGTAATTGTAAACCTAAGATGCTTAGGGTTTAGGGTTTATGCTACCGACCTAATTGTTGTCTATAAGGTCGATGATGTTTGTTATTGTAATGTGTTGGCAAATGTTGTGTGTGTATCCGAGTGATGAGATACTTGCCAAACTAGTGAGTGGAAAACTGCAGAGTGTGATTGTAGAGTAGAGGAACTGAAAAGGATCTACCTTAGCATATAGTGTTGTTATCAGATTAGAGTTTTAACTGTTGTCTTCTAACCATTTCAATAGAACGAAAATCCCTTTATCGGGTAGCTTTAACAGGCTTACTACAAATCCTCTAACTAGGTGAATCAAGTTCATTGAGTTATTTAAATCCTCTAGCAAGGTAAACTTTAACAGGGTTTCAACCTCTAACAAGGTATATAGCCATCCCTTAACCGGGTGATCTTTAACAGGATCGGTTCCTAGCAGAACCTTATTGTAAAGTCTTTAACCGGGCTAGGCTCCTAACAGAGTGAGCTTCAAAAGAGTTCAAAACAAGCTTGTGGGTATTCATCCCCACCATGGTTTTTCCCATTTGGGTTTCCACGTGAAAAATTTGTGTGTCATGAGTTGTGCATTTTTCATGTGATGGTTAAGTATTCTTTGTTTAAGTGATTATGCATGCAGAGCTAATGGTTATGGTATTGTTGATATACCACATGCATATGTTTATGGGTGAAGTAGTTATCAAGTGTTGAATGTATATGAAGTATTAAGCTTTACTGCTTTTGACTGTCTGAAGTCTTACTGTGTTTAACCGGTATTGCCATGGTTAAGTTCAGTAATGAAGACAACCGGTTAGTGTTGTTTTAACTTGATAAGTTGTGAAGAAGTTTTTGTATGTACTGGTTCACTCCACCCCCCAGTACCAGTTAGGGTATCTGTTGTTCATCATTATTCATCAAACTAATAATGGGTCGGGTTGAATTACAAGGGTGATGACTTCTCCTGTGAGAACCATTTTGGTCGACATCAACTTGGGTCAATAACTATTTATGCACCTTTTTTGCTATAGGCTTTTGATGTACACTAGATTAATTCGCTTTAGTCTTAGGATTTCTAGTTGCAACGATTTCCCTTTGTAAAAGAAGATTGTGAACTTCAGCTTGTCTCTCCTCTTGCTCCAAAATGGAAGTTATCCTCCTATACTTAACAGTTAGTTTTCTCTCTCCATGCAACTATGTTCAACTAAGCACCTATGTCGTCTTGATCCTTTGAAGCACCATACTATTTTAAAACAAGGAAATCACCCATATTGAGCTTGACCAAAGAAATCCTGAAATGTAAATAATTAAGATTCTTGAGTTCCTACTCCTCCAATAGACATGCTTGTTTGTCAATTTTTGCTTCTCTAGATAATCTCTGAAGAAAAAGTGAATTTGAAATATTGTCACCTTTCATTTATGGACAGGACTGTCAACTCATTAAATTTCGGCACCGAGAAATAATATCATCCTTCTTAAAAAATCGCATCAATAACTTTGCATGATTTAGCTACCTAATCTTTCACTAAGGAGATATACTTCCCAAATCTTCGAATAGATTGCATCAAAAATTCATGCAATCAAGCCAATGCAAAGGCTCTCAAGCTTTCCACAAAGTTGAAAGAGTTGCCAACTTGGGAGATGTTAACTTGAGTGGAGAGACACACTAAATGTGGTCGACCAATTTCAAGGCAACCAATGTAAAGAAGTGAGCTTCGGTAGGTGATCAACTAGTCGGAGATTCCTAAAACTTTAGAGCCAATGCCATTGCTCAGAAATACCCCAACCACCCGACTTTATGGATCTTGATAGTATGATCTTGACACTATTTGCGATTAACAATATTGTTGTTGGATATTGCTAGGATATGTTGTTGTCATTGATATCAACATATTCCTATGTATTGCTCTAGTGATTGCAAATTGGGAAGATCTTATGATCCGGTTTGCAATGTCGTTTTGTTGAAAACTGTTTTACAGAGTTTGATATTTCCTCCGGTATATTCCAGTGTGATCAGATCTTCTGCTGAGATTTTGGGATATTGTTTGGGATAGTCTTGTGGATCTTCATTTAAATGGATCATGATTTGGGGCTTTGCAAGTTATCTTTCTTTGTGACAGTTGTTGATTGGTTGTGATCTTGAGCTTTCAGGCGTTGACAGATGAAGATTTGATAAGTGGTGTTGGTGTAGTTGTTACTAATGATTATAACATGCTTGTTGGTGTTTCCTAGTTGTGTCCTATTTGTTTTGGTGATCTGCATTGATCATTGTGCATTTTTTTATGGTTTCTATGTACCGATGATGATTTTTGTGTTATGTTGTTTTTCCTGATGTTGTAGCATGTTGCAGTTGATCTTGGCATAATTTTCGATGGAGTTGAGCATTTGTGAATTTGATTTAGCTCCATGTTATGTCATATAAATAATTGTATTGGTCTGGTGGTCAATCTTTGTATTGTGTGATGTAATTTTGTAATTGAGATTTGAGGGTTTAGTCAACCTTGTTATCAAGGTTGATGAATTGTATATATAAGTGATATGTTCATGTAATTTAAGTGTCGATGTTGTGTCTACATTATCAGAGAGTGGTTTATGTGTGAACAACTGATTTATCCTTTGGTGTTGTGATTGTGGGGAGATTGGTGTTGCAGAGCATACAATTGTGCTTAACCAGAACTGTGATCAGGCATTTGAAGATTCTAGTCTTTTAATTCATTTCTTCTGGATTGTAGTCTGAATCTTGTTGTGAGTCAGTGAGACTTACCTGAGGGTTGTAGCCTTCTGGGCCATTATATTTAAGCAATGAGCTCTAGGTAGTGTGTCTGAATGCCTATGCATTCCCCATTGTAATATTTTCACATACTACTGTAGAGTATCATCTTACTGTGGGTAGGTTCCCACTATGATTTTTCTCTTAATCGGGTTTTCCACATCAAAATCTTGGTGTTTCATTGTGCTTTCAATTTGCTTATCTGTCTTATTATTGTAGATTATCATATCTATGTTTTGTGGTCAAATTTGTTGATCCGATGCAGACTGATTCACCCCCCTCTCAATCTTCCTTCTTTATTGCTACTAACAATTGGTATCAGAGCTAGATCCTCCGGTAGAAGCTTAAGCGCTTGAGGAAATCCGGGATGGTAGCTCAAAGTGTTATCTTTAAAAAGGACAGTCCGAGATTCGATGGAAGTAACTATGCTATATGGAAGAACCGGATAGTGCACTTGAAATGTCTTGGAGAAGATTACTGGAAGATTATAAAGAATGCATATATTGTTCCTTTGAATGGACCGACTACTCCTAATGAGATCAAGGAAGTTGAACATATTATTAGAGCGAAGGAAGCATTGCTTAGTGCCCTGATTGATTCTGAGATGAAAAATGTAATGGGACTTCAAATCGCACTTGAGATTTGGGAGAAGCTTGAGATCATGTATGAAGGTGATAAACAAGTGAAGGTTGCTAAGCTGTAGATTTTAAAAGGAAAATATGAGATGTTGAAGATGGGAGATGATGAGAACATACACTCTTTCATGACTAAGGTATTAGATGTGTCGGTGGAAACATTAAGGAAGATGAAATTGTTGTTAAAGTGCTAAGATCTTTGCCTCCTACCTATAAACATAAGGTTGTTTCTATTGATGAGATCTGAAGTGTGACTACGGTGACAAGAGATATGTTGGTTGGAAATATTGTTGCATTTGAGCTGAACAAATTTAGAGAATCTCATGGAAAGTCTGAGACAAAATTTAAAGCTGTAAAGCGGAAAAATCGAACCCTAGTTGTTCTCTCCTCCCCAATCTCCAAGGAGAGAGAAGGGAGAGTCACTAAGGTTGATGGTTTTCACTTAGGAGAGACTTTACATTCAAAAGAGGGGTTGAAACCCACAAGATCCAATCCCACACAATGCAAGATTGGATTCTAAATGATTTTCAAGGGTTAAGACATCAAAGATACCCTCTTTTGTAAAGAAATGTAGATAGAAAGATTGAAATAGGAATGCATGTAAAGTAGGAAAGATTCACTTATAAACAGAGATAGGGATATGGGATGAAGCTGCGGACCTGGAATTAGCAGTAAAATGTTGAGACGGTGTTGTTCTGCAAATTTGAGCAAAAGTTGATGGGACGATGGCGCCCGACGTGCACACAGTCCTCCAAAAAATCCGCGAAACGAAGGGGGATCTGTTCGTCTCTACACAAGGATTCCAGATCTTCAATTACAGCCGCGTACCTGCAACCTACACACAGAAAAGAGAGGACGATTGGGGGGTTAGGGATGAGGAGTTTGCCTTTAGGTCAAACCCCGGTTTTGGAATTAACCAAGAAATCAGAACGCTGTAAATGTAAATGTTTGTAATGTAAACAAGTACTGATACCTTGTTGTAAGAATGTTTGTATTCTTACATGCGAAGGTGTAATGTATGTTGTATGTAATGTGTTGTAAGTGATCTCATCTTCAATGGTTGAATCCTTGTCTTGAATGCAACACTTAGCCTTGAATGGAGACTTAGAATGCTCAATTGCTTGAAGGAATGCTTGAATGCTTGAATGTTTGAATATCACTTTCGCGCCTTGCTCACATATGTCCTCCTCTTTCTCTCCCTTTCTAGGAGAGGAAAAGTAGTTTATATACTTGTCAATTAGGGCTGATAGACTGATTTTCCCGACCTTAGGCCGACCAGGAAACATTATTTTTCAATTTGCAAACTTAAAGACCCGAAGCCCCATAAGAGACTGGGCCCAAAATAGGGCCAGGGACCAGGGCGCTAGGCACCATGGTCCCACCTCCAGGGACAGCGGGGTGCAAGGAGAATCAGGCCAGGGTGCTGAAAAATGCAGTTTTTGATGTCATGAACAAGTTTCGGGGTCTCCATTCAGGTTCCGTGTTGCATCGCCATCGTGAAGACCCAAATGCGGTCAAAATTGCAAGTGTCGCAATTTTAGGACGCTACATTTAGCCCCCACTTTAACGGGAGTATAAGCGTACACTCATACTTCCGGTAAAGTACAAGGAAACAACATTGAAAAACTTTCACCACGTCAAGGAGGCAAGATACACCAAGACCCCAGTGGACTAGGGATCTTACGACTTCGATTGACAAAGTAAAAGGGAAGATCACGAGGGAGAACCATGACTGTCAGTAGTAAGGTTCCCTCACTATGAGTCATGCAAGAAAGATATCAAAAATTTTCAAGGCAAAGCTAAATTTGTCAAGAAATTTTCAAGTATCTTGAAAAGATATAGACGGGATGTATGGCCCCCTACGTTAAAGCGATCGCACACGCCTTACCGAGTGTGATTGCTTTAAGGTAGTGATACATATAAGAACTAAGAAAGGAAAGGAGCACGTTATCACAAGGATTTAGCCCCCAAGTGTGAAATAAGCCCAAGGATAATAGACACAAAACACAAAGCACAAGGTGACTTCGCTTTCCTCGGGGTCAGTATGTTGTATGATAATTCATGTATATCATATGTATGTATGCATAATTGTTCTTCATTCCCCAATCAAGGAAGGTCACCTAGAAGAAGGGAACACATGTGTCTTTTGAGTCAACATGAGAGAGACCAAAAGAGATCTCAATGCTTTGCATCATCTTCAAGTAGACAACACTAAGGACAACAAATAGAAGAATGAGAATAACACATAGAAGAAGTAACAAAAGAGATCAAGAGAGGAGGAGAGAATCTGCTATGCTAATGAGCTAGTCTAGCACGTCATCTACCCCCCGATCTTGCTGATCAATATTTCGGGAAGGTAGGAAACACGCTAGAGGAGGAACATCCAACACAACAGATGGAGCTATCACAAGATCAAAACAAGGGCTATGTTCATGTTCCGAGCCACGTTGTTCTTGTCTAGGAGCTAGGATAAGTGCTTTAGAAAATTCGTTAGATAAATGGTTATCAACATCAACATATTCATATTCACTATCAGAATGAACAGGAGTAACATTTTCATCATGAATAACATTTTCATCTATATCATCATCAAGATTTATAAAAATAGGATCTTTAACTCGCACAGGATCAAGACCATCATGCATCTTATGTTTAGGAGATTTCGGCTCAATCGTCGGCTGAGGAGAAAATGGAATAATACTAGCTGAAGGTGTTTTTGGGGATTGCAAAGTTTGAGAAGCAGCTGCCTGAGCTCTAAGACGACGCTTTCGTCGGCGTTCACATGCAGAACGATTTTGTCTAGTCTTAGTAGGAAGTTGAGAAGATTGAGGAGGAGGAATGTTCTCATCCTTTTCACTTGGGTGTTTAGGTTGTGGTCTCTTAGGTTGAATAATAGGAGAAGAGGAAGGTCTCTTCTCTCCATAAGAGGAAGGAGGAGGAACTGCTCCATACAAAGGAGGAATATTTGGTTTAGGAAGGAGACCAAGTCCATCATGACGAGGAGGTATAGGTCTACTTTTAGAAAGTTTATTAGATATAGGCATAATCACATTCATAGGGATGGGTTGGGAATCTTCTTAAGGAAAGACATTAGTTTTATCTTTCAAGGGAAGAACTTCCTTCTCAAGAACGATAGGAATGTCAAGTTTGGGTGTTCTAGGTTCACTTAGAGATAGGATCATATCTTTTTTCCACCTTTGATAAGATTTGAAAAGATGATCACTTCGCGAAGGAAGAGATTGGAATTGTTTAGGCCAAAAGTAATCAATAGGAACGCTAGAAGTTCTTTCAGCTGGTTTAAAGAGGCTATGATTGATAGTAACAACTTCACCATTATGGGGAAATTTCAAACACTTGTGAATAGGAGAAGCAATAGCTTTCATTGAAGATAGCCAAGGATAGCCTAGCTTCACACGAAATTGTTCGGATGATGGAATAATAGCAAAGTCCACATCAAGGGATTTGTTATGGACCTCAATAGGTAATGTAATAAAACCAATTGCAGGAGAAGAAAATGCATCAAATAATTTAACAACCACATTTGTTTCTTCATAGATCACTTGATTCAATTGCAAAGTAAAAAGAAATTCTTCAGTAATGACATTAATCATACAAGAAGGATCAATAAGCACTCCACGGCAAGGTGTATTCTTGACTTTTGCAACTATATATAAAGGACCATCAAGTGCCCTGATAGTTTCACTGGAATCAAATGTGATGGAAGGTTCTTTAGGTATTTTCTGCTGCTCCAAAAAGTTAATCACATTAGGAGTCATAGACACAAGATCATCAGGTGAGATAGAGGAATCAGTAGTATCAATCGCATTAGAGGTATGAGAAGGTAATGGATCAATGAAAATCTTAATATTTTGGTTAGGAGGAGCTACAGATGTGTTGCCTTTATCATTCACACCAGAAACAAAGATAGTATTATTATCAATCAAATCTTGAATTTTACCTTTTAAAGCAAAACATTTTTCAGTATCATGCCCAGGATGACGATGAAATTGACAAAAAGATTTGTTATCAAAATAGGGTGAATTAATCTTTGCAAGATCTATTTGCCTTATAGGAGGAAGAGTAAGCACATTTTGTTCCAATAACTTATTCATAATACTATGCAATGATTCATTCAAAGGAGTAAACTTTCTTTCTTTCTTGAAAAATTTAGAAATAGTAGGCACACCTGATGCTGCATTCACATTGTTGTTGATGATGTTTTCATTGAATTTAATTGACTCTCTATTCGGTTTAAACTTCCCAAATGGTTGTTGACTACTATCACCCTTATCATTCGGAGCCATAGGATTTGCTTGTTCCATTTGACTCACGGTCAGTTGATAATTGTGAAGAGTTGCGCACAACTGTTGGAAAGAAGTAAACTTAGAAAACAGGAGTTTTTCTCTAATATCTTTTTGTAAATTAGAAATAAATATTCTTTGAATATCATTGTCAAGTACTGGAAAAGAAATCTGAGCATACAAATGCTTATATCTACCAATGAAATCAGTCACTTTTTCTTTAACACCTTGTTTACAATGCATTAAATCAATCAAAGTAACTTTAGGACTTATATTGTTTTGAAATTGTTGAATAAAAGCATTTGCAAGTTGTTCGAAAGAAGTAATAGAATAGGAAGGCAACGAGTAATACCATTGTAGGGCTTTATCTCTTAATGTTCTAGTAAACAGTTTTGCAAGCAACCTTTGGTCATAAGCAAAATCGGTACATATTGTTTGAAATGTCTTAACATGTGTTAGAGGATCACCCTTACCATTATAAAGCTCCAAATGCGGAATTTCAACATGTTTAGGGGGAATAGCTCGAACAATGTCAAGAGAAAGTGGGCTCGCAACATCAAATGTTGGCACACTAAACTTAGATTGATTCATAGAGGCAATTTGTTGCTGTAAAGAAGAGACAGCTTGTGCAAGATTGTTAATGGTCGCTTCAGTCGAAGAGTTCATATTAGACGTGTTAGATTGTGATGGAGGTGTTATGTTATTGAAAGAAGGTAGAGAGTAAGGTGGTGGGACACTATGATAGTTAGTCATAGGAGATGATTGGAAAGGAGTAACACTACAAGGAGGAATGGAATGATTAAACGAATTGCCCCCTTGCGTCATGTTCATTTGTGGTGATATAATAGGAACACTCATTGAAGGAATGAATGAAGAAGTTGGATTGATTGAAGAAAGAGGGTTGATTGAAGAAGAGGGATTGCCCCCATGACTAGTGATCATAGGAGGAATGTCTTGTGTTGAAGTAGTCATTATGTTTGATGTAAAAGTAGGTATACTAGCAATAGGAGTTGTCAAAGGAATAGAATGATTAACTTGAGTAGGAGGTTGTGTATAACCTAAGGTTTTGGCACAACTTTTCATAGGCATCACATTCGAATCCACAATGTGTACAATACCACGCAAAATATTGATTCCATTCTTATCACTTTGAACCATACGTTTTAGACTCTCAATTAAGGGAAGAGCTTGACTATCAGGGTATTCTTGAGACATTCATTGTCGAAAATCATCAAATTGGTTATCCAATTTCCAAAGTTGTTCTACAAAAACCTCATGGAGAGCTTCTTCATCATTAAGAGGATTAGAGGAATTACCCATGTCCTCGTTAAAAAGGCCATTCAAATTAGGTTCCATCTCCTCGGTAATTACACCTTGGAAAGACTTAATTATAAGGCTTCGTCTAACAGGAATAGTGTAAGTAGGGCTTATTGTTGTAAAACTCATGCACTGAAGAAAGAGAGAAGATTTTGAATTTTAGAGGTAGCAAATTTCAATAAAATCAGCCAATCTCCTAGATTTAAGCTGTTAAATGCAATCAGGACAATCTCCCAAAATTTCAGAAAAAATGTCCGGGACCGTGGCGAACGGAGTGCACACGGTCCTCGCAACTTTTTTCGAAATTTTCAGGGATGAAAGTTATGATGATTTTAAAGCTAATCTGAAAAAATTGAGTGATTTTACGATATGTAGATAAGCCAAATTAAAGTTGCAATCTCAAAATTGAACCCTACCAAGATTGTTGAAAAATGTAAATTTTGAATTTTGAAAAAGAGAGGGAAACTGAAATTTTGAATTTTATGATTTTAGAAGGAATACTGAAAGCAATGCAGGTTTTGAAATTTAAAAGTTGACTCGATTTCATGCAAAATTCAAATTTGAAAGTGGAAATCAAAGTTGTTACAATTAAACACTTAATTTCAAAAGTCACAAACTGCAAAAATTTGAATAGAACACTGAAATTTCGAATGAATGCTAACACACTTTTCAGATTTAGGACTGTAAGAAACACAATTTTGATATGAATTTTAATTTCAACAATTTTTGAATGATTAGAAGCCTCAATCCAAGCAATCGCTAGACCAACTTTGACTTTAATTTTGAAAGTGTTAAAATTGATAAAATCAGCAAAAATTCTGGATTTTAGCAGAAAAATACAGTAAGATCTAGCTCCCAAAATTTTGGAAAAAATATCGGGGACGATGGCGCTCGGGGTGCACACGGTCCTCGCAACTTTTTTCCAAATTTTCAGGGATGAAAGATATTGTGATTTTATTGCGGAATCCAAAGTTACAACCTATTTGGAGGTGTTTTGATCAGTCAAATTATCAGTCAAAGGTTGAATCAAGAAGGTTTTAAAAATTAGGGTTTTGACACTTAACCACTTAATTTTTAGAATTAAAGCACAAATATGAATTGACAATTTGCAATAGAAGGATAGATCTGAAACAGGCATTAACAATTAAACATTTCACAAGCTTAATTACTAAAAAGAAAATTTTAGGGTTTTTATGCAATTAACCTCTAAAATTTGCAAAAGATAAAACATGGAAATGTAATTAAGGAAACAAATTTTCAGATCTAACCGTGAATAATCAGAATGAAGATGTTCACGTCGGGTTCACCAAAATGTAAAGCGAAAAAATTGAACCCTAGTTGTTCTCTCCTCCCCAATCTCCAAGTAGAGAGAAGGGAGAGTCACTAGGGTTGATGGTTTTCACTTAGGAGAGACTTTACATTCAAAAGAGGGGTTGAAACCCACAAGATCCAATCCCACACAATGCAAGATTGGATTCTAAATGAGTTTCAAGGGTTAAGACATCAAGGATACCCTCTTTTATAAAGAAATGTAGATAGAAAGATTGAACTGGGAATGCATGTAAAGTAGGAAAGATTCACTTATAAACAGAGATAGGGATATGGGATGAAGCTGCGGACCTGGAATTAGCAGTAAAATGTCGAGACGGTGCTGTTCTGCAAATTTGAGCGAAAGTTGATGGGACGATGGCACCCGGTGTGCACACGGTCCTCCAAAAAATTCACGAAACGAAGGGGGATCTCTTCGTCTCTGCACAAGGATTCCAGATCTTCAATTACAGTCGCGTACCTACAACCTACACACAGAAAAGAGAGGACGATTGGGGGGTTAGGGATGAGGGGTTTGCCTTTAAGTCAAACCCCAGTTTTGGAATTAACCAAGAAATGAGAATGTTGTAAATGTAAATGTTTGTAATGTAAACAAGTACTGATACCTTGTTGTAAGAATGTTTGTATTCTTACATGCGAAGGTGTAATGTATGTTGTATGTAATGTGTTGTAAGTGATCTCCTCTTCAATGGTTGAATCCTTGTCTTGAATGCAACACTTAGCCTTGAATGGAGACTTGGAATGCTCAATTGCTTGAAGGAATGCTTGAATGCTTGAATGCTTGAATATCGCTTTCGCGCCTTGCTCACATATGTCCTCCTCTTTCTCTCCCTTTCTAGGAGAGGAAAAGTAGTTTATATACTTGTCAATTAGGGTTGATAGACTGATTTTCCCGACCTTAGGCCGACCAGGAAACATTATTTTCCAATTTGCAAACTTAAAGACCCGAAGCCCCATAAGAGACCGGGCCCAAGTCACGAAGGATGCTAGAGCATTGCGGCTTGAGGAAGGCAAGTTGGCAAGTGACTAAACTGATCTTGCAAGAATTTTTGATCTTCGTACCCGTTTGCTAAAGGAAAAAACTGAGCCATTAATGGCGTATGACAGAGAAAAGCAGAAAAGCATGGTGCAGACCTCCAGATTTAGAAAACGCACATTGGAATGTGAAGCTTTGGTGGTGACGATCGATGTCATGAAGATCATATCCCTGAAAAAGCAGATCGAATCAATCAAATTTGGATCCAGTTGGTGAAGGCAAAACCTAACACGACATTGTTTGAATGAGGTTCTTGGCAGGAATCTTAGATTATAAATATGTGAGCTCGAGACATAGATCCATGATGCTTGATGTGAAGAAGGAGAGTGAAGAGAGCTTGAGCAAAGAGAAGGATCATCTTCCATAGAATTTATTCTAAGAAAGTTGCAAAGTGAGATAGCAAGCAAACCGGCGAGAGGGTTTAACCGGCAGAGATAGAGTACCAGTAAACTATTGCAGGTCTAACAGTTGAGCTAACAAGTTAGGTGTGATTGGTCAAGAAGGCATCCAAGTGTGACTTAGTGTAGTACGAGCCTGAGAGAGAAGAAGATAAATTTCTCAACTGGCAGAAATCTATTTGATTAAGTGTTGTAGAACTCATTTGCAACCAGAAGCTATAATTGTATTAAAATTGTATTTCATTATACTTCACCAAGTTGGAGCTTTGTGTAGGGATTGGTGCTCCTTGGGTTGGTGCCCTAAATCAGTAGGGGTTGGTTCTCCTTGGGTGGGTGCTCTAAATCTTTGCAATTCAGTGTTTCACTTGTGAGGCTGAATTGGAGCAGTAGTCTCTAGCA
This sequence comes from Cryptomeria japonica, assembly GCF_030272615.1. Lineage (NCBI taxonomy): Eukaryota > Viridiplantae > Streptophyta > Pinopsida > Cupressales > Cupressaceae > Cryptomeria > Cryptomeria japonica. The sequence continues at coordinate 473,199,304 of NC_081411.1, read as the reverse complement.
GCATTTCTCATCGAGGTTTTTCCCATATTGGGTTTTCCTCGTACATCTGATGTTATGGGTTGCATTTGTGTGTTTGTCTCTTTTGGTATCCACATTTTTTCTTGCAGGTTTGACTGTTTAATGCTTAGGATAATAACCGGCATTCTAAGGTTGTAGTAAAAAGGAAAAGAATTTAGGAACCACTAATTCACCCCCCTCTCAGTGGTATATTGTGTTCAACAATTGGTATCAGAGCCTAGGTTCCCAATTGATTAAAGATTAGGTAGATTCTGGACTTAGAACATAATGGCAAGAAATGAGTTTGCCTCCTCAAAATCCCCTGTGTTTGATGGATCTAACTATGCCTTCTGGAGCAGAAGAATGGAGACCTATATTTCCTCCCTTGGTTTTGATATGTGGATATTTGTCAAGAATGGGTATATTGTCCCTAGTGTTCCTTCCACTGATCTAGATGGCAAGAAGGAGTATGAGAACAATGCAAAGGCTAAACATGCTATCTTGAGTGGGTTGTCTGATAATGAGTTTGTTAAGGTCATGCACTATGCATCCGCTAAGGAGACGGGATAAAATGAAAAGGTTATTTGAAGGAGATGCTAAGGGGCCAACTTGAAGGCATCAAGATGAAGGATGAGGAAAAGATTTCAGACTACCTTCACAGATTTGATGAAACTGTGAATACCATCAAAGGACTTGGAGAAGAAATTGCAGATGAGATTCTTGTCAAAAAGGTACTTATATCTCTCACACCTAAGTATGATACTAAGGTTTATGTTATAGAAGAAGCCAAGGATTTGAAGATCTTCACAATGGATGAGATATTTGGCTCACTAACATCCTATGAAATGAGAACAACCGGTGACACATCCTCAAGGAAAGAGGCAACATTCAACTCCATCAAGAAGAGAAAAGAAGTGGTTGCTTATAAAGGATCGAGTGAAGACTCTAATGCAGAGGTAGCAAACTTTGTCAGGAAACTCAAAAGAGGATCCGGCAAGTATAAAGGAAATTTACCACTCAAATGTTTCAACTATGGTAAAGTTGGACACTTTGCTGCAAAATGTCCTTATAATGAAATCGGTGGAGATGAGTCAAGAAGCTTTAGTAGATCTACTGGTAAAGACAAGGAAAAAAATGTCTACCGGCAAGGAAGAAGAGGCTATCGGAAGCAAAACAACCTATATACTATTGAGGATGATGTCACAGATGAAGAAAGTGCATCAGAAGATGACTACCATGAGAATGATAGAGAAGATAATCTCTTTATGGCACTTGATGAACCGGTTGGTAAAGATGAGGAAGAAGAAGACATTGAGGCTGAAGTGGATCTAGAAGGTAAGCTTATAAGTGCTATTGATGAGCTGAGTAAAACAAGAAGAGAACTCAAGAAGTTCAAGCTTGTTGCAGTAGATGAACAAGGTCTCTTGAAGCAATCCCTAGATGAGTCCAATCAAGTTATATCTAGCTTGAAACTACAGTTGGAAGAAGCCAAGAGGATATGTGAAGTTATATCCTCTGATCTAATGAAGAAGTAAAAGGAGCATCAAGATCTGGAAGAAGAAATAGTGAAGCTCAGAAAGAAGCTTGAAGAAAGTAAGGAAGAAATAAAAGTGAGAAGCAAATATGAAGGCAGCACCGAAGCCTTAGATAGGATGTTGAGCAAACAGAAACAATCCAAAGATACCGGTGGCTTAGGATTTGAAGAAGGTCAAAGTTCAAACAACAAAGACACATCCGGTAGGGAGATACAGTTCACTTCTTCAAACGAAGATGAAGAGAAGAAGACATTCACGGTAAGCAAGGATACTGGTAAGAAGACATATGCAGACGTTGTTAGAAACCGCCAGACAAACTGGTATACACAATCAATGAACCGGAGGCCACACTTAATGTACCAACATGCATATCTAAGAATAAATGCAATATTTGACAATGAAGGGTTCACCAAAGTCAGCAGAAGACCCCCGATGAGGCACTCATTTGCAAGACCAAGGCAACCTAACCGGTATGTTTCAAACTTTCATGGTTATTGTTACTGGTGTAACAAATATGGGCATAGAATAGTTGACTGTAGATTAACCAATAAGCCCACAATAAGTTATGAAATTAGTAATCCATTTAATGCATTCTAAGATATGAATGTTATATGTTATCAGTGCAATGGATTTGGTCATAAAAGTTTTGAATGTAAAAAGAATAAACTGGTGTCCTACAATAATTTCAAAGAATCATCTTTAAATGAAAATGTGAAATGCTATAACTGTCAAGAGTTTGGACATATAGAAAGGTTTTGTAAAACCAGGAAGATCGAGCAAAAAAAGACAGATACTGATCAAGAACCGGTAGTTGAACCGGAGCACAAAATAGTGGCTAACAAGAAAAAGGAAACCAAATCGGTATGGGTTGAGAAAGAAAAAAACAAGGTAGAATCAAGTCTGATGGTGCAGACTGCCTTACATGTTGAAAGGAAAAATCTATGGGTTGTAGACAGTGGTTGTTCCAACCACATGACCGGTGATAACAAGAAATTTATCAAGCTTGAAGACTGGAACGATGGTTCAGTAAGATTCAAACATAACTCATCCATCAAAATAAAGGGAAAAGGTACTCTAAATATTGATAGAAAATTGAAGGCACGTGATGTATATTATGTGGAAAGCCATTATAAATTCACCTTCGACTCAACTAGTTGCCAGATAAAGAAAGAGAGTATCGGTCAGGTTGTGGCAGAAGGAAAGAGAACATATGGCAATGTTTACAATCTAAATGTATGCTATGAGTCCCAATGCATGATAGTACAAGTTGATGAAATTTGGTTGTGGCACCGAAGATTAGGCCACATAAACTTTGATAACTTAGTTGCAGTAAGCAAAAAGGGGTGTGTAAGAAATATTCCACCCATCATCAAACCGGTAAGCACATTTTGTGATGAATGTGTGAAAGGGAAGTAGACTAAGGTGAGCTTCAACACCAAAGAACACAACACCTCAAGACCACTTGGAATTGTAAATACAGATCTGTGTGGTCCAACTAGGACAAGAGCTCTTAACGGTGAAAGATATTTTATGCTCTTCATTGATGACTACTCAAGAATGACATGGGTTACTTTCTTGCAAGATAAATCACAAACATTTGACAGATTCAAGATCTTTAGGAAGATGGTGGAAAAGGAAAGTGGGTGCAAGCCGAAATGTCTAAGATCAGACCGAGGTGGAGAGTTCACATCAAATGAATTTGAAGATTACTGTGAAAGACATGGAATTAAAAGGCAATACTCAGCCCCTAGGATTCCACAACAAAATGGTGTGGTAGAAAGGAAGAACAGAACAGTCAAGGAGATGGCAAGAACCATGTTAAATGAGGCTAGTCTTCCAAACACATATTGGAAGGAGGTTGTTCATACCACTGCATATGCTTTGAACCGGGTTCAACTAAGAACAAAGAGCAGAATGACACCTTATGATTTGTGATATGACCGGAAACCATCAGTCAAATACTTCAAGGCATTTGGAAGTAAGTGTTTTATCAAGAGAGATATGGATGGTCTAGGTAGTTTTGATTCCAGGAGTGATGAAGGAATCTTCCTTGGTTACTTATCTAATAGCAAGGCCTATAAATGCTACAACAAGAAACTAAGAAGAGTCATTGAGAGTGTGCATGTAAAAGTTGATAAGGATATACACAAAGGAAGTCAATCACAGGTAAACCAGTATGATGATTCTGGTGATGAAGGTGAGGAAGCTCAGTCAGACAATGAACCGGAAGAAGCATCTAAAAAGGCTCCTAATCAGTATGTGCAGATGAACCACTCGGAAGAGAAGATTCTAGGAACTAAAAGTGATGGTGTGCAGACTAGGAGAAGACTTGCCCGGAATGATGAACAAGTCAACTTCTGCCTCATGACTGAAGTAGAACCTAAAACTTTCAATGAGGCCAACAAAAGACAGGAATGGATGGATACTATGGAAGAAGAACTGTAACAAGTTGAGAAAAACAGAACTTTGGAACTAGTCCCTAGCCCGGAAGACAAGAACATCATTGGCACTAAATGGGTCTACCGGAATAAGATGAATGAAGAAGGTAAAATTGTTAGGCATAAATCTAGACTTGTGTGCAAAGGCTACTCTCAAGTAGAGAGAATTGATTTTGAAGAAACATTTGTACTGGTAGCTAGATTAGAAGCAATTAGAATGTTTCTAGCCTTTTCTGCCTACAAGGGTTATAAATTATATCAAATGGATGTAAAATTTGTCTTCTTAAATGGAAATTTGGAAGAAGTGTACATGGAGAAACCGGAAAGGTTTCTGCTACATGATGATGAAACCTTTGTGTGTCGGTTGAAGAAAGTCTTGTATGGTTTAAAGCAAGCTCCTAGAGTATAGTATTCAAGACTAGATCAGTGCCTGAAGGAGAAAGGATTCAAAAAGGGGAGTGATGACATCAATTTATACATAAACAAAGATGGAAACCACATGATCATTGTGGTTGTGTATGTAGATGACATTATTTTTGGAGGCAATAAGGACACCCTTTGCAAAGAATTTACTGAGCAGATGCAGTCAGAATTTAAGATGTCAATGCTTGGAGAATTGAAATACTTCCTTGGTTTGCAGATATCACAGCAAGATAAGGGAATCTTTATCTCACAAACCAAGTATGTAAAGGATATGTTGAAGAAATTTCAAATGGAAGACTGCAAACCGGTAAGTACCCTCATGGTGACCGGAAGCAAATTAAGAAAGAATGATGAATCACCGGTGATGGATCAGACATTGTATAGATCCATGATAGGTAGCCTATTGTATCTGACTGCTTCTAGACTGGATACAGTACAAGTAGTGTGCATGTTGGACAGATTTCAAGTTGCACCTAAGCAGTCACGTATGAATGTTGTAAGTAGAATTTTTTAGGTACCTACAAGGAACACTTAGTTATGAATTGTGGTACCTTAAACAAGGGGAATTCATCTTGGAAGCATACACTGATGCTAACTAGGCAGGTTGCATTGATGACCGGAAGAGCACAAGTGGTGGTGAATTCTTCCTAGGTGACCGGTGGGTCTCATGGCATAGCAAGAAGCAAGATTTTGTCTCCTTATCAACTGTTGAAACAGAATACATTGTTGCTACTACATGTTGCTCTCAGGTACTTTGGATGAAGAAAACCCTCAAAGACATACAGGTGGACATCAGTGATCCTATTCTTATCTGGTGTGATAATTCAAGTGTCATCAACATATCAAAGAATCTGGTGATGCATTCCAAGACAAAGCATATAGCCATCAAGTATCATTTCCTCAGAGAGAAGGTTGAAGGACAGGAAGTAAAGATGGACTATGTCCCTTCCAGAGAACAAGTAGCAGACATTTTCACCAAACCATTGTCGATAAGCACTTTTGAGTACTTAAGACACAAGTTGGGAGCTGTGTCACCTGCCTTATGCACTTGAGATAGGAAGGATTTATATGGTTCGGGGGGAGTTCATAGCAGCATCTCTAACTCTTGAACCACATCTCCGTACCGGATGTAATCACTGGTATCAGCCTAAGGGGGAGCTAGGTACGGATCAAAGGGGGAGTGTACAGTACCCTTTTGTCATTGTGTCAAAGGGGGGAAAATCTACTGGTATGAAGTGTCTTGCAGTAAGTTGACATCAATGCCAAAGGGGGAGATTGTTGGCATTATTGGCATTAAGTTATCATTGATGTCAACTGGTTTGGCAAGGTCACCAGTAAGTAAGAAGTGGTGACCGGTATAAGAAGAGAAAGATATATGATACCAATCCCCATGTGAGTAAGTAGACAGAAGGAAGGCTATCGGTACACATGAATTTTGTCATCTACCGGTAAAGCAAGCTTACCAGTAAGGCGTAAACCGGGATGAAGGTTGGTTGTTTGTTGGTGATGAAGAGGCGGAATGTTAAAAGAATCACAACACAACCCGGTGAGCGGAATAGAAAGGATGGCATGAAGACATACCAGGAAGACAAGATGAATTGTTAGGAGGATGTGTTGTCGGTAAAGAGGATGTTTGTTGGTTATACCGGTAAGGTGAACTGTGTTGGTAGTCAACCTTGGTCAACAAAGAATGTCAAACCGACATAGCAATCCAAGCAGAGGTGGATGTCGACAAACATAACAGCTGGATGTCAGGTGGTGATATTGCACAGGTCGATGAAGTGTGCATCGATGTAACAAGTCAGCAAGCAGGTCGACTTTTATGAATAACCCGCAAGTCACGGAGGATGCCAGAGGATTGCGGCTCGAGGAAGGCAAGTTGACAAGCAACTGAACTGATCCTGCAAGAAGATTTGATCTTCATATCCATTTGCTGAAGGAAACAGCTGAGCCATTAATGGTGTATGATAGAGAAAAGCATAAAAGCATGGTGCAGACCTCCAGATTTAGAAAACGCACATTGGAATGTGAAGCTTTGGTGGTGCTAATCGATGTCATGAAGATCATATCCCTAGAAAAGTAGATCGAATCAAATCATATTTGGATCGAGTTGGTGAAGGCAAAACCTAACACGACATTGTTTGAATGAGGTTCTTGGCGAGAATATTAGATTATAAATATGTGAGCTTGAGACAGAGATCCATGATACTTGATGTGAAGAAAGAGAGTGAAGAGACCTTCAGAAAAGAGAAGGGTCATCTTCCTTATAATTTATTCTAAGAAAGTTGCAGAGTGAGTTAGCAGGCAAACCGGCAAGAGGGTTTAACCAACAGAGACAGAGTACCAGTAAATTGTTGTAGGTCTAACAGTTGAGCTAACAAGTGAGGTGTGATTGGTCAAGAAGGCATCCAAGTGTAACTAAGTGTAGTGTGAAGTTGAGAGAGAAGAAGAGAAAGCTATTAACCGACAGAAATCTATTTGATTAAGTGTTGTAGAACTCATTTGCAACCAGAAGCTATAACTGTATAAAAATTGTATTTCATTATACTTCACCAAGTTGGAGCTTGGTGCAAGGGTTGGTGCTCCTTGGGTTGGTGCCCTAAATCTTTGTAATTCAGTGTTTCACTTGTGAGGCTGGATTGGAGCAGTAGTCTCTAGCAGCATTTCTCACCGAGGTTTTTCCCATATTGGGTTTTCCTCGTACATCTGGTGTTGTGAGTTGCATTTGTGTGTTTGTCTCTTTTGGTATCCACATTTGTCCTACCGGTTTGACTGTTTAATGCTTAGGATAATAACCGGCATTCTAAGGTTGTAGTAAAAAGGAAAAGAATTTAAGAACCACTGATTCACCCCCCTCTCAGTGGTACATTGTGTTCAGCAAGATTGCATCTAGAACTAAGACTGAAGGTAACATTTTTCATTTGAATGTTGGTGAGAAAAGTTGTTTGATTGCTCAAATTGATGAAAGCTAGTTGTGGCATAGGAGAATGTGTCATGTAAATTTTGATTCAATGATCAAGATATTTTTTGCACAAGTTGTTAGAGATCTGCCTAAGATTGTTAAGTCTACTAATATGGTATGTAAGGAATGTCAGTTGGGTAAGAAAACAAGGATTTCTTTCAAGAGAAAACGGTATACATCAGATGGACTACTAGATCTTTTGCATACTGACCTATGTGGACCTACAAATGTTAGAAGTGTGTAGGCTAATAGATATTTTTATGCTGCTAATTGATGATTATTCCTGGATGATGTGGGTTGTCTTTTTTAAGGAGAAATCATAAGCATTGAAAAAATTCAAGATATTCAAAGCAAAGGTTGAGATTGAGTCTGGATTGAAGGTGAAATGTCTGAGATCTGATAGAGGTGGAGAATTATGTTTTGGTGAGTTCAATTCATTTTGTGAGAAGCATGGGATTAAAAGACAATTATCTACTCCTAAAACCCCTCAACATAATGGAGTTGTTGAAAGGAAGAACAGAACTGTCTTGGATGTTGCAAGGACTATGTTGATTGAAGGGAATGTTCTGAAGATCTACTAGAGAGAAGCCATTAGCACTGTTGTTTACCCATTGAACAGAGTTCATATCAAAGGTGATACCGGTAAGACCCCTTATGAGCTTTGGTTTGGTCATGTTCCTACTGTGAGATATTTCAGAGTATTTGGTAGAAATGTTATATTAAGAAAGATGGAGATATAGGAAAGTTTGATACTAGAAGTGATGAAGGAATTTTCTTGGGATATTCTACAAAGAGCAAAGCCTGTCGGTGCTACAATAAGAGACTGAGAAATATAGTGGAAAGTGCAAATGTGAAGGTGGATTAGAACCTTGGGAAAGAGATCAGAGCATGTGGACATGATGATGGACAGCATATTGTTTTAGCTCCTATTCAAACTTAAGTGCCTAAGCAAAATGATCCGGTAGAGACAGTTAACCTGGATGTTGTTGTTGTTGATGAAGTGTAGGAACCTGATAATCAAAACAATCAAAAGACTCTGAGGTATGTAAGACTGAATCATTCTGGAAATCAGATTATTGGTGATAAGAATAAAGGTGTGATGACTAGAAGAAGGTTAGTTGTTAAAGAAGTATGTTTGATTTCCAAAGTTGAACCTAAAGATGTTGTTAAAGCTTGTTAAGATGAAAGTTGGATGAGAGCAATGGAAGAAGAATTAGATCAGATTGAAAAGAATAATACTTGGGAACTTGTGCCTAGACCTAAGAATAAGAATGTTATTGGTACTAAATGGGTATTTAGAAACAAATTGAATGAAGTCGGTGAAATTGTCAAAAATAAAGCTAGATTGGTTTGCAAAGGATATTCTCATAAAGAAGGAATAGATTATGAGTGGACTTTTGCTCTGATGGCCAAACTTGAAGCTGTTAGACTGTTGCTTACATATGTTGCTTACAAAGATTTCAAGGTATATCAGATGGATGTCAAATCTGTCTTTTTGAATGGTGAGCTAGAAGAAGAAGTCTACATTGAGCAACCTGATGGATTTTTATTGTCAGATGATGGGGACATGGTATGTAAATTGAAGAAAACCCTTTATGGATTGAAGCAAGCCCCTAGAGCCTGGTATATTGGATTAGATAAGTATTTGTTGAAATTGGGATTTACTAAAGGTACTACTGACAGTAATCTGTACTTTAAGATAGAAAATGATAACATCCTGATTGTTGAAGTTTTTGTTGATGATATTATCTTTCGAGGTGATGATGACTTGAGCATGAAGTTTGTTGGTGATATACAGAAAGAATTTGAGATGTCTGTGATTGGTGAGATGAAATGTTTCTTAGGTTTACAGATTTCACATACTGAAAAAAGTATATTTATATCTCAAACTAAGTATGTGAAGGAATTGCTAAAGAAGTTTGGGTTAGATGACTCCAAATTGGTTGGGACTCCTATGGTGACTAGTTGTAAATTGTCTAAAAATGATGAATCTTTGAAAGCTAATCAGAGTTTGTGTAGATCTATGGTTGGAGTGTTATATCTTACTCGGACTAGGTCGGATATTATGCATGTGTGCATGGCTGTCAGATATCAAGTTGATCTGAAAGAGTCATGTCACTGTTGTGAAGAGGATATTCAAATACCTAAAGGGAACCATGGATTATGGTCTGTGATATCCGAGGAATGATGATTTCATGCTATGTGCCTACACTGATGCAAATTGAGTTGGTGATGTTAATGACCGGAAGAGCACTACCGGTGGAGCATTCTTTTCGGGAAAGAAATTGGTTTCATGGGCTAGTAAAAAACAAAATTCAATGTCCTTATCTACAGCTGAAGTTGAGTACATTGGTGTTGCTAGTAACTGCACTCAGATAGTTTGGATGAAGCAAATGTTGAAGGATATCAAAGTTATTTATGATGAGCCTATTGTTATATACTATGATAATTCCAATGATATTAACATGTCAAAGAATCCAGTGCAACATTCAAAGACTAAGCATGTGTCAATCAAATATCATTACTTGAGAGAGCAAGTCAGTGAAGAGAAGGTGAAGTTAAAGTATGTATCTACAAAGGAACAAATAGTTGATATTTTCATTAAGCCTTTGCCTGCAAATACATTTGTCGATTTGAGAGACAAGTTAGGGGTATCCACTCCTCCTGATGAGAATTAGATGCATTGAGTTGCATCAATCTGGTGGACTTCACAGTCTTATCCTTTTATCCGGATTGGTGAGTTGGTGTTGCTCCTCTGGTGGAGTAGTTTGTGTTTAATGGGGAGAGATTCTTGAGATTCATGTTTGGGGAGTGAGAGTTTGGTTTTCTGTTTTGAGATCTTTGGCATTGTTGTCAAAAGGGGAGAGAGATCATATGAAAAACTGCTTTATATGTCCTAATCTTACGGTGAGTTTGCAAGAGATATCTTCTTGCTTTGCATTGATTGTTTTTTACATTCATATGTTGTCATCAATGTCAGAGAGGGAGATTGTTGGATATTGTTGGTCATTGCTACTACTGGAATATGTTGTCATTAATGTCAACATATTCCTGTGTATTGCTCCGGTGATTGCAGATTGGGAAAATCTTATGATTCGGTTTGCAATGTTGTTTTGCTGATCACTGTTTTGTAGAGCTCGATATTTCCTCCAGTATGTTCCGGTGTGATCAGATCTTGCAATGTTGTTGATCACTGTTTTGCAGAGCTCGATATTTCCTCCAATATATTCTGGTGTGATCAGATCTTGTGCTGAGATTTTGGAATATTGTTTGGGATGGTCTTGTGTATCTTTATTTCAAATGGATCATGATTTTGTGCTCTGCAAGTTATCTTTCTTCATGACAGTTGTTGATTGCTTGTGTTCTTGAGCTTTCAAACGTTGACAGATGAAGATTTGATAAGTGGTGTTGGTGTAGTTGTTACTGATGATTCTAACTTGCTTGTTGGTGTTTCTTAGTCGTGTCCTATTTGTTTTAGTGATCTGCATTGATCGTTGTACAAGTTTTTGATGGTTTCTATGAATCGGTGATGATTTTTGTGTTATACGGTTTTTCTTGATGTTGTAGCGTGTTACGGTTGATCTTGGCGTAATTTCCAGTGGAGTTGAGCATTTGGAAATTTGATTTAGGTCCATGTTATGTCATGTAAATCATTGTATTGGTCTGGTGGCCGATCTTTGTATCGTGTGATGTAATTTTGTAATTGAGGGTTGAGGGTTTAGCGGACCTTGTTATCAAGGTTGATGAATTGTATATATAGGTGATATATTCATGTAATTTAGGTGTCGATGTTGTGTCTACATTATTAGAGAGTGGTTTATGTGCAAACAAGTGATTTATCCTTCGGTGTTGTGATTGTGGAGAGATTGGTGTTGCGGAGCAGACTATTGTGCTTAACCGGAACTATGATCAGGCATTTAAAGATGCTATTTTTTTTGTTCATTTCTTCTTGATTGTAGTCTGAATCTTGTTGTAAGTCGGTGAGACTTACCTGAGGGTTGTAGCTTTCCGAGCCATTATATTTGAGCAGTGTGCTTGAATGCCTGTGCATTCCCCATTGTAATATTTTCACATACTACTGCAGAGTATCATTTTACTGTGGGTAGGTTCCCACCGTGGTTTTTCTCTTAACCGGGTTTTTCACGTCAAAATCTTGGTGTTGTGTGTTGTGCTTTCAATTTACTTATCTATCTTATTACTGCAATTTATCATATCTATGTTTTGTGGTCAAATTTGCTTGATTTAGGTCCATGTTATGTCATGTAAATCATTGTATTGTTCCGGTGGTCGATCTTTGTATCGTGTGATGTAATTTTGTAATTGAGGGTTGAGAGTTTAGTGGACTTGTTATCAAGGTTGATGAATTGTATATATAGGTGATATATTCATGTAATTTAGATGTCGATGTTGTGTCTACAACATTAGAGAGTGGTTTATGTGCGAACAAGTGATTTATCTTTCGGTGTTGTGATTGTGGAGAGTTTGGTGTTGCAGAGCAAACTATTGTGCTTAACTAGAACTATGATCAGGCATTTGAAGATGTTATTCTTTTAGTTCATTTCTTCCGGATTGTAATCTGAATCTTGTTGTAAGTCAGTGAGACTTACCTGAGGGTTGTAGCCTTCCAAGCCATTATATTTGAGCAATGAGGTTGTAAGTCAGTGAGACTTACCTGAGGGTTGTAGCCTTCCGAGCCATTATATTTGACCAGTGAGCTCTAGGCAGTGTGCCTGAATGCCTGTGCATTCCCCATTGTAATATTTTCACATACTACTATATTCACATACTACTACGTGGGTAGGTTCCCACCGTGGTTTTTCTCTTAACCGGGTTTTTCACGTCAAAATCTTGTGTTGTGAGTTGTGCTTTCAATATACTTATCTGTCTTGCAATTTATCATATCTATGTTTTGTGGTCAAATTTATCATATCTATAAAACATTGGAATGAGCAACCTCGAGAGAAGTTTCAATGCTTCAATCACCCTTGTAGCATCATTCAAGTGCATGCATTGAGAAAATGGATTTTTGTCAATTGCTGCTGATCAAATATGAATCAATAATTTAACTCAAAAACTACACTCATAAAACATCATAATCATAACACCAAAATTATCTTATTTTTTAATGAACAAATCATGGTTAAATTATTTGTCACTTTAATTTTGTCACTGTAATTGTTGCTTCAACAAGATCTACCACATAACTTTCTCAAACCGTTACCACACTGATAAATTTTCATGCCTACGTGATTAAATTAAAATAAAACATTGGAACGAGTAACCTCAAGAGGAGTTTCAATGCTTCACCCTTGTAGCATCACTCAAGTGACTCTTAATGCTTATATGAGAAAATGGATTTTTGTCAACTGCTCCTCATCAAATATAAACCAATAAATTCAACTCAAAAACTACACATAAAACATCATAATCATAAAACCAAAATTATCATTATGTTTTAATGCACAAAATCATGGCTAAATTATTTAGTGTCACTATAATTGTTGCTTCAACAAGTTCCACCACAAAGCTTTCTCAAACCGCATATAAAATTGGTGATGTTACTAGAATTTTAATATTTGCTCCCTCCAGAATGAGCTTTGCAAACACCATCAAATTCTCGTTCAATTATAGTCTCCGCTGATTTTCACGCTTCTACCCCTACCCCACAGAAATTGGCTAACTTTTTTCCACAAAATCCATTATTTCATCTTCACCTGATTTATTCGAATTTTGAAAATGAACTGCATCGCAAACGATTTGTACATGATACGAGTGAAATTTAATAAATAGCACGCTGAATTTTCCGAACTATATATCGAAACCAAGTGAATTTCCAACTACCTACTTTATGTTATGTGAATTTCCAGCAACCTATCTTACTTTTTGTGGGGGAAAACAGAACCTGAAACAAACCATTCAAAGGCACTATTATTTTCATTTTAATCATCATAAACACCGTCCAAAATTAGTCTGATTCGTCGACAATTAACTGAAACTTATTATTAAGTTTAGAGCCTGTGTTGTCTGTATTTTTTATTACAGAGGTCACAATTTTAGGTGCGTGTTGCCCCTATATTTTGAAAATGTGTTGTCTTGAAACCGCTTTTTAAACTTCTTTGGCGGATATAGGAAGAAAATCTCAGTTTTAATGGAGAGTGCTCCCCATTACTGGGAATGGGTGATTGGCAGCAATGTATTTATCTCATGAGAACGTTTACTTTGTATAATTAACTGGGCACACACCATCGAGTGAGATCTGTTCAAATTATATCCTTAACTAATTTCCACACTTCTACCACAAATAAGATGGCATATTAAATAAACTACGCTTACAATTTTAGTATTTATATAGCAGTTCTAGAAATATTGTAACCACATATTATGAAGTTTCATACAACAAAATCCATTATAGCTGTCATTCATCTTCATTGGATCGCTAGCTATTCGTTGGTCCTTTCCTTAATGGAGAGATTTCAATCCGTGTTTGAGAGAAAAATATGTAATTTCACCAGATGGCAAGAGGAGGCAAAATTATTGTATGCCACTAGCAGAGGGTAGCATATGCAACCCACAAAGGGCGCAGGATGGAAAAAGACCTTTTGATAATAGAATCGACCAGGAAAATCGACGAACCAGAGAAATTCTACTATGGTGTTCACAACAGCAGCTAATGATTAAAATCAATTTAATACAAAGATAAATTTTAATCATCTTATTTCGGACTAGCTAGGAATAGATGAATAGTTATGAGATGGTGAAGATGAAATAGTAGATAGTAAGTAGAATTTTTTGGCTTAAGAGATGGATTTTGTGGCAAAAGAGATGGTCGGTGGGATCCATTGTCAAAGAGTGTCCGGAGTACAGAAGATATCTCACAGGAGAACAGAGGGAAGAAAATTCAATCACACAGCACAGACATCTTCTAAACCCCTCCTGCACAATTCCTATCACAAACGCAGTGCAAAAAACACCAGGCACATCTCCTCTCCTGCAGGTATTTATCAAAACAGGAGCCTTGGTTATCTTTTCCACCTGGGCTTCTCCCTACCCTCCACCATGTTTAGATTTGATGGCTTCTTCAAATCTTACTTATCTACTGAGAAGCACAGCATCATCCGGATGCAACACAGGTGCTCAAACCAAGATCAGACATCCTGGATGAACATCAATCTGAATTGTGCTACAACACAAACAGATGACAAATTGCAACTTTTGGTAAACCCTAAGCATAGGGCAGTCCAACAAAACCTTCAAATTATCACCAAGCAGTCTTCTCGGAGAGGAAAAATTAGAAGAATGGCTTGTCCTTAGTAGATATTTGGAGCTTTCTTTCCATATTATATCGGTTCAGGCGTATCCTTTTTCCACAATTCAATGCATTTTATTTACGTGTAAACCATTTCCAGACCTGTGCATTGCTTCTCGCTTAACAGAAACCCTAAATCTGCAGACTAAAAATTTGGCAAAATTTTACAAGTCTGATCTACGCAGTTGATTTTTATATTCCTGCAGAAGAGATTGCTTCGTAAAAATTATGAACAAAATTGTTTGAATGGTTGTATCCATACAATCTTCACCATCCATTATCTACTCCAGATGTAACTGACCCAAAGCTCAACCTACAATGGGAATACCTATCATCATCTAGGTTATAATATCACTATATAAATGGGTGTCAAGATTAATCTTCAACATATGGGGTAGCAAGCTAAGTGGGAATGCCTAACATCATTAAATTGTGGAGAAATTCCGATTTTATGAACACCCAAGTCAGAGTAGATCTGAACAGGCAAACTCCCAAGATGTCCCAAAGATTCACCTATGAGCATCACCTAGATGTGGTTAGTGCTAAGTGGACCATTTGTACTCATTAGAGATGGGTTTGTATCAACCAACCACTACTCAAAAAATATATCAGTGTATCAGTCAAAACTAGCAGTTGAATGCCTAGATGTGGTATGTATCAACCAACCTGTAAAACTTAGAATGTGCTCAGGTCAGAAAAAGCAGCTTCTCAAATTATTCACATACTTCATATCAAAGGCATCATAAACAGCTCGTGTTTCTATAGTAAACACAACTCAAACACCTTCGAAAGAGTACATGTTATCCTAAAGTATTATATGCCACGGTCAAAAAGCCTGCGTTCAGATCTTACATGCTGTCAGGGACTTCAAATGGATTTATGTTTCTTCCACAGGCATCACCAATAAAATACCTTTAAAAAGAGAACATATAATCCAAAGAAAAAGTTGCAATTAACAAGGGTAAAATACAATATCCTCAAAACAATATTCTCTAAACCTGACAGGATACAACCTAATAGCTAAACAACAACAATTTAGCATCCTCAAGCATTTTTTCCTGAATCTGGTGGAACACAATCTGGCAGCTAAACAAGAGCAAAATATAATCCTCAAGCAATTTTCTAAATATGGAAGAACACAATCTTGCAACTTATCAAGAACAACATAACATCCTTCCGCAATTCTCTCTCTATTAACCATAAAAAAGGAAAAATTAAATTTATACTCTTCAGTACAAAGAAAATTTAATGGGAAACAGTGATCATCAACACGAGATTAAAATTCATAACTCTTTCACCCCTCTAAAACAAATTTGGGATACATGTTCATAAACTATTCAAAATAAGAACCTAAGTCAGCCTTTGTGCTGCCTCCTTGGCCAAAAGTTTTTCCCTGGCCTTCGATTTCGCTTGAGACTTGGAGCCCATAACGCCACCTCCCCATTGTCGTCGGTATTCATCAAACTTATCATTGAAGTTGGCCTGCAAATAAGAATAAATCCAATTGTATACCACTCAGTTACCATTTTTTCCAGCTGCCAGCATTTATTGATAAACAATATGCATCAAAAAAAGCATGCCCTGCTAATTGTATGCACACCTTTATCGCCTCAACAATCCTGCTAAACTCCATCTTGTCTTCATTCTTCACAGATGTCAAGCATAGAGCAGTGGCATTTTTCTTGTGCACAATCTACAAAGAATGAGGAAATTTTGCAAGCTCAGGAAATTAATCTTCTCAGATAAAAACACAAATGAAAAGCCAAACTTTGACCGATATATTTTTCAAAGAGACTGTTAAAGATACATACAGTTCCAAGCCGTGCTTTCCCCTTGACAATGCAGTAAGGAATGTTCATTTTCCTACAAAGTGCAGGGAGCCACACTACAAGCTCTATGGGATCAACATCGTGTGCAATTACAACCAATTGAGCTTTACTCTGAAAGCAGCAAAATTCTTGTTTTCATGACCAAGGGCATTGAAATTGATTGATTTAATTAATAATAGCCACACCACTTCATTGCCAAAACTTAAAATTGATCTTGTACACTTATAAACTAAACTCCAAAATGCTTATAGCATGGTGATGGAACCATGCAATACCTGTTCAATAAGGTACGTTACATGGTTGATACCATATTTCACAACAATGGGCTTCTTGACTTCAATGGGTTTTCCTTCTGCCTCTGACTGTGCCTTCTTCAAAAGTCTTTCCTTTTTTGCAGCTTTGTCTTCTGGCCTGTATTTCAGAAGCATCTTAAATAGGTTTGATGCTGCATTTCCAAACACAGGAATGTAATATCAGTACTACAGAAGTATACAATGCAAACTACAGAGAACAAATATAAATATACAACCCCTAATCAAATATTAAATGCGTTCTTTTAAGAAAGTACTGACAAATACAGTACTATTGCACTATACAGAGCAAGCATAGCCTGGAAATTTTTGTTATGCAACGAGGATTAGGTTACGTTAAATTCCCTTTAGACTCAACTTTGAATACATTTCGTTTAGAAGCTGAATTTTAAGCATAATCAGGGTTTTCCTTTAAATTTATACTCACTAATTCTTGACTTTCCAAGAAAGGTTTCAGAATGGGATTCAACGAGTGCATATGTAGGAAGAAATATTGGGTATAAATTTTTTTAAAACACCCGATTGTAGTTTAAAATTCAGATTTTATAACAATCAAGGTTTTCTTTTAAAATATAATCAGTATTTCTCATCAGTTCCAGGACTAGATTTCAGAGTTAGAATACAGCACTGAGAACACAGCTAACAACTGACATTTGATATTTCAATGTTGATTGCCAAATCATATAAGTTAACGACAATTGAAGTATTAACATGATTTATATGAAAATAATAGTAAAACTATAACGTTTGAGTGTTGTATTAACATGGTTTGAGAATGGGTTTCAAAGACTGCAGATGTGGAAAGAAATATTGAGTGTAAATTAAAAGAAAAGCCCTAATTGTTGTTTAAAATTCAGAATCTACAACAAACGATCTTTTTCTTTTAAAGTATACTGAGTGGTTCTAAATGGTTCCAGGACAGGATTTCAGAGTTAAATACAGCACTGAGAACACAGCTAACAATTGGCATTTGGTATTTCGATGTTGATTGTCAAACCGTAAATGTTAACGACCATTGATGAATTAATATGGCTTATACGAAAATCATAGTAGTGTTATAATGTTTGAATGTTGTATAGCATTCCACTAGCTACCCGCTCCAAAATAAATACATCGTAAATAACAGAATAAAAAGCGTAAAGAAAAAGAAATTTTTGCTCTCTTTACGGGAGCTGTCATACAGAAATTGCATAAAAAATTCGAAACGAAATTGTAAACAACAAAGCGTTTATTTAACAAACGGTAAATCGCAATAAAAACATGGTTGCCCGTGTCCAATAAACAGGAGGCTTAAAATCTGCTTTAACAATCCTAACTAATAAAAATCATGTGCCTAATCCGACTGAAGCGTAGTCTGAGATTTGGGACAAAGAAATCAAACACGATTTGGTGACAGGCGAGTTACATTTTGCATGACCCATGACAGAAAAAAACGTAAGTGAATAGAAAATGTACCCAGATTCTTGTCGAGGGTTTTGGTGAACTGGTTTAGTGCAGGGGGGACCTTGAGGCGCTGCTTCAGAATGCGTCTTTGGCGTTGGATGCGTATAATCTTAGGCCATTTGACGAAGCGATGCAGATCCTTCTTGGGCGGCAAAGCTCCACCAATCCCAAACTGCTTCGGCCGCTTCTCAAACAAAGGATTGACCACCTTGGCCACCTTCTTCTTCGCCGGCGCCGCGGGCTTCACCCCTCTCTTTGGAGCCTGCAATCATCCCCAATAACTCTTCAACCGCAAACTTAAACACATATAATCAGCAAAAATAATCAGATATTTTCATCTCCATACCATTATTCGTTGCAGTGTTGCTCCTCCACTCCTCCTCGTCGTCCGCCTCCCTGGGCAAAATTGATATCAAGGAATATCATTGAATCTCATCTTTGTTTTGTATTGATAAACCCTAATTCAACAAACCCCTAACCCTCCTTGAGTAACTACGAGGTAACTCTGTCAACTCTAGGTTAGAGATCTCCCTTCTCCATCGGAGATTTAAAAATTTCATCGCCATGTTTTCTTACTTTATTTTTTTGGTCTATTTTGTTTTGATTGGTGTTTTAAAAAGTAATAATAATTAATTTACATGTACCTAGCATAATTTTATATGCAATTGGTTTATGAAATTTGTATCTTGAATTTTTTAATTTTAAAAAGTAATAATAATTAATTTACATGTAGCATAATTTTATATGCAATTGGTTTATGAAATTTGTATCTTGAATTTTTTAATTAACAATTTTTAGATTTTTGTTTTTATTTATAGATTACATTTGTAGGTGTATATTTGACACAATTTATTTTAAAAATTATAAATGTAATTCTTGAATTTTTATTTAAATTTTAAAATTTTATTTTATATGTAATTTATGAATTTTTTATTTAAATTTTAAAATTTTATTTTTTGATTAATTTTACTAATAGTTATGAATTAAATTTGTAACACATTACATTATTTTGTTTGTTTGGTTATTGTATTTAAGGACATTCATTCACCAATTTAAAAATAATCTAATAATCAAGAATATTGGAGTTTGAGAAGAATATCTAGATCTAACAAATTAAAGTGGAATTTATTCAATAGTTATTTACTCATACCTTAAGGAAATAAGGAACACTGAGAGGGGGGGTGAGTCAGTGTTCTGCAATTCTTATTTTTTTTAACTTGTTCTTTCCAGCACTTAACAAATTTAATCAAGAGAAGGATGCAAGAGCAACAACCACAAAATGATAACATCATAATTTTGTACGTGGAAACCCTATTAGGGAAAAACCACGATGGGGATGAACCCACAAAATAAGTATATTATGTTAGAAGTATTACAATGGGGAATGCACTTGCATTCAGGCACACAGCTAGTCGGCTCATGAAGACTTAGAACATTATTCAAACATGTATGAACAATTGGCAGAATTTGAGCTCCAATGCTTATTGGGACCAAAAATAATTGTTCACACGTTGTCACAAATGTTGGCCAAACCTCCTAGGGTGAACTCACAAAGCTGGTTCCCAGTTTTTGGTACAACCTGATTTTTGCTGAAATCATTTTTTTTTTAAATATAATAATTTAAGCTTTAAGAGGTCCCATTTGAAGTAATTAATTGAAGAGAGTTAGATCAAAGTCTCTTAGATCAAATTTTCTTGGATAGAACCTCTCTACTTCTAAATCATACTAGTAATGGAGTCTCATTTGCATCTATCAAATGCTGATAAAAAAACAATTTTACATTAGCTTTTGAGGGATCAAACGAATTCATTTATAATTTTCGTTCTCTTAAGGATTTAGTCCTTATTATAATCTTTCCAAATAGTATAATTTTTAATATATTTAATTTCATTAATATATTTTTATTTTATTTTTTATGAATGTGGGTTTTTCACCGAACATGAACTTCTTTGTTCAATGCATTGGGAAAAATAGTAAACTAATTCAAAATAAATCTGAAAAATATATATGCACTAGGTATTGATGTCTTCTTTCTAATAAAAAAAATAAAACTGAATTTTGATATATATAGAACAAGTTATGTGTTCAAACGTACACCTATATCTAAATTATAATTAGTTGGACTTCAAAACTTAATAAAATAAAAAATATTCAACATATCACTATCAAACCCACTGCATGTCCTGGGTATTGATGTTACAAACCAAAATTTAACAGAGATAAGTTTTTATCATATATAGAAAAAAAAGTTATAGGTTTCGGGATGCATATCACTCTTAAAAAATGTTGTTTGCTGTTAAAAACTACTTTTGAGGGAGATGGAAAAATTAATAAAATTTTATTCAAAAAATTTGAAAAAACTAAATTTAGAATCTACAAAAAAGATGTTACAAATCACTAGTTTACATCATCTTCAAATTCTTAATGGTTTAAAAGTTATAGGTGTTGGAAAGTGAAGGTATTTTACAAAGTGTTCATCTAAGTGTCAAAGTTGGTCAAAAAGTGGGAACCAATATTGTGAGTTCACCCCCTAGAGCACAAAACTAAACACCGAAACCGCTCCATCAAATCCACACAAAGATCAACTACACAAGTCGTCTTGTTCTTAACTGGCAGACTAGAACCCGGTACTCAAAAGCTTGTATCTTGCAAATGAATCACCATCGGAGGCCACTATTCTGGAATAAGGTGTTCCAGACATCCATCTACCTTCCCTTAGATCTGCAGCACGAGATGTATAACAAAAAATAAATCCGGACCAAAATACCATATATAGTCAAATGCCCTGTTCCGGCTAACCCAGTACTTAGACAATTTTATAATCTGACTTCTGGTATGAGCAAATCAACAATACAAAAAGGTGAAATGACTTTGTTTGCCATCAATGACAACACCTAACCAGTTGTGCAGTGTCTCTTGCTAGCAATCTCCCCCTTTAGCATTGATCGTAACACTTGGTGAAAAATGCCTAAGTGTTAGGATCAACTCCCAGACCTTATGTACAAACACATGAAAGTTTCAAAACTCCCCCTGAGATAGATATTTCATTTTTCACTACTCTACACTCCCCCTTTAACATCAATGGCAAAGGTGGGGATCTGCATACCAAAATTCATACAAAAATCTTATAAATAGGCCATATATGTACAAACAGACTTTCCTATCTTACATGAACTTAAATACATCTGCAAAAATGTTCTTTAATAGTGCCAGATCACTGTCCCAACCTTTCTTTAGGCCCTTTGAAACTGAGATTTGTCCACAAAAGGGAAATGTCTACACTTTTGTCATCTGAAGATCTGTGGGATCATTGGTGACCATGGCATCTTGAGCTTCTATTAAGGCACTGAACATTATTTTTAATTGGGACCAATTAGACCCCGAAGCTCACACTAGCAACAATTGTGTCTTTTTCTTGCCCCAAACTCTTTATTTTGTCAAGCAAAGCCACAACCTAACTTTCTTGACTGTCTATAGATACAGTCAAGGGATCAAATGATTGAGTAACACATGCCAACTACTTCTCATTCTCCTTTATCTGCTTTCCAATATCTTCAACCAATTGAGAATAAGATAAACAAAATTTATATACTACACCACCTTCAAATTAGCATTCTAAATACTTTTCACCCAACTATCTAGTAACCTCCTATCATTCTCAATCATTTTCTTTAATTTGTAGAATCTTTTATAATCAAACTCATTATGGACCCTAACTTCTACTTGTAATACCCTAAAATTGGTAATCTAAACCATGGGCCCCTAATCTTGACTACATCACCAAGGTCCTAACCAAAGGCAATTAAATCAGTCTTGAGCACCTAATTAATTAATTCCTCAATCATCAATGTCACATAGCAAATAAATCATTTCATATTAATTAAATATTTATTTAATTAATTAATCATTCCAAGTAAATCACTTTAATCAATTATCCTATTTATTTAATTAAATATCCTATCATATTTAATTAATAAATCAATTTGTCATTTAGTCATCAAAAAAAAGAAAAATTACAAAAGGAATTAATTTATAAAAAAAAAAGGAAATAAATTGAGAAAAGAAATCAACTTGAGATATTTCTTTTCCTAAAATTGAGAGTGATGCACGCTAAAAAGGACACAAGACACACAGATTCAAACATTAGTATCGTTAGTGACAATCAAAAATAAAAGACAAACGAACGTATAATCCTAAACATGCATATCAAGAGAGACATAAAACAGATAATAAAAAGCATACAAAAACGAAGGAAGGAAATAAAACCCCCCAAGATGCTCTCCAACATGGTCATAGTTGCTCCTCCCTTGTTCCTCTCCTCTCCAAGTTCCACATGAGTGTAGCCCTCGGCTTTTTGCACTATCTATGGATGTCTTATGGAGATTCAAGATTATGAAAATGAAAACAACTACTTATGCAAGTGTAAACAAGCTAATATGATAAAAGCGCCTTAGTTATTCTATGTTAATTTTAGCCAAAATAACAAAACGAATGCTTCTAAAATGCTATCTCAAAATGACTCTAAATCTGATGCATAAAGATTTGTGGATCTTTTTGAAGAAGGAATGAGCTCTATTTATAGGAAAAACAGGGCAATGGATGGTTGAGATTGAGTAATCTCAACAAGGGCCAGGATTGATGGGTTTGTGATCCATGTGAGGGCTTTAACCCAATCCCAGGATGACAAATGTCAAAATGAGATGGCTTGAGAGGAGAGGGAAGAAGCATTAAATGATTGAAATGACATGAAGGTTACCTTGGGAGGTAAGGTTTAGGATTGAGTTAGTGAATAAAGCCTTTATCCAATGAATAATGTCTTTATCCAATGGACAAACTTTTCTGCAAGAGTTAGTGGGGATAACCATGGTCAGAGCAATGAATGCTTGAAGAGACCCATGAGTTAAATGGGGGTTGAGTTAGAGGGAAAGCCTCTAACCATGTGGGCAAGTTGAATTGACCATTAATGGTTATGTAAGAGCCATAAATGGTTATGTAAGAACCATTAATGGTTTGGAAGACTTTAGGGGTTAACTTGATGGAGAATAAAAGCCTTTAATGCTTTTCAAAGACTTTGGAGGCTTTGAGAAGTGACTTCAAGTTGCTTAGGAATGTGACACTAATTAGGGGATGGGATTAGGCTAATTATAAATGGTTTAGAAGAATCTATAATGGGTTTAGGATGCAAGTGGGTTTGGTGGGTGAGAGAAAATAGTATTTTAATTAAAATAAAATTACTTTATTTCAACTAAATAGGGCAACTTGCATTTGTAGGAGAATGCAAGTTGGGGGGAGTTTAGATATTTAAATAAATATTTATTTATTTATTTAAATGAGGAAAGGGGTTAAATTAAACAAACATGCTTTATTCATTTAATTAATTGTTAGAGTATGGTTTAATGAATTAATTTAAATAAATTGAATAATTTATTTAGTTAATAGGAAAAGAGGTTGAGGATGAATTAATTTAATTAACTGTTGACTGATGGTTAAATAATCAAATACATACTAAATATTCATTCAATTAAGTGGACAAATTTATGTGTCTACATTTGCCCCTCTTTGAGATGGTGTGGTTTATCGTGTCATTTCAAAGAAAGAAAGAAAGGTATGAGAAATATGCCCCATAAATGTTAATTTAGTGGGTGGTATGCCCCCTCAAGAGGGGGGCCGAATTTTTTTGAAAAATCGGGCGATCTCTTGAAAAAGAGAAAAAAAGTTGGGGGGAGGTAGAATAGAAGAAATTAGAAATAATGGCGAAAGAATGGGAGAAAAAGAAGTGAACATGGAGAAAGGGGAAGCCAATGAGTACCCTTAGGTCATGCAAGAGATACAGTGCAAATGTAGTGTTTGTGCTCTTGATTGATACTGTACAATTGATCAAAATTTGGTTGGACAATCTGGTGCAATCGGTTGAATTGCCCCAATTGAGTCAAAGCATGACAGTTGATGTCAGTTGTTCGCTTGGACAGGATAAAGTCTGAGTAAGTGAATCAAAGTGACATGTTGTGACTTAGACAATTGATGTAATTGCCCGATGAAGTCAAGGTATCTAAAGCAAAATACTCGTTGAGACTTAGACAATTGATGTAATTGTCTGTTGGGATTGTGTTTGATTGGTTGATCAATTGATAGTGTTTGCATTGTAGGTTGGTGATGATGAATCATAGCAGCCCCGTTGAGACTAGGTCATTGTGATAAATGCATGTTGTAGTTTAGGCTTTCCATAATCGATTACCTGTTGAGACCCGAAGATACTCGATAAAAAAGTATCTATTGATAGTCTGGGTGTGCATGAGTCGATGTTCCTGTGTAGACAGAGTAACTTGCTTGGCTTATAGGATGACCTAGGATGGGAAGTGCAACCCCTCCTGTTAGAGATGGACGGTGATGAACATGGCTTGATTGGGTTGATGGGAACCGATGAAAGGATTATAATGATGACCTAGATGGCGAGGGTGAGGGGGGATTCAATGTTAGATAGAAGGTACAGAGGACCTAGGATGGGAAATGATGCATGGCATGCATTTATGATGATGACCTAGAGAGGGAGGTTGAGGGGGGGATTCAATGTTAGATAGAAGGTAAGGAGGACCTAGGACTCATTCATGTGGAAGAAGATCGAAAAAAAGAGAGTATCCATTGTCATTACTATGTATGAATGATATGCAGCAATATGGATGTATGGATGGATGGAATGCAATGGAATGCAATATATACAGATGAGATGAAATGGTGATCCATAGATTATTCATAGTGCATTATTTTCATCATCGAGCATGGTAGTATCGTTCTTGGTCGAGGTAGAAGGAACCAAGTTTGAGCATTTTACCTATAAGCAAGCATCACAGACAAGGAAAGTTCCCCTTCATTCTGGTTCATGTGCAAATGGTCGAGGTATACGTTGTAGTCAGTAAGCCATAGCGATCCATGATTGTATTTTTGCATACGATCACGTAGCTTAGTGAACTTCCCACCGAGACACCATTAGTACATGCCCCAGAACTTCATTGGAACAATCCGTAGACAACAAGCAAAAAAAGATATTAGGAACACCATCCCGACTACTCTAATCACTTGTGGATATCCTGTAGTAGCGTAGGAACCTAATATAAATAAACAAATAACAAATTGACCAAGTACTTATCAGCTAAAACAGATTTTTCTTGTCAAAAAAAATGTTATCATGTCTTTGTTTGTGAGGAAGGATGCATCCTTGTGAAGATGGTTGTGTGCAGATGTTTTGATTGGGTGGTTGATTTGATAAGTGATCATCATTTGATTAGCTCAAAATGTTTGTTTGGTGTCTGTTGCGATGTGTATGTACAAAGAATTATATATATATATATATATATTGCAATGTTTTTTTATTGATTTTTGATGTTTTTGTGAATGTTTTTGGTATATTTTTGAGTTTTTAATGAGGAACTCAATGAATCACAAGTAATGTAGAATCCACTTCCATCAATAGGTTAAGAGCATTGCCCCCAGTTAGATGTCACTATGAAAGCAGGATGCAGGACACATGAAGTACTAACCCTAATTGCAGATCAATAACAAGCCATGGTTTGAATGATGGATGAATGGATGTGATCGCAACAAGTCTGAAAGACAATGGAGCCATAGCCTTTACGAATGGCGCTTGTTTACTAGGTTTTCACCATCGTACTTACCCAAGGCTACCAAAGTGGTTTTTACCATTTGGATGCATGATTTTTCTTTACTATTTTCTTGAATTTTTTGGTATTTTTATTTTTTTTAGGACTGTTTTCTGAATGTTTTTGGTATTTTTTGATAATGGAGGAGCTTGATTCTTTGAACAGCTTATGTATGAAACCATTTGAGGTGCATACTATTGATCGGATCTGCCAGTGGTTCTCCTTCTCAAGTTGCCAACTGATATGCCCCAGACCCGAAGACAGTAGTGATGACATATGGACCCAACCAATTGGATTCAAACTTGCCTTGGTGTTCTCTATTTGGTTTGTTGCGAGGATTCTCCCCGAGAACAAGATCACCTACCTCAAATGTGCGAGGTTTGACTCGATGATTGTAGCTTCTGCTCATGTGCTGTTGATAGGCTTTTAGATGGTTGTATGCAGCTTGTCACCTTTCATCAAGTAGTTCCAAGTCTTGAAGACGTGAGACTCGGTATGCTTCATCATCTATTAGATTGTGCAAGGAGATCCGTAGAGATGGTATTTCAACCTCAATAGGCAGGATGGCTTCTACTCCATAAACCAGTGAGTATGGGGTTGCGCCTGTAGGGGTTTGAATGCTAGTTCAATACGCCCATAGTGTTGGATTTAATCAAATGTGCCAATCACGACCAGCTTCATTGACTGTCTTTTTGAGGATCCTCAATATATTCTTGTTTGATGCTTTGGCTTGACCATTGCCTTGTGGGTAATATGGAGTGGAAAAACGGTGTTGGATATTCAAAACTTCTCACAGAGCTCACAGACATCCTGATTTTTGATAGGAAGCCCGTTATCTGTGATGATGGACATGGGTACACCATACCGGCAGATGATGTAATTAAGGATGAATGAGGCGATCTGCTTGCCGGTGACTTGGGTAAGTGGAACAGCTTCGATCCACTTTGTGAAGTATTATGTGGTGGTAATGATAAATTTATGGTCGTTGGATGAAGAT
The DNA here is from genome assembly GCF_030272615.1 of Cryptomeria japonica. Classification (NCBI taxonomy): domain Eukaryota; kingdom Viridiplantae; phylum Streptophyta; class Pinopsida; order Cupressales; family Cupressaceae; genus Cryptomeria; species Cryptomeria japonica. Next base: position 473,172,408 of record NC_081411.1, on the reverse strand, counting down.
GGATGGATTTTACCCACAAGGTCAAGTCCCCATTGACAAAAGGGCCATGGTGTTGTGATTGGTTGTAATTCTTGTGCTGGTGCATGTATTAGATCTTCATGAACTTGGCACTTCTTGCACTTTTTGACAAAGTAGTAGGAGTATTTTTCCATGGAGGGCCAATAGTATCCAGCACGCATGATTTTCTTTGCTGGTGAAGGATCACTTGAGTGAGCCCCACAAATTCCTTCATGTACCTCTTCCAAGGCTTTTGTTATCTCATCTTGTTCCAAACATAGAAGGAGAGTACCATCAAGACTTCATCTGTATAGGGTTTCGACAATGATGGTGTATCGAACGGTTTAGCGGATAAAGGTTTTTCATTGGTTATTTGATTGGTTAGGGGAAAGTGTGTGATCACGTAGGTAAGTGAAAAAATCACCATACCATGGGGAGTCAGAACCGGTAAGGCGACATATCATTTCAGTTTCAGGGATATCATACGCGGGAATCCAAAGTTGTTCTACCTAGAACTCATAGCGTGTCGAGTTTTGTGGAAGATCTAGGAGAGATACAATTGTAGCCATTGCGTCGGCAACTTGATTATGATCTCTTGGTACTTGCTCAAATGTGATAGTTGTAAATGAGTCTTTGAAACTATCCACCATCCTTTTATACGACACGAGCTTATCATCCTTAGTTTGGTATTCATCAGTGAATTGTCGAATGACTAGCTGGGAATCTCCATATACCTGTAGCTCTTTCAGATTCCATTGTATAGCCAATTTGAGTCCTATGATCAAGGCCTCATATTCGGCTATATTATTTGTGCATGGGAAAGTGAGCCCGTAGGACTTCAGGATGCTGTCACCTTGAGGTGTGATAAAAAGAATACCTACCCCTGAGCCATGTCTGGTGTATGACCAATCAAAATATAGCTTCTAGGGTTGTGTAGTTGTGATCATGAAGATCTCTTCATCCGAAAAGTTGGAGATAAGAGGATGGTCACCTTGGAGTGGTGCATCGACCAACTGATCTACAATAACCTGCCCTTTGATAGCCTTGCGGTCCACATACTCTATATCAAATTCACTCAAGATCATAACCCATTTGGCCAAGCAGCCTATTAATGATGCCTTGTTGAGTAGGTACTTGAGTGGATCTATTTTGGCAATGAGTTGTACCTTGTGCGTTAACATGTAGTACCTCAATTTGGTGGCTGCCAAGATAACTGCTAGGCAAGCTTGCTCAATAGGTGTGTAATTGAGTTCATAGCCTACCAGTATTCGAGAGATGTAGTAGACCGCACATTCTTTTCCTTCCGCATTATGTTGTGCCAACAGTACTCCTAATGTTGTATTTGTAGCAGAAATGTATAGCAATAGAGGTCTACTTGGATTTGGGGGAATCAACAACGGTGTATGCATTAGGTAATCTTTAAGCATTTGGAATGCTTGTTGGCATTTTATATCCCATTGAAAGTAGATATTCTTGTGTAACATATGGGTGAAGGGATGGCATTTATCAACCAATTGTGCAATGAATCTCCGAATTGATTGTAGCCACCCTTGTAATGTCCTCAACTGACTGATATTCTTTGTAGGTGGCATGTCCATGATTACCTTAACTTTTGCAGGATCTACCTCAATGCCTTTACTTGAGACAATGTATCCTAAGAGCTTCCTTGAAATTACTCCAAAGACACATTTCTTTGGATTGAGACAGACAAGATATTGTTCTAATCTATCAAAAATTTTACCCAGTATTGCAAGATGACCATCTCTTGTTATTGATTTAGCTAGTAAATCATCAACATAATCTTCCATTATAGTGTGCATCATATCATGAAAGAAGGTAGTCATGGCTCTTTGATATGTTGCCCCTACATTCTTCACACCAAATGGCATCACATTCCAACGGTATGTTCCCCTTGGACATGTGAAAGCAGTTTTTTGTTGATCCTCTGGAGTAATCTTAATCTGGTTGTACCCTGAAAAGACATCCATTAGAGAAAGCATTGCATGATCCATTGTTAAATCGATAATCATGTCAATGTTTGGTAAGGGGAAGTCATCTTTAGGGCATGCCTTGTTCAAATCTCTGAAGTTTGTACAGATACAGATGCCCCCATTAGGTTTACCAACATGTACAATATTGGAGATCCACTCTACATAATCAATTGGTCTAATGAAACCAACATCCAAGAGCTTTTTAAGTTCAACTTTGACAAGAACGACAATCTGTGGGTGCATCTTTCTGAGCTTTTGTTTGGTAGGTTTAGCTCCTACTATAGTTAGGTGATGCATGACCAAATCTGGATCTAAGCCAGGCATGTCTGCATAAGACCATGTGAAGTTGATTTGATGCTTGTGGAAAAATTCCAAAATTTTTGGTTGTTCCTCTAAAGTTAATAGAGATGCCAAATGTATTTGGTGAGGAGTCTCAGGGGTCCCCACATTGAATTCTTTTGTTTCCTCTGTTAGTGATGCAGAGCATCATGAAAACATCAATCAAATAACCATTATCAAATCTTCTTCATATATATAAATCCATAATTATTGTAGATCCATGTATCATGCATCAAACCTGAATCATTTAAACCCTTCATCTATTCATTTCTTGCAAATGAAAACCAAGAATTTGTCCAAACTATGAAATTTACTCTATTCTGGTCATGAAATTATAGTCATGAATAGTATAATAATCACCCAAACAATCTCTCTAGTCAGATTCTATAAATGCTAGTTATAAAAATTTCCTCCAAATTATAGAAATATCCAATGGTGAAATCGAAAGTTATGATGATTGTTCCAAAACTTGTCGTCGTGAATCAGGGTTTTGGGTAATTCCAAACAGTTTTCATCAAAACATTCATAACTTTCTCAAAACTGAATGAAATAAACTCAAACCAAAAGCAATGGAAACATTATTCAATATAATACACTATAATTATGGAAATACACTTTTTTCCAGGTTGTACATGGCCGTATCAGGCCTGGAAACAAGAGGAAAAACTTCCAAGATCACAAAACAAGAGGTTGAAAACAATGAAAACATGATACCAAAATGTTTCCAATGCTTTCCAATTCCTTCTCCAATTTTTACATCCTCTTATGAATGACCATTATAGAGGTTTTATAGCCTTTTAATCTTCACATGGAAGTTACAACTACCCAACTTCCTCTTATGACCATACAACTTCCCATTTTGGTCTTTTTACAACTTTTGAAAAGTTGCATTTTACAACTTTTACAACTTTTGACTCAAATGACTTTAAACCTTCAAAATAACCTTCAAAACATATTGGGATGGAATAATAATGTATTTTTGTCACCATTTTATCCCTCCAAGGATATTTTATACAAATTTTACCAAATGACTAGTTCAAGACCTTATTAGGACAACTTGGACAACTCATTAAAATGGGCTCTTTTAGCCTTACATATTGATTCATATTGACTCAAAATGACATTACAAATGAAAATGTAATTGAATATACTTGTGAATTGATCTTTATCCTCTTATAGACTCCTTTTGTGCTTTTGTGTTAGGTGCTCCTGCACCAATTAGGATGGTTGATCTCTCCTGATTCGTACTAAAGGGGAGGATGTCAAACCTTTCATCCTTAGGCACCTCAGAGAGGTTTTTAGCTTTGGATACGCTCTTTGTTTTTACTTTTTTGTTATCAAATAGTGCCACAGTGTGGTTTTCACTAGAAGATCCATGTTTTATTGTAATATTTTTGCAACTGAAAGGTTTGGCATCTACCTCAAAGTATGTTGCGTTGTTGAGTTCAATGGCGAACCCAACTTTATGATCGCCACTTGGTATGTTATCTCATAATTTTAAAAAGTCTATGAGTGCCTCATCATTTTGGAAATGGTCAAGGCATGGGGGATTTGGCTGGTTTCATTCAATGAGTTTAGGATGGATGATAGGCATTACCTCATTGATTAAGTTGAGTTTGTAGGAGGCATCAGTGAGGGTTAATATAGAGGAGTGAAGTTCATCGATGGTACTCTCCTTGTCAGATTCTGGTGTAGGATTTGATGTAGGGCCTATGGAAGTTGCTTCTTACTCAAGAACCCAAAAAGTTTTAATCCATGCCTCTCCATAAACTGGGATATCCTTATGAGGTGGTGGAGGGGATGTGTCTTCCTCATCTGAAGTATTTAGATTCACTGAATCCCATTCCCACTCATGCGAGTTTGTCTCTGAATCACTCTCTAACATCCGATTATTGTACCAGGTTGGGATGTCTTAGTGCATTAGTTATTGGCTTTTGCACTTTTGGAGGAGGGATTGATGGTGTTGTTGATGGGGTTATCAGTCTTGTTGATGTTGTTGATGGTACTGATGTTGCTGATGAGGTTATTGGTCTTGTTGATGTTGTTGGTGCCTTTGATAGGGTTGTTGGTGATTTTGGTGTTGCTGGTGTTATTGATAGGGTTTTTGGTGCTGCAGATATAGTCAAGGATTACATCCTTGGAGTAACTGGCTGATACACAGGTTTGTTGGGTTTTCCTTTGAATCAAAGCTTAGGAAGAGATTCCTTTTGAAAACCTACTCCAGTTTTATCTTTTGGTTTTAACTCAGGTTGTAAGGTCTCATGTTGTCCTTGTTTGCAATGTCCCAAAGCACTATGACCATCATATCCCATTCTTTGCATTATGGTGAAGCCTTTTCCATATTTGTCAGTGGGGAGCTTAGCCTTCAAGCTTTCTTTATTCATAAGGTCTGTGTAGATCCATTATGTCAGGTCTTCATCCATGGTTTCCTCTTCTTTACTTCTACCAGGGGTGAATGGTGCCAAAGTGCACGTTCTCTTGGCTAGTGGTGTTTAAAGTAAACCTTGGGGTTTTCCATGAGTTCTAGGGGATGTGAGTAATTGCCCAACACAAAAGAGTTGGCTAAGATTATATTCCCCAGGACCTTCCTTAGCCATTTTCATTTTCAACTTCTCTTGCTTTGGTATAGGGTTGTTAAGATGGAAAGATAGGTTGGATTAACATATGTTGAGGAAGGGATATCTTCTTTGTTGTTAGGTACAGTAATCTCTGGTTGATGGTTAATGTTATTACACTGTGCAAATGGATTAGCATCATCAAGGATTGTAATTTCTATACCGTTATGTGGAAACTTGATACATTGGTGATAGGTGGATGGAATGACTTGCATGGCATGTATCCAAGGTCTTCCTAACAAGAGATTATATGGCAAAGGAAGGTCTAGAACTTGGCAAACTATATGCTTCACCACTGGCCCAACCCTGATAAGTAATACAATAGCTCCTCTAGAAGAACGTTCTACATCATCATACGCGTTGATGGTTATCTTTTTGTTGACATCCACTAATTCTACTGCATAACCCAATGTTGTGACTAACTGCAAGGTGCATATATTCAAGTCGGCTCCATTGTCAATCGAGACTCGCTTGATTCTATGTTGGTTTACAAATCCTTCAATATGGAGGGAGGCATTAGTGGTTGTTGGAAGGAAGTGTTGTCACTTTCAATAAAAGTGAGACATGGTGATGACTTTAGATTACCAACCATGGCTTGAAATTGATCTGTGTTGAGGTTGGCGGGGACTGACGCTTCTTGGAGAGATTGATCCAAGATTGTTTTATGTGAGGGGGATAAGCGCAAAAGCTCTAATGTGGAGATGAGGGCTAGCGTCTTATCTAATTACTCTACAAGATTATATTGCTTGGGGAGGGGTGTTGTTCCTTGTGGTGCTGCTCGAATAGTAATCTTGCTACGATGCGTAACAATGTTGCATGTAGGATTTGGATTTTTGATGGTAAGAGTTGCAACTTGTTCATCAGCATCATAAAGGTGATTCACAATATAATTATATGCATCTTGTGTATAATTTGTTGTAGTATCTGTGTTTCTCCCTGAGGTGGAAGGACCCCTTTGATCATGTGATGGAAGTGGATTCTTGAACATTAAATGATCATCATTGGATGTTTTAGGGTTATGTCCTTCTATTTCAATTTCTCCTCTATCAATAAGATCTTGAACAAGATCTTTCAATCGATGGCAATCGCTTGTTTTATGCCCTCTTCCTTGGTCAAATTCACAATGTCCATGATCTCGCCACCATGGAGGTTTGACCTGAGGCTCATAATTAGATGTTTTTGGTAAGGTCACAAGATTGGAGGATACCAATTGACGTAAGATTGTTTCTATAGGTTCCCCTAAGGGTGTATATGTGCGTTTTGGCTTGTAATTTTGTTGCTTTTGTTTTGGTTCCTCTTGTTGCATATTGCAACCTTGATTTTGTGGATTAGTGATGGTGTTGTTTTTAGGAGGGAGACTTTGTCCTGTAAACTTGACCATAGGTTGTGCAATTTTTACTATTCTTGCATCCACTATCTCATCATTGACAATGTTCTTGTTCTTGTTCCAAAACTTTGGTTTATCACTATTATAATGTGGTCAAGGACCATCTTTGGATTCATTGTAAATTTTGATAAGTCCCTTTTTGATGAGGTCTCTTTCACATTTTAGTCCTTGAGTGATCATCTCTTCAAAGGATTTTGTACCCTTCATGTCTAAATGAAATTCCATTTCATCATTTAAGTTGGCAATGAAAATTTCCACGAGTTCTTGCTCGGGTAGATGAACGGATCATCTGCTAGATAGTTGCCTCCACCGTTGTAGGAAAATTGAGAACAACTCTCCTGGTTTTTGTTTGGTGTTGCACAAATATGCCATGGTGACATCCTATTCTCTGTTATGTGCATAATGAGTGATGAATTTTTGTACTAGTTCCTCAAATGTTCTAATGCCACCTAGTAGTCGTGAAAACCATTGTGTGGTTGTACCTCCCAAACTTTGAGGAAAGGGGCACATTAGATATGTGTCCTCATAGGCCACCTCTAAACAAGTTGAGTGAAATTCTCGTACATGGTCCCTAGGATCTCCTTTTCCCCTATACTTTTCAAATTTTGGTGTTTCGAACCCTCGTGGAAAAGGTAGCATAAGCATGTTCCTATAAAAAGGATAGGGACAAATGTCGTTAAGTGAAAACTGAGTAGTCTTCACACCACTATTCAGTTGTTGAGAGAGATTTTCTACTTGTTGCCTCAACATGTCTATTTCTGAAGGAGGGGGAGGTGGAGGATTCCCTTGATGATTAAGGTCATAGCGAATGTAGTTTCTACTTCCTCCACCATCATGACGACTATGTTACTCAGATGTTTGTCGTATCTGTGTTGTGTCAAAGTTGGAGGGTAGTTTGGCACCCTCTTGAGCAAGTCTTAAGAAATGAGCATTTGCATTGTTTCTAAGGATTTCATCAAAAAGTCTATTGAATTTGGGATTATGTTGTGATCTTTCTATATATTATGGAGTTGGAGTGTTGGTATCTTCATCATTAGTGCCTCCTCCAATGGCCTCATGAAAATCATTGAGGTTTTATCCCTCATCTTCAATCTCTGGTTGTTGGTTTCTCATTGATCTTGTTTGAGCCATATTTTTTATGTTTGTGAAAGTGATTTATTAGGTGGTGATGAAGTGTTTGATGGAAGACAAGTTTTGTGAAATATTTTTTGGAAGATAGATCTCTAACACTGAAGGTTGGATGTCAACAAATATCTTTGTGAATTGCTCTTGTGTTTTTCAACAATTTTGATGTGATGAGGTATAGCAAGGTTTGAGATGTGTTACAAACCAAGATACCTAGTTATGAGAGGATGCACTCATAAACTAGGTTTCATCTATATAGAAATGCCTCTTAGGATGATTGATCCTAGATGTAGAGACACCCTAAAAGTGATTTGTTGGTTTGATTTAAGCAATATCTAAAAGTACTAAGGACAAGAACCTTTTTTGCGTTTTGAGAGTTGTATGGTTTTGTGATGTGTGGAAGTAAAAGTGGATAGAATATGTACCTCAATAAAAACTTTATGTTACAAATGGGGTTTCTATTTCTTTCTCTCTCACAGGGGTCGGTGGTTCCCCTCGAGCTTCGTTGTATGTGATACAAATTTGAGGGAAAAAAGCAGGATTGATCTTGCCCCCTTTGTTTTTGTGATAATCAAAAGCTCTATACAGAGTAAAAGCTCTATTGTTCAAAGGCTCTTTGTCAAATTCGTTGGATTTGCCTTGCAGGTACAAGTGCATATGACGTAAGAATACCCTATGTGAGAGAAATAGTTGTCTATTGATATAGAAAAACTTCCTTCTTTTGATAAGAGCTTTTGGACCAAGTTGTCTCTTCATCAACGTGGTCTTTTGATGAAGATTTCATTTTCTCAAGATATGAGTGATGGTCATACAAACTGATACTTTGTTTCACTTGTTGATGTTTTTTTGTTTATCAATGTTTGATGTAGATTCATTGGATGGATACTTGGTTTAAAATTGTTTTGAATTTCTTTGATAAGAAAACACAACAAGCACACAAGCACAATAATCTTGCTCTTTTTCAATAAAAGGCACAATAGGTTTGAGTCTAAACCAACCCAATCATGAAAATTTTGACCCTTTTACACATGTATTTTATGTTCCCAAAGCCCGAAGTCGGCCCAAATTGTTACTAGTCTGAAACAAAATGAAGACAACTCAAACACTTGTTATCCCTAAGGCAATGGCCAATTGGGATATTTTTAGCCCACGTCTTGATATTTCTTAGACTTTGGTACTACATACCTTATGAATCCCACTGTGGCAGGTAAGGATGTGATATACTAAGTCTTGCACGAGCATAACATATAGATGATCCCTATGATGGGGGAGTCACCACTTTCATCAAGCTACAAGTAACCTTTCAAAAAGCCCTGTTTCTACTCAAGGAAATATGTATGGTGGGTATCTTAGGAGCAAAACCATCTATTCTCTTGCACTGAACTTTTCACAAATATCCTCAATCAATAGAATGGGTGGGCTTCTAGAATAAAAGGTGTCTAGTAATGTTCGATGTCTTTGGACGTAAGTTCATTCTGTAGTGATTCACTTAAGAGCCTTGTAACTTGTGGTGGGCCCATATGTCCTTTCGGCAAGTTACACTATAGGAACAACTACACCCAAGGCTACAACTTTCACTCTCACCTGATTTCTATAGCGGCTCAAAGGATTTACCGCGCAAGGTTGTTCCCAAGAGTGATGTGTCTCTTGGCAGACCTCTCTTAAAAATAATTTTATTTTAGAGCATTACTAACACTTTTCTCTTGCACCTAGGACCACGAGAGCCAAGGGAGAGGATAGTGTGTGTTAGAAATGGGACCACTCTACAGTTTTGCACAAGTGTGCCAAACACATAAAACACTTGTTCTTTTTAACTGTTTATCACAATGTGAACTATTTGCTATTTGGAGATGTTGCTCCAATAGACATGATGTTCTTTTTAATTCCACAAAGCAATTTGTTTTCTAACTAGGAAGATGAAAATCCTAGTCAACAAAATTGAAAGCACGTTTGCTTAAGGTAAAATCGCTTTGTAAACAAAAATTGACAAGTTGTTTGTTCTTTTTAACTTGCAAATAAAAGATTGATTGTGAATTTTATCCTTGCAAGAAATGAAAGATTGTTGGTTTGTTTTAAGCCCCAAATTGAAATGTTTGTCCCTATCTTGCAAGAAAGCAAGGTTTGTTTGATTTGTGGTTCTTTTTAACTTTGCAAATGAAATTCTTTTTAAGCCCAAATTGAAGATTTTGTTGATTTTTAACCCAAAATGAAAGATGAGATTCTTTTTAAAACAAAGAAAAGTGAATTCTTTTTATATAACTAAAAAAAAAGCTAGAAAGAAAATAAATTCCTAATTCTAACTCCGCGAATCCTGCAAGAAAACGTTAGTACCCTACAAAAAAAAGAAAAATTAGTAAAAAAAACTTTTTGGTGGGCTTCTACAAGCCTAAATTTTTAATTTTTCAGTTACAATTTTTTTTTCGAACTCTCTGTTACAAAAGCGCTACTCTATGAGAACACAGAAGCGTTGCTTTAGACAAACGCACTGAAGTACATACAAAAGCACCAAATAAACACCAACAATGCTAAAAGATGAACAAAAGCACTAATTTAAACTGTTCAACAAAATTAAAATACTGACAGACAGAGAGCACAAAGGTGCTAGAATATTACAATAGCGCTATTTAATAAACAAAAGCGCTAAAACTTATATCAAAAGCGTCAGAACTCAAACAAAAGCGCTTAAACGCGTGCCAAAAGCGCTAAAGTGCAACCTGTGTGTGGAAATTTAGGAAAAATCACAAAAAGTTAGTTTGAATCAATCAGAAGGTTGCATGTTTGATTCACGTCAGGTTCACCGAATGATGTACGCTAAAAAGGACAGAAGAGACACATAGATTCAAACGTTAGTATCGTTAGTGACAATAAAAAATGAAAGACAAACGAACCTATAATCTTAAACATGCATATCAAGAGAGATATAAAATAGATAATGAAAAGCATACAAAAATGAAGGAAGGAAATAAAACCCCCCAAGATGCTCTCCAACATGCTCCTAGTTGCTCCTCCCTTGTTCCTTTCCTCTCCCAGTTCCACATGAGTGTAGCCCTTAGCTTTTTGCACTATCTATGGATGTCTTATGGAGATTCAAGATTATGAAAAATGAAAATAACTACTTATGCAAGTGTAAACAAGCTAATATGAGAAAAGCACCTTAATTATGTTGGCATTTTGGGTTTGTTGGTATTTTGCATCAAGATTGCATTAATGATATGTTGTCATTGATGTCAATTGAACCAATAAATGGTATTCATGTTATTACTAATATTGTTGATTTTGATATTGGCTAGTAACCGGTAAGAAGAGATTTATGGAACATGTTGTAAACCAGTGAACCAGTATAAAGGGTTAAACCTTTCTATGTAATGTAACCGGTAAAACCCTATCAGCTGTGAAACCCTAACCGACCAAGTTTGATGGTGTATTATCTGATAAGCAGTAATGATGGAGACACGTGTGATCATTTGATTAAGGAGATATTGAAATTATTTTGGCGCGTTTGTTCTTGTCTAGGGAAGCATTCAAAGTGCAGATCCATCCATTGGTTTGGCAACAACACACTCAATAGGTTTTCTACCAACCTTGCCAACAACCTTAACAAACAACTTCATCGACCTTAAATAGAAATCAATTAGGTCAGTTCCTCTCAAAATCAAATTGTAGTTTGATGTCAACATCATAGTAAGCATTGAACCTCTTGCAATTGTTGGATGGAGGGAATAGCACAACTGGAGGGAAATTTGAATTCTGCGAATGGAGGGAACAACGCGGCTGGTTCCTCTGGTTCTATTGCCTCTGTAGCTCAAGGACAACTTGTCTCTTTGGGATCTGTGGTGGAAGATAAGGACGGTCAAAAGGATGGGGACCCACGGAATCGGGACCCTCCTCTAGATTCTTCAAATTTGGGTCCCGAGAACTTGAACGCTGAGTTGGAAAAGACGACTGAAGTCAAGGTGTTTAAACCCTGGAATAGTTTATTTGCAAACAAGCCTACTGGTAAATCGACCTTTCCCTCTGTGGAAGATATTTCTGATAGAAAGGTAGGCAGATTAGCTATTGCAGTACCAGATGTGGTCATAGATCACAGTATTTCTCTAATGGCATTTTCTCTGGTGGGGAAATTTGTTGTACCCAGACCTAATATTGAAGTTGTTAGGTCTTTTGTGAAGAGAAAATGGAGGGTGAAAGGACAGGTTGATATCTCAGCCCTGTCAAGGGTTTTTTTTTGTCTTTTTCTTCTCCTATGGTGAAGATTTGGAAATGGCTCTGAGTGGAGGACCCTGGATGCTTGGGAAGTCTTCTTTATCCTTAAGAAAATGGTCTCCAAAAATGGAGCTCAATGATTCCTTTTTTGAATCTGCTCCGGTCTGGATGCGGTTGCCTGGTTTGCCACTTGAATTTTGTTTGGAGGATGTGTTCTCAGGCATTGCTAATTCCTTCGGGGAGCTTGTGGCTATAGACTCTATGACAATAGCATGAAAGAGACTGGTGTATGCAAGGATATGTGTTAATATCTCACAGAACATGGACCTTCCTATCTCTATCGAAATAAACTCTAAGCTAGGTAAGTGGGAACAAGTTATAAAGTTTGAATCCCTCCCTTTTGTGTGCTTCTCTTGTAAGAAAGCTGGACATTGGTTAAAGGCTTGTCCTAGTAGCCCAAATAATGCTCAGAAGCACAATAATCATGTCAAACAGATCTGAAAAGAGAAGATGAACAAAAATGAGGAGGGTAGATCGAAAGGAGGAATTGGACTTCCTAGTAACTCAAAAGATATAACAAGGGATGAAAGGAAAGATAGTCCATCCAAGGATACTCCTTAGAAGGGAATCAGAAAGGATGAAGAGAATGTATTTGAAGTTAAAATAATCAATGGATTTGAAGCTTTACGGATTCAAGAGGAAGAAAATGTAATTATAGAAGAAATTCTTGAAGACGGAAAGATTGGCGACATAAATGAATCACATTATGAGTCTCCAAAATATACAAAACATGAAAGTAATAAAGTGTGTTCAAAGGACTTTAAAGGTCCAGATGTTATCATTAAAAAAAAGACCCAGTTCAGATCACCCCAAGTTAACCTTAACTCTCTATTCCAGAACTTTGGAACTAATTCATCCAACTCTTCTAAGAGAAAAGGAGAACTTTAGAATAGTAAGCAGTCTACATATAAAGATGAAGAAGATGAAGAGTTAATAGGAGTGGGAAAAAGAAAAACAAGAAAACAGGCTATACTAATGGGGTTAAAACTAGAACCAGGTCTAAGGAGGATATTGGTCTTTCCAAATCCCCACAGGGACGTAAAACTATGAAGTGGCATAGGGACCAGGAGAGCAAACAAAATGTAGCTGATGGAAGGCAATGAACCATTCAAGAATCCTGCTCCCAAGTTTCCAAATGAAGGTAATCTCTTGGAACATACAAGGCCTAAATGGTCTCCATAAACAGGATGTGCTCAGGAATTTTATTAGAGATCATAAGCCGAACATTATCCTAGTTCAGGAAACTAAAATGAGTAAGGAAAAAGTTGAAAAAATAAAATTCTTTAAATAGGGAGGTGTATGTGGTAGTAGATCTAATGGAGCGTCTGGTGGGGTTGCCATATTTTGGAATAAGAAAACTATTGATGGAGATCTGATTGATGAAGATGGTAACATCATTTCTATGAGAGTGAAATGCATTGCTGAAGGACATGAATGGGTGGTCACCAACATTTATGCTCCCAACTCTAAAGCTGCTAGGAGTAAGTTTTGGGACAAAATCCAGCATAAAAGAGGGATTTTCTCCCAAGATAGTTGGGTTTTGATGGGAGATTTCAATACCCCTCTGTAGGAGATTGACAAATTTGGAGAAACCCAAGCTCAACTGGATAGCAAGACTGATCTTATGGACTTCATCAATGCCAATGCCCTCATTGATGTTGACCTTTTTGGAACCTCCTACACTTGGTCTAATCAAAGGGATGGAGGAGATCTTATTCAAGTAAGGCTTGATCGATCCCTTATCACTCCTGACTGGGTCCTTGAGTATAAATGTTCTCTGTCTGTTATTAACAGAATAGGATCAGACCATTATCCCATTTCTTTTGTTGCTGATTCTATTAAGGGCAAACACTGCTTTCCATTCCGGTTTGAAAAAATATGGATTTCACACCCTTCTTTGGAAGCTTCCATTGCCAAATGGTGGAATATAATAGTGGATGGTTCTGCCATGTTCAAAGTTGCTAAAAAATTTAAGAAATATCAAGGTTTGGAATAAAAAGGTTTTTGGAGATATTTTTGAATCCAAGAGGAAGCTTAAGGAGGAGTTAGAACGGATTCAAAATTCTATTCAGGAATATGGTTATAAGAATTTCCCCAAGGCTAAAGAAGATGAGGTTCTAGCCAAATTACACAACACTATTTCAAGAGAAGAAATTTACTGGAGGCAGAGATCCAGGGCTATTTGGTTAGAAGCTAGTGATAGAAATACTAAATTCTTTCATATGACATCAATGAAGCATAAAGCAGCAAGAAAAATTTCCAGATTAATTGTTGATGAAAAAATTCTTGTCAAAGATGATGACATAGGTGATGAAGCTGTAAGATTCTTCTCTAACCTCTTGACAAGTAGCAAGGAAATTGACATTGTTAAGCAGCAAGATCTGGTTGATAATATTCCTAAGATTATTGGACCTGATCAGAATAATATATTATCTGCCATCCCCTCAGTTGATGAAATTAAAAGAGATATTTTCTCCTTTCAAAGAGATAAGGCACCGGACCCGGATGACTGCCCCATGTTTTTCTTTCAGGAATATTGGCACATTGTTGGGGTTGATATGGCCAATGTCGTCAAAGAATTCTTTGGATCCAGAAGAATTCTTAAAGAAATCAACTCTACATTCATTTCTCTAATTCCTAAGGTGGCTGGAGCTGATTCCATGGGTAAGTTTAGGCTAATAAGTCTATGTAATTCTTTTTACAATATAATTTCAAAAGTCCTGACTTCTAGATTGGTGGTTGTTCTTCCCCTTGTTATCTCTAAGGAGCAAAAAGGATTTGTCCCAGGTAGGTAGATTTTGGATTGTATAATTCTTGTGCATGAGAATATCCATTCTCTTAATGTTGCAAATAAAGAGGGATTTCTCATAAAACTGGATTTGGCAAAATCCTATGATAGGGTTGAATGGCAGGTTCTTTTTAGGATCATGGAGGCCTTTGGATTTGATGAGAAGGTTATCCAAATCACTAGAGAGCTGATATCTACACCAAATTTTTCTATTCTTATTAATGGATCTCCTTCCAGATTTTTTAAATCTTCAAGGGGTCTCAGGCAAGGAGATCCTATCTCGCCTATTCTTTTCACTATTTTGGTAGAATGTTTGAGCAGATTGATTCAAAAGTTGAAAGAGAATAGGACCATCAAAGGGTTGCAACCCTCTTCTGCTAATTTATTCTGCACTCATCAATAGTTTGTTGATGATACTATATTATTGGGATAATCTTCTGTTAGCGAAGCTTCTGCCTTCAAAGGTGCTCTCAGATCTTATTCTCTTGCTACTGGCTAATAGATTAATTGGGAGAAATCTGCTATTTACTTCATCAGTACCCCCTTGTTGAGGCAACAGAGGATTGCTAACATAATTGGCTATAAGGTTGAGCTGATCCCCTCTACTTATTTGGGTCTCCCTCTTGGTTTGCCTCCTCCAAACTCTTTCTCGAATTCTTTGATTGATAAGTTCAACAAAAAATTGGCTGGTTGGAAAGGCTCCATGTTATCGCAGGCTGGTAAGCTTCAACTTCTTCAAGCTACTCTTCAGAATTTGCCCATTTATGCTCTTAGTTTGTTTAGTATATCGGTCAAATTTGCAGAAGCTCTAGAAAGAATTCAGAAAATATTTCTTTGGTCTGGTGTGGAAGATAAGAAAAGGATTGCTTTGGTTGCTTGGGATAAAGTCTATGGTCCCAAAAGTAATGGGGGTTAGGTATTAAATCTCTTAAACCTTTCAACAAAGCTTTGTTAGCCAAACAGATTTGGGGGGCATATGGTATTAAGAGAGATTGGAGTAGGGTGTGGTTTGACAAATACATCCATAATCAACCCATTCATTCCCTTCTCTATTCTGAAGATATCCCTGCTGAATCTTTTATATGGAATAGTATGATAAAATCTATTAAAGTTTCTAAAGATGGAGTTGGATGGGTCCTTGGCAAAGGTAACAAAATCAGATTTTGGGAGGATGTCTGGATCAAAGATGAGCCTCTTTTTAATTAGGATTGCAGCCATTTCATTGAAGATTGTAAAAAGAGGTTTGGTTCTATGGTCTGTAATTATTGGGAGGAGAATAAATGGGTTAGACTTGATACGGTTTATGTTGGATTTTCTTCGCTCCAGCATGATTTGTTGTCTTTTTCTGTCAACAAAGATTCAGATGATGTCTTCTTATGGAAGAGTAATCCTAGGGGTAATTTTACTGTTGCCCCTGCTTACAAAAAAATAGCTACTCAGGCCTGCAACCCTTTATGGACTAAAGTTTGGAATAGATTCCTCATTCCTAAAGTTAATATGTTTTTTTGGCTTGCAACTCACAACAAGATACTTACTATGGATAACCTGGTTCGAAGAGGATTCATGATTCCTAATAGGTGTGAGTTATGTTAGCAAGAGGCCGAGTCTGTGGATCATTTATTCATTCACTGTTCTTTTACCTGGGAAATCTAGGGTAAAGTGTGGACGCAATGGAAAGTTGATTGGGTTATGCAGAATAGTTTTAAGGAAGTCCTTTGGCACTGGATTTTCCCTACCAAGCTTCCCAGAATTAAGACCCTCTGGTCCTTTGTTTTTGATTAAGGTAAAAACGGATTTTGAAGGGACCCCAAAACTCTTTACAAAAGAACCTTCCAAGATAAAAGCATTAAGCAACCAGGAGGAACAAACCCAAGAAAAGCCAGCGAAAAAAACTAGTGACAACCAGCTAAAGCCCCAAAAAACCAGCAAAATCCGGCTAGACCCGACAAAAGAAACTAATTAATATTTTTCAGGGCATTAGCGAAGTTATTGCTAATACCATACAGGTCTTTGATATTTTCCCTAAGATTAGGGATCTCCTTAGCAGACGCAACAACAACTTTCTTAACACTCGCTCTGGTTCTCTTTCCAGCTCCACCTGGAGTAGCTTCACCACTTCCAATCTCGATGGCATCTTCATCCATGTCAAGGTCCACCACCGGTTTGGGAGAATTGGAATTATCAATGACCTTCAAGATATCCTCAAGGTTTTTAGTGACAACAGACAAGATATTCGAGATAATACCCAATAGTTTTTTCATCGCCACTTTCCCTTCTTCCAACAAGTTAATCTGAGCAACCATTTTATTAACTTTCTCCTCCATTTCCTTCTTCCACTGCTTCTAATCCCTGTCATCTTCCTTCCTTTTGTCATCCATTTGTTTCCCATTTTTCTCTAGGTTCTTCAATAGTTCATAAGTCCATCTGTCATAACCCAATATGGCCTCAGTAAGTTTTTTAAGGTTATCCAAGAATAACCCTTCTCCAGCGCTTTCCTTTTCCTCACTCAAACTATCCTTTGCCATATCCTTCTTAGGTTCCTTGTTCTTCTCCCTCGTAGAATTTAAATCTTTTTCCTCATTATCCTTGTCATCCACATCCACCATGGGTTGGCTGTTGTCGTTGCCAACGCTAGCACTATGAATAGGGTTGTCATTGTCGGACTCATTCTCACCTTCTTCATGCTCAGCTCCAGTTTCCTCATCCTTCCAGCTGTCCTCACTCTCTGACTTGTCCATTTCCATTTCACTGCCCTCTTTTCCAATTTCCTCTTTGTCATTCTTATCTTCATGGGCTTTCATCCCAATGGCATATTTGGAAGGAGAGAAATAATAGAATTTTTAGGGAGACTAAGTGTTCTTCTCAGGTTGTTTTTGAAAAGATTTGTAGGGCTATTAAAGAAAACATCAATACCATTCACAAAAGTAACAAGCAGTGTAGTTATATTGACATGACTGATAATGAGAAAAGCATTCTAACTGAATGGAATTTGATACACAAGGTCTAGAAGTCTGATATGAAGAGTAAAAGAGATAATGTGGTGTGGAGGTTCTCTCCTCATGATTGGGTTAAGGTGAAATTCGATGGTGCAGCTAAAGGAAATCCAGGGAATGTTGGAGGGGGAGGGGTCATCAGAAACTCTTATGGCTTTTGTGTTGCTGCGATTGCCTCTCCCTTTGGAGTTCAAAACAACCATGTGGTAGAAGCTCTGGCAATGTTAAAATGTCTTCAGCTTGTTCAGAGATTCAATTTTAAAAGAATTTGGCTAGAGGGGGATTCCCCCAATATAATTCAGGCTATTAAAGGTATTAGTTCCCCTTCTTGGAATATCCAAAATATCATTGATAATGCTAAAAAATTGTTAGATGCCTATGATAGTGTGATTATTACCCATACCTTTAGGGAAGGTAATAAGGTAGCCGATTTGTTAGCCAATGAGGGGGTCATTTTAGTGGAAGATGCTAATTATATCGGAGAGTCATCATGTAAGAATAGAGTCCGAGAGAAATTATTTTATGACAAAATCCATGGTACATATTAATTTCATTATTACCTTTCTGGGTTTGGACTTCAATGATAGATTTTGGAGTGAGGCGGATTGTCAGATGATTACCTGTCTCAAGCATCGCGATAATGAGTATAGGTGTGAAGGGCCTTATCATATTAAGTACTGGGTTAATTTAAAAGGCTACTTGAAAAACAAGAAAATTACCTTGGTTTTCGATTCCAATGTCTTTGTTCTTCAACATTTGGTTAGTTTGCGCTCCTTTGAGGGTTTCAACTTGAACAACTATCACATTATGGGAGGAAATCTCAACCGTAATGAGCCCACCAGTTGTGATAGCTGGAAGGGTGAAAGGAAAATTTGGAGAAGGTTGCATAGATATGGCTTCACCAATTATATGGAGAAATTGCATGGGAGCAAGAAGTATGTTTCCCATGGTTTTGCCAAGGGTTGGAAAAATAACAGAGTTACTCTGTTTGGTCAAACCTGGAAAGTGGATGAAGATTTGGTGGCTGAGGTGACTGGTTTGCAGAAGGATGACATCAAGTTTTACAAAGACCGCAAGTTCTCGGTGGAAGCCATCAATAATTTCCCCAAAAATGAAGAAGAAAGGGCTCGGATCACCAAAAAGGATAATGCTTCCTATTATCTCCCCAACTAGGTAAAATCATTCTGGCAGAAAATGTTGAAAGTGTTAATGGAGTATCTTACGGTTGATGGTAGGTTTTTGAAAGTCTACAATTATCACTTTGTTATCCTTAACCACTTTCTCCATGGCTCTAAGATATCTTTGCCCTACTACTTGGCCTCCTCCCTTAATGATAGTTTGGCTGACCATGCTAAGAAACCTAATTCCTACCCAATTGCTCACCAAGGTCTTATTTTGTTAATATATGAGCATCTTAAGGGTAAAGTTAAGGCTAATAAGGATGATCCCTTTGTGGAGAATGCCCATATTTCTTAGGATTATGATAGTTCTGACTCTGATGAGGATTCTTCTAATCTTCCACCTATAAAAAAATTGAGGGTTAGTGAAAAAGCTAAAGAAGACACTGAAGAGAAGGTTGTTTCTGAGCAGGAGCAGGAGAAGGAGGTGGAAGAAGAGGTAGAGAATGAGCAGGAGAAGGAGGTTGAGGGTGAGGAAGGGGACAAGGTTAATGAGCAGAGAGAAGAGGATGTTGAAGAGTCAGAGGCGAAGGAGAATCCCTATGATTTGGATAACAGGGATGATGCTCAACGTAATATGGAGGAGGGAAACCCTAGGTCTGAGGATTCTGCCCAAGATATGGAGAATGTGGATTCCATTATGAATGCTTCTATAAACAACACTCTGGAAATGTTCAATTTCCAGAAGTGGGTGGTTGATAACATCACTAGCATTCAGGAAAAACAGAGAGAGCTGGATTTCAAAATTGATAATTTGGTTAAGGATATCAACATTAAAGGTAAAGAGGATAATGCAGAGGGTACTAGTGCAGCAGAGGATGAAAAAGAAATTTCAGACTGGCCGGAAAGTGAGATTATAAAGGGAGATTTGAAGCACCTGGAGGATGTGGTGAGGACTCTCAAAGAAAAGGGTGAGTCTAATAATGATTTGATAAACAATCAGATTCAAAAAACTGAGAGTGCTCTGAGGAAATTCATGGAGCATAGTTTGGCTATGTTGAAGGTGTCCTCTCAAAACATGAATGCGCTAGTTGCTTGCCTTGAGAAGGATAAGTAGAATAAAGACACTATGATTATTAATGATGAGCCAAACGTAGAACTAGGCAAAATGCAAGTGAGCTGGAGCTGAAGACCAAAGGCAATCAATAGGTGTAGGAAAATAAAGTTCTGAAAGAGGCAGCAAATGCGATGATGATGCTAGTCAAGGATGTGGAAGAGACTATAAAGATTTTCACCTGAAATGTAATTTTGTTTTAGCTGTGCCAGTCTCTCGCTGGCCTTTTGCTGTTCTTTACTTTGGCTGTTGTCTTTTGTGTTGTTCTTTTGCAGCCTTTCTCTCTTTGTTCTGTCTTCTCTAGTTTCTCTATTGCTTTTCTTTTCGTTATGTAAGTGGGTTTTGGGTCCCTTAAAACCTTATTTTCCTTAATAAAAAACACAACAAAAACCTAATTCTCATCATTGAGATTACAAACAAGTTGGTACAATCTTGACCGTTAGAAATTATGACAATCTCTTCACATTCTTCAAGACAATTTCAACCGCTCCATGACCACCACTCTAGTGTAGGCTTATAGATACAACATATGAAGAATGGTATTTTCATTACTCAATCCAAGTATGTGAAAGAGGTTTTGAAGACTTTCGGTATGAGTGACTATAAACCAGTTGGAACCCCAATGGTTACAGGTTGTAAATTGTCCAAGGAAGATGCATCTAAGTCTGTAGATGAAAAGGAATACAAGTCAATGATTGACAAACTACACTATGTTGTTCACAGTCAACCGAATATTGCCCATGCAGTTGGTATTGTTGCTAGATTTCAGAAGAATCCAAAGGAGGCTAATCTGATGGAAACTAAGAGAATTTTTAGATATCTGAAAGGTACTATTGACTATGGGTTATGTTATCCATATGGTGGAAATTCTGATCTAAAAGTATACACAGATGTTGATTGGGCAGGAAACATTGATGACCAGAAAAGTACTATCGGTGGAGCATTCTTTTTAGGAGGAAGGCTAGTCTCTTGGAGTAGTAAAAAAAAGAGTTGTACTTCACGATCTATTGTTGAAGCTGAATATGTAGTAGCTTACATGAATTGCAATAAACATTTCAAAAAATCATGTTTTGCATGCAAGGACTAAGCACATTGAATTGAAATATCACTTCTTGAGGGAAAAAGTTCACAGTAAAGATGTTATCTTGGAGCATGTTTCTACCAAGGAGCAGCTTGCAGATATCTTTACCAAACCTCTGCCTAAGACCACTTTCGAGTATCTTAGAAGTCAATTAGGGGTTGTCCCTCTTCATGAAGTTAGTTGAGCATGATGCTGATTGCATCAGTCTCTGCATTACTTGTAGAATCTTATATGAACTGATGAAGGAGTGGATGTATTCCATAGGGGGAGCATCAACATTACAGTGAGAACAAAATTACATGTTTTACTTTCACTTTGGCATTGTTGTCAAAGGGGGAGAAGAATAATGTGATTGGGAGAAGAATTATGTGTTTGATTAGGTGAATAATTGGTAATGTAAACCAAGATTCCTATTCACCAGCGGCAAGATGAAGACAGACAGAGCAAGGTGAATACTTGGTAGTGTAAACCAGGTTTCCTATTCACCAATCTCAACAGTAATCAGAGGCGTTGATATTTGTATTGTCATCAATGACAAAGGGGGAGATTGTTGGCATTTTGAGTTTGTTGGTATTTTGCATCAAGATTGCATTAATGATACATTGTCATTGATGTCAATTGAACCGGTAAATGGTATTCATGTTATTGCTGATATTGTTGATTTTGATATTGGCTAGTTACTGGTAAGAAGAGATTTGTGGAACATGTTGTAAACCGGTGAACCGGTATAAAGGGTTAAACCTTTCTATGTAATGTAACTGGTAAAACCCTATCAGTTGTTAAACCCTAAATGACCAAGTTTGATGGTTTATTATTTGATAAGCGGTAATGATGGAGACACGTGTGATCTTGGCACGTTTGTTCTTGTCTAGGGAAGGAGCAAAGTGGATTGCATCTAATGCACAACATAAAATGAGTTACAAAGTCCAATAGAGCGGTGATCATGGAGCGGTTGAAATTGTCTTGAAGAATGTGAAGAGATTGTCATAATTTCTAACGGTCAAGATTGTACCTACTTGTTTGTAATCTCGATGATGAGAATTAGGTTTTTGTTGTCTTACCGACCTAATTGATTTCTATTTAAGGTCGATGAAGTTGTTTGTTAAGGTTGTTGGCAAAAACCTATTGAGTGTGTTGTTGCCAAACCAGTGGATAGATCTGCACTTTGACTATAGGGAGACTGAAGGTTATAGAAGGATTTGATCAAGCAAATGTAGTGCTATTCAAACAGATCAAGAAAACCTGTTGTTTTCTAACAATTACAGTAGAAGTTAAATCCCTTAACCGGGTAAGCTCTAACAAGCTTGGTTACTCATTAAATCCTCTAACAAGGTGGTCCATTATCTTGGATTCTTAAATCCTCTAGCGAGGTTACTCCTAAGAGGGTATTGTGCTTCTAACAAGGCATATTTGTAAATCCCTTAACCGGGTGATTCCTAATTGGAATTAGTTCTTAACAGGATTTATTGTAAAGCTCTAACAGGCTTTGGCTCCTAATAGGGCGAACTTCAAAAGAGTTCAGATAGCTATCCTTGTGAGTCTCATCTCACCGTGGTTTTTACCTATTTGAGTTTTCCATGTATAAATATTTGTGTCAAGTGGTGAATGCTTTTGTGGTTGTGATCTTATTTGTTGATTTGGTTAATCTCTGATAAGGCATGTTAAGTAGAAGCGTTGAGAGATGATTATGTTGAGTTATGGTTAAGCATTGTTGATATTCACAAGATTGAAGTTATTTACTGTTAAAGTTGTCATAACAGTTAAACCGGTTAATGTCAAGTATTCTTATGAATATTGATCTTGACTGAGATATGTTTACTTTGTTTGACTGAGTTTGAGTTTGGGAACTTTGTATCAGTTTTTCAGTATACTAATTCACCCCCCCTCTCTCAGTATTCTACCAGATACTTATTCTTTCATCATACCATAAAATTATTCTATGCTAATTTTAGCCAAAATAACAAAACAAATGCTTCTAAAATGCTCTCTCAAAATGACTATAAATCTCATGCATAAAGATTTTTGGATCCTTTTGAAGGAATGAGCTCTATTTATAGAAAAAACAGGGCAATGGATGGTTGAGATTGAGTAATCTCAATAAGGGTTAGGATTGATGGGTTTGTGATCCATGTGAGAGCTTTCAACCCAATCCCAGGATGACAAATGTCAACATGAGATGGCTTGAGAGGAGAGGGAAGAAGCATTAAATGCTTGAGATGACATGAAGGTTATCTTGGGGGGTAAGGTTTAGGCTTGAGTTAGTGAATAAAACTCTTGTGAAAGAGTTAGTGGGGATAACCATGGTCAAAGCAATGAATGCTTGAAGAGACCCATGAGTTAAATGGGGGTTGAGTTAGAGGGAAAGCCTCTAACCATGTGGGCAAGTTGAATTAACTATTATTGGTTATGTAAGAGCCATAAATGGTTATGTAAGAACCATTAATGGTTTGGAAGACTTTAGGGGTTAACTTGTTGGAGAATGAAAGCCTTTAATGTTTTTCAAAGACTTTGGAGGCTTCGAGAAGTGACTTCAAGTTTCTTAGGAATGTGACAATAATTAGGGGATCGGATTAGGCTAATTAGAAATGGTTTAGAAGAATCTAGAATGGGTTTAGGATGCAAGTGGGTTTGGTGGGTGAGAGAAAATAGGATTTTAATTAAAATAAAATTACTTTATTTCAACCAAATAGTGCAACTTGCATTTGTAGGAGAATGCAAGTGGGGGGGAGTTTAGAGATTTAAATAAATATTTATTTATTTATTTAAATGAGGAAAGGGGTTAAATTAAACAAATGTGCTTTATTCATTTAATCAATTGTTAGAGTATGGTTTATTGAATTAATTTAAATAAATTAAATAATTTATTTAGTTAATAGGAGAAGAGGTTGAGGATGAATTAATTAAATATTAATTTAATTAATTGTTGACTAATGGTTAAATAATAAAATAAATACTAAATATTTATTTAATTAAGTGGACAGATTTATGTGTCTACAGAGACAACTTGAGAAATCTCAGAAAAGCAATAAAAGCAATTAAATCGAATAAATCATTTTCTCTAAAAGTAAAAATCAAAGTAAATCTTGAGGAAAGAAGTTTAGTTGCATTGAAGAAGCTTTTTCTAATAAAAATCTTGAGCAAATAAGAGGAATGTGCATGGAATCAACTAATTTTATCTCCAATGCAAACTAAGACTTATAATCTCAATGCATTCAATCAAGCTTTAATTGGAATTTATCTCAAGATTAACATGTCGTGTCTGTGATGTGTGATACCTGTAGCCGCAACACAAACACTCAATAGATCATTACAAGCATGGTTAGCAAATAATAAGAAAATGAAGATGAACCATGACAAAGCGACCTATTGCCTCCTAAGAGATGCGAGTATGGATTTGCTCTCAGATCTGGATAAGCAATCCCAGTGACTTGACTACACCTAGATGGAGGATTTGAAATGATAATGATATGCAAAGATGAGATTGATTATGCTAGATTGATCCAAGAGAATAATTAAGCTAATGATATGCATGATTAAGCTATGATGATGATGCAATTAAGTTAGAAAAGAGATTGATTAAGCTACATGATTCAACAATTATGCTAGAAAATGATCAAATTAAGCTAATGCAATTGCCTATAATAATGATGCTCAAATGATATGCTTATAGTAACAATGCCTAAATTGATAATGAGATGGGATCCTTTGTGCTCCAAAATGGGGGATATTTATAGGATTTCCAAGGCCAGGTTGAGGTGGCAAGAATCAACGGTCAAGATTGAGTCTGAAGATATCAAGGGTGAAATTGGAGGAGGTTGGAGAAGAGGTTGGGGGAAGAGACACTTTTCATCTCTGTGGTGACAAGTGTCAAGGAGTCTTGCTCATAAAAGGGCAAGTGTCCAAGAGAGGAGACATGTGTCCAAAGTGCCACGTGTCTTAAGAAGAAAATATCCACACCATAGGAGGTTAGGATAAGGAGGTTAGAATATTAGGAGGCACGTGGGTAATTTGAATTTAAAAATTCAAATAATAGGAAAAGACCAATTAATTCTCAACAACTCATAAATTGATTTGTTTTAATTAATTAGTGGATTAGAAGAATTGATTTAAATGGAGGGGGGGAGGATTAATTAATTTGAATTAATTAATCAAAGGGGACTATGGAAATGAACCTATTAAATAAATCCTTATATTTATTAATAAGTAGATGAAAGGGAGAATTTAATCAAATTGCCTAATGAATTCAATTAAATTAGGAAGGGGGATTTAATTAAATAATTGCTTATTTAATTAAATATCTTCAGACCATTTTTAGGTGTATACATTTTGCCCCTCTTTGAAGCGAGGTGTGATGACACGTTGATTCAAAGAATAATATCATTTTGATGATGATATTGGTTCGACAAGATGCCCCAACTATTGATTGACAAATTGTGATACGATGATGCCCTCTCGGGAGATCAATTGAGATAATTGACCTTTGGAGTGTTTGAATTTTTGTGAAATTGATGTCCCGATTATAAATGATTCGATGTTTGCAACTGTGGTTGATGAAAATGCGAGTTCTACGATCACGGTGATGTGGTTTTTGATTATTGATAAAGCTTGATTGATTAGATTGATAAGATTGAGATTCAGTCTAGTTTCAGGAATGAAACCTCCTGTATAAGACAAAGATTATCAAAGCGCTTGGTTTTAGGAATGATATATCCTGTATAAGACTTGATCAGAATGTCTGGTTCCAAGAAAGATACATCCTGTATAAGACATGATAGAATAGATGAGATGTGATCGATTGATAGAATTGATAAGGTTGATTGGATAAAGAACTAACAGTTTGTTGATATCAAGTTACAGGAAGATTTAGATATGTTGATGTTGGTTTTGTTGGGGGGGAGTATAAGATTTCTGCTGAGTCGATAATATCTGAATAGAGATGAGTCATCAGTTTGATTGCATATACACCTATGATGATACCTTGACGATTCTTGCGATAGTTATAACCTTGGATAAAATGAGCACGTGGGATCCCATGCAAGAATAAAATGCAAGCTAAATGCAAATGAAAATGCAAAGCTACGACTAGACTAGTCACTAGGTTATTGCATTTTGTCATAATTGAGCTTTTTTAAAATGTGGGAAGTGAGTGCAAACATCAATGGTATAATTAAACCATGACGACTTGAGCATGACTTTCCTGGATTTTGATATTGCAAGTTAACAAAAGCATCGAGGTATAATTGAACCGGGATGACTTGAGTGTTGCTTGTGTAAAACAGGCAATATTAACCATTTCAATACACAAATCGGAAATGTCTTCGATGATACTCTGATGATCATGTCCCGAGACAAATTTATACATATTAATGATTAATTTACAGACATCAGAGAAGAAAAATATCATGTTCCTTCCTTGTTCCTCTAGTCAAAGACATCCTGGAATCACTCAGAAATCATAATAGCGAAAATCAAGATAGAAAAGTTGAACAATCATGCTAAAATCATTATCCAAAAGATATCATCCATGTGCTTAGATTGACTTTGTGATAGTTTGATGGTTGACAATTTGATCTCGTGTTCAATGTTGGACATGTCTCAATTTTTGCTTGATAAGGGTTGCCTAACTGTTGTTCTTCCTGTTTGATTAAGCTTAAAATGATCATAAAATTTGCCCCCAGCTAGGTGCAGGATCTTGCCCCAAGCCTAGAAACAAATTCAATATGATATATCCAATTATCCAAACCATGGCGAGAAGCCACTCGGGATGCTAGCGTATGTACAAAGGCTTTATTATGCATATGAACAACGCTAATGGAAAAGAAAGCAAGTAGAAGGATGCATGAACTAATAGATGAAAGAGCTAGCTGACAGATAGCGCCTATTTGGCTAGGTTTTCACCATTTGTTTTTATTGCACTTTTTCTCATAGTTGATTTTTTTTTTTTTTGCTTTTTAACTTTTTTTTTGGATTTTCTGCTTTTTCACTGTTTTTGGATTTTTCTGCTTTTTCACTTTTTTTTGGATTTTTTCTACTTTTTCAGACATAAAACTTCTTCAGATGCATGCTATTGATGGGTTCCTCGAGCTGATCCCTATCTTGTGTTGATAGTTGATATGCTTTTGACCCAAATACTACTGTGACTACAAATGAACCTAACCAGTTTGGTTCAAACTTTCCTTTATTTTCTCGATCTGACTGGTTGCGTGGATTTTCTTTTAGTACTAGTTTCCCAACTTGAAAGACTTGTGGTTTGACCCTATGATTATAACTTAGACACATTCTTTGTTGATATACCTTTAAATGATCAAAGACATTTTGTCTTCGTTCATGGATCAATTCTAACTCCTGCAATCTAGAGCCTCGTTGTTCTTCATCTAGGATAAGACCTTTTAATGATACTCATAAAGAAGGTATCTCTACTTCTATTGGCAGTATTGCTTCTGATCCATGGACAAGAGAGAAAGGTATGGCACTTGTTTGCATGCAGATACTAGTATAGTAGGCCCATAGAGCAGGGTTCAATTGAATATGCCAATCTCTTCCAGCATCATTCACTGTCTTTTTGAGGATTTTTAGAATAGTTTTGTTTGATGCTTTTGCTTGCCCATTCCCTTGTGGATAGTAGTGTGTGGAAAATCTGTGTTGGATCTTGAATTTCTCACATAGTTCTTATACATCTTGATTCTTGAATGGTCGCCCATTATTAGTGATAATGGTCATGGGTATTCCATAGCGACAGATGATGTAGTTCAAGATAAATGCAGCAATTTGTTTTCCTGTGATATTTGTGAGAGGTACTGCCTCAATCCATTTTGTGAAATATTCCGTAGTTACAAGGATGAATTTGTGACCATTAGATGAAGAAGGATTTATATTTCCTACTAAATCAAGACCCCATTGACAAAAAGGCCAAGATGTTGCCAAAGCATGAAGTTCTTTGGTTGGTGCATGAATCAAATTCCCATGGATCTGACATTGTTTGCATGTTCTAGCTATCTGAAAAGAATCTCGTTCCATAGTTGACCAATAATAGCCCAAGCGTATGAGTTTTTTTGAAAGGGTAAGACCACTTGAATGAGTGCCACAAATGTCGTTATGGACTTCATTGAAGGCCTTCTCAGATTCTTCTTGTTTGAGACATCTTAAAAGAGTACCGTCTAGACCTCGTTTAAACAGGGTATCCGTGACAAGAGTATAATGGGAGGATTGGTGAATAAAGTTTCTCTTTTGGTTTTTTGATAAGTCAGGAGGGAGGATGTTATCTTTCAGGTATGTGTACATTTGGCCATAACGGGAGGAATCATGCCCAACAAGTTGACAGATAGTTTGGGAATCAGGACAATTATGAGCAGGGCAAAACAAATCTTCTACTAGGAATTCATAACAATATTGATTTTCCCTTGTCTGAAGTAGAGAAGCAAGTGTATCCATGGAATCTGCTGCTTTGTTGTCATTCCTTGGAATTTTCTAAAAAGTTATTTCTACAAAGTATTTCTTGATATCATCAACCATCTTTTATAAGGCATCAAGTTTTCGTCCTTTATTTGATAACCGTCACTAATTTGATTGATGACAAGCTGAGAGTCTCCATAGACTTGAAGTTGTGTAGTGTTCCATTCTATAGCCATTTTGATTCTTCATATTCTGCTATATTATTGGTGCATAGAAAGCTTAATTTGTATTCTTTTGGAATTGTATGACCTTGTGGTGTGATGAATAGAATACCTGCTCCTGATCCATGTTGTGTATATGAACCATCAAAGTATAATTGCCATGTTTTTGCTATGACTGTTAGGATATCAGCATTGGGAAATTCAATTTGCAAGGGATGATTATCTTGAAGCGATGCCTCGGCTAGTTGGTCTACAATGACTTGTCCCTTTATAGCTTTTATGTCAACATACTCAATATCAAACTCACTCAGGATCATGATCCATTTTGCTAGTCGACCTGTTAATGTTGCCTTGTTGAGTAAATACTTTAATGGATCAATTTTAGCTATCAACTTGATGGAGTGAGATAGTAGATAGTGTCTTAATTTTTGAGAAGCAAAAACTACCACCAAGCATGCTTTTTTGTTGGTGAATAGTTGATCTTGTATCCCACTAATGTTCTGCTGATGTAGCAGATGGCTCATTCTTTTTCTTCATTGTCCTATTGTGCAAGCAGAACTCCTAATGATACTTCAGTGGTCGATACATAGAGTAATAATGAATTTCTTGGAATTGGTGACATTAGGATGGGTGGTTGCATGAGATATGCCTTGATCTTGTTGAACGCGTCCTCACATTAATGGTTCCACTTGAAATGAACTTTTTTGTGTAATAGATGAGTAAATGGTTGACATTTATCTGCCAGTTGAGCAACAAATCTTCTGATTGACTGGAGTCTTCCTTGGAATGATCTTAGTTGACTTATATTCTTGGGACATGCCATTTCCATGATTGCTTTGACCTTAGCTGGATCTACTTCGATACCTCTAGCTGAAACAATGTATCCCAATAGCTTGCCTGAGGTGACACCAAAGGCACATTTCTTAGGATTTAGTCATAGCTTATACTATTCTAACATGTCAAAGATCTTTTCTAGTATTCCTATATGGTCTTCTCTGTTGTATGATTTGGCCAAGATGTCATCCACATAGTCTTCCATGAATGTATGCATCATGTCATGGAATATTGTTATCATAGCTCTCTGATATGTAGCACCTACGTTCTTTAGTCCAAAAGGCATGACGTTCCAACAGAAAGTACCCCATGAGCATGTGAAAGCTGTTTTTTGTTGATCTTCAGGTGCTATTTTAATCTGATTGTATCTAGAGAAACCATCCATTAGAGAGAACATGGAGTGTCTAGCAATTAAATCTACAATGATTTCAATGTTAGGCAAAGGAAAGTCATCGTTGGGACATGCATTATTAAGATCTCTGAAGTCTGTGCATATTCTGATACTTTTATCTGGCAATGAAATAGGAATGATGTTGGATACCCATTGAGGATATGCTACAGGTCTGATGAATCCTACATCCAATAATTTCTTTAGATCTGCTTTGACCAGGAGAGTGATATGTAGATGCATTTTCCTTAATTTTTGTTTAACTAGTTTGGCTCCTAGATTGACATTTAAGTGATGCATAATAAGCTCTGGATCCAACCCTGGCATGTCTGCATATGACTAGGTGAAATTGATTTGCCGTCTTTTGAAGAATTCCATATATTGTTGCATTTCTTCTTCTGATAGAGAAGTCGCTGGATGTAGGATCTTTGGTTTCTCTATTGTCCCAATGTTAACTGCCTCTGTTGGTTCGATCAAAATTGATGACCTTTCTTGATAGTGCATAGGTAAAGTGTCAAATCTTCCATCTTCTGACACCTCGAGAAAGTTTTCACTGTTAGATGCGTCCTTTCTTTTTACTTTTTCTTGATCTAATGTTGCCAAGAAATAGTTTTCAGTATTAGACCTCATATTGTTTTCTTTATTTTCCTTTTTGTGACTAGGAGATTTGGCAACCACTTGATAAGAAGATGCGTTGCTGAAATTCTTGGTGAGAGTTGTTGCGGGTTTGAATGTATTAAGGTATACGGATATGGCATGGTCATTTGGAAAGGTATCAATGGCAGCATGTCCTTCATTTTCCCAATCAATAAGTTCAGGGTGGATTAGAGGTAAGGGGTCATTAGGTTGAGATGTTTCGAGAGTATCAAGGGTCATGATGGATGTATCAAAGTTTTCGATATGTATGTCAATGTCTAGAATGGTACTCTCATCAGAATGACCTCACATAAGGAGCTCTTGATCATCCTTGATTAAGTCCAAGTCAGTTGAATGTGATTCTAATTCAAGTGAACTACTTCCTAACATTTTCCCTACATACGTGTGAACTACATCGACTACTACATCTTCTTCAAAGCAATTTTCTTTAGCTGATTCTTCAGAGTGATAGGAATCCCATTCCCATTCGTTAGAATCTGTATCACTTGCAACCTGCAATCTACAGATTTGTTCATATAGTGTTTGATTTGTTTCTTCAGCTTTTCTTGCTATATCTTTTCTTCTTTCATATCCAGCTTCTTCTAGACCGAGATTGAGTTCTGTCAACTTTTCTATCAGCTCTCTGTGACTTGTATTAGCTTCTTTCTTGTTTTGATTAAGAGTTAATACTGTTTGGGAGGTGCTTTTAGTTTGTTTTTGTTGTTGATTTGAAGCTTTCTTCTTTTCCCATTTCATGTTTGCTTGTGATTGTTTTTTAGCTGATGTTTCTTCTCTTTCAATTGCCAGTTGTTCTTGTCTGTTTTCATATTCTTCTTGTTGTTGGCTAAAAGATGTGTCTTATGGTAGAGTAACTTTTCCATACCCTAAGCCTGTTTTGTCTATAGCCTGCTGAGTGTAAGGTTGGATAGGTTCTGATATACCTTCTTTTCTTTTCCCTATAGGACCTGTTCCAGTGTATCCCATCTTTCTGAGAATGTTGAATCCTTTTCCATACTTTTCTGTAGGTATGCAGACATTGTTGATCTTTTGTTGAACTTCTTCATCCTTGTATAGCCATTGTAGCACATCTTTGTCTTTTGTTTCCTCTGATAAGGTTCCAGCACTAACAAATGCTCCATCAAATATTAGAAGATGTTTTACAATTGGTTGTTGTTTAGAGTTTGATGGTTTTCCAAAGGATTTAGGAGAAAGTGGTAACTGTGATATTGAATATTCTCTATTCCCTTGATCTCTTAGCTGCATTTGTGTTTCCATACTTGACAAAATTAAGGCAAAAGATTTTTCTTTGGATTGTGTGTTTGAAGATGATGCCTCCCTATTATGAGGAACAATCACTTCTTGAGCTGGTTTGAGATTACTACAATATTGAAATGGATTTGAATTTGCTGAGATCATGATTTCCTGCCCATTGTAAGGAAACTTTAAGTACCGATGATATGTTGATGGAACAACTTGTATGTCATGTATCTAGGGTCTTCCCAAGAGTATGTTGTATGATAAGTCCAAGTCTAGAACTTGGCATACTGTGTCTTTCTGTAAAGGTCCCACTCTAATGGGTAACATCACAATTCCTTTAGAGGAATGCTCTTCTTCATCATAGGCTTTTATGGTGATCTTTCCGGGGATCAACTCCATCTTTTGAATAACCTAGAGCATGGACTAGACTCAAAGAGAAAATGTTTAAGCCAACTCCTCCATCTATTAGGACACATTTAACTTGCATCTTATGAATAATGACTTCAATATGCAAGGGAGAGTTATGGGGATGTTGCAAGGACATGTCATCTTCCTCAGTGAATGATAAGCAGTGAGGGGTTGTGAGGTGTCCCACTATGGTTTGGAATTGATCCATATCTAGATCTTTAGACACTATTGTATCTACTAATGCTCTTTCTAGAATTTCTTTGTGTGCAGGTGAAAGCTTTAAAAGTTCCAAGATGGATATTTGGGTGGGTGTTTTTGTAATTGATCCACTAGATTGTATTGTTTGGTAGTGGATGACGTGTTTGTTGTAGGAATCGACAAAACAACTTTAGCTTTGCTTCTTGTGATAGCATGAGTAAGTTCTTGATTTTGCTTTTCTTTAACTACAATCACATTTACCAGATTATCATATGTATAAGCATAGTTTACCTTCGCTTTAACCTTACCATTATTTGTTGTTGATGATTCACCCTTCTCATAGTTTGAAAGTGGAGTTTTAAAAGTTATATGAGACTTGTTTGTTGTATGTCCATTCACAATTATTACTCCATTATCAATCAAATCTTGGATGACATGTTTCAACCACTGACAATTATCTGTGTGATGTCCCTTGTTTTGATGGAAATCACAACAATGGTTATCATTCCACCAAGGGGGTTTTACTTGAGGTTCATAGTTCCTTTCTTCTGGTAAAGTAATCAATTTGTTTGTGAGAAGTGTCTTTAGTGCTAACCGAAGGGGTTCACCAATGTTTGTAAATTGCCTTCGAAAGAAATTTTTGATAGTTGCTTTTTGGTGATTGTTGTTTTGTTGAGCCGCTGCTGAGTGATTGGATAAATTAAAAACTGGTTGCTTTGGTTTCACATTGTTGTTATCTACTACTCCATCATTGATGACATTACGATTTTTATTCCAAAATTTTGGCTTATCATTGTGATTTTTGTTATTAGTATTGTTAGGAGGATGAACTCCTTCTTTGTATGTTTTCAACTCACCTTTCTTTATCATGGATTCCTCCACTCTGATTCCATTATCAATCATATTTCCAAAACTTTGATTTCCTTGCATTTTTAGATGATAACTCATTTGATCATTTAGGTTGTGGATGAATATGTCCATTTTTTCATACTCTAGCAACTGTATGAGGATATCGTGAAGCTAACCGTCTCCATCTTTGTAAAAATGTCATGAAAGGTTCTCCACTCTTTTGTTTGGCATTACATAGGTCTAGCATTGTTGCTTCATGTTGTATGTTGTAAGATTATTATGAAACAAACTTATCCACCAATTCTGAGAATGATTTGATTACAGGTGGAAGTTTGGAGAACCATTCCATAGCTAGTCTAGTTAAGCTTTTTCAGAAATAATCTCATTAAGTAGGTATCCTCATGTGCAAACTCCATACTCATTGTGAGAAATTATCGTATATGATCTTGAGGGTTAGTGCTTCCATCATATTTTTCGTATCTAGGAGTTTCACACCCTATAGGAAATGGTATCATGTTTAGATTTATGTCGAATGGATAAGGACAAATTTCTTGAAGTGAGTATCTTCTAACATTTCCTCTCTGCATATCTTGAATTTGTGTTTGCAGTGTTTATATTTGCTGTGTGAGAGTTGTGATAGGATTATCAACATGATTTGTTCTTGCATAACCATGATTTTGCATTCTAAGAGGATCTTGATCTCTTCTTGTATCATCTCTACCCCTTCATGTATCTTCATTGGATGGAACATTATTAAGAATTTCTAAGTCATCTCTATTGGGAATGTAAGTTTCCTCATTAGTTCTGGTGTTGCTAGGAATTGACATGTCATTCATTTTGATACCAAAAATATCCTCATATTGTTCATTATTAGGGGGAGGGTCACTTTTCTTTTGTGTCAATTTGTTCACATCAAAATCTTGGGGGAGTGTAGCACCAATTCTTGCTAACATTAGGAAATATTTTTCTTTGTCTCCCTCCAATATTTTCTCCATAAATTTATCGAATTGAGGATCTTTTTTCATGTCTCTGACATGTTGTTATGTTATTTATTCTTCAACTTGTATTTCATCTTCGTGTTCCATGGTTCTATAATCTTCAGTTATTTCCAATGTTTTGATTTCTGTCTCTGCAATCTTTCATCTCTGAGCTCTAGTTAAAACGGGCATACACGTGTCTTAGATATTGTGCTAGGATTCGATTGTCCAAAAGTTGTTTTGATAAGTGATCAACTGTCAATGTAAATGTGATAGAGTGATATGACACAAAAAGATGATTCAAGTGTTTAAAAGTTTGCAAGTTTTTCGATCTTCGGTTTTGGAGTGCAATCATGATGACTTTGATAAAAACCAAGTCCAATAGGAACAATA
This sequence comes from Cryptomeria japonica, assembly GCF_030272615.1. Lineage (NCBI taxonomy): Eukaryota > Viridiplantae > Streptophyta > Pinopsida > Cupressales > Cupressaceae > Cryptomeria > Cryptomeria japonica. The sequence goes on along the minus strand of NC_081411.1, from coordinate 473,138,044 downwards.
TATCCTACGATGTGGGACAAGGTTATCCTGACCAAATGTTGTAGTTTCATGAGAAAGGATGATAGATTCTGATGAGAAACTATGTTTTGGGTGATCAGTTTATCAAAGAGGGTGATGATTCACTTTGAGATGTTTAGATCTTGAACTTGTTGAATGTGAATACTTGAAAATCTTGAGGTGTCTATTTCTAGAGTCTGATTTGACAGGTGATAACTTGACGAAGTGAACCAAGAAGACAATCTAAGCACATAATGATAGATGACATGTGTTTATGCTCACTGTAAACTGACCAAGCACATATGACAGATCAGAAAAAGACATGCAAGAAGACAGTTTTGGACAGACAGAAACATAAATTCGTATGACAGATTACATAGCCTAGAATGACAATTTAGACAGGCTCATAGGACAAACTAGAAATCTCGCACGACAGAAGACATAAGCTCATATGAGCTTTCTCACAGAACCAGATGTGTTACCGCGTCATTTATTCCTCATGGCAAGAGTGGGTCATCTTTTCCTTTTTATGTTGGAGTCCTAGTTCATGCCATATTACCTTGTTTCAAGTCTTTAATGCGTCCTCAAATCCTTTTTCTAGTCATTTAAGTCAGGTTTAGACAATTGATTGAACTCCTTGAACACGTCGAACCATTCTAAACTAGGTTCAATAGGTTCATTTAGGTTCAATAGGTTCCAAGGTGTTCAAAAAAAGTTTTTTTTTGTACTAACATTTCCTCTAAGTGTTTTGCAGCGGCTCTTCCAAAAAGTTTTTCCTGTTCGGTGATATAACATTTGTGTTGAACTTATTGAACTGAGTTCAAAGGGTTCAAATATGTTCAACGTGTTCGACACAGTAAGTGGTCAGCAGTTTGACACGGCGTACATCTTGAACTACTTGAACACTCAAGAAGTAGGTTCAAGATGTTCATCTGGGTTCAATGTTGGCGGGTCCCGTAGTTTCTAATGTTTTTGGAAGTGCATTCATTGCTAAATACGGAGAGGCAGAACCATATCTTAAAGTGATGTCATTCTTTGGCTTTTTTGAAGTAAGTGAACGTTTCGAGAACTGGCAGTTTCTTAAAGCACGCCACCATGCATTCAATGCATGCGTGCAAGGGTCTAATCTACCAACTTGCCGTGTCCAGACTGAAATTGTGAAATCATTGCATTTAATGTATCTATATCATTACCTTTCTCAATAAGGTATGAAAATCATTTGTGTTCTGCATTTGTTACTTGCTGCTGGACTTTTGTTTATGTTATCCCTGGATAGGAGTCTTTCTTGCTGCTAGTCGTCGTCCGATTATGCAACTGTGAAGGTGAGTCTTTCCTTATTTTCTCTAGTGTTTTCCCTTGCATTTTCTCTCATATAGAAGGTTTCACTGCAATCAAATTTAGGTTTCTTGTTTTGAAGTTATGAAGTCCACTCTGCAGTTGTTTGGAAACGTCTTTAGCTTGGCATCCATAGAAGCCATAGTTAGTGATACTGACCCAAAAGGAGAGAACCTTGAAGATTTGAAAGAAAGGGTGTTCAAGGGTATTGATAAGTCTTTTTGTATAGAGATTTTGAGTAGTGGACTTTTAGAAGCCGTAGCCTTTCCTCCAACAATTCCTTGTCCAGAGTTGGTTCGGGAGTGTATTGTTAGATATGACCCAGTATCTGAAACTATTAAGAGAGATAATGGTGAAACCCTTCTTGCCATTAACCGTGAGGTGATTGCTTTAGTTTTCAAGATACCGGATTACCAATTTTCTAATTTCTCTCCTGCCCAGTCAATTAGTGAGTTCAATGCAGACAAAGCCGGACACCGAAACAATGTGGCAAAATTCTGGTTGAAGGTCCCTCAGAGAGGTGGTTCTAGGTTACCCAAAAATCCTAACAAGAACCACATGTTGCCACATATCCATGATGTGATGCTTCTGTTGCATCGAGCCAGAGGTTCTGCCGAAGATTATAGCTTTGATGATTGGATTTATTGCTATGTGCAATTAGTTCTAGAAGGAAAACAATATTTGGGTTGGGCAGAGTTAATTGTTGATTCAATGAGAGAGCAGTTGAGTCTAGTCAAGCAGTTTCAACAAAACTTCTTTATGTCCTCATATCTGTTGTATTGTCTAGCTTGTGTTAAGGAGTTAACGGGTGTACCAAAGCAGCTCACTGAGGAAGATGTTTTGGTGTATGAGTTCTATCCTATGCTGCAAAAAGATAATGCCCTACAAGATTTTAGAAGGATACACAATGCATTCCTGGGTGATATGTGTCATGAACTGAAGGGTACAAAGGCTAAACGGATTTCAGATGATGCACAGACCTTGATTAAGAAGTTCGGTAGTTTTTACATCCAGTTCCCATGCTTTTGCTATATACGGGTAGGAGGCTTTGAAGAGGAACCCTTCAAGCTCCCCCACTTATGTTCTGATTGTTTTGTTCTAGCAGAAGTATGCAGGCAACTGACCTCTGTGATCAAGAAGGCACAACCTAAGGACAAGTGGGAAGGTCATTTTCCAATACGATTGGGAGTGTTGTCTTGTAATTCAATGTCTGATGCACTAAGTATAGGAGCAGATCTTAGGAATTTTAATTTCTCTCTGTATTCTTAAAGAAAAGGGTTTGACAATAAGGGATTTTCTCAGAGCCTTGGCCTAATACCGTATCTTCCCATGCCACAGTTAGAAGATTTCTAGGAAGACTGTACAGATGAACTTGAAGTTTTCAAAAGGGAAAACATGAGATTGGTGCTAGAACAGGTTGTCTCTTTGCAAATAAAGTTAGACATTAAAGGGCTTGAAGAGGATTATCTAGAATTGTTTGAACCAGGATATTTAGCTCATGTAGAGACTGAAATGCTCCCAATTAATTGGGATGAGGAGGAAAATGATGACATACAATTGAGGACCGAACGAGTTCTAGAAAGAACCGTGGCATGGGTGGCTAAAAAGAAAGCAATAAAGTCAAGCGCCAAGTCCCTTTCTGCAAGAAATAATAAGGATCCTCTATCTTCACCAAAATGTCCTTCTAACAGTGCTCCTATTCATGCAGGTAAGGATACCAAGTCATCTCAGCCTAGACGCAGGTCTAGCCCAACTTTGGATTTCAGTACCCCTCGGCATACTCGATCACGTAGTGTCGCCCAGAGGAAGATGGACCAGGTCAAGGATATGGGAGTAAAAGATGCCGTGCTTGAGGCTCAGATTTTTGAAATTGAAGATTTGGATGGTGAAGTTGCTTGTGCTCTAGACTCCCAAACAGTGATTGTGGCAATGACGCCACCACCAAAAATGATTGAAGGAACTACTCATTCCGTTGTGACCCCTAAATGATTAACAACCTCAGTGAACAAGAAAAGGAGCTTTCTTCCTGTGACCATTCCGATTCAGGAAATGGTTGCTAAGTACTCTGAGAAGAATCCAAAGCTGAAAAGGTTCAAGACCACCTCTCACCTAAACAATGACGAAGAAACTGGAAAATGGATGGCCGAAATTGCCACATACAAGCCGAAAGATGAAAACAGAGAGGCTGGTCCTGATGATTTTGAGATCACAAAAGTAGAGTTGGGAAAGATGAGCAGAGATACAGATAACCATTTTTTCCAAGTGTCAGCAAAGAAAATGCTTACCCGCTCGGAGAAGGATGGACGGGAGAAAAGAGAACTTAAAAGACACATAAATGTTTTGGCTCAGTTCATCGATAGTATTGGTTGCCTTGGAGCAATTCCAATATCCCATGCCACTGAGAATTTCGACCCAACTTCTCCAGAAAACAAGAAGTTGATGAACCAAGTTCAACGGGCTAAGAGCATCGCTGAAGCGGTTGAGAAGTGGATTGAACAAATAATCAAAGATGGTGAAAGGTACATTACTGACTCCCGGAAATTGTGTGATGAAGTATAGAGCCTGATTTCTAAAATCCAAAACTAGCTTGTATCGTGGGAGAAAGAAGAGCACAAATGGCAAAATGTCTTGCCTCTGTTTGCCAAAATCGAAGAATATGGGACTACCAGGTTTCTAACAGAACATTCAATTAAGCTGGTGGCCGATGAATGCCAACTTTTCATGCTGAAGAAAACTATCATGTGGCAAGTGCTTACCTTTCAGTCGGTGATTACAGATGCAAGAACCTCTGTCTATGAACTCCAGGATTTGCAAAGTAGTATAGTCAAGGATAATAAAGTGGTTAATCCCGATCATGACTAGGAGTTAGGAATCTGCAGTTCAAACACACAGGAAGTAATCAAATCTTTCTGGTTGAACATGGAGAAGATCAGAGTCAAGAGTAGCTTCATGCTGGAGGATATAACCAAGGTGGCTAGGATCGAATCTATGGTTTTCATTGGGAATGATCAACTGCTGAAACACTCAGAGAAGATGGTGCAACATAAGTGGAATAAAGAGGTGGCAAAGGCGAAACTCAATGGAATGAAAGTCCTGAGCCAATCCATGGTTCAAGAACTCACAACTGCTCATGACGCCCGTGAAGACGGAGAAGATGACAATGATGGAATATGACATAATGCATCAATTTAGGACTAGTTTCCTTTATTTTTAAAACATTTTTCATAGTCATGCAAAAACTTTGGGACATCTGTCCCAAAATACTTTTTGTTGGTTTCGTAATTGTTTTATTAGGGAGTGGTTGAGTTTTCAGGGAGACCTCCCCTGTTTAGACTATAAATTAAGTAAAATAGATGGTAGAAGGGTTAGATTTTAGTAACTAATTTTGTGAACTTCGACTAAAGTTTTTATTTTGGTATTTTCTATTCTTAATCAAAGGAAGAATCAGATGATTGAGATCTGTTATGGAAAAAGATTGGCAGATGTATTTTTGTGCCTTTGTTGCATAAGGATATATATATGAAATCTAATCATATTGTTTTTGGGGAAAAGAAAGATCTGTGTATTTTGAATCCGAATAGATAACATGTCTTTGCATATGTTCATCCGATCAAGTAACAGTAATTGATCATTTCATTGCAACATTTCATTATTCCTCTGATGTTCTTTCCTTTGAATGTGTTGTTTACTCTAGAAAAGATTCATGATTGAGGGTGGATTTATTTTCCTTGAATCTGTTCGTCTTTTAATAATTTAGATGGAAGAAGTATATTGAACTTTGTTTCAGTTGCTGTAGTTATATGCATTGAAAATTAAGGAGATAGCTTTCATTGTTTACGAGACATGAGAAAAGTTGCAGCCTTTCATCCAAGAATGAAATAGGCGGCCTTACATGCTTTCTGGTTAAAAGCTTTCATTCAGATATAAATAAAAATAAAACACATTTCATGAAAAACCAAGATAGGGAGCTGTATCTACGCAAAAATTCAGAGGGAAGTGATTTGATAAAACACTTACCCAACTGTTCAGTGAATCATTTGTTCTTAGAATAAGGTAACAGAGTTTAAGATTAATCATTTAAAAACAAAGAGCAAATCTGTTCTCTAACAAGATGAAAAATGATGGCATAAAATTCCCTGCTAAATTGGCTTGTATGACAATTCCCACTGGACAGGACGATAAAAGATAACACAATTTTTTCTGCTAAACTAGCTGGTATGACAATTCCCACTAGATAGGACGATAAAAGATAACACAATTTTTTTTGCTAAACTGGCTCTTATGACAATTCCCACTGGATAGGATGATAAACTAGATACCTCGTACGACAAACTAACAAGCTCGTATGATAGAGGACAAAATAGAGACAAAAACTTTGTTTGGACAAATTTTTGATCATTGAAGTTTGATGTTTTGCTTTTGTTTTCCAGATTCTTAGATGTCCGATTTTATGTTTTAGGGACGAAGACACAGTAAACATGTGATATGTTAAGTGAACTCAAGCACAATATGCTACCTAAGAAAGTTGGCTGAGAGAGAAAACCTTTGCTTGCAAACTTAGGTACACACCCAATAGCTAATCATAATATGGCCACTGAGTCTCACACAATAGATTCTCAACGTCGTATTATCCGAATCCAAATGCTAATGGGGGCATGATATGGCAAGTGTCTTGGGAGAGTTACTATCTCTCTTGCACAAAGATTATCCCCCTTTCGGAGTTGAATCAGGTAGCTTCTAATTTAATTGGAATTAGTAAGGGATCCGTTCGGGGCGTCGGGTATAAACTCAATTAAGAGGTCTCCCAGCCTTGAAAACCAAGGTTTGATACACCTGAAGGTACGAAGGAGAGCTATTCCCAAGCAATGCCGTTTAATTGATTTTAATCAAATCACATTTATTTTATAGTGGGTTGGAATACTTGGCATTAGCCGTTCCCACTTGGGTCATTCCCCTATCACTGACCTTAATGGCTCTGGCCTTATAGGCTCCTCGGGAGGGTAGGCCCGCTAAAGATATGCACTAATGAAAGCAAAGGATGAGTTTGGCTTTCTGATCTCCTAAGAAAGGTGAGAGAATACTCGCCTATCATCAAAACACATAACACATGATTGTTCATTTCCTTTAGCAAAAACAAGTGTGCCTAGAAAACTTAAAGAAGACATAAAGTTTGGTTGAGTCCTCCTAGGCAACCTGCAAAATAGACACATTAGTAGTCATGATGTTTGGATGAAATGAAGCTTTGACAAGCGTAATCTTCAATAATCATCCTGCAAAAATCAGTTAGGCTGCCGAAAAACTCACAAACAGACTAAGGTTAGCATTAGTAATAACCAAATTGAATCATGAAAACGCTAAAATGCAATCTGCTTTGAAAACATAGAAATAGAATTTCGTACAACAATTCTGACCTGATCATACGACAATTCTCCCTGCTCGTACGAGGACATAAAGGAACTTGTAGGAGGCAAAAAGGGAACTCGTACAAAATTCCGAGTTAGGCCTGGCCAAAAACTTGCTAAATTGGAAATTTGATGATGCTAAGAGGCCAAAAATGAGATTTTTGGCCCCATGGTGGGTGCCAAAATGTCGTGCCTGTGATGTGTGATACCTGCAACTGCAACACAAACACTCAATAGATCATTACAAGCATGGTTAGTAAATAATAAGAAAAAGAAGATGAACCATGACAAAGTGACCTATCACCTCCTAAGAGATGCGAGTATGGATTTTCTCTCAGATCTGGATAAGCAATCCCATTGACTTGACTACACCTAGATGGAGGATTTGAAATGATAATGATATGTAAAGATGAGATTGATTATGCTAGATTTATCCAAGAGACTAATTAAGCTAATGATATGCATGATTAAGCTATGATTATGATGCAATTAAGCTAGAAAAGAGATTGATTAAGCTACATGATTCAACAATTATGCTAGAAAATGATGAAATTAAGCTAATGCAATTGCCTATAATAATGATGCTCAAATGATATGCCTATAGTAACAATGCCTAAATTGATAATGAGTTGGATCCTTTGTGCTCCAAAATGGGGGATATTTATAGGATTTCCAAGGCCAAGGTTGAGGTGGCAGGAATCAACGATCAAGATTGAGTCTGAAGATATCAAAGGTGAAATTGGAGGAGGTTGGAGAAGAGGTTGGGGGAAGAGACACTTTTCATCTCTGTGGTGACAAGTGTCAAGGAGCCTTGCTCATAAAAGGGCAAGTGTCCAAGAGAGGAGACATGTGGCCAAAGTGCCACGTGTCTTAAGAAGAAAATATCCACACCATAGGAGGTTAGGATAAGTAGGTTAGAATGTTAGGAGGCATGTGGGTAATTTGAATTTAAAAATTCAAATAATAGGAAAAGACCAATTAATTTCAACAACTCATAAATTGATTTGTTTAAATTAATTAATGGATTAGAAGAATTGATTTAAATGGGGGGGATTAATTAATTTAATTAATTATTCAAAGGGGACTATGGAAATGAACCTATTAAATAAATCCTTAGATTTATTAATAAGTAGATGAAAGGGAGAATTTAATCAAATTGCCTAACGAATTCAATTAAATTAGGAAGGGGGATTTAATTAAATAATTGCTTATTTAATTAAATATCTTCAGACCATTTTTAGGTGCATACATAACTCAATCTAATCTTCTCTAAAACTGAATCAAAGCATCCAATTATTTCAATTCACCTGGATTGAGCTTTTTCTTGAGGAATCTCAACCGCTCATCTTTAATCAATCTTAACCATTGGTCTCTCTTTGGATTCTCTATAAATTCAGTCTTTCATCTCTCATTCAAGACACCCTAGAGATATATTGTTATTATGTTGTTTTTACTCTAGGTTCATTAAGAATATTGTGCTTTGAGATTATTGCATTTTAGCTTTTTGCATATTAGTTTAATCATTCATAGCTTAATCTTACATATCTAGCTTAATATTGCATCCATTTAGCTTAATTTTATCCTCATATAGATTAATCCTTCATCTTGGTGTAGTCTAGTCACTGGTATTGCTTAAATAAATCTGAGAGAAAATCTATACTCGCATCTTTTAAAAGGCAATAGGTCGATTTGTTATGGTTTTTACATTCATTGATTATATCTGTCTAACCATGCATGCAATGACTTATTGAAGTGTTTGTGTCTTACAACTTACAGATTACCACTTTTCACACACACACACACACACACACACACACACAGAGTTGATTTTTCTAAAGACTCAAAGCGAGTACTTATAGAATTGTGTAGGGGAAAAAGTGAGACTATGTATGGAAACCCTAATCCCACTCTCATACACACTCATGGAATATGAAAGAGCCTAGGGAGGTAATGCAAGTCGGCTACTTCTTATGAGAAAGAGAGAACCATGGATTACCTCTTAGGTTTTCTATTCCTTTGTTGTAAATGAGAGAGAGGAATGATGCAAAATGCAATCTAACCTAGAATGCAAGTAAGCAAGCAAACCCTAACCTGAGAATGCAGATCAAATAACAACTGATACACTGATAAAAAGTATAGATCATAAGGCAAAATCAAAGGTGCACTTGTGTCTAAAATCTGAGTAGAAATGTCCGGGACCAGGGTGCCATGTCACTATCTCGATTCTGCAATTCTGGAGCTGCAACTGACAGGAGGGATTCTGGAGCCTGCAAAGTGTTGTTTTGCCAAGTCTTGTTGTTAGAGGGCAAGACCATGGTACCACACCACTATCCTAGGTAGCACTAGGGCACCACACCCCTGTCCTTGGAGATTTTGCCAAGATCTGCAACCCAGAACTGTCCCTGTGTGCTCTTCCGATCTCGAAACTTCTAGCGACGCTCGGATCCGAACCTGTACCTAAAGTTGAAAAAGAGGGTTTGGGGTGGCTATATAGGGTTTTGCCTTATTCAAACCCCTATGTTGGTGATTTAAACCTCCATGAATAACTGATAATGTACTAAAAATATGTGTGCAAGAACCTTGTGTGTGTGCAAGATCCTAAGAATGAAAGTAAACAACCTAGAGTAACCCTAAAGAGTAAACCCTAATTGATTATAATTGACAAAGTAAATGCTCTAAATCCACAATGCAAAGTGATCTAAAGCGTGAATGTGAATCAAAATGAAGCTTATGCAAAGACATGAAAACAACATGAAGCCATACCCAACCCCAAGGGAAAGGTACAAGCCAATCATCAATCGGTGATCTCCTATTGTTCTTCTACATCTTCAAAAGCCCCCAATTGATAAAATGATGCTTGATGAATGTTTGATGGATGAATGTTGAATGTTGTTGAAGACTTCAAAGATCTACTCTTTTGCTGCAAAGAAGTCTCTAATGCTCCAAAAACATGTTATTAGATTCTTAGAAGAAGACCCTTTCAAATGAAGAAAGAAAGCTCTTAAGTATGAAACTCTAGATCTTAATTTCATGTTTAGGCCGACCTAGGATTTGAATTTTCTGCTGATATTTTGGGGTTAAGCATTATTATATCATAGGATTGTGCTCCCAAAATTTTGGGGAAAAAGTCGTGGACCATGTACATTCTTGCCACGGGCCGACCAACTTTTCAGCAAATTTTTGGGGCCATTAGATATGATGATATTAGAGCGCATCCCAAAGTTACAATTTATTTTGAGATGTTTTGATATGTGAAATCGGGCCTAAACGGTCAAAATAAGACATAATTAGGGTTTATGATTAAATGATTCATTGGAGGAATAAGATGAAAATGGGTACACTTAGGGTAAAGGGCCTAACTTTAAAATATGTAAAGTGATGAAACATGACCTTAGATTTAATTAAATTAATTAATTGCTTAAGGGGGAATTAGAAATGCAAGATGCAAGACACACTAAGGCGGGTGCTAACCTAAGTGTGAAATTGTAGCACCCTAGAAAGGGTGTACAATTTATGACACTACATTTAGCCCCCACTTTAGTAGTCATATGACACTACATGCATATGCAAGCTAAAGTACAAAAAAGTAAACATCATTTGAAAAAGGATATATCCATAAGTTGTCGAACGAAGCCCCCAATGGTATCTGCAGTACACAGTTAGGAACCACACCCTACAAAACCACATGTTAGATCACCAAATCACCTAATTCTTACTAAGGAAGGTGATAAAACTCATGGGTAGCTATATGCCCCCCAATTTCGACTTTCTTATTAGTGAGGCGAAATAGGGTATCATGTTTTCCATAGCGAATTGTGATAAAGATTTTAATGAAGGAAGTTCACAACAAGGCTTGATTGCTCATCCAAGTATGTTATGGAACTGATGCAGAGCGAGAGGGCAAACTCATGATTCCAATACCACCGATGGTGTGAGAATCAGAGCTTCCTAGCTCAAAATATGATAGATTGAAGAAAAAGTGCAGAAATTAGGGTTTTAACATAAAAACATAAAGTCAAAAAGTGCATAACACATAAATATGAAAGTGACACCTTCATTTGTCACTTTCTAATTTTTTGGCACTATTCATTACAGAGGAGACCACATTCAAGCCATCATGCCGCGATGCTGACCTGAGCGACCTATGAGGATGGAGATCCTATGCCAGTCTGTACTCGCTGACTGACCACTCGACGAGGTGAGTTGACCTTCTATTGACTGCATTTGAATTTGCATGCTTTGATAGTTTTTTAGGAATGATGATGTCATCACCAAGTTTGGGCCCAGGCCCCCTCTTTAGACACCTAGGGGTCCTAGGGTACCCTGGTCCTCCTAGGGTGCCATGGTCCCAAGGGGGCGCTCTGGTCCCAGTAGGGCACCTTGGTCCCTGTTCAGGGTGACATACGACGACACGGGATTAGGCAATGAATGTTAGAATTGATAGAATGATTGCATTGACTAGATGATAATGATGATTGATCGATTACTGATGATAGATTGTTTTGCATTTTGCAGACACTGCCATACATTCATGAGCATATCGCTAGTCTCATCTTCTGGAGCCTACAGGAGAAGATCCCAAGGCTGATAGCGGGAGAGAGGGATTTGCTACATGCAGTGGGCTTATGGGGTGCAATGACCATGCCAGCCATTAGATTCCATTCTATAATGCTGATGGCACTGAGGGAGAGATGGGATGCAGACACCTCGATGTTCTCATTACCTGTGGGGGAGATGACGGTCACCCTTGAGGATGTATACTGCATTTTGCGCCTTCCCATTAGGGGAGAGACCGTGAGATATCATTTCGACCAGATAGAGGAGGATTACAGGAGAGAGAAGGTATATGTTGTGGGGAGAGTGATACTCAGTGAGAGGAGGGGCCATATCATGGTCAGCTTGCTCCTACACCTGACCAACAATCTTCCATTAGTGAGGCAACTCATGATTGCAACCCTTGCATTAGTCGTGTGCCCTAATGGGTGTGACACACATATGCATGGAGGACTCATCTACTTTATCCGAGCGATGGAGAGACATCGGAGGGTATACCCTTGGGATCAGAGCATGCTTGCACATCTCTATCACGACCTTGGGGAGTATGTGTTTGGACAAGGATGCAGCCTGATGACATGCACACTACTACAAGTGTTGATGTTTGAGCATATTACCTGCACTAGGCCTGGTGGAGCCCCCATAGAGCTAGTCCCAGAGCAACCTATATGCTTATCCTCTTACCCGCGAGTGGCGATTCAATGATATCATGTATTGGAGATTGAGCTTAGATAGATTGACAACGGGCAAAGTCATATGGAGACCCTACCTCTGAATGTACATGTGGGTAGGGATACACGGGAAGATGTTCAACATGTAGAGGAACCATCTACTAGAGAGGTGGTACAGCCACATAGTCATTCCCTTCTACTTCAATTGAGTTCAACGGTAATTCAGGTTCGAGCAGTGTGTTCCTACTGATGTGCCCGTGTACATCTGACACTCACACGTAATGTCGAGGCTAGGAGCCATTCCTAGGCCTACCAGTGATGAGATCGACATGACATATTCAAACGGGTTGGATCAAGACATAGCGATGGACTATAGAGATGATTTAGGCATGCACCGACAGTACATCACATGGTGGGGGAGGACATACCCTGGAGCCATTTTCCCCATGGATTTCCTTGGTGGGAACCCCAGACCATGGAGACAGTCAGGCGATGGGGAGGGATCCGATACATCCAAGGAGGGCTTAGATGGTTAGGCTAATGACATAGGAGAGTAGGAGGCAAGCAAAGATGGGGACGATCCTGACACCAAAGAGGGAGATCAGGATGGAGATGATGAGGAGGATGAAGAGGAGGAGGAGGATGAGGAAAATGAGGAGGACGAGAATGGAGAGGAGGACAAGTCAGATGCAGTTCCTCATCATTCCGGGGAGGATACCATAGCTCTAGATCCATCAAGTCTCCCACTACAGGCGGAGAAGAACCCTATAAGGGGTCCTGATCCTAGTCCCCATTGGCCCACACCTACTATATAAAGACAAGACTAGTGTGGAGAGACTAGCAGGTCCCAGTCTCAGGCGATCGTTGTCTAGGATCCCTACTAGCGAGAGGGAGATCCAGGTAAGGTGTCTTGTTGTTGATTAACTTATGTATATCAGTTGTTTAGATTTGATGATATAGAATGTTACTGATGAGAAATTTCTCTCTTCCTTGCAGCTACCATCCAAGAGTGGCATTCTCTGATTTAGAATACAATGACAAAACTCATTGGGATTGTGCACATTCCTAGTTCCTCATAGATATTGTACAGATTCCAGAGGATTATAGGATGACACGAGGACCTTTTCTCCCCTATTCGGACAACGATGGATGTCCTATGAGAGAGATTATGACAGACAAAGCGTGACCTAGCTATGTCACAGATAGAGGCAACCACATACCATGGGATCATGATGGAGAGGGATTGTAGGAGCTCCTCACAGAGTCACTCGAGGTCTGTATCATGATACACCCCCATGGGGCCACCCTCGTGGCCAGATCAGGAGGGGGCATCTAGCCACCATCCTCAAGCTACTAGTCCTAGGGATATGAAATGATCTTGATGTTTTGATGTATATATGATGATACTCATGGATATGTTATTTTAATGCTTAAACAATATATTAATTGCTTAGATTAGAAGTAACATATTGAGTGATGAACATGTATGTCGAATTTTAATTTCCATGTGATTGATTTCTCAATGCTTCATGATTAAATTGATACATGTGTGATTCAATTAAATAACTAAGTATATAATCAAATGCTACTTTGGTGATGTAAAAGAAGAATGTATTAAGCCTGAGAACTATATAATTAATGTGATTTAATTAACTCTAGTTAAACACAACATGATATAATTCTACTTAACACATAAGAAATTGTATAACATGCTAGCACATATGAAATGTAAATCTATTCAATAGACATAAAAAAATCCAAGACAAACAATAAAGTAATGAAACATGCTTGTCAAGAATGAAGTAATGTAGATCAAATAATATAACATTATTTAATCCTACATACTTTAATGAAGACATGCTAACATATTACCCAATTTTGAAGAAAAAGATATAGAGAGAGAACATAAAGTAGGCTAGAAAGAGGGAAAGAGAGGGAGAAAAAGAGAACTAGGCATAGTATCTACAAAGGTGCACAACATTTATGGATTCCTTGAGGGGCGTACCTTCCACATCTGCTATCCTGTAAGCACCCGATCCATAGACCTCGACAACAATATATGGTCCAAGCCAATTAGGGCTGAATTTTCCTTTCTCCTCAGGTAAGGCATTCACGTTGCCCTGATTCTCATAAAGGAGTAAATCCCCAACTTGTTGACGGGTGTTTTGACACACTCACCAATAGTCAGGTAGTCTATGCAAACACTCACCACCTCTCCTGAAAAGTAACGAGTCCAGAAGAACTAACTACTCCAAGGTCTCTATAATCGGGTCTCGACGGTGATGGGTAGCTCAATCGTTGATGTGGTTATACCTGTAAAGGGGCCTGCTGGTTAGAACTAAATCTCACTGGTTATGGATAATTGCATTTCCTCTCTTTTTGTATTTTTATGGCTTAAGATTCTCTGGGAAATAAAATGCGAAGCGTAAAGGGAAACAAGAAAATAACAATAAAGACCAATATCATGACAACTTAATGAACTACTCAATTAGTTCCCTGCAATCCAAGCAATTATCAAATATTATCCAAGTTAGCATTCAAAAACGGACATCCAGAAAACCTGCAAAATCATCAATTTCACAAATCTATGGAAATAAAATCATCAACAATATGGCCTATCACAATAGTTCTCATACACCACTCACGTGCACAATATGATTCATAGAGTGATAGACAAAAAGATTAAACCACGTTGCTCACTCAAAATAATAGACGTTACCAGATTACACAAAACAATTTGGTAGAATATAAACATAGATCAGGTAATCTACAAGCTGCTTTTCATATTAATCTCCATGAATGTATAAAAAATAACTCAAACTTCTTAATCAATCTGCAAAATATTCTAAAATCTCTAAGTAGGCCACAAATCATCAATTTGGGACCCTTAAAAATGAATCTAACTTCTCAATTTATAGAAGTTCTTTACCCTACTATCTAAGAAATAACTCTATTGTAAATTAAGAACTGACCCTAGGAGTCGCAGTTAACTTGCAAGTTTCTGCCTTGACACTCCACTTAACAATTACAAAATAGGGATTGCATGAGCATTACGAAGACCCTGCTAGGTGAGCCACGTTTTTGTAATCATGCAAAATTTCTCTCAAAATTGGAACTCGAGTAGGAGCTGCAGCTAAAAAATACAAAATTAAAGCTTTGCCTTATTTCTTGGTAAAAGCTTTATAATTTTCAATTATACATGCAATTGCTCGGACTGGAGGATTGGCTACATGCTTAATTCTAAATTTATAATTCTTCAAACCTCATCCACATGTGTCCCCTGTTCCTCTAACTCCTTCACCGTGTCCGCCACCTCTTGACACTGAGTAATTAGATGTGTGTATCTGTCCATAAGGGAGACATCAAACTGGGCCACAGGTCCTAGGTGTTGTGCCTCATATGCATCCCACTAATTCAAAACTTGCTGCTGGTCCATTATTCCCGTATCAGCTATTCTGAGGCCAAAAGGTCCTAGCATATTCATTCAAAAATTCTCGCATGACAAAATTTCCCTGAGGAGAGGGTCCTGGATCTCAGTCATATCCCTGATATACTTCTGAAACATTTCAATTTTCAGCTCCAAAATGAATACATAGGACTGTAAGTTTTTATAGTTGTCACCTCCTAAGAGGTCTTCTTTTATTACCATCTCTTCTCCCAGCCGCAATATCTTTTTCAAAACTCAGAACTATTTATTGAAAGTGTTTGCCTTCCGCTCCCATTGTGTGGAATAAGTTGCCAAAGCTCCACCTGCCTGTACCACCTTATGGTATATTTCTACTGTATTTTGCAAGAACAACCTAATCTTAGCCGCATTTACCTGGGTCCAAGATTTGGTGGCAATGAGCACTCATCTCACCTCTACTAGTGCCTTTACTTCTCCCTCTGGCAATGAAGAGGTTGAAGGTAGGTCATCAACTCTATAAGAGTCTAGAGGTTTACTCATTTCGATTAGGAGTTGTTTATATTGCCCAAGTTGTGCCTTAAGCTCCATATTTGAGGTGTGCTCCTTTTCAACGCGCCCTCTGACAACACTTGTGGCTAGTTCCAAAGTATCTAGCTCTCCCCACTTGGTTTGCTTACCCAAATTTACCTAGGATATTTGATACTTGGGAGAAACATGTCCTTCAACTTTGTGTGGAACTGCCACATCTGCAATCACCTCACTGGAATCTATTTTTGACAAATGATGGATGGTTTTTAATTTTTTATCCTTTGGTGTTTCCTTAGTGATTACTTGATGTAGAGTGACATTTGGGAGTTCTATTTTTCTATTTTTCTTCTCGAAGGTAAAATCTAGCCATTGTGGTATATCTACATCTTTATCACCTTGATATGACACCATATCTGGCTTGGAGAGCTTGTTGTTTGTGCAACTCTCCTAGTTTGCTACTGAGCTCCTCATTGAATGCCATTTCTTCCTTGCTTGCCTCTATTTCTCCTTGCCTAGCGGCTATATCTTTGAAGAGCTCTTCTTAATCTTGAGGGGTTAGGATCAGTCTTTCATTCAATATATCTTCGGTCTCATCCCCCTCTTACTCGCCTTCCAAGGACCATTGTTGCTCAAGATCCTCTTCTTCCTGATCGGAATCAGACTTGATATTTCTAACTTTCATTCCTTCAGTGCTAGATGTGAAGCATTGCACTCCGGGCTGCCCTACAGATATATTGACTAATGGTGGTATAGGGGTAGTGGTGCCTGTTGCATTTGTGGCATCTATTGAAGGTGGCTGAGCGAGTATCTCCTCAGTAGCTTCTACATTCTCTTCTTGTACTTGGGTACCCTCTCCTTCAGTGATCCCTATAGCCATCCTAGGTGGAAGAACTTTGGGCAGTGGTACCACTCCTAATCTGTCGATCACTCCCAGGTGTGCAGCCTTTTTCAACAGTTCAGACTCCCTCATCTTCTCTTGGAGTTTCTTTAGTAAATCCTCAGTGCTTTCTTGAGGCTTGTCTTCTTCACCTGGGTCGGTGGATATGTTTTGCATCAAGGCTGATCTTTTCTTTCAAGTGTACTACTTATGGCCCCTTGACTGAGGTACCTTTAAGGTGGATTCCTTTTCTTTTGTCTTTGAGACACTGGGCCTTACCCTTTGGCGTAACCATTGTTTGGTCTTGTCAATGACTACTTGGGAGACCTTTTCCATATTAGTGTCTTCACTTGCAGAGCATTTTACTGGGGAAAGGGGTCTCTTATCTATCCCTGATTCCCTATAAAACTGGATCAAGTAACTCTCCATCATCCCTCAGGTCTTTAGGGAGGTTAGTCTCGATACCAAAATCTCTCACCTATGGGACATATAACCTATTATAGTTCTTATCCATGACCTCAAAACTATCTTGAAAGTTGGCCCAAAACTCTTCCAAGTTGGGCCTGTGCCCCTCGTATGCCTTAGGCATAGCCTGCTTAAGTTTCTCGTAGGGATCATAGAACTCCCTAGCATGGTCATACTCCTTTAAGTTCAAATCTTGGAGCTCTTGTTCTGCTAACTTTTCCACTTGTATTTTAGAGCATGCAAAGTATCCAATAGATATTGGGAAATTGATACCTGTTTTATGTTTTGAGGACAATAGTGACTGGAGGCCCACCAGCTGCCTCACATACTCTAGCAAGATTATCCTATCATTAAAGTACCGGGGCATGAGCATTGGGTTACTTGTGAGTCTACTAACTCGAATGTAAGTAGAGCATGGGTTTTGGATAAACCAACATGCCCACTCTCGGATGATAGCCATGGCCTCCAGGCTAATCCGATATCCTGCATCTCCTATCAATTTGATTATTATCAAAAAAATGAAAGCATCATTCACTCTCTTGAAGTGAGTCTTAGCATTGGCTAGAGTGAGTTGAGGATAATACCCCCATATCTTCTTATGTCCTTCCTCTTCTCCCAATTGACCTTCTACTTGCAACCCTGGAAATTTTCCACCCCTAGCAGCTACCCAGATGACATATGAAGTGAAAAAGAACTTTTGGGTATGTTGGACTTCCTTCATCTGTTTGTAGATATTGTCGGAGAGGATCCGCGGCCAGTCAAAGTATTGTTTCCCTATTAAAATGGTGGTCATGAATTGGAACAACCACAGATGAAAATGCTTGCAATCCAGCTTGCCAAAGGCCCTGCTAAGAATAATGATTAAATCTCTTTGAGGCTCTTCGAAGTTTTTCCTCAGGATCTCCGTGGCCTTGAGACCTATCTTTCCTTCTTCTTCTAACCAGTTTGTATTCATGTGCGTCTTACTAGCCGATGTCTTGTCATTCTATGCCTTCAAGGCCTCTTCTTTGGTCAACATAAATACTTCCTCTCTAGTTGGGATTCCAAAGACAAATCCAAGTATATCTGAAGAGACAAATCTATGATTGTCTTTCCCTGTGCATCTGTGCACTTTCTAGTTTCTGGGTTATAGAATAGGGCAATGGCCATCATGAACTCTATTGCTTGTACTGACTGTGGGAAAATAACGGCTTCAACTAGGTCAGACCTCTTGATTCTTTGATGGAGGGCCTCCAAACTAGGTTTGTCCAACTGAGTCTTAATATCCTCAATTTCTATGTGGCCTATTTCAGTAGCTGTGACCCATCTGACTTGATCTTCCAGCTTTGAAACATATACCTATCCCTGATAATGATACTTCATGGTGGCTGGGTGTCTATCAATTTCTTTTCCTCTTTTGCTAGAGGATGAGTCCATCTAACCACTCGAACCTGCAAGCAAAACACAAACCTTTAGTCTTCAATATTAGGCATAAACTTTGATTTATTTGGGACTTCGGGGTCCCAGGCTAGGCACAAGTGGAGAAGGCTCAGAACTCCGGAGTTCCGCGGTTCTGAGGTTAGGTGTATGCAAAAGGTAATCCTGGAACTACGGGGATCTGAGGTTCTAGGCTCATAGAATGTGGCCACCTGGAACTCTGGGGATCCAGGGTTCCGAGCTCAAAACCAGGGCACGCAACATAAATGAAGGCACACAAAAACGAAAAAAAAACAAACAAAAAAGAAAGGAAAGGAAATCTAACCTAGAAATCACAACAATGGCAAGAAAATTCACCAACTTAGTGAATCGAAATGCCCGAAAACGCCAAGGAAAATGTGCAGAAGTTGACAACTTGGAGCTAGGGAGGAGGAGCTCTGAATGCACAAAATGAATTTTTAAAAGTCCATCATCTTATTTATAGCTCCCCGAACCCATCCGTACGAAAGCCCTAAACACAACCTTGAGACTCCGAGGTCCCGAGATTTCGAGCTCAAAAGAAAACACCCTACCATGGCACTCTGGGGGTTCGGGGTTCCGAATCAGGCAAGCAAAAGACAACCTTGGGACTACGGGACTCCAGAATACCGAGGTCAAAAACAAAATGACCTTGGGACTCCGAAACACCGAGGTCAAAAACGAAAGGACCTCGGGATTCTGGGGTTCCGGAGTTCCGAGGTAAAAACCAAAAAAGGGACCTCGGGACTCCAGGACTCCAGAGTTTCGAGGTAAAAACCAAAAGGACCCGAAAAAAAGAAAAAGGGGGGGCCCACATTTCGACTCAAGGAGACTAATGGGGAAATAGATATGCTAGGCATAACAAATGGCGACTATCTGGGAAAAATGACTATAGGCAATTTAGAACTTCAGAACCTCTGGTTAACCTGACACCTAAGGCTATTATCATTCAAAAGGATGTATAAGAGCAAAAGATGAGTGAAGCAATGAATCAAACAACCAAGAAGAGAAATAGACATGATTAACTCTTAAGTGTGTGCGTATGATTTGTTACTCCATCATTTCAATAATGCAGATAATCAGAGGAAACTAGGCGCAAGCTACATAGGTGAAGTCATTAACTGTGTTTTGTGCAAGGTTAGCCTGGGAATAGCTTTGCTTCCAGTCAGGCATCTATAGCCTCGACAGAGATACCTCTAGTTCCCGTCAAACAATGCTCCATTGCCAGCCATGCGTCCATAGCCCCGGTGGAGATTACTTGAAACACCCACTTGAGTTGCTTAAGAGGATCATTTCTTCTATTTTTTTTTTCTCTCTCTTTTGAACACAACATTACAGGATATAAAGAATGACTTCTTTCTTCAATAATCTTTTAAGTAACTTTCAAACATTGAAGTTCGGTAACTGGGTTGGGAGCCATGATGGATAACATGAAATGCCTTGACTTCAGATTTTTCACTTGAAAACCATTTTATCTGATATCATATAAAGATTTCTGATGTATCTTAATGTGATGTTAGTGCTGAGTTTATCAAGCTAGCCTTTTCCAATTGAAGGTCAAAACTCACATCATATTTAAACGATTATATACCACTTTGAACGAGTATAGACAAAAGTGTCAAACTTAACCAAATGACGATGAAGTCGTAAATAGCTGAGAGTCGAAGTCTCTCAGAATTTGGCAAGATGTCATGCAAAGGATACCTATTTCCTTTTAGAATCTTTGAGAAAAAAACATGCATACCCCGACTCAACAAACAAAAGAACAAACAAGCAAAAACAAAAACAAACGGGAAAACACACAACAAGGCCCAAAAACATGAAACACCACCAAAAAGAAAACAACTAACTACTATATACAATAAGTCAATCTTCATTTAAGATTTAATCAAAGCAGTGCTTGAGGAACTGACCATTGATAGGCAATGGTACCAGTTCTCCAGTGAAAGAGATCAACCTAAAAGTGTTCTTGCCTAGAATTTCAGCTATTTGGTAAGGACCTAACCACAACCTTTCAAACTTGTGATGATCACCTTTCTTTTCCTTGGCCTTTTCCCATAAGAGGACTAGGTCAGAGATCCAAAAAGCTTTCACCTTGGCCCTTTTATCAAACCATTGCTTAACAACGGCTTGGTGCTTGGCAAATTGTTGTAGCGTATTAAAACTTTTTTCATCAAGTCTTAATAAATTTAAGACACAAACGTCTACCTGATCCTCAATATCAAGTTCTTTCATTAATTGGAGGACTGATATTTGCAAGTTGATTAGGAAAATAGGGGTGTGACCATAGAGAAGGTAATATGGAGAAGTTCCCAAGGCAGCCTTTACTCTGGTTTGATCAGCCCATAAGGCGTATCTTAGTTGATTATGCCAATCCCTGGGGTTTTTCTCAAGTAGCTTCTTGATGACATCTAGGATGTTCTTGTTCGTGGATTCAGCTACCCCATTACCTTGTGGGTAGTAGTTGGATGAAAATTTTAATATCACTTTATATTCGTATGAGCATTGCATCAACTGTGCAGAAGTAAAAGAATGACGTTTGTCACATACCAGAGCGAATGACATACCAAACCTGGTGATGATATTTACTTCAATAAATTTCAAGACCACCTCAGCAGTAGCATTTCAGCATGCAATGGCTTCTATCCACCATGTAAAATAATCTATTGCTATAAGAATAAACTTATGTCCTACAGATGAGTTAGGGTTAATAACACCTACGAAATTTAGTGCCCATTGAGCAAAAGGTCTTACCTTGAACACCAATTGGAGAGGCATAGCGAGATTTATTTCTATGGAGGCTGTAGTTTGGCATGTATGGCAATGTCGAACATGCTCATGAGTATCCTTAAATATGCTAGGCCAATAATATCTAGCCTCTAAGATTTGATGTGCAGTGGCATCTGCTGATCCATGACTTGTACCATTTTCCCATGAAATTCCTCGCTCATATTATGGGCTTCTTGATGATCAAGACACCGAAGGTAGATACCCTCATAATTTCTCCTATAGAGTGTCGAATCCTTGATCATATAATTAGCACTTTTGAGCCTTAATTCTCATCTTTGCGTGGTTGTCAATCCCTCAGGACACCTATTATTCAGCAATATAAATACCAAGTCCATGTACAAAGGGTCTTGAGTGAATGACTTCAATGCATACTGTTGGCATTGGATTTGAGGGATGTTGGTCACCATGGCCTGAGACAATCCTTGGCCTCAGACCAACTTCATTGCATGCATCTCTAAGTCAAATTCTTGCAATATTTCCATCCATTTCCCTCGACGTTCTCCCAGTTCGGACTGCATGAGTAGTGACTTCATTGCTTGGTCAGGGACAATCGCATAAATTTTACTTCTCAGGATGTAATGCCTAAACTTTTTGACTGCTCTTACCAATGCAAAGGCCCGTTTTTCAAGAGCAGAATATCTAACCTCCGCACTTTTGAAAGGGGAGCTCATAAATGCAATAGGCTTCTCATCTCCTGCTTGCCTCTGCATCAAAACAATGGCTCTTGAGTGTAGTGAAGCAAAAGAATATATGTAAAATGACAGTTTGTAATTAGGGCTAGTTAGTACAGGAGCTTCGACGATGGATTTCTTGATCTGGGCGAAAGCCTCTTTTGCTTTAGTTGTCCATTCGACCTTAGCATCCTTCTTCATCATTTCATTTAATGGCTTAACTATTTTTGCAAACCCAGTAATAAACTTTCTAACAAAATTGATCTTCCCAAAGAAAGATCTCATCTCCTTTTTACTGCTGGGGATTTGTAACTTCAATAATGCTTCTACCCGATCTGGGTCTATAGATATCCCCCTCTCAGAGATTACGTGGCCAACTAGCTTTCCTTCAACCACTCCAAACACACATTTCTTGGGGTTAAGGGAAATCCCATAGCTCCGACATCTCTCCAATACCTTTTGGAGGTGGTTTGGGTGATCTTCTTTGACCTTGGAAAATATCATGAAATCGTCCATATAAATAATAATGCATTTTCCAATCAGATCTTTGAAGCTATATCCATCGCTCGCTGGAAGGTTTCCCTAGCATTAATCAACCCGAATGGCATTCTTTTGTACGTATACGTTCCCCACTTTGTCGTAAACATGGTTTTCATACGATCTTCATAGTTTACCAATACTTGGTTATATCCTGAATAACTATCTAAAAATGACATCATTTGCGAACCATTCACTATTTGTAGTACTTCATCCAAAGAACAGAGCGGGTAATTATCTTTCTTGGAGACTTTTTTGAGATTGCGAATGTCAATGCAAAGCCGTATTTCACCATTCTTTTTCCCCACTGGTACCAAATTAGCAACCCAAGTAGAATGTATCAGTTTTTCTCTTTCATTTTGAGTGCAAATCTTCCCAATATAGACAATTCTCTCTTGTCCTTCTAGACCAATATTATGGGGCTCGTATTTTCCGGCATCTGAATTTGTTGTTAGTCTCTCTTTTACTCTAGGGGTTGAATCAAAAAGTCTCTCCAGGGTGACCATCCCTTTAGAAATAACGTTAGTTGGTAAATCCAAAATATCCATATTACCTTCATTGTTAAGATCATCCGATTTGTCTTCCTCATCAATAATTTGATCTTCAAAAGCCCCTAAATTGGAGAGAAAGGCTAGAGTGTGGGAATCATCCTGGAAGACTTGGAAATGTTTGATATTGTTAGGTACAATAGGTACATAGATTAATTCCACTGAGAACTTCTTTAAAGGGGATTGGCTTACTGGTTCTAATGTACTGGTAGCTACGGCTAGCGCATCAGGTATTTCGTTGATTTTCCTAGATACTAGTTGAATATCAAAAGTATAAAAATCCTCAATCAGGTCGCACACTCTATTCCGATATGTTGCTAACCTTTTATCGTGGCACACATATTGGCTTCACACTTGTTTAACCACTAACTCAGAATCTCCTTGCACTTTCAAATATTTTGCCCCCTTCTTATGAGCAAAAAGTAATCCTCTAATTAAGGCCTCATACTCTGTCATGTTATTAGTATAGGGGAATTGGAGTCGGTAAGAAGCTAAAAGGGTTTTCCCTTTTGGGTTGGTTAACTCTATGCCGGCTCCACTGCCTTGCTTGGATCTTGACCCATCAAAATTTAAAAACCATATTTCATCTTTTGGTCTCTTCATATTTTTCACCTTTGGGTCAATGATCAGGTTAGCATTCGGAGAGGATTGTTGCTTCTCAAGCTCGAGACCTTGTGATAACTGAGGTTGTTTAATTTCTGGTTGCATAAACACTTTTGGAGTATTAGGAACAACCATTTCCGATTGAGGTTGAAGTTTGGATTGTGTTTCTTCCTTCTTAGGCTCCAGAGGAATATCTTCCTCTTCGTTTTTAAGAATCTCGACTGCAAGAATCTCCTGGCTGTATTCTTTAGGTGAGGTAGTCTTGTTTATAGGGTCAAGTGTCCGGGGCTCTAATTTTTCACATGTTAAACCTTCAACTTCCTCCATATTGATGGTATGATCATTCTCTTCGTATGGAACTTGACTCATAAATTTCGTAATCTCATTCTGACATGGGATACATGAAACTTCTGAGTGCTCCTCATGGTGTATCTGACACCACTTCAGAAGCAACAACTCTTGTATCTTCATAGTGTTTCCCAATAAACACATCCCTTGTTGTACTACTGTAGTGAACTCTTTGACCCGCCTTCTATATGCGGTCTTGTCGGCTTGAAATAGATGAAGAGGAGCTGATGCGAAGAAAGTAAGAATCTCATTGACCCTGTAAACTCCTAGGCTCAATTCAGTAAATGCCACTTCATTGAGAGCAACATAATCCTTACTAAGGAGCATCCCATATACTTCTGGAATATCCACTACCTGAATGTCAATATAACGAGATATTCGGGGATCAACACCTAATTGGATGTATACATCTTTCAATTCTTCGATGACGTTAACCTTTGTTTTGTCCAGTTGCACTACTTTACTATTTGCATGTATTGGTTGAAGTCCGAGCTACTGATATATAGAGTAGGGCATTACATTTCTTGAAGCTCCTGAATCTACCAAACAGTTATGTAAATTCTTCCCACATATCTTCAAACTCAGTAAAAATGGTGGATTTTCTATTGCATCACTTATGATGATGGCATTGACTTCATTAAAATCTGCCATCTTAACCTCATTGCTTTGTCATTCTAATAATTCTAGTTTCCTAAGGAGAGCCCTCTTCTATTCAGAGCAATATCTCAATACTTCCATTAAGGACATAGTGGTGGTAGTCCTTTCCATCTCTTTAGTAATGTCAAATGATCCTTTCAGAACATAATCTTGCCCCTAAGCTTGTCTAGGGTGTGTTCCTTGGAAAGCCTGAGGAGGATGAGGGTTGTTGCTTGCAATAGCATCAAGAGGTACAAACCCGCCCATCGGGGGAGGTGGCTCTGTTAATGGAGCCTTGCCTTGAATCCTAAGATTGTAATTGTTCCTGGTCTGAAAGGCCTTAGCATCGTATACACATGGTTCACCTTAAGCTTCAGTCTGAAATTCTTTACACAGGAAAGTCTCGACCAACATGGCAGTATTATTTTTATCAGGTTCATCATTGGAAAAATCTTTGGGCTGAGAGTCAGCTTGAGCAATTCTTATGATTTTCTTGAATTGAGCACAATTAACCTCAGAATGGGCAGCTGTGTCATGCAACTTTGTGTGTGGTTTAGGTTATCTCGTGCATCCAAGTGATCATGGTTCACCCCACTGTTAT
Source organism: Cryptomeria japonica (assembly GCF_030272615.1). Classification (NCBI taxonomy): domain Eukaryota; kingdom Viridiplantae; phylum Streptophyta; class Pinopsida; order Cupressales; family Cupressaceae; genus Cryptomeria; species Cryptomeria japonica. The sequence goes on along the minus strand of NC_081411.1, from coordinate 473,112,641 downwards.
TCAGACCTGTATTCCACTGCCTATTATAAGGTTTGTTATTTTACCTTTGATTTTGGTTCTGGTTATTGTAGTTGCACTGATTATTATATGGTTGGTATTGATTATACCCTCTTGGAGGATTCATCTTTAGCTACCTCAAGTCTGAAGTAACTTGTGAGATCATTTTCTTTAAGGCTTCTACTTCAGTGGATATATGGGATCCTTGATTCTTAGGTGCCGTAGTTGGAGGTTGGTTTGCTGGATTAGTGTTGTCAAATTGTGGATTTCTGACTTGCACTTGACCGACATATTGTGTTTGAGTGGGGGTGGTATTGGTACCATTTTGCCAAGTCGACACTTGAGTAGCAAACTACTGATTCGCCTCAGGTTGGGGTGCATAAATTGGCACGGGGTTCATCGTTGGGGGACCTATAGGTAGAGACCAGGGTACACCTGGGAGTTGATTGTAGTTTCCTTGATTCACCCCTATAGGTAAATTATATCCGATCCCTCCCGAGGTTTGATTCAGCTCATGATTCATGTTAATTGCTAATGTGAAGACTTTCGCCAAGGTATCCCTTTGATCTTGAGGAATACTCTTCTTAATAAACATAGCAGTCCAAGGGTCAATAGCTCTTAGATATGAGTTGATGGCTATGTTAGGCGCTACCTGGTAAGGGGATTGTACCCTCTTGAATGCCATTTGGAAGCTAGTATTAAAAGTATTTAATGGCTCATTTGGCAATTTCTTAAGAGAAGCGAACTGATGGTATAGTGTCCTAGGGTCTATATACACTCGAAATTGATCAATGAAGGCCTTCTCCAAGAGGTCCCAACCTATGATGGAGTTAGCAGGTAAGGTTAAGTACCAATTGTCTTCATCCTCCCCAAGTGAATATGGGAAGAGTATACATAATACATCTTGGTGTTCAATATGAATACAAACAGCCGCATCTTTCAATGCTTCAATATGTTCATCAGCCGTTCCTCCCCCTAAATAATAAAATTTTCTGCAAAATTTATCCGGGTTTCTAGGTAGATCATGTATCCCTCCTGGTATGGTTCCTAATGGGGTGGTGTCTTGGTTGAAGTAGACCATCGAAGGTGGTGACTATGGACGTTGAGTCACAAAAGGTGCAGCGATAGGCTGAGGACTAGGAACTAGTTGATCTCCTATGTTGGTTATGGATGACTGTACTGGTGAGGATGTTGAGGGTTGTTTCTTAGCTTTGTTCTTCTTCCTCCTAGTGGTAGTCCCTAATTCAAATAAGTCAGATGGTGACGAACCACTCATAAGGACTCGGTGGAATCTCTCGGGAGAGAAAGATGATATATGATCCAACTTAGTACCTCAATTTTTTGGTTGAGGACGTGGTTGTGGATTTTCTTGTGGGTTCACCTAAGGATTGAGTTGTCTTTGTGCCTCTACTTCTATACGTATAGCCTTTTGTCTCTTGTTGTCTAAGACTTTTCGTGTTTGTAACCAATCATTCTAATTCCTTGTATTGTCCCAAGCAAAGTCGTATAGTTGGGTAAGAATGTCGTCTTGCTCATTGTTGAGGTTAGGTTGCGTAAAGGGCATCAATCCATCTCCTGGGAGTACCATATGTGGTTCACCAATGAGGGGATTAGTCTTGGCCCTCCTTTTAGTGCCAGTTTCTATTGATGGGTGTTTTGACACACTCACCAACAGTCAGGTAGTCTATGCAAACACTCACCACCTCTCTAGAAAAGTAACGAGTCCAGAAGAAATCACTACTCCAAGGTCTCTATAGTCAGGTCTCGATGGTGATGGGTAGTTCAATGGTTGATGTGGTGATACCTGTAAAGGGGCCTTCTAGTTAGAACTAAATCTTGTTGGTTATGGATAACTGCAATTCCTCTCATTTTGTATTTTTATGGTTGAAGATTCTCTGGGAAACAAGAAAATAACAATAAAGACCAATATCATGACAACTTAATGAACTACTCAATTAGTTCCCTGCTATCCAAGCAATTATCAAATATTATCCAAGTTAGCATTCAACAACTGACCTCCAGAAAACCAACAAAATCATCAATTTCACAAATCTATGGAAATAAAATCATCAATAATATGGCCTATCACAATAGTTCTCATACACCACTGACATGTGCAATATGATTCATAGTGTGATAGATAAAAAGATTAAACCACGTTGCTAACTCAAAATAATAGATGTTACCAGAATACACAGAACAATTTGGTAGAATATAAACGTAGATCAGGCAATCTACAAGCTGCTTTTCATATTAATCTCCATGAATGTATAAAAAATAACTCAAACTTCTTAATCAATCTGCAAAATATTCTAAAATCTCTAAGTAGGCCACAAATCATCAATTTGGGACCCTTACAAATGAATCTAACTTCTCAATTTATAGAAGTTCTTTACCATACTATCTAGGAAATAACTCTATTCTAAAATAAGAACTGACCCTAGGAGTAGCAGTTAACTTGCAAATTTCTGCCTTGACACTCCACTGAACAATTACAAAATGGGGATTGCATGAGCACTACGTAGATCCTGCTAGGTGAGCCACATTTTCGTAATCATGCAAAATTTCTCTGAAAATTGGAACTCAAGTAGGAGCTGCAGCTAAAAAATATAAAATTAAAGCTTTGCCTTATTTCTTGGTAAAAGCTTTATAATTTTCAATTATACATGCAACTGCTTGGATTGGAGGATTAGCTACATGCTTAATTCTAAATTTATAATTCTTCAAAACCTCATCCGCATGTGTCCCCTGGTCCTCTAACTCCTTCACCGTGTCCGCCACCTCTTGACACTGAGTAATTAGATGTGTGTATGTGTCCATTAGGGCGACATCAAACTGGGCCGCAGGTCCTAGGTGTTGTGCCTCATATGCATCCCACTGATTCAAAACTTGCTGTTGGTCCATTATTCCTGTATCACCTATTCTGAGGCCAAAAGGTCCTAGTATATTCGTTATAAAATTCTCGTATGACAAAATTTACCTAAGGAGAGGGTCCCAGATCTCAGTCATATCCTTGATATACTGCTGAAACATTTCAATTTTCAGCTCCAAAATGTATACATAGGACTGTATATTTTTATAGCTATCACCTCCTAAGAGGTCTTCTTTTATTACCATCTCTTCTCCCAGCCGCAATATCTTTTTCAAAACTCAGAACTATTTATTGAAAGTGTTTGCCTTTCCCTCCCATTGTATGGAATAGGTTGCCAAAGCTCCACCTGCCTGTACCACCTTATGGTATATATCTACTGTATTTTGCAAGAACAACCTAATCTTAGCCGCATTTACTTGGGTCCAACATTTGGCGACAGCAGCCACTCGTCTCACCTCTGCTAGTGCCTTTACTTCTCCCTCTGGCAGTGATGAGGTTGAAGGTTGGTCATCAGCTCTATAAGAGTCTAGAGGTTTACTCATTTCAATTAGGAGCTATTTATATTGTCCAAGTTGCACCTTAAGCTCCATATTTGAGGTGTGCTCCTTTTCAACGCGCCCTCTGACAACACTTGTGGCTAATTCCAAAGTATCTAGCTCTCCCCACTTGGTTTGCTTACCCAAATTTACTTGGGATATTTGATAGTTGGGAGAAACCTATCCTTCAACTTCATGTGGAATTGCCACATCTGCAATCACCTCACTAGAATATGTTTTTGACAAATGATGGATGGTTTTTAGCTTTTTATCCTTTGGTGGTTCCTTAGTGATTACTTGCTATAGAGTGACCTTTGGGAGTTCTGCTTTTGTCTTTTTCTTCCTGAACGTAAACTCTAGCCATTGTGGTATATCTATATCTTTATCACCCTGATGTGACACTATATCTATAGTTATGACATGAACCCCTGCCTGCTCTTCTATTTCCATTTTCCCAAGGTCTTGAGGTGGTATAACTTGACGAACTAAATTGGCTTGGAGAACTTATTGTTTGTGCCACTCTCCTAGTTTGCTACTGACCTCCTCATTGAACACCATTTCTTCCTTGCCTGCCTCTGTTTCTCCTTGCCTAGTAGCTATAGCTTTAAAGAGGTCTTCTTGATCTTGAGGGGTTAGGATCAGTCTTTCATTCAATATATCTTCGGTCTCATCCCCCTCTTGCTCGCCTTCCAACGACCCTTGTTGCTCAAGATCCTCTTCTTCTTGATCAGAATCAGACTCGATGTTTCTAACTTTCTTTCCTTTAGTGGTAGATGTGAAGCATTGCACTCCGGGCTGCCCTATAGATATATTGACTAATGGTGGTGTAGGAGTAGTGGTGCCTGGAGCATTTGTGGCATCTGTTGAAGGTGGCTGATTGGGTATCTCCTCAGTAGCTTCTACATTCTCTTCTTGTTCTTGGGTACCCTCTCCTTCAGTGCTCCCTATAGCCATCCTAGGTGCAAGATCTTTGGCCAGTGGTACCGCTCCTAATCCGTCAGTCACTCCCAGGTCTGCAGCCTTTTTCAACAGTTCAGACTCCCTCATCTTATCTTGGAGTTTCTTTAGTAAATCCTTAGTTCTTTCTTGAGGCCTGTCTTCGTCACTCGGGTCGGTGGATGTGTTTTTCCTTGAGGCTGATCTTGTGTTTCGAGCGTACTCCTTATGGCCCCTTGACTGAGGTACCCCTGGGGTGGATTCATTTTGTTTTATCTTTGAGACGCTGGGCCTTACCCTCTAGCATAACCATTGCTTGGTCTTGTTGATGACTACTTCTGAGACCTTTTCCATATTAGTGTCTTCACTTGCAGACCATTTTATTGGGGAAAGTGGTCTCTTATCTGTGCCTGATTCCCTATAAACTAGATCAAGTAACTCTCCATCATCTCTCAATTCTTTAGGGAGGTTAGTAACGATACCAAAATCTCTCACCTGTGGGACAGATAACCTGTTTTAGTTCTTTTCCTTGACCTCAAAAGTATCTTGCAAGTTGGCCCAAAAGTCTTCCAAGCTGGGCTTGTGCCCCTCGTATGCATTAGGCATAGCCTGCTTAAGTTTCCCATAGGGATCATAGAACTCCCTAACATGGTCATACTACTTTAAGTTCAAATCTTGGAGCTCTTGTTCTACTAACTTTGCCACTTGTATTTTAGAGCATGCAAAATATCCAATAGATACCGAGAAATCGATACCTGTTTTATGTTTTGAGGACAACAGTGACTGGAGGCCCACTAGCTGCCTCACATAGTCCAACAAGATTATCCTATCATTACAGTACCAGGGCAGGAGCATTGGGTTACCTATGAATCCACTAACCTAGATGTAAGTGGAGCGTGGGTTTTGGATAAACCAACATGCCCACTCTTGGATGATAGCCATGGCCTCCGGGCTAATCCGATATCCCGCATCTCCTATCAATTTGATTATTATCAGAAAAATGAAAGCATATCTGGTTCTATCCTTCCTCCTCTCCCAATTGACCTTCTACCTGCAACCCTGTAAATTTTCCAACCCTAGCAGCTACCCAGATGATATATGAAGTGAAAAAGAACTTTTGCGTATGCCTGACTTCCTTCATCTGTTTGCAGATATTGTCGAAGAGGATCTGCGACCAGTCAAATTATTGTTTCCCTATTAAAATGGTGGTAATGAATTGGAACATCCACGAATGAAAATGCTTGCAATCTGGCTTCCCAAATGCCCTGCTAAGCATAATGATTAAATCTCTTTGAGGCTCTTTGAAGTCTGCCCTCAGGATCTCTGTGGCCTTGAGACCTATCTTTATTTCTTCTTCTAGCCAGTTTGTATTCATGTGCCTCTTACTAGCTGATGTCTTGTCATTCCATGCCTTCAAGGCCTCTTCTTCAATGAACATAAATACTTCCTCTCTGGTTGGGATTCCAAAGATGAATCCAAGCATATCTGGAGACAAGTCTATGACTGTCTTTCCTCGTGCATTTGTGCACTTTCTAGTTTTTGGGTTATAGAATGGGGGAATGGCCATCATGAACTCTAGTGCCTATATTGACTGTGGGAAAACAATGGCTTCAACTAGGCCGAACCTCTTGATTCTTCGATGGAGGGCCTCCAGAATAGGTTTGTCCAACCGAGTCTTAATATCCTCAATTTTTATGTGGCCTATTTCAGTATCTGTGACCCATCTGACTTGATCTTCCAGCTTTGAAATGTATACCTGTCCCTGATAATGATACTTCATGGTGGCTGGGAGTCTATCAATTTCTTTTCCTCTTTTGCTGGAGGATAAGGCCATCTAACCACTCGAACCTGCAAGCAAAACACAAATATTTAGTCTTCAATATTAGGCATAAACTTTTATTTATTTCGGGACTTCGGGGTCCCAGGGTACTGGGATAGGCACTAGTGGAGAAGACTCGAAACTCTGGGGTTTCGGGGTTCTGAGGTTAGGTGTATGCAAAAGGTAATCCAGGAACTCCAGGGATCCGGGGTTCCGGGCTCAAAACCAGGGCACGCAACAAAAATGAAGGCACACGAAAATGAAAGAAAAACAAACAAAAAAGAAAGGAAAGGAAATCTAACCTAGAAATCACAACAAGGGAAAGAAAATTCACCAACTTGGTGAATCGAAACGCCTGAAAATGCCAAGGAAAGCTCGGAGGTCCGAAAGTTTGCAACTTGGAGCTAGGGAGGAGGAGCTATGAATGCACAAAATGATTTTTTTAAATGTCCATCATCTTATTTATAGCTCCCCAAACCCATCCTTACGAAAGCCCTAAACACAACCTTGGGACTCCGGGGTCCTGAGATTCCGAGCTCAAAAGAAAACACCCTACCCCAGAACTCCAGGAGTCTGGGGTTTCGAAGCAGACAAGCAAAAGATGACCTCGGGACTCCAGAATACCGAGGTAAAAAACAAAATGACCTCGGGACTTCGAGACTCCGAAACACCGAGGTCAAAACAAAAAGGACCTCGGGACTTCAGAGTTTCGAGGTAAAAACAAAAAGAGACCTCAGGACTCCGGGGTTCCGAAGTTTCAAGGTAAAAACCAAAAAAGGGACCTCGGGACTCCGTAGTTCTGAGGTAAAAACCAAAAGGACGCAAAAAAAATGAAAAAGGGGGGGGGGCCCACATTTTGAATCAAGGAGACTAATGGGGAAATAGATATGCTAGGCATAAGGAATGGCGACTATCTGGGAAAAATGATTATAGGCAATTTAGAACTTCAGAACCTCTAGTTAACCCAACACCTAAGGCTATTATCATTCAAAAGGATGTATAAGAGAAAAAGATGAGTGAAGCAATGAATGAAACATCCAAGAAGAGAAATAGACATGATTAACTCTTAAGTGTGTGCGTGATTTGTTACTCCATCATTTCAATAATGCAGATTATCAGAGGAAACTAGGCGCAAGCTACATAGGTGAAGTCATTAACCGTGTTTCATGCAAGGTTAGCCTGGGAATAGCTTTGCTTCCAGTCAGGTGCCTATAGCCTTGACAGAGATACCTCTAGTTCCCATCAAACAATGCTCCATTGCCAGCCAGGCGTCCATAGCCCTGGTGGAGATTACTTGAAACACCCACTTGAGTTGCTTAAGAGGATCATTTCTTCTATTTTTTTTCTCTCTCTCTTTTGAATATAACATTACATGATATAAAGAATGACTTCTTTCTTCAATAATCTTTTAAGCAACTTTCAAACATTGAAGTTCGATAACTGGGTTGGGAGCCATGATGGATAACATGAAACGCCTTGACTTCGGATTTTTCATTTGAAAACTAGTTTATCTAATATCGCATAAAACTTTCTGATGTATCTTAATGTGATGTTAGTGCTGAGTTTATCAAGCTAACCTTTTCCAATTGAAGGTCAAAACTTACATCATATTTAAACGATTATATACCACTTTGAACGAGTATAGACAAAAGTTTCAAACTTAACCGAATGACAATGAAGTCGTAAATAGCAGAGAGTCGAAGTCTCTAAGAATTTGGCAAGATGTCATGCAAAGGATACCTATTTCCTTTTAGAATCTTTCAGAATAAAACATGCATACCCTAACTCAACAAACAAAATAACAAACAAGAAAAAACAAAAACAAATGGGAAAACACACAACAAGGCCCCAAAACACGAAACACCACCACAAAGAAAACAACTAACTACTATATACAACAAGTCAAGCTTCATTGAAGATTTAATCAAAGTAGTGCTTGAGGAACTGACCATTGACAAGCAATGGTACCAGTTCTCTAGTCAAAGAGATCAACCTAAAAGTGTTCTCACCTAGAATTTCAGCTATTTGGTAAGGACCTAACCACAACCTTTCAAACTTGTGATGATCACCTTTCTTTTCCTTGGCCTTTTCCCATAAGAGGACTAGGTCAGAGATCTGAAAAGCTTTCACCTTGGCCTTTTTATCAAACCACCGCTTAACAATGGCTTGGTGCTTGGCAAAGTGTTGTAGCGTATTAATCCTTTTTTCATCAAGTCTTAATAAATTTAAGACGCGAACCTCTACCTGATCCTCTATGTCAAGTTCTTTCATTAATTGGAGGATTGGTATTTGCAAGTTGATTGGGAAAACAAGGGTTTGGCCATAGACAAGGTAATATGGAGAAGTTCGCAAGGCGGCCTTTACTCTGGTTCAATTAGCCCATAAGGCGTATCTCAATTGATTATGCCAATCCTTGGGGTTTTTCTCAAGTAGCTTCTTGATGACATCTAAGATGTTCTTGTTTGTGGAATCAACAACCCCATTACCTTGTGGGTAATAGTTGGATGAAAATTTTAATATCACTTTATATTCATATGACCATCGCATCAACTGTGCAGAAGTAAAAGTAGGACCATTGTCACATACCAGAGTGAATGACATACCAAACTTGGGGATGATATGTTCTTCAATAAATTTCAAGACCACCTCAGTAGTAGCATTTTGGCATGCAATGACTTTTGTCCACCGTGTACAATAATCTATTGCTGTATGAATAAACTTATGTCCTCTAGATGAGTTAGGGTTAATAACACCTACGAAATCTAGTGCCCATTGAGCAAAAGGTCTTACCTTGAACACCGGTTGGAGAGGCATAGCGAGATTTATTTTTGTGGAGGCTATAGTTTGGCACGTATGGCAATGTCAAACATGCTCATATGTATCCTTAAATATGCTAGGCCAATAATATCCAGCCTTTAAGATTTGATGTGCAATGGCATCTGCTGATCCGTGACCTATACCATATTTCTCATGAAATTCTTCAATCATATTATGGGCTTCTTGATGATCAAGACACCGAAGGTAGATACCCTCATAATTTTTCCTATAGAATGCCAAATCCTTGATCATATAATTAGCACTTTTGAGCCTTAATGCTCATCTATGTGTGGTTGTGAATCCCTCAGGACACCTATTATTTAGCAATATAAATACCAAGTCCATGTACCAAGGGTCCTGAGTGAATGACTTCGATGTATATTGTTGGCACTGGATTTGAGGGATGTCGGTCACCATGGCCTGAGACAATCCTTGGCCTCGGACCAACTTCATTGGATGCATCTCTAAGCCAAATTCTTGCAATATTGCCATCCATTTCCCTCGATGTTCTCCCAGTTCAGACTGCATGAGTAGTGACTTCACTGCTTGGTCAGGGACAATCGCATAAATTTTACTCCTCAGGATGTAATTCCTAAACTTTTTGATTGCTCTTACCAATGCAAAGACCTATTTTTCAAGAGTAGAATATCTAACCTCCACACTTTTGAAAGGGGAGCTCATAAATGCAATAGGCTTCTCATCTCCTACTTGCCTCTGCGTCAAAATAGCTGCTCCTGAGTGTAGCAAAGCAAAAGAATATATGTAAAATGATAGTGTGTAATCAGGGCTAGTTAGTACAGGAGCTTTGACAATGGATTTCTTGATCTGGGTGAAAGCCTCTTTTGCTTTAGTTGTTCGTTCGACCTTAGTATCCTTCTTCATCATTTCATTTAATGGCTTAACTATTTCTGCAAACCCAGTAATAAACTTTCTAACAAAATTGATCTTCCCAAAGAAAGATCTCATCTCCTTTTTACTGCAGGGCATTTGTAACTTCAATAATGCTTCTACTCGATCTGGGTGTATAGATATCCCCCTCTTAGAGATTACGTGGCCAAGTAGCTTTCCTTCAGCCACTCCAAACACACATTTCTTGGGGTTAAGGGAAATCCCATATCTTTGACATCTCTCCAATACCTTTTGGAGGTGGTCTGGGTGATCTTCTCTGACCTTGGAAAATATCGTCAAATCGTACATATAAATAATAATGCATTTTCCAATCAGTTCTTTGAAGGCTGTATCCATCACTCGCTGGAAGGTTGCCCCAACATTAATCAACCCGAATGGTGTTCTTTTGTACGTATACGTTCCCCACTTCATCGTAAACGCAGTCTTCATTCGATCTTCATAGTTTACCAATACCTGGTTATATCTCGAATAACCATCTAAAAATGACATCATTTGCGAACCATTCACTATTTGTAGTACTTCATCGAAAGAAGGGAGTGGGTAATAATCTTTCTCAGAGGCTTTTTTGAGATTGCGAAAGTCCACGCAAAGCCGTATTTCACCATCCTTTTTCCACACATGTACAAAATTAGCAACCCAAGTAGAATGTCGTATTGGAAAAATAATCTTAGCGAAAAGTAACTTTTGTACTTCTTTGAAAATCAAGGGTTCTATTAGTGCATTGATCAGATGTTGCTTTTGTCAGACTGACTTTATGTTAGGTTTTAGGGGAATCAAATGGGTGATAATCATTGTATCAAATGTCTTTAAATATTCATACCCCCATGCTATCACATCGATGAACTCTTTCAAGATCTGTATCAATTTTTCTCTTTCATTTTGAGTGCAAATCTTCCCAATATAGAAAATTCCCTTTTGTCCTTCCGGACCAATATTGTGGGGCTCGTATTTTCTGGCATCTGAATCTATTGTTAGTCTCTCAATTACTCTAGGGTCTGAATCAAAAAGTCTCTCCAAGGTGACCATCCCTTTAGGAATAATGTAAGTCGGTAAATCCAAAATATCCACATTACCTTCATTGTTAAGATCATCCGATTTGTCTTCCTCATCAATAATTTGATCTTCAAAAGCCCTTGAATTGGCGAGAAAGGCTAGAATGTGGGCATCATCCTAGAAGACTTGGAAATGTTTGATATTGTCAGGTACAATAGGTACAGAGATTAATTCCACTGAGAACTTCTTTAAAGGGGATTGGCTTACTGGTTCTAATGTACTGGTAGCTACGGCCAACGCATCAAGTATTTTGTTGATTTTCCTAGATACCAGTTGAATATCAAAAGTATAAAAATCCTCAATCAGGTCGCACACTCTATTTCGATATGTTGCTAACCTTTTATCGTGGCACACATATTGGCTTCACACTTGTTTAACCACTAACTCAGAATCTCCTTGCACTTTCAAATATTTTGCCCCCTTCTTATGAGCAAAAAGTAATCCTCTAATTAAGGCCTCATACTCTGTCATGTTATTAGTATAGGGGAATTGGAGTCGGTAAGAAGCTAAAAGGGTTTTCCCTTTTGGGTTGGTTAACTCTATGCCGGCTCCACTGTCTTGCTTGGATCTTGACCCATCAAACTTTAAAAACCATATTTCATCTTTTGGTCTCTTCATATTTTTCACCTTTGGGTCAATGATCAAGTTAGCGTTCGGAGAGGATTGCTACTTCTCAAGCTCAAGACCCTGTGATAACCGAGGTTCTTCAATTTCCGGTTGTGTAAACACTTCATGAGTATTAGGAACAACCTCTTCCGATTGAGGTTGAAGTTTGGATTGTGTTTCTTCCTTCTTAGGCTCCAAAGGAATATCTTCCTCTTCGTTTTTAAGAATCTCGACTGCAAGAATCTCCTGGATGTATTCTTTAGGTGAGGTAGTCTTGTTTACAGGGTCAACTATCTAGGGCTCTAATTTTTCACAAGTTAAACCTTGAAATTGCTCCATATTGATGGTATGATCATCCTCTTCATATGGAACTGGACTCATCAATTTCATAATCTCATTTTGACATGGGATACATGCAACTTTTGAGTGCTCCTTATGGTGTATCCGACACCACTTCAGAAGCAGTAACTCTTGTATCTTCATAGTGTTTCCCAATAAACAAATTTGTTGTTGTACTGCTGTAGCGAACTCTTTGACCTGCCTTCTATATGCGGTCTTGTTGGCTTTAAATAGTTGAAGAGTAGCTGGTGTAGAGAAAGTAAGAATCTCATTGACCCTGTAAACTCCTGGGCTCACTTCAGCAAATGCCACTTCATTGAGAGTACCATAATCTGTGACTAATTTCTTCAATTTAGGCTCACTATCAATTCAGATCTGGTTGCTTACCCCCTTCCATTGAAGCCATAAGTACATACAACAAGTTGAGAAATATCCTCCCAATGTCTTGGACCAATCCCTGCTAAGGAGCATCCCATATACTTCTGGAATATCCACTACTTGAATGTCAATATAATGAGATATTTGGGGATCAACACCTAACTGGATGTATACATCTTTCAATTCTCTGATGACGTTAACCTCTGTTTTGTCCAATTGCACCACCTTACTATTTGCACGTATTGGTTGAAGTCTGAGCTGCTGACATATAGAGTAGGGAATTGCGTTTCCTGAAGCTCCTGAATCTACCAAACAGTTATGTAAATTCTTCCCACATATCTTCAATCTCAGTAAAAATGGTGGATTTTCTATTGCATCACTATTGATGTTGGCGTTGACTTCATTAAAATCTGCCATCTTAACCTCATTGCTCTGTGATTCTAATAATTCCAATTTCCTAAGGAGAGCCCTCTTCTGTTTAGGGCAACATCTCACTACTTCCATTAAGGACATAATGGTGGCAGTCCTTTCCATCTCTTTAGTAATGTCAAATGATGCTTTCAAAACATAATCTTGCCCCTGAGCTTGTCTAGGGTGTGTTCCTTGGAAAGCTTGAGGAGGATGAGGGTTGTTGCTTGCATTAGCATCAGGGGGTACAAACCCGCCCATCGGAGGAGGAGGCTCTGTTAATGGAGCCTTGCCTTGACTCCTAAGATTGTAATTATTCCTGGTCTGAAAGGCCTGAGCATCGTATACACATGGTTCACCTTTAGCTTTAGCCTGAAATTATTTACACAGGAAAGTATCGACCAACATGGCAGTATTAACTTTATTAGGTTCATCATTGGAACAATCTTTGGGCTGAGAGTCAACTTGAGCAATTCTTATGATTTTCTCGAACTGAGCACAATTAACCTTAGAATGGGTAGCTGTGTCATGCAACCTGCACCAATTTGTTAGCAAATTCATATGAGCAAGGTTAACACTTTGTGTGTGGTTTGGGTTATCTCATGCGTTCGAGTGATCATGGTTTACCCCACCATTATTCAGACCCGTATTCCACTGCCTATTATAAGGTTTGTTATTGTACCTTTGATTTTGGTTCTGGTTATTGTAGTTCCACTGATTATTATATGGTTGGTATTGATTATAGCCTCCTAGAGGATTCATCTTTAGCTGGCTCAAGTCTAAAATAACCTGTGAGATCATTTTCTTTAAGGCTTCTACTTCAATGGATATATGGGATCCTTGATTCTCAGGTGTCGTAGTTGGAGGTTGGTTCGCTGGATTAATGTTGTCAAATTGTTGATTTCTGACTTGTGCTTGACCAACATATTGTGTTTGAGTGGGGGCAGTATTGGTACCTTTTTTCCAATTCTTGAGCAGCAAATTGCTGACTCGCCTGAGGTTGGGGTGCATAGATTGGCACGGGGTTAAATGTTGGGGCACCTATAGGTAGAGACAAGGGTACACTTGGGAGTTGATTGTAGTTTCCTTGATTCAGCCCTATAGGTATATCCGATCCCTCTTGAGGTTTGATTCAGTTCATGATTCATGCTAATTGCTAATGTGAAGACTTTCGCCAAGGTGTCCCTTTGATATTGAGGAACACTCTTCTTAATAAACATAGCAGTCCAAGGGTCAATAGCTCTTAGATATGAGTCGATGGCTATGTTAGGTGCTACCTGGTAAGGGGATTGTACCCTCTTGAATGGCTATGTTATAAAATTATCGTATGACAAAATTTCCCTGAGGAGAGAGTCTCAGATCTTAGTCATATCCTTGATATACTGCTGAAACATTTCAATTTTCAGCTCCAAAATGTATACATAGGACTGTAAGTTTTTATAGCTGTCACCTCCTAAGAGGTATTCTTTTATTACCATCTCTTTTACAACCTAATCTTATTCGCATTTACCTGGGTCCAAGATTTGGCGGCAAGAGCCACTCATCTCTCCTCTACTAGTGCCTTTACTTCTCCCTCTGGCACTGATGAGGTTGAAGGTAGGTCATCAACTCTATAAGAGTCTAGAGGTTTACTCATTTCGATCAGGAGCTATTTATATTGCCCAAGTTGCACCTTAAGCTCCATATTTGAGGTGTGCTCCTTTTCAATGCGCTCTCTGACAACACTTGTGGCTAGTTCCAAAGTATCTAGCTCTCCCAAGTTGGTTTGCTTACCCAAATTTACCTGGGATATTTGATACTTGGGAGAAACCTATCCTTCAACTTCGTGTGGAACTGCCACATCTGTAATCACCTCACCGTAATCTATTTTTGACAAATGATGGATGGTTTTTAGCTTTTTATCCTTTGGTTGTTCCTCAGTGATTACTTGCTATAGAGTGACCTTTGGGAGTTTTGCTTTTCTCTTTTTCTTCCCGAAGGTAAACTCTAGCCATTGTGGTATATCTACATCTTTATCACCCTGATATGACACTATATCTGTAGTTATGACATGAGCCCCTACTTGCTCTTCTGCTTCTGTTTGCCTAGGGTCTTGAGGTGGTATAACTTGACGAGCTAAATTATCTTGGAGAGCTTGTTGTTTGTGCAACTCTCCTAGTTTGCTACTGACCTTCTCGTTGAACGCCATTTCTTCCTCGCTTGCCTCTATTTCTCCTTGCCTAGAGGCTATTGTTAGGTCCCAGAGACAACTGAGAGGGGGGGGGGGGTGAATTAGTTGTCAAATAAATTCAAAGCAAAATGACTTAACCAACTTAATGCTTAATACCGGTGAACTAGTTTAATAAGCCGGTAGACAGTTTTAATAGTTAATTGCTATACCGGTAAGGATTAGTGCATGAAACATAAAGACAAAGTCATCCACAACACATAACACCAATATTTGTACGTGGAAACCCTGTAAGGGGAAAAACCATGGTGGGAAACCTTACCCACAATCAGATGATACTACTGTAGATAGTAAGTGTACACAAATGGGGTCTGCACATGCAGAAAGGCCAAGTTCCTAGAGCTCACTGCTCAATCACAAAATGGGAATCACACTGACTACAGTTGGATGGTTAAATCCAATAAGAATGTACTGCTCAAAATAGCATCTTCATATGGTAGATTCAGTACCGGTGTAGTTCTGATTGTCTTCACAAAAACCCTCCTTCAATCTTCAAATGATGTCTACGTGTATAGCTTTGCTTATTCTCGCATATATCTTCACACAATCCTTTTTCGCATTCCACTTTTGATCTTACAAATAAGATCTTACATTTATTCCATAACCTAAGGCCAATTTTAGCAAGTTGACTCTACAAGATATTACAATAAAAACATTTTACAAATAATACAATGTCCGATGCAATAACCGATTCAACATGTAAGCTTAATGCATTTACAACAATAATTAATCATCTCCATAGCATGCCGTGCTGATCTGGAAAAGATAAACCTGCCGGTGTAACACTGGACCTATTTGCCGGTAACAACAAATATGCAAATGCTAATGTACCAATAAACAAAACTCCAAAACAAAGTGTCCACACGATGTCTTCGACATAATTAAGTGTTTTCCATATCATTCCAAGTGCCGGTGATCATTATATCTTGCTGGTGTACCATATACTGATGACTGTGCATGAGTCACTTGCTTGTTGGTGAATGTTGCTGATTCTCCAAAGTGCCAGAGTTGATAAGTGTTTAGTAGGTGTTGACATCAATGACAAAACCATACCAAAATATCAACAATCTCCCCCTTTGGCATTGATGGCAACACAAGATGGAAAAACCATCAAAGTGCCAAAATAGAAATGCCAAATACCAAAAACCAACAAAGAGATCATAACCAGAAATCAAAATACATATACAAAGAGTAATAATCTCTCCCAAACAACAATCTCTCCCCCTAGGAGCAACATGTGTTTTCCTTGTGTTTTTCCATACCAATCTCTCCACCTTTGACATCAAATGCCAAAGTTTCAAAAAAACCAAGTTCATATACAAAATACCAATCAATTTAGTAGACCGACTACTCCCCTTGAGAGGTAGCTTCCCATCAAAGCCGAAAAAAAAGATTTCTTTGTTAATTCTGCCAGTTGATGATTATCATCAACTTCGTAAGTCTCTACCGGTGGGGGTATGACCCCAAGCTGATCTCTGAGATATTCAAAAATTTCCTTAGGCAGAGGTTTAGTAAAGATATCTGCAATCTACTCTTTAGTATTCACATAAACCAGTTTTATTTCCTTTGCTTCAACATTTTCTCTTAAGAAATTTAGTTTGATAGAAACATGTTTGGTTTTAGAATGTGATACCGGATTCTTAGATATATCAATTGCTGCAGTGTTATCACAATAGATAGTAATAGGTTCCTTGCATTTTACTTTTATGTCTTGAAACATTTGCTTAAGCCATAGTACCTATGTATAGTTAGTTGCTGTTGCAACATATTCTGATTCTGTTGTTGATAAAGATGTACAACTTTGTTTCTTACTCAACCAAGAAACTAGTCTGTTTCCAAGAAAGAATGCTCCGCCGGTGGTGCTTTTTCTATCATCCACATCTCCTGCCCAATTTGCATCTATGTATGCACATAATTCAAAGTTTTCATCTCTAGGATACCATAATCCAAGATTTATAGTGCCTTGTAAGTACCGAAAAATCCTTTTTACTGCTGATTCATGATTTTCTCTAGGATTACTTTGAAATCTTGAAACAATACATACTGCATTCATAATATCAGGTTTGGTTTGTGTCAAGTATAGTAAACCTCCTATCATATATTTGTATCTAGTTGGATTAACAGGTGTAGATTCCATTCACTTCACAGAATGTATTAAAGTCCTTAGATGTGAACTCTCCTCCTTGATCTGATCTTAGACATTTGATTTTCTTACCGGTTTCATTCTCAACCATTGCTTTGAACAGTTTGAACTTTCCAAGTGCTTCTGATTTTTCTCTAAGAAAAGTAACCAACACATTCTAGAATAGTCATCAATAATTAGCATGAAATATCTATCACCTTGTAACCTTTTAGTTCTAGCTGGACCACATAAATCAATGTGAATCAAATCAAGAGCATTATTGGATTTTTCTGGAATACTTTTGAAACTAGCTCTAACTTGTTTTCCAAATTGACATTCCTTACATACTGTATTATGAGGTTTGACAATCTTAGGTAAATCTCCAATTGCCTTAGTAGTACTGATTTTCACCATGCAATCAAAGTTTACATGACACAGTCTCTTATGCCATAACCAACTTTCATCAATATGTGCAATTAAGCATGTCTTTTCACTGTTATTCAAATGAAAGATATTACCTCTAATCTGATTACCGGTTGCAATTTCCAAACCAGTTCTATTCATGATTTTGCATTTTCCATTTTTGAATTGTAACTGAAATCCTTTCTCAACTAATTGACCAACACTCAAAATATTATGCTTGAATCCTTCAACATAGTAAACATTGTCAGTGTTATGCTTACCATCAAGAGATATTGTACCCTTACCTTTGATCAAAAAAGCTTTGTCATCTCCAAATCTCACTAAGCCTCCATTGTATTCTTGAAAGTTCAAGAATTTACCTTTGTCTCCTGTCATATGATGTGAGCATCCTGAATCAATGATCCATTCATCCTTTACTTCAACTTTAGCTGCCAAGGCCTGTTCTACTAGTTGAGCAGTAGGTGCCGGTTGATCTTCTGTTATAGCAACAAAAACCCATCCATTGTCTACCGGATCCTCATCAGAATCATCAGTCACGCCTTCATCAACAATGTAACAAGATTTGTCTTTATTCTTCTTAAATCTGTATCTCTGATATTCAGGGTTAGGCTTGTATGTTCTTCTAGCTTCTTCTCTTAGTCTAGCATGTCTATCAGGGCATCTTGAAGCCATATGACCAATCTTATTGCAGTTAAAACATTTAAAGGGTGCTTTACCTTCATACTTACTTCCAACTGGACCTTTAGGCATTTTCCTTGCAAATAGTGATTCAAGTTCTTCAAGTTCTTCATTTTCTTTCCTACTTTCTTCAAGTTCTCTTGCATAAAAGGCTTTCCAATCAGATTTGTCAAATGATGGAGCAGATGATGTTGATGCTTTAAAGGCCAAATCTGTCTTTATAGTAGCAACAGGACCAAATTTTTCAATTTCAAAAGCTAAAAGTTTCCCAATGAATGTATTTCTAGTTACTGATGTATTAGGCATTGTTCTTAACTCATTTATAGCAGTGACTTTCATTTTATATGCTGGTGGCAATCCTCTTAAAACTTTTGAAATAATTTCATCCTCACTTAAGGTTCCTCCACAACATTTAATACCCAAAACAATCTCATTTACTCTTTCCATAAAAGCAGAAATCCTTTAATCTTCTTCCATTTTCAGATGTTCATACCTGACCCAGAAGCTTTCAAGTTTTGCAATTTTGACTGTGGAATCTCCTTCATTCAGTGTTTCCAAATGATTCCAAATAGCTTTAGCAGTAGACCTATCTGATAGTCCCATGATTTGGTGATCTGATAATGCGCTGAAAAGTGCTTCTCTTTCTTTGCAATCATTTTCCTCATCTTTAGTCAAGTTGGGTGGAGTGGGCTGGCTCTGAGTAGGAGCAGTATAACCATTCTTTGTAACATCCCAGATGTCTTTTCCAATGCAATTTAGATGTGTCTCCATTCTGATATTCCATATGCCATAGTTGATAAGTTTTTAGTAGGTGTTGACATCAATGATAAAACCATACGAAAATACCAACAACTATATCTTTGAAGAGGTCTTCTTGATCTTGAGGGGTTAGGATCAGTCTTTCATTCAATATATCTTTGGTCTCATCCCTCTCTTGCTCACCTTCCAATGACCGTTGTTGCTCAAGATCCTCTTCTTCCTGATCGAAATCAGACTCGATGTTTCTAACTTTCCTTCCTTTAGTGGTAGATGTGAAGCATTGCACTCCAGGGTGCCCTATAGATATATTGACTAATGGTGGTGTAGGAGCAGTGGTGCTTGGAGCATTTGTGGCATCTGTTGAAGGTGGCTGAGCGGGTATCTCCTCAGTAGCTTATACATTCTCTTCTTGTTCTTGGGTACCCTCTCCTTCAATGCTCCCTATAGCCATTCTAGGTGGAAGAACTTTGGCCAGTGGTACTGCTCCTAATCCGTCGGTCACTCCCAGGTCTGCAGCCTTTTTCAACAGTTCAGACTCCCTCATCTTCTCTTGGAGTTTCTTTAGTAAATCCTCAGTGCTTTCTTGAGGCTTGTCTTCTTCACTCGGGTCAGTGGACGTGTTTTGCCTTGAGGCTGATCTTGTCTTTCGAGCGTACTCCTTATGGCTCCTTGAGTGAGGTACCCCTGAGGTGGATTCCTTTTGTTTTGTCTTTGAGACACTGGGCCTTACCCTCTAGCGTAACCATTGCTTGGTCCTGTTGATGACTACTTGGGAGACCTTTTCCATATTAGTGTCTTTGCTTGCAGACCATTTTACTGGGGAAAGGGGTCTCTTATCTATCCCCGATTCCCTATAAACTGGATCAAGTAACTCTCCATCATCCCTCAGGTCTTTAGGGAGGTTAATATCGATACCAAAATCTCTCACTTGTGGGGTAGATAACCTGTTATAGTTCGTTTCCCCGACCTCAAAACTATCTTGCAAGTTGGCCCAAAAGTCTTCCAAGCTGGGCCTGTGCCCCTCATAAGCCTTAGGCATAGCCTGCTTAAGTTTCCCATAGGGATCATAGAACTCCCTAGCATGGTCATACTCCTTTAAGTTCAAATCTTGGAGCTCTTGTTTTGCTAACTTTTCCACTTGTATTTTGGAGTATGCAAAGCATCCAATAGATACCGAGAAATCAATACCTGTTTTATGTTTTGAGGACAACAATGACTGGAGGCCCACCAACTGCCTCACATACTCCAGCAAGATTATCCTATCATTATAGTACTGGGGTAGGAGCATTGGGTTACTTGTGAATCCGCTAACTCGGATGTAAGTAGAGCGTGGGTTTTAAATAAACCAACATGCCCACTCTCGGATGATAGCCATGGCCTCCGGGCTAATCCGATATCCTGCATCTCCTGTCAATTTGATTATTATCAGAAAAATGAAAGCATCATTCACTCTCTTGAAGTGAGTCTTAGCATTGGCTAGAGTGAGTTGAGGATAATACCCCCATATCTTCTTATGTCCTTCCTCCTCTCCCAATTGACCTTCTACCTGCAACCCTAGAAATTTTCCAGCCCTAGTAGCTACCCAGATGACATATGAAGTGAAAAAGAACTTTTGGGTATGCTAGACTTCCTTCATCTGTTTGCTTTTATATTGTTGTAGAGGATCTGCGACCAGTCAAAGTATTGTTTCCCTATTAAAATGGTGGTCATGAATTGGAACATCTACAAATTAAAATTCTTGCAATCTGGCTTGCCAAAGCCCTTGCTAAGCATAGTGATTAAATCTGTTTGAGGCTCTTTGAAGTCTACCCTCAGGATCTCCATTGCCTTGAGACCTGTGTTTCTTTCTTCTTCTAGCCAGTTTGTATTCATGTGCCTCTTACTAGTTGATGTCTTGTCATTCCATGCCTTCAAGGCCTCTTCTTTGGTCAACAGAAATACTTCCTCTCTGGTTGGGATTCCAAAGATGAATCCAAGCATATCTAGAGACAAGTCTATGACTATCTTTCCTTTTGCATTAGTGCACTTTCTAGTTTCCGGGTTATAGAATGGGGCAATGGCCATCATGAACTCTAGTGCTCGTACTGACTATGGGAAAACAGTGGCTTCAACTAGGCCGGATCTCTTGATTCTTCGATGGAGGGCCTCCAGACTAGGTTTGTCCAACTGAGTCTTAATATCCTCAATTTCTATGTGGCCTATTTCAATATCTATGACCCATTTGACTTGATCTTCTAGCTTTGAAACGTATACCTGTCCCTGATAATGATACTTCATGGTGGCTAGGAGTCTATCAATTTCTTTGCCTCTTTTGCTGGAGGATGAGTCCATCTAACCACTTGAACTTGCAAGCAAAACACAAATCTTTAGTCTTCAATATTAGGCATAAAATTTGATTTATTTCGGGACTTTAGGGTCCTGGGGTCCCGAGCTAGGCACAAGTTGAAAAGGCTCGGAACTCTAGGGTTTCAAGGTTAGGTGTATGCAAAAGGTAATCCCAGAACTCTAGGGATCTGAGGTTCCTGGCTCATGGAATGCGACCTCCCGGATCTCCGGGGATCCGGGGTTCCAGGCTCATGGAATGGGGCCACCCGGATCTCCGGGGATCTGGGGTTCTGGGCTCAAAATGAGGGCACACAAAAAAAATGAAGGCACGTGAAAATGAAAGAAAATCAAACAAAAAAGAAAGGAAAGGAAATCTAACCTAGAAATTACAACAAGGGCAAGAAAATTCACCCACCTGGTGAATCGAAATGCCCAAAAAATGTCAAGCAAAGCTCGGAGGTCCGAAAGTTCAAAACTTGGAGCTAGGGAGGAGGAGCTCTAAATGCACAAAATGAATTTTTTATAAGTCCATCATCTTATTTATAGCTCCTCGAACCCGTCCGTATGAAAGCCCTAAACCCAACCTCAGGACACTAGGGTCCCGAGATTCTGAGCTCAAAAGAAAACACCCTACCCTGGAACTCCGGGGGTCTGGGGTTCCGATGCAGGCAAGCAAAAGATGACCTCGGGACTTTGGGACTCTAGAATACTGAGGTAAAAAACAAAACAACCTTGGGACTCTATGACTTCGGAACACCGAGGTCAAAAACAAAAGGACCTCAGGACTCTGGTACTCCGGGTCTCTGGAGTTCTGAGGTAAAAACAAGAAAAGACCTTGGGACTCCGGGGTTCCGGAGTTCCGAGGTAAAAACCAAAAGGACCCAAAAAAAGAAAAAGGGGGGGCCCACATTTCAACTCAAGGAGACTAATGGGGAAATAGATATGCTAGGCATAACGAATGGCGACTATCTGGGAAAAATGACTATAGGCAATTTAGAACTTCAGAACCTCTGGTTAACCCGACACCTAAGGCTATTATCTTTCAAAAGGATGTATAAGAGCAAAAGATGAGTGAAGAAATGAATCAAACAACCAAGAAGAGAAATAGACATGATTAACTCTTACGTGTGTGCATATGATTTGTTATTCCAGCATTTCAATAATGCAGATAATCAGAGGAAACTAGGCGCAAGGTACATAGGAGAAGTCATTAACCGTGTTTCGTGCAAGGTTATCCTTGGCATAGCTTTGCTGCCAGTTAGGCATCTATAGCCCCGACAAAGATACCTCTGGTTCCCGTCAAATAGTGCTCCACTGCCAGCCAGGCGTCCATAGCCCCGGTGGAGATTACTTGAAACACCCACTTGAGTTGCTTAAGAGGATCATTTCTTCTCTTTTTTTTTTTCTCTCTCTTTTGAATATAACATTACAGGATATAAAGAATGACTTCTTTCTTCAATAATCTTGTAAGCAACTTTCAAACATTGAAGTTCGATAACTGGGTTGGGAGCCATGATGGATAACATGAAACGCCTTGACTTCGGATTTTTCACTTGAAAACCAGTTTATCTAATATCGCATAAAACTTTCTGATGTATCTTAATGTGATGTTAGTTCTAATTTTATCAAGCTATCCTTTTCCAATTGAAGGTCAAAACTCACATCATATTTAAATGATTATATACCACTTTGAATGAGTATAGACAAAAGTTTCAAACTTAACCAAATGACAATGAAGTCGTAAATGGAAGAGAGTCAAAGTCTCTAAGAATTTGGCAAGATGTCATGCAAAGGATACCTATTTCCTTTTAGAATCTTTCAGAATAAAACATGCATACCCCAACTCAACAAACAAAAGAACAAACAAGCAAAAACAAAAACAAACGGGAAAATACACAACAAGGCCCAAAAACACGAAACACCACCAAAAAGAAAACAAATAACTACTATATACAACAAGTCAAGCTTCATTGAAGATTTAATCAAAGTAGTGCTTGAGGAACTGACCATTGACAGGCAATGGTACCAATTCTCTAGTCAAAGAGGTCAACCTAAAAGTGTTCTCTCCTAGAATTTCAGCTATTTGGTAATGACCTAACCACAACCTTTCAAACTTGTGATGATCACCTTTCTTTTCCTTGGCCTTGTCCCATAACATGACTAGATCAGAGATCCAAAAAGCTTTCACCTTGGCCCTGTTATCAAACCATCGCTTAACAATGACTTGGTGCTTGGCAAAGTGTTGTAGCGTATTAATCCTTTTTTCATCAAGTCTTAATAAATTTAAGACACGAACCTCTACCTGATCTTCAATGTCATTTTCTTTCATTAATTGGAGGACCAGTATTTGCAAGTTGATTGGGAAAACAGGGGTCTGATCATAGACAAGGTAATATGGAGAAGTTCCCAAGGTAGCCTTTACTCTGGTTCGATCAGCCCATAAGGCGTATCTTATTTGATTATGCCAATACTGGGGTTTTTCTCAAGTAGCTTCTTGATGACATCTAGAATGTTCTTGTTCGTGGATTCAACTACCCCATTAACTTGTGGGTAATAGTTGGATGAAAATTTTAATATCACTTTATATTCATATGACCATTGCATCAACTGTGCAGAAGTAAAAGCACGATCATTGTCACATACCAGAGGGAATGGCATACCAAACCTGGTGACGATATGTTCTTCAATAAATTTCAAGACCACCTCAGCAGTAGCATTTTGACATGCAATGGCTTTTGTCCATCGGGTACAATAATCTGTTGCTGTAAGAATAAACTTATGTCCTGTAGATGAGTTAGGGTTAATAACACCTATGAAATCCAGTGCCCTTTGAGAAAAATGTCTTACCTGAAACACTGGTTGGAGAGGCATAGCGAGATTTCTTTCTCTGGAGGCTGCAGTTTGGCACATATGGCAATGTCAAACATGCTCATGAGTATCCTTAAATATGCTAGGCCAATAATATCCAACCTTTAAGATTTTATGTGCAGTGGCATCTGTTGATCCATGACCTGTACCATATTTCCCTTGAAATTCCTCAATCATTTTATGGGTTTCTTGATGATCAAGACAACAAAGGTAGATACCCTCATAATTTTTCCTATAGACTGTCGAATCCTTGATCATATAATTAGCACTTTTGAGCCTTAATGCTCATCTTTGCATGGTTGTCAATCCCTCAAGACACCTATTATTCAGCAATATAAATACCAAGTCCGTGTACCTAGGTTCCTGAGTGAATGACTTCAATGTATACTGTTGGCATTGGATTTGAGGGATGTCGGTCACCATGGCCTGAGACAATCCTTGGCCTCGAACCAACTTCATTGGATGCAACTCTAAGTCAAATTCTTGCAATATTGCCATCCATTTCCCTCGACATTCTCCTAGTTCTGACTGCATGAGTATTGACTTCACTTCTTGGTCAGGGACAATCGCATAAATTTTACTCCTCAGGATGTAATGCCTAAAATTTTTGACTGCTCTTACTAATGCAAAGGCCTATTTTTCTAGAGCAGAATATCTAACCTTCACACTTTTGAAAGGGGAGCTCATAAATGCAATAGGCTTCTCATCTCCTGCTTTCCTCTAGGTCAAAACAATCGCTCCTGAGTGTGGCGAAGCAAAAGAATATATGTAAAACGATAGTGTGTAATCAGGGCTAGTTAGTAGAGGAGCTTCAGCGATGGATTTCTTGATCTGGGCGAAAGCCTCTTTTGCTTCAGTTGTCCATTCGACCTTAGAATCCTTCTTCATCATTTCATTTAATGGCTTAACTATTTCTGCAAACCCAGTAATAATCTTTCTAACAAAATTGATCTTCCCAAAGAAATATCTCATCTCCTTTTTACTGTAGGGCATTTGTAACTTCAATAATGCTTCTACCCGATCTGGGTCTATAGATATCCCCCTCTTAGAGATTATTTGGCCAAGTAGCTTTCCTTTAGCCACTCCAAACACACATTTCTTGGGGTTAAGGGAAATCCCATATCTCCGACTTCTCTCCAATACCTTTTGGAGGTGGTTTGGGTGATCTTCTCTGACCTTAGAAAATATCACCAAATCGTCCATATAAATAATAATGCATTTTCCAATCAGTTCTTTGAAGGCTGTATCCATCACTCGCTGGAAGGTTTCCCCAACATTAATCAACCCTAATGGCATTCTTTTGTACGCATACGTTCTCCACTTCATCGTAAACGCATAATGGCATTCTTTTGTACACATACGTTTCCCACTATACCCCTAAGAGAAACTCTCAAAGAAGGAATTTATAACTCCAAAGGTATAATGGCATCAATACCATAAACAAGATTATAAGAAGTACAATCCATAGCAAAATGTACACTCATGCGATAAGCCCACAAAGCATAGGTTAATTGAGTATGCCAATCCTTACCATGCTTGTTTACAGTTTTTCAAAGAAACTATTCAATTATTCTGTTAGAAGACTCAACTTGACCATTTGATTGAGGATAATAAGGTGTAGAAAATTTATGTTGATTATGATATTTCTTGAGAAAATTCTTCACATCCTTATTTTTGAATGACGTCTCATTATCTGAAACTAAGGCGAAAGGTATCCCAAATCAAGAAATAATGTTTTCCAAAACAAATTGACAAATTACTTCAGTGGTAGTGGATCGAAGAGGAATGACTTCCACCCATTTCATAAAGTAATTAGTGGCAGTTATGATGAAAGTATGTCCTTGAGATGAAGGAGGAGATATTTTACCAACAAGATCCAAACGCCATGTAGAAAAGGGCCAAGATGCTACCTGTGATCGAAGTTCTTGGGTAGGGGCATGGATCAAATTGCTATGTTGCTGACATTGATGACACCATTTAACAAACACAGAGGAATCCTTCTCCATGGTTTGCCAATAATATCCCATTTGGAGCAATCTCCGAACTAAGGATCTACCCCCAAAATGCCCCCCATAAGAACCTGAATGTGCTTTCTCAAGAGCAATAAGGATTTCAGTCTTGTTTAAGCATCGAAGGAGAAGACCATTATAACCCCTCCTATAAAGAAATTTAGAAAGGATAATGTATCTAGTAGCCAATTTGCGAATCCTAGCCCTAGTATTCTTATTCGCAAAGTCAGGACCATCACTCAAATATCTCACGATATGCAAGTACCATTCATCAGAATCTATAATACAACAATATGCCACATCACTAGGATTATCAACAATAGTCGAGGTAGTGAGGTTGTGAATAGTGAATTTAAAATCTACCAAGGGGTCCTATAGAGACACAACAGAGGCAACACATGCCATCGCATTAGCATGTCGATTATCTTTTCGAGGAACAGGCTCCATGGTATAAGAATATTTGTTTTGCAACAAGGATAAAGCTAGATCTCTATATTGTGATAATTTGTCTTGCTTAGCTTGATAAACTCCTGTCACTTGTCTTATGATTAGTTGAGAATCTCCTTAAATATGTAGATGTTTCACATTCAATGCCAAGGCTACTTTAATTCCAGCTATAAGAGCCTCATAATCAGCAATGTTGTTGGTACATAAGAAATTGAGATGATATGATAAAGGAATAGGCTTATTTTTAGGATAAATTAAGACCACCCCTGCCCCCCATCCTGTACGACACTTAGAGCCATCAAATTACAGTTCCCAAGTCTCATCAACCTTAGTGTAAAAAATGTATTCATCAAGAAAGGACTCTGGATTAGGTAGGGAGAAGGGTGAAGGAGCATCAACTAAGTGGTCAGTCAACGCTTGACCCTTTATTACCTTTTGTGAGACAAAATTAAGGTCAAACTCGATCAATGTCATAACCCACTTAGCTAAGCGTCAGGAAAGGTCAATTTTGGAGAAAAGATGTTTAAGAGGATCAAATTTAATGATAACATGGATCTCAACATTCAAGAGATAATGCCTCAACATTTGGGTTGCAAAGACTAAAGCAAGGCACTGTCTTTCTATTGCGGAATATTAGACTTCATAATCAAGTATAGTGCAGCTTATGTAATAAACTGGGTATTCTCTACCCTCCTTATCACATTGTGCCAATAAGGTTGCAAGAGCTTGAGAGGAAGTATCAATGTAAAAAAGAAAAGGCTTAGTAGGATCAATAGGTTGAAGAATAGGAGGATTGGCCAAATAGGTCTTTAGGTCTTCAAATGCTTGACAACAATCCTCATTCCATTGGAAAGTGATGTTCTTTTTGAGAAATTATGTGAAGGGAAAGGTACGATCCGCAAGTTGAGAGATGAACTTATGAATAGCTTGGATCTTTCCTTGCAAAATTTTTAGTTGGGAAACATTTTTAGGAGGTGGCATGTTAACAATAGCATCTATCTTCTTCGTATCCACCTCAACACCACGATGTGAAACTATGAATCCTAATAGTTTTCCACTATCCACACCAAAAACACATTTTCGGGGATTCAAATGCATGTTATACTTATGAAATCTTTCAAAGATTTGATGAAGGATCTTAATGTGATCTGTATGAAGAATGGATTTGGCTAAGATGTCATCAATGTAATCTTCTAATGTTTTATGCATATAGTCATGGAAGATGAGAGTCATAGCACACTGATAGGTTGCGCCTGCATTTTTCAATCCAAAAGCCATCACAATCCAACAAAATGTACCCCAAGGGGTGGTAAAAGCAGTTTTATATTGATCTTGAGGACTAATAAAGATTTGATTATATCCTGAGAAACCATCCATAAAGGATAATAAAGCATGCCCTGCTACCGAATCCACTATCATATCGATATTTGGGAGAGGAAAGTCATCCTTTAAAGAGTCCTTGTTTAAATCATGAAAATCCGTACACATCCTAATCTTATTTTCAGCTTTAGCCACAACCACAATGTTTGAAATACATGGAGAATAATCGATAGGATGAATGAATCCAACATCCAACAGTTTTTCAATTTCAGCTTTAACAAGTAATGCAACTTTAGGGTGAATCTTGTGAATCTTTTTCTTCACAGGTTTAGCACCAGGAATTAGGACAATGTTATGAGTGACAATCTTAGGATCTACGCTAGGCATGTTAGAATATATCTAAGTAAGGATCTTAGGGAATTCATGTAACAACTCAACATACTATTTTTGCTCTTCTTCATCAAGACATTTCCCTATCTTGATGATTTTATCTTCAACACAAGGATCCATCTTGATATCAATGGTGTCATTTATTAGGAGATTGACTTGTTGAGGAGCATCTTTTAATTGAGGAAATTATTTAACTATCTCATCGTTATTTCTTTCTTTCCTAAAGTAAGCTTTCACATTTAGATAATAGGGAAAACTGCGGTTATAATGATAATGAGGAAGGTTGTCATAAGCTCCCAAGAATTCAACTAAGGAATCATTGATAGAAAAAACATCCAAAGCAAAGACACAAGAAGGGTCATAGTCAATATATTTTGGATATTTTAGTGAAAGAGAAGCAGAAATGACATTAACACTAATAGATGGTCTCTTAGAGGCTTTAGTATGCATGAAAGGATCATAACCAAGCCCAAATGTCATATCATGAAAGTTGTTTTCCAAGGGAACCTTAATCCCTTGTTCTTGAGCACCACATCCATTTTCATTATATCCACACCTAGCTAGGATGAGAAAACTAGGACCATAAAGGTTAGTCATTTTCGAAGAAGAAGGAGGATTTTCAAAAAGTGAGGGATAAAAATCCTGTAGACCAGAAACAAAGCGAGATGAAGTCTGAGAAGCTGCCACAAAGTTATTACTCAACGACCCAGATAAAGTAGATTGCTTTTTAGGTTCTTCTTCTTCTTTCTTTTTCGAGCTTAGGTTCTCTAGGGGGAATTCTGTATTCCCCTATGAAGGTATGATTGAAATCAAGGGATCCCCAATCATCTTAGAAAAGAATCCTTTTAGGAGAGAAAGTGTTGTCAATCATAGAGTCAGGATGAGAAGACTCTTCCTCAAGAACCTTAGGTCCACTTGAGGAAGTATTGGGAATCGATTTAGATATAAGAGATAGGTTTGATGAACTAGCCACACTAATCAGAGTAGAAGCTTTAGAGGAATTATCTAAGATAGTTGGGGAAGAATTGATTGAAGAGTATTTAGAACTTGATATTTGTAAACAAGCTTGGATTCTTGTGTCACCTAACAAGGTATATGTTGTATTTTTGTGAATGAACTTGATTTGCCTATGCAATGTAGAGGGAACAACTTGCATGCTATGAATCCAAGGTCTCCCTAGCAATAAGCTGTATGTCAAATCTCTAGACATAACATGGATAGGTGTAGGTAAAGTAAAAGGACCTACCTTAACAGGCAAGGTGATGATACCTAGTGAGGATTTAGCAACATTATCGAAGCCATGGATGGTGAGAGAATCAAGCTTAATAAGAGATGCATCAACATTGATCTTATGCAACAAGTTAGTGCTACAAACATTAAGGCCAAAATAATTGTCCACTGTTATTTGTCTTATCTCATTATCATTTATGATAACCACAATCATTAAAGATCATATTGTTGTTGAACTTTACTAGAGGGCAGCTCATCTTGTGTAAACACAATCTGAGCCTTACGTGTTGTAATATTGTGAATCAAGGAAGCCATATTATTGGATATCACTATGGATGGGATATTTAATGTTTTCAAGGCATCTTGTAGCATTCCATGATGAGTCGAGCAAGTTTGACACAAATCCCAAAGGGATATCTTGGCAGGAGTAGCTTTAAGTTGTTCGACAAGATCATATTCCCTACCAAGGGTTTGTGAAATGCGAGGTGCTTGAGAAAGAATGGGTTGAGGATTAGGTAGAGGAGTTAGAACAAGCGAAGGAGGGTTAGGTTTCCTATTGTTTCTCATGTTATAGGTATGGGCAACTGCATTATAACTCTCCTTAGTTAGTTGTCTAGCATAGATATAAGGACCCTAAGTGGGATTCCTTCCTTGAACCATAATGATAGGTTGGTTTGGAGTGCTAAAGGAATCATGACTATATCAACCTTGAACCATGAAAAGAGGTTGATTAGGAAGAGGTGAAGTTGGAGAAGGACAAGTACCTTGGACAAAAAAAAGTGGTTTCCTATGTTCATTCACATTGATCATATTGATTAACCTTTTAGGTACATTATTCTTGTTTGAAAGTTTAGGCAAAGACATAAAGTCATCAAGAGCATCATCTAATAAAGCATGATCATAGTGATTGAAAGGCTTATCTTTGGACTCAAAAGGAGACATAACATCATAGAGGGAATCATGGGAGTCAAATATGTTGCTAGATATAGTGGAGGAGTTGATAGGAATGTACCCATGAGAGGGATCAATTGACTTATCTTTATCATCACCACGAAATGGCATAGTAACAAGGTTGATTAATTTTTGACAAAATGAGGGTTTAGAAGGCTTAGGGTTCAAAAAGTCATCTAGAGCTTCATCTAATTCATCCTTACTAAACTAATAATCAACAAAATTACATACATCATCAAAAGAATGAACATCTTGCAAATAGAAATATGACATTTTGAAATGAAAATTGCATGAAACTTAAACACACAATGCAAGGAAAATGGAAGAAACCTATCTCTTTTTTTTTTCCTTTTCTTTTGGAAAGCAAATGAAATAAACTAGATCTAGATCTAACAATGCAATGAAATGAAAATGAAATGGGATTCACGTCAAGTTCACCAAAGATGTGTAGGGGAAAAATTGAGACTAAGTATGGAAACCCTAATCCCACTTTCATACACACTCATGGAATACGAAAGAACTTAGGGAGGTAACGCACATCGGCTACTTCTTATGAGAAAGAGTGAGTTGTGGATTAACTCTTAGGTTTTATATTCCTTTTTTGTAAATGAGAGAGAGGAATGATGCAAAATGCAATCTAACCTAGAATGCAAGTAAGCAAGCAAACCCTAACCTTAGAATGTAGATCAAAGAACAACTGATACACTACTGAAAAGTATAGATCAGAAGAAAAAATAAGAGGTGCACCTATGTATGAAGTCTGAGCTGAAATGTCTGGGATCAGGGTGCCACACCACTATCCTGATTCTACAATTCTGGAGCTGCAACTGATAGGAGGGATTCTAGAGCCTGCAAAGTGTTGTTCTGCCATGTCCTGCTGACAGAGGGCAGGACCATGGTGCCACGACATTGTCCTAGGCAGAACCAGGGTGCCACACCCCTATCCTTGGGGCTTTTTCCAAGATCTGCAACCCAAAACTATCCCTGTGTGCTCTTCCGGTCCCGAAACTTCTAGCGACACTCGAATCTGAACTTGTACTTGAAGCTGAAAAAGAGGGTTTGGGGTGGCTATATAGGGTTTTGACTTAGTCAAACCCCTATGTTGGTGATTTCCACCTCCATGAATTGCTGATAATGTACTAAAAATGTGTGTGCAAGAACCTTGTGTGTGTGCAAGATCCTAAGAATGAAAGTAAACAACCTAGAGAAAACCTAAAGAGTAAACCCTAATTGCTTATAATTGACAATGTAAATGCTCTAAATCCATAATGTAAAGTGATCTAAAGCATGGATGTTAATCAAAATGAAGCTTATGCAAAGACATGAAAACAACAAGAAACCATACCAAACCCCAAGGGAAAGGTACAAGCCAATCATCAGTCAGTGATCTCCTATTGTTCTTCTACATCTTAAAAATCCCCCAATTGATAAAATGATGCTTGATGAATGTTTGATGGATGAATGTTGAATGTTCGTAAAGACTTCAAAGATCTACTCTTTTGCTGCAAAGAAGGCTCTAATGCTCCAAAAATTTGTTCTTAGATTCTTAGAAGAAGACCCTTTCAAATAAAGAAAGAGAGCTCAAACCCTAGATCTTAATTTCATGTTTAGGCCAACCTAGGATTTGAATTTCCCATCGATATTTTGGGGTTAAGTATTATTATATCATAGGATTGTGCTCCCAAAATCTTGGAGAAAATGTCGCAGACCATGTGCATTCCCGCCACGGTCCGTCCAACTTTTCACCAAATTTTGGGGGTAGTTAGATATGATGATATTAGAGCGCATCCCAAAGTTACAGCTGATTTCAAGATGTTTTGATATGCGAAATCGGGCCTAAATGGTCAAAATAAGACATAATTAGGGTTTATGATTAAATGATTCATTGGAGGAATAAGATGAAAAGGGGCACACTTAGGGTAAAGGGCCCAACTTTATAATATGTAAAGTGATGAAACATGACCTTAGATTTAATTAAACCAATTAATTAAATGCTTAAGGGGGAATTAGAAATGCAAGATACAAGACACACTAAGGCAGATGCTAACCTAAGTGTGAAATAGTACCACCCTAGAAAGGGTGTACAATTTATGACACTAGAAGAATTAATTAAGCTCTTTATCTGTCCGAAAGGGGGAATCAGATGTGTCCTTCTGAAATGTAGGCATTATCTTCTCTAGGAAATCGGATGCAAGACCTAGCAGCTCTTTGTCCTCCATGTGAGATTTCATAATGTCCTCTCTTGCCTTGGCCTATGCAAATGATGCTAGCTTAAATTTCTAGATGGGAGAGAGAGTGGCCAAATTGATAGGCCCTTGAGTCAAATCTGGATCATCCAATTCCTATTTGTCCTCCTCTAAAAATTCCTTTCACTGCCCTTGCAGTGTCTCTTGCTTCAATGATAGTTTCTATGGTCTCAGTCTTCACAAATGTCTTTGTTTCTACATTTGATTGATCTAGAGTATTCTGATTATCCCCAACTTTATCTGGTTTCACTAACTCTTCACCACCTTTATTGAACTCTTCCTTCTGAAATAGTAGAAGCATTCACTTCAACGTGTTCAACTTTTGAGTGCAATTCTTATACATCCAGAATAGATGAATCATCACCACCATGGGCTTCTTCTGTGACAACATGAAATTTATTCTTATCCAGAACTGACTTCAATATTTTCTCTGTTTCTTTAACAACTTCCTCAGTTTGCCCAATCATTAGCTTATTTATTGTGGTTTTGCTCCTTAACTCCTTTTTAGTTTCTTTGACTATTTGATTCATTTCCTCTACATATATCTCAAGGCATAGACTGATCAATACATGCTCTCTTAGTCTTTCATCCCCAGCCTTAGCATTAACTCTTCTCATTTCTAAAAGGTCATATAGAATTTTAGGTATCTCAGACATTATTTCAACCAGAGCCGTATTGAATGTATTCAAATACTTAATAATGGCTTCTTCAAGTATTCTTTTACTGACATCATCAAACTTATCATAAAATTCAGAAGGTGGCTTCAAATTACCTTGCATAGTTATAGATTTTTCAAAATCATTGACTGACATACCAAAAGCCTTAGCTCATGATTATAATAATTTTCTCAATTAAATAAATTTGAAATCCTTATTTTATCTAGAATCTAGATTATATTGATCCAAAATTAACAATTAACAATTTATTATGTAAATCGAATTTAATGCTTAGAATATAGCTCAAAATAACTAAATTAATTTCTTTGAAGTGGCTATTACTTTCTGCCAATACCACATTTATTTGTTTCTAAGTGAAACTCTTTTTTCTACCTTTGAAACTGTCTGATAGCTGCCCCCTAGAAAGTCATAATTTGTTGCCAGTTAAGGATATTCTCATAATAACTCAGATTTGCACAATGGTGATCTCCATATGAAATCATTCTTGGGACTTGTGAATTTTTGTCCTCCAATTCCAGACTATAGTGGTTTCATTCTTAGGTTGGTTGAACCATAGTTCTTGCTCCACAAGTAGTACTGATTATATAAAAATGTATTCTCAATGATGTCTTGGATCCTTGCTTAGCGTCTATTAAATAGGTTGTTTTTTGCAAGAATCACCGCTCCTCAAATGTCTTTTGATCAAAACACTTAATTATGACTTCATTTTGAAACATAATTAATTCTTCCTTCGGTTCTCCACAACTCTCTTCATTTTTTTAATCAATGGCTTCTTTTTAATATTAATTAATCCTTGGAAATTTCATATTGCTAAGAGTTTCATAGGCTACATAGGTGATAGTGCAAAAACATTATCCCATCGACCATAAGCTAGTAATCATGGGCCAAAACTATGATGTGGATGTCACTGATATTAATGGCAGCCTGTAGAATTTATCCTACAGAGAAAACATAGTATTTGGGTTGCTTATGACTGTAGTTTAAGTATTGGTTGATACAAAAAATGTAATCAAAAGATTTCTTTCTTTCTCGAGTTAATTCTAAAATAGATCATCAACTTTTTGAATCAAAGTCCATTCCCTTCATATAGGATTTCCAAAACCCATGGGAAAAGATGAGTGTTTGGTTTAAATTGGGTTTTATTTTCAAAGTGGGGACATGATAGAATATGGCATTTTTTTTTTCAAAATTTTCACCTTTTAAAAATAATTTCTGAATTTTCCACTTGTAAACCTGAGTATTGAAAAATACTTATACACCGGACCCATTGTGTGCTTGCCATGTGATGCTACCATGTTAGATATTATTAATGCTTCTCTCCTGCTTTATCTTCCATTATTTATATTGCCCACCCTGACCTTGGACTGTTTATTCTGGTCTTAATCCTCTGGTTAGTACCAGTTATTCGGGTAGTACACTAAAAATAAAGAGATCAAATTCGCTACTCCCCTTGATTAGGGAACACATGAGATGAGGATGTAGACTACAAGGATGGGAATGGGGAAGAATGTTTCCAGTTCCAAGGTTGAGGGGCAGAGCCCCTGCCACAAATCCCAAATCAAGGCTTTTGGAACTATTGATGTGTGTTTTATGCACATACGAACACTAAATAAAATACCAAAGAATTTTACCCTCTTGAACAAAATAACTGAATATACTATGATTGCAAAAATATCATATTGTGATTCCAAGGTTTCTATGGCTAGTTCTTGACATGTGGGTAACTCAATGGCTTGATGTGATAATGTTGTTTTCACTCAGGGATTTATGTAATTGTTAAGTATGGAGACTTCTCATAGATTTGGATTTGGAATAGGAATGTCGGTGACTTAAGATTTTGTAATTAAGCTCTTGGTCTATTCTAACAAGGATTTCTAAAAAAATGGTAAAAGGAATAGGGTTTAGGAATTATATTCTAAAGCCTAGAATGCAAGAAAAGGGTGAATGATTCACTAGAATCCCACTAGGCAAGGTCTCACCATCAAATCGAACAATTTGACACAAGCTCAGTGCAATCATCTAAGGTATAATTCAAAGATGTTCAAATCATTACTATATACAGTGAAAAATATGATGATGGAAACCTATTGTAAATTCATAAAGATCCAATCACAAACAATCTAAGTCCTACAACCAAACATTCACCATACACCAATAGGGATACCTAAGATCATCCAAATTCACAAAATAAAATAATATTACCATTCACATGTCAATTAGGGTTTCAATCTCAATTGTCTCCTATCTCCATTGATCTTGTTTAATATATTTGCTCTCAGATTTTATGTGTGCACAAGAGCTCAATAAAAAATGGATTGTGGTTGATAGTTTGATCACAAGAAGGCTTGATTTACACAGTCGTTAGGGTTGATAATGAAGGAGAGCATCCTCTTATATAGAAGACACTTTAGGAAATGGAAGGATAAGATTGAAAGATGAAGAAGATAAATGGTTGGCTAAGATTAAAGGGTAGGTAGAAGAAATAATAAAATAATGAGAGGGTAGGTGGTGTAGGAATTAAGAGATGAATGACATGTGTCATAGAGGAAAAACCTAATGAATTAATTAAATAAATAAAGATCTATTTAATTAATAGAGGAAGGTTGATAATTAAATAAATAAAAGTATTTCTTTAATTTAGGAGGACAATTTAAATAAATAATTTTTTTTATTTAAATAAGAAAATGGCTAGAAGAGGCTAAATGAATTAATTAAATAAATAAATATTTATTTAATTATTAGAAGACTTAAGGTAAAATAATTAAATAAATAAAAATATTTATTTAATTAGTCAAGACAATTTTAGGTGTCTACATTTTGCCCCTCTTTGAGACAATGTAGCTTGTCGCGTTGGCTCAAAGAAGAAAAACTAATACAAAGTTGCCCCAAGATGGGAATGATATGCCACCTCGAGAGATTGGATGGAAAGACTGAAAGGGGTTGCAGACAATCTCTCGAAAAGAGTAAAAGACTAGAAAAGACTGACGGGAGAAATTAGGGTGAAGCAACCTATATGTACAAGCCACAAGAAAAACATCCTCATTTGCATTTACACACTTAAGAGATCAGAGTGCATAGAGAGCTTAGAGAGCAGTCATTACAGAAAGAGAGATGGTAGATAGGCTACATAGGTTCGATTGCGTCTGCAGAGGCCAGATGACATGGGTGATCTAGTAAGTACCTTGAGTTCACTTTGTACGATTTTGCATTTATTGCTACATTTAATGCATTTTAGGTAGTTGTGCAAAAACATGGAATCGGTAAAAATTTGTTTGAACACATCCAGGTTACGTTTGCACATGTCTATGGAGGACAAGCATGTTTAGGTAGGTTTAGGTAGCGTCTAGGAATGTAATTGCGTCTGGGTACAAATATAGGTGCGTTTGCATCAGAAAAATGCGTATAGGTGGAATAGTCCCATGCCTGTGATGAACAAGCGCGTCTAGGTTGCAAAAGCGTGTTTAGGTTAAACTGTCCCATGTCTGTGATGAACAAATACATCTAGGTTGCAAAAGTGCATTTAGGGTAGCTGAAACCATGTTTTCATAGCAAAAATGCATCTGTGTTTGATTAGGCAGGAATCGACAATTATGTGATGAACATACGTTGTCGATTGGATAATCTGTCAAGAGGATACACTCAAATAGGTGCCCTAGGGAGACAAACTGAAGGATAGGTGAAAATTAGCAATTCTATGATAAACACATGTTTCCAATTGGATAAACTGTTGAGAGGATTCACTCAAACAAGTGCCCTAAAATATGTAGGTTTGCTAAGCTGAGTATAGGATAAGCCGTCGAATTGATAAAATCCGGTGAGTGCTCTAGCAAGATAGGATATAGTGTAATGTGAGCAACATATACACTAGGATGCAACACCATGTGATAAACATAAGCACTAGGATAGAAGTAGCACTATGTGATAAATATGAGTATTGTATGCTGGAAATGTGGTCTTCCACCTGCAAGAGGAAAAACACTTCAAACACACCAATGAAGCATTGCATTAGATGTTATAAATCAAAACACATTAATAGATTAAAAAATCTAAAATCACCTCATTGTCCTTTATATCTAAAGATCTTTAAGATTCAAGGTGGCCCTCACTTGGAAGAGCACTTGATCCTCAAGATGACAACCTACAGAATGAGTTATATGAAAAATGCTACTAGAATCGAAATGGATGCAACTAGGATTCTAGTGAGTGCTAAGAGATGAAGATGAAGGTGAAGGATGCAAGCTAGCATGCAAGATGCAAGACTAAATTCTCAAGATGATGAAAATGATATGAAATTATGTTGATTCCAAATTGAAAGTTAAGATGATGTATTTAAGCTAGATGAAGATAAGATGCTATACAAAGATATACAATTAAGCTAAATGAAGTCCTAAAATATGCTAAATAAAGCTAAAATTCTATGATGCTAATGATTGGATGCTTGAAGATGACTTGATTGAGCTCCTTAACCTGCAAAATGACTATAATTTGGATGCACAAGAGGATTGAATGATTTGAAGAAATGGGCTCTATTTATAGGGAAAATGGAGAAATGGATGGTTGAGATTGAGTAATCTAAACAAGGGATAGGATTGAAAGTTATCAATCCATGGGAGAGATTCAATCCAATCCCAAGTTGACAAATGTCACCTTGAGAGGGCTTGAGGGGATACTAATAAAGCAATTAGGGATAACCTCAAGGAGTGACATCATGGATAATGTCATTAACTAGGGAGGCATGCTATTATCCAAAAGGTAAACTCTTGTGGAACATGGGAAAATGGTTAAAGGGACAACCATCATGGCTAACAGGTATGGGCTCGTAAGAGGCATTAAATGTCTTTTGAAGACTTTGGAGGCTAACTTGCCCAAAGAGGAAAACCACTAGTGGTTTATTTAAGAGTCTTACATGTTTGGAAGACTCAACACGTTAACTTGTTGAAATAGATAAAGTCTTAAATGCATTTTGAAGACTTTCTTCCAAATTTGGAGAAGTGACTCCCCCAATTTTAGGGATGGGACATGAATAGGAGAATAAGACATGATTAGGATAGGATTAGAAGGCTTCTAGAATAATTATTAGGGGAATGTAGGATTTTGTAAGTGGGTGAGGGAAAATAGGTAATTTTGGTAAATTAAAATGATTTAATTTAGCCAAAAAGGGGATGCAACTTGCATTGTAGGATTTGGCGAGTGGAAGGATTTTTAAATAAATTTTGATTTATTTAAATGCAAAAGGGATTTTAATTAAATGTGAATTTAATCAAAAAGGGGAAAACGGGATTTTAATTAAATAAATAATATTTATTCAATTAAATGGCTAAGGGTACTTAATCAAACCTTAGTTTAATTAATAGGGTAGGCTAGAGGAAATGGATTTAATCAAATATTTAAATTGATTAATAGGCTAATTAGAAGAATAAGGATATTAATTAAATCTTAATTTAATTAATTGAAAGAATTAGGGATAATTATATAAATAAAATTCACTTAATTCATTGTGCAAATTTTAGGTGTCTACATTTTTCCCCTCTTTGAGTTAATGTGTGACCACATGTTGATTCAAAGAAAATGCTCAATTTGTCATGAATTTTTTTCGATATGATGTTGTCACCAAAGTTGTTGATATGATTCTCTGGATATGAAAAGTTGATTTTGATATGAAGCATTGATGTGATTTTGTCGATATGAAGTTGATATGAGACTGATATGGAGATTCGATATGATTCCCTAGATATGAAGAATTGATTTTGATACGATACACTGATGTGATTTTGTCGATATGAAGCTGATATGAGACTGATATGGAGATTCGATATGATAATAATTGTGAGATTTTGCCAAGATCAAGGGCACAATGAAAAGCATAAAAGAGAGACAAAAGAATGACAAGAACAAACTATATTCTCATCAATATGCAAATGATCAATAGGATTAACCAATACAATAAATATAGGCATGCTTATATAGGCAAGGCCATATGGATGTACGAGCACAAAATCATGACATATGGCTCAATGAGAAACAAGGGTAGGTAAGAAATACTAGGGGTAGGTAGGAGAAATAATATAATATTCCACAAGAGATGGATGACCCACCGAATGTGGAGTGTAACAACAAAATAAGACCACAAAAGGTGGAATTCATCCTACAAGCTATATCCCTATGTGCACACTTCCCTAAGTGTCTCAAATCCAAACTATGAAGAGATGCATTATCCTAAGTTAACTTAAGTAAAGTGTAATAATATCCATAATGAATATTTATTTACACCAACACCCCCATCAAGTGCAACTTAGCGGAATGAAGACTCAAGTCAACAATGCAAGATGAGTCCCGACTACTAGGCCATGATAGGAAACCATGTACAATATGCAAATGCAAGATAAACTATGCAATGCAATCTCTCACAAACGGAGAAGAGGGAGAAAACCTAGAGGGAAAAAAACTCCCCCCCAAAAGAGAGATGAATGTACAAAAGAATCTCAAAGAAGAAGGATAAAACCTCAAAGAGGAAAAAGTCCCCCCCATAAGAGAGGAAGAAGAAGTCAACTGACCCCCCCTAATCAGACATCCCGAACCTCCAAGAGAGATCACAACTGCTGGAACTTACTCTCGGTGAAAGGTTTGGTGAATATGTCTGCAACCTGCTCTGTTGTAGGACAATACTGAAAATCAATGACCTACTCCTGAGTCAGCTCTCAGATATAGTGCATATGGATCTCGATGTGTTTGGTCCATTAGTGCTAGACCAGGTTCTTCGAGATAGAAATAGCACTCTAATTGTCACAATGTAGAACTATCAGTCGTGGAATGGTGAACCCAAACTCTGTGAGGATCTGTTGAAGCTAAATGGTCTCAGTCATTGCGTTAACAACTCCTCGATACTTAGCCTTAGTCGAAGAGAGAGCAATAGCATGTTGCTTCTTTCTCTACCAACAAATGGGGCCTGAACCAAGGTGAAAACTGTAACCTGAAGTAGACTTATGATCATCAAGATCACCAGCCCAATTAGAGTCTGTGTAACCAACCAAGCAAAGTCCTATGCCTGCTGCATAGTGAATCCCATAGTGATGTGTACCCTGGATGTAATGAAGGATGCATTTGGAAGATTTCTAATGAAGCTCATGTGGTTCCTGCATGAAGTGGGAAACCATGCCAACTGCAAATGAAATATCAGGGTGTGTATGAGTCAAGTAGATGAGACTACCCACAAGCTAACAATACAATGTGGCATCAACTGGTGGAGAAGAACACCGAGCATCAAGCTTGACTCCTGAAAGAAAGGGAGTTGGTGCAGGCTTACAATTAGCCATATGAAAGCGTGCAAGTAGATCAAGAGCATACTTAGGATGTGATAGTGTAATCTTAGAAGGTGACTATGAAATATCTATCTCGTGAAAGTAGTGCAAAAGACCCAAGTCAGTCATAGCAAATCTGTCATGCAAAGCAGATTTGACCCCACTAATGATGGATGCGGTGCTCCTTGTAATGATCAAATTATCAACATAGAGCACAAGTATCAAGTGAGAGTCATCCTGTCACAATATGTAGACATTCAGATTGGAATGACACATGGTAAACCTTGTTGAGAGAAGAAAGGAATCCATCTTGGCATACCAAGCCCTGGGGGCCTTCTTAAGGCCATAAAGAGATTTCCTTAGTCTGCAAACCAAGGAAGTATCCTGGATGAAATCTTGTGGCTTCTCCATATAAATATCCTCATCAAGATCCCCATGAAGAAAGGCACTCTTCAGATCCATTTGATGTACAACCCAACCATGAGATGCAACAACAACAAGTGTCAAGCGAATGGAGTTCATCTTGGCTACGGGTGCAAAGGTATCAATATAGTCAACATTTGGAACCTGAGAGAAACCTTTCGCAACAAGCCAAGCCTTGTACTTATCCACACTACCATCCACAACAAACTTGGTTCAATAGATCCACTTACATCAAACCATCTTTCTCCCCTTAGGGAGATGGACTAAATCCCATGTGTTGTTCCTCATCAAGGAACTATACTCTTCCTCCATAGCTTGGTCCCACTCAGGAACCCGTAATGCTTCCCAAAATGTTTGTGGATCAGAAGCAGTAGCAATGAATGCATGTGGAAGGTCCTGATGCTATGATCAAGTCCTCCATGTATCTGAAGGATCCCCAATAAGAGAACCTGATGACTCAAGTGTCTGTCGAGCCCAATGAGGTCTAGGTGTAGGTGGAGAATGAGGCTCCTCAATTACATGTAGACCTTGGAGAGGTGTAATCCTATGAGTCAGAGTTGAAGGAGTCTCATTATCTGAATCACTGGCATCACTATCCACAGTGGAGGAAGGTGGAGGAGGTAGAGAGGCTAAGCTAGGAGAGATTTCCTCAAAATGAACACTCCTCTCAATGAACACCTCATGTGTCTCAGGATCCATCAATCTATATGCCTTAACATCCTCAGGATATCCAAAAATTATGCAAGACCTACTCTGAGGTTCCAATGCCTTGTGTTTTTGTGGAGGTATGCGAGCCCATGCTAAACACCCAAAGACTCTCAAATGTCTCACAATCGGTTTCCTACCAGCCCAAGCCTCAAAAGGAGTAATACCTTGCAAAGCTTTGTGAGGAATCCGATTCTGGATGTGTGTGGCACAACTGATAGCCTCTGTCCAAAAGGTGGGATCAAGAGAACGTGCATGTATCATACATCTAGCCATTTCTTTGAGAGTTCTATTCTTGCATTCTGCAACTCCATTCTGCTGTTGAGTGTATGCAATAGAATGCTGAAGATCAATCCCCTCAAATGTACAAAAATCCTCAAGTCTTTTGTTCACATATTCCCTTCCATTAACTGTATGAAGAATCTTGACCACTTTCCCAGATTGCTTCTCCACACGAGTCTTGAAGTCCTGAAATATGTGAAATACTTCACTCTTATGAATGAGAAAGTAGACCCAAGTGAAGCGGGAGTAGTCATCAATGAAGGTGAGGACATAGCAGGCCTTACTAAATGAAGGTGTTGGAAATGGACCTGCTACATCGCTGTGAACAAGTTGAAGAACTTCCAAAGCTCTCCAAGCTTTCCCCTTATCAAACTTCTCCTCGGGATGCTTGCCCATGGAACAACTTGAACATACACCCTCTGAAAAAATAATTCGAGGTAGACCTATGACCATGTCTTTAGTGCTAAGTTGTTGAAGATAGCAGTAGTTGAGGTGACCAAACCACTCATGCCATAACTTACTTTCTAAATTTGAATGAGTAAGCAAGGCCCTAGAAGGAGAACTTGGCACAAAGTGGGAGAATGAATAAAGCCTTGAGATGTCATTGACTTGTCCCACTGCTACCAAGGCATCATTATCAAGTTCCTTTACCACAACTGAATTAGGTGTAAACTCAACCTTTTTCCCATTCCCATAGTGAGTGATTTGGTAGATAGAGAGAAGGTTGGTAGACAAGTTAGGAACATAAAAAACATTCTCAAATGTTCCATCATCCATGTCAACTGAACCTTTCCCTTCAACCTCTACTTGTGTATCATCACCTATGTAAATGTGAGGTACCTTAGATGGCTCCAATGAAGAAAAATGCTCCTTTGTAGAACTCATGTGAT
The DNA here is from genome assembly GCF_030272615.1 of Cryptomeria japonica. Classification (NCBI taxonomy): domain Eukaryota; kingdom Viridiplantae; phylum Streptophyta; class Pinopsida; order Cupressales; family Cupressaceae; genus Cryptomeria; species Cryptomeria japonica. Next base: position 473,069,701 of record NC_081411.1, on the reverse strand, counting down.
AAGAGGCACTCGAATCAAGTATCCACTACTGTGAAGAACCTGTTGTAGCCACAAATGCTTGCCCTTTTCCCTTAGACTATGAGGAAGAGGAAGGAGATGAATCCTTCTTTGTGTAGGCAGATGACAAGTTGATGTTGTTTTTCTTAAGAAGATTTGTCAACTCATCAACTTGCTTAGTGTGGCATCGATGCTCATCATGAACATACTTCTTGCAATATGCACAAGTTGGTTTATCCTTCTTAGGTGGAGTCCCCTTTTTAAAAGAGGATGAAAAATTGCCTTGTGATGGAGAGGATGATTGCCCTTTTCCCTGCGGTGGCTTTGAATTAGATTGCTTCTTCTTCTTTTTGGAATTTGTGCCTTGAATCCCTTGACTCCCTTGATTAGCCACCAAAGCATTGGACTTTGAAGACTTGAGAAGCCCATGGACTTTGAAGACTTGAGAAGCCCCATGTTCAACAACTTATATTGTTCCACTATCAACATTTCTATGAAAGCATCAAATGAAGGCATAATGTAGGAACTCCCCACTGTAAAAGGATAAGTTTGGAAGCTAGACACAAATGCTGCATATTTTGGTGCAAGCTTGTCCAACAAGTTGAATATCAACTAAGCATCCTTTTTGTCAATTCCACAATCCTTAAGATTTGCTCTTAGCTCATTTGCTTTAGTGACATAATCTTGGATTGTATCAAAACTCTTGGGATCCAAGTTGGTGAACTTTTTTTCAATCTTGTAACCTCTGATTTCATCAACTTGACCATACAATTTCTGAAACATATCCCAAGCCTCTTTGATTGTTGTACACTTCTCAACATGAAAAATGAGGTCATCTGATACATACTTACGCAAAGTTCCAAGAGACATGCAATTATTAGTGATCCATTCTAACTGAGCATTAGGATCAGCCTTAGGATCAGGTGGTGCTGCTATTGTTCCATCTATGTAATGCGTGAGACCTTTTTCCATTAATTTGCTCCATACTTTAATTTTCCATGATGCATAAATATGTGGAGTTAAAGGTGGAAATTTATGAGGTTTTATTGCAACAAAAATGAAAGAGAACAAGGAAAGAGAGACAAAATCACACAAGACACCCCCTAAATTCACTCAATCAAAGAACCCCCCCCCAAATGATGATTTGACACTTTATACTTAGTGCGTGTACAATGGGGCACTTGCAAAAATGGCAAAGTGGACTTCTGATTTCAACTTTACAACTGCCTCAATAAGGCCAAAAAAGACTCACACTAACAATGCAAGAGATCTAAACTAAGATCCAAGCAATTTACAAGTACCAAATAGGCCAAATAAGACCAATATTTGAAAGTACAATTTCCACTCGAAATCTTTGAAATCTGATAATAGATTATGAAAGTAGATGAAAAATATGCACTTTAAAAAAAATGGCACTTGAAAAGGAGGTCGTATGAGCTCAAATGAAGCCTTTGAAGTTGCAAAATTGAGGATTGGATAGGTACAGCTGAGAGAATCCAAAAATTCCAAAAAATCGTACCGCTTGAATTGGGCAAAATTTTCGTCCAACACCCAAAATTCAATTTCGCCAAAATAGGTCGAGTTTATACTCGATTTTTATGGAAACGACCTCCCGGACGCAATGGTGAGGTTGAAAACGCTCTAAGATGCCTCCAAAAAACATTGTCCCTCAGATCTAAAAATAGAAGCCTTCCAAGATGTCTCCAAAAACCAATCAATTGAAGCCCCAATGGCTCTGATACCATGTGATATTTTGCCAAGATCAAGGGCACAATGAAAAGCATAAAAGAGAGACAAAAGAATGACAAGAACAAACTGTATTCTCATCAATATACAAATGATCAACTGGATTAACCAATACAATGAATATAAGTCTTCTTATATAGGCAAGGCCATATGGATGTACAAGCACACAATCATGACATGTGGCTCAATGAGAAACAAGGTTAGGTAAGAAATACTAGGGGTACATAGGAGAAATAATATAATATTCCACAAGAGGTGGATGACCCATCAAATGTGGAATGTAATAGCAAAATAAGACCACAAAAGGTGGAATTTCTCCTACAAGCTATATCCCTATGTGCACACTTCCCTAAGTGTCTCAAATCCAAACTATGAAGAGATACATTATCCTAAGTTAACTTAAGTAAAGAGTAATAATATCCATAATGAATATTTATTTACACCAACAATAATGATATGGAATTGATTGGTCGATATGGAGCTGATATGATATTGATATGGAGATTTGATATGATACACTGATATGGAATTGATTGGTCGATATGGAGTCAATTCGAGATTTATATTGAGATTCAATATGATACGCTGATATGGAATTGATTGGTCAATATGGAGCTGATATGAGATTGATATGGAGATTCAATATGAAAATACCCCCTCGGGAGATTGTTCATGCACTAAAGGCATGAATGATCTCTCAAAAGAAGAAGAATGTTATTTGAAAGATAGAAGAGTGGATAGTTGATGACATGCATGGGTTTGTTAAGATTAATCAGATTGATTGGATTGATAAGATTAATTAGATTGAGATTAAGTTTGGTTTCAGGAATGACACCTCTTGTATAAGATAAAGATGATCAAAACGTCTGGTTTTAGGAATGATATATCATGTATAAGACATGATTGAAGTATGCAGGAAATGTGGTCTTTCACTTGCAAGAGGAAAAACACTTCAAACACACCAATGAAGCATTGCATTAGATGTTAGAAATCAAAACACGAATAGATTAAAAACTCTAAAATCACCTCATTGTCCTCTATCTCTAAAGATCTCTAAGATTCAAGGTGGCCCTCACTTGGAAGAGAACTTGATCCTCAAGATGACAACCTAGAGAATGAGTTATATGAAAAATACCACTAGAATCAAAATGGATGCAAGTAGGATTCTAGTGAGTGCTAAGAGATGAATATGAAGATGAAAGATGCAAGCTAGGTGATTATGAGGCAAAGTATATTCCAATTGAAAGCTAAGTATGATATGTGAGTTAATTAAACTAAGATGAAAATGCAAAATTTATAAAAGAAGTGAAATTAAGCTAGCATGGAAGATTAAAATGCAACTAAATGAAGCTAAACTATGTGCTATGGATGCTTGAGGATGATGTTGATGATTGGTGATGACAAAGAGAGATCCTTAACCTTCAATGTGACTGTAATTTTGATGCACAAAAGACTTGATGAATTGAAGAAGGAATGAGCTCTATTTATAGGAAAAATAGAGAAATGGATGGTTGAGATTGATTAATCTCAACAAGGGCTAGGATTGAAAGTTATCAATCCATGGGAGAGATTCAATCCAATCCCAAGTTGACAAATGTCACCTTGAGAGGGCTTGAGGGGATGGTAAACAAGCATTAGATGCTAATCAAGCAATCAGGGATAACCTCAAGGAGTGACATCATGGATAATGTCATTAACCAGGGAGGCATGCCATTACCCAAGAGGTAAACTCTAGTGCAACATGGGCAAATGGTTAAAGGGACAACCATCATGGCTAAGGGGTGTGGGTGTGTAAGAGGCATTAAATGCCTTTTCAAGACTTTGGAGGCTAACTTTCCCAAAGAGGAAAACCACTAGTGGTTTATGTAAGAGCCTTACAAGTTTGGAAGACTCAACATGTTAACTTGTTGAAATAGATAAAGTCTTAAATGCATTTTGAAGACTTTCTTCCAAATTTGGAGAATTGACTCCCCCAATTTTAGGGATGGGACATGATTAGGAGAATAGGACATGATTAGGATAAGGCTTCTAGAAGAACAATTAGGGGAATGTAGAATTTTGCAAGTGGGTGAGCGAAAATAGGTAATTTTGGTAAATTAAAATGATTTAATTTAGCCAAAAAGGAGAAGCAACTTACATTTGTAGGATTTTGCAAGTGGGCGGATTTTTCAATAATTTTTGATTTATTTAAATGCAAAACAGATTTTATTGAATGTGAATCTAATCAAAAAGGGGATTTTAATCAAATAAATAAGATTTATTCAATTAAAAGGGCTAAGGGTACTTAATCAAACCTTAGTTTAATTAATAGGTTAGGCTAGAGAAAATGGATTTAATCAAATCTTCAATTTGATTAATAAGCTAATTAGAAGAATAGGGATATTAATGAAATATTAATTTATTTAATTGGAAGAATTAGGGATAATTAAATGAATAAAATTTACTTAATTCATTGTGCAACTTTTAGGTGTCTACATTTTGCCCCTCTTTGAGTTAACATATGACCACATGTTGATTCAAAGAAAACGCTCAATTTGTCGCCAAATTTTTTCGATATGATGTTGTCGCCAAAGTTGTCAATACAATTCTTTGGATATGAAAATTTGATTTTGATATGAAGCGTTGATGTGATTTTGTCGATATGAAGCTGACATGAGACTGATATGGAGATTCGATATGATAATGTTGTCGTCAAAATTGTCGATATGATGTCCCAGATATGAAGAATTCATTTGATATGAAAAGTTGGTATGAGACTGATGTCGATATGAGACTGATATGAAATTGATGTGGAGATTCGATATGATAACCCATATATGAAGAATTGATTTGATATGAAAAGTCAATATGAAGCTAGTGTCGATGTGAGATTGATATGAAATTGATGTCGAGATTCGATATGATGCCCCAGATATGAAGAATTGATTTGATATGAAAAGTTGATATGAAGTTGGTATTGATATGAAATTGATATGGAGATTTGATATGATAATTCCCCTTGGGAGATCATTCGTGCACTAAAGGAAAGAATGATCTCTCAAAATAAGAAGAAAGCTATTTGAAAGATAAAAGAGTGGATAGTTGATGACATTCATGGGTTTGACAAGATTGATTAGATTGATTGGATTGATAAGATTGATAAGATTGAGATTAAGTCTGGTTTCATTAATGACACCAACTATATAAGACAAAGATGATCAAAATGTCTAGTTTCAGGAATGATATATCCTGTATAAGAATTGATCAAAACATCTGGTTTCGAGATAGATACATTCTGTATAAGGCATGATAGAATGGATCAGATGAAATGGATTGATTGAATTGATAAGATTGAGATCAAGTCTAGTTTTAAGAATGACACCTCCTGTATAAGACAAAGATGATCAAAACATCTGGTTTTAGGAATGATTTATCTTGTATAAGACTTGTTCAAAACATCTGGTTTTAGGAAAGATACATCCTGTATAAGACATGATAGATGAGAGTTAGATGAATTATGAAGATATGAAAGTGAAGAAATATTCCATGATGATGTGATAGATATGCATGCGAGGGATGCAATGATGAATGTGACTAGATGATGATGAGATGTATCTTGAAAATGAGATGTATGATGTGAGATGTATCTTGGAAATGATGTGTATGATGAGAGATGTATCTTGAAAATGAGATGTATGATGTATGATATGAGATGTATCTTGAAAATGAGATGCATGATGTATGATATGAGATGTATCTTGAAAATGAGATGTATGATGTGATATGTATCTTGAAAATGATGTGTATGATGTATGATATGAGATGATAATGCAATCGAATGCAATTTTAAAATGATAATGCAAATGCACCTATATGCAATATTAACATGATAATGATGTGCAACCTAATGCCAAATTAATATGATAATGATAATGAAATGATACTAATGTCAGATTAAAAATGATATGCAACCTAATGCAAGATTAAAATGATAATGATAACGAAATGATACTAATGATGCTAATGCATTCTTGTTCCCAATGTTTCCATCTATTTTGATCAAAGTGCCAGTGCTTCCCTTGTTTTCATCATCGGGCCTTGATTTATTGAAAGTTAATATAAGCATCATGGTATAATTAAACCATAATGACTACTTGAGTATAACTTACATTAATTTTGATATTGCAAGATAACACAAGCACCGAGGTATAATTGAACCAAGATGACCTAAGTGTTTCTTGCATAAAAAAGACAAGAGTTAACCTTTGTGCTATACAAATCCAAATTGTTTTCAGTGATATGTTACTCGATCATGTCGTAAGACAAATTTGCATAGTAGAAGACTTCACTCCCAAACAACAAACAAAGAAAATATCACATTCCTTCCTTGCTTATCTAGTCGTTGAGACATCCTTGAGTTGCTTAGGAGATATGATAAAAAATTTTTAACAACCATATGTAAGCATGCATGCTATTGGAAATGTATTCTTGTCAAATAAAACATCTTGCAAAAAGATCTTTTGTTCAGTTCAATTCCTTGATGTCTAGCCTTCTTGATTTGTTTTGGTTACTGTCGGTTGTTTTGATCTTTGTTGTCTTGCTATGTGTTTGGTCTGATGTCTAAAACCCTCAAGGCAAAATGTCCCCAGCGAGGTCAGAATTTTACCCCTTGATGTTGATACTACCTCAATATGGATATTTACACTGATCACCAAGCCATGGTGGGATATGAGTTGGATAATTGATTCAGATAATCAAGGACATTGACTACGCTAAGTATGTACGAGATAATGCTGTGTGTATAAGTGTCATGTGATGGCTATTGGCTTAGATCAGATGGAGCCAAAGATATGATACAAGTACTGACAGAAAGAGGAGCTTCTCTCTCACAAATGGTGCCTATTGCGAGGTTTTCAACACTTGTTTTTATTGCACTTTTTGATTGTTTTTATTTTTTATTTTTGGACATTTTGTGATTTTTGGAGCTTTTTGGATTAGAAGAAATATGTATTGGTCGCCCTAATGTATAGAAAGACAATGAATATTATGAATGGATGAATAAACCATTGAAGTGGAAATGGATAGGAGAAAGAAGAAGGTAGCTTATGAGGAGACATGTCAAGAGCTTTTTGAAATCATGTTTTTGTCCTTAGTTTTGATCAAGATCAAGGATGGAAAAGGGGACATGGATGGAGATAGGATATGGATATGAGAAACAAGATCATAGAGAATAATAGATGGAGGACGCAATGCATAGATAAGATAAGGAATATAGACTAGAGGGTATGGATAAGGTGAAGCAAGATCATAGATAGCACTGGATGATGGAAGCAATGAATAGATAGGATAGATGGTATGAATAATGTGAAGCAAGATTGTAGATAGAGATGAATTTAAATAAGGTAATGGATATTGGAGGAAGGATAATGGGAGATATGGTATGAAGAATAGAGTGGATGAAACTTTGACCCCAAGTATAGAGGTTTCCATTTGCAAAGAGGTGATATGTAAGATTGTCACAACATCAAGCACCACCTAAATAAGTGTTCTTGAAATTTTTCAAAGATAGAGACCCAACCCACATTAAGAACCTCCAAAAAATTCAATCGAACATATCTAACGACTAGGAAGCAGACTCAAAAGCAAAGAAGAATCCTAAATTGGATCAAGGTACATAGTCTTTGATTACCCATTTGCATGTAACTGGGTTCATTCTGCCTCATATGATCATTGTAATCTTTAGAATCCAACGTGGCTAACTACATGAGTTTCCCTGACTTCAAAAGCATCCTGGATAGAGCCTTGCTGCCAGTGAGCATCCATAGCCTCGACAAGGTTATCGTTGTAATCTCACAAATATTTCTCCATTGCCAGCTAGGCATCCATAGCCCCAATGGAGTTATTTGCATGTTCCCATAGCCAAGCATTTTGATATTTCATTTCATTGCATTTTTTTCTTTTCTTGATATTTCTTTTCTTGATCATGCTTTTGATCTTTTGATATTGTCTTTTTCTCTTCTCATTGGCTTATAAGTGATGAAACTTATATGGGTATGATAATTATAGTGGCGTTGAAGCAAGATTTTAGATTTTTCACTATCCATGTCTTTAACTAAGAGATCACAATGATTTAGAACAATTGATTAAGTGTATGACATATAGAAATCAAAAGATGTCAGTACCAAGATAAGATAAGTGGTTCTTTTTTGGATTGAGTGTGTATCCCAACCAAAAGAAAATGTTAAAGAGGAGCAACCTTGGATTTTGAAGCATTTCATGAATAGATATCTAGGAAAAGGACTGAACATAAGATTCGAGCATGGGCAAGCATGTGACAAAATGACATAAATGCCCATTTTACAGATGATGAATTATGCAAAGGATTGAATGAAAGGGATGGAAAGATAGAAAAGAGGTGTTGGATAATAGATAGAATGTTTGAAGATTTGTGTGAGAATAGATGGAAATGCATTCAAGATGAGTGTTGGTACACAACTTGAGAAGTGATGAAGAGATGGAGGAAAATTGAATTTTGGGACATAAGGACCCAAAATAGATAAATGAAATGATGGAAGAATAGTTTTGGAAAGACATTTATATAGATGGTTGAAATAAGTTCAAAGATGTGTGCCTTTGTTGATCTTTCTTATGGATCATTTGAGGTGATGGATTGGTGGATGGAGGGAGGTAAGGAGCCAAGATGGATAGAAGGGATGGAGAGGTTGACTTTGGAATGAAAGGACCTAAAATGGATTTGGAGGATGAAAAGTTTGACTTTGGAATGAAAGACCTAAAATGGATTTGGATAATGAAAGAATTCCTTGATCTTGATCTTGACTTGGAGTAGGATCATTTAAGTTTGTGTTTTTCTCTTGATTTTGAATTAGATTAGCGAAGGAGATGGAAGGGATATCATGCTCTTGCTTAGGAGGTGGATGTTGAATGGGACTATGCTCTTGAGATAAAAGGGGATCATCATGGATGGAATACCAAAATCTTAGGGGATAATCATAAGATTCTTGATAGGTGGGATCTTGATAAAAAATAGGATTAGATTGGAGAGCCATGATATCTTGATCTTGATTTAGGCTAGGACTCATTTCCTTTGAATAAGCTTCTTCTTTTTCAAGCGACAAGGGATGGTCACATGAGTGCTCAAAGTTTTAGTTTGGATAGGCTGATGTTGTTGACTTGATGGATACTTCATTTCAGACACTCAAGCTTACTAAGTTGAATAGAGGGTTTGTTCAATAGGCCCCTATGACAAAGCACATCAAATGATATGGATAAAGTCTCCCAATATGGAAACTTGATTTGACCAACTTGAATACCTAACTAGGTATTGTTGTCATTGAGATAGTTGGATGATAAACTCTTGATCACTTGGTTTTGATACTCCTCTATGTTGATTGGATAAAAATCTTGCCTAAAGATAGTTAAAATATTGATAACCACCTCCAAAGGTGCTTGGTTTAATTCAAAAATTTCTCTCACCTATGACTTCTCCTTGTTTGAACTGATTTTTGAGTTGATCGATTGATATTTTTGCAAGATATTTTAACATTTGTGACAAGAATACATAGCACACATGAAGACAATGGTCATCCTAATGCTAAACATTTAGTGTATGTTCTTTTGAGGATATGTTCAAATCCTCGATGTTTTCACTATTTTGGATACAAATAAGACACACCAAGTAGACTCTTTATTCAAGGGTCATTGACAATATCATAGCCCACTAGTCTCGATACTCCATCAACTCAAACAACCTTGTCATCCCCTAGAGGGCGCCCGTTTTTTTGCCTTTTTCCAGAAATTAACCCAAAGTGAATTGCTTCACAATTGGGTAGTTATTTTGGGAGATATATGGTGAGTAATCTTGGGGGCGGATTCTTCCCCACCCTTGCACATGATATTGCTAATGTTAGGCAACTGATTTGTCTCAAAGTCTCTATCGCTATGGCTTTTAGTAAAGGCTTATGTTCGAAGATACCCTTTGAAGTCACACAAGCATGATTGAGGCCTCTATCCCAACAAAGTACCAAACAAGATGTAGTCACACAAGCGTGATTGAGACTTCAATGCCCTACAAAGTGCTTGATATGAGATAACTCAAATATGCTCTATTCCCTGAGATTTTCATCTCAAAAGGTGATTTGATTATAGTGAGTTAGAACACTTGAATTTTAGTTTTACTCACTTGGGGCATTCTCTTCTCACTAGCCCCCTCAAGGCATTCAAGAAGACAAACCCTCTAAAGGATTTAACTGCTTGAGAGTAAAATAAAGCAATGAAAAAGAGTGGGTTTGACTTTTTGCGCACCCAATTAAGGGGATAGCATATACCTACCACTTAAGACAAAACACTCAAAAGTTCATTTTATCCTTCAAGTAAATTGTTTGCTAACCTCTAATTGGAGATGTTGCTCAAACCAAACATGTCATTCTTTTTAATCCTTCATAGAAATGATTCTCTAGACTAGGAATGTAAATCTTGGTCAACGAAATGAAAGCACACTTCTTGAAAGTAAATCACTCTGTAAAAATTGAAATTATGGCTTGTTACTTTTACCTTGCAAGAAAATGTGGATTGTTCTTTTTAATCTTGCAAGTAAATGTTGATTGTGAATTTTAACCTTTGCAGGAAAGTAGAAAGTTTGTCTTGTTCTTTTAGAACCCAAATTGAAATGTGAACTTTAACTTGTAAAAGAAATGTTTGAAGTTTGTTTTAAATTTTATGTTTGCAAGTGTGGTTCTTTTTAATTTCCCAAATGAAAAGATGTGGTTCTTTTTAGAGCACCAATTGAATATTGTGAGGTTCTTTTTACCTTGAAAAGAAAATGAGTTCAATTTTAGCCAACTTATAGGAAAAAAGTTTAGAAAAACTAAAATCAAATCCTAATTTAACCTCTTCAAACCTGCATCAAATTGTTAAAACTTGCAAGAAGAAAAAGTTAGTGAAATATCAAATCTCTTGGTGGGATTACACAAGCCTAATTTCAAATCTTGGTTACAATGTTTTTTCACTCCTAATCCTAAAATGCCCTGAAATTTGACTGTCTAAAATTGGGAAGATCCTCCAAAAACTAGATTTTGCATTATAACTCTTGGAGGTCTGAAACCCATCTCAAACATCCTGACAATATATATGGAATACAACTTGATGTATAAGAAAGAGAAAAGAGAAGAGGAAATTCCATATTCCATATATATACTTAAATGTTATATTTCATATATATTGTCCATCCACAAGCCTAATTTCAAGCCTTGGTTCATATCATATCTTTTGCATCCATCCATCTAAGCCATTAGCAAATTCATATCAGAAAACTCCTAAAAACTCCTCTCCATTTTTCATACGAGTAAGTGGAAACTCATATGAGCATTCATATCAGATTACTCCTAAAAAAGCCTCTATTTTTCATATGAGTAAGCAGAAGCTCATATGAGCCAAGCCTAATTTCAAGTCTTGGTTCATATCATATCTTTTGCATCCATCCATCCAAGCCATCAACAAATTCATACCAGAAAACTCCTAAAAATGCCTCTCTGTTTTTCATACAAGTAAGCAGAAACTCGTACAAGCATTCATATTAGAAAACTCCTAAAAAAGCCTCTCTTTTTTTTATATGAGTTAGCAGAAACTTGCACGAGCTTTCCTAATAGACCATACATCAATTCTCACTTTCCTATACAACAAAGGAAACACAATCACTCGATAACTACTAGAATCTCATACGATAATTCTCAGCTTTTCATACGACAAAATAAACAAAATCATACTATAACCAACAAAATCTCGTGCTGAAGCAGAACTTGCAATTTATCACAACACAAAAACTTGCAAAAATATTAAATTCAAGGACATGAGCCCCACGGTGGGCGCCAATTGATGTATGCCAGAAATGTGGTCTTTCACCTGCAAGAGGGAAAACACTTCAAACACACCAATGAAGTATTACATTAGATGTTAGAAATCAAAACACATGAATAGATTAAAAACTATAAAACTGCCTCATTGTCCTCTATTTCTAAAGATCTCTAAGATTCAAGGTGGCCCTCAATTGGAAGAGCACTTGATCCTCAAGATGACAACCTAGAGAATGAGTTATATAAAAAATGCCACTAGAATCGAAATGGATCCAACTAGGACTCTAGTGAGTGTTAATAGATGAAGATGAGGATGAAGGATGAAAGCTAGGTGATTAGGAGGCAAAGTATATTCCAAATTGAAAGCTAAGTATGCTATGTGAGTTAATTAAACTAAGATGAAAATGCACAACTTATAAAAGAAGTGAAATTAAGCTAGGATGGAAGATTAAAATGCAACTAAATGAAGCTAAACCATGTGCTTTGGATGCTTGAGGATGATGTTGATATTTGGTGATGACAAAGAGAGCTCCTTAACCTCTAATGTGACTATAATTTTGATGCACAAAAGACTTGATGAATTGAAGAAGGAATGAGCTCTATTTATAGGGAAAATATAGAAATGGATGGTTGAGTTTGAGTAATCTCAACAAGGGCTAGGATTGCAAGTTATCAATACATGGGAGAGATTCAATCCAATCCCAAGCTGAAAAATGTCACCTTGAGAGGGCTTGAGGGGATGGTAAACAAGCATTAGATGCTAATCAAGCAATCAGGGATAACCTCAAGGAGTGACATCATGGATAATGTCATTAACTAGGGAAGCATACTATTACCCAAGAGGTAAACTCTTGTGCAACATGGGTAAATGGTTGAGGGACAACCACAATGGCTAAGGGGTGTGGGCTTGTAAGAGGCATTAAATGGCTTTTGAAGACTTTGGAGGCTAGCTTTCTCAAAGAGGAAAACCACTAGTGGTTTATGAAGAGGGGAAAATGAAGCAAGGTGGATTAGATTGTTAATATGCAAATCAAACACTAAAAACATAAGAAGATGAAGCATAAACCAAATCACATAAAAATAACATGAAGACAATGCTTATACCTTGCTACTTTACCTTCTCCTTTGGGTGAAGCTTGTTGAAATGTAGATGCCCTTGGATGATGCTCCACTTGATGCGATTCTCTTTCTTGCTTAATGTGGATGGCTCTCCAATGTTGTGCACAAATGAGATGGATCTTGACAGATGATAGGGATGAGATGATCAAGTATGGATGGGAGATGATTTTGACATGATAAGGGTGCTAAGATGATTTTCCTAGACTCAAAAGGACAACATAAGATTACTAAGCTTGGACATGAAGAATGAAGGGATGGAGTCCTCAATTTATAGGAAGAGGAGAGGAAAAATGGATGGCTAAGATGGATTCAAGATGAAAGGCTAGGATTGCTTGTGAGATCACACAAGGCCCAAGAGAGGGTGTGGAGACCAAGAGATATGCCATAAAGGCATTTATTGTCTCCACACTCCTCAAGGTGCATTGGGAAGACTTCCCAATGTGCCTTGAGAAGAGAAAGGGATGTGACATTCCTTGAAGGATGGGGAGGAGGAATTAAAAATTCACCAAAAAGGGATCATCATGGGGATTGAAGGAATAAGAAGGAATTGAAAATTCCTTGGGAGAGGAGATGTCTAGAGGAATGTGAGATTTTGAAAATCTCACATTTACCTAGGAAAAAAACATTTAAAGCTAGTAGTTGGATGGAAGGGACAAGGAGTTGACTTTGTGGCTAATCATGATGATTAGCCACTAGCAACTCATTAGGAGGGGGATTAGAGGAAAGATTTGGTGGGATAGGATTTGTATGAGGATTTGACTAGGAGAGAGAATGAGTGGAGGGAATTAAAAATTAGAAGAATAAGGTTAAGTGAGTTTAGGGAATTTCTAGAAGACTTTATTAGCTTAATGATGAATTATGAAGATGATTTGTAGGAATCATGTAGGTTAACTAATTAATTGAATTTAATTAGTTTAAGAGGAAGATTTGTGAGGATTTAATTTTTAGAAGAATAAAGAGAGAGATTTATTTATTAAATAAATCAATTACATACTATAGTGACAATATTAATTATGATTAATTAATATTGAAGAGAATTTGAATTAACATAATTAATTAATTAATTATGTGAGGAATTAAAAATAATTAAAATAATTATTTTTAAGTGTCTACATTTTGCCCCTCTTTTACGCAGCGGAAAATTTGATGATGTGTAGAAGATAGAAGAAGAAAAGGATGCCCCATTGTAAAGCATGGGAGGTGTATGCCCCCTCGAGAATTTTTTCGGAAAAAAAAGATGAAAAATTCTCAAAAATAGAGGAAGAAGAATTAGGGTGGAAGGGATAAATGAGGAAGAAATATGAAGCAGTCATGAAGAATTTGGAAAGAAGAATAGGAGATGCGAGACCGCGGAGGAAAATGGGCCCTCATAGGGGCCCATATAAGCCACAACGGGCCCAATGAGGGGTCATTGCTACACACAAGCCTTGGAGCTACTTAGAGCAAAGAAGAAGAGAAGGAGAGATGGACTGCATTCTAGTTCTTGATCATCGCCCTAAGAGGATCCGACGATTTGATCAACTGATGAGATATGGACCACCGGTGAGTAGGTCTATCCCTCTTGAAATTTTTGATTTTAGGTAAATTTTAGGGCTAGAAATAGGGGTGAAGATTAGGCGAGGTGCTCACGTTGATCACTGTTTCAGTGCACGTGCCTCTAGGCCAGCATGAGTGCTAGCGATCGGTTCGGGCACTCACCAGGGGTCGGGTAGAATAGGAGTTTTTGGGAGGGGAATGGGGGGATTAGCGAGACTGCTCACGCTTTAGCATGAGCGGTCACACTTTGAAGTGGGTGCTCATGCTTCAGCGCGGGCGCCCAAGGGATTACGCGGGCGCTCGCGTTGACGGGCCTGGAAGGGGGGTTAATAGAGGGTAGGATTCCTCTATTGGCGTGAGCGCCTGCAAAATGGCGTGAGGGTCACGGTTTTGGTGCGAGCGCCTGATAAATCAAAGCGTGCACCTAGGATGGGTGGAAATGCAATTTTTGCTTAGAATTTTGGAATGGGGAGAAGGGTATGGTTGGTTCTGAAGGTCAGGAGGGGGTTTTGAGATGTGAAAGTAATGATTTAGTCTAATGGATGCAGGTGGAGAGGGGGCCACTGACTTTGAGAGAGCATTGGCCTATGACGATGAGCCTGAACCATGAGCTAGGCCGCGATGAGTTGGAGATTCTAGATGCACTGGGATTGCATTATGTAGGTAGATGGCCTAGGATACGAGCGCATATTGCTATGATGATTGCGTTAGTGGAGAGGTGGGATAGTCGATATAACACCTTTTGTTTGCCGACTGGAGAGGCGACAGTGACCTTGCTAGATGTTTGGAGGATCTTGAAGATCCTTGTTCGTGGCGTGATCCCTAAATATCAGTTGGAAGCAACTGATTTTTATCTACGAGAGGTGTGCGAGTATGAGACACCACCTATGTTAGATAGGAGCAGGATGCACTTAGGCCGGGTGATGGGTGTTTGATAGATTCCTCGATTGGTTTTGGTGATTTGTGGCTTCTTGAGTGGGCGGATCATACCGGATTTGGGCAGACACAGATTTTCGCTGGGGTGGAGCAGATGCATTTATTTCATGGTTCATGATGGCATCCAGTACGCGTGGGGGTCAGCGATGCTAGCACAGTTGTATCATGACATGCATCTAGTGGTTTACAGGGACTATACTAGTTTATCTGCTGGGGTCACACTCTTACACATCTGGGCATGGGAGCATATTGTAGTGACTCGACCAATGGGGGTTCAAGACATGCGGCCACAATAGCTATTTATGGACAGGTACAGGGGACTGCTACACTACACATAGACAACGTCCGTGTGGTTCTGGAGGAGGATTTTGGATGAGCTGGCGCAATTCACATGGAGACCATTTTTGGGATGTGAGCGGTGGAGGGATGACTGGTAGCTTCACTGGGCGGGAGTGGAGATGTGGATTTTTGGGAGATCAGTCAACATCATGGAGTACTATGCTCCATTCAGAGTGGCTCGACAACTTGGATAGATACAGGATATAGTCGGGGATATTCCAGTGTATCCTCAGATTACACGGGAGGTGAGGTATTGGGGGCCTACAAAGAGTCCCTTGGATGGCTGGATGAGCTTCCAGACAAAATTTCACATAGTCTAGGATGAGCGGATAGGGTTAGGGGAGGATCCAGGCATGATAGGTGGTTACATGAGCTGGTGGGAGGGGCACTTGCTAGTGTGGCTTACCATTCCTGGAGTTTTGGATTATGAGGAGTTGGAGCCAGGGGTTGATTAGGTGGTGGGTGGGGAGGATGATGGCCTAGGAGAGAGAGTTGTGGTTCATGCAGGGCGTGGTGTGGGCGGACAATAGAGGAGAGTCCGAGTTGTGTGGCGGAGGGATCCAAAGGAGGAGGAGGGAGACATAGAGGATGCCCTAGTGGGAGAGGATGCAGAGGTCGCAGTTGGCGAGAGAGAGGAGGCTGCAGTTGGTGAGGGAGGGGAGGCTGCAGTTGGTGAGGGAGGGGAGGCCATTCCTATGGATATCCCTGAGACACAAGCGAAGGAGACGGGAGGAGTGTCATAGGCTGAGTTTGATCATGTTCAGTAGGAGTGGGATACTTATAGAGCGAGGCTCCATTCAGTCGAGGATGAGCTATAGGTAGAGAGGGCTCAGAGGGAGAGCATGGGGGTAGAGGTGGAGCGGTTGACACGGGAGATAACCGATTTGATAGAGAGTCTCCATACTGCTAGGACAGAGGTAAATGCCTTGAGGGCAGAGGGGGAGGAGGCAGAGAGTATGTTGGAGGAGGCCCAGATAGGTACAACTATTGTAGGGCTCCAGAATTCTCTTCATTGACAGGATGTCAAGTTAGAGGGGTTACAAGCTAGAGTGCAGAGGGCGAAGGTAGAGGTGACACGACTACGGGGGGAGAGGGATGCAACTCAATAGGCATTGGTTCTTGCAGGATTGGCGCAGATATTTTTTGATAGTCTGCAGCAGCGAGAGAGGGTGGAGAGGTCAGCTTGAGAGGAATAGTATTATAGGGGGCTATATCACGGAGTAGTGCCTACAGGACAATGAGTAGCCTCGTACACTAAGAGTGTGTGGTCTCAAAGGACCCATAGTCAGCGACTGACTCAGAGCCAATAGACAGGGGGATCAGTGGGTTTTTGGCCACTAGCAGGGGGAGCAGGAGGATCAGGGGGAGGAGGTACAATAGAGGGGGGTGGATAGACAGGAGGGGAGAGCGAGCTCCTTGTTTTTGCTTGTGTATTATATTTTGACCCTTTGGGGCGATCATTGTATCATGATAGACATATTTTCCTCTTTACATATATATATATATATATATATATATATATATATATATATACATGATTTGATTGGTGATAGATGATGTGTTGCTTTTATTGTGATGGATTCTTTTTGTTTTTTCTTATGATATCATATATGGATGCAGTCATGGATGTGTTATGTTGACTTATTTGTGATGCAGAGTGGATGCTTATACATGTATGTTTATGATGTGTTGCTGACATGGTTTTGGATGCATGATGAGTGATTTTTATGCTTTATGTATAAATGCACCTATGTGATGGATTTGTAGATGTGAAATGGTTTATGATGCAATCTAAATGTAATGTTATATGGATGAATAAGTATCTTTTATTTATGTGATGCAACCCAAGTGCATCCTTATATGCTCAATGTTTTGTGGAAAATGACTATCTAAGTAATGCAATCTATATGATGTGAATAAATAATACAAAGAGGGAATATGCCAATAATACCACAATGATCTTAGATAGAAGAATATGGAATAGATGGGAAATGGGGGAAATTGAGAACTCCATGGGATTATTGAGTGTAGGATTTTATGGAATGATGGTGAGATTTTGTGCACAACAAATGTGGAGAGCCAACCTATTTTGATATTGCCCTGGGTGGCTTGCACTACTGATTATAGAAATCAGGATGCCATGAGAAACCCAGGGTGTGAACTGACTCTCAGATAAACATGAATTCTTTACACACAACTATGTAAGTGTTAAGAAACACTGATACAGAGTTGTGGGTACATGCAAGGAGACCCTCAAACACACCAATAACCCTTGTACATGAAAAGGTAGGTGTTGACAAACACTAATACCAGATCCTTGGTTTATACAAGAGAGATCCAAAACATGCCATGCTATGAAAATATGCCCCAGTATGCACCTATTGTAGCATACCTGGATATGGAAAACCCAGACAGTCATAGGGCAAAAGATGCAAGTCTAAATGAAAAGATCCAACAAAATCTAAGAAGTCAATTCTTCTATGTCCAAATGATACCTCTTGCCAAGACTAAGACTAGGATGGAGGATTAGGTTGCTAGGCGAGGGAAGGAATCATCCCTAGGGCAAAGTGAACTTGTGGATTTAGGAAAGTGATTTTATGGTTTTGGAAAGTGACTTGCAGACTTGGGATTGTTTTCCAAGACTTCTTGAAGCTTACAGCGAGGCATAAAATCTCAGTTTAATGGGACATTCCTTGTTCATGACTCAGGCGAAGACTCATCACCATACACGTGTTTTATTGGGAGGTGGAAGAGAAGGAATGTTGCGAATGGGTGGACTGGATGGTGGGTGATTTGTAGTATCGACCTGATAGACAGTGGATCTGGTTATTTACCTTGGTGTCTGCATGGAGGTTTTCACCAAGGTACTTGTCCATCGTGCCACAAAGTGGTTTTCACTGGTGGACGAATTATTTTTCCTTCTTTTTTTGATTTTTTTTTGCTTTTTCTCTATTTTTTTTTTGTCACACGGCCCCTGTTTTTTAGGTTTTCACCAAAGTGAAACTTTTTTTAGGATCTTTTTTTTTTTTTTGTATTTTTCTTGATTTTTTGACAATTTAAGACTTTCTGAGGACTAGGCATAAAATCTTTTGAGGTGCATGATATTCATTGGATCATCCAAAGGATCACCTTCAAGAGTAGCCAACTGATAAGCTCCTGATCCATATTTTGTTGTGATTACATATGGTCCAAGCCAATTAGGTTCGAACTTGCCTTTCTTTTCTCTTTCTTGTAGATTTTTCTGATTCTCCATGAGGACAAGATCACCAATCTGGAATTCTCGGGTTCTGACCTTTTTATGATAACTCATGTGCTAATGGTTTTGATATACCCAAAAATGATTCAAGGCCTTGAGGTGCCTTTCATCTAACAATTCTAGATCTTGTAAGCGGGCAATTTTGTATTCCTCGTCTAGTAAGATATTTTGCAGAGATACCCTGAGAGAGGGGATCTCGATCTCAAGGGGAAGGATGGCTTTGGAGATGAAGACCAAGGAATAAGGGGTGGTTCCTGTGGGGGTGTGAATGGAGGTGCGGTAGGCCCACAAAGCAGGATGGAGTTGGAGTTGCCAATCATGACCAACTTCATTGACTGTCTTTTTGAGGATTTTTATTAGGGTTTTATTAGAAGCCTCAACTTGACCATTGCCTTGGGGGTAATATGGAGTGGAAAAGTGATGTTGGATGTTGAATTTTTGGTAGAGTTCTTTGACATCCTAGTTTTTAAATTGAATTCCATTATCTATAATGATAACTTTCGGGATGCTATATCGGCATATTAGGTAGTTCAGGATGAATTGGCTATTTGCTTGCTAGTGGTAAAAGTAAGAGGGATGGCCTCTACCCACTTGGTGAAATAGTCGATGGTGGTGATAATGAATTTATGTCCGTTGGAAGATGGAGGGTGAATTTTCCCAATGAGATCGAGCCCCCACTGTGAGAAGGGCCATGGTGTAATAAATGGCTGCAATTCTTGTGACGGTGCATGAATCTTGTCACCATGTTGTTGGCAAGGGATGCATTTCTTCACATAGTTATATGCATCTACTTCCTTACACCAATAGTATCCTGTTCTCAAAAGTTTTTTAGCCAATGTGAGCCCACTTGAGTGTGCCCCATAGATACCCTCGTGTACTTCATGTAATGCCCATTCTACCTCTTATTTATTTAAACACCTTAGGAGGGAACCATCAAAATGCCTTATGAATAGGGTGTCTCCAAGGATGGTGTAACGAGCACATCGGTGAATGAATTTTTGTTGTTGGGTTTTGGTGAGATGTGGGGGAATGGTGTTGTCTTTGAGGAAAGCGAAGGTTTCTTGATACCAAGGGGACTCGGGACCAATGAGAACACACACCATTTCAAACTCTGGTAGGTCATATGCCAGTATAAACAATTGCTCAACCAAGAACTCGCACTTTTGACTGTGTGCTGGCATTTGAAGGAGGGAGACAATGGTGGCTATTGCATTTGCAGCCCTATTGTTTGTTTGTGGGATTTGATCAAACTTGATTGCCGTGAAATGTTGCTTAATATCTTCAACCATGGTATGGTAGGGAAGGAGTTTATCATCTTTTTCCTGGTACTCATCATTGACTTGTTTTATGATGAGCTGGGAATCACCATAGACTTGTAACTCCTTTATTTTCCAGTGGATAGCCAAGTGCAAACCTGTGATGAGAACCTCGTATTCTGCTATGTTGTTGGTACATGCAAAGGCTATCTTGTATGATTTCGGGATGCCATCTCCTTGAGGTGTGACCAATAATATTCTTGCACCCGATCCATTTTGGGTGCAGGAGCCATCAAAGTATAGTCACCATGTGGAGGATGTAGTAACAGTCATGATGAACTCATCTGGTAATTCTATGAGAAGAGGATGGTCACCTGGAAGTGGAGCTTCAACCAACTGATCTACAATGACTTGTCCCTTGATTGCATTTCTATCCATGTATTCAATGTCAATCTCGCTTAAGAGCATGACCCATTTAGCGATTCTGCCAGTGAGAGAAGCTTTTGACAAGAGATATTTGAGTGGATCAATTTTAGCAATTAGTTTTATTTTGTTGTTTAGCATATAGTGTCAGAGTTTCTGTGTGCTAAACACCAATGCCAAACATGCTCTTTCAATGGGGGTATAATTGAGTTCATACCCTACCAGTGTTCGACTAATATAGTAAATGGCATGTTCCTTTCCTTGATCATCGGTCTGTGCCAATAATGCTCCCAATGCCACTACAATAGCACATATATACAAAATAAGGGGTTTTCCAGGAGTAGGCAGCATCAACACTGGAGGTGATGCTAGATATTCTTTTATTTTCTCAAAGGCCTTTTGGCATAAGTAGTCCCATTTGAATTTCATGTCCTTATGTAGGAGGTGTGCGAATGGATGGCACTTATCTGCTAGTTGTGAAATAAAGCATCTAACAAATTGTAGTTTCCCCTGGAGACTGCACAGTTGTCTAAGAGTTTTTGGTGGAGGTATTTCCATGATAGCTTTTACTTTTTTCGGATCGACCTCGATGCCTCTGCGAGAAACAATGAATCCTAATGATTTTCTCGATGTGACTCCAAACACACACTTTTTGGGATTCAGGCATAGTTTGTACTTTTCTAATCTTTCAAAGATCTGCTTTAGAATGGGAATGTGTTCTTGCCTTGTCTTATATTTTCCTAGTAGATCATCCACATAGTTCTCCATAATTTTGTGTAAGAGGTCATGAAAAATTGTTGTCATGGCACGTTGATATGTAGCTCCCACATTTTTGAGACCAAAAGGCATGACTCGATAACAAAAGGTACCCCACGATGTTGTGAATGTAGTTTTATGCTGATCCTCATCTGCAATCCTGATTTGGTTGTATCCAGAAAATCCATCCATAAGTGACAGCATCTCATGTCCTACTATAAGGTCCACAATCATATCTATATTGGGGAGCAGAAAATCATCTTTAGGACAAGCTTTATTTAGATCTCAAAAATCTATGTAGATGCGGATGCCTCCGACGGGTTTGCCAACAGGTACAATGTTGGAGACCCATTCAACATAGTCTATTGGTTTGATGAATTCTGCATCTAACATATTTTGGAGTTCCGCCTTAACCAGGAGAGCAATATGTGGGTGCATTTTGCGCAATTTTTGTTTTATAGGTTTTGCATCCGGGCGGACAACAAGATTGTGAACCACCAAGGTAGGATCCAACCCTAGCATATTGGCATAAGACCATGGAAAATTGACTTTTACTTTTGTAAGGAAGTTGATGAAATCTTGTTTCTCTTTTTCTGTGAGGGACTTAACAATGAGCACATTTTGTGGGATGACTTCGGTGCCCATGTTGATGCTATTTGTTTCTTCTATCAACAAATTCGATCTGTCTTGTGGAAGGTAACCAATGGTAGGGAGTTCAAGTCCCTCATCGTCAAGTGCCTTTTCCAGGTTTTCACTTTAGGATATGCCCTTTGTTTTTATTTTTTGCTCATCCAAAGGTGTCTCAGAGAGATTTTCACCTAGGGAATCATGTTTTTGGCTTTGATTATCTTTTTTGCGGCTAAGGGAATTGACCTGACTACCAAAGTATCCCTTTTCATGTAGTTGAATGCCCTCGACTTTGTTACAAATTTCTAGATTTCGCATTGTCAGGAGAGTAATGAGAGCATTATCATCAGCGCAGATGTCTAACGTGGGTTTGTCTCATTGTCCCCAGTCCATGAGTTCAGGATGGACAAGATTTAGCTCGTGTAAGGTGTGAGGGGGTATGGGGGAAATGGTATTGACACGAGTGTCAAAGAAGATATCATTTTCATATTCATAAGGCATTTCGTGGAACTCCTCTTCATCAGCACTTTCGATATCCAAAGAAAGACTAAGAGGGGCACCAAGGATAGTAATCTTAGGTACCAGGGTGTACCCCAAGCCTCTATTGTATTTGTAGGAGATAGGATTTATGGGTGCCTTTCTTCCTTTCTCCTCTGGTCCTAGGCCATGTCCTTTGTAACCCATTTTTTCCACTATGATTGATGCTTTTGGATACATCTTTTTGGATATTTTTGTTGGATCTTCATCCTCTTCCCGGTACAACCATGAAGAGACATCTGCTTCGAGGCTCTCCTCATCAAGTGGGCCCCATTGTTGGAAGGTAGTGTTTTGGCATTGCATGATTGGTTTTGGGTCCCTTTTGAGCTATTTCGGTTTGCCAAATGACTTAGGAGAGAGGGAGGTTTCCTATTAATAAGACATCTTCCAATTTGTATTCTCCACAACCATTGTCCAAGATCTTGATTTGATTATCCTATTGGGATGAAGTGGAGGCAATATTTGATGTGTTAGATGGAGGTGTTGGTGAGGGTCTATTTAGTGGGCAATGATACAGATGCTTCCCCTCTAATAGTTTGCAATATTGAAAAGGTTGGGGATCACCTTTGCTAGTGATCTCTCTTCCATTATAGGGGAATTTGATGCATTGGTGATAGGTGGAGGGCACAGCCTGCAAGGAGTGAATCCATGGTCACCCGAGGAGAATATTACAGGGGAGATCAAGATCTAGTAATTGGCATAGGGTTTCAATTGTAATAGGGCCCACTTGAAGAGGTAAGGTGATCATGCCCTTTGAAACCCTTTCTGCATCATCATATGCCTTTATGGCGATCCTTCCTGATATTTCTACCAAGTCCTCAGAAAGTTCCAATTATTTTATTAATTTGTATGTACATAGATTAAGTCCGGATCGCCCGTCTATCAAAATACGTTTAACCTTGTGTTTTTGGATAAGGGCTTCAATGTGCAAAGGTTTGTTGTGATCTTCATCTGCATGAGCATCTTTGGAGGTAAACACAAGGTGCTGCTAGGTAGCAAGGTTTCCAATGAGAGCTTGGAATTGAGTAGCATTGATGTTATCAGGAACGCGGGACTCAAGGAGGGCTTGTTCCAAAATTTCCTTATGTACAGGGGAAGTCTTGAGAAGTTCGAGAATGGAGATCTGCATACGGGTCTTCCCAAGTTGGTCCAGGAGGTCATATCGGCGAGTGGAAGACATGGGTGGGGGGTTTGGTGGGGGAGGAACTCCTTGGACAGTGACTTTGCCTTGGCATGTGGTTACATTACAGTCATTTTGGGAGGTGGAAGGCATGGTGCCTTGAATGACTATCCTAGCTGGATTTGGTTTGCTTTGGGGAGGGGGAGGGTTAACTCCTTGGATAGTTATGACGTTAACATGGTTGTCTATGGGTTTGATGTGAACTACTAAAGAGTCAAAGCCGGTTATGTGATTGGTGCAGTCATAACCCACTGCATTAGATGATGAGCCTTTTCCTTTATCATGCTTCGAGAAGGGTTCCTGGTACATTTTAAGTTTGTCATTGTTATTACTAGTTTTTGCATTTGCTACTTCAATCTCATCCCTATCAATGAGATCTTGTATGTAGATTTGAGCTTCATGCACTTTCGTGTGTCATGTCCCTTGATACTATGATACTCGCAATACTCATTCTCATTATACCATCTAGGTTTGGGTTGATTGGGGTCAAATGGATGAGTGATCAGAAAAACCACTGTGTTTGCTTGGACAAGTTTTTGAAACACCATTTCGATAGGCTCAACGAGAGGAGTGAAGTCTCTTGGAGCTCTGTTATTTGATCAGGGTGGTCATCCCTAGACTGAGACATTGTTGTGAGGTTTTTGGGTTTGATTTTGGTTGTTTTGGTTGTTGAATTGATGATTATTGGTGATGGATTTTGCAGGAGTAGCCATGGTTTGGACTCGCTTTGCATCAGTTACACCATCGTTGACCACATTTTTTTTTAGATCAGAATTATGGCTTGTCATTATGATAAGAGGAAGAACTTTGTGTCAATTTCTAGTAATGTTTAAAGGTTCCTTCCTCCAACAAGACACATTCGAGGGCAAGGCCCTTATCGGTCAGTTTTTGGAAGGATTTGATACATTGGGATGTGAAGGGTCTTGAAAGTTTAGGAACAAAGTTCTTTTGAAATAATTCAATTTGATGTTGTTCTGGCATGTCCTACTGGAATTTATTGATAAGATGTTGCCATCTTTGTAGGAAGTTGACGAAAGTCTCTTCGGGCCTTTGTTTTGTGTTACATAGGTCCATCATAGAAATGCCATTAGCCATGTTGTAAGCATAGTGGGCCACAAATTTCTCTGCCAAGTCTGGAAAGGAGACAATGGAGCCTTGTGGTAGAGATGAGAACCATGCCAGGGTGTCTCTTGTAAGACTCTTGGGAAAAAGTCTACAAAGATATAGGTCACTATAGGAGACTTCCTGACATAAGATGTGAAATTCTCAGACATGGTCACGGGGGTCTCCTTTGCCCTCATACTTGGTGAATTTAGGGATCTCAAATCCTAGAGGGTAAGGTGCAACTTATATAGATGGGTCGTAAGGACAAGGACAAAATTACTCAAAGGAGTAAGGTTTCCTCTTGTTAGTCCCTTCTTTCATGTCCTTGATGATATTTTTCATGTCTTGAATTTCCTTGATGAGGTCTTGTTGTGGATGTTGATAATGATGAATTGTATTTGCCCCAAGAATTGGATGAGTCAAGGAAGGTGCACCACCACCAATGTATTGATATGCTGAGGAGGCGGGAATGTGAGATGTGATGACCGATGTCACAGGGATTTGGGTGATAGTTGGTTGAGGTCTGCAAACTGTTGTGACGGGATTGAGTACGACTAGGATAAAATTTGCGACATTGTTGACAGGAAGGGAAGTTTGTGGAATAGGAATATGTGGTTGAATGGAAGGAGGTGGTATAGAAGTGTGTTGGATGATGGATGAGATCGGATTTGATAGTGGTAAGGTGGGATGGAAACCATGGTGGGAGGTGCCGCGGGTGGCAATGATTGAGCTTGGATGATTGATGGGGCTGCAATTGATTGAATTTGAGTAGCGAGTGCAACACTTTGTGTTGACGTAAGATCTACTTGTGGTTGTTGGCCGAGAGTGGATTTATCAAATTCAGGTGGAAGTTGAGCTCCATTTTCAAGGAGAGTCTTTAGAAGTGCAGTAGGATTGTGTTGGATGAAATTTTCAATCATCTCTTGGTTATAAGAGTCTGCTAGGAAAGTTTGCACTTTCGGGGAGAGTTCATCTTGGCTAACCATGTTAGGATTCTAGCTTTGATCTTGATTGCTAGGTTGCCCACTTTGTGTAGGATCTTGCGTGGGATCTTCATATAGGACACTAATGTTCGGCATGCCATATTGTTGTTCAACCATCTTTTTCTTTGGGGATCGAGTTGTGACCATACATGAATAACCTTAGAAAAGCTTGGAGGAGGAAATCTTTGATGAAAGGACTTAGCAAGACGTTTGTGGAATTTTGGATTTTGTCTTTGATGACAAGTGATTTTGTTGATTGGTGGGGTTCTTGGATTAGAGCCCGGATTTGATTAGGATTTGACACCTTAGTCTTTGGATGAGGATTTTAGGTGGTGGATGAAACCACAAGAAATGTAATGACCAAATTGGGTAGAATTTAGACCTCGGAATGGTGATTAAAAAGCCTCTCTTACACCGAGGGTTTACTAATGACCCTAAGAAAAGTAAAGACATGAGTTAAGAGTCTTGATCGACTCAAAAAGGATTAGGAAAAAGGTACTTGGAGATGATTCTTCTTCAAGCACGAGATCCAATTGATTAATGATGAGGTCTAAATGAAACTTCACAAGGCATGTAACCTTAACGTGAGGTTCAATTGGATTAGAGGATGATTGGATTTGGATTTTGATAATTGATTTAATAGTGGTGAGAGATTTATTTGGTGTGCTAAGTCCTTAGGAAATTTGAGGATGATTGATTGAGGAGGTATGATAGTGATGGCTTAGAAGAAACTTAATGACTAGGTTGTTCTTGGCATGAACATGACTCAATGGAGGATTGATTCGAATGGCAGGTTATATGAAGGGACACAACCACCCTGATTTGGATGATAGTTGGAACTTTAAAGGACAAATATAAACCTTGATGGAGAGCATGGACTCTTAGTTTCTCACTTGGGCTTATGAGACATGGGACGGACGGAGTTTGGACGCAATTTTGGACTTTGTGTGGGTAATGACTTGGACAATTGTTTGTGTCTTGACAAGTGTTTTTTTTTGTTGCAAAATGTTTGGGGATAGTGATGTGTCTTTAGTCTACTCTTGGCAAGTATGTACCAAACAAAGAAAACACAATGATCAAATGCATATTATCTCAAAGACACTCATGCTCATACACAACATTCTTAAGGCTGGCAAGGACAATAGTTATTAGATCCCAATTGGTTTCTCAGCTACGCCTACCTAGAGTGGACACTTAGGTGCTTGACCCCACTGGCTCCCCTCCACGACACTCACTTCTCTAGGGCAGCTAAGCATCAATTCCCATGAAAACTCCTCATGGTGAACTTTGTGTCTCTACTAAGGGCCATAAAGATATGGGTGGCTTCAGAGGTCCGACATCCTGCACCAATGACTAGAAGGTTTTTGGTCACTATGAACAAGGTGTTTAGTATGTCTTCCCATAAGGAACTACCCTTTGCAGTTGTGCAAGCACAATTGAGGCCTATAGCCCAACCAAGCACCAAGAACTTAGTAGTCATGCAAGTGTGATTGAGATCTCTAGGATCCTACTAAGCACCCAATGTGAGAGTGAACTCTTATATAGCCCCAACCATTGACCCTTTCATAGTTAATGGCCTATTTATTATAGTAAGTTGGGAACTCCAGGTCTGGATGTACTCACTTGGGTCATTCCCCTCTTACTTCTCAAAGAGCAAGTTGGGAGGGCAGGCCCGCTAGAGGTAAACATGTAATCAAACAAGAAAAGGTTGGAGGGTCTGGATTTCTGATCATCTAGCTAAACAAGAGCATACTCTCCTACCTTTACGCTTTTCTTAAAACACGTAAAACAATGATTCATTCCCTTTTAATTAACATCTAGGTGCCTAACTAAAAAAAATGCGAAATGTTTGGTTGAATCTGCTAGGCAACCTGCAAGAAACGAGATTAGTAGTTTTTATTTTTATTTTTGAGTCTTGGATGGTCGAATTAAAGTGCAAAACTAAAAAGATGAAAATTAGTCATAACTGTACTGCACATACAACACACATGCTGAAGTGCAATTAGCCATGCCGAAACGCTTGTGCAGGCGCTGAAACCTGAAAAATAGAAACCTGGCAGATGAGTGGGTAAAAATTTTGAAAATTTAAATTCAAATACTAGAGCAGGAATTGTATGAAATCGCTCATGCTCATGCTGAAGCACCCGCGTTCATGTCAAAACGACTGCGCAAGCGGCAAACAAATAGATAGATAGCAAATTTTTTAAATTTTAAATGGTGAGCGGGAAAAAAATTAAAATATGTCAGAGTGGTCGCGCTGGTGCACTAGTGCTCACACTGATGTGTCTGCGGTCTCGCCGAAGTAGGTTTTCCTGTCGCGCTAAACCCGAGTCACTCACACTGATTTGCAGTCTCTTGCGCTGTTCCGGAACCTGCATATCACAACTCACAAAAACTCACAAAAATATTAGTTCTTAGGGACGTGGGTCCCACCGGGCGTGTGAAAATGAAGAGGGGAAAATGAAGCAAGGTGGATTAGATTGTTAATATGCAAATCAAACACTAAAAACATAAGAAGATGAAGCATAAACCAAATCACATAAAAACAACATGAAGACATTGCTTATACCTTCCTACTTTACCTTCTCCTTCGGATGAAGCTTGACGAAGTGAAGGCGCCCTTGGATGATGCTCCACTTGATGTGCTTCTCTTGCTTGCTTGATGTGGATGGCTCTCCAAAGTTGTGCATAAATGAGATGGATCTTGAGGGATGATAGGGATGAGATGATCAAGTATGGATGGGAGATGATTTTGACATGATAAGGGTGCTAAGATGATTTTCCTAGACTCAAAAGGACATCATAAGATTACTAAGCTTGGAGATGAAGAATGAAGGTATGGAGTCCTCAATTTATAGGAAGAGGAGAGGAAAAATGGATGGCTAGGATGGATTCAAGATGAAGGGCTAGGATTGTTTGTGAGCTCACACAAGGCCCAAGAGAGGATGTGGAGACCAAGAGATATGCCTTAAAGGCATTTCTTGTCTCCACACTCCTCAAGGTACATTGGGAAGACTTCCCAATGTGCCTTGAGAAGAGCAAGGGATGTGACATTCCTTGAAGGATGGGGAGGAGGAATTGAAAATTCTCCAAAAAGGGATGATCATGGGAATTAGAGGAATAAGAAGGAATTAAAAATTCCTTGGGAGAGGGGATGTCTAGAGGAATGTGAGATTTTGAAAATCTCACATTCACCTAGGAAAAGAGTATTTAAAGCTAGTGGTTGGATGGAAGGGACAAGGAGTTGACTTTGTGGCTAATCATGATGATTAGCCACTAGCAACCCATTAGGAAGGGGATTAGAGGAAAGATTTGGTGGGATAGGATTTGTAGGAGGATTTGACTAGGAGAGAATGAGTGGAGGGAATTAAAAATTAGAAGAATAAGACTAAGTGAGTTTAGGGAATTTCTAGAAGACTTTATTAGGTTAATGATGAATTAGGAAGATGATTTGTAGGAATCATGTAGGTTAACTAATTAATTGAATTTAATTAGTTTAAGAGGAAGATTTGTGAGGATTTAATTTTTAGAAGAATAAAGAGAGAGATTGATTTATTAAATAAATCAATTACATACTATAGTGACAATATTAATCACAATTAATTAATATTGAGGAGAATTTGAATTAACATAATTAATTATGTGAGGAATTAAAAATTATTAAAATAATTATTTTTAAGTGTCTACAGTTTATGTAAGAGCCTTGCATGTTTGGAAGACTCAACAAGTTAACTTGTTGAAATAGATAAAGTCTTAAATGCATTTTGAAGACTTTCTTCTAGATTTGGAGAAGTGACTCCCCCAATTTTAGGGATGGGACATGATTAGGATAGGATTAGAAGGCTTCTAGAAGAATGATTAGGGGAATGTAGGATTTTTCAAGTGGGTGAGGGAAAATAGGTTATTTTGGTAAATTAAAATGATTTAATTTAGCCAAAAAGGGGATGCAACTTGCATTTGTAGGATTTTGCAAGTGGGGGGATTTTTAAATAAATTTTGATTTATTTAAATGCAAAAGGGATTTTAATTAAATATAAATTTAATAAAAAAGAGGAAAAGGGGATTTTAATTAAATAAATAAGATTTATTCAATGAAATGGCTAAGGGTACTTAATCAAACCTTATTTTAATTAATAGGTTAGGCTAGAGGAATGGATTTAATGAAATCTTTAATTTGATTAATAGGATAATTAGAAGAATAAGGATATTAATTAAATCTTAATTTAATTAATTAGAAGAATTAGGGATAATTAAATGAATAAAATTCACTTAATTCATTGTGCAACTTTTAGGTGTCTACAAGTAACACTAGAATTGACACGATTGATTTTGATTGGTTGCAGGAGGACTTGCCCCAACTAGAGTCTAGAGAGAGGTATCCCGTGACTTAGTGATTAGGAACATATTTGACTGACGAGTATAATGTTGTTATTGATGCGATGGGCCTAAAACATATGATGTATATGCCAGAGATCAAGATGAACACAAGACTGTTGATTGCTCTTGCAGAGAGGTGGCACTCTGAGACATGCATATTTCATTTGCTGATTGGTGAGATGTGAGTCACATTAGAGGATGTGTACATGATATTACAGGTGTTGATCCATGGGGATATCGTGATCTATGACTAAGAGTGAGATAAGGATACACTGAGACAGGTGTTCAGAGATCCAGATCTTGAGCTGAGACCAGGACACCTGAGCTGGGAGGTGATGGCTAGCAGTAGAGATACATCGACAACAGTGGTGGGAGGGATCATTAGTGGTTATTTGTATCTAGACAAGGTGACACGATGCTTGGCTATCAGATGGGGGCGGACATTAGAGATCCTACTCACAAAGAGGAGGTGGTTTGCATGGGGACCTTGCATATTGGCGCATCTATATCATGAGTTGCATCAGTTTGTGTTCCTCAGTGGTT
The DNA here is from genome assembly GCF_030272615.1 of Cryptomeria japonica. Lineage (NCBI taxonomy): Eukaryota > Viridiplantae > Streptophyta > Pinopsida > Cupressales > Cupressaceae > Cryptomeria > Cryptomeria japonica. The sequence continues at coordinate 473,039,138 of NC_081411.1, read as the reverse complement.
ATGGGTTGGGATGTGGGGTGAAATTTATATAGGTGTGGGCGTATGAGCACATAGCTATGATTAGGCCTATATATTTTAGGTTTTAGAGGCATCAGGAAGGCATAGGTTTACTTGTATAGCATGATCACTTCCCAACCACAAATTGAGAAGTTAGAGTACTGGTGTAGAGTGATAGATGATATAGATAGCGTTATATGGAGGCCATACTTAGATTGTGAGTCCTAGAAGGAGGATGCTACAAAGCTACCATTTTACTTTATGAGCAGATATCTGATTAGTCAGATTCCTTACATGTTAGACATGCACCTGATTGATAGGGTATGCAGACAATTTGGTAGACAGTAGAGGATGTCATAGGGTTCAGGTGAGTTTTTTTGGATGGTGAGAGAGTAGAGTCATTGGGGGCCTATTTTGTCATAAAATGTGGTCATGACACAGTTTGAGAAACTAGTGTCGATGCCTTGGGACATGTTGCCAGATATTATTGATGTTGGGATTGATGAGGAGTATACAACATATTTTGCAGTGCATCCATTTTTGAGACAAATAGATCTAGGTGAGCCCATATCCACAGAGGACGATGATGAAGGAGGTGGACAAAGGGATGAGGGGAGAGCAGAGGGTTTTGAGAGATGTGGGGAGGCAGGATAAGGAGGTAGACCATCGAGGCCACCTAGAGGGAGAGGGGGACAAGTCCTACAAATTCTTGGACAGATAAAGGGATAGGGACAGGGACAAGTACAAGGTGGATGTGGATAGGCCATCCCATAGTAGAGAGGACAGGTAGAGAGAGATGAGGGAGGAGAGGAGGAGGAGGAGGAGGATGAGATGCTCATGCTACAAGAGCTCACAGCAGGGTAGGTTGATGTGATTGACGATCTTGAGAGAGGTGTGACTCAATTGAGGCGATAACTGATATATATGTAGTGGGAGAGAGATGAGGCTATCTAGAGGTATACTGCTGCAGAGGATACCTTGAGGGTGCCTAGGGCAATAGTAGCAGGAGACACAACATCTGGGTTTGCCTTTTGTCTCCATGCAAAAGATGAGATAACCTACTAGAGGAGCCTGTACTTAGGTGCAGTACCTCTAGAGCAGGGAGTTATAGGAGAGCATCACGCTGTATTACCACTACTAGCAGGGATAGGAGGAGAGCATCTAGTGGCGGAGTCATGGGTCCTATTGGGAATCATTAAATTTGAATAATTTTAGAGGCCCATTTAAAATTTTTGCTCTGTATTTCCAAATGATTATAAAATGAGTCAGTTTGAATGGCCTAGTAGAGAGAGGGTAAAATGGAGCCAGTTGATTTTCAAAGGGTAAGGCTTGGGAAATGTGTCCTACACCTTTAATTTGGTTAATTAAGTGTTGTTCAACTTTCAAAATTCAGTTTGGATCAATTTATCAGGTACCCATTTTGAGGGGTGAGCTGAAAGTGCATTTTAGGTGTAAATGCATATTTTATTGAGTAGCCTACTTTGAGCTCCTATATCTTTTTCCTTGTTGATCATCATATTGAAATTCAAAATGGATTGAATTCTATGCATAAATGCGAGTAAGCATGCAAAATTTCAAGTCTTTATGAATTCATTTGCTCAGTTTAGCAAGCTTAATCCGTTTGCAGTTTGTATGGTTTGACAAGTCCCTGTTTCAGCTGCTAGTTGGAGCCCTGTTTTGCATAAGTGTAAAAGTTGCCTCAGTGAGTGTCATGTTGGAATGCTTGTTCCCGAGATATTTTTGGTATAAATGAAAAGCTATGTTTCCAGTTTCAAGCTCCTGCCAATCCGTTTGATCGGTTTTCAGGGATATTGTTGGCATAAATGAAAAGCTATGTTTCCAGTTTCAAGCTCCTGCCAATCCGTTTGATCGGTTTTCAAAAGGGTTTCTTAGGCCATCTGTTTCAGTGATCCATACTTTTATTGCTATATTAGTTAATGTAGCTTTTTTCATGAGCACACCATTTGCACCCAGTCATCCTTTTGGTCAAACTGAGTATTCAAAGATTTGATATGTACTTCAAGGTACCTATGTCTCAGATTTGAGGGTCTACGAAGGTCGTTTGATATTTTTAAGAAAGGCATCATGAGTTGCTTGCGCATTGACTTCATCAGGTCTGTAGTGCCGACAAAGCCAGTTGGTCATTTTTGATAATTAATTTCTCTTCACTCGGGATTCACCTTGAAAAACCGCTAGGTAGAGTTCATGCTTGTATATCAAAGTACACGCTTGTCAGATGGCGAGGTCCAGAAAGGTGTTTTGACCGGTTTGAAAATTATGTCTTCACGATTAAATGCGAAAATGTGGCACAAGTGCCTAAAAGTTGCAAAACTCAATTTAATGATCTGAAAATGGTGCCAATCGATTCCAGAGGTGTGTTTAAGGTTCCTAAAGCATAACAAAGGTTAGTTGCATGAAAACAATTTTTTTTTAGTCGGACCCACTTTGGGGCCCGACCTAACTCATGCGCGTGCATTAATTTTTTATGGCAAAAATGTTCTTAGTGCATGACTTCATGATGCATAAAGATACAGAATTGCATAGTAATGCTACTATAACTTCTTGTTGAATACTCTAGTCCTGGTATGGAAGGGGAAGAGATTGACATGGTCAATGAGACAATTCCCAATATGGAAAAGAGTATAATTTTGGAGAATAGAGAAGTCCTTTTATACTCTGGCAATAGACAACTTACAAAAGAGTTTCAAGTAATGCAATTGACAGGTGTATTGCCAAATAGTTGTGTGGCGTGATTACCATTTTAACTTTCTGCAAATTCAATTGGCAGCCACCACCATTCATCCTCCCCTACATTGGAAATGGAGAATGCTATTGAAAAAGCATTCAAAAACTACAACAAGTGCACTTGGCAAGTGAAACTTAGAAAATTCCCCTCTGCGTGGATGGCCAAAGGGCAGCATTGAAGCCTCAAAGTAGATGCAAACCGTAGTCAAACCCTCCCCTGTGTGCTAGACAAGAGGAAAGGTGCAGTAGGTAATATGTTGTGGGAGTAAGTTTTTAAAAAAAACTTCAACAACAAGAGTAAATCCCCCTCCACGTGATGGCTGAAGTGGTTGCAGATTGTAAAATGTAGAAACTTCCAAGTGATGAAACCTAGCAAATACCAGTTTAGCTCCTGCGTGGCATGATAAAGGAGGAGCTTGGGTGAATTTTCAAATACACATAGGAAAATGTGGAGTTTGAAAACAAAGAAGCTTTCAGCCATAGTGTGGTGACAAATTTTATTAAAGTTCCAAACAAAGGCATTTTATGACAATTTGGAAAATGCAATGGCTGTTGTAAAACCCACACTCCAAAGACATTTCCAGCATCCTCAATTCCCCGCAAAGAACATGGTGGTGAAGGTAATTTAGAGGGTTTTCAAAGAAAATGGAAATGGAAGGTGTAAAGCCAATGTCCATGACCTTGTCAGCATCTTCCCATTCCGTGGAAATGGAGGAAGGCAATAAATAAAAGGAAGCCTTTAAGCGAATGCAAAAATTCCATTAAAAGTCTTGGAAAACCTTCAGAAAAGTATATATATATATATATATACGATATGACTCATTCCTTGGGACAACTATATGTATGTGTTCCTATGTGATGTTCTATATGCTTTTATGATGCTTATGATATGGATGCAAATATGTACATGTTTTGTTATGATGTTGTAATGCTTATGATGCTTAATGAGATGGATATGTACATAATGGAATCCAATTTATATATGTATGCTATGTATGATGTAAATGTAAAATGCGAATGGATGTATGCTTATTATTTATTTACATGATGAAAATGCATGATGTATATTTTTATCTTTTTATGTCTTATATGAGAATGCAAATGCTTATATTAAATACTAATCAGTGGTGTGTGCAGGATGTGATGGTATTGTGATATCTATATGTATGCATGAAATGAGATATGCTAACATGCGATAATTCAGATGCAGACTACATGAAATGTAGATATTTTTGGCGTGTCATTATACTCAATCATGTAATAGTGAGCTACACAGAATCTGGAAAGGATGATGGAGGATGATCAGGAAAGGGGGATGGAAGGTAGAAGATAAGAAAGTGAAAGAGATTCTTGTGCTATCATCATCATTGAGCTTTATTATGGAAAATAGGTTACGACAATCAAGGTTTGTGTTCGACCTAGAAAGTCATCGTACCCGTTTGCATGGAGATCGGATAATCACAAACAAGGAATGCCCCAGTTCATACTAGACTCATAATGTCCTCATATCCTCAGACAAGCCATAACATTACTAAGAGACAATCCACAAATAACAAAATAGGTGAACATATCCCATCCTCGACTTTCTAGTCAAAGACATCCTAGAGATAGAATATCTAGTCAGAGACATCTTGGAAAAGCTAAAAGACATGTCACCAAAAGATAAAAAAAAAGAAAACCAAGACTTGACACCAACACCCAATGAAATCCACAAGTTATTTGTGTTTCTTGCCACATATGTTAACATGTTTGATTTGGTCACATTGTTGTTATCCTGATAAAGGACAGATAATTCTGAAAAACCCCGTTGTTGCCAAAGTCTGCTGAAATATTTGATTTGTTGAAAGTCCTTTGCTACTTGCGTCTCATTTCAAACTGACTGAATCCATGAAACTGACACCTTTATTTCAAAGAAGAATGGATCTTTATGGTGGATTTGCGATGCAAGTGATCTTTTATTATGAATTATGCACGAAAAGAAGGAGGAATGAAAAGATGATGCTCCTCAAAACATGCGATGCTCAAGGTACTACTTCCTTCACTAGATTTAGGATTTTGCCCCAGTTACAGATTGGACCTGATTTATTATGGAAGGAAAAGGTGAAAAGGGAAGTTTATTATGAATGGCTAACCAATCTTAGGTAGATCAATAACAAGCCATGATGGGAATGGGTAAATTTATTATGGACGGATAGGTTGTGAATGTGTGCAAAGTGAAAGGATGAGATTGAATCTTGAAGGAGGGAGGAGCAATGTCTACACATGGCACCGGTAACCCAGTTTTCACCATGGTACTTGCCTAGGGCACCACCGAAGTGATTTTCACCGTTGGATGGATTTATTTCTCTTTACTTTTTTTATTTTTTCAATTTTTTGTGTCACAAGGCACCTGGTTGCCCGGTTTTCACTAAGTAACGATTTTTCTCTTTTTATGATTTTTTTGTATTTTTGATTTTTTTATGTATTTTTTATATTTTTTTGATTTTTTTGATTTTTTTGTATTTTTGATATTGGGATATTCTAAAAAACTATGTGTAAAAGCTAAGAAGGTGCATGGTATTGATAGGATCTTCCAAAGATTCTCTATTTGGTGTTGAGAGTTGATATGCACCTGATCCATAGACTATTGTGATGATGTAAGGACCAAGCCAATTTGGTTTGAACTTGCCCTTATCTTCTCCGTCTTACTGATTTTTAGGATTTTCTGTGAGAACTAAGTTACCCACCTTAAATGTGTGTGCCTTTACCTTATGATTGTAGTTGCTACATTCCCTGATTGAATGATGTGTTGCTCCATTTATTATCTTCCTTGATGAAGGAACTAAGGTATAATTACTAATGTGTGAACTGCGTAGGCCTATATGCATGTCACCTAAAGAAGTTTGGGCATCCCTGACAACAAAGTCCTTTGAGAAAGTTCCATTAAAGGTCCATTGATATCATGTATCACCAAAATGGGATGTATGTGTGGAACAAGTGGATGAGTTATGAAGGCTTATGATTGTGAAAATAAGTGAAAGTAGGATGGCATGATGGAGGCTTAGGATCAACAAGTATATCTTTTGACTTGAAATTTTAGAACTTTTGCCCCCAGTTATTTAGATATTAGGGGAGATCAACTCTTGTTCTTTTTCCTTCATAGGATTTTTATTCTTGACTTTTATTTTCATAGAGTACAATAGGTTTTGATTTTCATTTGGACTAAAGGACTTCTCTTTATGTTTTACTTTTGGATTTTTTCTTTCAAAGCTTGATTTTTGATCCCCGACGAGTAAGGGCTTTTGTAATTCTTGTTGATCCAAGTCTAGGAGTGGAATGGAAATGGAATGAGTGGATGAAATGGTAAAACCATATGAGTTCTCAAGAGGGCTAGTGACATATTCAATAGATTCTTCATTGGAACCACTCTTAGGACTATTGATATCAAGAGCTTCTTGCACCACTAGAGGATATTTGCATTCAGACTTAGTAGCCACAACACTAGGTGGTTCACACCCAATTCCTTGGCATTGCAAATTGTTTGTAGGTTTTTTCTAGTGACTAAATGTCTTAGAAGATAGTGGGTGTTGATCAACATGAAATATATACTCACCACATCCCATGTCTTTAACCTTGAATTTTTCTTTGAGCTCTGCTTGTTTTGAAGTGGAAGGTTTTAATGATTCTGGATCCCCATATGTTGATGATGGAGTTGCTTCTTTAGTTGTTGGAATTATCGTCTATGATCTTGGTCACAATTTGTTGCAATATATGAAGGGATTTAGATCACCTTTGACTGTCACTTCAATTCCATTGTGAGGAAATTTTATGCATTGATGATATGTTGATGGTACTGCTCTCATTTCATTAATCCATAGACATACCAAAAGTATGTTGTATGTGAGATCCAAATCAAGGACTTGACAAACCACATCCTTGGTTATTGGTCCAACACTTAAAGGTAGGGTGACTATTCCTTTGGATGAGCGTTCTTCATCATCATATGCTTTTATGGTGATCTTGTTCTTTGGATTCACAGTTTGTTCAAAATATCCCAATTGTTTAATAGTGTTTAATGTACAAATGTTCAAACTTGCTCCTCCATCTATCAAGACTTGTTTGATGCAATTTTTATGGAGAAAGGCTTCAATGTAGAGAGGTGCATTGTGTGGTTGTCATATGGATGCATCATCAACTTCTGTGAATGTAAGGCAATGTGGAGTGGAAAGGTATCCCACCATGGCTTGAAACTGGTCCATGTTCAAATTAGTGGGTACAAAGGTCTCTCTTAATGCTTTGTCAAGAATAGACTTATGTGAAGGGGATATACACAAAATCTCAAGGATGGAAATGAGGGTGAGTGTCTTCCTTGACTGGTCTACTAGATCATACTCATTCTTGGTAGATGATGAGGCTGTGGTCTTGGATGGAACTCCTTGCAAAGTGACTTTACCTCAATGGGTTGTGACATTACATTCAGAGGTTTCATCTTTAGAGGATGAAGAAGATGGTCCAATGCCTTTTTAAACAACTTTACTCCTTTGGGTAGAACCTTCAGTAGTTTTTTCCTTTATGATAATGGTAGAAACATAATTGTCCATTGAAATGTGGTTAACAGTTGAGTCATAATCATAGGACATCTTAGTATAATTGGCTTGATTATTTGTTTTGGCTTTTCCTTTATTATGTTTAGGGAATGGCTTCTTAAACATTGCATTATCCTCATTAGATGTGTGACCATCAACTTCTATGTTGCCCTTGTACATAAGATCTTGTATAACATCCTTTAATCTGTGGCAATTGCTAGTTTTGTGTCCTTTGCTCTTGTGATATTCACAATACTCATCATCATTCCACCACGCAGGTTTCACTTTTGGTTCATAAGGTGGATTATCTGGTAGTGTTATGAGCTTGTTTGAAACTAATTTCTTGAATGTTGTCTCAATTGGCTCTCCCAATGGAGTGTATTTCCTTTGAGCCTTTGATAGACTTTGAGTATTCACTTGATTGTTCACATTGGATGAGCTTGCACCGGGGAAAGTCATTTTTGGTTTTACAACATTTGAATCTATATAAAGTATTATCAATGATAGTATAGCAGGATGACTAATGGATAAAATTTCTTTTCTGATTGTGGGATGGGTCTATGGGAAGGATATTCTCCTTTAAGCATTGATAAGTTTGGCTATATAAGGATTAATTTATTCCAGATATATGGAAAATCATGTGGGTATTCTAGGATTCAATAGTAGGATGCAAGGTATCTTCCACCAGTAATTTGTAATGTTGTTGATTCTCTTGGTTCTGCAAAAGAGATGCTATTGTAGCCATTGTATCTGCCGCATTATTCTCATTTCTTGGGATCTGAGTGAATGATACTTCTTCAAAGTGCTCTTTAAAATCTTCAACCAACTATTTATAGGGCATCAACTTGTCATCCTTGGTTTGATAATCATCATTTATCTGGTTGATTATGAGATGTGAATCTCCATAAACATGTAATTACTTGATGTTCCATTCAATGGGCATTTTGATCCCAATGACCAATGCCTCATACTCTATAGTGTTGTTTGTGCATGGGAATCACAATCTATATGATTTTAGAATTGTGTGGCCTTGAGATGTTATGAACAAGATTCCAACACCTGATCCATGCTTTGTATAGGAGCCATCAAAGTATAATTCCCAAAAAATTTATGCTAACTCTCAAAATGTCTTTGGATCTTGCAGTGGTACTTCAGCTAAATGATCAGCAATTACTTATCATTGGATAGCTTTCTGATCAACATATTCTATGTCAAACTCACTTAGTATCATAACCCATTTGGCCAATCTACTTGTCAATGTTGGCTTTCTTAGCAAATACTTCAAAGGATCTATTCTTGCTATCAATTTCACAGAATGAGTCAACATATAATGTCATAATTTCTGAGTTGCAAATACAACTGCTAAGCATGTCTTCTCAACTAATGTGTATTTCAATTCATAGCCTACAAGTGTTCTGCTAATGTAATATACTTCTCTTTCTTTTCCTTCTTCATCATGTTGTGCTAAGAGAGCTCCAAGTGATACATGTATTACTGAGATGTAAAGTACCAATGGTTTTCCTTTGATTGGTGATACTAGTATTGGAGGATTTTCCAGATATTCCTTGATTTGCATGAAAGCTTCCTCACATATATGTGTTAGTTAGATGAGAGGGGGGGGGGTGAATCAGATAACCTCAATAATGATTACTCTAATCAGATTCAACCTCGGTAGCATTTACTTGATATGAAACTTATGATTATAAATCATTCAAACTCATAAACAGATAAACATGAAACATTAAATCACATTTGACACCAAATTTAATGTGGAAACCCTAATAGGGAAAAACCACCGTGGGATTTTGGACCCACAAGAAAATATACTCTTCTAGAGTATGCTCGGTTAAAAGCAAATCCTTTTAAAGATTACATACACATTGCTAGATGTGACCCGGTCAAGGGATTTCCCTCAGATCTGTTAGAATCTTCACTTTGTTAGAAGTGACCTTGTCAAAGGATTTCAAACACTCATTCAGAATGTTACCTTCCAAGAGGATTTATAAAATAAGACTGTTAAGTCCACTCGGTTAAGAGATTTCCTGTCACTTACAAACATAAATAATAGTAATAAAATATATCTGCAACTTCACATCTAAAATGTTAAAGCAGATTCTATGTGCTCAATATGCTCAATATAATGTTGTCATAAGACTTATCTTTCTCCTTGTTGGGCTTCTCAATCCGTTCTTCAATCAGATCTTCAATATTCTGTACTAGGTAATCACCTCTGTAGAATCATTGTGCTTCAGTTTGCCCACATTCTTGTTCAACAACATTACTCTTTATTTATAAGCAATTCCCAACCGATTAATCTTAGCCATTAGATCTTCAAACTTGACTAGGTTCATTGTATCCTTCGATCTGAAATACATTTTATCTTGCCTTGAAACTTGTATACCTTTCTTGGTACTTGTGCTCGGTTAGGACCGTTCAATCTGTGTTGTAGATCTTACTCTTGAATTTTAATTGCCGTTGATCCTTAACAAACTTCTTGCACGACATTCCTATCTTCAATAAACCTCCAGCTCATTGGCATCCTTCATTAAATAATGTATACACTTTATTTAATGCATTTTGTTACTGCTCGGTTGATACTCGGTTAATACTAAACTTTACTCGGTAGACATTCTCTTCTCGATGACTTTTTCATTCATTAACTGACATCGGTAACCTTGGAGTTTACTGACTAGCTCCTTGCTTGGTAAAATATAATAGTATCAAACCTTTACTCATTCTATTACATGAAATCTTTCCCCCTTCTTGTTTAGTCTTTGAATACATATATATAGGATATCAAAACAATCAAAACATCATAATCTCATCACTGTCAAACTCGGTAATAGTTGCCCATTGAATAACTTATTGCTCCCCTTCATTTTCACATTCTTTCTGTGTCACTTACTGACATCTTTATACTCATCAAAACATACTTTTTAAGATATGGCAACATCATACTGAATCAGAAAATCAATTGCTTGATATCAATGACAAAATAATAATATTAAGACAATAATCATCCGTTATAAATTATATCATTCATCTCCAACAACCTTGTCAATATCTTCAACCATCAAACTTATTGTAATGCCAACAATCTCCCAACTTATTGTAATGCCAACAATATGATCCCATTTGAATGCAACATTCTTGTGTAATAGGTGAGTGAAAGGATGACATCTATCTGCTAGCTAAGAAATGAACCTTCTGATTGACTTCAATCTCTCTTGTAGAGAACGCAACTAGCTTATGTTCTTAGGTGACTCCATCTTCATGATAGCTTTCACTTTTTCAGGGTCTACTTCGATTCCTCGAGCTAATATAATGTACCCAAGGATTTTTCCAGAGGTAATGCCAAATGCACATTTCTTTGGGTTTAATCTTAACTGATATTGTTCAAGCCTGTCAAAGATCTTGCTCAAGATATTCAAGTGTTCTTTCCTTTTATGAGATTTTGCAAGTATCTCATCTAAATAGTCTTCCATTATTGTGTGCATCATGTCATGGAAAATTGTTTTCATGGCTCTCTAATAAGTTGCTCATGCATTTTTAAGCCCAAATGACATGACATTCCAACAATAGGTACCCCATGCACAAGTGAATGTTGTTTTCTCTTGATCTTTAGGGGTGTTTTCTATTTGATTGTACCTCAAGAATCCATCCATTAAGGAGAACATCTCATGACCTGCTGATAAGTCTACAATTATATCAATGTTGGGAAGTGGGAAATCATCTTTAGGACATGCCTTGTTCAAATCTCTGAAGTCGGTGCAGACTCATGCAATTTTACCTAGTTTTGACATTGGCACAATGCTTGAGACCCACATCTAATAGTTTCTTTAGCTCTATTTTGACAAGGAGAGTGATATGTGGGTGCATCTTCTTTAGCTTTTGCTTAACTGGTTTCACTTTTGGATCTATATTGAGATGGTGCGTGATAAGATCTGGATCAAGTCCTAGCATGTCTGCATAGGATCAAGCAAAATTTATTTGTCTTTGTTTGAAGAACTCTATGTAGTCTTTCTTTTCCTCATCTCATAATGATACAATAGGATGAAGGACCTTGGTATCCTTTGGTGTGCCAATGTTTATTGCTTTTGTTGGCTCTATCAATATGGCAGATCTCTCTTGAAAACCTTTCATCTTCCGGTGTCTCAAGGAGGTTTTCTCCGTCAGATACGTCCTTTATTTTTCCTCGACTAATCTAGTGTTGCCATGAAATGGTTTTCAGCACTAGGTCTTTTTCCTTGTTTTATTTCAATTTTGTGATTGGACAGTTTGGCACTCTCATGACTGCAAGAAGTGTTACTTGATTCACTGGTGAAATATATCTTAGGTGTGATTGGTTCAATGACATTTTAAGATATACAACTAAATCATGATCATTAGAAAAGACATCCAATTCAAGGTTTTCTAAGTTGTCCCAATCAATCAGTTCTCGATGGAGCATGGGTAGGTCAAAGTCTTTGTCAATGCTAGGTATTTCAATGTTCATGACGTAATAGTCATAATTTGGCGTTGAATAGGTGATGTGATAGATAGAACTCTCTTGAGGATAATCTCTCCCAAGTTCTCTCCATTTAGCTCTAATGAAGTCAGGATGGGTATTTTGTGATTCCCTCTTTAGTGACTTATCAAATGACGTTTGTCCCTCAAACAAATGAATTATATTGACACATACATCTTTGGTACTATAGGTTCCCTCTGGGTCAATTTCGTCAAATTCATTTGTGGCTTGAAGTTGACATACTTGTGCACATGGTGTAGTGAATTTTGTTGCTATTTTCTTTGCTAGTGTAATGTCGTAAATTGTACACCCCTGCTAGGGTAGTACAATTCTATGCTTAGTTTAGCACCCACCTTAGTGTGTTTGCATCTTGCATTGTAATTTCCCTTTAAGAATTTAATTAATTAATTAATTAAATTAAATATAAAATCATATTTCATCACCCCCCACATCATAAAATTGGGCCCTTTACCCTAAGTGTGCCGCTTTTTATTTTATTCCTCCAATAAATCATTAAGTAATAAACCCTAATTATGTCTTATTTCGACCTTTAAGGCCCAATTTCATATATCAAAACATCTCAAAATCATCTGAAACTTTGGGATTCACTCTAATATCATCATATCTAATGACCCTAAAAAATTTAGTGAAAAGTTGGTCAGACTGTGTGCAAGTGCAACATGGTCCCTAACATTTTTCCCGAAATTTTGGGAGCATAATTCTATGATATTATAATGCTTAACCCCAAGAAATTGGTGTGAAATTAAAATCCTAGATCAACCTAAAGATATAATTAAGATTCAGGGTTTCATACATAAGAGCTCTCTTTCTTCATTTGAAGGAATCTAATTGAAGATCTAATCTAAGGGAGGGTTTTTTTTTGGCGAAGCCTTCTAGCGATCACAAGGAGCCTTCTATGGAGTGAAAGAGAAGCTTATTTGGAGTCTTCAACAAAATTCATCAAGCATTCATCAAGTATTCATCAAGTATTCATCATCAATTAGGAGACTTGAAGACATTCAAGAATAATAGGAGATCAAGTGGCTTATATCTCTCCCTTGGGGATTGGTATGGTTTCATGTTATTTTCATGTCTTTGTATGAGATTCGTTGCACTTATTTTCATATTTAAATTCATGCTTTAGATAATTTAGGACATTTTATTTGGAGCATTCTCATTTACATTTACATTTATATACATTTAGGGTTTACTCTCCAAAGCGTAGGGTAGCTCTAGTTTCTTATCTTTCTCATTTTAGGGTCTTGCACATACACAAGATTCATGAACACACTATTTTACTATACAAATCGTCTATTTTTTGAAGTGGAAATCACCAAAATAGGGGTTTGACTAAAGCAAAACCCCATATAGCCAGCCAAAACCCTATTTTTAATTGCAGGTGCAGGTATAGGTACCCAAAAGTCTCTCAAGACCACTGAAAGGCATAAGGACTGTTCTAAAGGCTTAGATCTGTCCCAAAATCACCAGGGACAGGGGCATGGTGCCCTGGTCCCCCCACTTTTAGGTGATTTTCAGTAGGGTGGAAGCTCAAAACATCAGATTTGCAGGCCTTTAGTTGCAACTTTCTGTTAGACAAAACAAGACCAGGGCGTGGAACCCCTGTCCAGGTCAGTTTGGCTCATTTTTAAACACCAGGTACACATTCAAATTCCTCCCCCTTCTCTGCTTTCTGTAATTTAGTTTCAGTCTTGCAAGTTTATGCAATTTCAGTTCATATATGCTTCATTGTTCATCTCCTAGTCTAGTTGATCAGTCACACCCTATTTTTCACATATTCTCTTCATATACAACAATATTAATCTTTCTCACAAGAATTAGCCAAAGTGAGCTATCTCCCTAGGCTCTTTCATATTCCCAATGTGTTGGCAAAAGTGGGATTAGGTCCTAGTCACCCAGTCTTGCCTTTTCCCTACCATATTTTGGTGAGCCTGACGTGAATCCAATCTTCTTTAATTTTGATTTATGTTATAAAACCTGAGTGTTTTTTCTATTTCAAATTCAAATTTACATTTACAAGTTTCAATTCCTTGCAAATTTAGAGGTCAATTTTGTTAAAACCCTAATTTTTCAATTCAAAATTGAACTTATGGATAGCTTAATTTTGATGATTAATTTCAGATCTAATTTAGGAACACATTTCACTCATAAATTTCATTTTCTAAATCAACATTGAGAGTTCTTGCATTGGTTAATATTAAAAATTTCCTTCTATTTTACATATGTTATCATTTGAAAGAGGAAAATTGTTGTCATGATGCATTCATTTCATAAATGTGATAATGGGTTAGCTTCCCTTGCTTCAATTTTTCCATCTCTTAAATAACTTCCTCCTATCTATGACAACATTTTAGTGCCTAAAATATTTGTTTCCAACCCCTTCAAAACTCTCCCATGCTCTAAAGATCAATATTTGAAGAGTGATCCTGACAATTCTCCTAAAACGTGCCCTTCCCATCTAGCTATCTTAGAGGAAGAGGATGATATCATAATTGCCTTTCTTAATGTTACTTTACCTTCTTTATATTATGCCTCTCTAAGTGAAAAGGTATTGATGGACATTGACTTATCTTCTCCTAAATTTGGTCTTACCAATGGGGGCATGTTACTTCAACAAGAGGTTATGCACACTTCTTTCAAAGCTCTCCTTCCTAAGCACAAATCTTTGGAGAAAGATGTTCATCTCCCTCATAAATAATACTCCCCTCATGAAGATAATTTTGTGCAAGAAGATGGTATTATTCATACTTTTCCTAGTGATAGAATTTCCTCTTTTGACTTCAACAAAATTCCCACTAGAGATGATGCATTAATGAGAAATGCTTCCCCTTGCCCCGAAGCTTGTCTTACCTATAAAGATGCCTTAGAAAAAGAAGATGAAATCATAATCAATTTCCTTAATTCTCTCTCCCCTAAATATCCTATTGAAGACATTTTGGGACAAGAGGATGATTTAAACACATGTAGTGATTCTCTCCCTCCTAAGGATGAAGAATTAATGAACAATTTTATCCCTTCTCCCAAAATTGGCAATAACAATAAGGACATCTTTGTGCAAGATATTTCTAATTTTTTTTTCAATGACCTCACTATTTGGGATGAACCATTAGAAGAGGGTGTTGATTATTCTCTACCCTATGAGAGTTACCCCTTTGATAGCATCTCACCTCTCATGGATCTCAATCATTCTCCCTCTGAAGGTAAGACATCTCCTTCTCCCCAACTAGGTTCTACTCATAAGGATACCTTAGTTCAAGAAGAGATGGTTAACATCTCTTTCAAAGGTCTCCCTCTCAAAGGTGAAACTTTAGACAGTAATGTTGATCCTTCTCCTAGAGAGTCTATTGAACATGTATATCCTTTGATGATAAAGGATGACATGACCTTTCCTACTAATAATATTCCTTCTAAAACATCAATGCCTACTCCTAGTCTACCTCCTAAAATTAATCTTATTCATGATAACATTATAGTGCAAGAAGAGACTATCAAAAATTCTTCCAACAATCTTGTCCATTCTTCTTCTAAAATTCATAAGGACACCTTTGATATTCCTAAACCATCCTCAATCAATTTGATACATGTGAATGAAACATCGAATAAACCCCTCTTCATAGTTCAAGGTGATTGTCCTTCTCAAAATTCCCAATGTAAGCCTATCTTAGTGGTTCAATGTGGTTATGCTAATCATTCTTTTTGTACTCCGGAGAAACCTATTATTACCGTGTAAGGAGGTTAGCCTACTAAGAGCCCTTATGAGTATGCTAAGAAAATCACTAAAGAGAGCTCTCATGTGGTTGCTCATACCTATAACACAAGAAACAATAGGCAACCTAATCCTCTTCCAGTTACCCCAACTTCACTTCCTCCCTCTCAACCTACTCTTCCACAAGCACCTTGTATATCACAAACTCTTAGTAAGGAGTATTATCTCATTGAACAACTTAAAGCTACTCCTGCCAAGATTTCCATTTGGGATTTGGTTTAAAATTCACTTGCTTATCATGAGATATTACAAGATTGTTTGAAAAACTTAGATGTCCCACCTGAAGTGACACCTAGTAACATGGCTTCTTTGATTGATCCTACAAGCAAACCCAAAGCTCAAATTGCATTCACACAAGATGAGTTACCTTCTCATGAAATCCAACATCGATATGATCCTCTTATGATTGTGGTTATTATCAACAATTATTCTATAAGATGTGTTGGTATTTTGGTATGGTTTTGTCATTGATGTCAACACCTACTATCACTTATCAACTCTGGCACTTTGAAGAATTGGTAATGATCACTGGCATGCAAGTGACTTATGCACAGTCACCAGTTTCTGATACACTGGCAGGATATAATGTTCACCAACACTTGGAATGATATGGAAAACACCTGGTTATGTCGAAGACATCATTTGGACACTTTGTCTTGGAGATTTGTTCATTGGCATATTTGTATTAGCATATTTGCTGTTACTGACAAATAGGTCCAAGTCATACACCGGTAGGCTTATATATTCCAGATCAGCATGGCACACTATGGAGATGTTTTATTATTGTTGTAAATGCATCAAGCCGACATGTTGAATTGGTTATTGCATCGGGTATTGTTTTATTTGTACATTGATTTTATTGTAATATCCTTTAGAGCCGACCTACTAAAATTGGTCTTAGGTTATGATATAAATGTAAGATCTTATTTGTAAGATCAAGTGTGAAATGTGAAGGAAGAAATAATTTGGTATATGCGAGAATAAGCAGAGTTTTACACATAGACATCATTTGAAGGTGAAGCAAGGCTTTTGTGAAGACAATCAGAACTACATCGGTACTGAATCCACCATAGTAAGATACTATTTTGAGCAATACATCCTTATTGGATTTAACCATTCAATTGTAGTCAGTGTGACTCCTATTTGTGTTTGAGAAGTGAGCTCTAGGCATTTGGCCTTTCTGCATGTGTAGACCCCATTTGTATACACATACTATCTGCAATAGTATCATGTGATTGTGGGTAAGGTTTCCCACTGTGGTTTTTCCCCTTACAGGGTTCCCACATACAAATATTGGTGTTATGTGTTGTGGATGTTATTGTATTTTTATTTCATGCTTTAATCTTGACCAGTACTATAATTAACTGATAAAACTGTCTACCGGCATAAAAGTTTGGTTTATCGGTATTAAGCATTAAAGTTGGTTAAGTTGTTTTGGTTTGAATTTATTTGATAATTGATTTACCCCCCCTCTTAGTTGTCCTCGCGACCTAACAAGATGAACCCTTGTGGAGATGAAGCCTTGTGGATAATGGATCTGACCTTAATGTTTGTAGTGTGGACTTATTGGATAAGATTAATATGGACCATTCTCTCATCGAACTTGCTTCTATTTCTATTTGAGGCTTTGATAATGTTGCTAAACAATCTTTAGGTATCATAACCTTGCCTATTAAGGTGGGTTCTATTACTTTATCTACACCTATTCATGTCATGACTGGTAATTTGACATATAACCTTCTATTATGGAGACCATGGATTCATAGCATGCAAGCTATCCCCTCAACTTTGCATAGGCAAGTCAAGTTCATTTATTACAAAAATATATACACCTTGTTAGCTGATACCAATCTTCAAGATCCATTAAAAGATGGATCTTCTTGTTCAAATAATTCCCCTTCTTCTCCCAATCCTCCTACTTCTTCAAATATATCTATTTCCTTTAATGATCTTGTTCCTTCTAGTACTCCTGATTCTTCTACTCAATCGAAACATCCTCCCAAATATATCTTTTCTCCTAAAGGAGTGCTCTCAGATTATGATTGAGGATCTCTAGAATTTAACACTACTTTTACAGGAGAGTATAGAGTATATTGGAAAGAGTCTAAGACTGAGAGGGAGAAATCTAAGGAGGAACCTAAAGAGCAACCCACTTTGTCTAAACAACTAAGTAACAACTTTGTGGCTACTTCTAATTAAAATAATTATTAAAATCCTTCCTCTAATTCATATAGCACTAAGACCTATGAGGTGCAACCATCTCTTTCTAATTTGGCATCCCTTTATGGTCATGGTTTTCACATTTTAGCTAAGAGTGGCTATGATGGCAATGACTGTGGTGCAAATGAACAAGGAATTAAAGTTCCTTTAGAACATAACACACATGAAACTTCATTTGGACTTGGATATAATCCCTCTAAGCCCACCAAAGCATCTAAAATACCATCTGTCAATGTGAATTCTATATTTAGTAGTGATGATAACCTCACCTCAATTAAATCATCTTCTACTTCTTTCAACACTCATCCCCCTCATTAGGAAATCTTGGTGATGAACAAATATCTTTATGAATCTCCTCAAGAGATTTGTTCTTCTAGGAATAAGGCTCTAATGAATTACACTTATTCCTCTCCTAAGATTTCTTATGTGCAAGAAAAGTATGAATTAGTGACCTATTCTTCTCCTATAAACTTCTCTCTTTCTAAAGTTTTTTTAACATTCATCATCTTATACATGTTTTTAATCTCACTTATTGTAGAGCATTTAACATATCATATTCAAATACCTCATTCAATCTATCATGTATTTAAATAACATTAATGGCTATTATGTTTCTCATCATTATGTGACATTGGTAGCTCACTTACTGGGGGCTCATTGTCATTCATGATGATACAATTTCATGTGGAATCACACTTTTGGAAGCAAAATAATAGCCTATTTTTATCTCATCTCTTCTTCCTATAAATGGGGGGCATGAGTGATTTCAAACATCTCTCCTTCTTAAGATTAAAATTTCCCCTTTGTGAAGTAGTGTCTTCTATAAGGGTTTCTTATTTATTGTAGAGGTGTATTCATATTTGAATTTCTTCTCTCATATTGGAACAAGCATCCCTAATGGGGATCTTAAGTACAAATCCTTAATTGAGACCTCCTCCTTGGTGTTGGAAGTCTTTTATCATTCATCAATTTATTTTCTTCATGGAGTAGTATCTTTTATAATAAACCCTTCTATTTTGTGAATGTGCATGTCCCTAATGAGGATCTCTTGCCTTTTTTTTAGAAGAGCGTTGCTATAAATAATCTCTCTTTGATGTCATTTCAACCCTCTTTTCTCTCTCTCATGGATCACCAAAGTGTGTATTCATGCTTTCTATATCTTCTTCCTTTTCTTGTCTTTGCATTTGTTTCCATTTAAATCTTTCATCTTGTGTGAGAGATCTCTCAAATCCTCACACTCTTTGTTGTGTCAGAATTGAGGTTTAGTTCTCTTTCTTACCAAATGATTCTCCATTAATTTTTGATCTTGTATCAAATATTCTTGTGAGCATTTGTCATCAATCTTCTTTCACAATTTGATGTGGTAAACATGATACCCTATTTCAACTCACTAAGTTAGCAAGCTGAAACAAGGGGGGACATATAGCTACCCTAGAATTTTCATCACCTTCCTTACTAAGCATTTAGGTGATTTTGTGATTTTATCTAACACGTGGTTTTGTAGGGTGCGGTTCCTAATTGAGTACTGCAGGTACTGTTGGGGGTTTCATCCGACAACTTGTGGATACATCCTTTTTCATGAGTGTTTACTTTTCTTTACTTTAGCTTGCATATGCACATAGTGTCATATGACCACTAAAGTGGGGGTTGAATGTAACATCAAAAATTGTACACCCCTGCTAGGGTGGTACAATTCCATGCTTAGTTTATCACCTACCTTAGTGTGTTTGCATGTTGCAGTGTAAATTCCCTTTAAGCATTTAATTAATTAAATCTAAAGTCATCTTTTATCACTCCCCACATCATAAAATTGGGCCCTTTACCCTAAGTGTGCCTCTTTTTAGTTTATTCCTCCAATAAATCATTAAATAATAAACCCTAATTATGTCTTATTTCGATGTTTAAGGCCCAATTTTGTATCTCAAAACATCTTGAAATCAACTGTAACTTTGGGATTCACTCTAATATCATCATATCTAACTACCCTGAAAATTTGGTAAAAAGTTAGTTGGATTGTGTTCAAGTGCAACACGGTCCTTCACATTTTTCCCAAAATTTTGGGAGCATAATTCTATGATATTATAATGCTTAACCCCAAGAAATTTGTAGGAAATTCAAATCCTAGGTCGACCTAAAGATAAAATTAAGATTTAGGGTTTCATACATGAGAGCTCTCTTTCTTCATTTGAAGGAATCTAACCGAAGATCTAATATAAGGGAGGATTTTTTTTTGGTGAAGCCTTCTAGTGATCACAAGAAGCCTTCTACATAGTGAAATAGAAGCTTATGTGGAGTCTTCAACAACATTCATCAACAATTCATCAAGTATTCATCATCAATTAGGAGCCTTGAAGACATTGAAGAATAATAGGAGATCAAGTGGCTTATATCTCTCCCTTGGGGATTGGTATGGTTTCATGTTATTTTCATGTCTTTGTATGAGCTTCTTGTTACCTATTTTTGCCATTCAAGTCAAAAATAGTTCTCTGACATTGGGTCCTTGATATTATGATTTATTTCATAGGATTGTAAAGACTAAAAAGTGAGAAGAGTTATCTCAAATATGTTTTGGATATGTGCTTAAGAAAAACTTTTGAAGGGGTTTTAAAAATGTTAATATTCAACTCTTAAACTTTTTTGTATGGTATTGCCCAAGCAAGTGAAAATAGTACAACCAAAACTATGAGGCAAAGGAATGGCATGGTTTGTACACCCCTTGGTAGTCTTATAGCAGGCCTATTATAGTTCATAGGCAGTCACAACTAGAAAATCATTGGCATAGATAGGAGTACAACTATTTAAGGGCAGTCTTGTAATAGTGGATTGCTAGAAGATTGATAAAGGATAATCAAAATACAACATTAAGAGCAAGCATATAAAGACCTGTAGCAGTATTTCGGATCTCAGAGGATAGTTTTCAAGGTCATCATAGTATTTCATTTCACTGTCATAGTGAAGGTTTTGAATATAATGGAAGAATAGATAGTGGCATACCTGAGAACACTGAATATAGTGCTTTAGAGGGTAAAATATGTTGACTTTAGAAAGGATTGTGAAAGGGTCTTTCAAGGGTAAAGCAATGAAGACATAATCCTATAGTAACCCCAAAGTCACACTAAAGGTTCTCACAATTACAGTTTGAGCAATGATAGCAACACCATTAACCATAAAAGGGACTATCAAAACAATAAAGGAACGATCCAAGAGATAAAGTAGATCCTTTGAAAGGAAATCTAGATAGATATTATAGTCAAAAGAATGAATGAGCAAGTACAACCATTAGTGATGAATAGAGCACAGTCAAATCTCACAAGAGTATACCAGTCTATTGGTCAAGGACAAGGATCAAGGTAGTGATGTTGGTATATGAAGCTATATAATGCATGAGAATCATTGGTAGAAGGGATGTTATTTGTAACAGTCATATAAGAAGAGAACAAAGTCTTTTTAAGGTGAGTAAAATACAGTCATGCTTGGGGCAGTCATTTACCAAAAGAGACCTCCAGCCATGACTGTCTTAGGACAGTGATAAAGAAGTCTGAGATAAAAATGCAATCATGATAGTGATAGTCGAAAAGGACATATAAGTAGTCCATAGGATAGTCATGATCTTAAGCACATAACAAAGGTAGAGAACAAAAACCTTTGTCCAGTTTGATTTGATCTTGCCATGTTTGAATTCTTTTCATACACAATAGCATGAGGTATCAATTTCAAGGGCATCAATGAAAAATAGAAGTCATTGTTGTTGTAGGTATAGTGAAAATTACAAAAAAAATGTGTTGACAACAGTGATTGTATACACCTAAAAATGGTCTGAAGATAATTAATTAAATAAGCAATTATTTAATTAATCTCTCCTCCCCAATTTAATTGAATTCACTAAGCAATTTGATTAAATCTCTTATTCATCTACTTATTAATAAATCTAAGGATTTATTAAATAGGTTCATTTCATTTCACCACTTTAATTAATTAATTCAAATTAATTAATTCCCTCCACCAAAATCATTTCTTCTAATTCCCTAATTAATTAAAACAAATCATTCATGAGTTGTTGAGATTAATTAGCCATTTTCCTAAATATTTGAATTTCTAAATTCAAATTCTCCTAACTTCTACCACTCCTAAACCTAACCATTCCTAAACCTAACCCATTCTAACTACCATCTTGTCCCCTTTCATCCAACATCTTCTAGAACCTTTGTGACACTTGTCACTAAGTGTTCCCTTTAATCCAACTCCCTTTGCCAACTTCCTCCAATTTAACCATTGATATCTTCAGATCAATCTCAACCATTGATTCATGCCAACTCACCCCTAGCCTTGGGAAATCCTATAAATAGACCCTATTTTGGAGAACAAAGGGCCAATTTATGAATTCATGCCAATTCACATTCATTTGGTCCCAATTTGATTTCATCATTTGCATTGTTATTATAGGCATCTAGCTTATAGTTTATCATTCTTAGCAATGTTATCATGCTCAATTTAGCTTAAATGTTAGCTTAATCATGCTAGGATAATCAATCATTCATATAGCTTAATCATGCATTTTCAGCATTCAAATCCTCCATCTAAGTGTAGTCAAGTCACTGGAATTTGCATACTAAGATCTGAGAGCAAAATTCATACTCGCATTTACTAGAAGGCAATAAGTCGATTAGCTATGGTTTTGTGTTTCATTGATTATATCTTCTAACCATTGCTTGGAATGATTTATTGAGTGCATTGTGTTTGCAGGTACAGGTACAATTCACAGTGCACGACATTTTGGCGCCCACCATGGGGCTGAAATCATCATTTTCAGCCTCCCAAGCTTCCTCAAACTTCATCTCTGCCAGATCAGAATCAGATTGTTGTACGAGTTGCCTTTCTGGCTCGTACAAACTTCCTTTTAGTCTTGGACGACACCTCATCCTGACTCGTAAGAGGTATAATCCTGACTCGTATGAGATTTTAGACTACAAATTATTTACTCTTACTAGGCTGATCCTGTGTCGTACGAGTTGATTTTCACACTCGTACTAGAGCTAATTTTGTGTCGTATGAATTTTTGGCTGTTAAATCTTATTTTGTACGAGTCAATTTTGGTCCCTATGCGAAATCTAATCATTTGTCGTTCTCTCTGATAAATCATTTCGTATGAGTTTCTACATCTGTGAATTTTTTTGAAAAAAAAACTGCAAATTAGAAATTTGAAATTTGTCTATATGTCGATAATTTGCATTTTTGAAGGCTTTCTAGTCATTTTTAACCCCTGAGAGTGCCCAAAGGTCCCGAGCAGAAAGTTATGCCTATTTGAAGTTAAGGTAAAATTTCATATAATTTTTTTGAAAATTTCATAGTTTGGATCACTAATGTTAATCTTGTTATGTCTATGAGATGTTTGCAGCCTAACTCTTTCTTGCAGATACGCTTGTTAAAGATACACTTGTCAAAGACAAAATTCAAAACAATGACTACTAATGAGTTTTTGCAGGTTGCCTAAGGATTCAGCAAAAAAAAAACTTTGTGTATTCTTTAAGATTTTTAGGCACATTTCAATTTGGGCTTAAAGAAATGAACTATCATGTCTTGTGTGTCTTTGATGATAGGCGAGTATGCTCTCACCTTTCTTAGGTGATCAGAAAGCTAGACTCATCTTTTTGCTTTCATTAGTGCATCTCTTTAGCAGGCCTGCCCTCCCAAGGAGTTATTAACTCTTAGCCATTAAGGCCGGTGAGAGGGGAACGACCTAAGTGGGAACGGCTAACGCTAAGTAATCCAACCCACTATAAAATAAATGTGTTTTTGATGAAAATCAAAGCAACGACAGTGCTCGGGAATAGCTCTCCTCCGTACCTTCGGGTATATCAAACCTTGGTTTTCAAGGCTGGGAGACCTCTTAATTGAGTTTATACCTCGATGCGCCGAACGGATCCCTTACTAGTGCCAGTTAAAATAGAAGCTACCCGATTCACCTCTGAAAGGGTGATAATCTTTGTGCAAGAGAGATAGTAACTCTCCCAAGACACTTGCCATATCATGCCCCCATTAGCGTTTGGAGTCGGATAATATGGCGTTGAGAATCCATTGCGTGAGACTTAGCGGCTGTATTCTGATTAGCTATTGGGTGTGTACCTAATTCAGCAAGCAAAGGTTTTCATTCTCAACCAACTTCCTTAGGGTTTGGCTTGATTGAGAGTCATGTATCACATCATGTGTTTTCTATGTATTCATCCCTAAAATTGAAAAATCAGACACTTAAAACTAGAAAACCAAGGTAAAACATCAAAATTCAGTGATCCAAACTCAAACAAGCAAACAATTTTTATCATTGTTCAAATACCCGTCGTACGAGTCAGGAGTCTCTATCGTATTGCTGGATCTTTTGTCGTACGAGTCAAGGTTCTATGTCATATGAAAAATTGATGTTCACATGAAGTCACTAGTTTGTCATTCTATTTTGTATCTCTTGTCGTCCTAAGCTGAATCTTATGTCGTATGAAACTCTGCATTTGTTAGTCTAGAACTATGTCTTACATGCCTATTTTAGACTTATCATTTCTACCTAATCAATTTGTAGTAAGCATAAACACCTGTTATCTGTCAATCTATGCTTAAATTGTCTGCTTGGTTTGCTTGGTCAAGTTATCACTCGTCAAAATCAGACTCTAGAAAAAATACACCTCAAGATTTTCAAGTGCTTACCCCCAACAAGTTCAAGATCTAAACATCTCAAAGTGCATTATCACCCTCTTTGGTAAACTGATCACTCAAACATAGTTTCTCATCAGGATCAATCATCCTTTATCACGAAACTGAAATGTTTGGTCAGGATAATCTCATCCCACATCGTAGGATATATCATTCCTACTGGACTTGGTTCTTATCAATCATCATCATTGCACTCCTAAACAG
Organism: Cryptomeria japonica; assembly: GCF_030272615.1. Lineage (NCBI taxonomy): Eukaryota > Viridiplantae > Streptophyta > Pinopsida > Cupressales > Cupressaceae > Cryptomeria > Cryptomeria japonica. Next base: position 473,014,417 of record NC_081411.1, on the reverse strand, counting down.
AAGATCAGAAAACTTGCAAACTTTTAAACATTTGAATCCTCTTTTAGTGTCATATCACTCTATTGCCTTGAAATTGACAATTGCTCACTTACCCAAAACAACCTTTTGGACAATCAAATCCTAAACAAAATAACACACATGTATGCCCATTCTAACTAGAGCTTAGAGACGAAAGATCGCAGAGACGGAAATCGAAGCATTGGATACAAACATAACCATGGAACATGAAAATGAAGTATAAGTCGAAGGAGAAATAATAGAACAAAAAATCAGAGACATCAAGAAAGATCCCCAATTGGACAAATTTATGCAAAGATTATTGGAGGAAGAAAAAGAAAAATACTTTCTAATGCTAGCCAAATCTGGTGCTACACTTCCCCAAGATTTTGATGTGAATAAATTGACACAAAAGAAAAGTGACCCTCCTCATAATAACAAACAATATGAGGACATCTTTGGTCTCCACATGAATGAAACATCAATTCCCAATACCACTAGGACCAATGAAGAAACTGAGATACCTAGAAGAGATGAAGTAGAAATCTTGAATAATGTTCAATTCAATGAGGATACAAGAAGAGCTAGAGATGAAACAAGAAGAGATCCCAATCCTCCTAGGATGCAAAATCATGGTCATGCAAGAACAAATCATGTCGATAATCATATCATGACTCTTACACAACAACTGCAAGCAATGCAAACACAAATCCAAGAGATGCAAAGAGGAAATGTTAGACGATATTCACTTCAAGAAATATGTCCTTATCCTTTTGACAGAAATCTAAACATGATACCATTTCCAATAGGTTTTGAAACTCTGAGATATGAAAAATATGATGGAAGCTCTAATCCTCAAGATCATATAAGAGAATTTTGTACCATGAGTATGGAGTTGCACACAAAGATGCCTACTTAATGAGACTATTTCCGAAAAGCTTAACGGGACTAGCTATGGAGTGGTTTTCCAAACTTGCACTTGGAATAAGATCATTCTCCGAGTTGGTGGATAAGTTCATTTCGCAATATTCCTACAATATACAACATGAAGTGACCATGCTAGACCTCTGTAACACTAAATAAAAAAGTGGAGAACCCTTCATGACATTCTTACAACGATGGAGATGCCTAGCATCACGGTATCCTCACACATTGCCAGAGTATGAAAAAATGGATATATTCATTGACAACTTAAATGATCAAATGAGTTATTACTTAAAAATGCAAGGAAATCAAAGCTTTGGAAAAATGGTTGGTAATGGAATCAGAATGGAGGAAGCTATGATAAAGAAAGGTGAGTTGAAAATATACAAAGAAGGAGTCCATCCTCCTAACAACAACAATAACAACAATCACAATGACAAGCCAAAGTTTTGGAATAGAAATCAAAATGTTGTCAATGATGGAATAGTAGATAACAACAATGTGAAACCAAAGCAACCGGTTTTCAATTTATCTACTCACTCAGCAGCAGCACAACAAAACAACAATCACCAAAGAGCAACTATCAAAACTTTCTTTCGAAGACAATTCACAAACATTGGTGAACCCTTGGGATCAGCACTAAAGACACTTCTCGCAAACAAATTGATCACTTTACTAGAAGAAAGGAATTACGAACCTCAAATCAAACCACCATGGTGGAACGATAATCAGTATTGCAATTTCCATCGAAACAAAGGACATCTCACAGATAATTGTCAAAAGTTAAAACATGTCATACAAGACTTAATTGATAATGGTGTAATAACTGTGGATGGACATACAACGAATGAATCTCATACCACCTTTAAAACTCCACTTCCAAACTATGAGAAAGGTGAGTCATCAACAACAAACAATGGTAAGGATAAAGCAAAGGTAAACTACACACATACATATGACAATGTGGTGAATGTGATTGTAGTTAAAGAAAAACAAAATCAAGAACATGCTCAGGTTATCACAAGAAGCAAAGCCAAAGTTGTTTTGCCGAGTCCTACAACAAACACATCATCCACTACAACAAAACAATACAATCTAGTGGAACAATTGCAGAAAACACCTGCCCAAATATCAATTTTGGAACTTTTAAAACTTTCACCTGCACACAAGGAGATTCTTGAACGAGCATTAGTAGATACAACCATATCCAAAGATCTTGATATTGATCAATTCCAAACCATGGTGGGACACCTCACAACCCCTCATTGCTCATCATTCACTGACGAAGATGACATGTCTTTACAACACCCTCACAATGCTCCTTTACATATTGAAGTCCTTATTCACAAAACACGAGTCAAGCGTGTTCTAATAGATGGTGGAGCTGGCCTAAATATTTTCTCATTGAGTCTTGTTCGTGCCTTGGGATATTCAGAAGATGCAGTTGATGTCCAGAAAAGGATCACTATAAAAGCCTATGATGAAGAAGAACGTTCCTCCAAGGGAATTGTGATACTACCAATCAGAGTAGGACCTCTACAAAAAGACACAGCATGCCAAGTTCTAGACTTGGACCTATCATATAATGTGCTCCTAGGGAGACCATGGATACATGACTTGCAAGCTATCCCATCAACCTATCATCAATGTGTAAAATTTCCCTACAAAGGACAAGAAATCACAATCTCTGCAGATGCAAATCCATTCCAATATTGTAGTAATCTAAAAATGGCTTAGGAAGTAATTGTTCCTCATAACAGGGAAGCAACATCTTCACACATACAATCCAAGGAAAAATCATTTGCCTCTATTTTGTCAAGTATGGAAAAACAAATGCAGTTAAGAGATCGAGGGAATGGGGAATACTCAATAGCACAATTACCACTTTCTCCTAAATCCTTGGGAAAACCATCAAGCTCTAAACAACAATCGACTGTGAAACATCTTCTGATATTTGATGGAGCATTTATTAGTTCTGGAACCTTATCAGAGGAGACAGAAGACAAAGATGTACTACAATGGCTATACAAAGATAAAGAAGTTCAACAAAAGGTCAACAATGTCAGACTTCCTACAGAAAAATATGGAAAAGGATTCAACATTCTTCGAAAGATGGGATACACTGGAACAGGACCTATAGGAAAAAGAAAAGAAGGTATCTTAGAACCTATTGAGCCTCATACTCAGTAGAAAACTGACAAAACAGGATTAGGGTATAGACAAGTCAATCTACTAGAAAACACATCTTTTAGTCCACAACAAGAAGAAAATAAAAACAGACAAGAACAACTTGTAATTGAAAAGGAAGCAAAATCGGCTAAGCAGCAAGCCCAAACAAACCTGAAATGGAAAAAGAAGCAATTTTAAAATCAGCAAGAGAAACAAACTAAAAACATATCTCAAGCAGCCTTAAATCTCAATCAAAATAAACATGAAGCTAATATTACTTCAGGAGAGCTCATAGAAAATTTGACAAAACTCAATCTCAGTCCTGAGGAGATTGAATATGAAAGAAGGAAAATCATAGCCAGAAAAGCGAAAGAAATGCTATATGAACAAATCTGTAGATTGCAAGCTGCAAGTGATACAGACTCTAATGAATGGGAATAGGATTCCTATCACTCTGAAGAATCAGCTGAAGAAAAATGCTTTGAAGGAGATATAGAAGTCGATATAGTTCACATGTATGCAAGACAAACGTCAGGAACTAGTTCACTTGAATTGGAATCACATTTGGCTAACTTGGACTTAACCGAGGATAATTGGGAACTGCTTACGCAAGATCATTCTAACGAGAGTATCATTCTAGACATCGACATACATATTGAAAACTTTGATACCTCCATCATGACCCTTGAAACCATTGAAACATACCAACCTGAAGATCCCTTACCTCTAATCCACCCTGAGCTTATTGATTGGGAAAATGAAGGACATACTGCCATTGATACCTTTCTAAATGACCATGCCATATCTGTATATCTTAATGCAATTGAACCCGTAACAACTCTCATCAGGAATTTCAGCAACGCATCTTCCAGTCAAGTGGGTGCCAAATCTCCTAGTCGTAAAAATGAAAATAAAGAAAATAACATCAGGTCTAATGCTGAAAACCATTTATTGGCAACATTAGATCAAGAAAAAGTAAAAACAAAGGACGCATCCAATGGTGAAAACCTCCTTGAGGCACTAGAAGATGGGAGATTTGACACTTTACCTGAGCACTATCAAGAAAGGTCATCCATTCTGATTGAACCAACAGAGGCAGTTAACATTGGCACAACAGAACAACCAAAGATTCTTCATCCAACAACTTCTCTATCAGAAAAAGAAATGCAACAGTATATAGAATTTTTCAAATGATGGCAAATCAATTTTGCCTGGTCATATGCAGACATGCTAGGGTTAGATCCAGAACTTATTATGGATCACTTGAATGTTAATCCAAGAGATAAACCAGTCAAACAGAAGTTAAGGAAAATGCATCCGCATATTGCTCTTCTAGTCAAAGCAGAACTAAAGAAATTACTGGATGTCGGATTCATCAGACCTATAGCATATCCTCAATGGGTATCTAACATTGTTCCTATTTCAAAACTAGATAAAAGCATCAGAATATGCACGGACTTCAGAGATCTTAATAACGCATGCCCAAAGGATGACTTTCCTTTGCCTAACATTGACATCATTGTGGATTTAACTGCTGGACACTCCATGTTTTCTCTAATGGATGGTTTCTCTGGATACAATCAGATCAAAATAGCACCTGAAGATCAAGAAAAGACAGCTTTTACATGCCCATGGGGTACTTTCTGCTGGAACGTCATGCCTTTTGGATTAAAGAACGCAGGTGCTACATATCAAAGAGCTATGACAACTATATTTCATGACATGATGCATACATTCATGGAAGACTATGTGGATGACATATTAGCTAAATCATACAATAGAGAAGAACATATAGAGATACTAGAAAAGATCTTTGACAGGTTAGAACAATACAAGGTAAGGCTAAACCTTAAGAAATGTGCCTTTGGTGTTACTTCAGGAAAGCTCTTGGGATACATTGTTTCAGCAAGAGGAATCAAAGTAAATCCAGCTAAAGTAAAAGAAATCATGGAAATGGCATCTCCCAAGAATATCAGTCAACTAAGATCACTACAAGGAAGACTCTAGTCAATCAGAAGATTTGTGGCTCAATTAGCAGATAAATGTCAACCATTCACTCACCTATTGCATAAACATGTTAATTTCAAGTGGGACCATCAATGTGAAGAAGCATTCAACAAGATCAAGGAGTATCTCATGCAACCACTTGTTCTAATGTCACCAATTCTAGGAAAACCATTATTACTCTATGTATCAACTACCGAAGCATCACTGGGAGTTTTGCTCGCACAAGAAGATAATGAAGGAAAAGAACGAGCCATCTATTACATCAGCAGAACACTAGTGGGATATGAGGTTAACTATTCATCAACAGAAAAAGCATGCTTGGCAGTAGTTTTTGCTTCCCAAAAACTACAACATTATCTACTATCTCACTCCATCAAGTTGATAGCTAAAATCGATCCTCTAAAGTATTTGCTCAGCAAAGCCACATTGACGGGATGACTAGAAAAATGGATAATGATTCTAAGTGAATTTGATATCAAATATGTTGATAGAAAATCTATCAAGGGACAAGTCATCACAGATCAACTAGCAGAGACACCACTTGAAGATAATCATCCTCTACAGATTGAATTTCCTGATGCTGATATCTTAACAGTTACAACAAAAACATGGCAACTATACTTTGATGGTTCATATACACAACACGGATCAGGAGCAGGAATTCTTTTCATCACACCACAAGGGCATACAATCTTGAAAGCATACAAACTAAGCTTTCCATGCACAAACAATATAGCAGAGTATGAAGCATTGGTAACAGGTATCAAAATGGCTGTAGAATGGAATATTAAGCAACTTCAAGTCTTTGGAGACTCCCAGCTTGTCATTAATCAAATCAATGATGACTATCAAACCAAAGATGACAAACTCATGCCTTATAAAAAGATGGTGGATGATATCAAGAAGTACTTTGTAGAAATAACTTTTGAACAGATCCCCAGAAATGACAACAAAGCAGCTGACGCCATGGCTACACTTGCTTCTCTATTGTAGACACAGGAAAATCAAGAGCGTTATGAATTCCTGGTTGAAGAGTTGTTTCATCCTGCCTATAATTGTCCTGATTCCCAAACCATCTGTCAACTTATTGGACACAACTCCTCCCATTATGGCAAAAATTACACATACTTGAAAGATAACACTTACCTCCTGACTTATCAAAAAATCAAAAGAGAAATTTTATTCGCCAATCCTCTCATTATACTCTCGTCGCAGATACCCTATATAAACGAGGTCTAGATGGTACTCTCTTAAGATGTCTTGAACAAGAAGAATCTGAGAAGGCCTTACATGAAGTCCATAACGACATTTGTGGCACTCATTCAAGTGGTCTTACCCTTTCGAAAAAACTCATACGCTTGGGCTACTATTGGCTGACTATGGAACGAGATTCTTTTAAAATAGCAAAAACATGCAAACAATGTCAGATCCATGGGAATTTGATCCGTGCACCAGCACAAGAACTACATGCTTTAGCAACATCTTGGCCTTTTTGTCAATGGGGACTTGATCTAGTAGGAAAGATAAATCCTTCCTCATCTAATGGACACAAATTCATCCTGGTAGCTACTGAATATTTCACAAAATGGATTGAAGTTGTACCTCTCATCAACATCACAGGAAAACAAATAGCTACATTTATCTTGAACTATATCATATGTCGCTATGGAATACCAATGACCATTATCACTGATAATGGGCAACCATTCAAGAATCAAGATGTACAAGAGCTATGTGAGAAGTTCAAAAACTAGCACAGATTCTCCACACCGTATTATCCAAAGGGAAATGGGCAGGTAAAAGCATCTAACAAAACTATCCTAAAAATTCTTAAAAAGATAGTGAATGATGCTGGGAAAGATTGGCATATTCAACTGAATCCTGCTCTATGGGCCTACCACACTAGTATCTACACACCGACAGGTGCCACACCATTCTCTCTTGTATATGGATTAGAAGCCATATTACCAATCGAAGTAGAGATACCCTCTCTTCATGTATCACTAAAAGGACTCATCCCAGATGAAGAACACATAGTATCTAGACTGCAAGAGTTAGAACTAATCCATGAACGAAGACAAAATGCCTTTGATCATCTAAAGGTATATCAAAAAAGAATGTGACGGAGCTATAATCATAAGGTTAAACCAAGAATCTTTCAAGTGGGAGAACTAGTGCTAAAAGAAAATCCACGCAACCAGGCAGATCGAGAAAAGAAAGACAAATTTGAACCAAACTGGTTAGGTCCGTTTGTGGTCACAACAGTATTTGGATCAGGAGCATATCAGCTATCAACACAGGATGGAGATCAGCTTGAGGAACCTATCAATAGCATGCACCTGAAGAGGTTCTATGTCTGAAAAATCAGAAAAATAAAAAAAACAGTGAAAAATCAGAAAAATAAAAAAATAGTGAAAAATCATAAAAATAAAAAAATAGTGAAAAATCAGAAAAATCCTAAAAAGTGAAAAATCAGAAAAATCCTAAAAAGTGAAAAAGCAGAAAATCCAAAAAAATCAAATATCAGAAAAAGTGCAATAAAAACAGAGGGTGAAAACCTGGCAAACAGGCGCTATCTGTCGACTGGCTCTTCCATCTATTAGTTCATGCATTTTTCCGCTTGCATTCATTTTTCCATCAATGCTGATCATCATGAAGCCTTTATACATACGCAAGCATCCCAAGTGGCTTCTTACCATGGTTTGGATAATTGGATATATCATAACGACTTTGTTTCTAGGCTTGGGGCAAAATTCTACACCTAGCTAGGGGCAAACTTTTGATCAATTTTGAGCTTAATCAAACAAGTAGAACAAACAGTTAGACAAATCTTATCAAGCGAAAACTGAGACATATCCAACATTGAACACAAGATCAAACTATCAACTATCAAGCTATCACAAAATCAATCTAAGCACATCACACACTTTTTAGTGGATAATATCTTTTTGAATGATTGATTGTAACATGATTGTTCAACTTTTCTATATTGCTTTTTGCTATCATGATTTCTGAGTGACTCTGGGATGTCATTGACTAGAGGAACAAGGAAGAAACATGATATTTTTCTTGTCTACTATCTGAAAATTAATCATTAATATGTGCAAATTTGTTTTGGAACATGATCATCAGAATATCATTGAAGACATTTCCAATTTGCGTATTGAAATGATTAATACTGCCTGTTTTATGCAAACAACACTCAGGTCATCTCGGTTCAATTATACCTCGATGCTTGTGTTAACTTGCTATATAAAAATCCAGGAAAATAGTGCTCGGGTCATCATGGTTTTAATTATACCATCGATGTTTGCACTCACTTCCCACATTTCAAAAGCTCAATGATGACAAAAACGCAAAATAATCCAGTTACTGGTCCGGTCATAGCTTTGCATTCCGTTGCATTTCATTTGCATTTTAGTTTGCATTTCATTCTTGCATGGGATCCAACAAAGCTCCTTCTATCCAAGGCTAACTCTATCGCAGGAATCATCAAAATATCATCAAAAGTGTATATATAATCAGAATAATGATTCATATCTCTCCAGATATTGTCAACTCAGCAAAAATCTTATGCTATCTCCCTCAAATGCATCAACATTAGCATATCCAAAAATTTCTGCAACTGATATCAACAAACTGTCAGTTCTTTATCTAATCAATCTTATCAATTCTATCACGTCTTATACAGGATGTATCCTTCCTAAAACTAGACGTGATCATCAATGCCTTATATAGGATGAATCCTTCCTGAAACCAGACGTTATGATCATCCATGTCTTATATAGGATGAATCCTTCCTGAAACCAGACTGAATCAAATCAATCAATATTTTTCAATCTTACCGATCTAAGCAATCAAGCTAATCAAAGAACTCACATTTTCATCAAACAACAGTTGCAGAAATCAAATCAAATCTATTGGGATATCAATCTCGCAAAAACTCCAAAGATCAATTATCTCAATTGATCTCCCGAGGGGGCATCATTATACCGGAATTTAGCAATCAAGAGCTGGGGCATCCTATCAAATCAATACCATCATCAAAATGAGATTATTCTTTGAATCAATGTGTCATCACACCTCGCTTCAAAGAGGGGCAAAATGTATACACCTAAAAATGGTCTGAAGATAATTAATTAAATAAGCAATTATTTAATTAATCTCTCCTCCCCAATTTAATTGAATTCACTAAGCAATTTGATTAAATCTCTTATTCATCTACTTATTAATAAATCTAAGGATTTATTAAATAGGTTCATTTCATTTCACCCCTTTAATTAATTAATTCAAATTAATTAATTCCCTCCACCAAAATCATTTCTTCTAATTCCCTAATTAATTAAAACAAATCATTCATGAGTTGTTGAGATTAATTAGCCATTTTCCTAAATATTTGAATTTCTAAATTCAAATTCTCCTAACTTCTACCACTCCTAAACCTAACCATTCCTAAACCTAACCCATTCTACCTACTATCTTTTCCCCTTTCATCCAACATCTTCTAGAACCTTTGTGACACTTGTCACTAAGTGTTCCCTTTAATCCAACTCCCTTTGCCAACTTCCTCCAATTTAACCATTGATATCTTCAAATCAATCTCAACCGTTCATTCATGCCAACTCACCCCTAGCCTTGGGAAATCCTATAAATAGACCCTATTTTGGAGAACAAAGGGCCAATTTACGAATTCATGCCAATTCACATTCATTTGGTCCCAATTTGATTTCATCATTTGTATTGTTATTATAGGCATCTAGCTTATAGTTTATCATTCTTAGCAATGTTATCATGCTCAATTTAGCTTAAATCTTAGCTTAATCATGCTAGGATAATCAATCATTCATATAGCTTAATCATGCTATTCTTGCTAGATCATGCATTTTCAGCAATGAAATCCTCCATCTAAGTGTAGTCAAGTCACTGGAATTTGCATACTAAGATCTAAGAGCAAAATTCATACTCACATTTACTAGGAGGCAATAAGTCAATTAGCTATGGTTTTGTGTTTCATTGATTATATCTTCTAACCATTGCTTGGAATGATTTATTGAGTGCATTGTGTTTGCAGGTACAGGTACAATTCACAAAGCACGACAGTGATAGATGAGGGTTCATGGAGCTTCAAGAGCATCAAGTTGGTGATAGAAAGAAGCCCATAGTTAATACACAATGAGGATTTGATCACCTGACAATCAACATAATTAAGCATAGTTAGAGTAGCTAGAAAAGCATCAGTCTCAGGACAATAATCAAACTACAGGGTAGGCCTTGCATGACTAGCCTATAGAAGGAACCAATTTGACAACAATCAATAGTCATTCCCACAGTAAAAAGGTAAACAAAGGATTTCAAGCATTTGTACTAGTCGAAAGGCCATTTTCAGACTTGGAGGCAACCACTATGTACAAACAAGATCTTAGTCCATAAAAGCCTCAAAATATGATTAAGATCATAGTTGAGGAGAACACCTTAGACCCGAGACAATGAAGAAGCAGAGTACAAAGAACACAATGATGCATATAGTCAAGGGTCTAGTTTACAATATGAAGAAGTAAACCTACCTTAAATGATACGTGTTTCAAAAAGAACAACCATAGTAGGCTTGTAGGTGAAGTCCATTGTCTAAAACAAATACAATTCTTCATATGACATGTTAAGGAACACATTACAAGATATAGTGAACAAGGACAATCTCAGACCTGTTAGAAAGTCACAGTCCTAATAGTGCAACATATATGAATAAATTTCATATGAAGGATAATATGATTACCAATCAAAAGAAGATTTTAAGGTTCTTTTAGCAGTCCAAGCATGAGTTAAGGAGCCCATTACATGCACACACTAGTAACCTTCAATTTGAGGCCTTAAAATATCAATTTGACCAAGTTGTGGACCTTTTGTTTACACAATATAAGTTGAATCCGACCCCCACCAACTTTTGAGTCATCAAAGAGTTCATAATCATTCAATAGGTGGAGTTTCCAAGTCACACATCAGTTAGCCATAAAAATAAGGGATTTTGAGACTGTTACAAGTAGTTCAAGCTCAGTTTAAGGTCTCATATATTGAACACAATGTACCACTAAGAGGGGGGTGAATCAATGGTTCCTAATAAATCTTTACCTTTTAAACTAAGCTTTGAGTACTAGTTAACAACCTAAGCACTAATCAATTAAACTGGTAAGATATGAGAGGATATAAAAAAGGCAAATACACAAAAGCACAACTCACAACACAAGATGCATGAGGAAAACCCAATATGGGAAAAACCTCAGTGAGAAATGTTGTTAGAATCTACTGCTCCAATCTAGCCTCACAATGAAACAATAGATTACAATGATTTAGGGAACCAACCCAAGGAGTACCAACCCCTACTGATTTAGGGCACCAACCCAAAGAGCACCAACCCCTACACCAAGAACCAACTCAGTGTAATACAAGGAAATATAATTTAATGCAATAATAGCACCTTTTTGCAAATGAGTTTTGCAACACTTGATCATCTAAAGTCTATCGGTTACCAACCTCCTCTGTTTCACTGATTCTTCCACTGCCGGTTATCAGATTGCTCTCTCTGATCACTTATCGGTTACTCTCTGCCTTCCTTCTCTTTCTCTGAATCTCATCCTACACAATACCATACTTGGATGCTTTCCTGACCTTTCAATCCTTACCAGTACGCTTGAATATTAAGACTATATAAATTCACCGGTTACTTTGTCTCTATCGGTTAGAACCTCTGACTGGTTCAGCTTGCTAAAACTCAGATACTTTGATTTTCAGTGAGATATTTCTCAAACTTACTTCTCTCTTCCTTCTGAGACACTCACTATCCTCATAGTGGCATTCAACATCACCATCTTCAGTCTCGAGTTTACATATTTATATTTGAGGGTTCACCAAAAGCAACATTCAAACGGTGGCGTGCTAGGCATTTCCTCTACCAACTCAATCCGTATCAAATCTAATCAGATCTACTTTTCTGGAATGATCATCTGCATCATATCAATGAACACCACCATATCCTTGCCTTCAAATGCACATTTTCTATTTGTAATGGTGGGAAGATGGTGAATGATAGATCAAGAAGAAAACTACCCTTTCCCTCAAAGGGAGATGAGAGTTTCGCTATTGATTACCATTCAAGCACTTCTAACCATGCTACATTAGAAAGAGGAGAGGATAATTCACTAGATTCAATCTCTCCACATGAAGATGGTAGATTGACTTCTGAATGAATTGGGAATGATAAGTTGATCCCCTCTTCCTTGTTTGAAATGGAAAGGAAATTGATTGAATTATGTAGTGCAAAAGTGACAAAGAGTTGATTATAACTTGAGATCAGAATATGGGATGAAGCTGTGCACCTAGATTTGGTAGTAAAATGTTGAGATGAAGTCGCCCTGCGAATTTGAGGAAAAGTTGTCCGGACCGTGGCGGGAATGCACACAGTCCTCCGAAAAATCCGCAAAATGAAAAGGGTTTTTTTGCCTTTGCAAATGAAGCCCAAATCAAAAAGTACAGCTACGCACCTGCAACCAACACATAGAAAAGAGAGGAAAATGCATTGGGGTTGGGGGTTTTCCTTTAGGTCAAACGCAATTTTTGGAATTAACCAAGTAATGAAAGAAAGTACTTGCAAGTAGCTATAAATGAAAGACTAAATTGTAAATCACCTCAAGGGAGGTTGTGATAGACATGTTGATAAAAGTGTTTGTGTGGAATTGAATGTTGAAATCAATGTCCTCTTTAATGGTTTAATCCTTGAATTTAATGCAACACCTAGCCTTGAAGGGAGACTTGAGAATGCTCAATGCTGGAAAGGAATGCTTGAATGCTCTTGAATGCTTCATTGCTTGTGCACACTCTAATCTTATCCAACTTATGCCAATGAGAGGATGAATACCCCCTTAAATACATGTTAGTAATGTCCTCTTTAATGGTTTAATCCTTGAATTTAATGCAACACCTAGCCTTGAAGGGAGACTTGAGAATGCTCAATGCTGGAAAGGAATGCTTGAATGCTCTTGAATGCTTCATTGCTTGTGCACACTCTAATCTTATCCAACTTATGCCAATGAGAGGATGAATACCCCCTTAAATACATGTTAGTGGATTTTATTTTCATCATGGGCTGACATCGGGGGAGTTTCCTACCTGAGGCACAACCAACAATGCAACCCTAGGAAGTGTCATGCCCCAAAATAGGGCACAGATAGGGGCGCCACGCCCCTATCCTAGGAGGACAAAGGCACCATGCCCCTATCCAAGGGGGGACAATGACACCACACCCCTATCCTACCCCTTTCTCCAAGGCAGAGTGCAGACAGGGTGACACAGAGGTCAAGGAAGAAGCTATTTTTGTAGACTGAGGAATCTCTGGTCTTCGATCAGGCTAGAGCATTCAAACTCACGTGCGTGAGGACCCTAATGCAGTCAAATTTTTCTAGGGTCACAATTTATGACACTACACTATTTTAAGATGTCTATAGCATGCTTTTCGGCCTTTCTCTGTACATCACCATTAATGCATTAGTTGTTTCATTCGACCAACGACCACAAGGATCAGATTGTTCTATAGAGTCAAATCAATAATCTTGCTTCTTTGTCTTCTTCGAGCCACAACATCCTACCATCATCCCATGATTTGCTGGTTCTTCATTAATGTCGACCTTCTCATCAAACTACCACATCGATGAACACTTCACCGACTTCTACTTGCTCACCACCTGGTGTCCACCTGTCATCCTTATTGACATCCACCTATGCTTAGAATACAAGGTCAGTTTGACATCCTTCACTGACCAAGACTTACTACCGGTTCAACTTACCTTACTGGTATAACCTAACTTCATCGGTGGACCTTCATATCTGCTGACCTCTTCTTTGCCAATGGATCAACTTGGCCTTCCATCAAACATGCTGGTCCAACCACTGAGTCCATTTACTGATTGTATTATACTTCTCTTTGTCTATGGATGATCACATGCATCTGTTCTTCTTTGCTTCTTTGCTTGCTTGTAGGTGTTCCTGCTTTACCGATAGATGCTACACTTCATGTGTATCGGTAACATACATTTTCTATCAACTTACACACTCCTTCCTTCATACCGGATGACATCATTACTTACTTCACCCATACTAGTCACCACTACTTACTCACCGGTGACCATTCCATATCAGTTGACATCAATGACAACCTAATGCCAGCATCATATGGGTCATCCTTCATTCAAGGAGAATTTTGAGGGCACAAGTAGCCAATTCGCAGTAGTTCCACCTCCTTTTCTTCTAGCTTTTTGCTTAGATTTGACCATGAGAGACATTTCATGCAGGAGGGAGATATAATCAAGGTGGAGACCAACAATTCAACATTAGATCTTCTTCATCTTTGTCTAGACTTCTCTTCTATAAGGCTTTCTCTCCTTCTCTTTTCCAAGTTAGTTCTTTCTTTTCTTGCATACACACAGCAAGAAGTTTAATGTAGCTCATATATTTTCAGATTTAAAGCATTGTAATGAGATTTTTTATCACTTGATGAATAAAATATAACAATTTTTCTTATCTCTCTCTCTTGTTTCTAGCATTGTCACATGTATTATTTTGATGATAGTATTTGTAAAGCGGAAAAATCGAACCCTAGTTGTTCTCCCCTCCCCCAACTCCAAGGAGAGAGAAGGGGGAGTCACTAGGGTTGATGGTTTTCACTTAGGGGAGACTTTACATTCAAAAGAGGGGTTGAAACCCACAAGATCCAATCCCATGCAATGCAAGATTGGATTCTATATGAGTTTCAAGGGTTAAGACATCAAGGATACCCTCTTTTGTAAAGAAATGTAGATTGAAAGATTGAACTAGGAATGCATGTAAAGTAGGAAAGATTCACTTATAAACAGAGATAGGAATATGATATGAAGCTGCGGACCTGGAATTAGCAGTAAAATGTTGAGACGGTGCTGTTCTACAAATTTGAGCGAAAGTTGACGGGACGATGGCGCCCGACGTGCACACGTTCCTCCGAAAAATCCGCGAAACGAAGGTGGATCTGTTCGTCTCTGCACAAGGATTCCAGATCTTCAATTACAGCCGCGTACCTGCAACCTACACACAGAAAAGAGAGGATGATTGGGGGGTTAGGGATGAGGGGTTTTCCTTTAGGTCAAACCCCGGTTTCGGAATTAACCAAGAAATGAGAATGCTGTAAATGTAAATGTTTGTAATGTAAACAAGTACTGATACCTTATTGTAAGAATGTTGGTATTCTTACATGCGAAGGTGTAATGTATGTAGTATGTTGTATGTTGTATGTGATCTCCTCTTCAATGGTTGAATCCTTGTCTTGAATGCAACACTTAGCCTTGAATGGAGACTTAGAATACTCAATTGCTTGAAGGAATGCTTGAATGCTTGAATGCTTGAATGTTTGATTATCGCTTTCGCGCCTTGCTCACATATCCCCTCCTCCTTTTTGAGAGGGGAAATGTAGTTTATATACTTGTCAATTAGGGCTGATAGACTGATTTTCCCGACCTTAGGCCGACCAGGAAATGTTATTTTCCAATTTGCAAACATAAAGACCCGAGACCCAAAAGAGACCGGGCCCAAAATAGGGCTAGGGACCAGGACGCTGGGCGCCATGGTCCTGGGGGACCAGGGCACTGGGCACCCTAGGCCTGAAGGACCAGGGTGCTGGGCGCCATGGTCCCACCTCCAGGGACAGCAGGGTGCAAGGAGGATTAGGCCAGGGTGCTGAGAAATGCAGTTTTTGATGTCATGAACAAGTTTCGGGGTCTCCATTCAGGTTCTGTGTTGCATCGCCATCGTGAAGACCCAAATGCAGTTGAAATTGCAAGTGTCGCAATTTTAGGATGCTACATTTAGCCCCCACTTTAGCGAGAGTATAAGCGTATGCTCATACTTCTGGTAAAGTACAAGGAAACAACATTGAAAAACTTTCACCTCATCAAGGAGGCAAGGTACACCAAGCCCCCAGTGGACTAAGGATCTTACGACTTTGATTGACAAAGTAAAAGGGAAGATCATGAGGGAGAACCATGACTGTCAGTAGTAAGGTTCCCTCACTATGAGTCATGCAAGAAAGATATCAAAAATTTTCAAGGCAAAGCTAAATTTGTCAAGAAATTTTCAAGTATCTTGAAAAGATATGGATGGGATGTATGCCCCCCTACGTTAAAGCGATCGCACACGCCTCACCGGGGGTGATTGCTTTAAGGTAGTGATACATATAAGAAATGAGAAAGGAGCACGTTATCACAAGGATTTAGGCCCCAAGTGTGAGATAAACCCAAGGATAATAGACACAAAACACAAAGCACAAGGTGACTTCGCCTTCCTTGGGCTCAGCATGCTGTATGATAATTCATGTATATCATATGTATGTATGCATAATTGTTCTTCATTCCCCAATCAAGGAAGGTCACCTAGAAGAAGGGAACACATGTGTCTTTTGAGTCAACATGAGAGAGACCAAAAGAGATCTCAATGCTTTGCATCGTCCTCAAGTAGACAACACTAAGGACAACAAATAGAAGAATGAGAATAACACATAGAAGAAGTAACAAAAGAGAGGAGGAGAGAATCTGCTATGCTAATGAAACTCGTCTAGCACGTCATCTACCCCCCGATCTTGCTGATCAATATTTTGGGAAGGTAGGAAACATGCTAGAGGAGGAACATCCAACACAGCAGATGGAGCTATCACAAGATCCAAACAAGGGCTATGTTCATGTTCTGAGCCACGTTGTTCTTGTCTAGGATCTAGGATAAGTGCTTTAGAAAATGCATTAGATAAATGGTTATCAACATCAACATATTCATATTCACTATCAGAATGAACAGGAGTAACATTTTCATCATGAATAACATTTTCATCTATATCATCATCAAGATTTATAAAAATAGGATCTTTAACTCGCATAGGATCAAGACCATCATGCATCTTATGTTTAGGAGATTTCAGCTCGATTCTCGGCTGAGGAGAAAATGGAATAATACTAGCTGAAGGTGTTTTTGGGGATTGCAAAGTTTGAGAAGCAGCTGCTTGAGCTTGGGCATTCACGTGCAGAATGATTTCATCTAGTCTTAGTAGGAAGTTGAGAAGATTGAGGAGGAGGAATGTTCTCATCCTTATCACTTGGGTGTTTAGGTTGTGGTCTCTTAGGTTGAATAATAGGAGAAGAGGAAGGTCTCTTCTCTCCATAAGAGGAAGGAGGAGGAACTGCTCCATATAAGGGAGGAATATTTGGTTTAGGAAGGAGACCAAGCCCATCATGACGAGGAGGTATAGGTCTACCTTTAGAAAGTTTATTAGATATAAGCATAGTTACATCCATAGGGATGGGTTGGGAATCTTCTTGAGGAAAGACATTAGTTTTATCTTTCAAAGGAAGAACTTCCTTCTCAAGAATGATAGGAATATCAAGTTTGGGTGTTCTAGGTTCACTTAGAGATAGGATCATATCTTTTTTCCACTTTTGATAAGATTTGAAAAGATGATCACTTCGCGGTGGAAGAGATTGGAATTGTTTAGGCCAAAAGTAATCAATAGGGACACTAGAAGTTCTTTTAGCTGGTTTAAAGAGGCTATGATTGACAGTAACAACTTCACCATTATGGGGAAATTTCAGGCACTTGTGAATAGGAGAAGCAATAGCTTTCATGGAAGATAGCCAAGGATAGCCTAGCTTCACACGAAATTGTTCGGATGATGGAATAATAGCAAAGTCCACATCAAGGGATTTGTTATGGACTTCAATAGGTAATGTAATAGAACCAACTGCAAGAGAAGAAAATGCATCAAATAGTTTCACAACCACATTTGTTTCATCATAGATCACTTGATTCAATTGCAAAGTAAAAAGAAATTCTTCAGTAATGACATTAATCATACAAGAAAGATCAATAAGCACTCCACGACAAGGTGTATTCTTGAATTTTGCAACTATATATAAAGGACCATCAGGTGCCCTGATAGTTTCACTGGAATCAAAGGTGATGGAATGTTCTTTAGGGATTTTCTGCTGCTCCACAAAGTTAATCACATTAGGAGTCATAGACACAAGATCATCAGGTGAGACAGAGGAATCAGTAGTATCAATCACATTAGAGGTATGAGAAGGCAATGGATCAGTAAAAATCTGAAGATTTTGGCTAGGAGGAGCTACAGATGTATTGCCTTTATCATTCACACCAGAAACAGAGATAGTATTATTATCAATCAAATCTTGAATTTTACCCTTCAAAGTAAAACATTTTTCAGTATCATGCCCAGGTTGATGATGAAATTGACAAAAAGATTTGTTATCAAAATAGGGTGAATTAATCTTTGCAAGATCTATTTGCCTTCTAGGAGGAAGGGTAAGCACATTTTGTTCCAATAACTTATTCATAATACTATGCAATGATTCATTCAAAGGAGTAAACTTTCTTTCTTTCCTGAAAAACTTAGAAATAGGAGGCACACCTGATGCTGCATTCACATTGTTGTTGATGATGTTTTCATTGACTTTAATTGACTCTCTGTTCGGTTTAAACTTCCCAAATGGTTTTTGACTACTATCACCCTTATCACTCGGAGCCAGAGGATTTGCTTGTTCCATTTGACTCACAGTCAGTTGATAATTGTGAAGAGTTGCACACAACTGTTGGAAAGAAGTAAACTCAGAAAATAGGAGTTTTTCTCTAATATCTTTTTGTAAATTAGAAATAAAGATTCTTTGAATATCATTGTCAGGTATTGGAAAGGAAATTTGAGCATACAAATGCTTATATCTACCAATGAAATCAGTCACTTTTTCTTTAACACCTTGTTTACAATGCATTAAATCAATCAAAGTAACTTTAGGACTTATATTGTTTTGAAATTGTTGAATGAAAGCATTTGCAAGTTGTTCGAAAGAAGAAATAGAATAGGAAGGCAACGAGCAATACCATTGTAGGGCTTTATCTCTTAATGTTCTAGTAAACAGTTTTGCAAGCAACCTTTGGTCATAAGCAAAATTGGTACATATTGTTTGAAAGGTCTTAACATGTGTTAGAGGATCACCCTTACCATAATAAAGTTCCAAATGTGGAATTTCAACATGTTTAGGGGGGATAGCTCAAACAATGTCAAGAGAAAGTGGGCTCGCAACATCAAATGTGGGCACACTAAACTTAGATTGATTCATAGAGGCAATTTGTTGCTGTAAAGAAGAGACAGTTTGTGCAAGATTGTTAATGGTTGCTTCAGTCGAAGAGTTTATATTAGACGTGTTAGATTGTGATGGAGGTGTTATGTTATTGAAAGAAGGTAGAGAGTAAGGTGGTGGGACACTATGATAGTTAGTCATAGGAGATGATTGGAAGGGAGGAACACTACAAGGAGGAATGGAATGATTAAACGAATTGCCCCCTTGCGTCATGTTCATTTGTGGTGATATAATAGGAACACTTATTGAAGGAATGAATGAAGAGTTTGGATTGAATGAAGGAAGAGGGTTGATTGAAGAGGGATTGCCCCCATGACTGGTGATCATAGGCAGAATGTCTTGTATTGAAGTAGTCATTATGTTTGATGTAAAAGTAGGTATACTAGCAATAGGAGTTGTCAAAGGAATAGAATGATTAACTTGAGTAGGAGGTTGTGTATAACCCAAAGTTTTGGCACAACTCTTCATAGGCATCACATTCGAATCCACAATGTGTGCAATACCATGCAAAATATCAATTCCATTCTTATCACTTTGAACCATACGTTTTAGACCCTCAATTAATGAAAGAGCTTCGCTATCGGGGTATTCTTGAGACATCCATTGTCGAAAATCATCAAATTGGTTATCCAATTTCGAAAGTTGTTCTACAGAAACCTCATGGGGAGCTTCTTCATCATTAAGAGGATTAGAGGAATTACCCATGTCCTCGTTAAAAAGGCCATTCAAATTAGGTTCCATCTCCTCGGTAATTACACCTTGGAAAGACCTAATTCTAAGGCTTCGTCTAATGGGAATAGTGTAAGTAGGGCTTATTGTCATAAAACTCATGCACTAAAGAAAGAGAAAAGATTTTGAATTTTAGAGGTAGAAAATTTCAATAAAATCAGCCAATCTCCTAGATTTAAGCTATAAAATGCAATCAGGACAATCTCCCGAAATTTCAGAAAAAATGTTCGGGACCGTGGCGAACGGAGTGCACACGGTCCTCGCAACTTTTTTCAAAATTTTCAGAGATGAAAGTTATGATGATTTTAAAGCTAATCTGAAAAAATTGAGTGATTTTATGATCTGTAGATAGGCCAAATTAAAGTTGCAATATCAAAATTGAACCCTACCAAGATTGTTGAAAAATGCAAATTTTGAAATTTGGAAAAGAGGGGGAAACTAAAATTTTGAATTTTATGATTTTAGAGGGAATACTAAAAGCAATGCAAGTTTTGAAATTTAAAAATTGACTCGATTTCATGCAAAATTTGAATTTGAAAGTGGAAATCAAGGTTGTTGCAATTAAACACTTAATTTCAAAAGTCACAAACTGCAAAAATTTGAATAAAGCACTGAAATTTTGAATGAATGCCAACACACTTTTCAGATTTAGGACTGTAAGAAACACAATTTTGATATGAATTTCAATTTCAACAATTTTTGAATGATTAGAAGCCTTAATCCAAGCAATTGCTAGACCAACTTTGACTTTAATTTTGAAAGTGTTAAAATTGATAAAATCAGCCAAAATTCTGGATTTTAGCAGAAAAATACAGTAAGATCTAGCTCCCGAAATTTTGGAAAAAATGTCGGGGATGATGGTGCTCGGGGTGCACACGGTCCTCGCAACTTTTTTCCAAATTTTCAGGGATGAAAGATATTGTGATTTTATTGCGGAATCCAAAGTTACAGCCGATTTGGAAGTGTTTTGATCAGTCAAATTATCAGTCAAAGGTTGAATCAAGAAGGTTTTAAAAATTAGGGTTTTGACACTTAACCACTTAATTTTCAGAATTAAAGCACAAATATGAATTGATAATTTGCAATAGAAGGGTAGATCTGAAACAAGCATTAACAATTAAACATTTCACAAGTTTAATTACTTAAAAGAAAATTTTAGGGTTTTTATGCAATTAGCCTCTAAAATTTGCAAAAGATCAAACATGGAAATGTAATTAGGGAAGCAAAATTTTCAGATCTAACCATGAATAATCAGAATGAGGATGTTCACGTCGGGTTCACCAAAATGTAAAGCGGAAAAATTGAACCCTAGTTGTTCTCCCCTCCCCCAACTCCAAGGAGAGAGAAGGGGGAGTCACTAGGGTTGATGGTTTTCACTTAGGGGAGACTTTACATTTAAAAGAGGGGTTGAAACCCACAAGATCCAATCCCATGCAATGCAAGATTGGATTCTATATGAGTTTCAAGGGTTAAGACATCAAGGATACCCTCTTTTGTAAAGAAATGTAGATAGAAAGATTGAACTAGGAATGCATGTAAAGTAGGAAAGATTCACTTATAAACAGAGATAGGAATATGATATGAAGCTGTGGACCTGGAATTAGCAGTAAAATGTCGAGACGGTGCTGTTCTACAAATTTGAGAGAAAGTTGACGGGATGATGGCGCCCGGCGTGCACATGGTCCTCCGAAAAATCCGCGAAACGAAGGTGGATCTGTTCGTCTCTGCACAAGGATTCCAAATCTTCAATTACAGTCGCGTACCTGCAACCTACACACAGAAAAGAGAGGATGATTGGGGGGTTAGGGATGAGGGGTTTGCCTTTAGGTCAAACCCCGGTTTTGGAATTAACCAAGAAATGAGAATGCTGTAAATGTAAATGTTTGTACTCTAAACAAGTACTGATACCTTGTTGTAAGAATGTTGGTATTCTTACATGCGAAGGTGTAATGTATGTAGTATGTTGTATGTTGTATGTGATCTCCTCTTCAATGGTTGAATCCTTGTCTTGAATGCAACACTTAGCCTTGAATGGAGACTTAGAATACTCAATTGCTTGAAGGAATGCTTGAATGCTTGAATGTTTGAATATCGCTTTCGCGCCTTGCTCACATATCCCCTCCTCCTTTTTGAGAGGGGAAATGTAGTTTATATACTTGTCAATTAGGGCTGATAGACTGATTTTCCCAACCTTAGGCCAACTAGGAAATGTTATTTTCCAATTTGCAAACATAAAGACCCGAGACCCAAAAGAGACCGGGCCCAAAATAGGGCCAGGGTCTAGGACGCTAGGTGCCATGGTCCTAGGGGACCAGGGCACTGGGCACCCTAGTCCTGAAGGACCAGGGCGCTGGGCACCATGGTCCCACCTCCAGGGACAGCAGGGTGCAAGGAGGATCAGGCCAGGGTGCTGAGAAATGCAGTTTTTGATGTCATGAACAAGTTTCGGGGTCTCCATTCAGGTTCCATGTTGCATCGCCATCGTGAAGACCCAAATGCAGTCGAAATTGCAAGTGTCACAATTTTAGGATGCTACAGTATTGTGATTCACTGTTAAATCCTTGATTATTGTCTCATGAGTGCTTTCTAGAATAAGAATTTTCATTGTAGGCGTAGGTTGTGTGCTGTGTTATTTGGTTTTCTAAAAAATTGAATGCTTGTGAAAGCTTTTCCTTCAAATTTTTTTTTGAAAACTCTCAAACCTTCACACAAAGTACTTATGGGTTTCATGATCTCATATGAGTTGTAATTAGGCTTTAGGGTCTTTTGAGACTGATAATTTTTTCAGGACTAGTATAAAACCCATTGGTGTATCACCTCCCATTAGCAGTTAATTTTTACTTTTCAGCAAGCTTTCTTCCCTTTTTCTCAGTCAGGTTAGTTTTCTAGAAGGTTTCACCAAGAGAACCGACTAACTCTAGAGGTCGATTTCCATCATAGGCAAACCACAGGCCTATAAATCTTCTAATGTTTCATAAGATTGCTAGCTTTTAGCCAAGCAAAGTCGGGTGCAATCTTGGTGACAACAATTTTTGGCATGCTTGGTGGGACAAATTTTAGCTATCTCAACTCAACAAATATCCATTCTTGCTTCTATTTTGGTGTGAGACGCAATAATTCTAGCCTTCAGAGGAACCAATTTTCATACCTGGCGACTCATTTTCTTGGTTTCAAGCAGATTCAGTGACATTGTAGCCTATGCAAAAGATCCAAACTAGGCAAAGCAAGGATCCAGTTGAGCATTCTCAAATATCACCACCGAAGAGGAAGAGTAAGGCAACAAAGAAGGTTGCAAATCCTTCAAATCCATCAGTTCACATTTTGCCTACCCCTCTCATTGTTCAGCCTCCAGTTACAACTTACAATAATCCTTTTTTTTCAAGCTCCTCAGCTCAAGCACCAATAAACCCACCTATTACTCCACCTATTATCCCAATGGCTCTGCCAAGAGGTCAACCTTTTGTGCCTTTCAATCAAGGCAGCCCCTTGAACCTTATACATCATGATGATATTCCTATTGCAACATTGAAAAGCCTACCTTTCTTTATAGGAGAAGATGAAACCATGCCCATTGAGCATATAAGGGACATAGCTTCATTATGTGTAGTACATCATATCACACAAGAGAATGTTGCAATTAGACTCCTGGCTGCCTCATTCAAATGGAAAGTGCTTTAGTGGTTAAGAGGGTTACCTGTAAACTTGATAGCTACCCAGGATAAGCTGGGGGATAGGTTGAACTCACATTTTGAAGACAAATCCGACCATTTGTCACTTTTAGAGAAGTTGAGTACCATAAATAGGGCTCCTCAAGAGAAAATGAGTGACTTCAATTTTCTTTTCCAAAAGACTTGTAAAATAATCTCTGTCATGGTAAGGCCTACTCCTACACATGCATTTTTATCTTATCTTAAGGCCCTTAATAGTGACATTTCAGTCATGATTCAGTCTATGGGTGCAAATACTCTCCCAAATGCATTTGATGTTGCTATTAGGGCATACAAC
This sequence comes from Cryptomeria japonica, assembly GCF_030272615.1. NCBI lineage: Eukaryota > Viridiplantae > Streptophyta > Pinopsida > Cupressales > Cupressaceae > Cryptomeria > Cryptomeria japonica. The sequence goes on along the minus strand of NC_081411.1, from coordinate 472,990,373 downwards.
TGTCTAATTCAGGCTGGTAAAATAGCCCCTAGACCCCCAATGTCCATATTTCTAGAAATACAACCTATTGTACCTCTTTTAGAGCCTCCTCTAGCTATTGTCCCACCTTTACTAGCATTAAATTATCAAGTTTTAACCCAAGAAAATACTGTTACACTCCCAAATCAAGAGTTTTCGGAGTTTAAAAATGAAATGATGACCATGTTCCAAGGTTTTAGGATCACAATGACCAATATTGAGAAGTAAGTAGCCCAAAATACCAATCATTATCAAGCTGCTTATCAGAATAACCAGCAAAACATGCCTCCTTATCAAGCTGACCCTCAGGGTCAAAGAAGGAATTATAGCCAAAGATCCAATATACCTTACAATCCTAACACTACTAGCACATCTAAGGATATTGTACCAATTCAAAACAACATGGCATCAGATTATGATTGGTGTTATCCTTGCAACCAACCTTATAATCAAACCACTTGTTCGAATGGTATGCTACATCAAGTGTTCATAAAGTTGTTGTCTCAGAAGATAATAATCATGGAACTCATGATCAACAAGGTTGTCATTCTGAACAAGGCCCAGATGTCACCTTGGTCAATTGTCAAGGTGAAGAATTCTATGGAGTGAATCAACCACAAGATCAGAATTAGTCCTACACTTCTATTGCACCAAATACACGATCCAAAAAGAGGGCCATTGATATAGGAAAACAAGCTGGTAAAGATACTAATCAGTCTTCTACAAGCCAACAAGCACTACTTGGACCTCAAGCCATTATAAATACATAAATTCTACCAAGAGGGCAACCGATGGTCCACAAGGATCAACCAAGAGGCCAATCACAAACAACACAAGTTCACAAAGATGTTGATATTAAAAAAGGATAATAGTGATGAAAAATGATGAACAAATGATACCCTAACTGGTATCGAGAGGGGGGGGGTGTGAATCAGTACAGACAAAAACTTCTCAATAACTTATCAAGTTAAAACAATGATAATCGGTTGTCTTCATTACTGAACTTAACCATGGCAATACTGGTTAAACACAGTAAGACTTAAAAAATCTAAACCAGTAAAACTGAATACTTGAAATATCATTCAACACTTGATAACTACTTCACCCATATACATATGCATGTGTTGTATTAGTAATACCATAACTATTAGCTCTGTTTGCATAATCACTTAAATAAAGAATACTCAATCATCACATGAAAAATGCATAACTCATGAGACACAAAATTTTCACGTGGAAACCCAAATGGGAAAAACCATGGTTTGGATGAATACCCACAAGCTTGTTTTTGAACTCTTTTGAAGCTCGCTCTGTTAGGAGCCTAGTCTAGTTAAAGACTTTACAATAAGGTTATGTTAGGAACCAATCCTATTAAATATCACCCGGTAAAGGGATGGCTAGATACCCTGTTAAAGGTTGAAACCCTGTTAAAGGTTATCTTGCTAGAGGATTTGAAGAACTCAATGAACTTGAGTCATCTGGTTAGAGGTTTTACAGTAAGCCTGTTAAAGCTACCTGGTCAATAGATTTTACTTCTATTGAAATGGTTAGAAGACAACAGGTAAAACTCTGATATGATAACAACACTATATGCTAAGGCAAATCCTTTTCAGTTCCTCTACTCCGCAATCACACTCTGCAGTTTTCACTCATCTACTCTGCAATCACACTTTGCAGTTTTCCACTCACTGGTCTGGCAAGTATCTCATCACCTGGATACAAACACAACATTTTACAACACTTACAATAATAAAAATCATCAACCTTATAGACAACAATTAGGTCGGTAGCATAAACCCTAAACCCTAAGTATTTTAGGTTTACAATTACAAGCAGTCCAATCCTGACTGTCCAAACACATTACATAGAATGAAACAATCTCAAACATATCACAAGTCATTCTGCATCATCCATTCTTCACTGCACATAGAAATCAGTAACCCATCACGCTTTCTTCTCATACCGCTAAGAAGAATGTTCATTCTCGAATTAGACATTTAATAAAAATTGATCTTCACATGCAAGATCCTCAAGGAAATTCTTCACGTGCACAAAAATGACATGGTATCTCAATCTCATCCTTATCTGTTAGCTAACTCATCACAAAATGTCACCGATTGCATTGCACAATCTAGATTGCCAAACCGGAAACCCTAGAGCTGAGACTACCAAGCGGTAGTCACACTTAGTAAAACCCTGACACCGGTTCACTTTGTCTCTTCATACCGGTTCTCCAACTTGAACATCAATAACAACTTCTTCCAATCTTCATACCCATTCTCCTATACTTATTGACATCAATGACAACATACATTATCATCATATCATCATACCGGTTCATCATATGCCAACAATATCCCCCTTCGGCATTGATGGCAATACTCAGTGTACCATTGCAACTAAAAACATCATAGACCAGTGCAACTAAAATATCTTCATCATTAGATATCTTCTTTCATATCAAACATTAGATATCTTTTCCCCCTTTGACAACAATGCCAAAGTGGAGGCACAAGCTTCCAATCTCCACTTATGATGCTCCCCCTATGGAGTAGCATCCTTCAACACATCAACCTTGTAAGATTTGTCATTGTAATACCTGACTGATGTGGAGAACACATCTTTAGTTTACATCACGAAGTGGCAGAACCCCTAATTCACCTCTCAAATAAGTAAATGTAGTCTTTGGTAAGGGCTTAGTGAACATGTCTAGTAGTTGCTCTTTATTGGAAACATGTTGTAATACAACCTCTTTGTTTTGAACCTTCTCTCTCAAGAAATGATACTTGAGCTCAATGTGCTTAGTTCTAGCATGCAATACTGGATTCTTGGAAATATTGATTGCACTTGTGTTGTCACAAAATATACTCACCAGTTCAGATATAGGTACTTTGAAACCATCCAATACATGTTTCATCTAGATTGCTTGAGTGCAGTTCATAAATGCTGCCACATACTCTGCTTCAGCTGTAGACTAAGAAGTACAACTCTACTTCTTACTCATCCATGAGACTAGTCTTCCACCAAGAAAGAATGCTCCATCGGTTGTGCTCTTCCGATTGTCCACATTACCTCCCCAATCTACATCAATAAATACGTTGAGATTAAAATCACCATTGTATGGATACCACAATCCATAATCAACTGTCCCTTTCAGGTATCTAAGAATCCTCTTGACTGCTACCAAGTGGGATTCTCTTGGACTTTTCTAAAAATGAGCTACTATGCCCACTGCATGAGTAATATCTAGTTTGTTGTGTACCATGCAGTGCAGATTACTGATCATTGACTAGTACTCCTTCTCATTCACTAATGCTAAATCATCTTCCTTAGTGAATTTATAGCCGGTCACCATCAGTGTACCAACCGGTTTTCTCTCCTCCATGCTAAAGGTCTTCAATACCTCTTTGACATACTTAGACTGGGTAATAAAGATACCCTCTTTCATTTGCTGAATCTCTAGACCAATGAAGAACTTTATCTCTCTAATCAGAGACATTTCAAACTCTTTCTTCATTTCATCTGCAAATGCATGGCTCATTTCATCATCTCCTCCAAAGATTATGTCATCTACAAACACTTGACAGATCAGAATCTAATCACCTTCAGATTTCAAGTAGATGTTGTTGTCCTCACTTGTTCTCTGAAATCCTATTTTCACAAGATGAGAGTGTAATCATTCATACCATGCCCTTGGTGCCTATTTCAATCCATACAGGGCCTTGTGTAATCTACACACCATGTTACTATCTTCTGATAAGGAAAATCCATCCGGTTGCTCAATATACACTTCTTATTCTAGGATTCCATTCAAGAATGCAGACTTCACATCCATCTGGTATACCTTGAATCTCTTAAATGCTGCAAATGCAAGTAGCATTTGAACACCTTCCAGTCTAGCCACTGGGGCAAAGGTTTCTCCATAGTCTTCTCCTTCTTTCTAAGCATATCCCTTGCATACAAGTCTTGTCTTGTTCCTTACAACTATGCCTTCTTCATTTAGCTTATTCCCGAAGACCCATTTGGTACCTATGACATTCTTGTATTCTGGTCTGGGTACCAAAGACCATGTTGCATTCTTTTCTATCTGGTCTAGCTCCTCTTCCATTGCCTTAATCTAGTCTTCATCTGTAAATGCTTCTCTAGAAGTCTTAGGCTCAAATTCAAAAATCATGCAAGAGTTTTCTTTCACCTTTCTTCTTGTGAGTATCCCTACTTCTTTATCTCCTATGATCTGCTTCGGATCATGATGTAGTTTCACATATCTAGGAATGACTCTAGCTAGTTCTGCTTGCTTTTCCTCTTCTTCTTCTTCTTCTCCATCTTCTTCTTCACCTACTGCAGCTTCTATCGGTACAGGAACACTTAGGTCTTTGCTTGTTTCTTTCTTAACCTATTCCTAGAAGTTTACACCTGGTTCATCTTCCACTTGCTCATTGTAGGTTTCCTCAGGTTTCTCAGGGGATTCATCAACCCTGACATTGATACTCTCAACAATTTTCTATGTCCTATTGTTGTAGCACTTGAGAGCTTTGCTCTTAGTGGAATATTCCAAAAATATTCCTTCATCACATTTAGCATCAAACTTGCTCAGATGCTCACCTCTCTTGATATAACACTTACTATCAAATACTTTAAAGTAGCTCATAGTGGGAGTCTTCCTGATCCAATACTCATAAGGGGTTTTATCTTTACCTTTCTTGATGAGTACCCAGTTCATGGTATAGACTGCAGTGCTCATTGCTTCTCTCCAAAAAGTGTGAGCAACCTTTCCTTGGATCAACATTATTCTGGCCGCTTCAACTACAGTCCTGTTATTCCTTTCTACTATGCCATTCTACTATGGTGTCCTTGGAGCAGGCAAGTATCTCTTGATACTGTTCTCTTCGTAGTACTTGTTGAATTCATCAAAAGTGAATTTACCTCCTTGATCAGTTCTTAGGCATTTTATCCTTTGACCACCTTCCTTCTCTAGTAATGCTCTAAAGACTTTGAACTTTCCAAATGCCTCAGACTTGTCTTTCAAGAATGTGACCCACATCATTCTTGAGAAATCATCAATAAGAATCATGAAATATTGATCTCCCTGATACTTCTTGTTTTCATAGGACCACACAGATTGGTGTGCACAAGATCAAGTAAGTTTTCTGCTGAAAAAGTCTTACCTTTGAATGTTGAGGAAGACATCTTCCCAAGTTGACATTCTCTGCATAAACCATTCTCTAGTTTGTTCAGCAAAGGCAATCCTCTTATTGCCTTGATCTTACTCACCTTTACAATATTATCAAAATTCATATGACAAAGTCTCCTATCCCATATCCAACTATCATTAAACTTCACCATCAGACATTGACTAATCTTGGCATTCAACTAAAATAAGTTACCTCTGGTCTACTTACCGGTGGCAATAAGTTCACCACTCTCTCCAATTATATTGAAGACTCCACCTTTGAACTCCAGAATGAGTCCTTTGTCATTTAGCTGGGACCTTCTACCCAGTAGACATCATCTGCTACTCTTTCCATTAAGTGAGATGGATCCTTTTCCTTTCACCATGCAAGGCGCATCATTGCCAAACCTGACAACACCTCCTTCATATTCTTCCAGAGATAGAAACTTTCTTCAATCACCAGTCATGTGGTGATAACACCCTCTATCAATGATCCACTCATTAGAGTTGTTAATGCGAGAGACAAGGGCTTTCTTGTCAGACACTTCTTCCTTTACAGCTACAAATACTATGTCTTCATTCTCTTCATCCTTAGATTCTTCATCAGTAACACCTTCATCAACTACAACAAGACAATTTCTTCTACTTCCTCCTTTATACTTTCTAAACCTCTCCGGTTTATCCTTATTGTCATTGTTAAGACAGTTAACAACTATATGTCCTATCTTATTGCAGGAAAAACATTTTAAAGTAAGCTTACCTTTGTATTTTCTGGTGCCTTTTGGAGGTTCTTGGCAAGAAGAGCTTCAAACTCCATCAGAATCTCTTCATCATCCATACCTCTGCTTTGCATGGATTCATAACTGGTACTTACTTCTTTTCCTTTTCAGGTTGGTGCAATAGATGCTCTAAAAGCTAACTCAGTCTTCTAAACACTGCCATCATAGCTATTCAACTCATATACTATCAACTTTGCAATGATAGAGTCTAAGGATACCTTGGTTTTATCAATACACCTTAGCTCTTGAATAACAACAACTCTGATTGCATAGACAGGTAACAATGATATCAAAACTTTACTAACAATGGTGACATCATCAATTGTTCCACCAGTACTCTTGATATCTCCAACCATAGTCTTGATCCTTATGCCATATTACTAAATGGTCTCACCTTCAACCATCCTCATGTCTTCAAATTTTCCTCTAAGGCTTTCTTCCTTAGCCTGCTTGACATGCTCATCACCACCATAAATGGTTTCCAATGTGTCCCATACATCCTCAGGAGTGTCCTTATCTTGTACATCAATGAAATCAATATCGAATAGACTGCTAATAAGGGCTTCCATGACTTTCCCATTTTCTTGAATCTCTCTTTTCTGATCATCAGTTAGAGTGCCAGTGGGGATTACATAGGCATTCTCAACATAGCTCTAGTTTTGAGCACCCAAACTCTTGATATAAATCTTCATTATGTCCTTCCATATTTTGAAGTTATCTGTATTGAACTTAGGACCTTCCCTCTTCATCATTAAAGCAAGATATTTTACCTCAAGTGGTTAAGCTTATATCACCAAGGACCAGGAGTTGCTCTGATACCAATTGATGAATAATGATGAGCAAATGATACCCTAACTGGTACTGAGAAGGGGGGGGGGTGAATCAGTATAGACAAAAACTTCTCAACAACTTATCAAGTTAAAACAATGATAACCGGTTGTCTTTATTACTGAACTTAACCATGGCAGTACTGGTTAAGCACAGTAAGACTTCAGACATCTAAACCAGTAAAACTGAATACTTCAAATATCATTCAACACTTGATAACTACTTCACCCATATACATATGCATGTGTTGTATCAGTAATACCATAATCATTAGCTCTGCATGCATAATCACTTAAACAAAGAATACTCAATCATCACATGAAAAATGCACAACTCATGACACACAATTTTTTCATGTGGAAACCCATATGGGAAAAACCACAGTGGGGATGAATACACACAAGCTTGTTTTTGAACTCTTTTGAAGCTTGCTCTGTTAGGAGCCTATTCTAGTTAAGGACTTTATAATAAGGTTATGTTAGGAACCGGTCCTGTTAAAGATCACCTAGTAAAGGGATGGATAGATACCCTATTAAAGGTTGAAACTCTGTTAAAGGTTACCTTGCTACAGGATTTGAAGAACTCAATGAGCTCGAGTCACCTGGTTAGAGGTTTTACAATAAGCCTGTTAAAGCTATCTAGTCAAGGGATTTTCCTTCTGTTGAAATGGTTAGAAGACAACTGGTAAAGCTCTGACTTGATAACAACACTATATGCTAAGGCAGATCCTTTTTAGTTCCTCTACTCTGCAATCACACTCTACAGTTTTCACTCATCTACTTTGCAATTACACTCTAAAGTTTTCCACTCACTGGTCTAGCAAGTATCTCATCACTCGGATACAAACACAATATTTGCCAACACTTACAATTAAAAACATCATCAACCTTATAGAAAATATTTATGTTAGTAGCTGAAACCCTAAACCCTAAGTATTTTAGGTTTACAATTACAAGCGGTCCAATCTTGACCGTCCATACACATTACATAGAATGAAACAATCTCAAACATATCACAAGTCATTCTGCATCATCCATTCTTCACCGCACATAGAAGTCAGTAACCCATCACAGTTTCTTCTCATACCGCTAAGAAGAATGTTCATTCCCGAGGTAGACATTTAATGCAATCGATCTTCACATGCACAAAACATCAATGACAACATACATTATCATCATATTGTCATACTGGTTTATCATATGCCAACAAACAGAAGGTTAGTAAAAGTTCATTTAACATTTTGGATCAACTGAAGAAGACACATTTTGGTGTCTCAATGTGGGATTCCTTAGCTGTTCTAGGGCAAAAGGATTTTCTACAAAATGCCTTGTCTAACCTCTCTTTGTTACAAGAGCCTCTTGATGAGTAGCTCAAAGTTGTCTTATCCAATTCCTCTCAAGAAAAGAAGAATGAACAACAAATTCAAAAAATTAAACCCCCTCCTTTTTATCTAACTTTGATCATAGGCCAACACCTAGTGCATAATTGTATGTTTGATTTAGGTGCAAGTAGTTCTGTCATGCCAAAGAAGATAGTTGGTAGGCTGGGTTTGACATATGAGCCTTTTTCAAAAGGGCTAGTCCAACTAGATGGGGCAACAATAAACACAATAGGTGTGATTAAAAATTTGGTTCTCACATTACATGCATGCCCAAACTTATCAATTCCAAAAGATATCTACATCATAGATCTTCTGCCTCACTTTTCCTTATGCTTGTCCAGAGATTTCACAACTAATTTGGGTGTGTATTTATCTTCTGGTTGGTCACACATGTTCTTCAGAACAAGATATGGTACCAAAGTGACCATAAAATCAAAATTGCTAGCTAAGGATCATATAGAACCATACATCCCAAGTGTTGTTAATGCAAATTTGTCCATACAAGAACTTGATGAACAACCCAATATCCAAGATCCAAACATACCAATAGAAGGGATACCTGATGTAGTATTAGATGAATGGGAAATTGAGAATGATGGAGAAGATCCATTCAATCATATGGAAGAGTCAAATCTTCATGTCTACATGATCCATAAAGAGGGTATTGCTGTTCCTAATCTTGAAAAAGATGATAAACAACTGTCTAATCAAAATGGTGAACAACAAAGCAATGAATTGTGGTAAATCTATTTTGATGGCTCAAGGAGTAGGGTTGGTTCTAGAGGTGGTGCTATGTTGATCTCTCCTGAAGGTAAGAAATACTTTTCAGCCTTTAGATTGTTTTTTAGCTGTACTAATAATATAGTTGAGTATGAGTCACTTGCACATGGATTTGAATGGGATAGAAAGAGAAATTTAAAGTGTTTACAAGTATTTGGGGATAGTAAACTAGTGGTAAATCAAGTAAGAAGCATCAATGTGACTAAGAATGTTGTCCTTATAATGTATAAGCATAGAATCTGGGATTTAATTGAAGAGTTTGATGCTTTTAACCTGCTATCCGTGCCTAGAAATTAGAATAAGGAAGTAGATAGGTTGGCTTCCTTGTGTGCTCAATTTGATATCCTAGAAGAGGTAAAGAATGTTGAAAAACAACAATATGTCAAAGTGGTTGTTAGGCCTTCAATTCCAGATAATAGTGTCAATTGGCAAAGTCTTTGATTTAGATGAACAAATTATTAATTTTCTTATTAAAGAGGCTGAATTTGCAACTGGTAGTCAACATAAATTTGTAAAACAATATGAAAATTAGATTATCCAATTAAAGAGTAATAAGCTACCAAAGGGATTGGTAACCCTTGAGTAAATCTTTAACATGATGACCAGGTTAGAAAGGAAAAGGCAACATGCTGTTTAAAGAGGAGCACTATGAACCTAATGAGATCTTCAAAGATAAGTTATTGAAGCTTGGCAAGGTATGTATAGCTGAAGAGAAGAATGCATTTGTTTTTCTTTGTCAAGAGTTCAATGATGTGTTTGCATGGTAGTATAGAGATTTGAAGGGATTTAATCCTATATTAGCCCAACACACCATAGAGTTGGAAGCCAATGCCAAACCTGTGAGACATAAGCAAAGACCCCTCAATCCAAAACTTTAGCATCTCATGAAGACAAAACTAATCAATCTAATCCAAGGTAATATCATCTTTCCTATAAAGCATACATATTGGGTTTCAAAGTTGGTTCCTGTAAGAAAGAAGAATGGTGAGCTTAGTCTTTGTGTAGACTTTAGAGATCTTAATAGAGCCTCTCTAAAAGATCATTACTTGCTGCCCTCAATGGAGTAAATCTTACAAGTAGTTTCAGGTTCAGATAGATTTTCACTACTTGATGGTTATTCTGGTTATAATCAGATTCTAGTAAAAGAGGATGACCAATTTAAGACAACCTTTATTACAAAGTGGGGTACAATGACATATAGGAAAATGCCTTTTGGTTTGTTAAATGCAGGAGCAACCTTTCAGAGGGCAATGGATATGGCCTTCCAAGGTCTTATAAACAATTTTTTTTTGGTTTATCTTGATGACATAACCATTTTTTCAAAGCATGCAGAGGAACACTTTGGCTACTTAAGGCAGATTTTTGAAAGGTGCCGAGAATATGGAGTATCTCTAAACCCCAAGAAATGTATCTTTTCTGTCCATGAGGGTAAGTTGCTGGGTTATATTGTCTCCAAACATGGCATAACCATAAATCCAGAAAGGGTAAGTGCTATTTTAGCTTTTCCTTTACTTGCACATAAGAAGGGTCTTCAAATTTTAATAGGTAGAATAAATTTTATAAGGAGATTCATCCCCAATATAGAATTTTTGATGAAGCCTTTGACTAGCATGCTTAAAAAGAATATCAATTTCAACTGGTCTAAAGAAGATAAAAGTAATTTTAAAGAAAAAAAGAGTGCCATAGCATCAACTCCTACCTTGATAAATCTAGACTGCGCAAAATATTTTGTGTTATATGCTTTTGGTACCTTTGACACTATTTCAGCTATATTGATACAACAAAATGATGAGGGATTGGAACAACCAATAGCTTTCTTCAGCCAAGGCCTTGAAGGGTATGAACAAATTTTTTCTTTTGTTGAGAAACATGCATTAGCAATCATTAGGAGTCTAAAGAAATTTAGACACATGCTTTCGAATAACAAAATTCACTTAATGGTTGCTCATCCTAGTATAAAAGATTTTTTGTTGAATAGAGATCTTAATGACAAAAGAACTAGTTGGATCACAAAAGTGATGGAGTATGATGTCAATATCAAGGTGACCAAGATGATTAGAGGTAAGGGGTTATGTGAACAACTTGCTGGTCACACAGAAAACAATGAACAAAAGATTGAAGAAGTTGTCCTAGTTCTTGAAGACGAAGAACAAACTGCTGTAGAAGCACCTCCTACAAGTTGGGTGCATGAAATGATGAATTATCTTCAGACTTGTGAGTTCCCTAAGGGTTTAAACAATTCTAAATGAAGGTACTTTAGACTTCAAGCTATCCCTTACGTCATTTTGGATGGAATTTTGTTTAGAAAAGATTTTAATGGTGTATTCTTCAGATGCATAGATTCAGATTAGAATGATAGAATATTAGAAGAATTCTAGGATGGACCAACTAGTGGTCATTTTGAACCTAGAAACATAGCTCTAAAAATCATGAAAGTTGGGTACTTTTGGCCTGACCTACATAGAGATGCATACGCTTGGGTTAAAAAGTGTAGAAAGTGTGCAATTTTTGCAGGCAAATAGAGATTAGCAACTTTACCCTTGCAACCTATTTAGGTTGAACAACCATTCATGAAGTGGATCCTACCAACCATTGATTACTTTACCAAGTGGACTAAAGGTGTGGCATTGAAAGAGGCAAATGAAAGTGCAGTCCTAAGTTTCTATCAGGACTTGGTAGCAAGATTTGGAGTTCCTGATTCTATTATCTTTGATAATGCATTAGCTTTTGTAGGATTTAGAATAACTGAATGGGCTGTTATAAACAACATATTTTTTGAGTACTTCATCCAATTATCACCCTCAAGGTAATGGACAAGTTGAGTCCACTAACAAAATCTGATCAGAATCATGAAGAGAATAGTGGAAGACAATCAAAGGACTTGGCACAATCAATTGTAGCAAGCATTATGGGCTGATAGGATCACACCTAAGAGAGCTACATGTATTTCTCCCCATGTTCTTATTTATGGTAAGGAAACAAGGCTTCCAATTTCAGTTGAATTACCCACACTAAATTTGATTAAAGAATTGGAAATATTAGAAGAAGAACCCATGAAACTCAGAATTATAGAAATTATGGAGTTGGAAGAGGTAAGAAAGAATGCATTGCAAACCATTGAAAATCACCAAGCTCAAATGAAGAGAACATTTGACAAGAAGGCAGTTCTAAGAGACTTCAATGAGGGAGATCTAGTCCTTAAATGGGATGAGCTAAAGAGTAGGCCCAAAAAGCACACTAAGTTTGATCCTATGTGGAGTGGTCCTTACCTGATCACTAAAAGAAAACCACACAATGCCTTTCAGATGTCCAACTTAGAAGAAGAAGAGCTTCCTATCCCAGTCAATGGTATACATCTTAAGCTTTGTTATTGAGGTGGATGTTTCATCTTATACATATTAGAGTAGGTTTCAGTTTTCAATAAGTGCTGGTGCACTTTGTTTTCTGAGTTTTGTTTCCCTCTAAGTGTTGTGGCACATGTTTCAATTTAGTTGTTTCCTTTTCCCTAGGTGCTGATGCACGTTTCCAACCTTGTTAGAAGGTTGCGTTGTTGCTGTTCAATGCTTCTAACAACCGAGTAAAGGTTTGAATCTAAGTTTCCCAAGCTAAAATATTGACTCCTATGCCCAATGGATTGCATAAAGGCCACTGGTCTAATGTGTTTAGCAGGTAAACACCCCTGAGATGTCACCAAAATGTTACCTATTTTTGCCATTCAAATAAAAAATAGTTTTTTGACATAGGGTCCTTGATATTAAGAATTATTTCATAGGATTGTAAAGACTAAAAAGTGAGAAGAATTATCTCAAATATGTTCTAGATATGTGCTTAAGAAATTTTTTTGAAGGGGTTTCCAAAATGTTAATATTCAACTCTTAAACTTTTTTGTATGGTATTGCCCAAGCAAGTGAAAATAGGCAATAGTGTCTAAATATCCTTAAAGACTTCAAAGGAGGGTCGAAATGGTAAGTGGAAGAATATATGTCTTGTGGTGATATGATATAAGTTAAAAGTTCAAACAAAATAAATAAATATGGAAAGTTCATCAAAAGCCATGAGTTCATTTTAACAAAGGTTCTATAAGTACGTTGAAATGTTTTGTTTTGGAGGCAAAGCTTTCTTTATCTTCTAACTAATAATGAGTTAATCAAACTAGACTAGAGTTAGCACAAGATCAAACTTCTGCAAAGAAGAAGGGAACCCTAGTTTCATCACTGCATGTTACAGTCTATGGTGACCAAGGAATTTTGAAGCATAAAATACCAATCATGCAACAATCAACAAAAGGATTTTAATGTAAATGATGGCTTAATCACAGAGAAGGATTTGTGGAGGATGTTACTGATCATGAAAATTTCATTCCAAAGATCATGCATGTGTTCATGCATAGAAAGAGCATTTCAAGGACCTTAAAGAAAGTTGAGAGGGTAGCTTTCAGGGAGTTATGACAAGATTCGCGTGATAAAAGGGTAGGTTTTTAAATGAAGTTTACAAGTTCTTTCATGAATACATGGTTTTTTTTTGTTATCCATTGAATGATATTGAAGAAAAGGTTTATATCTTTCATTGTGTCTCCATATTCACTATTTGGAAGGATACCCTCGCTGATCTTTATGAAAACATTTCATTATTTAAAACTCAACATTCAAGAGTCTCAAAGATTATTCATTTTGTATAGAAAGAGTTTTCTTTCTATTTTCAAATATGCCATTTAATATTGTAATCAATGCTTTTGTTAAAGAAAACAAGGAAAAGATCATGAATACCCACTAATCTTCACTGTGATAGCCAAAGCATTCACATGTAATGCAGATCCTAAAAGTATTATTACAATTACAGGAGTAAGAAGCCAAAATGGTGAAAAAACTAGTCATACCAAAATACAGAGTGTGTACAGATTTGTAGCCCTATAAAAGTGATTAAAGAGAAACTATTAAGAATATGGCACAATAATCCCAAAGGCAGTGAATAAAGAGTAGGTGTTTGCAACATTTAAGACCATAGTACAACCACAACTATGAGGCAAAAGAATGGCATGGTTTGTTCATCCTTGGTAGTCTTATAGTAGGCCTATTATAGTTCATAGGCAGTCACGGCTAGAAAAGCATTGGCAGAGATAGCAGTACAGTTGTTCAAGGGCAGTCTTGTAATAGTGGATTGCTAGAAGATTTATTAAGGAGAGTCAAAATACACCATTAGGACCAAGCATATAAAGACCTGTAGCAGTATTTCGAATCTCAAAGGACAGTTTTCAAAGTCATCATAGTATTTCATTTCACTGTCATAGTGAAGGTTTTGAATATAATGGAAGAATAGATAGTGGCATACCCGAGAACAGTGAATATAGTGCTTCAAAGGGTAAAATATGTTGACTTTAGAAAGGATTGTGAAAGGGTCTTTCAAGGGTAAAGCAATGAAGACATACTCCTATAGTAACCCTAAAGTCACACTAAAGGTTGGCATAGTCACAATTTGAGCAATGATAGCAACACTATTAACCATAAAAATGACTATAAAAATAGTAAAGGAATGATCCAAGAGATAAAGTAGATCCTTTGAAAGGAAATCTAGATAGATATCGTAGTCAAAATAATGAATGAGCAACTACAACCATTAGTGATGAATAGAGAGCAGTGAAATCTAACAAGAATATACCAGTGTATTGGTCAAGGACAAGGATCAAGGCAGTGATGTTGGTATATGAAGCTATATAATGCATGAGAATCATTGCTATAAGGGGTTTTATTAGTAATAGTCATATAAGAAGAGAACAAAGTCCTTTTAAGACCAGTAAAATGCAGTCATGCTTGGGGTAGTCATGTAGGGGTTGTTATCACTATTTTAAAAATGGATGTTCTCAGTCCATAATTGGCTAGGTTTTTGAAAATTTTGAGTCTGGTATGCCCTTGTTGCTTCAAAATTGTTTTAAGTCCTGAGGGGTTCAGGGTTTAGGTTTTAAGTCGCTTCAATATTTGAGAAAAAACCTTTGGTTTCTAATTCTGTATTACTTTATTCACTTAAGTAATGGGTCCTTTTGTCATGCAAAGTGTTCCCCCCGTTGTTTTTTACCTAGGCGGTCCTTTTAAATGTTTTAATTTTTATTTTCCTTTAAGTTGCCTTTTCTAATGACCTTCAGGCCTTGTAATTGTCACGCAACTCTCAGTCAATCTAACGACCTGCGTGGATTCACGAACTCAAAATGCCCGAAAGTTACCTATCACAAAGTAGAGAAAAGGTTTGGTGGGACCCAATGATGAGAATTTCTTTCTGGGCTAAAGGGCAATCGGTTTGGAAAGAGATCAACGGCCCGTGTTGATTCGCAACCTAAAGATGCTCGTGGTTTACAAGTTGTGAAATGGCAAAAAGATGGTGGGCCTGGGTGAAGTGTTTAGTAGAAAGAGTAATAGCAGTGCAAGTCCCTGAGATATGACAGCCGACATTGTTTTGCGAGATAAAGATAACCGAGTTTTACCCTTCATGAAATAGCGAAAGGGTTTGGTGGGCCCAACGTCCAAGCCTCGTCTGAAGATTAAAGACTGATCATGGTCTATCTGATTGAATGGCCCTCATTATTTTGTGAGATCAAAGTGCACATTTTTTAACTATTGCAAAATAGAAAAAGGTTGTGGCGGGTCCTAGAAGCCGGCGGGTTTTCTAACGAGTAAAGAGTGAGCGGTTCAGAGAATAATAAATGACCTACATTGATTCGCAACCCAAAGATGCTCGAGAGTTAGTTTTCGTGAAATGGCGAAATGACATGGCATTCAAAGTGAGCAGTCGAGGAGGTAGTGATCACAAATCAAAAGGTTACACGTGTCCTCCAGATCACGTAAATCAAAGAACAAACTTGGCGACCAAGTGGTGGGCCCAACAAATAGAATGATATAAAATGAAGACAAAGAGGTGACCTGTTAGGCACAAGTGGCTTTTCAGAAGTGGATCCCGCTGAAGTCTTTCAGCGAGTAGGAAGTTGACACGTTAGTTCAAGAGGGATCGAATGCCAAAGTGAATGGTGTTGATTCATAGGGCCCACGTCTGCTGGTTCTAACAAGTTGTTAAAAGAAGGGCATCTCAAGAAGGATCTAACGGCGGACGTTATTTCACAACCTTTAAATGCACGATGGTTACCATTCGCGAAATAGTGAAAATGGTTAGCATTAACCTTTTTGAGCATGGTTAGTGATATAAACCGCCAGGTTAGGACAATGTAAAGATTGATCAAGTTTCAGTTGATCGGATAGCTAGTGCAGCTTTGTGAGGTCAAGTTGCAAGATGGTTACCCATCGCGAAGTAGCGAAAGGATTTTCAGCCTGTTGCCAAGCAAGGAAGAGTCAAAAGGGTAAAAGTGGTGCAAGTTCTATCCGATCCAATGGTTGGCGTCTTTTTGCTAGATGAACATGCAAGAGCTTTATGCTCTACAAAACAATGAAAGAGCCAAATGAAAAATACTCAGAGCAGTTTTGATCCGTTGGAGCTAAATTTTTGAATTCTTTCATGAATTCAATTCTGAAGGGACGGTTGAAGCATGCGATGTTAATGTCACAGTTAAGGAGCCAAATTTCCATATATATCCCTACATCAATTAAATGAGGGTATCATTTCACAGAAGAAGTTGCAGAGAGAGCTAGTGCAGAGCAGAAGTTTGCAAACTAAAATCAGGTTCTCTTGCTCTTTGTTTACCCATTGCTTAAAGATTGTTGAATTGTGGTCTTGTCCTGTTAGAAAATTGCTTTGATTGATAATTGGATTAGTTGCATACTCCTAAAATGGGACCTAGAAGATAATTAATAGGGAAGGTAAATTACTAGGACCGAAAAATTTGTGATGACTTTCTTGAGCAGTTAACCATATCGACCTATGTTGGGGCTAGGGCCAACGAGTTAGTGCCAAAAAACCCCCGTTTGAAAATTGGGGATGGTTTATATGATAAAGGAAATTGGTTGAGGGACCCTGAAATAGGGATATCTGGTCTCAGTTTGTTTAAAGTGGGTTTTGGTCAGAGACATGCCCCTTCCCCTATGAATGGTATCTGGAATTTAGATGTAGGGAAACTTGTGGTCCCTAGTGTGTTCATGGACGTTGATTTGTTGACCCTAATCATACAAAGTTATGACCCTACTGCTAGATGCATTAGAAACATAAAGGGATCAACCCTTGTCAAAATCAAAGATGATGAATTTAGGAATGCCTTCAAGCTTAGTAAAGCTTCCAGCTATCTTAAGCCTATTGATTTTGAGGCATTAACCCAAGTTTACAATGCCCAAAGAGATCATCTTAGGAGTGGCCTATTGACAAATTTTTTTGTCAAAATAGGGGGATTAACAATTGTAGACCCTAGCACAATGGAGCCATTTTCACTAAATTTATTTACCTTGAGAGCTAAGGGTATGTACTAGACACTGTGTCAAATTTTTGGAGAAGATGCTGAGAAAAACATGCCCGTCCATTATATGTTAATGATTGCCCAAATTCTGAACCCTTCCCTGGCCATAACATTTGACTTCGCTCCTTTCCTCTCTAATGCTATCCATGTAGGCCTAGTAGGAATTAATAATGGTAAGGTAGACAAGCCATTTGGATGGTATTTCTTGTTGATGCATATGTTTCTATTCAAAGGGGCTGATTATTTTGCAAAAGAGATGGACCTGGTTAAGGTCAAGGATAAAGAGGAGATGCCAGTGCAATTGTGGAGTACTGTTCTATCTTAGGATAGAGAGGATGCAAGTTATCTGAAGTTTGATAGATGCTTTGCATCTAAAATTAGAGTTCTCTTGTGTGTAGGAAACCCTAGGATTCCCAAGGCTCTTTTGGAATTCCTTAGGCCCAAAGAGTTTGCAGAGGATATGAAGATTGTTCATAACTGGGGAGATATGTATCTATATCTTGTTTCTACTATTTTGAGAGTATATGGTTTCAGAGGAACCCCTTCTCTACTACCCTATCAGGTTCCATTAAAGATAGGGATTGCAGAAGTATTAAGACAGATTGGAGGAGTGCAGGAGGCCGAGTTAACTAACAGGGGTAAAGGGACAATTTTCCCAACCATCACCATGGCTCATCATTTTGTAATTGCCAAAGGTGGATGGAAGTATTTTGAAGAATTCTTTAAACCATACATGTTATCAACTATAGTGTCAAGGTGTGCCGACCCTGAAGATTTCTTCAATGACATGTTTAGGAAGAGAGCAGTTTATAAAATCAGGCCTCACCAATTCCAATTCCCTGAAGATTTGTTCAAGAATGAATTTAGTCTAGATGAGCGGGAGTTGAGGAAGGAGAAGTGGATTGAATACGGAAGAGCCCTTGACTTTATCCATTAATGTAATTCTAGTTATGATCGTCTCTCTAGTTTTACCCCTTTTGAAGAAAAGTTTAAATTCTTAATTCTTTATTTTAAAGATTTAATGCAAACCTTGAAGGAAAAAAGAGAAGCCATAATGCAGAATGATCCTGATAGGGCTAAATTGGTCCTAGCCAAGCCTGCCTTTGCTAAGGCTATTCCACCAGGTGATTATATAATGCACAAGAGATCTAAGTATACTATAATGATGTCAGTAACAGGTGAACCTTCTACTTCTAGAGGGAAAAGGGCCATTGAAGATATTATTGAGATTCAGGATTCACCTTAGAGGTAGAGGACAGGTAAAGAAATTGAAACTGATGACCCTTAGTACTCTCCATCTCAGTCCCCTATTCATATAAGAGATGAGAAAGTGGTGGTTGAGAAATTGATACAATTGGGGAGTCTAGGTGAAATTGCCTACACCTACAATGAGACTCAAGAAGGAATGCTAGAGGAGCCACCGTTGCTGAAATGGATGTAATTGATGGTGAGCTACAGGGAAAAGAATTGGACATTACTGTCAAACAAGCTAGTGAAGAATTCCTAGCTGATAGCAATTTTGTCACATCAGGAGCTTTTATGTAGTTTCTATGGAAGCAAAATATTGATCAATTCAAGATCAGATGTGAGCAAAGGGTAAATGAACAACCTCTCAAGGATGTAGCCCAAGTGGAGGAAGAGGTTAAACAAGAAATGATGGCTAAGTTCAAAGCTATCACTCCTGAGGCTGGAAGAGAGAGTATAAGGCTGGTATGCTAATCCTCCCTGAATGGGATATAGCTGATGTATTGGTTCTTGAAGCGATAAAAAAGGAAACTAAGCCAATGAAGGGAGTGGTATTCAACAAAGATGACACTTCTCTGGTTATGTGGTCCCTTAAAAGAGATGAAGGTAGAAGAAGGAAAGATACCTCACAATCTAACCTTCTAGGAGCTATGATAGTCAGAAGAGTTCAGGATACAGGGGCGGTGGAAGCAACTAGTACTATTTTAGAGACTGCTAAGTTCAATGTAGTAGTAGTAGAGAAGGAAGCAAAAGAAAAGGCTGATCTTCAAATTAAGTTGGAAACAATTCTAAAGGATTATAATGAAGCCAAAAAAGAGGTAGCCAACAAGGACACTATCATTGCCAAACTTCAAAGTTAGTTGATGGGACAATACCAAGGAAGTGAGTCCTCTACTTTGGCAATTTCTTCTTCTCTAGCAAGGCCCCCACCTACTAGTCCCATCATAGAAATCCCTCCTTCTCCTATGCCTTCTGGTTTCCAACCAGCTGAGACTTATCAACATGAATTGGAAAAGTTGAAACAAGCTCAGGCCTTATTTGCAAATAAGTATGAGGAGAAGATAAAGGTTGGAATTTTGAGTTTTGCTGACACCGTTGATGCTCCCATAGTACATATCAATATGAAGAGAATTTTTGACACTCTTTGTGAGTTAAATGAGGACAAGGCCATTCTAGAGCCTATTCTAAATAAGTGGATCCCGAGGGAAGTAGATTTAGAATTCATGTGTGTATCTTATGATGAAGCCGGATCTGATGCCACTATCAAATCTGCATGTGAATTGACCAAAGGTTTGACAAAACTGGTAGAAGGGAAAGCCAATGTGGAAAGGAAGGCTAATTTATATAGAAAAGAGTATACTGAGCACAAATTTGAACTGTTTCCTGGAGGTTTTGTCAACCAAAATCAGATAAAGGACAAACAGGTATGGCTGGATGAGTTAGGAGCTAATTTGTCTCTAAGGGTAAATGGAATAATCAATAAAGATAACACCTCACTATTTGTTAAAACAATTGAGGAAATAGAAAAGATCAAATCACATTATGGTTTCTTGGAGTCAGAAGTGAGGAAAATAAGGAACTCATGGAAAAAGCTATTTAAGTTGAAGAAAAAGATTATTGGCTATTCCTGGCCTACCGATGATGTTTTTCAAGAGTGGTCCAAAAAATATGCGGTGCAGGAAGAAGATGCTCCAGAACAGTTGGAAGATGCTCCAAGACAGTTAGAGGATATTGCAGAAGAGTTACCAACTGAAAAGGCCGCTGAGACAGAAAGAGACTTGTAACTACTTTTTGAAACAAAGTATAGTTGTAACAAATTTTCCTAGGGAAGTCCAAAGATTTGTATGCATCCATGTTGTTATAAATGGACACCTGGACTATAGGAAAAGGGGATCACAAGAAATTGTAAGAAAACTTTGCAGAAATATATCTGGGACTTTCTAGTCATATAGAGAACACTCTAATGTTTTTGTAATATTTTCTAAAATTATTATCAATATACAAACCATCAATTTTGAGCCTAGAATTTGTGTTGTCTTCGGGTGTGCTTGCAAATATTTACTAGTCTCAATCTGAGTAATTTAGGGTTATTCATTTGAGCATGGATTGTAAGGCAATCTTTTATAGGTGTGTTTCTTAGCTTTTCTCTTCAGGAGGGAAATTAAATACACAAGAAATATCTCTGTCAGTAAGTTACTTGTTTAGAAACTTTGAATGTGATGAATGCTTTCTAGTTTGATAAGGATGAATTTTCATATATGTCAGGCGTATGTGGGGTTTATAGAAGCCGAGGTGATGGGATGTGTGGAGATGTCTAATTGTGGGATTATTGTTTAAACTTAGATGACTCTGTGGCCTGGATAAGGCACTGATATATATATTGTAGTTATCTTTTTACATATTTTGTGGATCAACACTGAATAGGAGCATGGGCTTTATTTCTTTGTTTCAGTTAGTTTTAAGGTGAATAGATTCACTGGTTTTCAGACTGGTTTACTGTGGATCTATCTTTTAAAGTGTGAATTTAGTTCACAAGAGGTTTACCTGCCTGAACTTTGGATAAGTTCAAAGTGTAGAAGGTTATTTAAACCTTGTCATATGTTGCTCTGAAGTTTCATTTCCTTGATCTCTCTTTTACAGACAGAGTTGCTATTTTCTTCCAAGGGATAAAAGGGGAATTAGAATTTGAGAACAACAATGGTCACTGTTAAAGAGCCATCATTTAAAAGACAATGAGCAACTTGAAAAGGTTATTCTTATTAGTTGTATACATTGCCCTCACAAAACTCCTCTAGGGTTCTAGATAGAAAGACTTGGATAATGCTAAATGAGTTGAAGACAGTGGTCTTCATCAAGTTAGAGAACAACCAAAGGACTATATTATCATTATGATGGCAATGAGACATAAAGGAGCAACTACAACATATCAGGACTAAGAACAATCCCCATCACTGATCCAATCAAGGGTTAGTAGCCATAGTCCTGATATACCATATGGAGATAGTACATCAAGCCATAAGAGGACTCATTCATGCCATATATAGCTAAAATATTAAAATAGAGATCAAAACAAAGTCCTATCTCAACCAGTCAACAATGCAACTTAGGAAGACAGTGAAATGGGATTAGTAGAGGGCACTCATCTAGCAATCTCCATGGCCTAGGAATAGCTAAAGGAAATACACTCACCACGATAAGTCATCAAAGAGCCTTCATGAAAAATACTAATCCTTAGCTATGAAGAAATATGATACCAAAAGAAACCTCCATCGATGACTGTCTTAGGACAGTGATGAAGAAGTCTGAGACAAAAATGCAATCATGATAGTTATATTCTAAAAGGATGTATAAGCAGTCTAGAGGATAGTCATGATCTTAAGCACATAACAAAGATAGAGAAGAAATACCTTTGTCCAGTTTGATTTGACCTTGCCATGTTTGAATTCCTTTCATAGACAGTAGCATGAGGTATCAATTTCGAGGGTATCAATGAAAAAGAGAAGTCACTATTGTTGTAGGTATAGTGAAAATTACAAAAAAAATGTGTTGACAACAATGATAGATGAGGGTTCATGGAGCTTCAAGAGCATCAAGTTGGTGATAGAAAGCAACCCATAGTCAATACACATTGAGGATTTGATCACCACACAATCAATATAATTAAGCACTTTTAGAGAAGCTAGCAAAGCACCAGTCTTAGGATAGTCATCAAACTATAGAGCAGACCTTGCATGACTAGCCTATAGAAGGAGCCAGTTTGAAGACAATCAATAGTCATTCCTACAGTGAAAAAGTAAACAAAGGATTTCAAGCATTTGTACTAGTCAAAAGGCCATTTTTAGACCTGGAGGTAGCCACTATGTAGGAACAAGATATTAGTCCACAAAAGCCTCAAAATATGACTAAGATCACAATTGAGGAGAACACCTTAGACCTGAGATAATGAAGAAGCAAAGTACAAAGAACACAATGATGCATACAACCAATGGTCTAGTTTACAATATGAAGAAGTAAACCTGTCCTAAATGATATGTGTTTCAAAAACTACAACCATAGTAGGCTTGGAGAAGCAGTCCATTGTTAAAACAAATACAATTCTTCATATGACATGTTAAGGCACACAATACAAGACATAGTGAACAAGGATAGTCTCAGACCTATTAGAAAGTCACAGTCCTAATAGTGCAACAGATATGAATTAATTTCTTATGAAGGATATGGTTACCAATCAAAAGGAGATTTTAAGGATCTTTCAACAATCCAAGCATGAGTTAAGGAGCCCATTGCATGCACACACTAGTAACCTTCAGTTTGAGGCCTTAAAATATAATTTGACCAAGTTGTGGACCTTTTGTTTACACAATATAATCTGAATCCAACCCCCACCCACTTTGGAGGTATCAAATAGTTCATAATCATTCAACTGAATAATAAATCATTCAATAGGTGGAGTTTCCAAGTCACACATCAATTAATGCTGAATATAAGGGATTTTGAGACAGTTACAAGTAGTTCAAGCTTAGTTTAAGGTCTCATATGGGTCAACCATCATTCAAGGAGAATTTTGAGGGCACAAGCAACCAGTTTGCAGCAGTTCCACCTTGTTTTCTTCTAGCTTTTTTCTCTGATTTGACCAAGAGAGATATTTCATGCAGGAGGGAGATAGAATCAAGGTCGAGACCAACAGTTCAACATTAGTTCTTCTTCATCTTCCTCTAGATTTCTCTTCTATAAGGCTTTCTCTCCTTCTCTTTTCCAAGTTAGTTCTTTCTTTTCTTGCATACACACAACAAAAAGTTGAATGTAGCTCATATATTTTCAGATTCAAAGCATTGTAATGAGATTTTTTATTAGTTGATGAATAAAGTATTATCACATGTATGATTTTGATGATAGTATTGTGATTTACTGTTAAATCCTTCATTATTGAGTCATGAGTAATTTCTAGAATAAGAATTTTCATTGTTAGCTTAGGTTGTGTGTTGTGTTATTTGGTTTTCTAGAAAATTGAATGTCTGTGAAATCTTTTTCCTTCAAACAAAATTTTGAAAACTCTCAAACCATCAGACAAAGTACTTATGGGTTTCATGATCTCATACGAGTTATAATCAGGCTTTAGGGTCTTTTGAGGCTGATAATTATTTTAGGACAACAAGTACTATCAAACCCATTGGTGTATCACCTCCCATTAGCAGTTAATTTTTACTTTTCAACAAGCTTTGTTTTATTTTTCTTAGTCAGGTTAGTTTTCTAGGAGGTTTCACCAAGAGAACCAACTCACTCTGGAGGTCGATTTCCACCATAGGAAACCCACAGGCCTGAAAATCTTCCAATGTTTCACAAGATTGCTACCTTTTAGCTGAGCACAATCAGGTACAATCTTAGTGACAACACTTCTTTACACTCATTTTCACATTTACATTCATGTTTTAAATCATTTAGCATATTTGATTTGGAGTATTCTCATTTAACTTTACATTTACATACATTTAGGGTTTACTCTCCAAAGTGTAGGGTAGCTCTAGTTTCTTATCTTTCTCATTTTAGGGTCTTGTACACACACAAGATTCATGCACACACTATTTTACTATACAAATCAGCTTTTTGTTGAGGTGGTAATCACCAAAATAGGGGTTTGACTAAGGCAAAACCCTATATAGCCACCCAAATCTTACTTTCAATTGGAGGTGCAGGTACAGGTACTCGAAAGTCTCTCAAGACCACTGAAAGGCACATGGACTATTCTAAAGCCTTAGATTTCTCCCAAAATCATTAGGGATAGGGGCGTGGTGCCCCAGTCCTACCTAGAATAGGGGTGTGGGACCCTAGTCCCCCCACTTTCAGGTGATTTTCAGTAGGGTGGAAGCTCAAAACATCAGATTTATAGGGCTTCAGTTGCAACTTTCTGTGAAAAAAAATAGGACCAGGGCATGGAACCCCTATCCAGGTTAGTTTGGCTCTTTTTTGAACACCGGGTACACATTCAAATTCCTCCCCCTTCTCTACTTTTAGTATCTTAGTTTCAGTCCTACAAGTTTCTACAATTTCAGTTCATATATGCTTCATTGTTCATCTCCTAGTGTAGTTGATCAATCACACCCTATTTTTCACATCTTCTCCTCATATACAACAAGAGAAATAGAAAACCTAAGAGATAATACTTGGCTCTCTCTTTCTCACAAGAAGTAGCCAAAGTGAGCTATCTCCCTAGGCTCTTTTGTATTCCCAATGTGTTGGCAAAAGGGGGATTAAGTCCTAGTCACCCGGTCTCGCATTTTCCCTACCACAGCTAGCTTTTGCCTTCTCTCGAACTCAACTTCTTTTGGATTAATGGTAATTCCTTCTTGACTTTCTATCAATTCTTCTAGAGTTCTTCCATATCTTAGTGTTTCTTGCTCAATGTTTGATATATTCTTTTGATCTTCTGATGATTGATTATTGACTGTTTGTGTTCCTTTTGTTATCACTTCTTGATTTTTCTCATCTGTTTGTTGTCTTGCATATACCTCTATTCTTTGAATCCCAATTTCTTCTTGTCTTCTTTCCAGCTCTATTCTTAGTTTTGTGAAAAGTGTTTCTTCACTTGTAACAACAGTTTGTTCCTCATCATTCTCTTCACTTGATGCATCGGATAATGGATCTGGACCCAATTCATATTCATTTGAATCTATCTCTGAATCATTGTCTATATTCACACCACTATATCTGACAAGAATGTTTTATGGTAAGAATAGTTCTTTGATTTTTGTCGTCTATTCTTTTACTATTTCTGGAATATTGTGATCAGGTGTCTTGCTTGCTTGTACTCTTTGGACTTGTTTGTTAGATTCTTCTTCTCTTTTGATAGCAATCTCTTCTTGTTGTCTCTCATATTCTTCTTGTTTTTGTTTGTTGGCTATTGTTTTTTCTGCTTGATGTAGCTTTTCTTGCCATGGTTCTTCTTTAGGAATTTCTTTCTTTGTCCACTTTGGGTGTTGATAATTATGCTTCTTTTGCTTTGATTTAGAATACCTAAGTCCTGATTTATCTTCCTTAGATTGTGTGTGAGGACTAATGGGTTCTGAAATACCTTCTTGACACTTACCAATTGGTCCTTTTCCTTCTTATCTCATCCATTGCATGATTTTGTAACCTTTTCCATAATTCTCTATGGGAATACTAACTTATACAACTATTGCTATAGTTTTATTTTCATCTTTGTATAGCTAGCTAAGAATGTCCTTGTCTTCAGTTTCCTCTAAAAGTGTTCCAGCTCTAACAAATGCTCCATCAAACATTTCAACTGATTTATGTGAGATCTGTGGTTAAGCATTTAAAGGTTTTCCATATGATTTAGGTGAAAGTGGTAAGTTATGCAAAGAGTACTTCCCCATTCCTTCATCATTCAATTTGATCTTTTTCTCAAAATTCTGTCATAAAATTTCTTGAGTTTCCTTGTTGGGATAGATTAGTTCTCTATTATGTGGAACCTTGGCATCTTGTACTAGTCTTAGATTATTGCAATATTGGCTAAAGTCTGCTGATACAGTGATTTCTCTTCCATTATGAGGAAAATTAACAAACTGATGGTATGTAGAAGGAACTACTTGCATGTCATGAATCCATGGTCTTCCTAAAAGAATGTTATAAGATAGATTCAAATCTAGAACCTAGCACAATGTATCTCTTTTTGCTGGTCCTATTTTGATTGGCAACACTACAGTTCCTTTAGAAGATCATTCTTCTTCATCATAAGCCTTGATGGTTATTTTCTTCTTTGGATCCACTGCATTCTCTGAATATCCTAAAGCCTTTATTAAACTTAAAGCACAAATGTTCAAGTCAACTCCACCATCTATGAGTACGCGTTTGACACAGGTTATATGAATGGTGACTTTGATATGTAGGGGAGCATTGTGAGGGTGTTGTAAGGATGCATCATCATTTTCATAAAAGGATAAGTGATGAGGGGCTATGAGGTATCCCACCATGTTTTGGAATTGATCTACATCTAGATCTTTTGAGACCCTTGTTTCTGCTAGAGTTCTCTCCAATATTTCCTTATAAATAGGTGAAACTTTTAGGAGCTCCAAAATTGATATTTGGGTGGGTTTCTTTTGTAATTGTTCCATTAAGTTGTACTATCTCAAAGTGGATGTTGATTCATTCATTGTACCTGAAAAGGTAACCTTTTCTTTGCTTCTAGTAATGGCGTTGATTGGTTCTGAAGGTGTTTTGTCATTGACAATGATGACATTTACCACATCATCATATGTGTAAGTGTAGTTTACCTTGGATTTTCCCTTGTCATCCTTTGGTTTAGATTGTTCACCTTTTTCATAGTTTGGGAGTGGAGTTTTAAATACTAGATGCAATTCATTCATTTTATGACCATCCACTGTGATAGTTCCATTATCAATTAAGTCTTGAATGAGATGCTTTAATCTTTGATAATCATTGGTTTGGTGTCCTTTGTTTCGATGATAGTTGCAAAAATGATTGTCATTCCACCAAATTGGTTTGATTTGAGGCTCATAGTTTCTTTCTTTTGGTAAGGTAATCAATTTATTCGTAAGAAGAGTCTTCAAAGCTGATTCCAATTGTTCCCCAATGTTTGTGAATTTCTTGTGGGGATTGGAGAAGAAAGACTTGGGTTTACTGTTCTCTTGATTATTGTTGTTTGACACTTGACTTGATAAGTTAAATATTGGTTGTTGTATGACAACATTGTTATCATCATTTCCTCTATTGGTAACATTCCTATACTTAGACAAGAATTTAGGTTTGTCATTGTTATTGTTACCAATTTTTTTGTTGTTGCGATTGTTGTTATAGGAACTGTTGTAGAGTTTTAACTCTCCTTTCTTTACCATTGCATCCTCTATCTTTAGTCCATTTTCAATCATTTTCACAAAAGTAGGAGGACCTTGCAATTTGAGATGATAACTCATTTCATTAGTAAGGTTATCAATGAATATGTCCATTTTCTCTTGATCTGGTACATCTCTTAGATATCTATTAAACAATCATCTCCATCACTGTAAAAAGACCATGAAAGGTTCACCATTATTTTGTTTGATATTGCATAGGTCTAGCATTGTTATATTATTTCCTATGTTGTAGGAGTATTGTGAGATAAATCTATTCATAAGTTCTTCAAAAGATTTAATCCCAGATGGTAATCTTGAGAACCATTCCATTGATTTCTTGCTTAAGCTTCTAGGAAATATACACATCAAGTAAGTTTCATTGTGTGCAAACTCCATACTCATAGTGAAAAATTCCCTAATGTGATCTTGAGGATCAAATTTCCTATCACATTTATCGTATTTAGGGATTTCACAATGTTGTGGGGATGGTATCATGTTTAAATATTTGTCAAAAGGATATGGATACATATCCTCCAATGAATATTTCTTGGAACTCATTCCATTCTGCATATCTTGTATTTGTTATTGCAAAGTTTGCATTTGTTGAGTGAGAGTCAATAGAGGATTATCGACATGGATTCTCCTTGCATCCTCATAAGTTATCCTATCACTTCTCTCCCTTCTTGTTTCATCTTGGTTTCTTGCATTGTCATGGGCTCTTCTTGTTCTATCTCCTCTTGCTTCTTCATGGTTCACTTGGTTTATATCATCGTCATTGGGGTCATCAGTGTTTTGATTATGACTTGTTTCCACATCTTGTTTCAAACTTTCCATGTTAAATCCCTGTGGCAATTTTGCTCTTGAATTCGCCAACATTAGGATATACTTCTGTTTTTGTTTTTCAAAGAGTTTTTCCATTAGTTTGTCAAATCTGGAATCTTATTCAAGGTCTGTAATTGTGTTATTCACTGCTTCTTCATCAACATCGGTGTATCCAAATGGTTGAAATATTGAATTGTCTTCTTCCATTTATTTTTGTTGTCTTCTCAACTGCTCGTGTTGAGCTCTAGTCCAAACTGGCATATGATTGATTTGAAAACTTCCCAAGTTTTGATTTTCTAAAATGCAACTCAATAGGTAATCACTGGTTTAGGAAGATAAGCTAAGTTTATTTTACCACCCTTATTAGTGCATTGTGATAAGGTGTCTTTTTTTTGAAAAGCACGTGCTTGTAAAGTTTTTTCATCAAACTCTGTTCCATAACCACATAAATAGTTATGAAAATGATGTAGGAATGTTCTATGTTTCAATTTTTTTTGCGATTGATGTATAAGAATCTCCTCTTCTTCAAGATAACCTTCTAACTTGGTTTTCTTTTCTTGAGGCAATATCTAAAAGTCATATAAGCATCTAATGATTTACAAGTTGTTTGATTCCAAAGTGACTACAATCTTGATTTTGATATAACCTAGGTCCAAATAGGAACAATATATCCAAGATAATGAACAAATGTTGATATGATCTAGTTTTGTGATGAAGGATTTGATGTATCCTGATAAGAAACTGATAGTGATGTTGATTTTGCACTTGAGATGGTTGAATCAATAACTTGTTGGATGTTTATGCTTATGAATTTTTTTTGGAAAATAACCTATTTGATTGATATTTTGATTGTTTGACTAGTTTAAATATCCATGACAATTAAAGACGAACCTCCTTGAAATATGGTATCTGTAACTAATGTTGAAATTTTGGTCTGATATGGGGAAGTGCTCCTGTTGCAGATGCGAGAAAACAAAAGCGCTGTCCTACACAACAAATGCGTTGTTCTGTTGAATGAAAGCACTGCACTATAGTTATAAAAGCATGATCCTAATGTTTAAATGTGTTGTTTTGGTTGCAAAAGCACTATCTTGTTAAACAAATGTGTGATCCTAGGGTTCAAATGCGCTATACTATTGAGAAAAAGTGTTGTCTTGATGTGTAAAAGCATTGTTTTGTGTTGTAAAAGTTCTATGCTGCATTGTAAAAGCATGATTCTTACTGCGTTAATGAATTTCTCAGTTTTATAGCAAGTTGTCAGATTTTTGGATCATTTCGGGATGATGATTTTTTAAGTTTTTGACCATTTTGAGAACATTTTACATACACAAAACACACAATGTTTGGAAATTCAAAGTGCACAAGCAAGCACAAGTCCTACTGTAGGCCGAGACAATAATTGTTGAATCTCATATGGGGTTTCCCCTGAGGCTACGTTATTCAAAGCGGATATCTAGGTGCTTGACCACTGTGGCTCCACCCTTGGCACTCACTTCTCTGGGGCAGCCAAGCACCAGTTTCCATGAAAACTCCCCATGGCAAACTGCATATCTCTACTAAGAATCATAAGTGTGTGAGCTACTTCAGAGGTTTGACCTCCTGCGCCAACAAGTAGAAGGGTTTTGGTAACTAGAAAAAATGGTTTTTAGTAACGGCTTCCAATCATGTGGCCATACATGTGGCACTTTACACTTTGTAAATACAGAATGTTGGCATTATGATGCATTTTGTATGACCAGTGAAATGGTTGTCATTGTTGGCAACATCATCTTCTGAGTCTCCACAATCCATTGGTAAATGAGTAAAGGGTAACCGATGAAGAATAAGAGTCCTTATTCCTATCGACAGTGAGTATACCGATATACAGGGGTTAACCAACTAAGTAGTGAGTACACCGACATAAATGAGGTAACTGACTAAGGAGTGAGTAGAATGACATACAGGAGGTAACCGACTAAGAATGAGTAGATTGGTATATAGGAGATAACCGGTTAGGCAAAATTGGATCGATACATAGGCGACAACTGGAAATACACGAGTCTCAACTGATAGATTTAGAAACATCTTGATAATATTCAGTTAAACCGTCAGTCTTCCCTTTTCAACTGACGAGCTTATCGGCATGAACAACTATCTTGACCGATATTCCTGGAATGATTTTTGGAGAGTAATTTGAGGCGCAATAACACAATTTTGAATCTGATTTTTGGAGGGAAAGTTGGCACTAGAATTAAAGGTTAATATATACACATCATTCATTCTGATTGTGTTGTTGTCAATGTGAAAAAGATCCATGTGAATGTAAATAGGGGGAGTAGAATAGAGTGCAACATGAATCGGTGAAGCCGACACTGATCAGAAGAATAGAGCATGCAAAGTGGATATATGAGACAAAGGTAGTGTCATCAGATAGATCATTCATCTTTATTTCCTTCTAACAATTGCAACATTGTAAATCCCTTAACAGGGTGAACCTTAACCGATTCTTTATGTAAAATCTCTTAACCAAGTCACTTCAGATATGAAGTTGTAAAATCCTTTAGCAAGGTGAACTTTAACAGGTTCTAAGGTATTCTTAACCGGATACCAGTCACTTCTAATAGGGTGATGTTCTCAGAAAGGACTAGTTGTAAGCTCTTAACGGGGCAATCTTTTTTACTTCAATAAAAGAGATTGTGGGTTATCCCCACCATGGTTTTCTCCCTCTAACCGAGGGTTTCCACATATAATTGCTAGTGTTATGTGATGCTTATTTGTGCATGCAAATCTCTATTCTTTGATGTTCTCTGCTTTCATGATTTATGCAATGTTTAAGTTAATTTGGAAGGAAAGTTGCAGACTGATCAGTTTGAATGTTTGAATTGTGTATAAACTATTTTGACTGATTCACCCCCCCTCTTAGTCACCGATTAATACTAACACAAAAGGTTCCCATCCTATCAAGGTTGCACTCCATAGGGTTTACGGGGAAACATAGTGTCGGTATGAACTAATCAAAACATGTTGCCCATGACTTTTGTCATAGACATGATTTATTTAAAGTGGATTGTAAGGACTCAGTATTGGCCCATTTCCACTTAGATCATTCCCCTCTCACTGGCTTCCTCAAGTTAGCTTGGGAAGGGAGGTCCTCTAAAGGTAAGACATAAAATAAAAGAAGATCTAGTTTTCTAATCACCATATTAGGGTGAGAGCATACTCACCTACTACTTTTAAAAAAACATGGTAGACAATGGATCTTTTTAACCTTTAGATTATCTATGTGCAGCTACCTTACTAGAAACACATGATGCAAGTTGCATGCTATTCATTGAGCCCTTAGTTAAGCTAGGTGAAAGATATATGATGTTTTACTTTCCAAAAGAACTCCTAGTTAAACTAAGTGAGAAAATACATCAAAATTTCTCAAAATAAAACCTGCATGAACACAAGTTAGTAGTTTGTAAAATTAGTCTTGGACAGTCGAACCTAGAAAGATATGTTAGCTGTTAGATTTCAAATTTTGTAGATAATAGAATGAAAATGCTAAAAGAACAAAAGCACTATCCTGCAAAGCAAAAGCGCTACCCTACACAACAAAAACATTAACTTGTGTTGCAAAAGCACTAACCTACATTTTAAAAGTGTGATTTCACATACGTGAGTGCTAACCTATGCAACAAAAGCATTAACCTATGCAACAAAAGCGTTAACCTAGGTGACAAAAGAGCTAACCTAAGCAATGAAAGCACTAAACTATGCAAAAAAAGCAT
The DNA here is from genome assembly GCF_030272615.1 of Cryptomeria japonica. NCBI lineage: Eukaryota > Viridiplantae > Streptophyta > Pinopsida > Cupressales > Cupressaceae > Cryptomeria > Cryptomeria japonica. The sequence goes on along the minus strand of NC_081411.1, from coordinate 472,958,366 downwards.
TACCCAATTTCACACATGTGTGAAATAGGTTTACAAATGCATTAATTTGAGAATTAGATAGGATATTAGAAGGAGATGTGCGAGGCCTAAGCCCCACGGTGGGCGCCAAAAAATGTATTGACTTAAGTTTCACCTTAGAATTTTACCTGCAACTTGTTAGTCCATCATGCAAATATAAAAGAAAATTACAGGAACTCAAGCTTCAACCAATGAAACAACATGAAATAAAAGAAAATAAAATTGTTATACCTTCATGGATTATGCCTCATTGTGTCCTAACCCCATTGTTCTTGGTTGTATATGATTTTCTCTTAGACATGTACTGGAAGCTTCCAAGATGGCAAGTGTGGAATAGACTGATAGATGATATGATAGGCAAAACTATGCTATGAAAATAATTTATGCTAATTTGCTCAAAAACTCTAAAAATGCTTAGACAAATGAACTCAGAGATGCAAATATTAAGACTCCTAGTTACTATAAGATTACCTATTAGTTTAAATAATATCTTAGGAGACCTCTATTTATAGATTTTTGAGTGCATAAGCTTAGGTGGCAAAGATCAATGGTCATGATTAAATCTTGCAATTTGGATGTCTATGAGCAAGAGGTTGAGATGTGAGAGATAAAGGTGGAAGGAGAAGCCAAGTGTTAGAAGGCTCATCTTGACAAAAGATGAAGACTAAGAGAATCTAGGATAGTTGGAGAAGATTTAAGGATAAGAGGACAAGTGGATTCAACTCCCTCCAAAGATGTAGGAAGGTTGGAGAAAATATAGGGAAGTTGAGAAATGTGTGTACATACACATTATTTGAAGAATGATTTGGAAGTTGAAGATAATGATGTATTAATATTCAAAAAAATTAATATCTTTAGCCACATGATGGATGAGTTGGCAAAGGAGAAGATGATGTGGAGATGAGATGAGTTGTAAAAGGGAGATTAAATAATTAAGAAATTATTTAATTGATGAGACTATAGGATAGTAGATAGGAGATAACTAAATATTAGATATTTAATTAATTGGTTTAGAAGGAAGGGATATAAATGAATGAATGAATTAAAAAGTTTCAATTTAATTAATTAATTGAAGAATATAAAATGAATTAAATAAATTAACCTTTTCAAATTAACTATTTAATAGAAGAATAATCATTAAATAAATATAAAATATTTATTTAATTGCTCATAACCAATTTTATGTGTATACAACCCCATCATTGACCGTGTTCTTATTCTTGTTCCAAAAGCGTGGCTTGTCTTTCCCATTTCATTCCTATTTGTTCTCTTTGAATATCTTTATGACACCTTGTTCAATAAGGACTTTTTCTATTGCCAATCCTTTCTCAATGACCTCCTTGAAGGTAGACAAACAAGTCTTTCTTAGTTCATATCCATTGTCCTTGTTAACATTTTGAGTGAACATTTCTACCATTCATTTTTGTGGGATATCACAAGAGCATCGAATAGCAAGATCTCTCCATCACTGTAAGAATGAAGCAAAAGATTCCCCATTTTTCTTCTTAGTTTTGCATAGGGTGATCACTGACACATCTGTTTCAATGTTAAATGAGAAGTGTTGTATGAAAGCTTATGCTAAATCACTCTATGATTTGATTCTAGGTGGACGTTGGGAGAACCATTGCATAGCTTGTCCACCTAAACTTTGTGGGAACAATCTCATCAAGTAAGTTACTTCTCCTACTACCTCAATGCAAGTTGTGAAAAAATCTCTTATGTGTGCCTTAGGATCGCCTTTGCCTTTATATTTATCAAAATTTGGTGTCACAAAATATGGAGGGAATGGAGGCATTGTAATACTTCTATCAAATGTGTAAGGACATATATCTTTCATTGTATACTATTGCTTTGGCGTATTCATGTTCGTAATTTGTTTTTGCAAATCCTTAATTTGTTGTTGCATGTCATTCTTGGGTGTTGTCTTTTCTCTTTGAGCTAGTCACATGCTTGAGCCACCGGGTGGAGGAGGAGGGATATAATTCATGTATGGATGGTATTGATCATAGATGTGTTCATATGGAGGAGGAACATAGTTATAGCTTGCATATGGACCACTTGGTATGGTATTGTAATGAGGAGCACTAGGTCTAGGTTGATGCATGTCATGACCATGAGGATGGGAGGTATCATAAGAGTGATATTGAGTATTGCCCCCAAATCTAACATGGGGTCTCCTCATGTCATGATTTTGAATATTTGCTTGAGTGTAATTGTATGCATTAGTATGATCTTGGGTATTATCATGGTCATGTGTAGTGGTAGTTCTTCTCCATGGGAAAGGATGACTGCAGGGTTGTTCATGAGAGTTCCTAGTAAAATTGGCATAAGCATAGGTATTGGGAACTTCTGTTCTTTGAAATAAGGATGAAGGTGACTCAGGCACAAAATGCTCTTTCTTATTACCACCATTATTTGCATTTGTGTAATTTCCCTGATTAGGGTCCTCCCTTATAATTTGAGACACATCAAAATCATGAGGTAGCTTCATTCCACTTTGTGCCACGAATTCCAAAAAGTATTGTCTAACTCTTCTCATTATTCCCTCAACCAATCTATTGAACCTTGGAAATATGATATTCTCTTCAATGTCTGTGGAAGTGATAGATGCATTTTCATTGTCATTATTGTTCTCATTATCATTGTCTGGTATATTACTGCGATTGTCAAATGGATTGCAAAATTTATCTCCATCAAACTCATAGGTACTCATGTTGAGAGATCTTAGAGATTCTTTAGCTTCTCTTCTATACCTTTGGGAACGAGTTTCAACCATGAACTTGACCTTAGATAAAATAAAAGGTGAGAGGAAATGCGAAGATTATGGAAGACCAAGAAAGGATATGAGATGGAAAGAATCTAGGTTTGTCTTGCAATGTCCAAAATGTAGGTTCAAGATATGTGTGATCTAAAGCAAGGTGTGTCTTCCAAAGAGATGATAGATCTCTTGATGAGGTAAGTTGACCTTGAATAAAGAGGACCAAATGGGACCCTAAGATTATAAATATGATGTGGAAACCACTTAGTGATATACTGTAGCAAGTTTGCAATATATGATGAGGACAACAAATAAACCTTTTGACTCTAGTTTGGAAGATGTGTATGAGGGATTACAAATGAAGGAAAATGATGAACAATGTAAGACCAAGGCTAGTTGACTAAAAATGATGAAGCTCTATAGGAAATGCCTTAAAAGCTTTTTAAATCTCAAAACTTAAGCCTGTTTTCTCTTTTCCAAGTTTTTCAAAATGTTGTTCTAAAATAGAGACGTGAAATTGTTTTGCATAGACGTGATTTCTGATCAAAGACGCAGTTTTAAACAGCACAGACACAATTTTAACTGTTGTTCTGATAATGTTTTTGCTTTCTGACAAAAATGTGATTCTGCCCTACACAGACGCGGTTTCTGAATGCAGACATGTTTTCAAGGAACAAAGACATGGTTTTTGATATGTTGAACTGACTATTTTGTTTTCTAACAAAGATGAGATTCTGCCTTGTGTATATGTGGTTTCTAAACACAGACATGGTTTAAGCTGTCATAAATACGGTTTTTGATAAATTTTTTGATTATGTCTGAATGTAAAGTTGTTGAATGTGACCAAATCTCAATGTTGAATGTTTTTGTGGCAAGAAAACACAACAAACAATGAAAACACAATGTTTGAAAAAGTGTCATAAATAGAAGATGATAGCAATTTCTCTTACACCCAAGGTTCAATGGAAGGCGAGGGGAGAGGATACTTTTGTTATTAACTTTAGGGTTATAAACATAAAATGTGCGAAGGGAACAAAACACTTCAAACAAGTTCTTTAAAACCCAAATTAAAAAGAGATGTGACCCTAATTAGACTAAAATTTAAAGACACACACCTAAATTACCCCTGTAAAAAATGATTAGTAGTTTTAATAATTACCCCCACCCGCAAGCACAAAAGTTAGATTAATTTAAGAAATCCAAATCCAAATGTGAAAGGGGGCCCTTCGACAATACATATTTTTGTCTTTTAAACAATTACACCACTTTGTTAGTCCAAGCAAGGGGTTAGGATAAAACTAAATCCAAATGCAAAAATTAAACCTAAATGGGAAAACAAAAACTAAATGCATAAACCTAGACGCAAATATACCTAACATAGACACGAAAAGACCTATATCTAAAATCTATAACCTACAAAATTATAATAAACCACATATACAATATAAAATAACACATACGTGGTAAGAAATGATGCAAATGCGGAAATAAAACGTAGACATGGAAATAAAACACAAACGCAGAAATATGACATAGATGTAGAAAGATTCATCATAGACATGGAAATAAAATGTAGACATGGAAAGATTTGATGCAGACGCAGAAATATGACGTAGACATGGAAAGATTTGACATAGACGCGGAAATATGACGTGGAAGTAGAAAGATTCGATGTAGAAGTGGAAATATGACGCAGACATGATTTTAGGATGCTTAGACACGATACTATCTCTCTCACAGATGCAAAAATAACTGATGCAGATGCAAAAAAATCTTGAAACCTGTAAAATAAAAGATCGGATAAGAACTCAGACATGAAAAGATGATCCGTAAATGCGATTTCTTCCGCTAATCTGACCTGCAACTTGATAAAAAAAGACTAAAACAACAAATAAATATTAAAAACTAAGGGACAAGAGTCCCACTGGGCATGCCAAAATGTATACGGTCAAATATTTGATGATGAAAACCTATTGTAAAACCATAAAGATCCAACCACAAACAATCTAAGTCGTACAACCAAACATTCACCATACACCGATAGAAATACCTAAGATCATGCAAATTAACAAAATAAAGCAATATTACCATTCCATGTCAAGTAGGGTTTAAATCTCCATTGTCTCCTATCTCCATTAATCTTGTTTAATATATTTTCTCTCAGATTTTATGTGTGCACAAGAGCTCAATAAGGAACAGATTGTGGTTGATAGCTTGATCGCAAGAAGGCTTGATTGATGCAGTCATTAGGGTTGATAATGAAGGAGAGCATCCTCTTATATAGAAGAAACTTTAGGAAATGGAGGGATACGATTGAAAGATGAAGAGGATAAATGGTCGGCTAAGATTAAAGGGTAGGTAGAAGAAATAATAAAATAATGAGGGTAGGTGGTGTAAGAATTAAGAGATGAATGACATGGAAAAAAGCTAATGAATTAATTAAATAAATAAAGATCCATTTAATTAATAAAGGAAGGGGGATAATTAAATAAATAAAAGTATTTATTTAATTTAGGAGGACAGTTTAAATAAATAAAAATATTTATTTAAATAAGAGAAGGGCTAGAAGAGGCTAAATAAATAAATTAGATAAATAAAGATTTATTTAATTAATAAAAGACTTAGGGTAAAATAATAAAATAAATAAAAATATTTATTTAATTAGACAAGAAAATTTTAGGTGTCTATAATTACCATCAAACATTGATTACCATTCAAGTTAATGCATAAATAATGGATGTATAACAATTGAAGTTAAGCGCGCATAAAATTCTAGTTGACCACGCAGAGAACAGTTATAATAAACAAGAGGCTAGTGGTATGGACTAATGGATTCCACACAAATGCATTCAACAAATTCTTTTATTCAATCTAACAATACTTGAAAACAAATTCTAATCTAAACTTCTAATCTAATTTGGAGGCAATGAGAACCACAAATGCATACAACACTTAAACAAAAATCACCATCAAGTCAAACAATGATTTGTATTCAAATTTGTAGCATATACTGACAATTCTGAAAAAAATCTCCCTTGCAATTGAGAGGCAATGGGGTTTACATGGAACCTCAAAAGAAATGAATGACCAAGATTCATTTAGAATCAAGGGCCAAGAATAGGCCAACACAACCCTAAAGTTTCCCTAATTACGGTTTACATAAAAATGGAGCCACCAACATGTGACCCGATGAGGGTAGGTAAGATAAATAATATTTGATAACCATATGTCACCTATTCTCTCTTTGAAGGAATGCTGACTTGGTACACTTTAATTGAACGAATGGTGACTAGGATGGGGGCATCAACTTGCCTCATAGACTTAATAATTTTGCCTCTAACATTCTTCATGACATTTGGAATTCCTTGTGATACTTTTCATTTCATTCTTATGTTAAGAAATTCCATGAACGGTTCCCTCCTTATGTTTGGAAAATTTTCCCAATCTTGAAATCCTGAAATATTTCCTTCCTTGGTGCTCTTTGATATTGAAATTCCTTGATGTAGTTCTGGATTTCTTGATGTGAAATCCCTTTGAGTTCATGTCTTGGACTTCCTTTCCTTCATTTGTTCACCATCAAGGTGAAGTCTTCTTCATGATTTATCTAGTTCTCATCTTCGCCTTTTGGAATCTCTTGTCTCAAAATCCAATCCTTGAAGTGTTGATCTTCCTCATCCACATTGTTTGAGTTGTCCTTGCAATATGTATCCTCTTCAAGCCTTGGTCATCATGCCTCCCTTCCTCATTATAGTCCTGCAAAACAAACACGTATTGAATTTGTTAGAGTAATCTTTTATTAGATAATAATTATTTATTTAATTATTAGTCTATTATACTCTATGCTTAAGCTAAACTTAGGAATCTTATAACTATTTAGGGTTTTTCTCCTTTAGGGTTTTGAGTATCCTCTTATAAGTTTTCTCTCTTTGTATTTTCATAAGAATAGAATCAACTCCAATAGAATCAAACACCAATGTGATAAACTCTATTTCGACCTTGGTAGGAAATCCATCCGCATACAAAAAGATCAGTTCTCAAAACATCTGCATTATCCTTGTTCATTCCTTTCACTTGGTGGAAATTTGATGCCTATTTGGATAACTTTGAATTGATTTATCCCTCCCGTTGTAATTCTATCCTCTAACTGGTAGTTACTCCTAAAAAATAGAAACTCACCCTAAAAAATAGGAACCTCACTCCAAACTCCAAAAACTGCTCAAGAGGCTCCTACCCTACTCTACGGTCCCTCGGGTGGTCATCCAGTAAATGCCAGTTCTCCCTAAAAAATAGGAGACCTCCCTAAAAGGTAGTGTTGTGATGTTTTCACACATCACCCCATTCCAAATGGGGTTTCCCCTACTTTCAGGCCCTCTCGATCTTTTGGTTTTGGTTTTTTTGTATTTTCGCAACCATTTCGTCAATTCTCTAAGTTTGCAAGCGTTTGGGGGTCAATTTGATCAAGTCTTCAGCTCATTTGAGCAAATTTTGGCAAGTCTGGAACCTGTTTTGTCTGTTTTAGGGTTTTCACCTTCAAAATTGAATTTGAGGCCTTTCCTTCAGGGTTTTGCAAAAACTGAGTGTTGCATTGGAATCAGGACCCTCTAAGTATCCTGCATGTGAAATTTCAGTGAATTTTGAGCAACTTTCTATTTTTAGAAAGTTCCTATTTTTTAGGGATTTCACTGCCTCTCGGATTGGTCTAATTTTGCCAAAAATCAAACTTACTAATTTCTATTTTTAGTAAGTGTCTTTGTGTCCTCTTTTGCCCTAACTTTGACATCTTAAATTACTTTTTTATTTTTGTAAAGTCTATTTCTAGTAGGTTTTCTACAGGCAGACATTGACACCAAGCATTCCTGAACAATCCTAAATCCAAAAAAGTAAAAAAGTTGGCTAAATGGATAAAAAATTGGCTATGTATGGGTGCCCCTTTGAGAAGTGGAAAACACGAAAAATATTCTTAGTCAAGCACATGGAAATCACTTCAACTCTCCAAAATGGCCAAAATTGACTGTTCTTTTATGTTTCCGGTATATTACCAATGCAAATAGGTTCAGGTAATCGGTAACAGGAAACTGTCAACCGGTAATAGGAAACTATCATGGAATCGATAGTGATAACTTGCCAAAAAGACAATCCAAATCCATAGGATTTGGTGAGCCAAAATCGAGACACACAGAAAGAAATACTGAAACTGCAAACATAAAGGAAAATGTTTTTGGTTTATGCAAGATTGCTATGAACCGAGGATGCTCCTGCATCAATCTTGAACAAAAAAAAGCACCAGACCAAAAGATTATAATCAGACACTTCCTAAAGGTATTCACAATCACTGAGATCACAAAAAAAATCACCAAAAATAACACAATGATCCGAAATCATTCCAGACCAAAACATTATGGAAATACCCTGTTTTACTGGTTAATTGTCTACTGGTTGACACCAACTTCTGGATAAGATGAATCACAATTGTCAGATCAAATCACCACAAAGAGTTTCCATCAATGACAACCCTAAACAAATATTCAATTACGGAAACCACTTGAACTCACCGGATGAGTGCCAATTGCCAACAATCTCCCCCTTTGGCATTGATGGCAACACCTATGAAAAATGGCTAAGCCTGTACACCAGATGAAAGAATAAAAGAATTCTAAGGCTCCTCCTTAGATCAACAATCCAAAAATCTACATCACCAAACTGTACACTCTATACACAATTAATCAGTACATTTTTCACCTCATCTCTCCCCCTTTGAAAATAATGCCAAAGATGGAGTGCTGCCCAAAATTGATTTACAGATGATGTATACTTTACAAATACTTGAATAGGTCAGCATAGGTAGTCTTCAAAAATCCCAGGTGAGTATCCCAACCATTCTTTAGGTTATCCAAAATTGTGATAAATACATTGAATACAGTAGCATGAATTTCTAACTCTCTCAGATTTGATGATACAGGCTGGCCATTTCCTTCATGCAATCTGCCTTATTGGTTATCATAGTATCTATCCGGATAGCAATCAGATTCCGAATTTCACCCACTTTCTTCAAAAATTTCTCCTTATCATCTTGAAGGCTGAAGATCTGATCATTTAGGGCTATAATCTGTCCTTCAATGCTTCTAGTTGGTATTACATTAGGGTCAAAAGATTGAGAAATACTTGCAAGCTTGCCTTGGTAGCCATTTATTTGTTTATCAATATCAATAGTGAATTTAGGAAAAATGAGATAAGATATATATAGTTTACCAGCTTTTGACAATGTGTCATAAATGGTTTGCAGTCTCTTATTTCATGTAACCCTGTCATCTTCAATCATTTTTCAGGAATGTCTACTTTCTGACTTCCTTCCAAAACTTTTTGAGTAGCCGTTTTCTCCAAAGAATCAAAATTGCTATTTACACTACTAATCAATTGTAATAATTTACTGGAGGGGCAATTATTTGAATTTAATTATACATTGGAAGCCACCTTCTACAAAACATCTATGGACATCAAAATTAGCTTTTTATCTTCATTTTTTGATTTTACCAGATCTTGGTTGGCTTGAGCTTGAACTACAACAACAAGCATAAGCTTCTCTATAGGAGACATCTTCCTGAGCTCAACTGAGCCATCAATATTGATATGAGGTGGACTCCCTGTAACCGGAGGAGTGGAAATTGCTGGATCACCTATGCCTTTACCTTTGTCCACCTTAGCTTCTCCTGACTCAACAAACTTCTTCTCACCCTTGTCCCCAATATCAGTCTGTTGAATTATAGGGACTACAGTGCTATCAGTCACTAGAGGATTGTCACCAATATCAACATCAATTGTGGTATTCCCTTGGTCTTTCAATTGATCTTCAGACCGAGTCTCAACCTTCTGACTTTGAGAATAACCTTGCTTGTCTTCCGACTGAGATGATTTAAATGCATCTTTATACAGAGGGTCATTCTGAATAATCTTTTTCCATATTTCCTTTGTCTCTTTCCTTACCTCCTCTACATTACCAATCATTAATTTATTTATTATATTTTTACTTCCGAATTCCTTTTTGTTAGCTTCTTCAATCAATCTATTAACTTTATTATGAGTAATACATGTACATCTATTTACAAGCTCTCTTTCCTTCATTTCCTTGTCCATTTTACTTGCATTCATTCTTCTAGCATCTATTATATTGTACAAGTACTTTGGAATGGACTTTTCTAATTCAATTAATGTCTTACTTAAATTATGTAAGTATAATATTACCACTTCCTCAACTTTCCTTTGATCACCATCATAATGTTTTTTAAAATTTGCTTCAAGATTATTTAAATTTCCATCCACTAATATTTCATCTATCAACTGGTCTGCTGATAGTGGAGGAATTATTGTATACTTACCTTGTATATTCCTAGATTCAAGGTCTTTGTCGAGTTTACTTTTGACCTATTTTCTTCTCTGGGGTCTTCTGGAGAGAGCAGGATTTGACTTAGTCTTTTTGCTGGGCTATACTCCACCGGATTGAGGCTTTCTCACCTGTCTAGAAAATTCTCCCCTTTTCTTTTCTCTTCCTACCTCTTCCTCAAATTTAGTTTCTAAGGCCACTAGAGATACTGCAACATAGGTTCTCTTGGGTTTTTCCTTATGCTTCAGCACACCTTTTCCGGATGGGCTAGGTTTTACAGGCTGTGCCACTGGAGCATGAGTAGACTTAGTTGCCTTAGGTTTTTCCCTGGAGGGAACTAGATCAACCTTGACCTCCTTTTGAGGATATTTTTCTCTTTCTTTCTTCACCTCCTCCTTGGTGAACCCCATTTGAGAAACTACTTCTTTTTCCATCTTATTTACTTTTCTCTTTCGGGAAGGAGCAGTGAACTGCATATGCAAACTAAGGTCCTTTTCCCTAAATGTCCCAAATCTCCCTTCCTTGGGATCTATCGGTTGACTTAGAAGATTTTGTGCATATGCCTCAGGTGTAACATAGTCAACTTCATACCCCATGGGCATGATCCAAACTATCTAGGTCTCCACTGCTTCCATCAGACATTGATGTTTATCAACCATGAAACAAATGGTTTTCTCATACTTCTCAACTACCTCCTTTGGAATCCTTTCCCTATTCGTCATGGCTTCTTGGAAGGTTTTAATATATCCCCAAAGGGAAGATATCCTCATGGTTGCATCACCAATTCCTGATAGACCGTCCTTGATCTGCATGGCCACTGGTTTATCATAGGCCCATTGGACCTCGCCATTGATACTTGGTATCTCATTAAGGAAGTATAGTGCCAGGAAAATAAGGAGTGTACCATACTTAAAAGTGTGCTTTTTATCCTGCTTTATTTTCTTCAGATTGCTCAATAATTCATTCAAAAGTGCAGTGCATAGATCATACCTCTTATCTTGTTCGAGCATTTGATATACATAGTAGATAGTGGTACCAGAGATAGAGTTGTACTGACTAGACTGGTAGACATTGTATCCAACTACCATTGAAGAAAACTTCACGTTATTCTCCAAAATATCATTCACAGTCATGGCTTTGCTATCAAACTTGGATCCAGTGGTAGCTATGATAGTGTCATTTGATACCTTTCTTAAGCTGGGCACATCACCAGTTTTAGCTAAACCAATTACAACATGGATTGCTTGCTTGGTAATTTTGTGGGGCCTATTAAGCCAGATACATTTATTATGCATGCAGCTAAGGATGTAGTGAATCTATTCTGCCTCATCAAACAATGTAAAATGCATGAACTATGAGAAACCCTTATTCTGCAACACCTTATATTTGGGTTTGAGATTTCCCAAACCGTCGGCCAAATGCTTGTTATACAGGTCCAAGATATCTGCATTCCCAAGCTCCTCAAGGTCACAATGAATGTAGGCCCTGATATCTTCATTGTGCAACATGCCATAGGGAACATATGAGAATGTACCTTCTAGATCATCCTCAACCTATTTGAATGGATGTTTCTTGAAGACTGGATGAGCCCTATCCTTGATTTCAACCACCAAAGGATTCACAATACCAGAAACTGAAGCCATTTTGAATCTTAAGGTTTGCAAAAAATTGAAAAATTTGAATAGATAAATACCTTGCTTCTCAACCGGGCACTAGAATTCACTTAGAAGTTGCTGAAATTGCTATTAAGATCACCAAGTTGCTTTTCTCTCACTTATTCTCTTACTCTCTTGATCGCATTGTGATGAATGAAGTCTTGAAATGCACTTTTATCCTTAGAAAACCTAATTTTTCACTGTAATAAATGCAGCAATGGTTATCATGATCTTCATGAAATTTCATATGGGAGCACAAGATCCTTCAAAAACTTATGGATATCATCTGCACATATGATTCAGTCCTTCTACAACCTTCCAGAGTCAATTGCAGACCACCGAAGAGGGGGTTCTTAAAATCTGCATGAAAAGCTCCCCCTAAGGCATAAAGACCTAGTTACCGGTTGAAGATCCCGCACCGGATTCAGGAGTAGACCCATTGTCAGCGCTGGATTTGACCTTTCTCACCCACATCTTCTCATTTTTCTCCTTGTTTTCTTCTACTTTTGCTTTTTCTTTCTCATCTGATTTGTCCTTGTCTATTGGAGCACTGTTCTTGCTTTCTTTAGTACCTGTCAATGTGATCATTTTTGTTGCATACTCAGCAAACAACATTATTCTTCATGGGTCTAAAGTTCATGTGATTTCATCTTGACCTGCACTATTTAGAAATATGTCCAAACATTCCACAAGCATAACATCTTTTGTTCTGAAAGTTATTCATTATTGCTTTACACACATTTAACTTGTGTCCAAAGTTATTGCATATGAAACACTGAACGATAAATGTAGGAACATTATTGTTATTGTTCATCATTCCATTATTCATCCTACTTCTACAATGACTCACCATATGACTAAATTTGTTGCAAGTAAAACATCTACCATTGAATTTATGAGCATTAGGCTGTCTTATCAAAGGATTGTTGCTCTTCTTCTGATCAGGTTTAGTATTGCCTTGTCTAGATCCAGAGGATTCACCTTTCTCAAATCCTAGACCTTGGATATTCTTTCCATGTCTCCGACTTTCCAACATCTCATCAAGCCTTGGTGGACTAGCTTTGAATTTGTCTTTGTATTAATTGGCAGTAGCAAGTTCATCCCTCAAGGTAGCAACATGTCTTTCAAGTTCTTGACCATTATTCCTTTATTGTGTTAGTTCAAGCTTCAACTGATCATTCTCATAGGTAAGCCTGAAGCATTCATCAGCTCTTTCCTTCAATGATTGTGCCAGATTCTCTTCATTCTTCTTCTAGTCCTCAATTTCTTTATTTAGTCTCATCACAATGGATTGCATCTCATTCTTCAAAGCAACATTCTCTCTCTCAAGCTTGTTAACCTCATCAACTTTGTCCTAGAATTCCATGATCTGATCTTCTTTCTCCTTCAATTTGTCCATTAATTCCTTCATCTTTTCTCTGTAGACACTTGCTTGATCCTTTGACTCACTAATGAATTCATCAACAACATTCAGATTCTTCTTCAAGGTACAAACCTCACTTCTAGCTGCATCAAGATCCTCAAGTGCCACATTGAGTTGTCTCTAAAAATTAGAATCCATTGAATCAATATCCCAAATCTTCCTCAAGCGGTTAAGCTTCCTCAAAGGAACTAGGATTTGATACCAATTGTTGGAATCAGAGATCACTGAGAGGGGGGGGGCGAATCAGTGATCTACTGGAAGTTAAAGCCACAAACTTATTCTTTATCCACCGGTTTGCAATGTATAGCAGAAAAGAACATAAACATGCAACAAAGATTACACAAATCTACACCAAAATTTTTACATGGAAACCCAGAAAAGGAAAAACCATGATGGGGCTGGAACCCACAATATTCATATACTATGGCCAGGAGTATATAAATATGACATAGATGGGGAATGCAATTGCATTAAGGCACATTGCCTAGAGCTCACTACTCAAATATAGTTTCCCAGAAGGCTACAACCTTCAGGGAAGTCTCACTGACTTACAATATGATTACAATGAAATGAACTCTTAATTAGCATTTGACTATGCAAAAATGAGTTCTGGTTAAGTGTTGAATCTTTGACTGTCTCTGCTTTACTGAATACTCTATTTTTGTCTCAGTCAGGTATTGGTTGGTCTGAAAGCAAAGTGCGCACGTGAAAATGCGCTCAATCACACCAAAATGGTTCACCATAACTCTAACATACCAAAAATCAATCACCAAATTGCTCTTATATATCCGGTCTTAACACAAAAAAAAATCTCCTTCAAGTCGGCTTGAAGAAGTGTAACATGTAGCTCCAAGTCGGCTTCAATCTTGAACAAAACATAGCACCAGACCAAAAGATTATAATCACATTCTTCGTAAAGGTCTTCCCAATCAGCAAGATCACAAAAATAATCACCAAAAACATCACAATCATCGAAAATCATCTTAGACCAAAACATTACCGAAATGCTCTATTTTACTGGTTAACTATCTACCGGTTAACACCAACTTTCGGATAAGATGAATCATGATTTCCAGATTGAATCACCACAAAGAGTTTCCATCAGTGAAAACCCTAAACAAATATGTAGCTATCAGAAACTACCTGAACTCATCGGATGAGTGTCAATTGCCAACAAGAAGCAAGTCAATTCCTCCATGTAGGCAAATTAGCACCCAAGATCAAGTCAAGGCATTGAATTAAGGTGACCAAGGAAAAGGTGAAATTCCAAAATTCCTTTCTCATAGAAAAATGACACCCAAGTTAGGTTGTTGGGTGCCAAAATCAATGTGTCATGAAAAACCCAAAATGTTGAAAATTCCTTCATCATGGCATTTTGGCGCCCAAGTCAGGAGAAGAGCACCAAAATCAAGGAGGCAGGGAAAGATAGTAAAACTCAAAATTCCTCCACAAAAGTGAATCAACGCCTAAGTTCAAGGAAGGATGCCAATTCCAAGGCACCATGGAAAAGTGTGAAAATGAAAAAATTCCCCCCTTACATGGAATTGGTGCCCAAGACAGTTGTAGAGTGCTAAATGAAGGTATCAGGGAAAAGCATGAAAGGGTGAAATTTCTTTCAGAGTATGAATTCCACACCAAAGTCAAAGATTAAAGAAAATTTCCAAGGTAAAGAAAATCGAGGAGCAAGGAAGAAATTGAGAGAAGGAAAATCCCCTCAGGGAAGTGTAATACCCTAAAATTGGTCACCTAAACCATGGGCCCCTAATTTTGACAACATCAACAAGGTCCTAACCAAAGGCAATTAAATCAACTTTGAGCACACAATTAATTAATTATTCAATCATCAAATGTCACATGGCAAGTGAATTATTCTATATTAATTAATTAAATCATTCCAAGAAAATCATTTTGATCAATTGTCCTATTTAATTTATTAAATATCCTTGCATATTTAATTAATTAATAAATTTGCCATTTAATCATAAAAAAAATTAATTTATTACAAAAGGGGAATTAAATCACAAAGCAAGAGTTAAATTGAAAATAAAATAAAATAATTGAATTGAAAGAGAAATCAGACTTGAGATATGATTTCTTTCTTCTAAATTGAGAACTTGAAATCACAAAAGCAATTAAATTGAATTACTAACCATTCTCTAAAATTGGAACTCAAAGCTTTTGAGAAAAGAAGTTCAGTTGCATTGACGAGACTCTTTTCTTGAATAAATCAAAGAATTACCTATTTTTATCTCAAGTGCATGGAATTAATTGAATTATATCTCTAATGCAAACTCAAACTTCTTTTTTGAATGAATTTCAATTAAACTATAATTGGAATCTAACTGATTTCTCAATTATTTCAATTATCCTAAATTGTGCTTTTTCTTGATCTCTCTTGTGATTCTCTATAAATTCAGCCTTCATCTCTCATTCAAAACACCTGGAGATTTATTGTTATTATGCAGTTTTTGCTTTGGAGTCATTGAAGATTTTGTGCTTTCTTTTTGAGATTATTGCATCTTAGTTTAATTTCTTTTTAACATATTTTCATGATTGCTTGAATTCATATAACATACTATTCATCCATCTAGCATAATATTACATCCATTTGGCTTAATCTCATACTCATATAGATTAAATCCTTCATCTTGGTGTAGTCTAGTCATTGGTATTGCTTATACAAATCTAAGAGCAATCTTATTCTCGCATCTTTTAGAAGGCAATTAGTCGATTTGTTATGGTTTTCATATTCATGCTTATATGTGTCTAACCATACATGTAATGACTTAATTGAAGTGTTGTGTCTTGCAGCTTACAAACTTATTCAACTTTTTCATACACAGATTTCTGGCCCCCATCGTGGGGTAGAAGACTACATCTTTCAACCTCGAAGACTAACTTTTTCATATTTTTCATATTTTTATTTTTTGGATTTTTGTCCATATAGTTTTTGTGAATTATCGTACATGTTTTCCCATAGTGTCAGACAACAAACTACAATTATCGTGCGATATTGTACAAATTATCGTACGACTCGGTGAGAATTGTCGTACGATACTCTGTATTTCTAGGTTAAAAAGAAGATTTCTTTTTTTGGGTTTTCTTAGTCAATTTCACAGCCTAATCAATTTTTTTGTAGAACACTTATCGAAGAATATGCTTGTCAAACAAAGACAATATGACTACTGATTCATTGTCTTTGCAGGTTGCCTGAGGAGATTTGAGCAAACATTGTGTTGGGGCTTCAAATTTTCAAATAATTTCAAGCACCCTACTATTAAAAATGGTGGACACTTCATGGAAATGACACATAATGGATGATTAATGATTTGAACAACTAGATTAAAGGAGGATGTGAATAAATTAATTCCAATGGACCCCATGAAAAACTAGTGTTTTTGATCTGTAGAAAATATGATATGAACAAAGAATTAAAATGAATGAAACATGAAAATATAATAAATACCCATTTCAAAAAATCAAGTTTCCAAGCTCCAGTAAAAGTATTAGATCTTTACAATGTGTTTTTGGCTGTAGACCCTACAAAAGACCGTAAGAAGGCTGAAAAGCCTATTATTTCGACCTGCATGAAAGAAGATGTCAACTTGGAATGAAAATGTATTCAAATATCAAATCTGATGAAGACCCATTTTAGAAGTTGATGTTTCCTACCACCACAAAATTTTTTAGATTCTTATCTAAATTTTAAGGCAGAAGACCAAACACAAACCCGGAAGATAGCTTAAAGCAAGGTTATTGACTAACTAGTTTGCATATTAATTTCAAAGGGTTTTGTTAATTTTAATGTAAAATGGTGGCTTTTCACCCCAAAAGGGGTATAGTGCTGATTCAAACACATATATAAGTGGTTAAAAAATGTAGATATGGAGGGAGATTTCAATAGAACATCATGCTGCTGTAAGGACTGAAAGTCATTTGTATTAGGGAAGTCTATGGAAGAGGAAGTATCATTTTGTGCAAGCAAATTGTAATGAAGTATCTCCCAGTGTAGCTTTTGTGTGCTGTCATTTCTCAAAGATTAATATACAAGGTTCATTTTTTCTACCTCAAATATAGTGTATACTTCTGTGTTGATGAAATATTCTTTGTCCTCTTGATAAATCTGTTTAAGGATTTGCTATAATGTGAATCACATGCTGTTACATTAAATGTGAGATTGGGTTCTTATTGTTTATGTGACACATACTGAACCTTTATAGTGATGATTAACATTGTCTCCTGAGTTGATAAAGTTATTTGTCCACAAAGTATCATATATATTCTTGGATAGAGGCACTGGTCTGTTATGCATTCTCTAAGATTTTGATTTGATATGCATAAGGTCCTTGAGAAAGAAACATTCTTCTAAAGATTTTTGAACTAATCTATTGCATATTTCTTGTATGTCCCGAAAGCATTTTATTTCCAAAATACAACAATCTTTATACACAATTATCTTTACATTTAGTTTTCAATTTCAAAAGCATTCAAATAAAAACACTCAACAGTAGCAGGAAATTATTGCCATTCTTGCAAAGAGTTGTCTTAGCAAAGTTTAAATCCACTTTAAATAACTTGTTGTGCTTGAGAGGGGGAGGTATACCTATAATACCCTAAAATTTTTCATCTAAACCATGGGTCCCTAATCTCGACAACATCACCAAGGTCCTAACCAAAAGGCAATTAAATCAATCTTGAGCACATTATTGATTCTTTAATTATCAAATATCACATGGCAAAATCAATTACCCAATATTAATTAAATATTTATTTAATTAATTGAATCATTCCAAGAATATTCATTTTGATTAATTATCCTATTTTAATTTATTAAATATCTTTGCATATTTTATTAATTAATAAATTTGCCATTCAATCATGCGAAAAGAATTAATTTACTACAAAAAGAAGAATTTATTACAAAACAAAGAGTTGAATTGAAAATAAAATAAAATAATTGAATCGAGAGAAATCAAACTTGAGATATTATTTCTTTTTCTAAATTTAGAACTTGAAATCAGAAAAGCAATTAATTGAATTATTAATTATTCTCTTAAATTGGAACTCAAAGCTTTTCAGAAAAAGAAGTTCAGTTGCATTAAACAGACCTTTTTCTTGAATAAATCAAATATGTGCATGGAATTATCTATTTTTATCAGATATGCATGGAATTAATTTATTATTATTTTCCAATGCAACTTGGACTTCTAATTTGAATGCCTTTCAATTAAACTATAATTGGAATCTATCTCAAGGTTAACTCAACCCGATTTCTCAATTATTTTCAATTAATTCTAAATTGAGCTTTTTCTCTTGTGATTCTCTATAAATTCAGTCTCCAACTCTCATTCCAATTTACCCCAGAGATTTTTGAGAACACGCTTGGAGATTATTATCATGCTGATTTTGCTCTGGAGTCATTGATATATTGTGCTTTTTTTAGATTATTTGCATCATTTTTCCATTCATTATTGCTTGCATCCATTATTGCTTGAATTGATTATTGCTTGAATTATTCATCCATCTTGCATCCATCTAGTTTAAATATAATATAGATTAAATCCTTCATCTTGGTGTAGTCTAGTCACTAGTATTGCTTATAACAATCTGAGAGAAATCTTATACTTGCATCTTTTAGAAGGCAATTGGTCGATTTGTCATGGTTTTCTTATTAATGCTTATATTTGACTAACCATGCATATAATGACTAAATTGAAGTGTTGTGTATTGCAGATACAACTCCTTATCCCACTTTTCACACACACATTTCTGGCGCCCACCGTGAGGCCCGAGACTACATTTTTCGGCCTCCAAGATTGATTTTTTATTTTTCATGTTTTTTGACTTTTTAGATTTTCGACCGTACAACCTCTGCGTCACCTCATACGACAATTTTTACAAGCTGAAATGACAAACTTCAGGTATCATACAAAAGGCAATATTTTATTGTACAAGCAGATCTTCTGTCGTATGAGCAGAGATCTTTTGTCGTACGAGCAGAGATCCTCTATCGTACAAGAAAACATCATCAACAATCCTATTTCGTGCGATACTAAATCCTATCTCGTACGAGTCGAGAGTTTGTTTATCTATTTGTCTCAGAATTTTTCACAGCCTAACTAGTTTTTTCAGAACGCTTGTCGAAGAATATGCTTGTCGCACAAAGACAATATGACTACTGATTTGTTGTCTTTGCAGGCTGCCTGAGGAGAATCGACTAAACATTGTGTATTCTTTAAATTCATTTTTAGGCACCTAACTTGCTATTTGGTTAATGAACAAAATCTGTCTTTCATTTTTTAGAAAAATCTGAGAGGTAGGAGAGTATGCTCTTGTCTTCTTTTAGACAATCAGAAATCCAGACCCTTGAAGTGCTTTCTTAAGATTGATTGCAACATCTTTAGCAGGCCTGTCCTCTTGAGGAGCTAATAACTCTATAGCCTTTAGGGCCGGTGAGAGGGGAACGACCTAAGTGGGAACGGCTAGATGCCAAGTACTCCAACCCACTATAAAATAAACATGATTTGATGAAAATCAAGTCAATGACAGTGCTTAGGAATAGCTCTCCTCTGTACCTTCGGGTATATTAAACCTTGGTTTTCAAGGCTAGGAGACCTCTTAATTGATTTTATACCTCGACGTGCCGAACGGACCCCTTACTAAATCCAATTAAAATTAGAAGCTACCCGGTTCACCTCCGAAAGGGAGATAATCTTTGTGCAAGAGAGATAGTAACTCTCCCAAGATACTTGTCATTTCGTGCCCCCATTAGCATTTGGAATCGGATAATATAGTGTTTAGAATCCATTGCGTCAGACTCAGCGGCCCTATTCTGATTAGCTATTGGGTGTGTACTTGAGTCTACAAGCAAAGGTTTTCTTGCCTCACCAAATTCCTTAGGGTTTGCATGCTGTGATTGGAGTTACTATACATACTACCTATTTTCTATGTTTTCATCCCTGAAACAAAAATTGGAATACCAAAATTAGAGAAGACAAGAAACAACTCAGTGATTCGAAACTCTGTCTGTGTCAAAAACTAGTCCATCTTAAGTCAAAACTCTGTCTATTTCAGAAACTAGTCCATCTTAAGTCAAAACTCTGTCCGTGCTAGAAACTAGTCCATCTTAAGTCGAAACTCTATCCGTGTCAGAAACTAGTTCATCTTAAGTCAAAACTCTGTCCGTGTCTGAAACTAGTCCATCTTAAGTCGAAACTCTCTCCATGTCAGAAACTAGTCCATCTTAAGTCGAAACTCTGTCTCTGTCGGAAACTAGTCTAGCCTAGTAAAAAATCAGTCCATCTCAGAACTTGTCATACTTAGTTGTCATACTCGGTAGTCAGAAAACTCAGAATTTTTAGTCTCTACCCTGTGAAAAGTCATACGAGTCTGCTACTTTATCGTGCTGCACCAATCTTGTATCGTATGAGTTTACTGATTTATTGTTACATAGCGGATTCTTAGTCATATGAGTCTACATCATTTATCCTCCTGCATTGTGTCCTATCTCGTACGAGACAGAATTGACCTTAGTCTTTTGTCGTCCTACACATGCCCATCAGTCGTACGGTATAAGGCAGCAACTTGTACAAAACAAAAACTTTTGTTGTCCTATAACTGCTAAATTGTCATCCGATTTAGAAGACCTAGTCATACAAGTCTCTAGTTTTGTCAGATAGAACAGTCAAAATTGCCAAAAACACAGTCTACAGTGAACATAATACTGGTTATCATTTTCCTGAGCATAAAATAGATCAAAATAGTGTACCTCTACCATTTTTTTGTTGTTACACAATTTGGTCGATCACCCTTCAGCTAGTTCAAATCAAACTACCTATCAAACTCAAGTCACTTAGATAATGTCTTCCATAGGATATATCGTTCCTGAATCAGACTGAATCTTAGCTGCTATTTTAGAATCAACCCAAGTAAATGTCTTATACAAGATAGATCTTTCCTGAAACCAGACTAAATCTCAGTTGTTTCTCTCAAACAATACTTTAACCAAACAAACTAGCACTGAAATTGATCTTGACCTCTGCATCAAAAACAAGCTTTGGATCACACTAATCCATAAAGATGCCTATACAAACCAGGAGTTGTAGTAAGAAAGAAGCCAAACGCAAGGAACAAATCTTCACATACCAGCATAATCCATTTTATTAGGAAGACCCACTCACTGACATACCTTCGTCATCAAGAATACCGACTTTTGATGAACCTCGACCTCCTCCTATATATGAGACAGTATATGACAACAAAAACAAGGACAATAGTAATGTTCACGGAAGTGATGATTCCTCCTCCAGTGATGCTGAACAAGATGCTGAACCTTTCGAAAAAGAAATTCTTGACTTGCAAAAGGATAAAAACTTTAGAAAAGTGATGAATGCTATCCTAGCTAGAGAGAAGGAAGACTATATCTTAGAATCAGCAAGACAAGGTACCAAACTTCCTGTTGGATATGATGTTCAGATACTTGTCACCAAAAAGGAAGATTCACCTATCCTCGCAGTACACAAACAACTACTAGCTTTGAAAACTGAGATCACGGAATTGAATAATAAGGATAAATCCCTGAAGCAATATTCCCTGGAGACAATATTCCCATTTCCATTTGACAAGAGTCTATACATGCCTCCATTTCCTTCGCGAGTTGAAATCCCAAAATTTGATAAATATGATGGTATCTTAGATCCCCAAGATCATGTCAGAGAGTTTTGTGCTACCTGTATGGAATTCATGCATGATCACACCTATCTCATGCGTCTTTTCCCGAGGAGTCTAGGAGGACAAGCCATGGAATGGTTCTCAAGTATACCTCAAGGAATAAAATCATTTGAAGAACTAGTCCAACTATTCTTGCAACAATAATCATACAACATTCAACATCCTGTGACTATGATCGATCTTTGCAATACTAAACAGAAGATGGGAGAACCTTTTCTCACTTTCCTCCAGCATTGGAGAAGGATGTTCTCTAGGCACCCACAAACTATCCCAGACTCTGAGAAAATGGATATATTTGTCAATAACTTGGTCCCAGAATTGAAATATAGTATCCAAATGCAAGTACAACCATCATTTAATAGGATGGTAGACAATGCCATTCGAATGGAAGATGTGCTCATCAAAAAAGGGGATATTTCACCTTGGAAGGAAACACAACCAGGATCTAGCTCTAAAGAGAAGAATAAGTATTGGAAATTTGGCAAGGACAACAACAAGAATGTTGTTAATGATGGAGTAGTAGATACTATTAAAACCACCTCACAGCTCGCAATATTCAACTTGGCTAGTGGTACACAAGCACTCAAAGCTGCTGAAACTGAAGCAGAGAATACTCCTAAAAAAAAAGAATGGTTCAAAGAGAAACCTTGGCTCTCTAAACCTAAGCATGATTTCACTCCTCTCGAAGAATCATATGAATCCGCTTTAAAGACTCTATTGGCAAAAAACCTGATGACGCTACCAGATAACTCCAGACCATATGGTCCAGAAGTCAAACCAAGATGGTGGAGAGAAGTTGAATACTGTGATTTTCATCGAAACAAGGGTCATAACATAAACAATTGCATGAAACTAAAACATGAGATTCAAGATCTTATAGACGCCGGTAAAATCAATGTCGGAAATCATCCGACCAATGCTGATCACAAAGCATTCAAAGATCCTTTACCTATTTACAAACAAGGTGATTCATCAAAGACCAAAGGAGGTGCTAAGGTAAATTATACCTATGCCAGCCAGGATAATGTTATCAACATGATTGAGCCTTCACACTCAGAATATTGCAATGTGATTATAGTTGAAGATAAACCAAATGAATCATGATATGCGAGAGCTCTGACCCGATCTCAAAAGAAAGTCACTCTCCAAGGAGGTAGTTCTTCTACTCCGGCTCAAAATAAACAAAAGGAATCAACCTTGGACAAATTTAAAAGGTTAACTTCATCATCATCATCTAGATACAGTGTAGTTCAATAGTTAAAAAGGACAAATGCTCAAATTTCAATTTTTGAATTTCTACAACTCTCATCGGCTCACAAGGAAATCCTAGACAAAGCATTTCTCACTACCAACATTCCAAAATATTTAGACATTGATCAGTTTTAGTCTATGGTGGGTCATCTGACTTCACCTCACTATTTGACCTTCTCTGAAGAAGATGAAAATTCATTAAATCATCCACATAACCAACCATTGCATATTGAGGCCATGATCCACAAACATAGAGTCAAATGTGTTTTGATAGATGGAGGCGCAGGGTTGAATATATGTACTTACCATCTGCTTACACAACTAGGATTCTTTGAAAATGTTATTGATCCAGGAAAGAAAATAAGAATTAATGCCTATGATGAAGAAGAGAGGACCTCCAAAGGTCTGGTATCATTACCAATCAGAGTGGGACTGGTAGAGAGAGAAGTCCTTTTCTAGGTTCTTGATATTCCATTGTCATACAATATTTTACTGGGCAGGCCATGGATTCATGAAATGAAGGCAACATCGTCAACGTATCACCAATGCTTAAAGTTTCCTTATAATGGAGTTGAAGTCAGTATTCCTACTGATACAAATGTCATTTGTAATGCATTGACAAAAGGTGCAGATACTTTTGTACCTCATAATAGGGCAGCCTCTCCAAATGAAGATCCAGAAACATTGATAAAAGACTTAGAAAAGAGATTGAAGATTACAGATACTGGCATGGATGGCTACAAGATAGAATCGGTGCTATCATTAGTTTCTCTTCCTCCATCACCAAAATAGTTGGGCAAACCATCAAAGAACATGAGAACACAAAATTCAACTCCTAATATCATATATGATGGTCTTTTTGTACATTCTTCTACCTCCTTGGCCAATGAAATAGAAGAGGATGCTATGCTTAACTGGCTCTGTAAGGAAGATAGTCAAAATGAAGAGGTACGACACTGTGAGATTTCTCCTACTCAGTATGGTCCTGGTTACAAAATGATTCAACGCATGGGGTATTCTGGTACGGGTCCTCTGGGAAAACAAAAGGAAGGTATTACTGAACCAATTTAGCTACAAACCAAATCCACAAATGATAAGGCTGGACTGGGATATAATCCGAAAAAGACATCGGACCAAAAACATGTTTCTAAGTCTAAGTGCTCAAAAAAGATATTGCCTTTAACATTACATGAAGCAGACACTAAACAAACAAAAGTAGAGTGTAGAGAAGAGAAAGAGGAATCAACAGTCAAGAAAGAAGAAATAGTCAGTGCTCAAGCTTTGATGGTATCAGCTACAATAATACAAGAAGTTGAGGTTCCTAAGGATATAAGAGATGAAGTGGTAAGAATCAGAGAATTGTTCACACCATTAAAAGTTCCAGTCACATATACTGGCAGACAACAAGTAGATGATTTAGAGACTGATTCAAATGAGTATGAATGGGGTCCTGACTACCTTTCGGACACATCCACTACAGAAACTCTAGAAGAATCTAGTGGTGTCATAGATGATACTCAAGAGCTGATGTGTATGAAACTAGACAAAGAAATACAGGAGATCAAATGAAAGAGACAAGCCAACTATGAACAAGCATTGACAGAAGGAATAATACCAGAGAAATTTTCATCCATGTACCCCAATACTAAACTAGAACAAATCAAGTACAACACTACACAAGAAGAGTTAGAGGCTACACAAAATGAACCAGTCATCAGTCCAGAAGAAGCTGAATGGAGTAGGCGACAACAAATTACAAAAACAATGAGATGATGTCAACAAGTGTGTCAGGTACAAATGACAGATGAACCACAACATGAAGGAACTTGTAGCATTAAAGATGTTGGCATTGATACCATACATATGCTTACTAAATCAACTAAAAGAGGTTTGGAAACTTCATCTGATGACTCTGACGACAATCCTATTCATGATGGTATCCACTCAGCTTCAAAATCAGAATCATCAGATACAAACAATGAAAAGTTGCCTACTAGTTTTATTGCTATTAAACCATGATATGACGTCTAGTCTGGCATAGTAAACGACGTTACAAGTATGCCTATTGGATTAGATCGATTAAATATTAACGTGAACTCTAATAATCATGATCTGACTTTTCCTAGTCTTGAGACACTGGCGCAAGGTATACTTCTAGAACTTGACTTCTCGATTCGCAGCTGTGATAACAATACCATGAATGCTCTTGAACCTACGCCAAATTTATCCTTAGTACACCCTGAATTGATTGACTGCACGTTACAAAACCAACCAATGGATGTACCTAGTTTTGCCAATGATTATAAATTAGCCTATTATCTCAATGCAGTCGAACCTATGGACTCTTCCACCAGTGAACAAAGTGAAAATATGACTGAAGCAGATATCAAGTATCTTAGTCGCAAAAATAGAAAAGGTAAAAATAAAAGATCTGATGGTGAAAACCACATTGTGGCGGTGTTAGAATCTAAAAAATAGAAAATAAAGGATGTACCTAAAGGTGAAAACCTCTTTGAGGCGCCTGAAGGTGAGATACTTGGTATACTGCCCAGTCATTTCCAGGAGCGGTCTTCCATATTGATCGAGCCAACTTAGTCAGTGAATATCGGGAGTCAAGAGACACCACAAATCATTCACTTAGCTCAATCACTATCAGAAGAGGAATTGAAGGATTTCACTCAGCTATTCTCAGAAAAGAAAATAAACTTTGCATAGACATACTTTGATATGCCAAGCTTGGATCCTGATCTCATTATGCACCATCTCTCAATCACACCAGGAGTAAAACCAGTCAAGCAAAAACTCCGTAAGATGCACCCACATATGGCACTATTAGTCAAAGCTGAATTAGAGAAGCTACTTAAAGCTAGATTTATCAAGGCAATAGATTATGCTGAATGGATTTCCAACATAGTACCTGTGTTGAAGGTAGATAAATCTATCAGAGTTTGCATAGACTTTAGAGATCTCAACAAAGCATGTCCAAAAGATGACTTTCCATTACCGAATATTGATATGATAGTCGACATGACAACTAGATATGAGATGTACTTGCTAATGGATGGATTTTCTGGCTACAATCAGATTAAAATCGCTCCTAGAGATCAAGAAAAGATGGCTTTCACCTGTGCATGGGGAACCTTTTGCTGGAATGTCATGCCATTTGGGCTAAAGAATGCAGGAGCAACCTATCAAAGAGAAGTCACTACAATTTTTCTTGATATGATGCACAAGAATATGGAAGACTACATTGATGATACTTTAGTGAAAACTATGAAAATATCAACACATATTCAAGAGTTAGGTCCTATCCTCAACAGAATGGAAAAGTTCAAACTCCGGTTAAATCCAAAGAAGTGTGCATTCAGAGTGACATCTGGTAAACTACTTGGATACATTATTTCAAAAAAAGGAATCAAAGTTGATCCTGAGAAAGTCCAAGCCATAATGGAAATGTCACCTCCAAAGAATATCAGTCAAATGAGAAGTCTACAAGGATATCTCCAGTCTATCAGAAGGTTAATTTCTCAGCTAGCAGACAAGGCTCAACCTTTCACGAAGGTACTAAGGAAAGGCATATTATACAATTGGGATCAAGAATGTGAGCAACATCTTCAACAAATCAAAGAGTACCTATCAAATCCACCGATCTTAATGCCACCTATTCAAGGTAAACCACTAATCTTATATATATCAGCAACAAGATTCATCACTGGGGGCACTTTTGGCACAACAGGATGACAACAAAAAGGAACGAGCTATCTATTACATCAGCAGGACATTAGTGTCTTATGAAATGAATTATACTATAATAGAAAAAGCATGCTTAGCATTGGTCTTTGCATCACAAAAACTAAGAGACTACATGCTAGCACACTCAGTCAAGTTAGTGGCTAAAATTGATCCACTCAAGTATCTTCTTAGTGAGGCAACACTCACAAGAAGATTGGCGAAATGGGTCATGATCCTTACAAAATTTGACATTGAATATGTGGAACGCAAAGCCATAAAGGGACAGGTAATTGCTGATCAACTTGCTGAAGCTCCGATTGAAGACTCTCAACCACTGCACATAGAGTTTCCAGATGAATCAATAATGCATCTTAGACAATAACCCTGGAAAATGTTCTTTGATGGGTCCTTTACTCAAAATGGTTCAGGTGTTGGCATATTATTCATTACTCCTCAAAAGTACTCCATTCCAAAATCTTACAAGATTTTATTTCCCTGCACGAACAATATTACAGAATATGAAGCCTTGGTAAATGGGATAAAGCTAGCTATTGAATGGAAGGTTGCTGAATTACATATTTATGGAGATTCTTAGCTGGTAGTCAATCAAATCAATGATACATATCATACTCGAGATGAGAAGTTGATGCCTTATAAGAGAATGGTGGACGATCTCAAGAAGTACTTTTCTTTTGTGCCATTCTAGCAGATTCCAAGGTCCACTAATAGAGCAGCAGATGCTATGGCCACCCTGGCATCCATACCTGAGTTACAAGAGTTCAATGCTCCCTTTGAATTCCTAGTGGAAGAGTTACATTACCCAGCTTATGATTCCCCTGAAACCCAAATAGTCTGTTATATTATTGGACATGACTCATCCAGATATAGCCACATCTACTCCTATCTATGTGACCAAGTTATTCCTGAAAATCTTACCTGAAATGAGAAAAGAAACCTAACTCAAAACACTTCATGGTATGTTATCATAACTAAGGATTTATTTAGACGAGGTTTGGATGGTACATTTCTTAGATGTCTAGAAACTGACGAGTTTAAACGTGCATTATCAGAAGTCCATGAAGGTATTTGTGGATCTCATTCAAACGGTTTTACTTTAGCTTGGAAACTATTACAGACTGGCTACTACTGGCCATATATGGAAAAAGATGCCATAAAATTTGCTAAGACTTGTGAGAAATGTCAGCTACATGGGAACCTCATACATGCTCTAGCTCGGGATCTCATACCATTTACTACACACTGGCCTTTTCAGCAATGGGCCTTTGATCTCATTGGCCAGATTTACCCTGCATCATCTAATGGACATAAATTCATCATAATTGCAATTGAATATTTCACCAAGTGGGTAGAAGCAGTTCCAATCATCAAAGCAACTGGTAAGCAAGTCGCATTGTTCATCTTAAACTATATCATCTGTAGGTATGGAATACCTTCCTCCATTGTGACTGATAATGGAGGACAGTTCAAGAATAAAGACTTGGATGAACTTTGTGAGAAATTCAAAATCAAACAATACTGGTCATCAGTATATTACCCTCAAGGCAATGGATAGGCCGAGGCATCTAATAACAACCTATTAACTATCTTGCACAGAACAGTAAACAAATCAGGGAAGGATTGACATCTGTAGATCAATCCTGCATTATGGGCTTACAGAACAAGTATCAGAACACCTACTGGGGCTACACCTTTTTCTTTGGTGTACGGGTCCAAAGCAGTATTACCTATCGAAGTAGAAATACCATCTCTAAGAGTTTCATTGCAAGGTCTCGTTACTGATGAAGATCATAGAATATCTAGATTGCAAGAACTCGAACTGCTGGATGAGCGTCAGCAAGTGGCATTTGATCATCTCAGAGTGTATCAAAAGAGAATGTCCAGAGGATATAACAAGAAGGTTCGACAAAGAGAATTTCAGGTTGGAGACCTAGTACTAAGAGAAAATCCAAAAAATCAACAATTTCGAGACAATAAAGGGAAATTTGAACCCAACTGGCTGGGTCCCTATATCATTACTGCAGTATTCGGCTTTGGTGCCTATCAACGCTCAAACTTGGAAGGAGAACAGCTCCGTGAATCGATTAACACCATCCACTTGAAGAAATTCTTCGCTTAGCACTCTCTGCTCTAGCAAACTTGTATAGTTGGAAAAAGTCTTGAAAAAAATCCTAAAAATCAGAAAAAGTCCTGAAGAAATCAAAAAAAAAAAAGAAAAAATAGAAAAGAACAGAAAAAAAATAAAAAAAAAAGAGAGAAATTGCCCTGGTAAAAACCTGGTAAATAGGCACCTTGGTAAAAAAAAATGAATCTCTGCCAAGCAGGTGAAAACCTGGTAAACAGGCGCCTCTTGTACTCAAGCGCTCCATCTATCAACGCAACGTTGGCATTTCCCGCTTTCAAGCATCTTTTGCTTTCGCTTGTACATATTTTCAGTCACTTTTGT
Source organism: Cryptomeria japonica (assembly GCF_030272615.1). NCBI lineage: Eukaryota > Viridiplantae > Streptophyta > Pinopsida > Cupressales > Cupressaceae > Cryptomeria > Cryptomeria japonica. Next base: position 472,928,957 of record NC_081411.1, on the reverse strand, counting down.
GACATCCTAGTTCATTGGAACCCACATGACTTGAAACTGATTAATGCCGTAGTCTTAGGAAAATTGACAGAGCACATCCCATGTCCTAAGCAGTATCAAACAAGTCATTTTTCTGTCAGTGAAAACCGATCATCCACTCCGAGTCAGTCATCTGTCTCTTGACTACTATAGAGTTTCTATCACTAATTTAACAAGAAAAACAACATAACGGAAAACAATCATTGAACAGTTTGAGCTATGCATGAAAATTTTCTTTGTATGCTATATTTATATTGGTTTTCGATTATTATCCCCTTGAGTAACTCGAGGAAGTCTGTATTGACTAAGAGGTGCAAAGATTGGGGGCATAACATTTTCTTGTTTTCTGCTTGTAAGAATGATCCCGATGATCTGGAAACATTTAAATTAGCTGGGTGTCTGTGATAAGAGCCTTCACATCAAGGTGAAATCACCTCACATACCTCGACTCTGCTTATTTGAATGCTACAGGGAGGTCCATATCATTTCTTTGTTTGTTTTGAGGGAATTTCTTTATGATGCAATTCGGGTCACTGTGAAATCTATCCAAGGATATGAACGAAAAAAGGGTCATTGTAGATAAGATAATACATATTGCATATTGAAAAAGAAAGGAACTCTAACCTTCCCGTTGTGTTCATTATGCTCAGTGATGAATTTTAAGTATTTTAAATCCAGTGACTAGGTTTAGGTTGCATTTCACATCTCATTTTGCATTTCATTTTGCATTTTATGACTTTAGAGTGATTTTGGTGTGATAATAATGAACTCTTCATTTGCTGAATGAGAGTTGGAAGCTTCATCATTTCTTTGCGAAGTGGTCTCCTCTTCACCATTTCTTCGATTGAGTACTTGTGTTTTGAGATGTTAGTTGCATACATAAACATCTTATATAGATTTATTCATTCATTTTATTATTAGTCATTTTCATTCATCTTATTGCATAGAAAAAATGAAAAAATTGCACTACTCACTTTCATTCATTTATTTGCATATGAAAAGAAACAAAATCATAGACATTCATTATCATTTGCAATACATACATTCATGTTGAAAGAAATGCATACATGTAGAATAAAACATATAGAAACATCTCACAATCGAATTGACACAAGTATAATGAAGTCAAATCGGATATCATATATATATATATCATTTCAAGTCTAAGAGTACAAAATGATGTCCAATGACATGTACAAAGTCCCATTGGAGCAAGAATCGTATTGGCTACAAAAAAATGGGTGTGTCTACAAAAAAATATCCCAGCTACAAAAAAATAATCATCTAGCTGGCACCCTCTCCCTCATCACCTGGTGGAGGAGGAGGAGCCTGATGCCCGGGATCCTGTCGAGGTGCTCGTGCTCCCTCTGATCTAGCCATACACTGTGAATAGGGTTGCACCTACTGTGCAATAGGAACTGCAACACTATACGCTGCTACATAATACGTAGCCCTACCACTCTGGAGAAGCACCTCTTGTTGAAGAGACTCTATCTCTACTCTCGACTCGGCTCTCAATGCTGTGATCTGGTGATCACACTCAGCCCTAACCTTGACCAGCTGTCCATCTTGCTCCGCTAGCTGAGTCTGAGCCACTGTCAACTGTGACTGCAACTCTGCAAAGCGTGCTCTCATCGACTGTCCCGTGTCGACCCCTTGCTCTCTTGCAAGCTCTCCACCGCCATCTCCACTTGTGGCTCCACCTTGCTCATCCCGCCGCTGCCGTACCTGTCTCGGAGCTGCTCTCTCCTCCTCTTCGCCACCCAACCTCATGCCTACTCTCCCAAGAGATCAACCCTCACCCCTTTGCTGTCCAACATCAGCTTGAACTCCACTACTGCTAGCACCAGGATCACCACCAGTCTGTCATGGAGCATCTGGTCTCTGTGCCTGTCCCTGCCTATGGCCCTACCTCTAGCCCTGTCCCTGTGCCAGTGTGGGGGCATCATCCTCCACATCCTTAATATGAGGAGCATGCTCTCCTGGATCTGTAAACCGAGGGAATGGATGTTGCTGAAAGTAATCCCTGTATTGGGGCAATTCCCCGCATCTGCTATATCATCCAAGTAATCCCACCTTAGATGGTGTAAACCTGTCAGCTCCTGCATCGCTAAAGTATAGGATAGCCTAGGTGACCATCCCTGCCTCTCTTCATCAGCGTATTGAGCATATGCCGTATACTCCTGAGAGATCCCCTATGGCCAGCCATACTGCCTCATCACTCATGAAACAATGAATCACTCCACAACAGTCTGCGACCTCCCAATCAGTGGGTGTGTAACAAAAAGATCTCTCTAAACCGCCCACTAGTCATCCCATGACTCCAACCCCCTGTACGGTCTCCATATGACAGCTATCAGATCATCGAGCTGTCATCGCTAGAAGTCCGTCTTGCCTAGATGGGGTTGTGTAATATATCCGACATACCTGTAGATAATTGGCTGCCCGGGCTCTCTGCTATCATCAACTATCGACCTACAAATGGGAAGGTGCTCCCAAGCCCACACCTATAAAATATACACCCCTGCAACCATGCTCCGCCCATCTCTATAAATAATCTCATGCATCTCCCGATACATGTGGGCCAATAAGCAAGAGCCCCAGCCAAGTCTCTGAGGGGTCTCTATCAACCTCTCTAGCATATGGCCCCACCCACTCTAAAAACCCTATTGCCCTCTGTCCGGCATCAAGAAGCAACCAATGAAACCTGCTAGGACACATGGCAGCAGATACTCCTCACTGTACCTTCCCATCAATATATCCCAACTCATATAACGAGTCAAGATATCAGGATCCCTGAATACATTCCTAAGAGCCTGTAGTCTAGGTAACAATGCAGTATCATAATTGACCTTATCCCTAGCAAAAGGGATATGAAGGATCCTGTACACATCCTTGGGAGTGATAGTCAACTCCCCAACTGGCAAGTGAAAGGTATTATGCTCTGAATGAAATCTCTCTACCAACGCTGTGAGCATCCTGTGGTTCACATGAGTATCAGGTAACCTCATCAGGTGAGTAAAGCCACACATATCAATATGAGCCTGCTCGACCTCAGAGAAATCACAAACTAAAGCCATAGAAGGAGGATATACGCATCTAAAGAGCACAGGAGGTAAGCACAGCTGCAACAATCCAATAATGAAGCATTAGAAAACATTCCAAATGAGCCTACAAGAGAAGTTAAACATCACACAAATCCAACTAAGTCAAATGCAAAACCAAAATTTCATGTTTACACTTTCAAAAATGGTCATTGTCTTTCGAACGACAAAACATAGTTAAGCAGAATCTCGTACGAGAAAATAGCCTCAAATGACACTTTATTGGACTCCGCACGACAAAATGGTCTCCTAACTGACCTATCGTACGACACAAGGGTGGATCCAGTACAACAAATCTAATGGCTTCAAATGATAAAAGAAAAATTGCCAGTTTCTCATACGAGACAGTATATTGTCTCACACGATGAAACGTGACACCCGACCCAAAACCTGTGAAAAACGTGAAAAATGCATTAAAAAATTCAAAATTGGAAACATAATAGGCTTCAAATCGATCACTTACTGCTGGCTCGTAGTTTCGGGGTTGATTATGTCTTCTTTGGCGCTCGAATTGATGCTGACAAGTAGGGACCACCATTTTCTTCGCAGAAGGGTTTTTCGAATTTTCAAACTTGGAGGGTTAAAATGAATTGAAAATGACACTTTTGTCCCATATATAGCCAAAAGCCTAATTTTTCAACTTGCTCTGATGGACATGAAAATTGTACCCTTAGCTAATGTGCCTACTCTGATTCCATTTTCGAGATCGAAATCAAAATTAGAGATCATCTTGCTAGTCAATTTCACAATTTGGACCACTTATCACTCTGTTCATCAAATTCTCAGTCTTTCTTCGATTTGCGCTCAATTTCTCAACAATCAACATTGAATATCAATTTCAAATTTGTGAATCAATTTTGTGATCAATTTAATCTTCAAAATTCTTCAAAATCACTTCGTGCTCAAATAACTAATCATTGCTCAAAATTGCCTAAAATCAACTACCCTCGCTATCATTTCGATTTCGCTCTTGAGGGGGCATACTCACGACCTTATGACCTCATATCTCAAAGTTGAGAAAATTTTCAAATCTTCATCAAAAGTCGAGCAAAATATTTCCAACTAAATAAAATCAATTCTTATTGCTAAGGGACATCTCAGCTTCATCACTTCACATCAAGGTGAGATCTCTCGTTCATCCGAATATAATCAATCGCTAGGGGCATATCAATTTCATCGCTTCACATCAAGCTGATATTTGTCCTTCATCTGAATTAATCTCTTAACGTTAATCAGTTTCATCACTTTACATCAAGCTGATTATTCGTTTAAACTCAATCAAAAGTTTAAAGAGTATCTTTGATCACACTCAAGCTAAGTAGGTGTTTAGTATTCGTTTCTTGATCAAGCTGGACAGTTTATCTTCGCTTATCGTATCTTGATCCATCAAGTTCAAGATCGATTTTCTTTTATCATCACTCACTGTATCTAAGTTCAATCAAGTTCTAGATCAGTAAGATCCTCTTCTTGATCAATCAAGTTCAAGTTCGGTATCTTTGTTTTCTATCGTTCCTTAGTTCAATCAAGTTTGGGATTGGTATCGCTTTAAATCAGACTTCATTCAGCTTTGTCGCTTCGAATCAAGCTAACACCTTGCTTTTCATCTAGTTCGTGATCAATCAAGTTCAAAACTGGTATCTCCTAGACATCACACATTCTTTGAACCAACGCGCTGCTCACACATTAATTCAAAGAGGGGCAAATGTAATACCCTAAAATTGGTCATCTAAACCATGGGTCTCTAATCTCGACAACATCACCAAGGTTCTAACCAAAAGGCAATTAAATCAATCTTGAGCACATTATTAATTCTTTAATTATCAAATATCACATGGCAAAATCAATTACCCAATATTAATTAAATATTTATTTAATTAATTGAATCATTCCAAGAATATTCATTTTGATTAATTATCCTATTTTAATTTATTAAATATCTTTGCATATTTAATTAATTAATAAATTTGCCATTCAATCATGCGAAAAGAATTAATTTACTACAAAAAGAAGAATTTATTACAAAACAAAGAGTTGAATTGAAAATAAAATAAAATAATTGAATTGAGAGAAATCAAACTTGAGATATTATTTCTTTTTCTAAATTTAGAACTTGAAATCAGAAAAGCAATTAATTGAATTATTAATTATTCTCTTAAATTGGAACTCAAAGCTTTTCAGAAAAAGAAGTTCAGTTGCATTAAAAAGACCTTTTTCTTGAATAAATCAAATATGTGCATGGAATTAATTTATTATTATTTTCCAATGCAACTTGGACTTCTAATTTGAATGCATTTCAATTAAACTATAATTGGAATCTATCTCGAGGTTAACTCAACCTGATTTCTCAATTATTTTCAATTAATTCTAAATTGAGCTTTTTCTCTTGTGATTCTCTATAAATTCAGTCTCTAGCTCTCATTCCAATTGACCCCACAGATTTTTGAGAACACACTTGGAGATTATTATCACGCTGATTTTGCTCTGGAGTCATTGATATATTGTGCTTTTTTAAGATTATTTGCATCATTTTTCCATTCATTATTGCTTGCATCCATTATTGCTTGAATTGATTATTGCTTGAAGTATTCATCCATCTTGCATCCATCTAGTTTCAATATCATATAGATTAAATCCTTCATCTTGGTGTAGTCTAGTCATTGGTATTGCTTATAACAATCTGAGAGCAATCTTATACTCACATCTTTTAGAAGGCAATTGGTCGATTTGTCATGGTTTTCTTATTAATGCTTATATCTTACTAACCATACATATAATGACTAAATTGAAGTGTTGTGTATTGCAGATACAGCTCCTTATCCCACTTTTCACACACACAATACCCACCTAGGTTCAATGGAGCCTAAAGTGCAGAGGGATTTAGTCTTTGACTATCCCTGTTCATCGGCCAAGGCTGATTGGACTGCTTGAGGATTTGGCAAGTCTTTGGGTTTTCCAATCTGTGGTTTTGGGCACCAACATATTGTGTATTCATTAAATTCATTTTTTAGGCACCAAACTTTTTATCTGATTAAAGAACAAATTTGTATTTCGTGTTTTAAGAAAATTTTGAGAGGTAGGAGAGTATGCTCTTGTTTGTATAGACAATCAGAAATCCAGACCCTTGAGGTATTTTCTTTAAGTTTGAGTTTTGTATATCTTTAGCGGGCCTGCCCTCCCAAGGAGCTAATAACTCTAAGACATTACGACCGGTGAGAGGGGAACAATCCAAGTGGGAATGACTAAATGCCAAGTACTCCAACCCACTATAAAATAAACATGATTTGATGAAAATCAAGTCAACAATAGTGCTCGAGAATAGCTCTCTTTTGTACCTTCATGTATATTAAACCTTGGTTTTCAAGGCTAGGAGACCTCTTGATTGAGTTTATACCTCAATGCATTGAACAAATCCCTTACTAGTTCTAATTAAAATTAGAAGCTACCCGGTTCACCTCCGAAAGGGGGGATAATCTTTGTGCAAGAGAGATAGTAACTCTCCCAAGATACTTGTCATTTCGTGCCCCCATTAGCATTTGGAGTCAGCTAATACAATGTTGAGAATCCATTGCATGAGACTCAATGACCGTATTCTAGTTAGCTATTGGGTGTGTACCTGAGTCTACAAGCAAAGGTTTTCTTCTCTCACCAATTTCCATAGGGTTTGCATGTTGTGATTGGAGTCATTATACATATTGCGTGTTTTATGTGTTTTCATCCCTGAAACTGAAATTGAAATACCAAAACTAGAGAAAACAATAAACAACTCAGTAGTCGAAACTCTATCTGTGTCAAAACTAGTCTATCCTAGTCAAAACTTTGTCCGTGTCAAAAACTAGTCTATCCTAGTCAAAAATAGTCTATCTTAGTCTAAACTCTATTCATGTCAAAAACTAGTCTATCCTAGTCAAAACTCTGTCCATGTCAAAACTAGTCTATCCTAGTCGAAACTCTGTCTATATCAAAACTAGTCTATCTTAGTCAAAACTAGTCTATCCCAGTCGAAACTCTATGTGTGTCAAAACTAGTCTACCCTAGTCGAAACTCTTTCCGTGTCGCAAACTAGTCTATCTCAGCTGTCCAAAAACTCAGTCCATCTCAAAACTAGTCATCGTTAGTCATTAAAAACTTGGTCTGTCAGAAATTTTGTCTCTGTCCAGTAAACTGTCGTACCAGTCTTCTGATTTATCATCCTACTACATATCTTCTATCATACAAAATTTCATCAGGTCTAATAGTTTGTCGTCTGAGCCTCTATTCTGTGTCATACGAAACTTGATAATCTGTCATCCTACTTAAGGAAGTGTCATCTAACCCTTGATTCTCTTTCGTATGAAACACCATTACATTCATCAGTTTGTCATTTGAGGCATACCCATATGTCGTACACGCCTAGATAGCAACTCGTACAAAATACTGCTAATATTGTCCTTGAGCTATTAAACTATCGTTTGGTCCTGTAAAACCTATAGTACGAACCTCTGATTTTGTCAGTCCAGAACAGTCAAACTTTCCTAAAATAGTCTACAATGAGCATAAAACTAGTTATCATCATTATGAGCATAAACAAATCTAAACAATGCACTTTTGCCATAGAGTTGCACGATTTTGTCGATCATCTTTCAGCTAGTTCAATTAACCATTTATCAAACTTGAGTCACTTAGATAATGTCTTACACAGGATAGATCATTCATGAAACCAGACTGAGTCTTAGTCACTTATCTTAAATCAAACTAGGTAACTTAGATAAAATGTCTTACATAGGATAGATCTTTCTTGAAACTAGACTGAATCTTAGTTGCTTCTCTCAATCGATACGTTAAACGAACAACTAGCTTTAAATTTGATCTTGACTTCTGCATCACAGACAACTTTAGGTCACATCAGTCAATAAAAATTCCTATTCAAACCAGTTCTCATAAGAAAGTTGCCAAGGGAAAAGGACAATCCTTTTCATATCAAAATAATCCATTTTACGTAAGTGATCCTCTCATTGATAAACCTTCATCATCAGATATGCCAATTTATGATCAGTCCTTGTCTCCCACCATATCTGGAACAAAACAAGAAAGACAAGTTGCTAAACACAAAACTTATGACGATATCAGTATCCATGATACCAATAGTTATTACTCATCAAGTGAATCCAAAGCCTCTGAACCTCCAGAAACTGATATACAGAAATGTCAGAAAGATAAAGATTTCCGAAAAATGATGAAGGTTATCATGGCTAGAGAAAAAGAAGACTATTTTCTAGAACTAGCAAAGCAAGGAGCTAAACTTCCTACTGGTTATAATGTTGAGGCTCTCATGACTAAAGAGGAAGAGACACCATTAGCAATGGTAAACAAACAATTACAAGTGTTACAAAATGAGATCACAGAACTGAAAAACAAGGATAAATCACCAAAGCAATATTCTCTAGACACGATATGCCCATTTCCATTTGACAAAAACATTTCCATGCCTCCATTTCCTTCATGAGTGGAGATCCCAAAATTTTGACAAATATGATGGTAACTCAGATCCCCAAGACCATATCAGAGAATTTTGTGCTTTATATATGGAGTTCATGCATGACCAAATGTATCTCATGCGCCTTTTCCTGAGAACTTTAGGAGGACAAGCTATGGAATGGTTATCAAGCCTACCTATGGGAATAATTTTTTTTGAAGAATTAATCCAACTATTTCTACAACAATACTCCTATAAAATTCATCACCCAGTCACTATGATAGAGCTTTGCAATACCAAATAGAAAATAGGAGAGCCCTTTCTCACTTTTCTCTAACGATGGAGAAAGTTGTTCTTTAGATATTCATGACCTATTCCAGATTATGAGAAGATGGATATCTTTGTCAACAACTTAATCCCTGAATTGAAATATAGTATCCAAATGCAAGTGCACCCTTCATTCAACAAAATGGTAGATAATACCCTCAGGATGGAAGATGTGCTAATAAAGAAAGGAGATATGTCACTTTGGAAAGAAACACACCAAGCTTCTAGCTCCAAAGAAAAGAACAAATATTGGAAATATGGCAAAGACAACAACAAAAATGTTGTTAATGATGGAGTGGTAGACACTGTCGAAGCAAAATCAAAATCCACAATATTTAACTTGGCTAGTGGCACGCAAGGACTCAAAGCAGCTGAAACCACAGTAGAAAATCTTCTGAAGAAAGTAAAAGAATGGTTTAAAGAGAAACCTTTGCTTTCAAAACCTAAATGTGACTTCACTCCTCTAGAGGAATCATACAAACCCACTTTCAACTTTATTGGCAAATGATCTGATAACCTCACCAGACAATTCTAGGCCATATGATCCAGAAGTTAAACCAAAATGGTGTAGAGAAAATGAATACATTGACTACCATCGAAACAAAGGTCATAACACAAACAATTGCATGAAGCTTAAGCATGAGATTCAAGATCTCATTGATGCTGGCAAAATTGTTGTTGGAAATCACACAACTAATGCTGATCACAAAGCTTTCAAAGATCCCTTACCTATTTATGAACAAGGTGATTCCTCAAAGTCAAAAGGAGGTGCCAAAGTTAATTCCATTTATACCAACAATGACAACGTGATCAACATGATTGAGTCTTCCCAACCTGAATATTGCTATGTGATTATAATTAAAGATAAACAAAATGAATCACGAAATGCAAATGCTATGACCCGCACTCAAAAGAAAGTCACTCTCCAAGGACCTAGTTCTTCAACTCCTGCTCAAACAATGTCAAACCTACCAACCTCATCAAACAAACAAAAAGATACAACATTTGATAAATTTAAACAACTAACTTCATCATCGTCCTCTGGATATAGCATTGTCAAACAACTGAAAAGAACAAATATTCAAAATCTCTTCTGCTCATAAAGAGATCCTGGACAAAGTGTTGCTCACAACTAAAGTCCCAAAAGATTTAGATATCGATCGGTTTCAATCTATGGTGGGTCACCTGACTTCATCTTCTTATCTTACTTTCTCTGAAGAATATGACAACTCGCTGAATCACCCACATAACCAACAACTGCACATTGAAGCTATGATCCATAAACACCAAGTTAAACATGTTTTGATAGATGGAGGCGCTGGGTTGAATATTTGTACCTATAATCTGCTTACTCAGCTGGGCTTTTCTAAAAATGTCATTGATCCGACCAGGAAAATAACAATTAAAGCTTATGATGAAGAAGAAAGAACCTCTAAATGTCTAGTACTATTACCAATCAGAGTAGGACCTGTAGAAAGGGATGTTATTTTCTAGGTGCTCAATCTTCCTCTATCATACAACATCTTACTAGGTAGGCCATGGATTCATGAAATGAAGGAAGTTCCATCTACATATCACCAGTGCTTAAAATTTCCTTAGAAAGAGGTTGAAGTCACTATTCCTGCTGATACAAACTCCCCCTGTAATGCATTGACAAAGAGTTATGATATCTTTATGTCTCATAATAGAGTAGCCTCTACAACTAAAAGTTTAGAAACCTTGATGAAGGACTTAGAAAAGAGATTAAAAATCATAGATATTGGCATGGATGGATACAAGGTAGAACCAGTACTTTCACTCATTTCTCTTCCTCCATCACCCAAACAGTCAGGAAAACCATTAGAGGCTATGAAGGCACAGACATCCACTCCAAATGTCATATATGATGGTCTCTTTGTACAATCCTCTAATTCCCTTGCAGATGAAATAGAAGAGGATGCTGTTTTCAAATGGATTTTCAAAGAAGTAAGACATTGTGAGAATTCTCTAATATAGTATGGTCCAGGATATAAAATTATTCAACGCATGGGATATTTAGGTACTGGTCCTTTGGGAAAAAATCAAGAAGGTATTATTGAACCCATTCATCTGCAAACAAAGTTTACAAATGACAAAGCTGGACTGGGATACAATCCAGGCAAGACATCAGACCAAAAAGATGTTTCTAAGTCTAACTAGAAGAAAAAGACACTGCCTTCACTATCACAAGGAGTAAACACTCAACAAACTCAAGAAGAGTATGAAATAGAAAAAGAAGAAATAGAAATCAAGAGAGAGGAAACAACCAATGATCAAGTTCCAATGGTATCACCTACAACATTACAAGGAGTAGAAGTCCCAAAGGATATGAGAGAAGAGGTAGAAAGAATCAGGGAATTGTTTTCACCACTGAAAATTCTAGTCACATACATTGGTAGACAAGAAGTGGATGATTCAAAAATAGACTTGAATGAGTATGACTGGGTTCTAGATCATCTCTTAGATACATCTAGTACAAAAACTCTAGAAGAGTCCAATGATATCAAAGATGAAACTCAAGAATTGATACGCTTAAATCTACAAACAGAGATAGAAGAAATCAGATTTAAAAGATAGGCAGACTATGAACGAAAGCTAAAAGAAGGAAGCACACAAGAAAATTCTTTACCTACTACTGTATACAGTGAAAATGGATAACAATAATAACAATATTGAAAGACTAAATGGATTCAACCACAAAACCCTAGCCTAACAACAACAAAGATCCACCATAACATATGAAGATTACCTAAGACAATGCAAATCAAATGAAATCACAAAGATTATACCATCACATGTCCAATAGGGTTTGAATATCCATTCTTCCTATCTCCATTGATCTTGCTTGATATATTTTCTCTTAGATTTTATGTGTGCACAAGAGCTCAACAAAGAACGGAATGTGGTTGCAAGTAGGATCGCATATGAAAAGGGTAGTGTAGTCAAGTAGTCAATTGATTAGCTAGGTAGTTAGGGTTTAATAATGAAGGAAGCATCTCCTTATATAGAAGACACAATATGAAATGGAGGGATAAGATTGAGAGGTGTAAAAGGAGGTCGACTATGATTAGAGGGTAGGTAAAGAAAATAATAAAATAATAAGAGGGTAGGTAGTGTATGAATTAAGAGATGAGTGACATGTGTCATGGGTAGAAAAGGTTAATGAATTAATTAAATAAATAAAGATTCATTTAATTAATAGAAGAATAGGGATCAATTAAATAAATAAAATATTTATTTAATTAGACATGACAATTTTAGGTGTCTACATTTTGCCCCTCTTTGAGACAATGCAGCTTGTTGCGTTGTTTCAAAGAAGATAATATGAACTGATACAAAGTTGCCCCAAGATGGGAATGATATGCCCCCTCGAGAGATTGGATGAAAATGTCTGAAAAGATCACAAACAATCTCTCGATAAGAAAGAAAGGCTAGAAAGGACTGACCGGATAAGATAGAGTGATAGAGTCATGGAATAAAGAAGACTGACTCGGGAGACGAGGGCTAGGGCTAGGGCTAGGATAGTCTATAAGATAGACCACGAGGGGAATACATCCTCATTATCATCTACACCTCCAAGAGATTAGAGTGCAGAGAGAGAAAAGAGTAGCAGTAGTCAGCAGCGATGGCATTGGTTCATAGATTCGATCGTGTTCGCTGATATCAGAGGCAAGTAGATGCAGGAGAGCCGGTAAGTACCGCAAAACCTCTTTGTACTTTGTCACAATAAATGTTGTCATTAATGCATCTTAGGTAGTGCAATAAATGCATTTTAGAATATGTCAAACAAGGTCAAAAAATGCTTAGGCACATCTGTGTTTGTGCCAAGCGCATCTGTGCAATATGTAAGCGCGTTTATGTCATGAAAGCGTGTTTATGTCTTCAAAGTTAAATCGACAATTCTGTGACGAACATACGCTATCGATTGGATAAGCTGCTGAGAGGATACGCTCAAGAAGGTCCTCTAAGGAAGCTGAGGGTAGCAAATAGGGATAGGATTGACAATTCTGTGATAGAACATACGTTGCCAATTAGGAGACTACTCAAGAGGATTCACTCAAGTAGAGGCCCTAGGATAGGATAGATCAATGCACTTTGTGATGAACAGTGAATACCAAGACATAGTACTTTGTGATGAACAGGGAGTACCAAAAATATGAGCAACACTTTGTTATGAATAGTGAGTGCAAATGTGAGGACTTTGTGATGAACAGGGAGTGCAAAACACGTAGTACTTTGTGATGAACAGGGAGTACCACTAGGATAGAAGCAACACTTTGTGATGAACAGGGAGTACCACTAGGATAGATGCAACACTTTGTGATGAACAGTGAGCATTATTAGGATAGAGTACCATATGCACTTAGATAAAAAAGTAGCATTTTGTAATGAATAGTAAATGCCACTATGACTGATATGATTGATTTGCTTGACTGCAGGAGTATTTTCCTATGCTGGAGTCACGAGAGAGATTCCCATTGACTCAGAGGTTGCGACCAGAGTTGACATTTGAGGATAGAGCTGCCATTGAGGGCATGGGTTTGCGATACATTATATATGTGCCTATGTTTTGGGCGAACATGGGTTTACTGACTGCACTGGCTGAGAGATGGCACTCTAAGACTTGCACGTTCCACTTGCCGATGGGGGAGATGACAGTCACCCTGGAGGATGTATACAGGATTCTACGAATACCGATCGATGGGGAGCTGATTCCTTATGATCAAGATGGAGACAGGGATGCCCTGAGATGAGTGTTCCAGGATCCGAGATTGGAGATGAGGGCATGACACGTGGCATGGGACACCATGATGGTGAAAGGGTTGGCACTACCAGCAGTGGTAGGAGGAGTGATTAGTGGGTTCTTGTGTCTGGATAGAGTGACATGAGGGTTGGCTATGGGCTGGGGGAGCACATTGGAGACACTGGTGACATAGCACACTAGAAATGCTTGGGGACCGTGTGTGCTGGCACACTTATACTATGAGCTTCATCAGTTTGTGTACCACGGATCAGTGGGATTAGGTTGTGGAGTCACATTGTTATAGGTGTGGGCCTATGAGCATCTACTAGTGACATGACCAATACATTTCAGGGGTAGAGGTCACGGATATAGTTTCATGCATTTGTACGATATGATTACCTCGCAGCCATGGATTGACAGGTTGGAGTACTGGCAGCGGGCTATAGATGAGATTGATATGGTTATATGGAGGCCATACCTGGGAAGCGAGCAATGGAAGGATGATGCAGTAGAGCTACCCTACACCTTCTAGAGTAGGTATCTGATTGGGCGGATGCCCTATGTACTGGAGAGGCAGCTGGTTGACAGGGTGGGCAGGCAGTTTGGTAGGATCCAGCGGATGCCATGGGGTTCAAGCATGTATGCATGGATGGTCAGGGATCAGGTGTACTTTGGACTATTGCTATCATATGATCAGGCTGTTACACAGCTAGTGGAGATGATACCCTTACCCTGAGATATGTGGCCAGAGATCGATGATGCCGACATGGATGCAGAGTACACAGCGTATTGGGTGAAGCATCCATTCCCACACCTAACAGATCTAGGAGAGCCGCTAGTCAGAGATAGTGGTGGGGATGGTGATGATGATGGAGATGGTGGAGGGAGAGGCCAATGGAGGAGGCGGGGTGTAGTCAGAGAGAGGAGGGTGGCACCACGGAGGGAGGGGGGAGAGGAGAGACATGCTCGGGTGGTGAGGGGTCGTGGTTGATTGCCGCTACAGGTGCCAGCAGCACAGGGTCCCAGACAGGTGCAGGGATAGGGACAGAGGCAGGTACAGGTACAACCACCAGTACAGGCACAGGGACAGGCACCCGTACAGGGGGAGCCATAGGTAGAGGCACAGGGGGCCAAGGCAGAGGAGGATGAGCTGAGGGAGATCTGCCAGGGATAGGCAGATGAGATTTAGGACTTGGAGAGGGATAGGGATAGACTCAGGAGGTGGCTCAGAGATACTGAGCAGGAGCGAGACTAGGCTATACAACGCTACACTAAGGCTGAGACAACACTGAGGGCTGGGAGGTAGGCGACAGAGGACACAGGGGCTAGATATGCCCATGTCCTATGGGTAGGAGAGGAGATAGGCTACTGGCGGGATCTATATTATGGTGCAGTGCCACCAGATTAGCGGGCGAGGAGCTTCCGGAGACCATCACGTATAGCAACGACCACTGGAGGGAGCTAGAGGAGACAGACATCTAGCGGTGGGGTTATGGGTCCTCCACCACCACCAGATAGAGGGGACATGAGGGATGATCTTGAGGTGGGTCCTTCTAGTGCTCAGACTCCATTGAGGCCAGGCAGCTCCGAGGGAGGGAGTTCATCATAGTCGTAGAGGGCTCCCTATGTATCAGTATTGTACCATTTTTGTATGATGATGTAGACACCTTCGGGTGATTGTAGTCATATGATTTTGACATCATTGTATGATGACACTTTATATATATATGAGATGATTCATCTTTGCAGTAGCTATATGCATGTGTACCTATGTGATGACATGTTTAATGATGTATGTTTTATGTGATGGTTATGATATGGATGCAAATATGTACATGATGAAATGCAATATTTTTCATTCTTTTATGTTTTAAATATGTTATGCAAATGCAAATGTGAATGTATGAAATGCAGATGAATATGATAATATAGATAACTGTGATGAAAATGTAAGATGTGCTAACATGTGTTGTATGCAGGATGTGATGCAATTGTGATATCTATATGTATGTATCATGAGATGCAAATATTTTTGGTGTGTCATTATACTCAATCATGTGATAGAAGGCTACACGGACTTGAGAAGGATGATGGAGGTCAATCAAGAAATGGGGATGGAAGGTAGAAATTATGAAAGTGAAAGAGCTTCTTGTGCATTATCATCATTGAGCTTTATTATGGCAAGTAGGTTATGACAATCAAGGCATATGTTCGACCCAGAAAGTCATTGTACTTGTTTGCATGGAGATAAGATAGTCACAAACAAGGAATGCCCCAGTTCATACTAGACTCATAGTGTCCTCATAGCCTTGGACAAGTCATAACATTACTAAGAGACAATCCGCAGATAGCAAAGAAAAATAGGTGACGATACCCCATCCTCGCCTTTCTAGTCAAAGACATCCTGGAGATAGAATCTCTAATCAGAGACATCCTAGAAAAGCTAAAAGACATTCCACCAAAAAGATAAAATCAAAAGAAAACCAAGACTCAACACCAACATCCACTGTAGTCCTCAAGTTTAGTGTCTCTTTTCACTTGTATAAGTCTTATTTGATTATGGTCACAATGTTTACTTTCACAAAAAGAATAGATAGCACTGAACCATATGTTGTCTGAGTCTGTTGAAAGATTTGATTTGTTGAAGCACATTGTTGCTGCTGTGTCTCATCTAAAACTGACTGAATCCATGAAACTGATACCTTATTGTGGAGAAGACAGAACTTTATTGTGGATTGTGCATGAATAAACTGAAGAAAACTAGAGAAACTATACTCCTCGAAACATGTGATGTTCTTAGTTCCAGAGCCATCACTAGACATAGGATTTGCCTTAGCCATAGATAGGAGCTAATTTATTATGGATGGAAAGAGGTGAAAGGGAGGTTCATTATGAATGGCTAATCAATCTTGGGTAGATCAATAACAAGCCATGATGGGAATGGGTAAGTTTATTATGAATGGATAGGATGTGAGTGTGTGCAAAATGAAAGGATGAAAGTGAATCCTGAAGGAGGGAGGAGCAATGTCTCTACGCATGGCGTTGGTGACCCAATTTTCACCATGGTACTTGCCCAGGGCGCCATCGAAGTGGTTTTCACCGTTGGACGAAAAATGTTTTTCTTTACTTTTTTTTTTTTTTTTTGTTGTCACAAGGCACCTGTTTGCCAGGTTTTCACCGAGTAACGATTTTTATGTTTTTTATGATTTTTTTGTATTTTTGAAAATTTTGAATATTTTTTGTATTTTTGCAATTAGGATACTCTGAAGAGCTATGTGTAAAACCTGTGAAGGTGCATGCTATTGATAGGATCCTCCAAAGGTTCACCTTATGTAGTTGAGAGTTGATATGCCCCAAATCCATATGCTGCTGTAATGATGTAAGGACCAAGCCAGTTTGGTTCAAACTTTCCCTTCTTCTCTTTGTCTTGCTGATTTTTGGGATTTTCTTTGAGAACCAAGGCACCTACCTCAAATGTGCGAGGCTTGACTTTATGATTGTAGCTGCAACGTTCCTTGACTGAATGATGTGTAGCTCGAGTGACTGTCTTCCTTGATGAAGGAACCGAGATAGAATTACTAGCATGTGGACTACATAGGCCCGTATGCATGTCACCTAAAGAAGTTTGGGCATCCCTGATAACAAAGTCCCTTGAGGAAGCTCCATTAAAGGTCCATGATGTATCACCATAAGGGGATGGATGTGTAGAACAAGTGGATGAGTGATGAAGGCTTATGATTGTGAAAAGAAGTGAGAGTAGGATAGCATGATGGAGACTTAGGATCAACAAGTATGATTTTTGACTTAGAATTGTAGAACTTTTGCCCCCTGTTATTTTGGTATTAGGGGAGATCATCTCTTGATCTTTTTCTTTCATTGGATTTTTATCTTTGACCTTGATTTTTGCAGAGTCCAATAGCTTTTGATTTTGATTTGGACTAAAGGACTTTTCTTTATTTTTGACTTTTAGATTTTTCTTTTCAAAGCTTGATTTTTTATCCCCAATGAGTAAGGGCTTTTGTGATTCTTGTTGATTCAAGTCTAGGAGAGAAGTGGAAATGGAATGAGTGGATGATATGGTAAGGCTATGTGAGTTCTCAAGAGGGTTGGCAATATGCTCAATAGATTCTTCGCTGGAACCACTCTTAGGACTATTGATATCAAGAGGTGCTTGCACCACTAGAGGAGATTTGCATTCCGACTTAGTAGCCACAACACTAGGTGGTTCACACCCAATTCCTTGGCATTGAAAATTCTTTGTATGTTGTTCTTGTTGACTGAATACCTTAGGAGATAGTGAGAGTTGATCAACATGAAAGATATACTCACCACATCCCATGTCTTTAACCTTGAATTTTTCTTTGAGCTCTGCTTGCTTTGATGTAGAACGTTTCAAGGATTCTGGATTAATATATGCTGAAGATGGAACAACTTCTCGATTGACTAGGATTGTTATTTCTGATCTAGGTCACAGGTTGTTACAATATATGAATGGATTCGGGTCAGCTTTGATAGTCACTTCAACTCCATTGTGTGGAAACTTTATACATCGATGATATGTAGATGGTATTGCACTCATCTCATGAATCCATGGATGTCCTAGCAATATGTTGTGTGTGAGATCGAGGTCCAGGACTTGACAAACCACATCTTTTGTAACTGGCCCAACTCTGAGAGGTAAGGTGACTGTGCCCTTGGATGAACGCTCTTCATCATCATATGCTTTGATGGTAATTTTGTTTGTAGAATTCACAGCTTTGTCAGAATATCCCAATTGTTTAATAGTGCTCAATGTACAAATGTTTAGACCTGCTCCTCCATCTATCAGAACTCGTTTGATTCTATGTTTGTGTATGAAGGCTTTGATGTGTAGTGGTGCATTAAGTGGCTAACTTACAGAGGTGTCATTAGCTTCTGTGAATGTAAGAGAGTGTGGAATGGAAAGGTATCCCACCATGGCTTGAAACTGGTCCACATTCAGATCAGTAGGAACAACAGTGTCTCTCAAGATTTTGTCAAGAATAGCTTTATGTGAGGGGGATATGCGTAGGAGCTCAAGGATGGAGATGAGCACAGGTGTTTTCCCTAACTGTTCTACGAGGTCATACTGAGGCTTGGTTGATGAAGAAACAATGTTTTTAGCTGGAGCACCTTGCAAAGTGAATTTACCTCGATGGGTTGTAACATGACATTCAGAGGTAGGTTCAGAAGAAGATCCAATTCCTTTTAGGACAATCTTAGGTCTTTGGGTAGAATTCTCAAGGTTTTTGTCCTTGATGATAATAGTAGAGACATAATTGTCCATCGAAATATGATTGATAGTTGAATCATAGTTATAAGATGCTCTAGTATAGTTGGTCTAGTCATCTATGGCTGCAACTTTTCCCATGTCATGCTTTGGGAATGGTTCCTTAAACATCTCATGTTCTTGATTGGATGAGTGTCCTTCAATCTCAATGTCACCTCTATCAATGAGATCTTGTATGATGTTCTTCAGTCGATGAAAATTTCCTATCTTATGACCCTTTCTCTTATGGAATTTGCAATACTCATCATCATTCCACCAATTTGGTTTGACCTTTGGCTCATATGGAGGAAAATTTGGAATTGTGATTACTTTGTTTTCCACTAGCTTCTTGAAAACTGACTCAAGTGGTTCTCCCAATGGAGTGTACTTCCTTCGTGACTTTGAAGTAGTTTGAGTATTCACTTGATTGTTTGTAGAGCTTGATCCCAAAAGAAATGATTTTGCGTTGCACCATATTGGCATCAACAACACCATCATTGACTATGTTCTTGTTTTTATTCCAAAATCTTGTCTTATTTCTTTCTTTAAAGTCATCTTTGTTTTCCTTGAATATCTTAATGACTCCTTGTTCAATTAGGACCTTTTATGTTGCTAAGCCTTTTTCAATGATGTCCTTGAAGGTGGACAAACAAGCTTTTCTTAGGTCATAACCAATGTCCCTGTTAACATTCTAGGTGAACATCTCTACCATTTGTTTTTGTGGAATTTCACAAGAGCATCTACTAGCTAGATTTCTCCATCTTTGTAAAAATGATGAAAAAGACTCTCCATCTTTTTGCTTGGTGTTGCACAAAGTAGTGACTGATATGTTTGTCTCTATGTTGTATGAGAAATGTTGGATAAATGCCATAGCTAAGTCACCCCATGAGTTAATTCTAGGTGGAAGTTGGGAGAACCATTCCATAGCTTGATCTCCTAAGCTTTGTGGGAATAATCTCATCAAATATGTGTCTTCTACTGCTACCTCAATGCAGGCTGTGAAAAACTGTCTTATGTGTGCCTTAGGATCCCCTTTGCCTCTATACTTATCAAACTTAGGCGTCACAAAGTGTGTAGGAAAAGGAGGCATTGGAATGCTCTTGTCAAATGGATAAGGACATATGTCTCTCATTGTGTATGTTGGCTTTGGTGTATTTATGTCCTCCATTTTCTTTTGTAAGTCCCTTATTTGTTGCTCCAAATTGTTCTTAGGTGGAGATTGACTCCTTGGACCATATCCCATGCTTGAGGCACCAATTGGAGGAGGAGCATGTTGCATATATGGATGATATTGATCATACACATGTTCATATGGAGGAGGTCTATAATGATGCTGCGTATATGGACCACTTGGTATAGATTCATGTTGAGGAACGAAATATCTATTTTGTCCATGTATATCTATTTTGTCCATGTATACCATTGCTTTGGTGGTTGATCCTTAGCATTGGTATGTGGTTGAGCATATTTCTCTGCATAAGACTTCCATAATGGTCTGCAAAGGTGAGTATCATATGTTTGACCATAAGGGACCTCTAGTTTTTGAGACAAAGATGATGGTGATTTAGGCACCATATGTGGTCCTCTATTGCCTCCACTAGTAGGCCTCCTTTGATCCATGTTGGAGTGAGGTTGTTGCAAAGGTTGATTTTCCATTATTTGAGACATGTCAAAATCATGAGGGATCTTGGTTCCACTTTGTGCCATCACTTGTAGAAAATATTGTCTATCTCTCGTCATTATTTCCTCAACCAATCGATTGAAATGAGGATTCATAATGGTGTCTTCCACTTTTGCTAAATGTACTGAAAAGTTGTCCATATTGTCATTGTGTGTATCATTGTTGTTTGTAGTGTCCATGTGCTCAACATTTGGAATGTTTCTATAGGCATCCATGTCCGGTAATGTAGTATGATCAGAATTGAAAAAGATATCATTGTCATACTCATAGGAACTGATGTTTGCGGACTCTTGAGCCTCTTTAGTTTCTCTCCTAGATTTTTGGGAACGAGTTTCAACCATGAACTAGGTCTTGACCAAGATGTGTGAGACTAGATGAAAAATGGAAAGATTATGGAAGACCAAGAGTTGGATGGAATGTAAATGACTCTGAGGTTTACTTGCAGTGTCCAAAATGTAAGACCAAGTATGTATGTAGTAGAGTAGGTGTGGCTTCCAAAGAGATGATAGTTTCTCTTGATGAGGTAAGTTGACCTTGACTCTAAGTAAGATGAAATGAGACCCAAAGGTGATAGACCTTGATGAGGGACCACTTAGCAAAATGTTGTTGTATGTAGTGTGTTGACAAAGTATGATGAGGACAAGCAAGTGACCTTTTGACTCAAGTTTAGACAAATGTGAATGTAATGTAAGGTGTAAAGTAATCATGGACTATGTAAGACCCAAAGACAGGTTGCATGCTAGATGAAACCCTGGAGAAATAACCTAGGAAGCTTAAGAATTTTGAAACTGACTGTGTTTGTTTGCTGGACTGTAAAAGTTTTTCAATACTGAACACAGACACGCCTGTATACTGCACAGACGTGATTTCCTGACACAGATGTGGTTCTATTTAACACAGATGCGTTTTTGAGATTTTGTCAATGCAATGTTGATTCTGAGAACACAGATGCATTTCTACCCTTCACAGATGCGGTTATAAGACACAGACGCTATTATGTCAGACACAGACGCGTTTCTACAAAATTTGTGCAATTTTTTCCAATTTGTGAAGTTGTTTTGTTGTGACCAAATCTGACTGTTTGACTATTTTTCGTGACAAGAGGACATAGTGTTGATGAGGACTCAATGTTTGCAAGTGTTTAGACTCAAAATGACTCCAAGAAAAGTGTGATGTCTGATGTAATATTGTTTTGCATACACTTGAAGACACAAAAGACACAATGTTTTGATGTTTTGGTCTTGAATGTTTGAATGTTTAAAATAAGTCAAGCGCAATTCTTATGGCTGGCCAAGACAATAGTTGTTGATCCCACATGGGGTTTTACCCCCGAGGCTACGCTATTCAAAGCAGATACTTAGATGCTTTACCTCACTGGCTCCACCCTTGGCACTCACTTCTCAGGTCAGCTAAGCATCAGTCCCCATGAAAACTCCCCATGGCGAACTTTGTATCTCTACTAAGAACCGTATGTGTGTGGGCCGCTACCAGAGGTCCGACCTCCTGCCCCAACAACTAGAAGAATTTTGGCTTCTAAAACAAAAAGGTGCTAGTAAGGGCATCCGCTTGTGTGGCCATACATTCGGCACTTTCAGCTCTGTAAATATAGAAGGCTCCTAGCCGGTAGGGGTTATGCCCTACAACTGATCAAATAAATTTGATCAAACGGGTTTATAGGGAGACATAGTGTTGGTATGAACTAATCAACACATGTTAGCCATAGTTTTCACCATGAATATAGTTGTTTATAGTGGTTCGAAAGAGGTGGGTTTTCCTTGCTACCACTTGGGTCATTCTCTTCTCACTAGTAGTCCTAATGACCACATGGGAAGACATGCCCTCTAAAGATTAAACAAAAAGAGCCTATTGCTCAAGACACAAGAGGCAATGATTCAATTTTAGTGCACCAATTGAAGTGTTTGCTAGTCTATGAAAACAAGACACACAATAAGAATCCAAAAACCCTTGTCAAGGACCTGCAACAAAGATTTATTAGTAGTTTGGATTGTTTGAAATAATCACCCCTTCCTGCAAGCACACAAGTTAGGTAAATTTTAGATCCAAAAGACTTTGTGAGAATAGGGGCCTTCAACAAAATGATTTTGCTTTCAAGATAAGCTGCACCAATTTTGTTAACTAGATCTGAAGATGTTAGCTCAAAATAAACCAGATCCAAAACATTAAATGCAAGACCAAATGGCAAAAAATGAAAACCTAATTTTTAAATTTTTTTTTTAAAAACATAGATGCAATTTTACCATACATAGACGTGATTCCGCCCTACACAGACGTGATTCCACAGCAGAGACGCGTTTTAACACCTCACAGATGCGTTTCTGCCAAAAAAAAATGCAAAACAGAAAATCTTGCAAAGCATAGACTTGATTTTACCTTACATAGACGCGTTTTAACACCTCACAGATGCGTTTCTGCAAAAAAAAATGCAAAACAGAAAATCCTGCAGAGCATAGACGTGATTAAAATGATCACAGATGTGACTAGATCTCACAGACACGTTTAAATTGCCCACAGATGCACCTATAATGAAAACCTGCAATCTGGAAAATGAAAGTACTGCCGGAAACACAGATGCGATTCAGAGGTTCATAGACACGATTTGGGAACATAGACGCGATCCTGCAATCTGCAAAAAAAGGTGAAATAATGTCAAAGATGCAGACGTGATTCTAGATGTCACAAATGCGACAAAAAATCAAAAACGTGGTCCGAAAGTACGCAGACGCGATAGAAAACCAAAAATTTGATCCGAAAGTACGCAGACGCGAAAATATCAAAATGCTGTCGAAAATGTCAGATATGCAACTTCAAGACACAAAATCTACAACAAGGATGTTAATGCAAAAGGGACAAGAGTCCCACCGGGCATGCCAAAATGTATATGGTGAAAATGGATAACAATAATAACAATATTGAAAGACTAAATGGATTCAACCACAAAACCCTAGCCTTACAACAACAAAGATCCACCATAACATATGAAGATTACCTAAGACAATGCAAATAAAATGAAATCACAAAGATTATGCCATCACATGTCCAATAGGGTTTGAATCTCCATTCTTCCTATCTCCATTGATCTTGCTTGATATATTTGCTCTTAGATTTTATGTGTGCACAAGAGCTCAACAAAGAACGAAATGTGGTTGCAAGTAGGATCGCATATGAAAAACGTAGTGTAGTCAAGTAGTCAATTGATTAGCCAGGTAGTTAGGGTTTAATAATGAAGGAAGCATCTCCTTATATAGAAGACACAATATGAAATGGAGGGATAAGATTGAGAGGTTTAAAAGGAGGTCAGCTATGATTAGAGGGTAGGTAAAGAAAATAATAAAATAATAAGAGGGTAGGTAGTGTATGAATTAAGAGATGAGTGACATGTGTCATGGGCAGAAAAGGTTAATGAATTAATTAAATAAATAAAGATTCATTTAATTAATAGAAGAATAGGGATCAATCAAATAAATAAAATATTTATTTAATTTAGGAAAAAAGGAAAATTTAAATAAATAAAAGTATTTATTTAAATGAGAAATAAGGCTAGCAGAGGATAAATGAATTAATTAAATAAATAAAGATTTATTTAATTAATAGAAGAATTAGGCTAAAGTAATTAAATAAATAAAAATATTTATTTAATTAGACATGACAATTTTAGGTGTCTATGACTACATCTCTCTCTAATAGGATAGAACAAATCAGGTATGGCACTACACAAGAAGAATTGGAAGCTATAGAAAGAGAACCAGTCATTAGTCCAGAAGAAGTTGAATGGAGTAGAAGACATAAATTCATAGAACCATCAAGGTTATGTCAATAGGTATGTTAGATACAAGTGATAAATGAACCAAATCATGAAGGAACTTGCAGCATTAAAGATGTAGGTATTGACACTATACATAAATTCACTCAATCACTTGAAGAAGAGTCAGAAACTTTATCTTATGACTTTGATGACTCTGATAATAGTACTATTGATGATAATACCTATTCAACATCAAACTCTAACTCCTCTATCACGGATGTCATGAATCTGTCTACTGATCTTGTTACTGTCGAACCACACTATGTATTCCAGTCTAGCTTAGAAAATGGTGCTACAAGTAGGTCTATTGGATTTGGTCAATTAAATATTAACGTGTACTTCAATAATCATGTTGTAGCTATTCCTGGTCTTGAGACATTTACACAAGGTAGTCTTCTAGAACTCGACTTGTCGGTCTGCAGTTATGATGATAATACCCTAAACTCTCTTGAACCTGTCCAAACCTTATCTTTGGTGCATCCTGAACTAATTGACTGTAATCTCCAAAACCAACCTATGAATGTACCTATCTTTTCCAATGACTATACGTTAGCCTACTACCTCAATGCAGTTGAACCAATGGACTCTTCCACCAATGAACAGAGTGAGAACATGACTAAAACAAATATCAAGTATCTTAGTTGCAAAAAAAAAAAAAAGATCTAATGGCGAAAACCACATTGTGGCGGTGTCAAAATCAAAAAGAGAAAAAATAAAGGATGTACCTAAGGGTGAAAACCTCTCTGAGGCACTTGAAGGTGAGATACTTGATATATTGCCAAGTCATTTCCAGGAAAGGTCTTCTATATTGATTGAACCAACTCAGCTAGTAAATATTGGGAGTCAAGAGACACCACATATCATCCACTTAGCTCAATCATTATCAACAGAAGAGTTGAAAGATTTCAGCAATCTCTTCCTAGAAAAGAAGATCAAATTTGCATGGACATACTCTGATATACCAGGTCTAGATCCTGATCTCATCATGCACCATATTTCTATTACACCAGGAGTTAAACCAGTCAAGCAAAAACTCCACAAGATGCACCCTGATGTGGTACTGCTAGTCAAAGCCGAGCCAAAAAATTTGTTAAAAGCTAGATTTATCAGAGCAATAGACTATGCAGAATGGATTTAAAACATAGTACTTGTATCAAAGGAAGACAAATCTATTAGGGTTTGCACAAACTTTAGGGATCTCAATAAAGCATGTCCGAAAGATGATTTTCCATTGCCTAACATTGATATGATAGTGGATATGACTATTGGATATGAGATGTACTCACTAATGGATGGATTCTCCGGTTATAATAAGATCAAAATAGCTCCTGGAGATCAATAAAAGACAACTTTCACCTGTGCATGGGGAACCTTTTGTTGGAATGTCATGCCATTTGGGCTAAAGAATGCAGGAGCAACTTACCAAAGAGCAGTAACTACTATCTTTTATGATATGATGCATAAGAATATGGAAGATTATGTTGATGACACTTTAGTGAAGACTATGAAGAGATCCACACATATTCAAGAGATAGGCCTCATACTAGATAGAATGGAAAAATTCAAGCTTCGGCTAAATCCTAAAACGTGTGCATTCAGAGTGACATTTGGTAAACTACCTGGTTATAATATTTCAAAGAAAGGAATTGAGGTTGATCTTGAGTAGGTCCAAGCTATAATGGAAATGCCACCTCCAAAGAATATCAGTCAAATGAGAAGTCTACAAGGACGTCTCCAGTCAATCAAACACTTTATTTCTTAGCTAGCAGATAAGGCTCAACCTTTCATAAAAGTATTAAGGAAAGGGGTAATCTACAACTGGGATCAGGAATGTGAACAACACCTTCAACAAATCAAAGAGTACCTATCCAATCCACCAATATTGATGCCACCAATTCAAGGTAAACCATTGATCTTATACATATCAGCTACTGATTCATCATTGGGGGCACTTCTGGTACAACAAGATGAAAATAAAAAAGAGAGAGCTATATATTACATCAGTAGAACATTGGTGTCTTATGAAATTAACTACACTATAATAGAAAATGCATGCTTGGCATTAGTCTTTACATCACAAAAAATTGAGACACTACATGTTAGCACATTCCATCAAGCTAGTAGCTAAGATTGATCCACTCAAATATATTCTCAACAAAGCAACACTTACAGGCTGATTGGCTAAATGGGTCATGGTTCTTACAGATTTTGATATTGAATATGTGGAATGCAAAGCCATCAAAGGACAAGTAATTATAGATCAACTTGTTGATGCTCCACTTCAAGACACTCAACCACTACATACAGAATTTCTGAATGAATCAATAATGCACCTTACTTAACAATCATGGAAGATGTTCTTTGATGGGTCTTTCATGCAACATGGTTCTGGTGCTGGAATACTTTTATTACTCCTCAAAATTATTCGATCTCAAAGGCTTATAAGATTATTTTTCCTTACACAAACAACATTGCAAAGTATGAAGCTCTGGTAAACGAGATCAAGCTAGCTATCAAATGGAAGGTTCTTGAATTACATATCTATGGAGATTCTCAGCTAATAATCAATAAAATCAATGATACATATCAGAATCGAGATGAGAAACTGATGCCTTATAAGAGGATGGTGGATGATCTCAAGAAATATTTTACTTTTGTGTCATTCTCACTGATTCCTAGATCCACAAACAGAGCAGCAGATGCTATGGCCACCTTTGCATCTATACCATAGTTACAAGAATCTAATTTTTGCTTTGAATTCTTGGTGGAAGAGTTACATCACCCTGCCTATGATTATCCTGAGTCCCAGATGGTCTGTTCTATTATCAGACACGACTCATCTCGCTACAACCATATTTACTCTTATCTACGAGACCAAATTGTCCCAGAAAATCTTACCCATAATGAGAAAAGGAACCTAATCTGAAATGCTTCACGGTACGCCATCATCGCTAACAACCTATTTAGGTGAGGTTTGGATAGTACTTTGCTTAGGTGTCTAGAAACTGAAGATTCCCAATGTGCATTATCGGAAGTCCATGAAGGTATTTGTGGTTCTCATTTGAATGGTCTTACTTTAGCTCAGAAACTACTAAGGGCTAGCTACTACTGGCCAGACATGGAGAAAGACGCTATAAAGTTTTCTAAAACTTGTGAGAAGTGTCAGCTACATGGGAATCTCATACAAGCTCCAACTAGGGATCTCATACCCTTCATTACACATTGGCCTTTTCAGCAATGGGCCTTTGATCTCATCAGTCAAATATATCTTGCATTATCCAACGAGCACAAGTTTATCATAACTGCCACTAAATACTTCACCAAGTGGGTAGAAGTGGTTTTGCTCATCAAAGCAACTGGTAAACAAGTAGCTCTGTTCATCCTTAACTATATCACCTATAACTATGGGATACCTTCATCCATCATGACTGACAACAAAGGACAATTCAAGAATAAAGATCTAGATGAGCTTTGTGAGAAATTCAAAATCAAATAGCACTGGTCATCCGTATATTACCCTCAAGGTAATGGACAAGCTGAAGCATCTAATAAAAACCTGTTGACTATCTTACATAGAACAATGAACAAATTTGGGAGGGATTGGCATCTGTAGCTCAGTCTTGCACTATGGGCTTATAGAACAAGTATTAGAACACCTACTGGGGCTACACCTTTTTCTTTGGTGTATGGGTCCAAAGTAGTATTACCTATTGAAGTGGAAATACCATCTTTGAGAGTTTCTTTGCAAGGTCTTGTTACTGATGAAGACTATAGAATATCTAGATTGCAAGAGCTCGAGTTAGTTGATGAATGTTGATAAGTGGCATTTGATCATATAAGACTATATCAAAAGAGAATGTCTAAAGGATATAACAAGAAGGTTTGACAATGAGAATTTTGGGTTGGTGACCTTGTTCTGAGAGAAAATCCAAAAAATCAATAGTTTCGAGGCAACAAAGGGAAGTTTGAACCCAACTGGCTGGGTCCCTACATCGTTACTACAATCTTTGGCTCTGGTGCCTATCAACTCTCAACATTGGAAGGAGAACAACTCTGTGAACCGATTAACACCATCCACTTGAAAAAGTTCTTCACTTATTATTCTCTGCTCCAACAACCTGTACAGCTAAAAAATATCCTGAAAAAAATAAAAAAGAAAAAGAAAAATAGAAAATCTGAAAAAAATCAAAAAAAGAAAAAAAGAAAAAAAGAAAAAAAAAGATTCTTTGCCAAGCAGGTGAAAACTTGGCAAACATGCACCTCTTGTACTCAAACACTCCATCTATCAGCACAATGTTGGAATTTCCTACTTTCCTGCATCTTTTCTTTCGCTTGTACATATATTTTAGTCGCTTTTGTGATATCGTGGTTCTTTTAGAACCCTCATGGCTTGAAACTGATCAATGTCCTAGTCTTAGGGTAATCAACTGAGCACTTTATGTTTCCTAAGCAGTATCAACCAAGTCATCATTCTGTCAGTGATACCTGGTCGTCCAATCTGAGTTAGTCACCTATCTCTTAACTACTGAAGAGTTTTATCACTGAGTACACAAGCAAAACAACATTATTGAAAACAATCACTAAACAATTTGAGATATGTGTGAATTTTTTTTTGTGTTGTCTTTTATATTGGTTTTTGATTATTATTCCCTCTGACTAACTCAAGGAAGTCTATCTTGAATAAGAGGAGCAAGGAGTGGGGGCATAATATTTTCTTTGTTTTTTGCTTGTAGGAATGATTCTGATGATCTAAAAACATCTAATCAGCTGGGTGTATGTGATAAGAGCCTTCACATCAAGGTGAAATCACCACACATACTTCGACTCCACTTATTTGTATGCTATAGGGAGGTTGGCATCATTTCTTTGTCTATTTTTTGGGAATTTCTTTAAATGTGCAATCTAGGTCCATGAATAATCTATCCAAGGATATGAATGAAAAAGGGTCATGGCAGACAAAATAATTAATATTGCACATGAAAAGGAAGGAACTCTAATTTGCCTGCTATGTTTGTAAATGTTCAGTGAGGAACATTAAGCATTTCAAATCCACTGACTAGTTTTAAGTTGCATTCATTCTGCATTTTCTGCATTTAGAGTGATTTCGGTATGGTAACAATGATCTCTTAATCTTCTGAATGAGAGTTTGAAGTTTCATCATTTCTAAGCTAAGTGGTTTCTTTTTCATCATTTCTCTGATCAAGTACTTTTGTATTGAGATGTTAGCTACATACATACACATCTTATATAGATTCATATACATTCATTTGCATTCACATTATTGCATAAAAGAAAATTAATTTTTTTTGCATTAATCATGATTCATTTTCACCATTTATCTACATATGAAAAGAAACAAAAAAACAAACATTCATATTCATTTGCATTACATACATCCATACTGAACAAATATGCATACAAATAGAACAAAGCATATAGAAAAAAGCATCTCATAAATAAATTGACACAAGTACAATGAAGTCAAATCAAGATCTCATATATATAATCATCAATATCTCGAGGTACAAGTGATATAAATGTCATATACAATCTCCCATCGGAGCAAGAATTGTGTGGGCTATAAAAAATGGGGTATCTAACAAAATCTAAGAGCTACAAAACATCTAACTCTCGACCTCTCCCTCATCGCCAGGTGGTGGAGGAGGTGGAGCCTACTGACCAAAATCCTACCTTGGTTCCCGAGCTCCCTTAGATCATGCCATGTACTAAGAGTAGGGGACAACCTACTGTGCTACAGGAACTACTACGCTATAAGCCACAACGTAATATGCTACCCAACTATTCTGATGTAAGACCTCTTGCTGAAGAGCATCTCACTCTGCCCTCATCTCTGTGACCTGACAATCACGCTCAACTCTAACCTTTGCTAACTAACGGTCTCTCTCTACTCTAAGGTCTGCTAGCTATTGATATCGCTTTGCAAGCTATGTCTGAGCCACTATCAACTGTGACTGCAGACCTGCTAATCATGCTCTCATCATTCAGGCTGCATCAGCTGCTCCCTGATCCCTCACAAGTTCTTCGCCTCCATCTTCGTCTCCAGCTCCACCCTGCTCATCCCTCCTCTGTCATACTTGTCTAGGAGCTGCTTGCTCCTCCTCTCCTCCACCCTCCACTGTCCTAACTCCACTCAATTTGACACTAACCCCTAGAGATCCACCCTCTCCTCTCTGCTACTCTCTCCCCTTAGCTAGTACCCTGCTGCTGCTTGCACTAGGATCACCACCTACTTGCCTAGGATCCTTTTCTCTCCCTCATTGTCTCTATCCCTGTGCTTGTCCCTGTGATTGTGTAGGGGCATCATCCTCAATATCCTCTA
Source organism: Cryptomeria japonica (assembly GCF_030272615.1). Classification (NCBI taxonomy): domain Eukaryota; kingdom Viridiplantae; phylum Streptophyta; class Pinopsida; order Cupressales; family Cupressaceae; genus Cryptomeria; species Cryptomeria japonica. The sequence continues at coordinate 472,898,163 of NC_081411.1, read as the reverse complement.
TGAGAGGCGCCTACTCCACTAGATTCATAAATCTAGGGAACAGATGCTGCTAGAACCAATCCTTGTACTAAGGCAATACCCCTGCATCTGCACTTTCCTCTAGGTAATCCCACCTAAGACATTGTAACCGTGTCAGTGCCTGCATGCTCAAAGTGTAGGACAACCTAGGGGCCCATCCTTATCTCTCCTCATCTGTATAACGAGAATATGCAGTAAACTCATGTGAGATCCTCTGAGGCCTACCATACTGCCTCATCACCTGAGTAACAACAAAGCGCTCGATGACTATCACTAATTTGCCCACAAGAGGACGAGTCATGAATAGATCTCTGCGCACAACTCTCCAATCATCCCAAGGCTCCAGACCCCTGTATGGTCTCCATACGACAACTATCAAATCATCCAGCTATTGTCTCTAGTATTCTATCTTGCCCAGATGTGGCTGAGTAATGTATCTAGAATATCTATAAACAACAGGTTGCTATGGATCTCTGGTGTCATCCACTATAGGTCTGCATACTGCGATATGCTCCCAGGCCCATATCTGTAAAATCAATACCCCTACAGCCATGCTCTTCCCCTCTCTGTATACAATCTCATGCATCTCATGATACATGTGGGCTAATAAACATGAACCCCATCCTAATCTCTCAGGGTGATCTACAAGCCTCTGCAACATCCTAGCCCAACCACATAAGAAACCCGACTATTCCCTATCTAGCATAATGAAGCAACTAATAAATCCTACCAGGACACAAGCTAGTGGAAACTGCTCACTGTACCTGGTCATCATCTCATCCTAGCTGGTAGCTCGTGTAAGGATGTCCTCATCATGAAATACCCGTCTCAAAGATAGTAAGCCAGGATGCTGTGCAGGATTGTAATCAACCTTATCCCCAGTGAATGGAATCCTGAGAATCCTGTAAACATCCTCGGGAGTGATGGTCATCTCCCCAACTAGTAAATGAAATGTGTTATTCTCAGAGGGAAATATCTCCACAAGTGTTGTGAGCATCTCATGATTCACACAGATATTTGGCATCTATAGAAGGTGAGTAAACCCACACAAGTCAATATGTGCCAAATCTATATCAAATAACTCATGCACTAGTCTCATAGTCAGAGGATAGACGCATCAGAAAAGAACATGTGGTAATCGCACCTGCAAAAATCAAAGAACAGAGCATTAGAAACTCATCCAAATTTGCTATAAGACAACTTAAACATCACGCAAATCCAACTACATTAATCGCAATATCAAATTTTCATGTTTGCACCCTTAAAAATGCTCATTGTTTTTCATATGACATTTCACAGAGTAGACAAAAACTTGTATGAGTTAGGAATAGGTATAGGACGACAAAAGACTCTGATATGATATAGAATAGGTATTCGCACGACAAAATGGTCTCTTAATCAAACACTCATACGATACAAGGGGAGGCATGAAATGACAAATATAATCGACTTAAATGAAAAAACAATACAAATTAGTTTGTCGTATGACACAAGATGTCGTCTCGCATGACAAAATGACAATGATCGACTTGAACAAGACTAAAAATTCAAAAAATCAACAAAAAAATTCAAAATTGATGAAATGAAAGGGCTAAAAATTAGACTCTTACTGTTGGCTTGTAATTCCACGGTCGATTATGATGTCTCTAGTGCTCAAATCGGTGCTTCTAGATTAGAATGACTATTTTTCTTCGCATAAGGTTTTTCAAATTTCAAACTTGGAGAAGTTAAAATGAATTGAAAATGACACTTTGACCCCTTATATAGCCAAAACCCTAATTTTTCAACTTGCTCCGATGGACATGAAAATTGTACCCTTAGCTAATTTGCCCAACTTGATTCCATTTTTAGTATTGAAATCAAAATCTGAGATTGTTCTTCTAGTCAATTTTGCACAACTGCAACCACTTAGCGCTTTCCTCACATTCTCATTATTTTCTCAAATTCGCGCTCAATTTCTCATTAATCATCACTAAATCTTCAAATACTCCTCCAACTCAATCTTCGTGCTCAAATTATTATCATCGCCAACAATTGCCTAAAATAATGAACCCTCACTATCTTTTGATTTTGCTCCCGAGGGGGCATACTCATGACCTTATGACCTCACATCTTTAATGTCGAGAATTTTTTAAAATCTTCATCAAAAGTCGAGCAAAAAAATCTTTTCAGCTAAAGAAAATCAAACAAATTCTTATTGCTAAAGGGCATTTCAGCTTCATCGCTTCATATCAAGTTGAGATTTCTCATTCATCTGAATCGAATCAATTGCTAGGGGCATATCAGTTTGATCACTTCAAATCAAGCTGATATTTGCCTTCATCCGAATTAGTCTCTTAACGTTAATCAGTTTCATCACTTTTCATCAAGCTGATTATTCGTTTAAACTCAATCAAAAGTATAAAGAGTATCTTTGATCACATGCTCAATCTAAGCAGATGTTCAGTTTCATCACATCAAATTTTATCTTCGCTCATCGTGTCTTGATCCATCAAGTTCAAGATAGATTTATCTTCATTCACTATGTCTAGTTCAATCAAGTTCTAGATCAGTAAGATCCACTTCTTGATCAATCAAGTTCAAGTTCGGTATCTTTGCTCTTCATCCATCCTAGTTCAATCAAGTTCAGGATCGGTTTCACTTTAATCAACTCTGTTTAGCTTCATTGCTTCAAATCAAGCTAAACACCTTGCTCTTCATCTGGTTCATGATCAATCAAGTTCAGAATTGGTATCTCCTAGACATCAACATATTCTTTGAAACAACGCGCTGCTCGCACATTAATTCAAAGAGGGGCAAATGTAATACCCTAAAATTGGTCACCTAAACCATGGGCCCCTAATTTCGACAACATCACCAAGGTCCTAACCAAGAGCAATTAAATCAACTTTGAGCACACAATTAATTAATTCTTCAATCATCAAATGTCACATGACAAGTGAATTATTCTATATTATTTAAATATTTATTTAATTAATTAAATCATTCCAAGAAAATCATTTTGATCAATTATCCTATTTAATTTATTAAACATCCTTGCTTATTTAATTAATTAATAAATTTGCCATTTAATCATAAAAAAGAATTAATTTATTAAAAAAGAGGAATTAAATTACAAAGCAAGAGTTAAATTGAAAATAAAATAAAAGAATTGAATTGAAAGAGAAATCAGACTTGAGATATTATTTCTTTCTTCTAAATTGAGAACTTGAAATTAGAAAAGCAATTAAATTGAATTATTAATCATTCTTTAAAATTGGAACTCAAAGCTTTTGAGAAAAGAAGTTCAGTTGCATTGAAAAGACTCTTTTCTTGAATAAATCAAAGAATTACCTATTTTTATCTCAAGTGCATGGAATTAATTGAATTATATCTCTAATGCAAACTCAAACTTCCTTTCTGAATGCATTTCAATTAAACTATAATTGGAATCTATCTCAAGGTTAACTGAATCTGATTTCTCAATTATTTCAATTATCCTAAATTGTGCTTTTTCTTGATCTCTCTTGTGATTCTCTATAAATTCAGCCTTCATCTCTCATTCAAAACACCCTGGAGATTTATTGTTATTATGCAGTTTTTGCTCTAGAGTCATTGAAGATTTTGTGCTTTCTTTTTGAGATTATTGCATCTTAGTTTATTTTTTTTTTGCATATTTTCATGATTGCTTGAATTCATATAGCTTACTATTCATCCATCTAGCATAATATTGCATCCATTTAGCTTAATCTCATACTCATATAGATTAAATCCTTCATCTTGGTGTAGTCTAGTCACTGGTATTGCTTATACAAATATGAGAGCAATCTTATACTCACATCTTTTAGAAGACAATTAGTCGATTTGTTATGGTTTTCATATTCATGCTTATATTTGTCTAACCATACATGTAATGACTTAATTGAAGTTTTGTGTCTTCCAACTTACAGGCTTATTCCACTTTTTCACACACACAGGAAGAATTCAAAATTCCCTTCCCAGGCATGGAAATTCGCTAAAGAATAAAGAAATTTCAAGATGAGCAGAAAAACTGGCCAAGTGGGAGAAGTTTTCTCTAACCTGAATCCCTGAGCTAAAAATGGAAAAATTCCTAAAAAATAGAAAAACTAAAAAATTGACTAAGTGTTGGAAATTCCTTCCTTCACGACAGAATTCTAGAAAAGGTGAAAATTTGGCGTTGTGTTGGAAATTCCTTCCTTCATGAGAAAATTCTTGGAAAAGGTGAAAATTTGGCTAAGTGTTGGAAATTCCTTCCTTCATGATAGAATTTTAGGAAAGGTGAAAATTTGGCTAAGTGATGGAAATTCCTTTCCTCACGATAGAATTCTTGTAAAAGGTGAAAATTTGGTTGTGTTGTAAATTCCTTCCTTCATGATAGAATTCTTGGAAAAGGCAAAAATTTGGCTAAGTGTTGAAAATTTCTTCCTTCAGGACAAAACAAAAAGGTGAAAAATTGGCACCGTGTTGGAAATTCCTTCCTTCAAGACAAAATTCCAAGCAAGGAAGGAATCACACCCAAGGATGAATTGAAGATAAAATTTCTAAGGGAAGGAAGGAATCAAGGATAAACTGAACAAGAAATTTCCCCTTGGGAAACTTTTTGAATTTCGGGCATAAAAAATCATCTGAATTTCAAAATGATGACAAATTTGGGTTCGTGAGAGAATTTTCACTCTCCCTGACCCTGGAACCCTAATTTGAAAATTTTCCTAAAAAATAGGAAATGTGTAGAATTGATAAAAAATCTTCTCCAAGGCAAGGAAAATTCTTCCTAGATAAAGTTCTCTCTCCAGGAATTTTTTCTCCCCAAGGGTTTCTCGCCAAGTGGCAGCAGGGTCAATGCATGAAGAATTAATGGAGCATCTTTTGCATGCAGCTGTCACATTAAGGCATTATGACAAATTAATTTTGCATGAAACCATCACATGTGGAGATTATGGTGCATTTATGGCATGATGGGGTGATTTGTGCATGGAGCAATATTCAGTGCATGTTGAACGAATTTAGTAAAGAATGGTGGATTTAATGTATTTTTGATACCAATTGTAATGGTTTGGAATTAATTGTATATAGAGATAATGGGCATTTATTGCTTATTCCCACCTTGTTTCATTATGTGTGGGGAATCTTATAGGGGAAAACTCTAATTAGGGTTTGCATGTAATCAAGGCTTGAGGCCTATATAAGGGGGTCACCTCTTCATTTGTAAAGTGGGGGAGATTTGTATGAAATTGTTGCGATAAGTTTTTGAGATAAAAATAGTGAAAAATTATTCTCTGATGGTGTCCACTTAAGCTATTTTTTCAAAACTTTCATGGTTTCATCTTCCTCACTTAGAGTAGAAGTAGTATAGTTCTTTGATTTTAATGTAGAATGCAATGGTGTTTGATGAATTTCCATGGTTCATACTTTTTGCATCTTGTTGATTATAAGTTGCAATGTAAAGTTAGCTCGAGCCATCAAATTCATGCTAAGTTCAATTGTGAATAGGCATTTGGATTGCGTCATGTTGGGTATTCAAATGCACTCTCTTAATGTGAAAATCCTTCAACATCCTCAGAATATTGCATCGGTTCTTGTAGAGTTGTAGTTAAACTTGGTGAAGCAAAGCTTGGTTTATTTGGAATTTGTCCACCAGAGCACTATCCATTGATATCACTACCCTTAGGAGTAGATTTAGATCCTTCTAACCCTTTCCCCTTTATTTCTAGTTCATTTCAGTTTTAGTTGATTTAGAAGTAGAAGCATCACAAAATTGCCATATCCGATGATGAAGTTTCAAGCCACAACAAAGGAGTGAAAGAACGATTCAAACGTAAGTCCCCTTAGATTACTAGCATACCATATCAGGCCAACTGAGTCATGTCCATTATCTAAAGGAATATTGGAGTCAATAGTTTGAACTCATGACAATCTTAGCATACAGTCATACTTTGATCAAGAGAGAATGAAGTGACCATTATGCAACTTTATTCTATGTTACACGCTGTCATAAAATAACACATCAACAGGTAGGAACTATCATTTGAAGGTCCAAAACGGCTCACAGAGCCCTTGCAAAGATCCATGACCCTCAAAATGGGTCCCCTAACCATATTGTTAACCTATGGGAACTTGAATGATAGGTCAACCTCTGCTCATCTCCTATCACCTAGAAAGGGGACATTACAGTCCTCCCTTCCCAGAGATTGTTTATCCTCAAGCAATCTACACCTGCACACTGAGCACCAATCCCTAGATCCCATATCAATCTGAGACACATTGCTCCTCCAATCCACTACGCTACTCTGATAAAAATGCCAAAATACCATAAACCATGAAGCAACATATGGGAATCCATATAAAATAATGTACCAACCAAATCAATACGTGGATCCCAAATCAAAATATAGAATTTGTTGTATGAGATGTAGAAGAAGTTTGTCCACCAATCACTTTGAAGTAACCATCCATGCAAGTAGGACATCATGATAATGTAAAAGTGAACTCCTATATGCCTATAAACCAACACAAAGGGCCACCAAACCTCACTGTCATAACTCTGACCAACAACATAGATGTCCTCCAACATAACATCAAACCAATGCAAAACTTGGAAACCCATCTTAGACTTTGAGTCCATCTCATAGGAATACTTCCTTACACTCCCAAGTAACCGGATAGATGATGTAGACCAAGAAAGAACAAGGAGTGCAAAAAAACTCCAACTAGGGCAGAGGCTAGTCCATATGGAGTCAAATGAAATGAAGTCACCTATCAACAAGTTTAGTGTTGCTAACATCAGGATTCTGTGACAAAATCAAAGGTGCATTGGGAACACCTTCTGTACCAATCAAGGATAACTCATTAGTGGTTGGTCCACTATGAGTCTCATCATCAAATTGATTAACACCATGTAGAGAATAACCAATATCAACTAAAAAATTAGAAGTAGATAGCTCTTATTTCTCCTTACCAATATGGTGATGAGTATCATGAATGTGCTAAAGTTGAATCTTGGCCTGATGAGCTAACAACTTGGCTTGCTTGGCTTGTGCCAACCATTCTTCATTCATCCTATGGGATTTCTCTATATGAGCTATCCCAAAATGCACAAAATCTGATTTATAATGGGTTGTATTGTTCACATCATCATAACCCATGGTTGCACCATGTGTACCCTCAAATCTAGAATGAAAATCATTATTCTCTTCTTGACCAAAGGCTTCCATATCTTGAGGAAGAGAAGTTATGCCATTTCTGTTATGAACTTTAAAATTATGGTCATACCTTGGTGGAAAATCTTCAATTGATATAGGCATCTTTTTCTTGTAATATTTGTCAAAAGGTTCGATAGCCTTGACCTCCTCAGGTTCACTTAAATATTCATCAAAATTATGATAACCTCCTCATTCATGGGCATAGTCAACCTTGAAAAATTTTGATATTCCTAAAATGTTAGAAGATTCTTCCTCTTTTGATATCTGTTATACTACTTAGCAATTTTAGTGGCAACAATTTCATTTTCCTATTCTTCCATTTCTATAACCATCTCCGACATCTCCATTTCGTAAACAACCTCAACATCCCACAGGTTGGCCGGAGTTTGGCTTTGATACCACTATAAGATGCCAACTAGGAATTGACACAATTTGATTGGTTTGCTCAACTGAATTCTTTGACCAACAGGTAGTTGTTTTGGGTTTTGATGAAGTTTTGAGTTTTATTGCGTTTTTAAGGTTTTAGAGTGATAGAAAGAATGATGCAACTTGGAAATGCAAGACAAGAATAAATAATTACTACTGAAATTAAGTTTCAGAATTTCTGATTTTATCGAAGCAACTAATAAATTTAGAGAATGAACAAATTCTAACATTCAAGGCCAAACTGACATACCAGGTGTCCAATGCTAGCCTGGTAGGAGAGGTTTTATTGCTAGAACTAGTGAATTGGCCAATACAAGTGCTTTTATTTTCCACTGATGACACCAATGAGTTTTATTTGCATCAATAATAATTACCATTAATAAACTATGAATGTTCAATGCAAATCCTCTAGGGTCCCCAGGCTATATTCCCAAATTCTGACAATTTTCCTCAATGAAATGCTCAAGTAGACCACATATATTCCAATTCTCCTAAAAAACCTTTGGATTCACTAAAGTCATTCATCAACAATGAATTTTGGAACAAATTACATTGCTAAAACCTTCTAAATTATTTATTTGACCTCACAGACAATGAAAGGAGGGTAAAACCTTGTTGTAGATGGCATGGCCAACAATAATTAGCACTTATGTTGCTGGAAATGTCTTTCAAACTACTCAGATTTGCTAAAGATATCTCAGTCCTACTGTAAGTGTGATTTTCTCCAAGTATTAGCCCTAAATGGCCTGAAAGAGGATCCTTCAATGCTGCAAGTGAGTGGGTTTTCATCCAAACACTGTAGAAAATTGAGAGACTTCATTCCCAACTTGAAATCCAACCTTGGCTTGTTGTTGCAAAGTTTCCCAATGCTGAAAAGAATGTAAAAATGAATCCAATAATGATGAAAAATGATCTCCTAATGACTTTTTAAAAGGCTCCGAACCCTAGGTCGTCACTTTTAGGGTTTCCATATTTTCAACTTATTATTTTTAATAAAATCTATGCCTTTCTTTAAAAATTGATTCCTTAGCAATTATACTTTATTATTATAATGTTTTCCCCTTTTTATTAGAACCTTGTATACCTCAAAAGCCTACGAAAAAGAGGGCCAAATTATAATAAGTTATTTTATTATAAAGTGATTATAATATCACTTTAATAACTTAATTTATTTAAATCCATAACTTAGGAAGTATTAAAATGTTTCCTTATTTAATCATAAAATGTAATCTGGGACTCAGATCTGAATTTTCACTCGAGTCCTGTAGGCTAATTGGCAGTTACTCCTAAAAAATAGGAATTCACCCTAAAATATAGGAACCTCACTCCAAACTCCAAAAACTAGTCAAGAGGATCCTACTCTACAACGTGGTCCCTTGAGTGGTCATCCAATCAATTGTCAGTTCTCTTTAAAAAATAGGAGACCTCCCTAAAAAGTAGGAACTATCGTCTGAAGGTCCAAAATGGCTCATAAAGCCCCTACAAAGCTCCATGACCCTCAGAATGACTCCCCTGGCCATACCGTTGACCTACGGGAACTCAAATGATAGGTCAACCCCTGCTCTTCTCTGTCACCTAGAAAAGGGACATTATAAACTTAGAGGTGCTTGTGTGCTAAGTGGGTCACATGACAAAAACATGCATGCACATGACATAATCAATAACGTATTGACTGAGAGACACATATACATGTCATATCCCACAAATATTAAAAGCCTTTGACACATGACAATCAATTATAGTCAATTTATTATGAAAATCCAATGAAAGGGATGTGTATGTGAAGAAAAATGATACTACTATTTATGGCTTATACTAGTTTAATTACTTCTGTAGTTTTGTTTTAGAAAGTGTCACTTTGGACCTCGAGACATATGATTTTTGTTGGTACATTTTTCCTTTTTCTAGGCAAAATAGTTACTGTGATACATCCTTTTGTTGTGCAAGTAACTCGTTTATTATATATCCTTACTGCTGAATAAATTTTTCATACGAAAATGTTAGTTTTCTACTAATTGGTTTAAGCAAGTTGTTTAAACTTTAAACCATATAGCTTTTAGTTGATGAAAAGGAAGGATTTGACCTTAACAAAATGAGCTACATCCTAGAAAGTAGGATGAGAAACCATGTAAACTGTATAAATACCAATGCTTTATTTGATTAATAAAATGTCTTGTTCATTTGGTTTGCATTGAACAACTATTAACTATTTCTCATGAATTTCCTGCAACCTATGATTTTGTTTTTTCTTATTGATTTAACAATTTTTAGAATTATGTGTTTGAAAAATAATTCGAAATAAGTTCATGTTTGATGGAGCCTTATGTGGCTTGGCAAGGATTTAGTTTGAACGATGTTGTCTTTGTTAAATTTGTTAATAGCATATGAGATTAACAATTTGGTTCATTTTCCTCTTACAATTCTATCATGTTCTTGTTACAGACAAGGCAACCGATGTCCATGTTAATATTGGAAATGAAAAATCGGGTCTTGCTTCCACAACATGAAGTTGCATCTGCTGGAGCTCATTATAATGTTCCTTTAATTAATTCTCTGGTTCCATATGTAGGAATGTAGGTACTATAGGTGTTTTAGGATTTAATTTCATTTGTGGTTTAAAAAGTGCTAGCTAAACAAATGCTCATTTCTTTTCCATTTCTATTCAGCAATTACAGAGCAAAAGTACTCCTCAATAGCGTGCTGTTCCAACAACACCTATACATAGTGCTCCCATGGACATTTTCTAGAGGTTGATATTAGATTTAGATACATAAGATCGATACTTGTTTCTTCATGCAGTTGCCAACCAGCTGCGTTACTCAAATAACCATACAAATTACTTTTCATGTGTATTGCTCTATCTTTTTGTAGAAGCAAATTAGGTACTCACATAATTCTAAGAAATAATGGTTCGTGTTATGTTTTTGGTGAATCTGATTATTCAAGATTACTGATTAAGATGTGGTACTTAATGTTATAGGAAATGATCCAAGAATAAATAATAAGGGTATTGTTGGAACGTTTGATTATAAATAGAGCCCATCCGTGGGGGTTACTTGTCACTTTCAATGAACTTATAAAGGTTTGTGCTGTTAGTTTGGTAGTTTAACATTTTATCTTAAATTCTTTCACAACTATATGTTTGTAAATGCTCTTTTGTTTTTGCTAACAAAATCCTTGTTATGACTTCTGGAATCGTGGATTTACACATTGTGTGCCTGAGATAGAGAAATTATTTGAGTTAGTAGCTCGCTCTTGCATGGGACCTTCTTTGAAGCCTGTGGAAGGCGACATTTCATCTAGTATATCAGCAAATAGAAACCATTGATAATCAATTATTTTGTATAGTATCAATGTAATTTTTTTTCTCTCTTTACCTGATAACCAAAATCAGTTTATCTTTTTTTATTAATAACAATAATGGATTACACAATCTTATAATGACTTTGTATAAATCTTCCTTTGATATCATATATTGATTTCAATTCCATGTGCCTTACATTATGTATGAATTCTTTTTAATTATTTCAAGTCACGATTTTTATGGAATTTGTGAATGCATGTAGTGGATGATTCATAATTTTTTAAGTTGCATTTGTTTTCTGGGAATTTTCTACACCCACCAAAGTAGTTTATGCCATGTGCTTGTACCATATGGTATTGGTTTTCTAGGCGTAATATTGTGTGCTCTTTGTAAATTCGGGATGAAATTATTACAACATGCACATGAGCAACTGTTATTCTTGATTGATGCCATTGGAGACAAAGAGTCAAGTTTGTGACTTAGGTTGACTAGATAAATGTATATATTGGTGACTATTGTATGTTCATCTAATATAAATGATGAATATTCTCCAGGCTTTCATTTTTTATTCTACATATGAGATAGGAATGATGATATTACTGAGAGGATGTCGTGCGTTTGCATCTACGTGCGAACGAGCTAGGGTTTCACGGCCCTAGCTCATGGGAGGCGTCACTGCTGGTGCGGTAGGGGAGGGCGCTGTAAGGTGTCAGGGGTGTGGCAGGGTAGAAGGTGTTGGGTTGCGAGTGACAGGGGGTGTGGGGGTGTTGCGGGGGTTGCTGGGGGGGCTGAGGCTATGCGGGGGTGAAGCTTTGGTGGTGTGGGGGTGGTGTTTCAGTGGTGTGGGAGTGGGGTCTTGGTGGCTTGAGGGTGGGGCTCTAGCTGGAGGTGGCTCGAGGGTCTCCCATGAGCTTGGGGAGATGACTGGCTTTGTCCTTCGGTGGTGCTCAGGCAAGGTGGTATCTCGGGCTCTGAGCCATTTTGATCAGCCTTTTGGGGGGTGGTTTTTTTTAGGCATCCTCATTTTATTATTCGCTCCGATGTCGAGTTTTGGTGGGGAGGCCTCACAGGTTGCTCCAGCCTTGGATTTTCATGCTGCGGTGGGTTCAAAACCCCCACCTTAGAGTATGAGGACCTTTAACAATAATCTGTATGCATCAGATTTAGGGTTTGGGAGTGGTGTCAGTTCTCACATGACGAAGATTAATGGTTGTCTAGAGAGATGTACCGAGCAGCCAAAGTTGGTTATTCTTCTTGAGATGATAGTGGAAGACATTGATTATTTTTCAAAACACTTGCTATACTATAAGTTTTTGGGAATGAGGGTTTCCTTGCAGTTTTTGGAGAACTGGGAGCAAAGGACTTGGGCATTGGAAGGGGAAATGGAGATCATGCTGTTGGCCAATAACTACTTCATGGTTACTTTCAATTGCATGGAGGATCGCAATAGGGTCTTTGAAGGGGGCCCCTATTTTTACAACCAGGTGGGATTGTTCATCAAGCCTTGGCATGCGGGGTTTAATCCCTCTAAGGAGCTCCCAACTAGGGTTCCAGTGTGGGTTCAGTTACCATGTTTTCTTGTGGAATGCTGTCCAGAGGATGTGCTCCGGATGCTTTCCGCTTTGCTTGGGAGGCCCATGGGTTCATCAACACAAACTCTGGGGAGAAAGGTAATGACCTTTTTGTGTATCTATGTTGAAATTGATCTTAGTAAACCTTTGCCAGATGCTATAGATATGTGCGCAGGCTCTTATTCTTGGGTTCAATAGTTAGATTATGAGACTCTACCTTTCCGATGTTGTCTATGTCATGAGTATGGTCATTTACAGCAAAAGTGCTCTAGATATAAGCCGGTGGTATGCCAACCTCAACAGTTAGACCAGAGCCTAGATAGGGCTGAGAAGGGGAAAGCTGCCATGTCAGTCGAGGGTGAGGGTGCTGATGGGTTTGTCTCAGTTAAGACAAAGAATAGGAACCAAGGACAAAAGAGGCCCTTATAGGAGCGACAAGAGGGGGATTCCTTCAACAGATTTGAAGTCCTAGATGACCTTAACCATTAGGAAGTAAGTCCAAGGTTTACCCCTTTGGATCAAGATGTTTCAGGGGGGGTCCTAGAAAGGGTAATTGAGAATTCTACCTAGGCCTTGCTTGTGGTTGGAAGTCAGCAGATGGAGATGGATCAGCCAATAGGGGCCCAGTTGGAAATCACTCCAGGCTTTGAGGTGAACTCGGTTGAGGGGGAGGGGTCTCTGATAGCTCTGAAAATGGAACCGGCTGGGGTTAGGAGTAATAAGCCTTCCATTCACCTGGGTTTGCATCAGAAAGATATAAAGAAAAGTGCTTCAGAGAAGAGTTCAAAGGTGGGCAGAAAGAAAGATCTGGAGAAGATCAAATTGATGGGGGAGAACTTGGTTGAGTCAGGGTCAGTGAAGACTTTGGATACTCACTTTTCCAATCCTCTTGAATGATTGTGCTGTCTTGGAATGTGAGGGGCTTGAACAGTGGCCCTAGACAAAAAGTTGTTCGGGAGTTGATTAGGAATCATTCACCTAATGTCCTATTTTTGTAAGAAACTAAACTTTCAGTAGAAAATATGATGGGTCTGGTGCCCAAGCAGTGGGGGAGAGGCGAGTGTTAGTGTGTTGGGGCAGCTGGTTCTTCTGAAGGAGTGGCCTGCCTTTGGATCCCTTTAATATTTCGCCTTGTTTGGTGGGTTGCCTCCAGATCTTCGGTATCTAGGGTTATGTCTAGTCTTGAGACTAAAGAACTAATCTTGTTTTCTAACATATATGCCCCTACTAATTTTCAGGGCAAGCAAAACTTATGGTCCCATATTTCAGGTGTGCAAAGATTGGCCCCCTTTCACCCTTGGATTATGGCAGGAGATTTTAATGCAATCCTTGAGCTAAGTGAGAAGAAGGGGGGGATTATGAGGTTGGAACCCTCTTCCTACCTTTTTTAGGATAGTATATCCATGTTGCACCTTGTTGACATTAAACCTGGCAATGGACTATTCACTTGGAACAATAGGAGGTTGGGAGAGTACTGGATTGTTGAGAGGTTGGATTGTTTTCTAGTCTCTAATTTTTGGATTGGGGGGGTGGTCCACAAGTTCTGAGATTTTGGACTAGAGGGGGTTAGACCATTGGCCCATCAAGCTGGTGTCTTCTTCGACTCGGGTAGCCCACTCACCTTCTTTCAAATTCCAACTCATGTGGCTTCAAGATCCTACTCCGTAGGTTCTCGTACTAGAGTGGTGGAGGAAAGGGAGGCCGACCTTTGGCACAACCATGTACTATTTTTCCAAGTAGTTGCAATTTGTTAAGTTTCAGCTTAAACGGTGGAACCGACAAGGATTCAGGAACATTTTTCATGCTAAGGAAGCTGCTCAAAGTGTGCTGAATGGGATCACTAGTGAAATTAGAGAGCAGGGGTTTTCTGAGGACTTGCTTAGGGAGGAGGATAGGGTTGTCAAGGTGGTTGAGGAATGGGAGCTTAGGGAAGAAATATACTGGAAGCAGAGAGCTCATATTGACTGGCTGAAGGAGGGGGACAAGAACACTACTTTCTTCTTCAACTCAGTGAAAGCAAGAAGACATGGAAACTCCATCCCTGTTCTGGTTAACGATAGAGGTGAGCAGTACCTATCTTTGCAAGAGATTTTGAGGGAGTCACTTCATTTCTTCCAGACACTCTTTAGGGAGGAATCCCAGGGAGAAGTGGTGGTGGAGAATCAGGTTCTTGCTTGCATTCCCTCTCTGGTCATAGGGGAGATGAATGAGAAGCTTTTGTGTCCTATTTTGTTGGAAGAGCTGGAAAGGATTGTCTTTCACATGAGGAAAGGAAAATCTCCTGGAACGGATGGGTTCTCAGTTGAATTCTTCCAAGAGTTCTGGGATATTATCAAATTAGATCTATTGGATGTAGTGCAGGAGTCTCAAAGGAATAAGCAAATGCTTAGGGTGTTGAATGCAACGTTCATCGCACTAATCCCCAAATGTGAGGGGGCTGACAGGTTAGGCCAATTCCACCCTATCTCTCTCTGCAATGTGATTTATAAGATTATATCTAAGTTGATAGTGGATAGATTGAAGAAGTGCTTGGGGAAGGTTATCTCTGAGGAGCAGAGTGGTTTTGTGGAAGGGCGAGAAATTTTGGATGGTGTGATAATTGCTACGGAGACCATTCATTCAATGGAGTCATCCAAGGAAAAAGCTATGTTTATCAAGCTGGATATGGCTAAGGCGTATGATAGAGTGCGGTGGTCCTTCCTTTAGAAGATCCTCAGGGCTTTTGGTTTTGCTGATGAATGGGTCCAGTGGGTTATGAGTTGTGTCATGTCTACTTCATTCTCTGTGCTTATTAATGGTGACCATACATAGTTGTTTGGTACTTCTAGGGGTCTTCACCAGGGGGACCCCCTCTCCCCCTATTTATTCATTCTTCTGGTTGAGGGTCTGGGAAGGTTGATCAAGCATAATGTGGGGCTAGGTATTATTCAGGGATGGAAATGGGGTAATGACTTGCAGCCGCAATCTCATTTGTAGTTTGTGGATGACATGACCCTTATGAGGCTTGCTCAGGTCAGGGAAGCTACTAATCTGTGTAAGGTCTTGGATGTTTATCTTGAGGCCTCGGGCCAGTTGATCAATGAGGATAAATCTTCAATCCTCTTTTTCAAAACTCCTATTGCTATTCAAAGAAGGATTGCCCTTATCTTGAGATTCCAAGTTGGCGCTTCTCCCCTGATTTATTTGGGTATCCCTATTTCTCCTGGCAACCCTCCTAGGGAGACCTGGCAGGGTATCTTGGATAAATTTTGCATGAAGGTTGAACATTGGACTCATAGATGGCTGTCCTTTGCTGGAAGGGTTCAACTGATTCAGTCGGTGGTTCAGGCTCTTCCGATCTACCGATGTATGCTTCATGTTGCTCCTAAGTGATTCCTGAAGGGACTGGATTCTCTAGCTAGGCAATTCTTATGGGCAGGCAATCTTTCCTCTTCCAAATGGAGTCTGGTCAATTGGGACTTGGTGTGTAGCCCAAAATAGTCAGGGGGGCTCAGTTTAAGGCAGTCTGTTCTTTTTGGGGAAGCGCTGGCGGCTAAGCTTTACTGGAGGTGGTGTGTTGAGTAGGATCACAGTTGGGCTAGGATTCTGGCCAACAAATATATGTAGAGGATCTTGATGGACGAAATCCCTAGATATCCACTAGAGGGAAAGGGATCTTCGATCTAGAATACTCTCAAGAGGGGGGCTTCTCTCATTAAGGATGGACTTTTTTGGATTTGCAGAAGGGGGGAAGAGGTTCTTTTCTGGAATGACTCTTGGGATGGATATCCTCCCATCCTGGACCAGTTTCCTAACCTTGGGAATCTATGCTAGATATTTTTGGAGGTAGGATGGTCAAGGGTGAGTGACTTTAAGGTTGCTTATAGGTGTGGTCGGCTAGAATTGGAGCAATGGAAGGTCCCTAATGAGTGGTCGGTTGTTGAGATGGAGGAGGAATGTGCTAAGTTGCAGGGCATTTTGGTGAGTAGACATTGTAGCTCCGTCAAGAGTAGGGATGGGCTTGCTTGGCTTCCAAATCCTAGGGGCACTTTTACTGTGGCCAGTGGATACTAGGAATTGTTGAACCGAAGACTTGAGGGAAGAGAAATGAGCTGGTGGAAACAGGTGTGGAATAATGTTTCTTGGCCAAAGTGTAATTGCTTCGCTTGGACTTTGGCTTTGAATAGATGTCTAACTTGGGACAATATCCGCAAGCGAGGATTTCTGGGACCCTTTATCTATGTTTTGTGTGGTTATGGGGAAGAAGATTCATCACACCTATTCTTTAGATGCCCTTTCTCCCAACTTATTTGGCATTATTGGTGGGGGGCATGGAAGCATCCTTGTGTCCACACTAATTCTCTAGTTGAGTTCTGGAATAGGTTGGGTAGACCTCCTATCTTGTCCCCCTTCCTCTAGACTGTCTGGTATATTGGGCGCATCTTCATTCTATGGCAGATCTGGCTTGAGAGGAATAAGAGGATCTTTCGTGAGGACAGATTGTTTGTTCAACAAGTTTGGAATAGGATCATTGCTATGATCCGGGAGATAGTGGAAGCTAAACGTGAGGTGAATTTTCCGCTGAGTAGAGATGAGGCAGATATGGTGACTAGGCTTGGCCTATAGGAGTTGTCTCCTATTTTAGCTTGTGTCAGGAGAGGTAGACAGGCTATGAAGAAGGTACAAAGGGTGGGAAGGTGGATTCCCCCTCTGGAAGGGATTCTCAAGGTTAACACTGATGGCTCATCAAGGGGGAACCCAGGCCCAATTGGAGTTGGTGGTGTGGGTAGGAACAACAGGGGGGAGGTTGTTTTCCTCTTTTCAGTGCATAAAGGGTGGTAGTCTAATAACATTATGGAGGGATTTGTGATTCTCTATGCAATAAAGAGGGCTTGGGAGTTGGGTCGAAGGAAGGTGATTTGTGAATCGGATTCACAAATTATTTTTAACTAGTTGAATGGTTAGAAGGTTAGTGGGATTTAGTGGCAGTTGATGGGGATTTTTCAGCAGATTCTCCAAATTAGTACTTTAATGGAACAGGTGTCTTTCATCCACATCCCTCGTGAATGGAATAGAGTAGCTGATTGCTTGGCCAAGTGGGCTTCGGATCATAATAGTAATTGGAAAGTTGAAGGTTGGGAACATCTCTCCGGGGATTACAGCCTGGACTTGTAGAAGATTCTTACTGAGGACATGGAGGGTTATGAAGTTGGTTAAGTTGGGGTTGGATTTGTGGCTTGTGTCTGGGGCCTCAGGGCTCTGGCTCTCTCTGTAATTCTCCTGTTGAATTTTCAATAAAATTTTTACCCCTTTTATTCATTTTTTATTCTGCATATACTATTAGTGAAGAATGGTGCAAGTTGTAATGAAATTACTCTCTGAAATGTATTTCTTTCTTCCATGTGTCCTTTTAAACCAACTAAGTGAATGAAAGTTAGTCTTGATTCGCCTACTATTTGTGTGGAGGTGAAAGCTTGAGTATGTTGGCATTGCATGAAGTATAGTTTTGTCATTAATGTTAATAGTAACTGGTAGTGATGCAGTAATTCAATCGGTAGTAAAGCAGTGTGATAGCCCTAAAAATTGATTGCATGAAAATTTTCAATTTTAAGCACAAAACATAGATTTTTAGGTTTTTAATTGTATCCTCTGAGAATGATTCAAGGTCTAGGGTTTAGGGTTTATCGGAACTTCTTACATTTTTGTGAAGAAAACCCTAGAAGTGATATATTTTGTTGCTACTTTTTCCACTTAAAACTGAGGGTACCCTTTCCATGAGCGGGGCCATCTTATTCCCTAAGCAAAATATTGATAAACCGGTTTGTGAAATAATAATTCCCCTAAGTCTAGTGCATAAATTTCCTATTACCGGTCCCCTTTTAAAATATTTATGCCCGCGCTTGTATTTTCCTAAGTTTGAAAAGTCCTAAATACTCTGACCGTCTATTAAAGAAAGGATGGATCCAACGGCTAGTGCTTCCCTGTGATCAAAGAAGTGAGGATTTTAATGACTATGACGTCATGAGATTGTGCCACTTGTTATCAGCGGAAACTAACAGGGTTAGCAACATGACCGGTTGAAATTTTTGTAATACCGGTTCATAGGCAATAAAGGTCGGTCTACTAATAGTTCCATCAATTTGCACATGCTCAGAATGAATGAAGATGTTTTATCCTAAGGTAAAAGGTGCTTGACTTTTAAGTCCTGGAGGAGTTGATGGGCAACATGCAAAGTAGTAAAGATTGAATAGATCAGACGACCCTCGTATTCCCGTGATGGAAGTTGCAGGGACATTACGGACCGTGACATCATGACATAGTGCCACATGTCCCAGGTTGATCAGGAAGGCTTACAGGGAAGTTTCTAATGGAGCTTGATCGAAGGATGATATGGCATTGTCCAGTCAGGATTTTGTGGGTCCATAGGTACAGTTGAAAATTAAAATTGCTAAGTTGGCAAGAAATGACCGTTAGATTTGCTAGGTTGGATGAGATCTACGTCTGAATTTCAAATGAGAAGTTTGGAGGGATTTTGGAGGCACCGGTTGTAGCTCATGGGAAAGGGTAGAATGACTGGGATTCAGACTTGTCAATTCAGGATTAATTTGACAGTCAAAGATGATAGCTCATAGATGTGAAAGGATTTGGATAGGCTTCTAGTTCAGGTGTGATGAATCACGAGTTCTCTGATGAATTTAGAGATTTGCTTATTGACAAAAATCCTTAAGCAGTTGACTGTACACTGAAAAGAGGAATAATAATAGAATAAAATCATTCACATCAGGTAAAACTTGACAGAAGAATGTAGTAGATGTGATGTGCATGAATTATAGTGTCCATAGCTGGCAAAGTAAATTTAGAACACCAGAGTGACGATGTTTTAAGAACATGCACTACTTGATGAAGTATGGTTAAGCTATAAATACAACAAGGTGGTGATCAAATTGGTAAAAGAGTATGAAGCCTTTTCATTTTCTAAGTGTAGTTTTTCTTTCTACAGAAGAAATGATGTTTGAGCAAGCTTATAGATGGAGTTGCAATATACTCTGTGATACTAGATGGATTTTTTCTCTCATATATGAGTATCTCTATCTCCATAGGGGATGTGAAAGTGGGGAGGATTTCCAGAGGGGGTGTGAAAGCTTTTTCTTGTGAAGAAAGGTCACGCATGGCACAACCTCTGTGTCTAGTCAGTCTCTGGGTGACAGAGGGTTCTAAGACAGAGCCCATAGAGGAATGAGAAAGGAACATGTCTGGGTAGGGAGTGGCAACAATCCATCCATGTAGCTACATGGAAGCTGCTACCCCTCCCCAACATATTATGTTTCCCCTCTAACTTCACCTCCCACTCCCTCTAATCCTGGGCATGAAGGTTGAGCTCCTCCTCTAGCTTGAGGGGCAACTTTACCTCTTGCGGGGATCCTATTTCCCTCTCTAAGGAAGGGAAACACTGTTGGCATATGTGTAGAGTATGATGACATGATGATATTGTATGTTTTCATTGATGTCAATATGCTAAAGAGTGAACTGGTATATTGAAGTAAGCAAATTGCAAGAGAACCGGTATGTTGTTGTGAATCAGTATATGTGAAAAAGTGAAGCGGTATGTCTGTCCAAGTGAACCGGTATGTTGGAATGTGAACCATTATATGGAATGTTTTGTATCAAGGTTTCATATGGTATGACTATCGGCTGGTAGTCTTAGCTTCAGGGTTTTCGGTTGAAGTATTCCAAGCCTGTGTGATTCAACCGATGACATCATGTGATGAGTTAGCATTGTAATGAAGAACAAATTGTGTTGCCATGTCAGCCTTGTGCACGTGAAGGATCTTGCATGAAGGAGATTGATCCTATCTACCTCGAGAATGTGTGAAGTCTCTATAAATGGTGGAGAATGCGTGATGGGTTATCAGCCTCCAAGAAGCGGTGAAGAACGAATGCTGGAGAACATCTTGAGATCTGTTCAAGACTATTGTAATCAATGCAATATGTTCAACGGTTAGGATTGAACCAACTGAATTGCTTAACCTAAATGTTTAGGGTTAGGGTTTATGCTACTGACCTATCTGTTTCCTATAAGGTCGATGTTGATTTTCATGTTCAGGTTGTTGGCAAATGTTGTGAGTGTATCTAAGTGCAGAGATACATGATTCTTACTGGACCAGATAAAATAATAGATACCCGCAGAGTGTGACTATAGAAGGAAGGAACTAAAGTGGATCTACATTTGTATTGAAGTGCTATTACCAGATCATTGTAATACCTATTGACCTCTAACCACTTCAACAATTGGAAAATCCCTTAACAGGGTAGCTTTAACCGACTTGCTATAAATCCTTTAACAGGGTGACTCAAAATCATTGAGTTCTTAAAATCCTCTAACAAGGTAACCTTTAACAGGGTTTAACCCTTAACTGGGTATTTTAGCCATCCCTTAACCGGGTGATCCCTAGCAGGATTGGTTCCTAACAAAACCTATTGTAAAGTCTTTAACCAGACTAGGCTCCTAATAGAGCGGACTTCAAAAGGGTTCAAAGAATAGCTTGTGGGTATTCATCCCCACTGTGTTTTTTCCTAGTTGGGTTTCCACGTGAAAAATATGTGTGTTATGTGTGATGCTTTGTTATTCTCTATCAAGAGGTAAAGCATGTTGACTAGTAAGTCTTTACATTTATGTTGATGTATTACTAGTGTATGCATATGGGTGAAATGGAAATAAGATGTTAGATTGTGTGGAAAGCTAAGAGTTACCAGTTTATGTCTGTCACATTCTTATTGGTTTGGTAGTAATCTGGTTTAGATCAGTGTTATTGCTTGCCAGTCAAGTGTAGTGTTTTTGGTCAAACTAGTTCAAGGAAAAGTGTTTTTCTCAGTACTGATTCACCCCCCTCCCAGTACTGGTTTGGTACTAACTGTTCATCATTGATTCATCAAACGCTCTATGGGACAAAAATGCAACATCTCACACTCCATCCGAAGGTGTCAGGGAGATAATTACATGACTCAAATGGTTTTGCTTCTACCAATTTTTGGTTTGAGAACAATGATTCACAGGTGCCATCGCATAGACATGTGGACATTTTGGAACAAAATTGTATACAACCTTTAGGGATAATTATCAGAGTGAATCTACTATTGAAAAGTGTCTTATGGTCTGTAGCTTGTCGCTCCCTTATTTTTTATAAAAGGGAATTCAAGGCTATTAGTTAGGGTTCGAATTTTCTGAGAAAGATCTCTATAAAATAGATCTTTTCTGTAGGGTTAGGTCCAAAATAGTTCTAGAGAAACATAGGAAATAACAGAGACTGTAATGTTATTTTGTAGAGTAAAATGTAATAGAATAGTTGCAGGTTCCCATTTTCAAATGGGTCATTCTGTATTTGAATTTGTTGGCTATCATCTGATAAAAGATAGCTTATGATATTAATGCAAATATATTTTTCCTAATCTTTACTCTCATGTGTGTGATTTTATCTTCTTTAAGCAAATGGGATCAAGGGTTTCATTTGTTTATTGCATTGTTATGATGTATGCATTCTTATATTCAATGCTTTAGTCCAAGGGGTTACTTAAAATGCTTGAATAAGATTATAGAGGAAATAAGGCTCGCCATAGGATTTGATAAGTAGTTCAGATGAAGGATTATAAGCAGAGCAATATTGTAAGGCAGTATTGTTTCAGGCTAGACCAACTATTAGATGAAATTTTATCAAATTTTCAGTAACACTTTTCATAGACTCTGCAACCCAAATGAATAAGGAACTGGTATTCGCTAGAAAATCTCATTAGGTTATCAGTTTTCACTTTTATCTTCTTTATAACCTCTCAGAGAAAATGTTATAAATATCAGAATAATCATTTGCTAAGATTTATGTATTTTCTGAAACTAGTCTCACCCTCTCTCATACTCCATTTTAAGGTTGATGATCATTGAAGGATTTGCCATCCTTGAGCATTCTCTCTTTCTGTTGAGTCTTATTATGAGATAATCTACTTTATTTTTAGTAAGTTCTTGAGTATCCTTGTAGAGAGTAGGAATATCTTACTGAAGGGATCACCCTCCCTGGTTATGTAGAGCCTAAAGCGTAGAAGGACTTTCTGTCCTTGTTATTGTTGGTCCAATCCTGACAGATATTGATAGTTGGAGGTGCCTCTCCATAGATATTTGGAGGAAATCAGCTTGGTCTCTACCCTATAAGCAGTGTAAACCTATCATCCATTTTGGGAACCAACAAAAATTGGCGACTCTGCTGGGGATGAAAGGAATTGTAGAGGATCTCTGGTTAGAAAAATTTGCTTAAAATATAGTGGAGATTTTTCTCAAAGAGTGAAGAAGCTTCTTAATCTGTCCCTTGTTTGTTTTAGTCAATTCTCATTAATGTTGCTGAGAAATCTGTTGTAGTTCTTGTTCTATAAAGAGTTCGGTCCAGATCTATCCATTTTTCAAAATCATATGTAATACCTCATGATTGTGAGTGGCAAATTTGAGATCTGAGATCTATGCACCAGTGTGTGTCTGCTTGAAGAACAACTAAGAAATTTGTAGGAATGATGAAGTAGATTTGAGCTCTTATGATGAAGTACCCTAACAAGTTGAGGATAGAATCAATAATGCCATTTGATGATAAGGAAATGTGGTAGTGTTGTGTTGAAACAAATCTGACCTATGAAGAAATTTTGGCTATTTGATTATTGGTCCTCTGCAAGGAGGTGGCGACTATCAAAGATCAGTGTTAAATATTTGAAGGATTGAAGGTGATTTTGAAAATCCTAGGTTGAAGAAGGCAACAATAGTTTCAACATTTCCAGGTATTTAGATTTTCATGAAAATTGTAAAAAATAAATGTGTTCCCTAAATAGTGAAAGAAGCACTAAGGAAGGGAATGATAGTGATTATTTTACATGCTCTTGTGATTTGGTTTTTATCTTTCTTTATAAGATTAGATGGAGTATTTTTTGAGCTTTATAATGAAATAGTTCAAGAGAAGAGAAAGAAATAAGGGAATGAATGAAAATATATATCATGTGCATGTATTTCCTTATGAAATGTCAAAAACAAATGTGCAATCTATGTCGATTCATCATAGAGATTTCTTCAGGGAGAGATATAAACCATTGAATTTTGATGGTATCCAAGGTTTCCCAAATCCTTTTCCTGTAGGGGTTAGGGAACAAATATTAGGATTTAATGGGAAGAAGTCAGAATCAACACGACAACATTTGTAGGAGTTTTCTGAAATAATGGAAGATTTTGAAATAAATCAGGAAGATGTTTTCATGAAGTTATTTGTTTAGTCTTTGAGGGAAAATGCCAGAGACTGGTTCTCCTACATGCCAGTATGCTCTATCTCATCATGGGATGAGTTAAAGGCAACATTCATAGAACAATTTGGAGAAAGAATTGATCCAAGCTCAGTTTTGAAAACATTCATGGACATTCAGAAAGAAGAAAATGAGTTAGTACTTGCTTTTAATCTCAGGTTTTCTAGGGCATTGGATGACATTCCTAGCAGTTATAGACCAAATGATGCAATATGCCTAGTTGTTTATTTGGCTGGATATGAGGAGGAAGAGAGTTATTTGCTAAGAGATAAGGATCCTAAAACCTTACATCATGCTTATAGGATAGCAATGGAGATTGAAAATAATTTGAAATATGGAATCCCTCGGGGTTATCTATTTGCAAGGGTATATTATCCTAAGATGATAGGGTTTGAAGAAAAGCATGAATCTGAAACTAAAGGACCATGTCAATACTTTTATATTCCTACTGATTATTTTAGCCCTATTATTGATTATGATATAAAAAAAAGTTTGAGTGAAGAGAACTTGTCCCAGATAGTGGTTATTCCTCATATTGATGAAGAAGAGGTTAATGAGAGAGTGTCTAACATATTAGATGTAGAGACAAATATGATGTCAGTTACTTTACTAAAGGACAACAACAATGATTTCTCTAGGGAGAATACCTCAGAGGGAATTGGTTTGCAATCTTGTGTTTTAGATAGATATGAAAGTGAGTATTAAGAATTGGAAATTTTTATGTCTGAAGTGGATGCAAGTTTGCAGGACTGTGATAATAAAAAATCAGATGATGAGATACCATCAACTTTTGATGATAAGATCTGTGAGGATTGTATTGTTTGGTATTGTTCTAGTTCAGATTCTAATTCCTGGTTTCCTGATAAACCTGAAGATGAGATCAGAAATAACTTTGGTGAAAATATCAATGCATTATTTGATGAAATGCAGATGAACATCAATTGGTGCTCTATTACAATATTTTTGAGAAGGGTCTTCATGTTATTCTTAACCCTTTATATGAAGAAACAAATGAGAATTTGGAGATTATTGCATCAACTTTTGAAACAAAATATTGTGAAGATGAAGGTGTAATATCTAATTCAAAGGTAGGTAACAATGAGCAGTCTTCCCCTGTTGCTGATATTGTTGACATTAGATTGGAAATAGAGAAAGAAAATGAAGCATATGAGAAGGCATCTATGATCCTTTCCTTCCACTTGATAACAACTTGCTTGATATGATCAGTAAGAAGGAGGATTCTTCAGAGAGTCCTCATTTGAGTAGGCAAGTTGATAATGCAAAAGAGGCATGTATTTTCAGTTATGTGTCAGAATATGAGATTTTCCTTTTCCAACAAGATGATGCATTTGTAGAAAAGGATATTGGTTGCAATCAGGATGTGTGCTATGTTGAGTATACAACATATATGTCACAAAATAGTAGATGTTCTATATCATTGCACAGGTTTCAACTTTTCAGTAGTAAGTACAATGATAAAATTAAGCATAGTGGACAGATAGAAATAGCCAACAAATTTGAAAAATGGTTTTCCACTTATGTTATTAGATTAAATTTGATGTTTTCAAAAGAAAATCATGTTTATGATAGAGGAAAGCATTGGTTGACATTGGCGGATGGCTTTGGGCCATCACACTTGGTCTGATCCTGTAGGCCACAAGTGAATTGGGGTAGAGTGGTTTTCTTTGACTCTATGCCTAATGGAGTTATAAATAAATCCCCACTTAATTACCTATTCATGGACAATTTTGAGGTTCTACTTTTCTTAAAGTAGTTTTTATCCATGAGCATTAGTTAGGTTTTCTTTGGTAGTGTAGTTTCTTTTTGTTGAAGTTACCTTGTCTAGGTAATTTCTTCTTGGTTTGCCTTGTAGTTGGTTTGCTTTACTTAAAGATTTTGGTTTCTTGATTCATTCCTGTGAAATGAATGTCCCCAACTAGAGCCACTGATAGCCCTGAAAATTGATTGCATGAAATTTTCAATTTTAAGCCCAAAACATTGATTTTCAAGTTTTTACTTGTATCCTCAGAGAACGATTCAAGGTCTAGGGTTTAGGGTTTATCAAAACTTCTTACAATTTTGTGAAGAAAACCCAAAGTGATATATTTTGCTGTTACATTTTCCACTTGAAACTGAGGGTACCCTTTCCATGAGCGGGGCCATCTTATTCCCTAAGCAAAATATTGATAAATCGATTCGTGAAATAATAATTCCCCTAAGTCTAGCGCATAAATTTCCTATTACCGATCCCCTTTTAAAATATTTATGCCCGCACTTGTATTTTCCTAAGTCCAAAAATTCCTAATTACTCAAACGATATTTTAAAGAAACAATGGATCCAACGGCTAACACTTCCCCACGATCAAAGAAGCGAGGATTTTAATGACTACGACATCGTGAGATTGTGCCGCGTGTTATCACTGGAAACTGGCAGGGTTAGCAACATAACCAGTGGAAAGTTTTGTAATACCGGTTCACAGGAGGTAAAGGTCGGTCTACTAACAATCCCATCAATTCGCACATGCTCAGAATGAATGAAGATGTTTTATCCTGAGGTAAAAGGTGCTCGACTTTTAAGTCTTGGAGGAGTTGACGGGCAACATGCAAAGCGATAAAGATTGAATAGATCAGACAACCCTCGTATTCCCATGATGGAAGTTGCAGGGAGATTATGAAACACAACATCAAGAGATGGTGCCACATGTCCCAGGTTGATCAGAAAGGCTTACAGGGAAGTTGTTGACAAAGCTTGATCGAAGCATGATATGGCGCTGTCCAGTTAGGATTTTGTGGGTCCATAGGTAGAGTTGGAAATTAAAATTGCTAAGTTGGCAAGAAATGACCGTTAGATTTGCCAGGTTGGATGAGATCTGCAGCTGAGTTTCAAATGAGAAGTTTGGAGGCACTGGTTGTAGCTCGCGGGAAAGGGCATAATGAATGGGATTCAAACTTGTCGATTCAGGATTGATTTGACAGTCAAAGATGATAGCTCAGAGATGTGAAAGGATTTGGATAAGCTTCCAGTTTAGGTGTGATGAATCATGAGCTCTCTAATTATTTTAGAGATTTGCTTGTTGATAGCAATCCTGAAGCAGGAGACTATACACTGAAAAGAGGAATAAGATCAGAATAAAATCATTCGCATCAGGTGAAACTTGAGTGAAGAATGAAGTAGATGTGATATGTATTAATTCTAATGTCCATAGCTAGAAAAGTAAATTTAGAACACTAAAGTGATGATGTTTTAAGAACATGAACTACCTGATGAAGTATGATTCAACTATAAATACATCAAGGTGGTGATCGAATTGGTAAAAGAGTATGAAGCCTTTTCATTTTCTAAGTGTAGTTTTTCTTTCTACAGAAGAAATGATGTTTGAGCAAGCTTATAGATGGAGTTGCAATATACTTTGTGACACTAGATGGATTTTTTCTCTCATATGTGAGTATGTCTATTGCCATAGGGGATGTGAAAGTGGGGAGGATTTCTAGAGGGGGTGTGAAAGCCTTTTCTTGTGAAGAAAGGCCACACATGGCACAACCTCTGTGTCTACTCAATCTTTGGGTGGCAAAGGGTTTTGAGACAAAGCCCACAGAGGAATGAGAAAGGAACATGTTTGGGTAGGGAATGACAACAATCCATCCATGTAGCTGCTAGCCCTCCCCAACATATTATGTTTCCCCTCTAACTTCACCTCCCACTACCTCTGATCCTGGGTATGAAGGTTGAGCTCCTCCTCTATCTTGAGGGGTGACTTTACCTCTTGCTGGGATCCTATTTCCCTCTCTAAGGAAGGGAAATTCTCTATGGGACAAAAATGCAACATCTAACACTCCATCTGAATGTGTCAGGGCAATTCCAAAATGACTTAAACGGTTTTGCTTCTACCAATTTTTGGTTCGAGAACGATGATTCACAGGTGCCAATGCATAGACATGTGGACATTTTGGAACATAAGTATTTACAACCTTTAGGGATAATTATCAGAGCGAATTTGCTGTTGACAAGTGATTATGGCCTATAGCTTGTCACTCCCTTGTTTTATATGAAAGGGAATTCAAGGCCATTAGTTAGGGTTCAAATTTTCTGAGAAAGATCTCTGTAAAATAGATCTTTTCTGTAGGGTTAGGTCCAAAATAGTTCTAGAGAGTCATAGGAAATAAGAAGGACTGTAATGTTATTTTGCAGAGTAAAATGTAATAGAACAGTTGTAGGTTCCCCTTTTCAAATGGGTCATTCTATATTTGAATTTGTTGGCTATCATCTGATAAAAGATAGCTTATGATATTAATGCATATATATGTTTCCTAATCTTTACTCTCCTGTGTGTGATTTTATCTTCTTTTAAGCAAATGGGATCAAGGGTTTCATTTGTTTATTGCATTGTTATGATGTATGTATTCTTCTATTAAATTATTTAGTCCAAGGGGTTAATTAAAATGCTTGAATAAGATTACAGAGGAAATAAGACTCACCATAGGATTTTATAAGTAGTTCATATGAAGGATTATAAGCAGAGCAATATTGTAAGGCAGTATTGTTTCATTATATCAGTTTCCGGTTTTATCTTCTTTATAATCTCTTAGAGAAAATCTTATAAATATCAGAACAATCATTTGCTAAGATTTATGTATTTTATGAAGGTAGTCTCACCTCCTGTCATACTCCAGCTTAAGGTTGAGGATCACTGAAGGATTTTCCATCCTTGACCATTCTCCCTTTCTGTTGAGTCTTATTATGAGATAATCTGCTTTGTTTTCAGTAAGTTCCTAAGTATCCTTGCAGAAAGAAGGAATATCTTACTAAAGGGATCACCCTCCCTGGTTTTGTAGAGCCTAAAGTGTACAAGGAATTTTCATCCTTGTTATTGTTGGTCCAAGCCTGATAGATATTGATAGTTGGAGGTGGCTCTCCATAGATATTTGGAGGAAATCAGCTTGGTCTCTACCCTGTAAGCAGTGTAATCTCGTCGTCCATTTTGGGAACCAACATAGTAAAGGAAACCGGTATTGGTATTTGAAGAAGAGTGATCAACCAGTAACCCTAACCATTTGATATTTAGAACCCTAATCGATGGAGCTTGGTTAATCAGTTATGTTGATCTATGATCGAATGATGATCAGAGATGGAGATGCCACATAAGAAGGATGTGTATGATGATTTTCAAAGTGGTTTTGGCGCATGAAGATAACTATTTATCTTGGGAATGAGCAAATGCATAACATGAAGTGATAACCACGTGATGAGTTACAGGATTCGATGTGTGGTGATCCAGGAGCGGTTCAAGTTGTCTTGAAGAATATGTAGATGATTTTTATGTAATCTAACAGTCATGTTTGAACTGATATGTTTGTAATCTCGATGAGAGTTGTAGGTTTTGTGATGTTTTACCGCTCTATTGTATTTGTATTTAAGGTCGATGAATATTTTGTAATTTTGTTCACAATTTGGTTAAGTGTGGTAGTGTGATTGTTGCCAAACTAGAAGGAGTGTCTGCAGAATGTTTTGAAGGAAGATAAGAGTAGAAACTGATATGACTAAGCAAGATAGTTATATTACCAGATCAACAAAGACCCTGTTGTTGTCTAACCATCACAACAGTAAATCCCTTAACCGAGTAAGCTTTAATAGGCTTGGTGCTATCTAAATCCTCTAACCAGGTGTTCCATTAGCTTAGATTTGAAATCCTCTATCAAGGTTACTCCTAACAAGGTATTGCCTTTAACAGGGTATTGTAGTCAATCCCTTAACCGAGTGGTCCGTAACCGGATCTATTCTTAACATGACATTATTGTATAAGCTTCTAACAAGGCTTGGCTCCAACAAGGCAAACTTTAGAAGAGTTCAAAATACTTGTGGGTATTAATCCCCATTGTGGTTTTTCCCATTTGGGTTTCCATGTGAAAATCATTGTGTCAAGTGGTGAATGATTTTGTGGATATGTTTTGATATGGTTGTTATGATTAACTAGTAAAGCCACTTAGATATGTTTAGAAGACTAAAAGTGATCTGAAATAAGCTATTACTGATATTAGTAAAGTGTTTTAATGTTTCAATTAAATGGTATGTGAGTTTCAGATCTGTTACCTTGTATCTTTGATGTTTTGGTCAACCGGTAAATTTTGACAGTGCAGTTGCAGTTTTTGGTACATTGTCTAAATGAGTTTAGCTTTGCAAGTAGTTTATGAGTTGGTATTAAGTTTGGTGAAAGTTTAGTTTGTTTTCTATCTATTGATTAACCCCCCCTCTCAGTAGTTGATTGGATCCTTATTGATTCATCATATTATCAATTGGTATCAGAGCATTTTAGGTCCTCTTGTGTTTAAGCCAAACAAATTGAGGTAAAGATCTAGGAGAACATGATGAAGAAAGAAGGTCCGAAGGTCAATAGGGAAAATTACAGAATCTGGAGTGATAGGATGAAGATCTATATCAAGAGCTTAGGAAGTCAAAATTGGGAACATGTTACTAAATATAACTTGCCTAGTGGGATTTTATCAGATGATCAAAAGAAGGAGCAATAGGAGAACAATCAAGCATTGGAGGCCATTATCAGTTCCTTCTCCGATTCAGAGTATGTTGATGTCCATGGATTGGAGACAACTTATGAAGAATGGAAGAAACTTGAGGACATCTATAGCGGTGATGAGCATGTTAAGATTGCCAAAGAAGAGAGTCTAAGAGGTAAATTTGATGATATGCGGATGGCTGAAGGTGAAAACATTCAACAATATGGTCAGAGGATCAAGGAGATAGTCAGTGAGATAAAATGTGCTAGTGGTATAGTGGAGGATACCACAGTGATTAGAAAGGTGTTGATAATCCTTCTACTGGTCTATGCTATCCGAGTTGTAGCCATTCAGGAACTCAAGTCTATTGATAAATCAAAGGTAACTCTTGACTCCATCATTGGTAAATTAACTAAATTTGAATTAAATGGTTTTGATGGAAGTGTTCAAAGATCGAAATCTATATTTAGAGCCTCAATTTCAAACCCACCGGTAAGGAAAAGCAGAGAAGTCAACTAAATTCATGAGTCTAGATCCAACAAAGAGGTTGATGATGAAGATAGTCTGATTGAGCTTGAAGCATTATTGGCCAAGCAGTTACCTAGAGGTACTGGTAAGTACAAAGGTAAATTACCTTTGAAGTTTTTTGCATGTAACCGGATTGGACATATTGCTGCTAATTGTCCAAATGGAGATAATGAGTAGAAATATGAGAAGTATAAGAAGTACAAAGGCAAAGGTAAAAGAGATTATCTCATTGCAGTGGATGGACGAATTATAGATGAGGAATCTGAAGAAGATGCAAATGATGACATTGTCTTTCTTGCTATTAAAGAAGAGATATTATATTAGAAGGCATTAGTCTCTCGCATGGATAGTTCTGATGATTGGATTATAAATAGTGGTTGTTCAAACCACATGACCGGTGAGTGGAGTAAGTTTCTTACTTTGAGAGATTTTAATGGAGGTGTTGTGAGATTTGGAAACGACTCACCCTACATGGTGAAAGGAAAGGGATACATCTCTTTGAATGGAAGGAGCAGTGCAAATGATGTCTAATGGGTTGAAGGACTAAAACATAATCTTTTGAGTGTAGCTCAACTCAATGACAAAGGTTACCCACTGGAATTCAAGAATGGAGTCTGCAAGATTTATGGAAGCAAAGGTGAATTTATTGCAACTGGAAAACAAACTAGAGGTAACTTGTTTCATTTAAGTTGTACAATCAAAAATTGTTTAATTGCAAAAGTAGAAGATAGTTGGCTTTGGCATCCAAGATTCTATCTTGTAAATTTTGATAACATTGTAAAAGTCAGTAAATCCAAATCAGTAAGAGGTTTACCACAGTTGGACAAACCGGTGAATGCTCTGTGCAAGGAATGTCAATTAGGGAAGATGACATCCTCAACCTTCAAGAGAAAATCTTTCTCAATAGAACATTTGCTAGACTTGGTTCATATCGACCTATGTGGACAATTGAGGACTAGGAGTATTCAAGGTGATCGGTATTTCATGAATTTTACTGATGATTTCTCAAGGATGTTGTGGGTCACATTTTTGAAAGATAAGACATAAGCTTTTAGAAAGTTTAAGGCATTTAGAGCCTTAGTTGAGAATGAAAGTGGAAAGAAGATAAAGTGCTTAAGAATTGATCAAGGTGGTGAATTTACTTCAGAGGAACTCACTAGTTACTGTGAAGACAATGGAATTAAGATGCAACTTTCTGTACCTAGGACACCAAATCAGAATGGTATTGCAGATAGGAACAACTGATTTGTTGGTGAAGCTGCTAGGACTATGCTAATACAAGGAGGTGTAGCTAAGACATTCCGGAGAGAAGCTGTCAGCACAATTGTCACCACAATGAACCAGATACTGGTAAAAAGAGGTAAGGATAAAACTCCTTATGAGTATTGGTATGGTAGATCACCTAATGTCAGTTACTTTAAGATTTTTGGTAGCAGATGTTTTATCAAGAGAGGTGACTATGTTGGTATGTTTGATGCCAAGAGTGATGAAGGCATATTTCTTGGTTACTCCACCAAGAGAAAAGCTTACAAGTGTTACAACAACTGGACCAAGAAGATCATTAAAAATATAAATGTCCGAGTTGATGAACTTCCTGAGAAATGAAGAGAAACTAGTAAGGAGAAGGAGGAAGAAGAACCTTACACACTTCTTTTGGAACTGGAAGTGGTGAAGCCAGATGTTGAAGAACAGAACAGAGAAGCCCCAGTTCAACCGAAACAAGGAGGTCCAACAAAAGAAGAAGAACCTAGAAATCAAGATCATGTCATTCCAAGGTATGTTAGACTCAATCATAGCCCCAATCAGATCATTAGAGAGATGAATGCAAGTGTGCTAACAAGAACAAGGCTTAGAGATAACTCATGTATAATTTCCACCATTGAACCTAGAAATGCAAAGGAAGCATTTGTAGATGAAGACTGGATCAAGGCAATGGAAAAAGTGAGGATGGGAAAAAGAAGCAAGGTGGATTGGATTGTTAGCATGCAAAAAAAACACTAAAACATATTAAAACATGAAGACAAATGCTTATACCTTGCAACCTTTAACTTCTCCCTCAGATGGAGCTTGGATGAAGTCGAAGTGCACCCAAATGCCTCCAACGTGATGTTGATTTGCTCCTAGATTGCTTGATGTGGTTGGCTCTCCAACGTTGTGCACAAATGGATGTGATGGATTTGAAGGATGAGATGGATAATATGGCTAAGTATGGATGAGGAGTAACTTTGGGATGATAAGGGTGCAAAGATGGTTTCCTAGGCACAAACTAGTAGCATGAACTTACTAAAATTGGAGATGAAATGTGAGGGGATGGAGTCCTCAATTTATAGAGAGAGAGGAGGAGAAATGAAGGGCTAGGTTTGACCCAAG
This sequence comes from Cryptomeria japonica, assembly GCF_030272615.1. Classification (NCBI taxonomy): domain Eukaryota; kingdom Viridiplantae; phylum Streptophyta; class Pinopsida; order Cupressales; family Cupressaceae; genus Cryptomeria; species Cryptomeria japonica. Next base: position 472,864,936 of record NC_081411.1, on the reverse strand, counting down.
ATGGAGGGTCAGGATTCCTTGTGAGCCCACACAAGGCCCAAGAGGAGGTGTGGAGACCAAGAGATATACCTTAAAGGCATTTATTGTCTCCACACTCCTCAAGGTTCATTGGGAAGACTTCCCAATGTGCCTTGAGAAGAGAAAGGGATAGGATATTTCTTGAGGGATGGAAAGGAAGAATTAAAAATTATTCAAAAGGGATGCTCATGGGGATTGGAGGAATAAGGAGGAATTAAAAATTCCTTGGAAGATGAGATGCCTAGAGGAATGTGAGATTTTGAAAATCTCACATTCACCTAGGAAAAGAGCATCTAAGGCAAGTGGTTGGATGGAAGGGACAAGGAGTTGACTTTGTGGCTAATTATGATGATTAGCCACTAGCAACTCATTAGGAGGGAGATTTGTAGGAGGATTTGACTAGGAGAGAGAATGAGTGGAGGGAACTAAAAATTAAAATAATAATGCTAAGTGAGCTTAGGGAGTTTCTAGAAGAATTTATTAGGTTAATGATGGATTAGGAAAAGGTGATTTGTAGGAATCACTTAGGTTAACTAATTAATTGAAATTAATTAGTTAAGAGGAGGAATTTGAGGAGATTTAATATTGAGGATTTTTAGAAGAATAAAAGGGGATTGATTTATTAAATAAATCAATCAAAAAACTATAATGACAATATTAATTATAATTAATTAATATTGAGGAGAATTAAAAATTGGCATAATTAATAAATTAATTATGTCAGGACCTTTAAAATAATTAAAATAATTATTTTTAAGTGTCTACATTTTGCCCCTCTTTTACGCAGCGACAAATTTGGTGGTGGGTAAAAGATAGAAAAAAAAGAAATAGATGCCCCAGCGTAAAGCGTGGGAGGTGTATGCCCCCTCGAGAATTTTGTCAAAAGAAAATTGACAAAAAATTCTCAAAAGAAAGAAGAAAGAAGAAATAATTTGAGTGGAGGAGATAAGTGAAAGAGAAAGAGGTAGTAGATGTAGGAAAACTAGAAGAGAAAGTAGAAGAAGTGAGACTGTGAAGGGAATGGGCCCTCAAGGGGGCCCATATAAGCCACAAAGGGCCCAATGAGGAGTCATTGTTACACACAAGCCTTGGAGCCAATTAGAGCCTAGAAGGAGAGAAGGAGAGATGGATCGCATTCCTACATGTGATCATCATGCCGAGAGGATCTAATGGTATGACAGACCCACCAGCTATGGACCACCGATATGTAGGACTATCCCCCCTTTTGATTTTTTTAGGGTAGGGGTAGAATTAGGGATTAATTTAGGGCATAGATTTGGTGAGGTGCATGTGCTAATTGCTGTTTTAGCATGCACACCAATGGGTTAGCATGAGCACTAGCAAACAATGTAGGTGCTTGCTGGGAGGAGGCAGGTAGAATAGGTTTTTTGGGGGAGGGGAAATGCTTAGCGTGGGTGCTCACGCTTCGATGCAGGTGCTTGCGCATCCGTGTGGGTGCTCAAGGTTTTACATGAGTGCTCGCATCAACGAAGGTTGTAGGGAGGGTTGGGGAGGGTTAGGTTTCTCTATTAGCATGAGCACCTACAGATTGGTGTGAGCGCCATAGTTTTGGCGCAAGCACTGGGCAAATTAGCGCGTGCGCTCGGGAGGTGGGAGGTTAGAGGTAGGTTTAGAAGTTTTGGGATGGGGTGAAGGTAGGGTTGGTTCTAGAGGGTAGAATAGGACTTGAGGACATGGAAATAATGAATTGGTTTGTTGGATGCAGGCGAAGATGGGGCCATTGGCTTTGAGGGAGCATTGGCCTACTACTATGAGTTTATATCGGGAATTGGGGCATGATGAGTTGGAGGTGCTAGCGACTCTAGGGTTGCATTATGTGGGTAGGTCGTCAAGGATACGGGCTCATACTATGATGATGATGACATTAGTTGAGAGGTGGGACAACAGGTATAACACCGTCCATCTTCCTACTAGCGAGGCGACAGTGACCCTTCTTGATGTATGGAGGATCTTGAAGATCCCTGTTCGTGGTGTCATCATAGAGTACCACTTGGATGCAGTGGATTTTTATCTTCAGGAGGTTTGTGAGTATGAGACCCCACCAATGCTAGACAAGAGTAGGATGCACTTGGGTAGGGAAATGGGTATTCGACAGATTCCTCGCTTGGTATTGGTGATTTGTGAATTCTTGAGCCGGCGGATTATACCTGATTTAGGCGGGCATGGATTTCCTATTGGATGGAGTAGGTGCCTTTATTTCATGGTTCATGATGGCTTGCAATATGTGTGGGGAGCTGCGACATTATCTCAGTTATATTATGATATGCATCTAGTGGTGTATAGGGACTATGCTAGTTTGTCCGCAGGAGTGACACTTCTCCACATCTGGGCTTGGGAGCACATTGCGGTTACTTGGCCACTGGGTGTAAAGGAATGGCGGGCTCATCAGCCATATGTGGATAGGTACAGGGGGCTGTTGTACTATACTCAGATAGGGTCTATATGGTTTTGGTGCTAAATTCTTGATGAGCTTATGCAGTTTACATGGCGAGCATTTTTGGGGTGTGAGAGATGGAGGGGTGACCGATAGCTACATTGGGCTAGGGTGGAGATGTGGATGTTTGGTAGATCAGTGTATATTATGGAGTATTATGCACCATTCGGGGTGGCAAGATAGCTTGGATAGGTTCAGGATATAGTGGGGGACATTGTAGTGTATCCTTGGATTACATGGTAGGTGAGATTTTGGGGCCCGACGACGAGTCCATTCGAGGGCAGGACTAGTTTTTAGACAATGTATCATTTGGTCTGGGATGAGAAGATGGGGGCAGGTGAGGATCTAGGGATGACAGGGGGATACAAGATCTAGTGGGAGGGGAACTTGCTAGTACATCTTACCATTCCCAGGGTTTTGGAGGATGATGAGCTATAGCCGGCTGTAGACTAGGTAGTTGGTGGGGAGGATGATGGCCCAGGGGAGAAAGTTGTGGTTGGTGCAGGGCGTGGTGCTGGTGGACAACAGAGGAGGGTCAGGGTTTTATGGAGGAGGGATCCAAAGGAGGGAGAGGGAGAGGGAGAGGGAGAGGGAGAGGGAGCACCAGTAGGAGAGGCCACAAAGGCCGTTGGTGGCATGGGAGAGGATGTTGTACCTATGGATGTTCTTGAGGCACCGATGGAGGAGAGGGGAGAGGTATCACAGGCTAGCTTTGATAGAGTGTAGCAAGAGCAAGATACTACCTGAGCGAGGCTCCATTCTCTTGAGGATGAGCTACAGATAAAGAGAGCTATGAGGGAGAGTCTGGAGGTAGAGGTGGAGCGGCTGATTCGAGAGATAGCAGATTTGATGGAGAGACTTCATACATCAAGGACAAAGGTGGATGCCCTGAGGTAGGAGAGGGAGGAGTCTGAGCAGATGCTAGAGGAGGCGCAGACATGGATAGCTATAGCAGCCCTTCAAGATGTTATCCGTTAGTAGGATGATGGGCTACAAGCACTACGGGGTAGAATGCAGAGAGCAAAAGAAGATGTGATACGCCTATGGGGGGAGAGGGATGCAGCCCACCAGGTGTTGGTTACTATAAGGCTTGGGCAGATATACTCTGATATTATACAGTAATGAGATAGGGTAGAGAGGGCAGTTCGGGAGGTAGGGTACTGTAATACCCTAAAATTGGTCATCTAAACCATGGACCCCTAATCTCAACAACATCACCAAGGTCCTAACCAAAGGCAATTAAATCAATCTTGAGCACATTAATTAATTCTTTAATCATCAAATATTGGATGGCAAGTCAATTACTCAATATTAATTAAATATTTTTTTAATTAATTGAATCATTCCAAGAATATCATTTTTGATCAATTATCCTGTTTAATTTATTAAATATCCTAGCATATTTAATTAATTAATAAATTTGCCATTTAATCATGCAAAAAATGAATTAATTTATTACAAAAGAGGAATTAATCTAAAAATAGAATAAAAGAATTGAATTGAGAGAGAAATCAAACTTGAGATATTATTTCTTTTTCTAAATTGAGAACTTGAAATCAGAAAAGCAATTAAATTGAATTATTCTCTAAAATTAGAACTCAAAGCTTTTGAGAAAAAAGAAGTTTAGTTGCATTAAAAAGACTCATTTCTGGAGTAAATCAAAGAATTATCTATTTTAATCACAAGTGCATGGAATTAATTAATTCTTATTTCTAATGCAACTTGAACTTCTTATTTAAATGCATTTCAATTAAACTATAATTGGAATCTATCTCGAGGTTAACTGAACCTGATTTCTCAATTATTCAATTAATTCTAAATTGTGCTTTTTCTTGATCTCTCTTGCGAATTCTCTATAAATTCAGCCTTCAACTCTCATTCAAATCACCCCAAAGATACTTGAGATACACCTTGGAGATTATTATTATGCTAATTTTTCTCTGGAGTCATCGAAGATCTTGTGCTTGCTTTTTTGAGATTATTTTCATCTTAGTTTATTTTTTTCCATATTTAGTTTATTCCATTATTGCTTGAATTCATTATTGCTTGAATTATTCATCCATCTTGCATCCATATAGTTTGATATCATTCTCATATAGATTAAATCCTTCATATTGGTGTAGTCTAGTCATTGGTATTGCTTATAAAAATATGAGAGCAATCTTATACTCACATCTTTCAAAAGGCAATTAGTCGCTTTGTTATGGTTTATTATTTATTGATTATTGATTTACTAACCATACATGTAATGACTTAATTGAAGTGTTGTGCCTGCAACTATTAATCCTCTTTTCACTTTTTCACACACACATTTCATATAAAGATAATTCATTTTACAAAGAGAATCCCCTAACTGATAAACCTTCATCATCAGAGATACCAGTTTATGATCAACCTTTATCTCCCACTATACCTAGAACAAAACAAAATGACGAAGACAACCTTAGTATTCATGAAGCCGATAATGATTCCTCATCAAGTAAAGCTGAAGATTCTGAACCTCTAGAAAAAGATATTCATAAATGTCAAAAGGATAAAGATTTTTGAAAAAATGATGAAGGCTATCATGGCTAGAGAAAAAGAAGACTATTTTTTAGAAATAGCAAAACAAGGCACCAAACTTCCTACTAGATATGACATTCAGACTCTCATCACTAAAAATGAAGAAGCACCTATAATGTTGGTCCATAGACAATTACTAGCTTTATGAACTGAGCTCACAGAACTCAAAAACAATGATAAGTCCCCAAAACAATATTCTCTAGAGACAATATGCCCATTTCCATTTGACAAAAACCTATACATGCCTCCATTCCCTTCACGAGTTGAGATTCCAAAATTTGACAAATATGATGGTACTTCAGATCCTCAAGATCATGTCAGAGAATTTTCCACTACTTGCATGGAGTTCAAGCACGATCAAACATATCTCATGCGCCTTTTTCCAAGGAGTTTGGGAGGACAAGCTATGGAATGGTTCTCAAGTCTACCTAAAGGGATAATTTTTTTTGAAGAACTAATCCAACTGTTCTTACAACAATACTCCTACAACATTCGATATCCTGTTACTATGATCTAACTTTTCAATACCAAACACAAAACAAGGGAGCCTTTTCTCACTTTCCTCCAACGTTGGAGAAATATGTTCTCTAGGTATTCACAGTCTATCCGAGATGCTGAGAAAATGGATATATTCATCAATAATCTGGTCCCTGAATTGAAATATAGTATCCAAATGCAAGTACACCCATCATTTACCAAAATGGTAGATAATGCTATCCGAATGGAAGATGTGCTTATAAAGAAAGGAGATATCACGTCTTGGAAAGAAACACAACTAGGATCTAGCTCTAAAGAGAAGAACAAGTATTGGAAGTATGACAAAGACAACAATAAGAATGTTGTTAATGATGGAGTAGTAGACACTATTAAAATCAACTCAAAGCCCATGATATTCAACTTGGCTAGTGGCACACAAGCACTCAAAGTAGCTGAAACTGCAACAAAAAATCCTCAAAAGAAATCAAAAGAGTGGTTCAAAGAGAAACATTGGCTTTCAAAACCTAGACGCAAATTCACTCCTCTGGAAGAATCATATGAATCTTCTTTCAAAACTCTATTGGAAAACAATCTGATAACGTTACTAGATAATTCTAGGCCATATGATCTAGAAGTCAAACCAAAATGGTGGAGAGAAAATGAATACTACGGCTACCATAGGAATAAAGGTCATAACACAAACAACTGCATGAAGCTCAATCATGAGATCCAAGATCTCATAGACGCTGGTAAAAATTTTGTCGCGAATCACCCAATAAATGCTGATCATAAATCTTTTAAGGACCCCTTACCTATTTACGAACAAGGTGATTCCTCAAAGACCAAAGGAGGTGCCAAAGTAAATTATACTTATACAAGCAATGACAACATCATCAACATGATTGAGCCTTCCCAATCTGAATATTGCAATGTGATCATAATCCAAGATAAACAAAATGAATCACGATATGCAAAGGCTATGACCCATTCTCAAAAGAAAGTAACTCTCCAAGGAGCTAGTTCTTCAACTTCTGCTCCAACAACGTCAAACCTACTAGCCTTGTCAAACAAACAAAAAGAATCAACATTTGATAAATTTAAAAGGCTAACTTCATCATCATCCTCTGGATATAGCATTGTTGAACAGTTGAAAAAGACAAATTCTCAAACTTCCATCTTTTAATTACTTAAAATCTCTTCTGCTCACAAAGAGATCTTGGACAACGCCTTGCTCACCACTAATGTTCTAGAAGATGTAGACATTGATCGGTTTCAGTCTATGGTGGGTCATCTGACTTCACCTCACTATCTGACCTTCTCTGAAGAAGATGACAACTCGCTAAATCATCCACATAACCAGCCATTGCACATTGAAGCCACTATCCATAAACATAGAGTCAAACATGTTTTGATAGATGGAGGCATGGGGTTGAATATCTGTACTTACAGTTTGCTTACACAACTAGGATTTTCTAAAAATGTCATTGATTCGGGCAAGAAAATAACAATTAAAGCCTATAATGAAGAGGAAAGGACCTCTAAAGGTCTAGTATTATTACCAATCAGGGTGGGACCTGTAGAAAGAGATGTCATTTTCTAGGTACTTGGTCTTCCTCTGTCATACAATATCTTACTGGGAAGGCCAAGGATTCATGAAATGAAGGTAGTTTCATCTACATACCATCAATGCTTAAAATTTCCTTAGAACGGAGTTGAGGTCAGTATTCCTGTTGATACAAATGTCCCTTGTAATGCATTGACAAAAAGTGCTGATACCTTTTTGCCTCATAATAGAGCAGCCTCTACAAATGAAAGTTCAGAAGCCCTGATGAAAGACTTGGAAAAGAAATTGAAAATTACCAATACTAGCATGGATGGATACAAGATAGAACCAGTACTTTCATTAGTTTATCTTCCTCCATCACCGAAATAGTTGGGCAAACCATCAGAGGCTATGAGAACATAGACTTTTACTCCAAATATCATATATGATGGTCTTTTTGTACAATCTTCTACTTCCCTGGCAGATGAAATAGAAGAGAATGTTGTTCTTAAGTGGCTTTTCAAGGAAGATAGTCAAAACGAAGAAGTATGACATTGTGATATTTACTCAACACAATATGGTCTAGGCTACAAAATGATTCAACGCATGGGATAGTCAGGTACTGGTCCCCTGGGAAAACATCAAGAGGGTATTATTGAACTGATTTAGCTGCAAACAAAATCAATAAATGATAAGGTTGGACTGGGGTATAGTCCAAAAAAGACATCAAACCAAAAACATGCTTCTCAGTCCAAGTGGTAGAAAAGGATATCGCCTTCAATATTACAGGAAACAAACACTCAACAAACTCAAGCAGAGTGTGTAAAAGAAAAAGAGGAACCAACAATCAAGAAAGAAGAAATAGTCAACACTCAAGTTCTGATGGTGTCAGCTACAAGAATACAAGGAGTTGAAGTCCCATAGGATATAAGAGATGAAGTAGAAAGAATCAGAGAATTGTTTGCACCACTGAAAGTGCCAGTCACATACACTGGTAGGAAACAAGTAGATGATTCAGAGACCGACTCAAATGAGTATGAATGGGGTCCAGACCACCTCTCAGATACATCTAGAACAAAAACTCTAGAAGAGTCTAGTGGTATCATAGATGATACTCAAGAGCTGATGCGCTTAAAGATAGAAAAGGAGATACAAGAAATCAGACTAAGAAGACAAGCAAACTATGAACAAGGGTTGAAAGAAGGAAGAATACCAGAAAGTTTTTCATCTATTATATACCCCTCTAATAAAACATAACAAATTAGGTATGGGATTACACAAGAAGAATTGGAAGCTACAAAAGCAAAACCGATCATCGGTCCAGAGGAAGCTGAATGGAGTAGATGATAGGGGGTCACAGAACCATCAAGCTCATGTCAATAGGTGTGTTAGATACAAATGCTAAATGAGCCGAATCTTGAAGGAACTTGCAGCATTAAATATGTTGGTGTTGATACCATACATACATTCACTCAATCACTTGAAGAAGACTCAGAAACTTCATCCAATGATTATGAGGACTCTGACAATAGTCTTGTTTATGACAATATCTACTCAGCATCAAACTCTGAATCCTCTGATATAAATGGCAAGAATTTGGCTACTGATCTTGTTACTGTCGAACCTCGATATGAAGTTCTTCCTAGCATAGAGAAAGACGCTACAAGTAGGTCTATTGGATTAGGTCAACTAAATATTAACATGCACTTTAATAATCATGTTCTGACTTTTCCTAGTCTTGAGACATTTACGCAAGGTATCCTTCTGGAACTCAACTTTTCGATCTGCAGTTGTGATGACAATACCATGAACTCCCTCAAACCTGTCCGCACTCTATCCTTGGTACATCCTAAATTAATTGACTGTAGTCTACAAGACCAACCCATGAATCTACCTACTTTTGCCAATGACTGCACACTAGCCTATTACCTAAACGTAGTTGAACCCATATACTCTTCCACCAGTGAACAGAGTGAAAACATGACTGAAACAGATATCAAGTATCTTAGTCGCAAAAATTAGTAAAATAAAAATAAAAGATCTGATGGCGAAAACCACATTGTGGTGGTATCAGAATCTAAAAAAGAGAAAATAAAGGACGTACCTAAAGGTGAAAACCTCTTTGAGGTGCCTGAAGGTGAGATACTTGATATATTGCCAAGTCACTTCCAAGAGAGGTCTTCTATATTGATCGAGCCACCTCAGCTAGTAAAAATTGGGAGTCAAGAGACACCACACATCATTCATTTAGCTCAATCACCATCAACAAAAGAATTGAAAGATTTCACTCTTCTCTTTTCAGAAAACAAGATCAATTTTGCATGGACATACTTTGATATGCTAGGCTTGGATTATGATCTTATCATGCATCATCTTTCTATCACACCAGTAGTTAAACTAGTCAATAAAAAACTCCGTAAGATGCACCCTCACGTGGCACTACTAGTCAAAGCTGAGTTAGAAAAACTACTAAAAGATGGATTTATCAGAGCTATATACTATGCAGAATGGGTTTCAAACATAGTACCCATGTCAAAGGAAGACAAATCTATTAGGGTTTGCATAGACTTCAAAGATCTCAACAAACCTTGTCCAAAGGATGACTTTCCATTGCCAAACATTGATATGATAGTTGATATGACTGCTGGGTATGAGATGTACTCACTAATGGATGGATTCTCCAGTTATAATCAGATCAAAATAGCTCCTGGAGATCAAGAAAAGACAACTTTCACCTGTGCATGAGGAAACTTTTGCTAGAATGTCATGCCATTTAGGCTGAAGAATGTAGGAGCAACTTATCAAAGAATGGTACTACTATATTTCATGACATGATGCATAAGAATATGGAAGATTATGTTGATGAAAATTTAGTAAAGATTATGAAGAGATCCAAACATATTCAAGAGCTAGGCCCTATACTAGATAGAATAGAAAAATTCAAACTCTGACTAAATCCAAAAAAGTGTGCATTCAGAGTGACATCTAGTAAACTACTTGGCTAAATCATTTCAAAGAAGGGAATCAAGGTTGATCCTGAGAAGGTCCAAGCTATAATGGAAATGCTGCCTCCAAAGAACATCAGTCAAATGAGAAGTTTACAGGGACGTCTCCAATCAATCAGACGCTTCATTTCTCAGCTAGCAGACAAAGCTCAACCTTTCACAAAAGTATTGAGGAAAGGAGTAATATACAACTGGGATTGAGAATGTGAACAACACCTTCAATAGATCAAAGAGTACCTATCCAATCCACTAATACTGATGCCACCAATTCAGGGAAAACCATTGATCTTATACATATCATCCATTGATTCATCATTGGGAGCACTTCTGGCACAATAGGATGAAAATAAAAATGAGAGCTATATATTACATCAGCTGAACATTGGTGTCTTATGAAATGAACTACACTATAATAGAAAAAGAATTCTTTGCATTAGTCTTTACATCACACAATTTGAGACACTACATGTTGGCACATTCCATCAAGCTAGTAGCTAAGATTGATCCACTCAAGTATCTTCTCAACAAAGGAACACTCATCGAAAGATTGGCAAAATGGGTCATGGTTCTTACAGAGTTTGATATTGAATATATGGAACACAAAGACATCAAAGGATAGGTAATTACAGATCAACTCGCTGAAGCTCCACTTGAAGACATTCAACCGCTGCATATAGAGTTCCTAGATGAATCAATAATGCACCTTACTCAACAATCCTGGAAGATGTTCTTTGATGGATCTTTCACCCAAAATGGTTTTGGTGCTGGAATACTATTTATCACTCCTCAAAAATATTCAATCCCAAAGGCTTACAAGATTCTTTTCCCTTGCACAAACAATATTGCAGAGTATGAAGCTTTGGTAAACGAAATCAACCTAGCTATTGAATGGAAGGTTCTAGAGCTACATATCTATGGAGATTCTCAACTAATTATCAATCAAATTAATGATACATATCAGACTTGAGATGAGAAACTGATGCCTTATAAGAGAATGGTTGATGATCTCAAAAAGTATTTTACGTTTGTATCATTCCAGTAGATTCCTAGATCAACAAATAGAGTAGCGCATGCTATGGCCACCTTGGTGTCTATACCTGAGTTACAGGAATCTAATTTTCACTTTGAATTCATGGTGGAAGAGTTACATTACCCTGCCTATGATTTTCCTGAGTCCCACATAGTCTGTTCTATTATTGGACATGACTCATCTCAATATAACCACATTTACTCTTATCTGCGTGACCAAATTATTCCAAAAAATCTTACCCGTATTGAGAAAAGGAACTTAACCTGAAATGCTTCATGGTATGTCATCATTGCTAACGATTTGTTTAGGAGAAGTTTGGAGGGTACATTTCTTAGGTGTCTAGAAACTAAAGAGTCTAAACATGCATTATCGAAAGTCCATGAAGGTATTTGTGGAACTCATTCGAATGATCTTACTTTATCTCAAAAACTACTAAGGGCTGGGTACTACTGGCTAGACATGGAGAAGGACACTATAAAGTTTTCTAAAACTTGTGAAAAATGTCAGCTACATGGAAATCTCATACATGCTCCAAAAAGGGATCTCATACCCTTCATCACACATTGGCCTTTCCAGCAATGGGCCTTTGATCTCATTGTTCAAATCTATCATGCATCATCCAACGGACACAAGTTTATCATAACTGCCACTGAGTACTTCACTAAGTGCTTAGAAGTAGTTCTGCTCATCAAAGCAACTGGTAAACAAGTAGCTCTGTTCATTCTAAACCATATCATTTGCAGGTATGGGATACCTTCATCCATCATGACTGACAATGGAGGATAATTAAAGAATAAAGATCTGGATGAGCTCTGTGAGAAATTCAAAATTAGACAACACTGGTCATCTATATATTACCCTCAAGGTAATGGACAAGCTGAGGCATCTGACAAAAACCTATTGAATATCTTACACAAAACAGTAAACAAATCTAAGAAGGATTGGCACCTGCAGCTCAATCCTGTATTATGGGCTTATAGAACAAGTATCAGAACACCTACTAGGGCTACACCTTTTTCTTTGGTGTATGGGTCCGAAGCAGTAATACCTATTGAAGTAGAAATAACATCTCTAAGAGTTTCTTTGCAAGGTCTTATTACTGATGAAGACTATAGCATATCTAGATTGCAAGAACTTAAATCGCTGGATGAACGTCGACAAGTGGCATTTGATCATCTTAGAGTGTATCAAAAGAGAATGTCTAGAGGATATAACAAGAAGGTTCGACAGAGAAAATTTTAGGTTGGTGACCTAGTTTTGAGAGAAAATCCTAAAAATCAACAATTTTGAGACAACAAAGGGAAGTTTGAACCCAACTGGCTGGGTCCCTACATCGTTGCTGTAGTATTTGGCTATGGTGCCTATCAACTCTCAACATCGGAAGGAGAATAGCTCCATGAACCGATTAACACCATCCATTTGAAGAAATTCTTCACTTAGCATTCTCTACTTGAGTAACCTGTACAGCTGAAAATGTCCTGAAAAAATAAATATAAAAATCATAAAAAAGTCCTAAAAAAAAAAAAAAAAAGGGAAAAAGAAAAAAATGCCCTGGTGAAAACCTGGTAAACAGGCAGATTGGTAAAAAAAAAAAATGAATCTCTACCAAGTATGTGAAAACCTGGTAAGCATGCGCCTCTTGTACTCAACGCTCCATCTATCAATGCAATGTTGGCATTTCCCGCTTTCATGTATCTTTATTATCGCTTGTACATATTTCAGTCACATTTCTAACATCTTGATTCATTGGAACCCCCATGGCTTGAAACTGATCAATGTCCTAGTCTTAGGTTAATTGACAGAGCACATTATATGTGCTAAGCAGTATCAACCAAGTCTTCTTTCCATCAGTGAAACCTGGTCCTCCACTCTGAGTCAGTTACCTGTCTCCTAACTACTGAAGAGTTTTTATCACCGAGTACACAAGCAAAACAAGAAAATTGAAAAAAATCACTAAACAGTTTGAGCTATGAATGAAAATTTACTTTGTATGTTGTCTTTAATATTGATTTTCGATTATTATCCCTCTGAGTAACTCAAGGAAGTCTATCTTGAATAAGAGGAGAAAGGATTGGGGGCATAATATTTTCTTTGTTTTCTACTTGTAGGAATGATTCTGATGATCTGGAAACATCTAATAAGCAGGGTGTTTGTGATAAGAGCCTTCACAGTAAGGTGAAATCGCCAACCTCGACTCTACTTATTTGTATGCTACAGGGAGGTTTCCATCATTTCTTTGTTTGTTTTGAGGGAATTTCTTTATCATGCAATCCGTGTCCATGCAAAACCTATCCAAGGATATGAACGAAAAAAGGGTCCTTGCGAACAAGATAATTAATATTGCACATGAAAAGAAAGGAACTCTAATCTGCCTGTTATGTTTGTTATGCTTAGTGATGAAACTTAAGCATTTTAAATCTAGTGACTAGGTTTAGGTTGCATTTCATTTTGCATCTCATTTTGCATTTCATTCTGTATTTTGTCAATTTAGAGTGATTTCGGTATGGTAATAATCTCTTTATCTTTTGAATGAGAGTTGGATGCATCATCATTTCTTAGCTAAGTGGTCTCTTTTTCATCATTTCTCCAATCGAGTACTTGTGTATTGAGATGTTAGCTGCATACATAAGCATCTTATATATATTCATACATTTCATTATCACTCATTTGCATTCATCTTATTACATAAAAAGAAAGAAAAAAATATATTTGCATTATTCATTTCTCATTTTCATCATTTATTTGCATATGAAAAGAAATAAAAACAAACATTCATATTCATCTGCATTACATACATCCATGCTAAATAAAAAATGAATACATATAGAATAAAGCATATAGAAGACATCTCATAATTGATCGACACAAGTACCATGAAGTCTAATCAGATCTCGTATATATATAATCATCAAGTCTGAGGGTACAAAATAATGTCAACTGACATAAACAAACTCCCATCAGAGCAAAAATCATAAGGGATACAAAAAATGGGTGTGTCTACAAAAAATATCCGAGCTACAAAAAGAAAATCTAGCTCTTAGCCTCTCCCTCATTACTGGGTGGAGGAGGTGGAGCCTGCTGATCGAGATCCTGACAAGGTGCCCGAGCTCCCTCAAATCAAGCCATATATTGTGAATATGGTACAACCTACTGCGCTACTGGAACAACTACACTGTAAGCCGCAACATAATAGGCTTACTGACTCTTCTGATGGAGGACCTCCTGCTGAAAAGTCTCTCTCTCTAGCCTCATCACTGCAACCTGACAATCTCTCTCCACTCTAAGATCCACTAGCTATCGGTCTCACTCCGCCAGCTGAGTTTGTGCCACTATCAACTGTGACTGTAACCTTGCTAGGCATGCTCTCATCGACCTCACTGTGTCGGCCTCCTCATCCCTTGTAGGCTCTCCACCTCCATCTCTGCCTCCAGATCCTCCTACTCGTCTCTCCTCTATCAGACCTGTCTCAGTGCTACTCTCTCCTCCTCTCCTCCACCCTCTAACAATCTCACTCCACCAAGTCTCACTCCAACCATACCTAGGGATCCACCCTCTCCTCTCTGTTGTGTACCACCAGCTGGTACCCTGCTGCTACTAGCACCAGGATCACCACCAACCCACCTTGGAGCCTTGACTCTCTATCCCTGTCCCTTTTCCTGCATGGGGGCATCATCCTCTATCTCCTCTATGCGAGGTACCTACTCAGCTAGATCCATAAATCTAGGGAATGGATGTTGCTGGAACCAATCCCTATACTGGGGCATTACATCCACATATGCAATATCATCCATATAGTCCCATCTGAGATGTTGTAATCTAGTCAGCTCATGCATACTCAAGGCATAAGATAGTCTTAGTGTCCATCCCTGCCTCTCCTCATCTGCATAACGCATGTATGCAGTGTACTCCTACGAGATCCCCTGAGGTCTACCATACTGCCTCATCACTCGGGAAACAATGAATCGCTCGACTATTGTCTGTGATCCACCGATGAGTGGGCAAGTCATGAACAAATCCATGCGAACAACCCTCCAATCATTCCATGACTTTAGACCCCTGTACAATCTCCATGTCACAGCTATCAAATCATCCAACTTCCATCTCCAAAAATCTATCTTTCCCAGATGGGGCTGAGTAACATATCCTGAATATCTATATACAATGGGCTGACCAGGATCTCTACCATCATTTACAATCGGCCTGCAAACTAGGGTGCTCCCAAGCCCATACTTGTAATATCAAAACTCCTGCAGCCATACTCTTCCCCTCCTAGAAGATGATCTCATGCATCTCACGATACATATGTGCTAATATACAAGAGCCCCAACCTAATCTTTGAGGGGTCTTAATAAGCCTCTCCAACATCCTGCTCCATCCACACAAAAAACCCTACTATTCCCTATTCGACATCAGAAAACAACAAATAAAACCTGCCAAGATGCAAGCAAGTAGAAAGTCCTCACTGTACCTGGTCATCATCACGTCCCAACTGATAGAACATGTCAAAATGTCAGGATCTCTGGAAACATGTCTAAAAGCGAGTAACCCAGGAAGCTACGCTGCATCATAATCAACCTTCCCTCCAACAAAAGGGATACAAAGAATCCTATAAACATCCTTGGGAGTGATGGTCATCTCCCCAATTGGAAAGTGGAATGTGTTATGCTTAGAATGGAATCTCTCTACAAGAGCAGTAAACATTCCGTGATTCACACAGATATCAGGTAAATCAAGAAGGTGGGTAAATCCACACAAATTAATATGTGCCTGATCAACCTCTGACAACTGATGCACTAATGTCATTGTCGGTGGATAGACACATCTGAAAAGAACATGAGGCAATTGAACCTACAAAAATCAAACAACAACCATCAGGAAACATTTCAAATTAGCCTATAAGAGAAGCAAAATATCACGCAAATCCAACTACATCAACTGCAAAATCAAAATTTCAAGTTTACACCTTAAAAAATGCTCACTATTTTCCAAACAACAAAACATCATAGGAGCAGAAGTTCATACGAGTAGGGAATAGGTCTAGTATGAAAAAAGACTCCCATACGACAAAAGACTAGCCTTAGGACAATATAAGGGGCTCTTTTGAATGTTATCATACGACACAAGGGTAGGCCTAGAATGACAAAACTAGTGGGCTAAAATGAAAAAATAGACTTCATTAGTTTGTCATATGAGATAGGATCCTGTCTCGCATGACAAAACAAAAAAACTAGACTTAAACGTGCAAAAAATTAAAAATTTCAACAAAAAAATTCAAAATTGGAATTAATAATAGGCTTAAGATTGATCAATTACCGCTAGCTCATAGTTCTAAGGTCAATTATGTCATCTCTGGTGCTCAAATCAATGCATATGAGTGGGAACCACCATTTTTCTTCACAGAAGGATTTTTGAATTTTCAAACTTGGAGGGTTAAAATGAATTGACAATGACACTTTTACCCCATATATAGCCAAAACCCTAAATTTTCAACTTGCTTTGATGAACATGAAAATTGTACCCTTAGCTAATTTGCCTATTCTGATTCCATTTTCGGGATCAAAATCAAAATACGAGATCATTTTCCTAGTCAATTTCATAATCTGGACCACTTAGCACTTTTTCATCAGATGCTCATTCTCGCTTCAACTTTACGCTCAATTTCTCATCAATCAACGCTGAATCTTAATTTCAATTCTACATATCACTTTTCACTCAATTTCTCATCAATCAATGTTGAATCTACAAAAATTCCTTTGAATCAATTTGTACTCAAATAATTATCATCGCCAATAATTGCCTAAAATCTTGTACTCTCGCTATCTTTCGATTTCGCTCCCGAGGGGGCATACTCATGACCTCATGACCTCACATCTTAAAAGTCGATATTTTTTTTTCAACTAAAGAAAATCAAATTCTTATTGCTAAGGGGTATCTCAGCTTCATCACTTCATATCAAGTTGAGATCTCTTGATCATCCGAATCGAATCAATCACTAGGGGCATATCAGTTTCATCGCTTCAAATCAAGCTGATATTTGTCTGCATTTGAATTAGTCTCTTAACATTAATCGGTTTCATCACTTTACATCAAGCTGATTATTCATTTAAACTCAATCAAAAGTTTAAAGAGTATCCTCGATCACACGTTCAATCTAAGCAAGTGTTCAGTTTCATCGCATCAAATCAAGCTAGACAGTTTATCTTCGCTCATCATGTCTTGATCCATCAAGTTCAAGATCGATTTTATCTTCGCTCTCTGTGTCTAGATCAATCAAGTTCTAGAACAGTAAGATCTGCTTCTTGACCAATCAAGTTCAAGTTCGGTATCTTTGCTCTCTATCATTCGTAGTTCAATCAAGTTCGGGATCAGTATCACTTTAATCAACTTTGTTCAGCTTCTTTGCTTCAAATCAAGCTAAACACCTCGCTTTTCTTCTGGTTTGTGATCAATCAAGTTCAGAACTGGCATCTCCTAGACATCAACTATTCTTTGAACCAACGCACTGCTCGCACATTAATTCAAAGAGGGGCAAATGTAATACCCTAAAATTGGTCATCTAAACCATGGGCCCCTAATCTTGACAACATCACCAAGGTCCTAACCAAAGGCAATTAAATCAATCTTGAGCATATTAATTAATTCTTTAATCATCAAATATTGCATGGCAAGTCAATTACTCAATATGAATTAAATATTTTTTTAATTAATTGAATCATTCCAAGAATATCATTTTTGATCAATTATCCTGTTTAATTTATTAAATATCCTGGCATATTTAATTAATTAATAAATTTGCCATTTAATCATGCAAAAAAGGAATTAATTTATTACAAAAGAGGAATTAATCTAAAAATAGAATAAAAGAATTGAATTGAGAGAGAAATCAAACTTGAGATATTATTTCTTTTTCTAAATTAAGAACTTGAAATTAGAAAAGCAATTAAATTGAATTATTCTCTAAAATTAGAACTCAAAGCTTTTGAGAAAAAAGAAGTTCAGTTGCATTAAAAAGACTCTTTTCTGGAGTAAATCAAAGAATTATCTAATTTTATCACAAGTGCATGGAATTAATTAATTCTCATTTCTAATGCAACTTGAACTTCTTATTTAAATGCATTTCAATTAAACTATAATTGGAATCTATCTCGAGGTTAACTGAACCTGATTTCTCAATTATTCAATTAATTCTAAATTGTGCTTTTTCTTGATCTCTCTTGCGAATTCTCTATAAATTCAGCCTTTAGCTCTCATTCAAATCACCCCAGAGATACTTGAGAAACACCTTGGAGATTATTATTATACTAATTTTGCTCTGGAGTCATTGAAGATCTTGTGCTTGCTTTTTTGAGATTATTTGCATCTTAATTTAGCTTTCTCCATATTTAGTTTATTCCATTATTGCTTGAATTATTCATCCATCTTGCATCCATATAGTTTAATATCATGCTCATATAGATTCAATCCTTTGTCTTGGTGTAGTCTAGTCAATGGTATTGCTTATAAAAGTCTGAGAGCAATCTTATACTCGCATCTTTTAGAAGGCAATTAGTAGCTTTGTTATGGTTTATTATTTATTGATTATTGATTTACTAACCATACATGTAATGACTTAATTGAAGTGTTGTGCCTGGAGCTATCAGACCTCTTTTCACTTTTTTACACACACAGGTACTACAGGGGATTATATCATGGAGCAGTACCTGCAGCACAATGAGAAACTTTGTACACTGAGAGTGTGCAATCTCACAAGACACAGAGTCAACGACCCACACAGAGCCAATAGATAGGTGGATCAATGGGTTTTAGGCCACCGAGAGGAGGGGAGGCAGGAGGTTCTGGAGGAGGTACAAAGGAGGGGGGTGGAGAGACAAGAGGGGAGAGCTAGCTCCATTTTGGCTTGTGTATCATCTTTTGACCCTTCGAGGTGATCATTGTATTATGACAGACATATTCATCCCTTTTGAGTTTATATATATATATGATTTTGTGATGATGGATGATGTGTGTACTTCATTATGATGGATTCTATTTATTTTCTTGTGATATAATGTATGGATGTAATTATGGATATGTCATGCTGATCTATTTGTGATGAAATGTGGATGCTTATGTATGTATGCCTATGATATGCTGCTGACATGTTTATGGATGTAGGATGAGTGATCATGGTTTTTGATGTGTATATATGCCGCATATGCAAATGTATGATGGATATGTAGATGTAAATGATTTATGATGAATGAGTAATTAGAGTAAGTGCAATCTATATGAGGAATGAATGTAATGTCATTTATACAGATATTGCAATGTGAATCACCAATGATATGTAAATGATGTGATCTAAATGAATGAGTAATGTAATGTAATCTACATGGATGAATTAATGTCATTTATTTATAAATGATGTATGTGATGAAATCTAAGTGCAACCTATGTGATAAATGTTTGTGAAAAATGACAATCTAAATGAGTAGTGTAATGAAATGAATAAGTAATGCAATATATATGAATAATTCCACCTATATTGATAAAATGAATGAATAATGGAAAGAGAGAATATGCTGATAATAATACAATGATCTTAGATAGAAAATAGATGAATATGGAATAGACTGAGAATGGGGTAAATTGAGGTCTCCATGGGATTATTAGATTAGGACTTTATGGAATGATGGTGAAAGTTGTGCACAAAAAATGTGGAGAGCCAACCTAGTTTGATATTGGCCTAGGGATGCCATGAGAAACCCAAGGCATGGACTGACTCACAATCAAACAGGAATTCCTTACACACAACTATGTAAGTTTTGAGAAACACTAATACAAAGTTGTGGGTACGTGCAAGGAAACCCTCAAACACACCGATACCTCTTGTACACAAGAGGGTAAGTGTTGATAAATACTAGTACCAGGTCACCGGTTTATACAAGAGAGATCCAAAATATGCCATGCTATGAAAATATGCCCTAGTATGCACCTATTGTAAACATACCTGGATATGGAAAATCCGGGTAGTTGTAAATAGATGCACTCGTAGGGAAAAAGATGAAAGTCTAAATGAAAAATCCAAGAAATCAAACAAGTCATTCACTCATGACCAACTGACACCTCTTGCCAAGAGTAGGATTAGGGTGGAGGATTAAGTTTCCAGGTGAGGGAAGGATTCATCCATAGGGCAAAGGATACATCAGACAAACTTTTTGGATTAGGCAAGTGATCATATGGCCTTGAAGATTAACTTGTGGACTTAGGACTGTTCTAAAGACTTCATGAAGCTCACACAGAGGCACACAAGCTCAATTGATGGGACATTACTTATTCATAATTTTGGTGAAGACTCATCATCATACACATGATTTATTCAGAGTTGGAAGGGGAGGAATGCTGCGATGGGTGGGTTGGATGAGAGGGTGATTGGAGCACTGACCTGATAGACAATGGATCCAGTTTATTTACCTTGGCATCTGCATGGAGGTTTTCACCAAGGTACTTGTCCATAGCACCACAAAGTGGTTTTCACTGATGGATGAATTGATTTTTTTTTTTTTGTGACACATGATGCCTATTTGCCAAGATCTTTTTCTTATTTTTATGTATTTTTCATGATTTTTTTTTTTTTTGACAATTTAATACTTTCTGAGGACTAGGCATAGAATCTTTTGAGGTGCATGATATTTATTGGATCATCCAAAGGATCACCTTCAGGAGTAGCCAATTGATAGGCCCCTGATCCATATTTTGTTGTGATTAAATATGGTCCAAGCCAATTAGGCTCAAACTTGCCTTTCTTTTCTCTTTCTTGAAGGTTTTTTCTGATTCTCCATGAGGACAAGATCACTGATTTGGAATTGCTGGTTTTTGACTTTCTTGTGATAACTCATGTGTAGATAGTTCTGATATACCCAGAGATGGTTCAAGGCCTTGAGGTACCTTTCATCTAACAATTCTAGCTCTTGTAGGCTGACAATTCTATATTCTTCATCTGGTAGGATATTTTACAGCAATACCCTTAGAGAGGGGAGCTCGATCTCAAGGGGGAGGATAACTTCGGAGCCAAAGACAAGGGAATAAGGGGTGGCACCTGTGGGTGTGCGGTAGGCCCACAAAGAAGGATGGAGTTGGAGGTGCCAATCCTGACCAGCTTGATTGACTGTCTTTTTAAGGATTTTGATTAGGGTTTTGTTAGAAGCCTCAGCTTGACCATTACCTTGGGGGTAATATGGGGTGGAGAAGCAATGTTGGATGTCAAATTTCTGGCAGAGTTCTTTGACATCCTTGTTTTTAAATTATCTGCCATTGTCTGTAATGATAACTTTTGGAATGCCATATCGATAGATCAAGTAGTTCAAGATGAATTTGGATATCTGCTTACCAGTGGTAAAAGTAAGAGGGATAGCCTCTACTGACTTGGTGAAATACTTAGTGGCAGTGATAATGAATTTATGCCTATTGGAGGATGAGGGGTGGATTTTCCCAATGAGATCGAGCCCCCACTATGAGAAGGGCCAGGGTGTAATGAACGACTGCAATTCTTGTGATGGTACATGAATCTTGTTGCCATGTTGCTAGCAAGTGATGCATTTCTTCACATAGTTATATGCATCTACTTCCATTTTAGGCCAATAATATCCTGTTCTTAAAATCATTTTAGCCAAGGTGATCCCACTTGAGTGTGCCCCACAGATGCCATCATGTACTTCATGTAATGCCCATTCCGCCTCTTGTTTATCTAAACACCTTAGGAGGGAACCATCAAAATGCCTTTTGAATAGGGTGTCTCCAAAGATGGTGTAATGAGCACATTGGAGAATGAAGGTTTGTTGTTGGGTTTTGGTAAGGTGTGGAGGAATGGTGTTGTCTTTTAGGAAAGCGAAGGTTTCTTGGTACTAGGGGGACTTGGGACCAATGAGTACACACACCATTTCAGACTTTGGTAGATTGTATGCTGGTATAAATAGTTGCTCGACCAAGAACTCATAGTTCTGACTATGTGCTAGCATCTGAAGGAGGGAGCCAATGGTGGCCATTGCATATGCAACCCTATTGTTTGTTCGTGGGACTTGATCAAACTTTATTTTTGTGAAGTGTTGCTTAAGATCTTCAACCATGCTATGATAGGGGAAGAGTTTGTCATATTTTGTTTGGTATTCGCCATTGACTTGTTTTATGACAAGTTGGGAATCACCATAGACTTGTAATTCCCTTATCTTCCACTGGATAGCCAAGCATAATCCTGTAATGAGTGCCTCATATTCTAGAATGTTGTTGGTACATGCAAAAGCTATCTTGTATGACTTTGGGATGAAATCTCCTTGAGGTGTGATTAGTAGTATTCCTACCCCTGATCCATTTTGGATGCAAGAGCCATCAAAGTATAATTGCCATGTGGAGGATGTGGTGATAGTCATAATGAATTCATTCGGTAATTCTATGAGAATAGGATGGTCACCTGGAAGTGGAGCGTTAGTGAGCTGATCTCCGATGACTTGTCCTTTGATTGCTTTTTTGTCTACATACTCAATGTCAAACTCGCTTAACAACATGACCCATTTAGCAGTTCGACCAGTGAGGGCAGCTTTTGATAAGAGATATTTAAGCGGGTCAATTTTAGCAATCAGTTTTGTTTTGTTGTTCAGCATATAGTGTCGGAGTTTCTGTGTGCTAAACACCAATGCCAGACATGCTCTTTCAATGGGGGTATAATTGACTTCATACCCAACTAGTGTCTGATTGATGTAGTAAATGGCATGTTCCTTCCCTTGATCATTTGTTTGTGCCAGCAATGCTCCCAATGCCACTGTGGTAGCACATATGTACAAAATAAGAGGTTTTCCAGGAGTAGGAGGCATAAGCACTAGAGGTGATGCCAAATACTCTTTTAGTTTTTCAAAGGCCTTTTGACACAAGCAGTCCCATTTGAATTTTGTGTCTTTGTGCAACAGGTGCGCAAATGGATGGCACTTATCTGCCAGTTGTGAAATAAAATGTGTAACATATTCAAGTTTCCCCTAGAGGCTGCCCAGCTATTTGAGAGTTTTCGGTGGAGACATTTCCATGATGGATTTTACCTTTGTAGGATCAACCTCGATGCCTCTGTGAGAAACATGAAACCTAGTAGTTCTCCCGATGTGACACTAAAAACACACTTCTTAGGATTCAGGAGCAATTTGTATTTTTCCAATCTTTCAAAGATCTACTTTAAGATAGGGATGTGTTCCTATCTTGTCTTTGATTTGCCTAGTAGATCGTCCACATAGTCCTCCATAATTTAATGCAAGAGGTCATGAAAAATCATCATCATGGCATGCTGATATGTGGATCCAGCATTTTTGAGGCGAAAAGGCATGACCTAGTAACAGAAAGTCCCCCATGGTGTTGTGAACCCAGTTTTATGTTGATCTTTGTCTGCAATCCTAATCTGATTATATCCAAAAAATCCATCCATAAGTGATAGCATCTCATGTCCTATTGTAAGGTCCACAATCATATCTATGTTGGGGAGTGGGAAATAATCTTTAGGACAAGCCTTGTTTAGATCTCGAAAATCAGTGCAGATGCGGATGCCCCCAGTAGGTTTTCTGACAAGTAATATGTTGGATACCCATTCAATGTAGTCTATTGGTTTGATGAATTTTGCGTCCAACATCTTTTGGAGTTCTGCCTTGACCATGCGTGCAATATGCGGATGCATTTTGTGCAACTTCTATTTTTTAGGTTTTGTGTCTAGGCGGATAGCGAGATTATGAACCACCAAGTCAGGATCTAAACCTGGCATATCGGCATAGGACCATGCGAAATTGATTTTTACCTCTGTAAGGAAATTGATGAAGTCTTGTTTCTCTTGTTCTGTGAGGAACTTGGCAATGAGCATATTTTTTGGAATGTCTTCGGTGCCCATGTTGATACTGTCAATTTCTTCTATTAGAAAATTTGACCTCTCTTGTGGAAGATAACCAATGGTAAGGAGGTCAATTCCCTCATCCTCAAGTTCCTTTTCTAGGTTTTCACTTTCAGATACACCCTTTGTTTTTGCTTTCTTCTCATCCAAAGGTGCCTCAGAGGGGTTTTCACCTAGGGAATCATGTTTTTTCCTTTGATTATCTTTTTTGTGGCTAAGGGCATTGACCTGACTACCAAAGTATCCTTTTTCATGTAGTTGAATACCATCTACTCTATTACAGTCTTCAAAAATTCACATAGTCAAGAGAGTAATGAGAGCATTATCATCAACACAGATATCTAAAGTGGATTTGTCTCATTGGCCCTAGTCTATGAGTTCAAGATGGACAAGATGTAGCTCATGTGAAATGGGAGAGGTTATGGGGGTGATGGCATTGACATGGGTGTCAAAGAAGATATTCTTTTCATAATCATAAGACATTTCATGGAACTCCTCTTCATTAGAGTTTTCGATATCCAAGGAAGGACTTGAAGGGGCACCAATGATAGTAATCTTAGGCATTGGGGTGTACCCCAAGCCTCTATTGTACTTGTAGGAGATAGGATTTATGGGTGTTTTTCTTCCTTTCTCCTCTGGTCCCAAGCCATGTCCTTTGTAACCCATTTTTTCAACTATAACTGATGCTTTTGGATACATTTTTAAGATATTTTTGCTAGATCTTCATCTTCTTCCCAGTATAGCCATGAAGAGACATCTGTGTTGAGGCTCTCCTCATCAAGTGGGCCCCATTGTTGGAAGATGGTATCTTTGCATTGTATGACCAGTTTCTGATCTTTCTTGAGCTCTTTTGGTTTGCCAAATGACTTAGGAGATAGGGGGAGGTTGCCTATTAATAAGACATCCTCCAATTTTTATTCTCCACAGCCATTATCCAAGATCTTGATTTGTGTGTCTGGTTGGGATGAGGTGGAGGCAACATTAGATGTGTTAGATGGAGGAGTTGGTGAGGGTCTATTTAGTGGGCAATGATATGGATGCTTCCCCTCTAAGAGCTTGCAATGTTGAAAAGGTTGTGGATTACCTTTGATACTGATCTCTCTTCTATTGAAGGGGAATTTGATGTATTTGTGATAAGTGGAGGGTATGGCTTGCAAGGAGTGAATCCATGGCTGACCGAGAAGGATGTTGTAGGGGACATCAAGATATAGTACTTGGCAAGGGGTTTCAATTGTGATAGGGCCCACTTGAAGAGGTAAGGTGATCATTCCATTTGAAACTCTTTCCACATCATCATATGCTTTTATTGTGATCCTTCCTGATGTGTCGACCAGGTCGTCAGAAAGTCCAAATTGTTTTATTAGATTGTATGTACAAAGATTGAGTCCAGATCCACCATCTATTAGGATACATTTGACCTTGTTCTTCTGGATAAGGGCTTCGATGTGCAAAGGTTTATTATGGTCTTCATCTGTAGGAACATCATTGGAAGTGAACACAAAGTGTTGTTGGACAGCAAGGTTTCCAATGAGAGCTTGGAATTGGGTAGCATTGATATTATCGGGAATGTGAGACTTAAGGAGGGCTTGTTCCAAAATTTCTTTATGGATAGAGGAAGTCTTGAGAAGTTCTAGAATGGAGATCTGTGCGGGGATCTTCCCGAGTTGGTCAAGGAGGTCATATCGGCGGGTGAAAGACATGGGTGGAGGGTTTGGTGGGGGAGGAGCTCCTTGGATGGTGACTTTACCTCAGCGCGTGGCTACATTGCAGTCATTCTAAGAGTAGGGGATGGAAGGTGTAGCGCCTTGAATGACTATCCTAGTAGGATTAGATTTGCTTTGGGAAGGAGGAGGATTTATTCCTTAGATAGTTATGACATTAGCATGATTGTCTGGGGGCTCAATGCGACCTACTAAAGAGTCAAAGCCAATTATGTGATTAGTGTAGTCATAGTTCATTGCGTTAGATGATGAGCCTTTTCCCTTATCATGTTTTGGGAAGGGTTCCTAGTACATTTTGATTTTGTCATTGTTATTACTAGGTTTTGCATTTGCTACTTCAATTTCACCCCTATCAATGAGATCTTGTATGTTGATTTTAAGCTTCATGCTTTTTTGTGTATCATGTCCTTTGATACGATGATACAATATTCATTATCATTATACCACCTAGGTTTGGTTTGATTGGGATCAAATGGGTGAGTGCTCGGGAAAACCACTATGCATGCTTGAACAAGCTTTTGAAACACCACTTCAATAGGCTCAACAAGAGGAGTGAAGTCTCTTGGAGTCCTATTATTGGATTGGGGTGGTCGCCCTTGGATTGAGACATTATTGTGAGGCTTTTGGGATTGATTTTGATTATTTTGATTGTTGAATTGATGATTAGTGGTGGTGGGTTTTGGAGGAGCGGCCACGGTCTGGACCCATTTTGCATTAGTTACACCGTCATTGACTACATTCTTGTTCTTGGACCAGAATTTTGGTTTATCGTTATGATAAGAGGAAGAATTTTGAGTTTATCTTTGGTAGTGTTTCAAGGTTCCTTCCTCTAACAAGACATGTTTGAGGACTAGGCCCTTATCAGTCAATTTTTGGAAAGATTTAATACATTGAGATGTCAGAGGTCTTGAAAGTTTGGGCACCAGGTTCTTTTGAAATAATTCAATTTGGTGTTGTTTTGGCATGTCCCATTGGAATTTATTGATGAGGTGTCACCATCTTTGCAAGAAGTTGGTGAAAGTCTCTCTGGGCCTTTGCTTTGTGTTACACAGGTCCATCATGGAAACATCATTAGCCATGTTATAGGCATAGTGAGCCACAGACTTTTCTGCCAAGTCTGGAAAGTAGATAATGGAACCTCACGGTAAGGATGAGAACCATGCCAGGGAATCTCCTATGAGACTCTTAAGGAAGAGCCTTCAAAGGTATAGGTCACTATAGGAGACTTCTTGGCATAGGATGTGAAATTCTCAGACATGGTCACGAGGGTCCCCTTTGCCTTCATACTTGGTGAATTCAGGGATCTCAAACCCTGGGGGGTAGGGTGCAACTGATATAGATAGGTCATAAAGACAAGGACAAAATTCCTCAAATGATTAAGGTTTCCTCTTATTAGTCCCTTCTTTCATGTCCTTGATGATGTTTTTCATGTCCTGAATTTCTTTAATGAGGTCTTGTTGTGGATTTTGGAAATGATGGATTGTGTTCGCCCATAGAATCAGATGAGTCATGGAAGGTGCACCATGAATAATATATTGATATGATGAGGAAGCAGGAATTTGAGGTGTGATGATCGATGTCATAGGGACTTGAGTGATAGTTGGTTGTGGCCCACAAATTGTTGTGACAGGATTAAGTGCGGCCTGGATGAGGTTAGCAACATTGTTGATAGGAAGTGAAGTTTGTGAATAGGAATATATGGTTGAGTAGAAGAACATGGTATAGAGGCATGTTGGAGAATAGATGAGATTGGATTTGATAGTGGTATAGATGGTAAGGAGGAAGAAGGTGGAATGGAGACCATGGGGGGAGGTTCTGCGGGTGTTATTGATTGAGTTTGAATGATTGGTAGGGCCTTAATTGATTGAGTTTGAATAACAGGTGCAACATTCTACGTCGGAGTGAGGTCTCCTTGTGGTTGTTGACCAAGGGTGGATTTATCAAAATTAAGTGGGAGTTGAGCTCCATTTTCAAGGAGGGTCTTTAGAAGCGCGGTAGGATTGTGTTGGATAAATTTCTCAATCATCTCTTGGTTATAAGAGTATGCTAGGAAAGTTTGCACTTCCGGAGAGAGTTCATCTTGGTCAACAATATTAGGATTTTGCGTTTGATTTTGAGTGCTAGGTAGCACACTTTGTGTAGGATCTTGTGTAGGATCTTCATATAGGACACTAATGTTTGACATACCATATTGTTAATTGGCCATCTTTTTCTTTTGAGATTGAGTTGTGACCATACAAGAATAACCTTAGAAAAGATTGGAGGAGGAAATTTTTGATGAGAGGACTTAGAGAGACTTTTGGATTTTTGGATTTGTCTTTGATGAAAAAGGATTTTGCTGATTGGTAGGGTCCTTGGATTAGAACTTAGATTGGATTAGGATTGACACCTTAGTCCTTGGATGCAAATCTTAGGTGGTAGATGAAACCACAAGCGAGGTAATGACCAAGTTGGGTAGAATTTAGACCTTGGAATGATGATTAAAAAGCCTTTCTTCCAATAAGGGTTGACTAATTACCCTAAGCAAAGAAAAGGCATAAGTTAATAGTCTTGATTGACTCAAAGGATAAGGAAAAGGTACTTGGAGAGGATTCTTCTTCAAGAACAAAAGCCAAGTGATTAAGGATGAGGTCTAATTAAAAATTCACAAGGCATGCAACCTTAATGTGAGGTTAAATTGGATTAGAAGATGATTTGATTTAGATTTTAAAAATTTATTTGATAATTGAAGGTGATTGATTTTGTGATTGATTGATGTGCTAAGTCCTTAGGAAAAGATTGGGGATGATTGATCGAAAAGGGATGATAGTGTCGATTAGAAGAAATTTGGTGACTAGGCTATCCTTGGCATGAACATGACTCAATAGATGATCGGTTTGTATGACAAGTTGTATGAAGGGACATGACCACCCTAATTTTGACGATAGTTGGTGTTGAAAGACAAACCTGAAACTTGATGGAGGGCACAAACTCTTAACTCATCACTAGCATCAAACTCATTGCTATGGCCATGAATGTAATTGTGGTAATGATGCAAGAATGTCCTATGTTTAAGCAAGAGTTTGTGGTTTGTATACCAAAATTTTTGATGTCTAATGAGTTGTGCTTGTGTGAGCTTCTTCTTCTTGATAGTTTGATGGATTGACTTCTTAGGATGCTTATACAACTTAGGTTTATGAAACATGAAACAGATGGAGTTTTGACTCAATTAGGACTTTGTGTGGATAGTGACTAGGATGTGACTTGGATGATTGTTCTCTTTTAGACAATTTTTTTTGCAAGGTGTTTGAGGATAATGATGTGTTTTTAGTCTACTCTTGGCAAGTAAGTATCAAGCAAAGAAAACACAATGATCAAATGAATTTTATCTCAAAGATACTCATGCTCATGTACAACATTCTTAAGGCTGGCAAGGACAATAGTCATTGGATCCCAATCAATTTCTCAGCTACGCTTACCCAAAGCGGTCACTTAGATGCTTGACCCCACTGGCTCCCCTCCACAACACTCACTTCTCCAGGGTAGCCAAGCATCAATTCCCATGAAAAATCCTCATGGTGAACTTTATGTCTCTACTAAGGGCCGTAAAAATATGGGTGGCTTTAGAGATCCAACCTCCTACACCAATGACTAGAAGGTTTTTGGCCACTATGCACAAGGTGTTTAATATGGCTTCTCATGAGGAGCTACACTTCACAGTTGCGCAAGCACAATTGAGGCCTATAGCCCAACGAAGCACCCAAAACTTAGTAGTCATGCAAGAGTGATTGAGATCTCTTGGATCCTACTAAGCACCCAATGTGAGAGTGAACTCTCATATAGCCCCAACCATTGACCCTTTCATCATTAATGACCTATTTATTATAGTGAGTTGGGAACCCCAGGTCCGGGTGTACTCACTTGGGTCGTTCCCCTCTTACCTTCTCAAAGAGAAAGTTGGGAGGGTAGGCCCACTAAAGGTAAGCATGCCACAAACACGAAAAACTTGGAGGGTTTGGATTTATGATCGTCTAGCTAGACGAGAGCATACTCTCCTACCTTTACGCTTTTCACAAAACACAAAAGACAATGGTTCATGTATCCTTTAATTAGATCTAGGTGCCTGGTTAAAAAAAAGACACAATATTTGGTTGGAACTCCTAGGCAACCTGCAAAAACAATTCGGATTAGTATTTTTTTGTGTTCCTTAGGTCTTGGACAACCGAAGAAGCTGCAACACGAAAAAAAAAGAAAAATCAGTAGTCACTAGCCTACAGAAATAGCGCACACGCTAAAATGCAGTCAGTTGCGCTGAAGCACCTGCACAGGCGCAAAAATGTCTGCTTACGCGCTGCAATTGGCAGAAACAAAATAAAAAAATATAAAATATAAAACAAACAAAAAATGTGATTTTATACCCGTCAGTCGCGTTGTTTTGGATCGGTCATGCTGAAATGCCTGTGCATGCGCTCAAGGGCTCTTGCTTGCATTGAAATGCCTGTGCCTACGTTGAAAGACTGAAAATAGAGAAAAAAGGGGTTAGCGGTTAAATTTTATAATTCAAATTTCAAAAACAAAATTTTTGAAGAGGGCGGGAATTTTTGAAAACAGTCATGCTGGTTCAGTTTCCGATGCGCTAAAATGTGTCCGCTCGTGCTAACGCGCCCACGCATGGATCGAAAAGATAAATAGAGAGTAATTTTTTTCTAAAAAAAAAGAAAGAGGATTTTTTTTGTTTGAGTTTTAAGTTTTGTCACGCTGGTGCACCTGCGCTCACGCTGATGTGCTTGCGCACATGCTGATGCGCTTGCACACGCGCAGAAGAGGTTTGTCTGTTGCATTGAACCCAAATCGCTCACACTGATTTACAGTCACTCATGCTGTTTTGATACCTGAGACTTGCAAACTCACAAAAAATTAAAAAAAAACATGTTTTAGGGACGTGGGTCCCATTGGGTGTGCCAGAATGGAGATGGGAAAATGAACCAAGGTGGATTGGATGGTTAGCATGCCAAAAAAACACTAAAATATATTAAAACATGAAGCATAAATCAAATCACATAAAAACATGAAGACAAATGCTTATACCTTGCAACCTTTACCTTATCCCTTGGATGGAGCTTGGATGAAGTCGAAGTGCGCCCAAATGCTTCCAACGTGATGTCAATTTGCTCCTAGATTGCTTGATGTGGTTGGCTCTCCAACATTGTGCACAAATGGATGTGGTGGATTTGAAGGATGAGATGGATAATATGGCTAAGTATGGATGAGGAGTAACTTTGGCATGATAAGGGTGCAAAGATGGTTTCCTAGGCACAAACTAGTAGCATGAACTTACTAAAATTGGAGATGAAATGTGAGGGGATGGAGTCCTCAATTTATAGGGAGAGAGGAGGAGAAATGAAGGGCTAGGTTTGACCCAAGATGGAGGGTCAGGATTCCTTGTGAGCCCACACAAGGCCCAAGAGGAGGTGTGGAGACCAAGAGATATACCTTAAAGGCATTTCTTGTCTCCACATTCCTCAAGGTTCATTGGGAAGACTTCCCAATGTGCCTTGAGAAGAGCAAGGGATAGGATATTTCTTGAGGGCTGGAAAGGAAGAATAAAAAATTCTTTAAAAGGGATGCTCATGGGGATTGGAGGAATAAGGAGGAATTAAAAATTCCTTAGAAGATGAGATGCCTAGAGGAATGTGATATTTTGAAAATCTCACATTCACCTAGGAAAAAAGCATTTAAGGAGAGTGGTTGGATGGAAGGGACAAGGAGTTGACTTTGTGGCTAATTATGATGATTAGCCACTAGCAACTCATTAGGAGGGAGATTAGAGGAAAGATTAGGTGGGATTAGGGTAGATAAGATTTGTAGGAGGATTTGACTAGGAGAGAGAATGAGTGGAGGGAATTAAAAATTAGAAGAATAATGCTAAGTGAGCTTAGGGAGTTTCTAGAAGAATTTACTAGGTTAATGATGGATTAGGAAAAGGTGATTTGTAGGAATCACTTAGGTTAACTAATTAATTGAAATTAATTAGTTAAGAGGAGGAATTTGAGGAGATTTAATATTGAGGATTTTTAGAAGAATAAAAGGGGATTGATTTATTCAACGGACTATAGTGACAATATTAATTACAATTAATTAATATTGAGGAGAATTAAAAATTGGTATAATTAATAAATTAATTATGTCAGGACCTTTAAAATAATTAAAATTATTATTTTTAAGTGTCTACAAGAAGAACTTGAGCAGATAGAGAAGAACAATACTTGGTCCTTGGTACCCAGACCAAAGAACAAGAATGTTATAGGAATAAAATGGGTTTTCAGGAATAAATTGAAAGAAGATGGAGTAGTAGTCAGAAATAAAGCCAGACTAGTATGTAAAGGATATGCACAAGAAGAAGGTGAAGACTATGGTGAGACATTTGCACCAGTTGCAAGATTGGAAGGAGTCAGGACTCTACTTGCATTTGAAGCATACAGAGGATTCAAAGTATATCAGATGGATGTGAAGTCAACATCCTAAATGGAATATTGGAAGAGGAAGTCTACATTGAACAACCAAATGGTTATGCTTTAACTGTAGAAAAGGACATGGTGTGCAAATTACATAGGGCATTATATGGACTGAAGCAAGCACCTAGAGCATGGTATGAAAGATTGAACTCTCACTTGGTGAAGATAGGTTTTCAGAGAACTAGTGAAGATAGTAACATATATCTCAAGTCAGAAGGAGACAAGATACTGGTAAGTGAGGTATTTGTTGATGATATCATTTTTGGAGGAAATGATGATATGTGCCATGACTTTGCTGATGAGATGAAAAATGAGTTTGAGATGTCATTGGTAGGTGAAATAAAATTCTTCATAGGTCTACAAATCCAACATATGAAGAATGGTATTTTCATCACACAGTCCAAATATGTGAAAGAAGTAATGAAGACTTTTGGAATGGGAGACCTATAAACCAGTTGGAAAACCAATGGTTATAGGCTGTAAATTGTCTAAGGAGGATGATTCTACATCAGTGGATGAAAAGGAGTATATGTCAATGATAGGTAAACTACATTATGTTGTCCATAGAAGACCAAACATTGCTCATGTAGTAGGATTGGTTGCCAGATTTTAGAAAATCCTAGAGGAGACACACATGGTAGCAACTAAAAGAATTTTTAGATATCTGAAAGGCACAATTGATTATGGATTATGGTATCCATATGCAGGTAACTTTGATTTGAAAGTCTATACAGATGCAAACTGGGTAGGTAATGTTGATGATAGGAAGAGTACAACCGAAGGAGCTTTCTTTCTTGGAGGAAGGCTAGTATCTTGGAGTAGCAAGAAACAAAGTTGTATATCACAATCAACTACAGAAGC
The DNA here is from genome assembly GCF_030272615.1 of Cryptomeria japonica. Classification (NCBI taxonomy): domain Eukaryota; kingdom Viridiplantae; phylum Streptophyta; class Pinopsida; order Cupressales; family Cupressaceae; genus Cryptomeria; species Cryptomeria japonica. The sequence goes on along the minus strand of NC_081411.1, from coordinate 472,831,875 downwards.
TGAATATGTTGCAACTTATATGAATTGTACACAAGCAATCTAGATGAATCACATTTTGGAAGGTTTCAAGTTGAAGATTTCAGAACCGGTAAGGATTTTCTATGATAACACTAGTGCAATAAATATTTCTAAGAACCCAGTGTTGCATGCTAGGACAAAGCATATTGAGTTGAAGTATCATTTCTTGAGAGAGAAAGTGAAAAGTAAAGATGTGTCACTGGAGCATGTATCTACTAAGGAACAACTAGCTGATATCTTTACTAAACCTTTACCTAAGGCTACTTTTGAGTATCTTAGAGGTAAGCTAGGGGTTGTACCCCTACATGAGGTCAATTAAGCAGATGTGGAAGACATCAGTCCCAAAGCTTATTGAAAATCTTGAAGCAGGATTGGTGTAGAGTGGAGCTATTCCATAGGGGGAGGAACAAGTTGTAGATCATTGTTGCATATTAGTGAAGCATGGCATGGTTAACCAATTGATATTAGTATTCACTTTAGCATTTCTATTAAAGGGTGAGAAGAACTGTATGATTGATGGGGAGAAGAATTGTATGATTGATAGATAGTTACCAGCTGAAGACATGGAGATATAGTTGAAGGAGAGTAGAAAAATGTAAACTAGGATTCCTATACCTATGTATGTGTTTACTCTCAATCATCACAATCAAAGGGTACTGATATTTGTATTGCCATCAATGCCAAAGGGGGATATTGTTGGAATTGCATGAAGATTGCATTGATGAAGTATGGTTTTGTCATTGATGTCAATAGTAACTGATAGTGATGTAGTAATGCAACTGGTAGTAAAGAAGTGAAGGAAACTGGTATTGGTATTTGAAGCAGAGTGATCAGCCGGTAACCATATCCAGTTGATATGTAGAACCCTAACCAATGGAGCTTGGTGCATCAGTTATGTTGATCTATGATCAAATGGTGATCAGAGATGGAGATGCCACACAAGCAAGATGTGTGTGATGAGTTTCAAAGTAGTTTTGGCACATGAAGATAAATATTTATCTTGGGAATGAGCAAATGCATAGCATGAAGTGATAACCACGTGATGAGTTACAAGATTCGATGTGCGATGATCTAGGAGTGGTTCAAGTTGTCCAAAACAATGTGTAGTTGATTGCTATGTAGTCTAACGGTCATGGTTGAACTGATATGTTTGCAATCTCGAAGAGAGTTGTAGGTTTTTTGATGTGTTACCGACCTATTGTATTTGTATTTAAGGTCGATGAATTGTTTGTAATTGTGTTGGCAATTTGGTTAAGTTTGGTAGTGTGATTGTTGCCAAACCAAAAGGAGTGTCTGCAGAATGTTTTGAAGGCAGATAGAAGCAGAAAAGGATATGAATAAGCAAGATAGTGCTATTACCAGATGAGCAAAGGCTCTTTTATTCTCTAACCATTACAACAGTTAAATCTCTTAATCGAGTAAGATTTAATAGGCCTGGTTCTGTCTGAATCCTCTAGCTAGGTGATCCCTTAGCTTGGATTTGAAATCCTCTACCAAGGTTACTCCTAATAGGGTATTGGCTTTAACAAGGTATTGTAGTCAATCCCTTAACCCGGTGGTCCCTAACCAGATCTGTTCTTAACATGACATTATTGTATAAGCTTCTAACAAGGCTTGGATCCTAATAGGGTGAACTTTAGAAGAGTTAAAAATACTTGTGGGTATTCATTCCCACCATGGTTTTCCCATTTGGGTTTCCATGTGAAAATCATTGTGTCAAGTGGTGAATGATTGTGTGGATATGTTTTGATATGGTTGTTATGATTAACTGGTAAATCCACTTAGATATGTTTAGAAGATTGGAAGTGATCTGAAATGATCTATTAGTGATTTTATTAAAGTGTTTTAATATTTCGGTTAAATGGTATGTGAGTTTCAAATCTCTTACATTGTATCTTTGATGTTTTGGTCAGTTGGTAAAGTTTGACAGTGCAGTTGCAGTTTTTGGTAAATTGTCTAAAGCAGTTTATCTTTGAAAGTAGTTTATTTGTTGGGATTAAGTTTGGTGAAATTTTAGTTTGTTTTCTATCTACTGACTCACCCCCCACTCTCAGTAGTTGACTAGATCCTTATTGATCATCATATTATCAGAGTAGTGATGCACAAGACTTTTAAAAGAAATGCTCAATTGAAGTTAGTGCATCACCCCTATTATAATAAAATCCAAATGATTTCTTGTACTTGTTATATTACAGAGTTATTGAATATTTTTCTTGCCAGTTATTGATGTTGTTTAATTGTATATTATATGTTGATTTAAATGACTCTTTTCCAGTGTTTAATTTTCTTCCAAAATTTCCCCCTTTCATCAGTTCCTTTCTAAAGAATTCAACTTTCAATCTTCAATGTGGTTGTTTTGTCGTTTACTTGATGTGTTTGTTCCTCTTAGTTATTGATAGATCCATTACAAGTAGGATGATTATAGTAGTGGGTAGGGTGGGAGTTATTGTATAGTTTTCTTGCACATTACTAATGTAATTAATTGAGCATTTATTTTGGTAGGTTTCGTTCTTTTTCAAACCAAGTAATAATTCTGTCTAATGTAACTTTAATCCATTGCCCAAGTATTCAGTTTTCAATCATTAATATGTGGCTTTTGTGGTCTGTTTTCTTGTTTTATCTATTCCAAATTCCAATGTCTCTTCTAAGTTTGCAATGAAAATGATCATGATGCCAAGAGTAGTTACCACTGTCAGCAAGAGGGCAACAAGGGGTTGTAAACATGTCAAATTGAAATATATGGAAATTTAAAAAGATTAATTATCCCTTAAAATAAATATTATAATTAGTAATTAATATAATCATTCTAACTAAATATAATATAGGGCATTTACATATTTCAATTATTTTAACGAAAAATACATGCACGCAAGTGCATAGCCCAGTTTAAGTGAGAAATGTGCATTATTTAATAGCTAGTGAATGCACGGGGAATGAAGAAGTTTTAAATTTTGACATGTTTTGGGATCAGGAATGTCTAAAATATTAGACTAGTACTTACCTTGAATCAATTTCTTTTTTCTCTACATAGGGAAGAGTTTGATTACCAGAGATGAATCTGTCACTGCAAACTTGATCTCCATGATTCATGGACTTTGTAACTTTGTTCAAGATTTTTTATTTCACCTATGGTTTTGATTCCAACAAGTGTTGATAAATAATTTTTGTTAGGTTGTTGTACATTAGCACAACACTCTTTAGTCATGCAGATGTTTCTAGAATGATAATGCGAAATTAAAATAGTTTAAGAGCATTAATTAAAACGTGTATTTGAATGATATTTCTATATGATTTAATGACTAGAATGAATGCTTTTAAATACAAAGCCACTAACTTCTCACACAAATTTGCATGCAACTGGAATTAGATTGAAAGGAAAGAGTGAGTTATTGAGACCCATTAAATGAAATGACATAGAAATACTCTATATCCATAAAATGGTTAGAGGCAGTGAACTAACCAATTCCACTTAAATCAATACTCGAGGAGTTTGTTTGATGCATTCCATGTGAGATTAGTTAGCTCTAGATAGGAAGGGTAAATGAGAGAGGTTATTTATATTTGAATTTTAAATTTTAATTAGGCTGGATAAGTTCATAATTATAAGGATGATCTTACAATTACCAATTAGTGTAACAATGGAGAATGTGCGCATGAGAATAAGTGAGCATAATAAGCAAGTGGATAGAGCAAATACATATGGATATGTGAACAAGAGAGATGAGATAATTTCTAAGTGCATAGAAAGATATTTAGCTAGATAACATAGTGTGGGGGACTTACCTTTGCAGAAGATTATGCCCTTCATCAATATTGCTATGTATCAAATCACTATCCTAAAAAAAAAGAAAACCAAATGTAAAATGACATGGGCATGCAAATTCATAATTACATTTTGCCCCCAATTTTGAGGTTCACCTATATCCTAGGTATGTGATACACTCAAACATGAATCCATAATGAATGTTTAACAAATCAAAGGATACCCCAATGGGGTCCATACAGAGTAATAGACCTAAGAAAGATAAGGTCATGTGTATTTATATTTTGTGTCTTATTTGTGAGATGAGTGTCTATAAGCATTGCAATCATATGCTCCATTTGTTCAAAGAAAATATATATAAAAAACACATGGTGAATTAAACCATTATAAAGGATACCACTTTGATATAACCTAAACTCACAAATTAAAATAATATCTTCATCTATGTGCATATAATTACCAAGAAAAAATGATTTCACATGTAGGGGATGCAACACTTGACCCATCATAATCATCATTAAATATATGATAAGGTGGTTGGTGTGTCATATTCCACACATCGCCCATCGTAGATGGGGACCCCTTGTTTTTTCTTTTTAGGATTTTGTCCTAGCTCTGCAATTTCGTAAATCCATCTTCTTTGAGAGTTTTTGAGTAAAAGTTTTTGAGAAGTCATCCCGAGCCAAGTAGAGAGTTCATGCTCAGAATAGTGTTTGAACGTTGTCAAAGTGCTTAGAAGGTATGAAGGATGAGGATCACAATTGATTTGAGTCATTTATGATAACTTTCTATTTTTAGGAATTTTGCTTTTGTTTTTGGCACTTTGGGCCCAATCTGGGAAGTAGCATTTTTGGCTTGCTTTTTGCTTTTTTTTTTTTTTTGCTTTTTTCGAAAGTGAGATTAGGGTTTTGTTCCTCAGGTCATATGATCCGTGCCCATGTTCTCAGAATTGAAAAATTATGTATATGATCAGTGCCCATGTTCTCAGAATTGAAAAATTATGTCTCTAAGTGTAAAAATCAAGGTGAACACCCTAATCTAGGATTTTGTTCCAGATGATCCCGTTATGAACATGGTAGATCCAAATTGAACATGATAGTTCAAATGAAGATAGTTTGAAAGGAATTAATGGCATGAAGGTTAAATTCTCCATTGCCTATGAGCTCTCCAACTCCACCCAAAGCATGTGAAATCATGGTGAACATAGCTTGAAGTTCACCAAAGCACATGGAGGAATGGTAGATGGAAGGTGAAGTCCACCCAAGAAGTTTGGAATGCCAAAGACCTATCAAGTCCACCTTGAATTGTTAACCTCCAATTCCACCTGGCTAAAGGAAATGGCACAAGAAACATCAAGTCCATCTTGGTTAATGAAGAGTAAACCTCACCCAAGAAAGGTAACATGTGTGCCAAGAGAGGTTAAAGTTCACCTTGTCCAAAGAAGCATGAAGTCTACCTAGATGGATGTCCAAAAAACATCCAAGTGCGCCAAGGAAGAAGTGGATAAGGTGGAAAGAAGAAGCTCAATTCTGCTAAGGTGAAAAGATGTCCAAACATGTATAAAGTCTACCTAGGAGAAGATTGCCAATGAAACTTTAAGTCCACCATTTCTAAGTAAATGATGTCTGCCTTGCCTAACATGAAGAGAAGTCTTCTTTGGAGGTAGAAAGCAATATCCAAGACCATTAAAACTCCACCCAAGGGGATAGAGGGTAAAAGCAAGACATAATTGAAAGAAAAACAAGAGGTTTGACATGTCAAAAGAAGCCAAATTCATCTTGGCTAGTGAGCTCTCAAGTCCACCCAAGTTGGAAGGTATTAAAATTAAATGGCAAGGAACAAGCAAAGTTCACCTTGGAATAAAGCTGTCCAAGTATACCCAAGGAAATGGCTAGCCATGCTTCAAGTCTGGCAAATGAAAAATAAAGCTAGTAAAGACAAACATGAAAGCAAGAATCCAAGTCCGCCTATCTTGGAAAAAAATGGATAAAAGAAAGGAATTTTGGTATACAAAGACTAAAGTTCATCAGGCATAAGGAGGAGATTAAAAGAAAAGCATTGTCCAAACAACCTTATGGATAGACATAGACAAAAGTCTACCCTGAGCCTCCAACCCCGCCATGCCAAAGAGGAGATGTCAAGACATTGTTAAAGTCTACCTTGGCCAAGAAAATTATACAAGATTTGGAAGTTGGTTAATTATCTTTCAAATCCACCTAGGAAGTATGTGAAGATGGAAAGGGGAAAACAAAGTTTGCTAGCCGACTTAAGACATGAAAAAAAAATAAATTCCAAGATAGATGGCACAAACAAACACAAGTTGGCAAGGCACTAGCCAAGTTCACCTAGGCATAAATGGAATATGTGAAGATGTCTGAACAAGTTAAAAATTCACCCATGACCTATGAGTAAAGACAATCGACTTACCATGGTCAAGAAAGAAAAATGGCTAGAAGAAAAACAAATTTGACAAAATAAGCATATGAAATCAAGGGTCAGTCAAACGAACGGGTTGGAATTTTTTTTTTTGACACATGAATATTTTCCAACACTTCGAATTAAAATAATTTCAACACAGAATTATTTTTGAAAATTCAAGAAAATTTTGGAACCTTGAGAGAAAATTCTAGAAGATTCCTATCTTTTTTATGCAAGGATGGATTCTTGAGAGAAAAATAAAACTTTCCATTTTGGAAGGATTTAAAACATTAAAACACAAAAGAATAAAAAAAAAACCAAAAAAAAACAAGAAAACCCAAAACTCCCAACTCTATATCTATTCAACCAGTCACTTTCAAATTTATTATTCAAGTTGGAAGGTTAGAGAGCATTTGAGAAGAAGTTTTCTCTCTCTCATATTTTGGTGAAAATTGATTTGGAAGAGGAATTTTTCAAGAAGTAAAATTTTCTAAGTGTTGGAAGTTAAAAACAAAGTGCTTTTTTTTCTGAGTTTAAGACAAAACTTTCAAAATTGAAGGTAGATTTCAGTCACAAGAGCAATTTCAAAGACCCAAAATCTGAATTTGACTGATTTTTCCCATCTTTCTGTGTTATTTCTGACAAATTTTTTGATTTCTTGGCAAAATATTCACTTTCAGTCTGTTTTTTCACTGATATTTAGATTTTTAAAAAGATGAAAGTTAAATTTGTGAGTTAAAGTGTCCAAAATCAGAATTAAAATTATGATTTTTTTTGATAATTTTCATGTGTTTTGTAGGTTAAATACCATGAAATGAGCTCCTTCCAAAAAAAATCAAGATGAAGTTCACCAACAAGGGATTGCAGCTGAAATCAGAGATCAAATCCAAGTGGAAGAATGTCACAGATACTGACCTTGGGCATGTGGATTTCAAAGACTTCAAAAAGAGAATGTATGGCCATGATGGATACCTCCCAACACCCATTGCTCATCGAATGATGAGGAATGTCATTGTCCAAGCAACTAGATTTCCACTAGATAAAGAATGTGTTGAGATGATGGTTGAATGTGCTATGCACTATGATGCATAAGAAAGAGCGATCATTGCACCTAATATAAGGGTATTACCTAATGTTTCAGAGAGACATTCGGGAAGTGTTTGGAATACCAAACTACAATAAACCCTCATATAAAACAAAAGAAGATAACCAAAAGATCTATAATGACCAGTCTGAACTCTGTAAGACAAATGCCAACAAGTCATGGTTAGAAAAGACAAGACCTCAAGGGAAAGTGCCAAAGAATCTGTTACATGGTAAATGTATTGAGCTGACATGTTGTATCACATCAAGAATCATTTGTAATTGATTTAAATGTAATATCTCTAGTGAGCCGACCTATTCATTTGATCTTAGGTTTTGTATATATGATTGTAAGATCTTATTGAAGATCGTGGTAATCATGAGTGAGTGCAGATATTGAAGAGCAAAAATAAGCAGATCCTTGTGCGAATCACACAGACATTATTTCAAGGTTGAAGGAAGGTTATGAAGGTGTTTTGACACTCATGTTCAGAGCTTAACCGACATTGAATCCAGCATTAGAGATGCTATTTTGAGCAATACATTATCATTGGATTTAACCATCCAATTGTGTAGTCAGTGTGACTCCTATTTTGTGATTGAAAAGTGAGCTCTAGGCAGTTGGCCTTTCTGCATGTGAAGACCCCATTTGTATACACATACTATCTATAGTAGTATCATCTTATTGTGGGTAAGGCTTCCCACCATGGTTTTTCCCTTACCCGATTTCCATGTCAAAATCTCTTTGTTATGTGTTGTGGATATTGTTTCTATTTTTGTTTCATGCATTAAGTTATACTGGTATTGCTATAACTGTTAAACAATTCTATCGACACTTAACTTTGGTTTACCGGTGTTAAGTTTAAGTTGGAATAATTTATATTTGGTTTATAAATTACTGAAAACTAGTTAACAACTGATTCACCCCCCCTCTCATTTTTCCTTCCTGGAACCTAACAAGAAGGCCTTAAATGAAGTCCATAACAACATTTGTGGCACTCATTCAAGTGGTCTTACCCTTTAAAAAAACTCATATGTCGGGGCTATTATTGGCCAACTATGGAACGGGATTCTTTTTAGATAGCTAAAACATGCAAACAATATCAGATCCATGGAAATTTAATTCATGCACTAGCATAAGAACTTCATGCTTTGGAAACATCTTGGCCTTTCTGCCAATGGGGTCTTGATCTAGTAGGAAAGATAAATCCTTCTTCATCCAATGGTCATAAATTCATCCTTGTGGCTACATAATATTTCACCAAATGGATTGCGACAGTACCTCTCATCAATATCACAGGAAAACAAATTGCCACATTTATCTTGAACTACATCATCTATCGCTATGGACTACCCTTGACCATTATCACTAATAATGGGTGATCATTCAAGAACCATGATGTACAAGAGCTATGTGAGAAATTCAAGATCCAACACAAATTTTCCACACCCTACTATCCCCAAGGGAATGGGCAAGCAAAAGCATCAAACAAAACTATTCTAAAAATCCTCAAAAAGACAGTGAATGATGCAGGCAGAGATTGGCATATTCAATTGAACCCTACTCTATGGGCCTACCATACTAGTATCCACACACCAATAGGTACCACACCTTTCTCTCTTTTCTATGGATCAGAAGAAATACTGTGAATAGAAGTAGAGATATCTTCTCTACGAGTATCATTCAAAGGCCTTATCCTAGATGAAGAACAACGAGTATCTAGATTGCAAGGGTTAGAATTGATCCATGAACAAAGACAAAATTCCTTTGATCATTTAAAGGTATATCAGCAAAAAATGTGTCTATAATCACAAGGTCAAACCATGAGCCTTTCAAGCTAGGGAACTAGTACTAAACAAAAATCCATGAAACCAGTTAGATCGAGAAAAGAAAGGGAAGTTTGAGCCAAATTGGTTAGGTCCATTTGTGGTCACAACAATATTTGGGTTAGGAGCATATCAGCTATCAACATAGGACAGGGATCAGCTTGAGGAACCCATCAATAGCATGCATCTGAAGAAGCTTTATGTTTGAAAAAGTAGAAAAATCCAAAAATAGTGAAAAAGAAGAAAATCCAAAAAAAGTAAAAAAATTAGAAAATACAAAAATAGTGAAAATAGCAAAAACAGAGAAGAAAAATCAAATATGAGAAAAAGTACAATAAAAACAAATGGTGAAAACTTGGCAACATGCACTAACTATCAGCTAGCTCTTCCATCTATTAGCTCATGCATCATTTTGCTTGCACTTAATTTCCATCAGTGTTGTTCATATCCATAATAAGGCCTTTGTACATATGTAGGCATCACGGGTGATTTCTCACCATGGTTTGGATAATTGGGTATATCATAATGAGTTTGTTTCTAGGCTTGGGGCAAAATCCTGCACTTAGCTAGGGGCAAAAATTTTTGATCATTTTGAGCTGAATCAAATAGGTAGAACAATAGTGAGGAAACTCTTGTCAAGTGAAAATTGAGACTCATTAAATGTTGAACACGAGATCAAATTGTCAACCATCAAACTATCACATGTCAGTCTAAGAACTGTAAAGCGGAAAAATCGAACCCTAGTCGTTCTCTCCTCCCCAACTCCAAGGAGAGAGAAGGGAGAGTCACTAGGGTTGATGGTTTTTACTTAGGAGGGACTTTACATTCAAAAGGGGGGTTGAAACCCACAAGATCCAATCCCACGCAATGCAAGATTGGATTCTATATGAGTTTCAAGGGTTAAGACATCAAGGATACCCTCTTTTGTAAAGAAATGTAGATAGAATGATTGAACTAGGAATGCATGTAAAGTAGGAAAGATTCGCTTATAAACAGAGATAGGGATATGGTATGAAGTTGCGGACCTGGAATTAGCAGTAAATTGTCAAGATGGTACTGTTCTGCAAATTTGAGCGAAAGTTGACAGGACGATGGCGCCCGGCATGCACACGGTCCTCCGAAAAATCCGTGAAACGAAGGGGGATTTGTTCGTCTCTGCACAAGGATTCTAGATCTTCAATTACAGCCGCGTACCTGCAACCTACACATAGAAAAGAGAGGATGATTGGGGGGTTAGGGATGAGGGGTCTGCCTTTAGGTCAAACCCCGGTTTTGGAATTAACCAAGAAATGAGAATGCTGTAAATGTAAATGTTTGTAATAAAAACAAGTACTGATACCTTGTTGTAAGAATGTTTGTATTCTTACATGCGAAGGTGTAATGTATGTAGTGTGTAATGTGTTGTAAGTGATCTCCTCTTCAATGGTTGAATCCTTGTCTTGAATGCAACACTTAGCCTTGAATGGAGACTTAGAATGCTCAATTGCTTGAAGGAATGCTTGAATGCTTGAATGCTTGAATGTTTGAATATCGCTTTCGCCTTTTTCATCTTACCAAAATGGGAGAGGAAATGTAGTTTATATACTTGTCAATTAGGGCTGATAGACTGATTTTCCTGACCTTAGGCCGACCAGGAAACATTATTTTCCAATTTGCAAACATAAAGACCCGAGACCCAAAAGAGACCGGGCCCAAAAAATAGGGCAAGGGACCAGGGAGCTGGGCGCCATGGTCTTGGGGGACCAGGGCACTGGGCGCCCTAGTCTAGAAGGACTAGGGCACTGGGCACCATGGTCCCACCTCCAGGGATAGTAGGGTGCAAGGAGGATCAGGCCAGGGTGCTGAAAAATGCAGTTTTTGATATCATGAACAAGTTTCAGGGTCTCCATTCAGGTTCCGTGTTGCATCGCCATCGTGAAGACCCAAATGTAGTCAAAATTGCAAGTGTCGCAACTTTAGGACACTACAAGAACATCACACACTTTTCAATGGATGATATCTTTTGGATAATGCTTTTAACACTCTGGTTCAACTTTTATATCTTGATTTTTGCTATCATGATTTCTGAGTGACTCTAGGATGTTTTTGACTAGAGGAATAAGGAAGGAACATGATATTTTTCTTGTCTACTGTCTATAAATTAATCATTAATATGTGCAAATTTGTCTCAGGGCATGATCATCGAAGTATCATTGAATACATTTCCGATTTGCATATAGAAATGGTTAATACTGCCTGTTTTACACAAGCAACACTCGGGTCATCTTGGTTCAATTATACCTCAATGCTTGTGCTAACTTGCAATATCAAAATCTAGGTAAGTAGTGCTCAGGTCATTATGGTTCAATTATACCATCGATGTTTGCACTCACTTCCCACATTTTAAAAAGCTCAATGATGACACAATGCAATAACCCATTGACTAGTCCGATCACAGTATATTTCATTTGCATTTGCATTTAGCTTGCATTTCATTCTTGCATAGGATCACAAAATCTCATCTTATTCAAGGTCAAATCTATCATAGGAATCATCAATGTATCATCATAGGTGTTTACACAATCAGAATGATGACTCATCTCTCTCTCGATATTGTCAACCTAGTACAAATCTTATGCTACCCCCTCAAATGAACCCACATCAACATATCTGAATCTTCCTGCAACATGATATCAACAAAGTGACAATTCTTTATCCAATCAATCTTATCAATTCTATCAATCGATCTCATCTGATCTATTCTATCATATCTTATACAAGATATATCTTTCCTATAACTAGACATTCTGATCAAGTCTTATACATGATATATCACTCCTAAAACCAGACGCTTTGATCATCTTTGTCTTAAACAAGAGGTGTCATTCCTAAAACCAGACTAAATCTCAATCTTATCAATCTAATCAATCTTATAAATATAGTCAAGATTTCTCAATCATCACATCTAGAACCATTTCATAGTGATTGAAGAACTCACACTTTCATCAACCACAGTTGCAGGAATCATCCAATAATCTATCGAGAAATCAATTTCGCAAAGATCCAAAAACTTCAAAGGTCAATTATGTCAATTGATCTCCCGAGGGGGCACCATCGTATCACAATTTATCAATCAATGTCTGGGGCATCCTATTGAACCAATATCATCATCAAAATGAGATTATTCTTTGAATCAATGCATCATCACACCTTGCTTAAAAGAGGGGCAAAATGTATACACCTAAAAATGGTCTAAAGATAATTAATTAAATAAGCAATTATTTAATTAATCCCCCTTCCCAATTTAATTGAATTCATTAGAAATTTGATTAAATTCTCCCATTCATCTACTTATTAATAAATCTAAGGATTTATTTAATAGGTTCATTTCAACATTCCCCTTTTGATTCATTCCTTCTGATCCTCTAATTAATTAAAACAAATAAATTTATGAGTTGTTGAAAGTTAGTTAGCCTTTTCCTATTATTTAAATTTTTAAATTCAAATTACCCACATGCCTCCTAACTTCTAACCACTTCCTAACCATCCTCTAACCTAATCCATTCCACCTAATCTTGGATTTAACTAACCCTTTCCTATCTTGCACATCCTAACCTCCTTATCCCAACCTCCTATGGTGTGGATATCCTCCCCTTGAGACACATGGCACGTATGCCACATGTCTCCTCCCTTGGACACTTGCCCTCTTATGAGCAAGTATCCTTGACACTTGTCACCACAGAGATGACAAGTGTCCCTCCCTCCAACCTCTTCTCCAACCTCCTCCAATTTCACCCTTGATATCTTCAGACTCAATCTTGACCGTTGATTCCTGCCACCTCACCCCTGGCCTTGGAAATCCTATATATATACCCCATTTTGGAGCACAAAGGATCCCATCTCATATCAGTTTAGACATTGTTACTATAGGCATATCCTTTTTAGCATATCATTTAAGCATTGTTATTATAAGAAATTGCATCTTAGATCTAGCTTAATTTGATCATATTCTAGCATTATTATTGAATCATGTAGCTTAATCAATCTCTTTTCTAGCTTAATTACATCATCATCATCATAGCTTAATCATGCATATCATTAGATTAATTATCCTCTTGGATCAATATAGCATAATCAATCTCATCTAGCTTGCATATCATACCATTTCAAATCCTCCATCTAGGTGTAGTCAAGTCACTGGGATTGCTTATCCAGATCTGAGAGCAAATCCACACTTGTATCTCTTAGGAGGTGATAGGTCACTTTGTCATGGTTTATCTTTTGTTTTCTTTTAATTTGCTAACCATGCTTGTAATGATCTATTGAGTGTTTATGTTGTAGCTGTAGGTACCCTACTTCACACACATGACATCAAGATATCAAAGTGATCCTAGAGAGAATAATGAGAGTACGGTGAAAAGGATTTTCAGGTATTTGCAAGGAACAACTGAATATGGTTTGTGGTATCCTAAAAATGATGATTTTACACTATGTGCATATACAGATGCAGATTGGGCTGGAGATGTTGATGACCAGAAGAGAACATCTGGTGGAGATTTCTTTCTTGGAAAGAAACTTATTTCGTAGATCAACAAGAAGTGGTCATGTACCTCTTTATCTACTACTGAAGCTAAGTATGTTGTTGCTTCTACTAACTATACACAAGTTCTATGGATGAAGCAAATGTTGAAGGATATAAGGGTGGACTGTAATGAACCACTAGTAATTCACCATGATAACTTAGCTGCTATTGACATATCAAAGAATCCGATATTTCATTCTAAGACAAAACACATATCTATCAAGTACAAATTTTTGAAGGAGAAAGTGGAAGCAAATGGAGCCAGACTAGTTTATGTGAACACTAAAGAGTAGATTGCAGATATTTTCACTAAACCTTTGCCTAAGGAATCATTTGGGTACTTCAGAGACAGATTGGGGGTTTCTGCCCCTCCGGTAGAGACTTGAGTGATGTTGATTGGCATCAATCTGGTATGCATTTACAAAGACACTATTCATTCTAGATTGATGTGTTAGTGCTACTACTCAGGGGGAGTAGTCAGCTGTGTGGTTCAATGGATTTATGATTTTTCTTTGATATTCATGTTAGATTTTTGGCATTGATGTCGAAGGGGGAGAGATATATGTGAAAAATAGAGCTTAACAGAAAAATCATTCATAGGGGGAGTTTGTTAACTTCATTGTAATATCATCTTATGGGAGATTGTTGGTTGTCTTCCTTTGGGGAGACTTGTTTGGCATTTCTTGGCACTTGGATATTTTTCACATCTAGTGTTGCCATCAATGCCAAAGGGGGAGATTGTTGGTAAATTAGAGGAGTTGATTATGTGTTGCATTGATGTTTTGTCATTGATGGCAACACCGACTGTTTAGTGTTGGAATCCAAGAACACTGAGAGGGGGGGTGAATCAATGTTCTACCAGAATGTTCAATTTTAATCTTATTAAAACATGCATTCACCAATTGGTAAACTGATACATATAAGATTGAAAGAAGTAAAGCAATCAATAAGCCAATAGCACAAATTAATACCATAACACAAATAATTATACATGGAAAACCTCAAAGAGGAAAAAGCATGGTGGGATTTGTAACCCACAATATCAATCCACTAGTCATATGAAAAGATATTACAAAATATAGGGGCCTACACTTGCAGGAAGGATTACAACCTAGAGCACACTGCTCATCACAAAAGAGTCTCACTAACTACAGTCACTCTGAATAAAAATAAATAAAACTGAACTCATATAATGCATCTGCTATGCCTGATAGAGTTCTGATTCAAGCTCTGTTTGTTTTGGTTTTGATACCCTAAATCCTTACCAGAATAACCTCTTACATAGTCAATATTCCTCACATTACAAATATCACTCTCATATATCTCATAACCTCACATATCTCTCATATCACAAAATGATCTAATCAATTGACCTATATACCTTTATAATCCTTCATGCCTTATGTCGACCTACATAGATAATTACAAAATGAATATACATCTCGGCTTACATAGATAATTAGAAAATGAATATACATGCCGACTCAATTACATACATACATAAATATCAAAATCAATTGCCGATTACCAGATCTACCAAAATGATATCGTCCTCTAATACCTGTAACCTGATGAAGTCATGTCGGCCTGCAATGCTAGTACCCATAGAATTCCTACTACCAGTGAAGATACCTATCGATGCCGATGTTGATGAAGTGTCTTCCGATAAACAACCAAACCAAAATATGAAAGCTAGAATATGTTGCCATGAATGAAGACATATTGAAACCAATCAAATGAGTGTCAATTTCCAACAATCTCCCCCTTTGGCATTGATGGCAATACTCATGTGAAAAATGATAATGGTTTCCATCTACCAGTTTTTACCTCAAATACTCCATACCTCCCAGTGTCAAGAATATATTTTTCAACTATACCTCCCCCTTTGACATCAATGCCCAAAAAATGCCAAAAATCGAGAGGAAGAATGAAAGACTGTACAAAGAATGTCCCAAAACACCTGACCGGAGCTGAATATATTTGAAATTTTTTGGATAGGCTTTGTCCAAAATTTCTAGATATGTTGGAAATTGACACTCATTGGATTCATTTTTTTTTCATTGATGGCAATACGATCTGATGGAAGTCACAAACCGACACTAGGAGGCATATACTGACAGATACAAGCATTAGAAGCATTCAAGCCTACACCGGCACCGACATCGGCATCAACACCGGCACCGACATCAATACTTCAAGGAAGCCGACATCAAGGAAGATTTATTTAGTAAATCATTTTGTAATTATTGTCGAGGCTAACATTGAATATATTTTGTAAATGCATTGTAAGACGACATAAGGCATATCATGTGTAATAGGTATATAAGTCAGTTTGCTAGGTCAATTTAAAATATGATGAGATGATGGAATAGAGATAGACATATATAGGTATAGTAGAACTGTGAGATGCAAAATATATGTATGGAGATCATTATTTCATGCAATGATCTATAGATAGCTTGGAAAACAATCTTGGAGGAGAAGTAATATTGGTAATAGTTCAAATTTGTGAACCGGTACAGAGTAGAACCATAACTGGAACTCTATCTGGCATAGCAGATGCACTCTTGAGTTCATTTTCAGTAATTTACTTTGGTAGAAAGCTTGTAGTCAGTGAGGCTCTTTAGTGATGAGCAGTATGCTGTAGGCAGTGTGCCTTCCTGCAAGTGCAGGCCCCTATTTTATGTAATATCTTTTCATATGGCCAATGAACTGATATTATGGGTCACAAATCCCACCATGGTTTTTCCTCATTGAGGTTCTCCACGCATAAATTCTATGTGTTATGGTGTTGATTTACGTGTATCGTTTATTTTCTTCTTGTTATATGCTTATTTGTTTACCGGTACATACATGCATGGTTTAGAAGGTTAAAAACTGTTGATTATGGTAGAACACTGATTCACCCCCCCTCTCAGTGTTCTTAGATACCAACAATTGGTATGAGAGCTTGGTACCTCGGAAGAAGTTTAATAACTTGAGGAAGATCCTGAAACATAAATCTTTGAACATGGCTATGGAGAAGCAACTTGAGATGGCTCTTGAGGATTATGATGTTGAAAGGATGAAGAACTTGAAATTGCAAGAAGAATTGAATTTTGCAAATGAATTCATTCTTATCCTGCAAGAAAGGTTATCATCTTCTCAAGCAAAGAGAAAAGAACTTTTGCAACAACTGGATGATGAGGAGAAGAATGCTCTTAAGGAACAATGTCAGAAACTAAGTCAAGCAAACATGCTCATGAAGAATGAAATGCAAGATCTGACCATGAAGTTATCAAAAGATATTGAGGACAAAAAGAAGAAGGAAGATAATCTTGTTATATCTCTGAAGAACAAGTTTGATGAATGTGGAAGATTGACTCATGAGAATAATCTGTTGAGGACCGATTTGGCATACTCTCGGAATAATGAACAAGAAATTGAAAGACAAGTAACTACTTTGAGAGATGATCTGACTACTACAAGTGAGTATAAAGAAAAGTTTAGGATCAGTGCTGCATAGTTGGATGACTTAATAAAAAGACAAAGACAGATTGATGATTCTAGAGGACTTGGATTTGTACAAGGTGAAAGCTCCGGTATTGCTAATGAAGATCAGACAACCGATATGCATAACTCATCAAAACAAAGGAAACTGGTAAGGCAATCTAATGCTTATAAATTCAATGGTCGATGTTTTGTTTGCAATAAATTTGGGCATATGGCTAAACAATGTAGAAATAAGGCAAATCAAAACTACAATTATGTTCCCGGTTAATGCACAAACTGGAAAAAATATGGTCATAGATCAGAATATTGTAGAAAGAATGTTAAATATCATGCATATGGAAAGTTTGTAAATTTTGCTAATCATTGTAGGTCAAGAAATAATAATACCGAATATGTCAAAGCAATTCAGAAGAACAATGTTACATGCTATGCATGCAACAAAATAGGTCATATTGCTAAGTATTGTAGAAGCAAAACTCAATTGGTTAATAATAAGAAAGGAAAGCAAAAGGTAGATGAAATACACAAGACCAAACCAAGAGATGGGTTAAAAAGTATGAAGAACAAAGTGGAGATGGATCTATACTAGCAAATCCACTGATAGAATAGAGTATTCCTCCACTGGTAGGAAATTCCACTGGTAATTGAGGCATAAGCCTTAGGGGTTGGCAAAGTCACTGCTAAATTTTGTATATTAACCCAAAATAAATTTAAGGAGATCTGGAAAAGAGATCTGGAGAAATGTGTTCATCATCGGTGAAGGTTACCCCGACACATAACTGTGAAATCGACATCTATAAGGTTGTTGGTGAAGCACTAATTACAAAAAAGTTAGGGTTTTTATTCACTGATAAAAGAGGGTAAGTGAATTCATTTTCACTCATCAAGCATTCAAGCATTCAGAGTGAAGTTAAGGCGAATTAAGAGTGAGCAAAGCATTGAGAAAGGATTTCGAGCAATTATCTGAAATACTCAATCATCCACCAGCATTCACTCTCAGGTATTTCTGGACATGGCATCTAGATCTTTAGCACCTACTTTTATTGCAAATCCCACCATTGTCAAAGTCAAGGATAGGTTAAGGCTAGTCTTTAAGGAGGTTCCCGAAATTGCCAAGAAGGAAGACTCCGCGGGAGCATTTTCTAGGGTTCCTAACAGAGTATTGTATGTTGAAGATGTGAGGGCATACATTCACTACACTCTTGAGGATTTGGGCACTGAAGACATTAAAATCATGTATCAATCAGTGATACTGGGAGAAATCAGAATGATCAAACCAGAATTCAAGGCAATTGAGGATCTAGGGTTAATCGGTATTCTGTACATACCAAAATTCAAGGATGAGGTTATCAAATACGTTCTGAGCAGGGTTCACAATGAATTCATTTGGTTAGCCAGACCCTACATGATCATGAAAGAGGCAATTCAGGCTTTCACTGGCTTACCTAGGGTTGGACAAGAACTTGGTAAGAAAATTTCCAGCACAAAGGTCGAAAAACTCACTGATGCTACATCTGATAGCAGATCAATGAGGATAAGCACAATAACCAACATGGACATAAAGTTTGCAAGCATGATCATAGGATATAAGGTAACTCAATCCAACCGATTGAATTCTGTTGCAAGTTTATGCATTCATGCTGCATATTAGATGCTAAGGAATAATGTGAAGTATGACTTATGTGAATGGATGAGGAGTGAATTGATGCTAAACCTTACTAAGATCAAAGGAACCAAGAAAGACACCTTCAGATACATAAGCTTAATTGTTTGTTTAATACTTTACTTTCTGAATGAGCTACCCAGTTTAGGAAAGAAGCAATGGGCTCATGACATACCGGTAGGTATGCAGATCAAGATATCTATCACTAGTCTTGGTACCGACAGAGATTAGAAACTTTGGGGCTATTTTAACACTTTTCAAGAAAACATGATAAAAATGGAGAGAATTTAAAAGATTATTGTGGAGAATTATTCCACTAACATATGTTTCATGGTGAAAACTGATGAAACTCTCATGGAAGCAGTTGAACCCAGGCAAATCTGGATTACTAAGCTTGGATATGAGGTAGATGATAGTATTTTTGACCATTATGCAAAGATGTTGTTAGATGCCCCATAGATGATAAGACAAAACACTTTGGTACAGCAAGAGAGAAGGCTCTTGAAGTAAAAACAAGTTTTAAAAGGAAGATAAGAGAAAAGAAAATAGAGAAGATGTCTGCATATGTACAAGATGTGCTGCATAAGATAGACACTCATCTGGGCTCTAAATCTAAATAGGCAGTCAAATCGATAGAGGTTTCTACAAAAGAAGTGAAGAAGCCACAAGTTCACATTTCCCCTATCACTTCTGATTCTGATCTTGAGGATAATGAACCTCTAGCTTTCAGAAGGGTGCAAAGGAAGAATGTGGTAAAACCACCGGTAGAGCAACAGGTAGAACCTAGGAGGAGACTTATCAGAAAGGCAGCTCAACCTAGTGCACCTCCGCCATTGGTAAGGAAGCATATGCAGAAGAGGAAACCAATCACATCGACAACCACAAGAAAAAAGCAGAAGGGTGATGATACTGGAACTAGTAAGACAACAATGACTTGTGCTGAAATTATTGATGAAGCTACAAAAGATGGAATATTAAAGAATATATCAAAGTATTATGAAGATTTTGAAGAAAATGAGCAAAATGAGTTAGAAGAGGCTATTTTACTGTATATAGACATCTATAAGAAAGCCTTAGTTGAAATTTTGAAGGAAATACCTTTATCCCTGTATAATAAACTTGAGGCTAGAAGACTTGATGCTATAAGGAGGGATAGGGAAATCAAGGAGGTTGCACTTTTGGAACAATGTGGTGCTATAAATAATGAAGAGATGAAAAGATATATTGATACTGCTAATAGGACAATTTTCAGTAGTAAAAATTGGTAGATAAGCCTTATGATGGGAAGAGTAAATGAAGTGATAAATGAGACAAGTAAGGGATGGACAAAATTCTTTCTGAAAAACCCAGACTTTCTCACATCTCAAGAAGAATTTGCAAAGGCAAAATCCCCCACCATTCCTAACAAAGCAAAAGGAAAGGGTATTTTGGGCAGTTCGACTCTAGTTTTGGCACAACCACAACTGACAGTTAAAGAGAGTGTATAGTATGTACCGGCATAGACCAATTTTGAGCAAGAGAATTTACAAGGCACTGGAAATACTACGGATGATACTCCACTGACAGTAACTGATACAAGTGGCAAAGCCACGGTGCAATAGAGGTTGAGATGGACAAGGTAAAATCAACTGAGTCCATACCGGTAGGTAAGATTGATTCCTTGACAAGAGTTTTGGCAATTGACACTTCTCAGGTCGAGAAGAAATCAATCTCTAAGTTAAGTCCAACATAATTAATGATGAGGGCCACTCAAAAATTGCTAAAGGAAGGAAGTATAGACAAAGGGTTAATTGATCAATCGGTCTCTATACTACACAAAATAATGCTTGACTATCAGATTGAGGATGGAGCAAGCCCTTTTGGTAAGCTCAAGACTTTAATAGAGCACATATCAAATAATTTTGAATCTTTGAGATAGATTGTAGACCGACAGGCTTTGGACAGTTTCTCTGCAGCAAAAAGAGCAGCTTTTGATCAACTCATAGAAACTGGGAAGAAGAAAATAGAAGATAAGCTTATTCCTATTGAAATTTGTTTAAAAAAATGTACTAATATATACATAGTATGTTGTAATTTGGGAAATCTTACAGCTAATGTAGATAGCAGATTGAAAGAGTTATATGACAAAATGGCTAATATTGCTAACTCCTTTGATAGACTGACTGCACTAACTACATCTATTGATGGACAAATTTTGTCCTTGGAGAACCAATTTTTTGCTTTTGAGAAGGAGAAAGATAAAATTATAAGGAGAGCAATAAATTTAAGAGGATTAGTAAGCCCTAGACTTGATTCATTGGGTGTTCACAACAAAGAATGCATGGATATGCTAGCAAAACCCACACCGATAGATACCCAGGAGAAGGAATCACTTGCCCACTTACTCTGTGGACTTGCATCGACATCTAGTACTTTCAAATTAGGCTGGTGTTATCACTATTTAAAATTGGATATTCTTGTTCCATAATTGGCTAGAAGTCTGCAAAATGTGTCTAGTATGGCCTTGTTACCTCTGATTTTCTTAGGTCAGAAGAGGGTTTAAAGTTTTTTGAGTTTTAACCCTTCCTATGTTTGCAAAAAACCCTTATGTTCTATTTTCGAGTTACTTTTACCACTTAAGGAAGGGTCGGTCTATCATGAAAAGTGTCTCCCCCATTAGTTATTTCCCTAGGCGGTCCCTTAATATTTTAAATCTGTGCACCTTTACCTTTATCCTATTTTAATGTTTGTTAGGGCCCTTAATTATTGTGCAACTCATTGTTAATCTTGTAGTTGTCGTTGATTTGCTAGCTCGAGATGCACGTGAAATAAGTTCTACGAAACAGCGAAAGACTTGGCAGGTCCCAGAGGTGAGCAGTTTCTTTGGTTAAAGGATGATCGGTTTAGAAAAGATCAATGGCTCACGTTGATTCGCAGCCAAAAGATGCACATGTTCTACATATCACGAAGTAGCGAAAAGGTGGTGGGCCCGGGCGAGGTGGTCGTAGCAAGGGTAACCGACAAGCAAGTTCCTGAGATCCAACGAATATCGCTGCTTCGTGAAGATAAGTAACCTGAGTTTTAAGCTCTGTGAAATGGTGAAAGGAGCTGGTGGGCCCGAAGGACAAGCGGGTCATAAAGTTAAAGACCGATTAAGTATGATTTAATCAGACGGTTGTCATGGATTCATGGCCTAAAGTAAAGCAAAGATTAGTGATCGTGAAATGGCGAAAGATAGGTGGCAAGTCCGATGGTGCTTAACTGGTAGTCCAGTGGTAGGTCTGGGTGGCAATGACAAAGCAGTGACATGGCGCTCGAGGTGGTGGATTCTAATGAAAGTGCCTGTTCGATGAGACCTATAGACCGCTCGCCGAAGAAGAAATTCTAATGAAAGATTGAGACTAGACTGTTGAGGTGGTAGACACGAAGACATGGTAGGATAGATGGTTTGTTCCATGGAGTGTAAGGGTGACCTGTCAAGTGTGCGTGGCTTTGAAGGGTACAATGAGGGCCCACCTTGGATCAACCGATAGTTATATGGAGAATAGTGAAGTAAAACACATGGCGATTTCAGAATGGAACCTGATGGAACTTCTTGAGCAAATGGCCAACTACCATGTGGTGTTTGTTAACCAGTGATGAGATAAAGCAAGTGATCTTCTAGATAAAGGGCCCACTTGTAGGGTATCCAATGGTTGTCATTGTTTCGTGCCAAAGATGCCTACAACTTAGTCTCTGTGAAATGGTGAAAACCGCTAGCTGTCAAGGTAATGCACGGTTAGCTAGTAAGATTGACGGTCATTGTTAGAGATAAAGACCAGGCAGGTAAATCATGATCTAATGGTCAGTATTGCTTCATGAAGGAAAATTGCACAAGTTTTAAGGCCCACAAAATAGCGAAAAGAAGGTAGGGCCCGTCACTAACATAGAAAGACTGAATGGAATAAAAGCAACGCAAGTTCCCATGATCCAACGGTTATCATTGTTTCGCAAAAGAAAGGTGTGGAGGTTTTAAGCTTTGTGAAATAGCGAAACAACAAAACAAAGGAAATACTCAGAGAATTTATGATCCATTGGAACCCATTTTTGAATTCAATTTGTGAATTCAATTCTGAGGTGATGGCCGAAGCATGCAAGATTAATTTCTAAAATTCAATGCCAACTTGTCGTATTAGAGTCCACATCAACTTGAATGTTGGCATCATTTCAACAAAGTCTGTTGCAGAGCAATTGGTGTAGAGCGGTTTTTTTTTAGGCGAATAACAGGTTTTTGTGCTTTCTCTTGCTAATTCTGGTCTGAATTCGGCGATTGCTGTGTGAATTGTTTCATTAGAGGTCTGTGCATGTCTCAATTGATATAATTGCATTATCAAGATGGCACCAAGAAGGGAGTTGATAGGAAAAGTGAATTACTAGGAAAGGAACATTTGTGATGATTTTTTGGAACAGTTAACTATGTCAACCAATGTCGGGGCTAAAGCTAAAGAATTAGTACCAAAGAACCCTCATCTTAGAATTGGGGATGGCTTATATGATAAAGCTAATTGGTTAAGGGATCCAGAAATAGGGATGTCAGGTTTAGGATTGTTCAAAGTAGGTTTTGGTCAGAGACATTCCCTTGCCCCTTTAAATAGCATATGGGAATTGGATGTGGGGAAGCTTGTGGTCCCTGGTGTATTCATGGATGTATATTTGTTGACGCTGATTGCACAGAATTATGACCCTATAGCCAGATGTATCAGGAATGTGAAGGGATCAGCCCTGATTGAAATAAATGATGATGATTTCAGAAATGTATTTAATCTCAGTGAAACTTCAAATTTGTTAGAGCCTATTGATTTTGAGTCATTAGCCTAGGTCTATAATGCTCAAAGGGATCATCTTAGGAGTGGCCCATTGAAAGAGTTATTTGTTAAGATAGGAGGGTTAATAGTTGTAGGCCCCAGTACAATAGAACCTTTCTCCCTGAATCTGTTTACTCTAAGAGCTAAGGGTATGTATTGGGCACTGTGTCAGATTTTTGGAGAAGATGTTGAGAAAAACATGCCAACCCATTACATGCTGATGATTGCACAAATTCTAAACCCCTCTCTAGAAATAACATTTGATTATGCACCATACCTTACTGATGCAATTCATGCAGGGCTAGTAGGGATAAAAAATGGTAAGGTGGACAAACCGTTTGGATGGTATTCCCTTCTGATGCACATGTTTTTGTTCAAAGGTGCTGATTATTTTGCAAAGGAAATGGATTTGGTTAAGGTGAAAGATAAGGAAGAGATGCCTATTCAACTTTGGAGCACTATTTTATCCTAGGATAGAGAGGATGCTAGCTATTTAAAGTTTGATAGATGCTTTGCATCTAAAATTAGATTTCCTTTGTGCACAAAGAACCCTAGGATTCCTAAGGCTCTCTTGGAATTCCTCAGGCCTAAAGAGTTTGCTGAGGGTATTAAAATTGTTCACAATTGGGGAGATATGTACTTGTACCCTGTTTCTACCATTTTTAGAGTGTATGGTTTCAGAGGTACTCCCTATCTATTGCCCTATCAGGTCCCATTGAAGATAAGGATTGCAGAAGTCTTGAGGTAGATTGGAGGTGTACAAGAGGCAAAGCTGACAAATAGGGGTAAAGGGACCATTTTCCCAACCATTACTATTGCCCATCATTTTGTAATCACTAAAGGTGGTTGCAAATATTTTGAAGATTTCTTTAAGTCATATAGGTTGTCAACTGCAGTTTCAAGATGTGCAGACCCTGAAGATTTTTTCAACAACATGTTTAGAAAGAGGGAAGTGTGTAAGGGTAGGCCTCACCAATTTCAGTTCCCTGAAGATTTAATTAGAAATGAATTTAGCTTGGATGAGCAAGAACTGAGGAAAGAGAAGTGGGTTGCCTATAAGAGGGCTCTTGATTTCACTCATCAATTTGATAGCAATTATGACTCTCTCTCTAGTTTCAATCCCTTTGAGGAGAAAATCAAATTCTTGGTTCTTTATTTTGAAGACCTCATGCAAACCTTGAAAGAAAAAAGGGAGGCTATAATGTAAAATGATCCTGACAAGGTTAAATTGGTCCTAGCTAAGCCTACCTTTGCTAAGGCTATCCCACCTAGTGATTATGTGATGCATAGGAAATAAAAGTACAGTGTGATGATGCCAGGGACAGGTGAGCCTTCCACTTCAAGAGGGAAAAGAGCAGTTGAAGATGTCATTGACATCCAAGATTCCCCTAAAAGGCAAAGAGTGGGAAAGGAAGTGCAAACCAATGAGCCTTTGTATTCTCCATCTCTCCACATAGGAGATGAGCAAGCAGTGGCTGAGCAGTTGTTACAGTTAGGGAGTTTTAGGGAGATTGCCTACACATATGAGGAGACCCAAGAGGGGATGTCAGAAGAGCCACCTAGTGTTGAAATGAACTTGACTGATGGTGAGCTAAAGGGCCAAGAGTTAGACCTTACTATTAAGCAAGCTAGTGAGGAATTCTTGGCTAATATTAATTTTGTTACAACAGGGGCTTTCATGCAATTTATGTGGAAGCAAAATATAGAACAATTCAAAGCCAGATGTGAGCAAAGGAAGAGTGAAAAGCCTCATAGGGATGTAACTTAGGTGGAAGAAGAGGTAAAGCAAGAAATGATTGAGGAGTTTAAAACTATTACAACTGAGAAGGGAAGAGAGATGGTGTCTAAGGCTGGTGTTTTAATCCTCCTTGAATAGGATATAGTCGATGTTGTGGTCCTTGAAGTAGTAAGGAAGGAAACAAAACCCATGGAAGGAGTGACCTTCAACAAGGATAATGCTACTCTAGTCATGTGGTCACTAAAGAAAGATGCGAATAAAAGGAGTAAAGGTGTATCAGATTCTAGTCTCCTAGGAGGTATGATTGTAAGAAGAGTCCAAGATACAGGGGTGGTGGAAGCTGCAAGCACGGTCTTGGAAACTGCAAAGTTCAGTGAGGTAGTAGCAGAAAAGGAGGAAAAAGAGAAGGCTAATATCCAGTTAAAATTGGAAACTATCTTAAGGGCTTACAATGAGGCCAAAGAAGGATTAGCCAACAAAGACAATATTATTGCTGGACTTCAGAGTCAGTTGGCAGGTCAGCACCATATAGGTGAATCCTCTACTCTCCTGATAGCCTCCTCTCCAGCAAGACCTCCACCTCCCAGTCCCATTATAGAATATCCCCCTTCTCCTATGCCTTTTGGTTTCGAGTTAGTTGAAACTGTCCAACATGAGTTGGAAAAGTTGAAACAAGCTCAAGTCTTGTTTGCAAGCAAGTATGAAGAAAAGGTAAAAGCCACAATTTTGAAGTTTGCTGATTTGGTCAAGGCCTCTATTGTACACATTTGTATGAAAAGGATCCTTAATATCTTGATTGAATTAAGAGATGATGAAACCACCTTGGAACCAATCCTTAAGAAGTGGATACCTAGAGGTAAGGAGTTAGAGCTTATGTGCTCATCCCATGTAGATGTAGAGAAAAATGACAATCTTAGGTCCACTAGTGAGTTTATAAAAGAAATGAATATACTCTGAGAGGAAAGGGCAGGTGTAAAAATAAAATCCTAACTATATAGAAAAGAATATTCAGATCATAAATATGAATTGTTTCCAGGTGGTTTTCTCGATCCAATTCAGTTAAAAGAGGAGAAGGTATGGCAAGAAGAGCTAGACCACAAATTGTCCCAAAGGGTTAATGAAATCATTAACACTGATGACACATCCTTGTTTGTCCAAACAATTGAAGAGATTGAAAAGGTGAAATCACATTATGGTTTCATAGAAACAAAATTTGGGCAGTTAAGGGTCACTTGGAAAAGGCTAGAAGGGATGAAACGGAAGACTATTAGCTTTGCTTAGCCAAGTGATGACGTGTTCCAGGAGTGGAAGGATAAATATATCGGACAACAAGAAGATACTCCAGAGCAAATAGAAAAGGTTGCAGCAGAACAACAAATGGAAGAGGCCATTGATATTGAAAAAGACTTGTAACTGTTTCTTGGAGAGTATTGTAGTTTGTAACAAACTTTTTTAGGAATGTCCGAAGCTTGTATGCATCCATAATGTTATAAATGGATACCAGGACTAGTGTAAAAGGGATCACAATAATTTTGTAAAGAAACTCTGGCAAAATATACTTAGCCTTTTTCTAGTTTTAAGGAGATTGCTCTGAGTTATGTAATATTTTTAGGAATGAATATGAATATACAGATCAAAGTTTTAGGCCTAAAATTCCTTTGTCTTTTGGTGTGCATTCTTTAGTTTGCTGGTCTCATTTGGATAATCCAGGGTTGTTTGAATGAGCATGGATTGTAAGGCAATCTTGTAGATGTTATTTATGGCTTTTCTCTTTAGGAGAGGGATTAAATGTGCATGAAATACTTATATCAACAAGTCTATTGTTTGTAGCTATGAATCTGATGAATTGTTTTAGTTGAATGGGAGAGGATCTATATAAATGTTAGGCATGTATGGGATTCATAAAAGCCAAAATTATGAGATGTATATGAGTGTTCCATTTTGAGAATTATTGTTTGATTTAGGTGACTCTGTAGCCCAGATAAGGCACTAGTATCATATTGTAGGATCTCCTTCTATCTTTTCTTGAAGATCAATACTAAAAATGAACACAAGTTTTTCCTTTAGTGTTTTAGTTTCATTTAGGTGATGAAGTCCACAACTTTTTTAGCACTGGTTTACTGTGGATCTCAGTTTTAAAGTGTGAAGATATTCACAGAAGGTATACCCACCTGAACTTTGGATAAGTTAAAAGTGTAGAAGGTTCTCAAAACCTTTTTATATGTTACTCTAAGGTTCCTTTTTCCTTGATCTCTTCATATGTAGACAGAGTTATTCATTTTCTTACAGGGGATAAGAGGGAAATTAGAATTTGAGACTAACAGGTGGGACATGTATCTTCAGTGTTAAGACCCAGAGACAACTGACGGGGGGGGGGGTGTGAATCTGTTGTCCAATAAATTCAAACCAAAATTAACTTAACAAAAACTTAATGCTTAATGTCGGTAAACCAAACTTTATGTCGGTTGACAGTTTTAATAGTTAATTTCAGTACCGGTCAAGATTAATGCATGAAACAGAAAGACAATAACATCCACAACACATAACATAGATGTTTGTACATAGAAACCCTGTAAGGGGAAAAAGCATAGTGGGAAGCCTTACCCAAAATCAAATGATACTACTGCAGATAGTATGTGTGTACAATATGGAGTCTGCACATGCAGAAAGGCTAGCTGCCTAGAGCTCACTGCTCAATCACAAAATGGGAGTCACATTGACTACAATAGGATGGTTAAATCCAATGATAATGTACTGTACAAAATAGCATCTTCATATGCTAGATTCAGTACCGGTTTAGCTCTGATATGCCTTCTTCAAATACCTTCCTTCAATCTTCAAATGATGTATGTGTGTATAGCTCTACTTATTTTTGCATTTACCTTATTACAATCCTTTTTCAATCGCATATCAATCTCACAAATGAGATCTTACATTTATACCATAACCTAAGACCAATTGAATAGGTCGGCTCACTATAGATATTACAATAAAATCATTTACAAATAAATCATTATGTGATGCATCATGTCGGCTCAATGCATTTACAATAATAATAAATCATCTTCATAATGTGCCATGTTGATCTGGGATAGATATGCTTGTTAGTGCAAACCCTAGAACTATTTGCCGGTAACAGCAAATATGCAAACCCAAATAAATCAATAACCAAATTGCCAAAACCAAGTGATCAAATAATGTCTTCGACATAACCAAGTAGTCTCCAAGTCATTCCAAGTGTCGGTGAACAATATAACTTGCCAGTGAACCAGATATCGGTGACTGTGCATAAATCACTGAACATGCCGGTGAACATAATCAGGAATCTCCAAGTGCTGATAAGTGTGTTACTACTTATTAAGTTGCCATTAGTTTTATATCCAAAGTCATTCTATATACTCTAGTTGGTTACTACTACCGAAACATTCAGTCAGTATGCACAGAGCAATCGGTTATAGAAGAAAGTAGTCATAGAGCCCAGTATACACCGAGCTATCTATCGAGTAACACTGTATGTCTACCGAGCAGCAATAATGATACACTGAGTTGATATAAACCGAGTGAAACATGTTACTAGATTCATTGAACCTAGACACACATGTGGAAACATGTTACAAGATCGAGGAACAAAGAACTGTTATCACATTGGAAATTGCACTTAAGGATTGTGTATGATTTTGAGGTCATCTATCCAATGAAATATTTTGTATGGTTATTCATTTGCTAAATCATTTTTGTAAGATCGAAGCAATGAACCAGATCACTGACATAAGAGATCTATTTATACAGCATGGATTGAGATCTGATGAGAAGTGACAAAAAGAGATAGAAGTGTATGAAGTAAGACATGTGTGATACATAAGAAAGCACTAAGTGTTATGATTGTTACAGAGATAGAGGTCACCGAGAAGGATTTTAGAGAACAGTCAAAGAACAGAGTAAACATAAGGGTTTACCGAGTTACTTTATGGGTTACTGAGGTATGCTATAAGCAAGGTAATCTCATTTTGAGCACATAGAATCTACTATAACATTTCAGATGTAAAGTTACATATATTTGTAAAGATTTTATTGTAATATTTTGAAGTTGTAAGAGAAACCTTTAACAGGGTAAAAGGCTCTAACAAAGTCTATAAATTGTAAAGCCTTTAACCAGGTGAAACATTTAGAATAAGTGTTGTAAAATCCTTTAGCAAGGTAGATCTAAAGATCTTGATACTCCTAACAGGGTAAGCTATCAGAAATAGTTAAACATGTAGCTCTAACCAAGCACTCTTTATTATTGCAGTAGTGAAGTTGTGGGTGCCATCCCCACCATAGTTTTTCTCTCTAACCAAGAGTTTCTACGTAACCAAAATATATGTGTTATGGAGTGAATCATGTATGATTGTTATCTATTTGTTTTAGCTTTATGTTATGTTACATCAGTTTTTGGTTTATGCATAATAGTAAAGATATTGTTGATAAAAGGATTTGAAGTACTGATTCACCCCTCCCCTCTCAATACATTAGATTTCCATATTGGGCCTAACAATTGGTATCAGAGCTTGAATCTTGGAAAAGGGTTTAACAACCTAAAGAAAAAGATCTTATCAATGGAAGGCTATAAACAATCTCAGAGAATTGTGTATCTGCAAGAAGAGTTGGATCATGCTAATCAAGTTATTGCAGACATGCAAAGACAAATGCAAAAATCATTGAAAGTTAGAAGAAGATTGTTTGATGATTTGTAGGACTCTCAAGAGCTGATGGAACAGATTGAGACATCATCTGAGAATAGTATATCTGAAGAGACTGAAGAGATGATTGGAGAACTGAAAGAAAAGAACAAAGCACTGACTGATCAGCTAAAAGCAATGAAAAGAGGACATGAACATTTTAGCACATAGGTGACTGAAAATCTTGATGCATTGAGGACAACTGAGGATAAAGTAAGAGATCTAGAAAGAGAAAAATAACAGCTTGAAGCATTAGTATCTGAAAAGAATGATGAAATCACTAGGATGATTGGAATACAAAGTAATCTGTCAGATCAATTGGGTTATGCACATCATGAAGCAAATCTGAAGGATAATGAGAATCAAGCATTGAAACTTGAAGTATCAAGGTTGACTGATGAACTTGAAATAGAGAAGAAAACCAAAGAAACATTGAAGAAGAGTTATGAAGCATCAAAGATGTTGGATGAGCAACTGAATACAAGAAGACCCAACAAAGATGCAGGACTTGGTTACAAAGGAAAAGACTCTATCAAGAAGGGAATCCACACTACCGAGAGAGGAGAATCATCAAAGCAAGTTGGAAACAAGAAGGACATCAAAGGAAAGAAGCCTATTTGCAACTACTATGGAAATCAAGGTCATACTGCTAACTTGTGTCAAATCAGAAAAGGTAAGCAACTGAATGTCATTAGGTCTAATGGTTATTGTTACAATTGCAATAAATTTGGTCACACATCTAATCAATGTAGGACAAAGTCTGTTAACAATTATCAGAAGGAAAAATTCAAAGGGTTTTGCAAAAATTGCAATAGATATGGACATAGTACCAAGTTTTGGTTTAAGAAAAAGAACTATATGTGGTCTGCACACCGAGCAAATATTAGAGGTTACCGAACTCACACAGATCCTTACCGACAGTATTCTGCAGTACCATGGGATTACAATACAAGGATATGGTGTGAATGTTGTGGAAGATATGGACATATAAGTGCCAACTGCTTTATAAGGTTTGGAATGAACAACTGGAGATCATGGAGAAATCCTGATATGGCATGTTTTCATTGTCACAAAGTTGGACACTTGGCTAGAGATTGCAAAGATCAACCTAGAGGAGATACTGAAGAAATAAAAGGCAAATTATAGATGATTTGGAAAAAGAAGGAAATTGTGTCAAATGAAGAAAGCACCTTACCTACCGAGTTAGGTGCACCTATTCCAAATTAATCGGTAAAGGTATGAAGGGACTGCATTCTCTCAAAGGTTAAATCTTAACAGTTCCTATTTTATCATGCACTTAATTCAAAATCTACATAGCTAAAGATACATTAGGAAATTTGAAATTGTATCAAGTCTTTTGGAAGCCTGTCTAGTCAGTGAATACAGGAAGACTGGCTACTCGGTAAAAGCATAAAAAGGAAATGGTACCAAGTACATTTAATGTCTTTTGACCTAACTGCACGAAGCCCGATAAGGTATATTGTGTACTTAAAGCTTTTATGCGGTCATTTCACACTTACCAAGTTTTCAAGAAAGTAGAGCAAAGTGATTCAAGGCGATCAAACCACCTTCCGAGCGAATTTCAAGGTATTTACACATCGATCTCAAGCATTTCTAAGAACTAGTTTACCGATCACGTCAGTTGTGAATATCTATTTTACATTTGCTAAGTGTGAAGCATCTATCATTTGAAAGTTTTCAAACCCTAGGGATCTTTTGTTAAGTGATTATCTGAAATCTGCAATGGCACCAAAGATCCAAAAGCCTGTTGTTGTTGAGAACATTGAAAATCCCTCATTGAAATACTCTTTAACTCCCAAAGTAGCTTCTAAACTGAATGATAAAACTGCATTTTCACTCATTCTAGATAAGGTTTTACTAGTTGAAGATGTCAGATTCTTCACTAAGTGTCATGTTGAGGAACTAGGTCATGTTGAAATCAAGGACACATATGATGAATTATGTATCGATGGAAAATTGGACAACAATTATGAACACATCAAAATCAAGGGATTGACTGAAGCCCTAACCTATCCTCATGTATTCAAACCCTAGTAGGTCAAGTTTGCTATGAGCAGAGTTCATGATGATTTCATTTGGTTAGAAGAGAAACCATTTAAAATCACCATGGAAATCATTCATTTGATCACCAGTTACCTTATCTTTGATCATGCCCGAGATCAGAAAATGATATCACAAAAAGAATTGACCACTCTAACCGGAGTTGAATCAGATTGCAGAGGATTGAAACTAAACAATGTGATAGATGTAGAGCTGAAGTTTGCCATTAGAGTAATAGGTTATTGTTTCTTCCAATCGGCAAGGGAAAATAGTGTACCCTATGCAGCAGTCGACTTAGCATATAAAATTGTGAAGAAAGGAATGAAAATTGATCTTTGTGAAGTATTGTTGAAAAACCTGTTTGAGAATCTAAACACCATAAGGAAGCTGAGGAAGAACAACTCGCCTAACACTCTGAAGTTTTGATCACTTCTAGTATGCATGTTTTTCTATTTTTAGAAATTCTTTCCATCAGTCGGTAATGTAGTTTGGGAGCTACACCGACCAATCACCCATCAAATCAATTTCATCAAGAAGCTAGGTGATAATTTTAATGATATTATGGATGATTACTTTAGCAAGTTTCAGGAAAAGATGCATAACAGGTACCGGATCCCACCCCAGTTAGTAGAGAAATACAAGGATGGCATATGTTTTGAAGTGGACACTGATTACTACTATGTTAATGATGTGGAACCAAGAACCCAATCTTTGCCACCTATGGGTTATGAGATTGATTTTGACATCACATAATAGCAGATAGATGCTTTTCTTACTCTACGAAGGCATGCTACTGAGCTGAGATATGGTACATATGAAGAAGTGAAAGAGAAAGTTAAGATGAGCATTGTAGTACCAAAGGCTACAAGGAAAGCAACAAAGATGATCAAGGCATTAACAGAGAAATTTGGAGAAGGTCCTTCCTCCACACCTATCAAGGGCACTATAGTCATCACTGAGGAGGAATTTGAAGCTCAAGAGGTAGCTATTACATTGAGCACTGAACTGCCTAAAGGGAAAGTTCTGAAAAGGAAGAAACCAGATACATCAAAGGTATCACCGACTCCTTCAGTCAAGCGCCCAAATACAAGATCATCTACAGCAACACTGAGTAAGAAACCAAAGAATGTTGGCACACCAAAGGTAACAAAAACTTATAAGAAATCTACTCGGAGACTCATTTTGACTAAAGAGTCTAGTGACACCGAATCTAAAGATGCAAGCAAATTTCAAATTGTTAAGAGCAAAAAGGAAGAAGTACATAGTGTTGATAACTTTTATGCTAATATAAAGCAATATGGTTGATTTGGATCATTTAGATATGTTAAATATGAATCCAGATCTAATGAAGAAAAGAGACAAATAGAAGAAGTTGTAATCTACACACTTCTGAAATTCTGATTGGTCCCATTGGAAGTAACTAATTCTCTTCCAAAAGAATTGTATTTGCATATTGATAACAGGTGGAAATATGCCATGGACTCGGAAAAGAAGATGAGAGAAAGAAGTCTAGTACATCTCTTTCCAGACATGTCGGTAGATGAGATCACTAAACATCTGACAAACCACCACTCAAACTTCCTAGTCAAGCAAAGAGCTTTGAAATTGATGAATGGTTTTTATCTGGATGTAGAGAATGAGACAAAGGAAAAGTGGAAGGAAATATTTTGAATCAAGAATGTTGGTGAGCAAGCTGAAGTTGAAACAATTGATGCTACCGAGGAAGATCTTGATATCACCGAGCAAGACATTGCTGACACTATACAAATTGATGAGGATATCATGGACACCGAGGCACCAGAACAGGAAATGATAGAAGGGAATGCATATGCCAAACTAGTATCTAGCGAGTTAGTTGTAGAACAAGTTTAGCCCTATCCTTCGGTCACTAAGCCTATTTCAACCGAGGTCCCTCAAGATACTAAACAAGGAACAGAAAGTCACAAGTCTACAAAAGGAGAAACTACTTCTCAGGCCACCAAAGGACAGACATCTCAAGCTCCTTCTAGCACTGAAAATGTTACATCTGAGACCCCAAGCACAAAAGCACGGACGGACACAACATAGGCTACATCAGAGGTTCAAGAAATTGATAAAAGTGTTGCCTCTACTGAGCAACCTACCGAGGGTCAACAAGCCTCACAAGCCATTGTGTTAGTTCAACCAGTGAAAGGTAAAGAAAACAAGATGAAAAAGCATAGTTTCAAATTAGATTTATCAAAACCAATAGTGTTGCCGAATGTTGACATATCCAAATTAAAAGGGCAAGCACTCATCGAGTTCGGTGAACTATGCAAAGCCAAAGCCAAACAGGAGAAACAAATGGCTATTCAAAATAAAAATAAAGTACTTCAGAAGGTGAAAGCACTATTAATAGATATGCTACCTAAAGCTACAGTGACAATAGATGCAGCCATCCATGTTCAACTGGATGAACTCCTCACTAAAATTGAGACATCTGGAGTAGATGCATCTAAATATTTGAGCAAGTTAAAGGACAAAGAGCTCACTGCTAAAATGATTGAAGAGGTACAAAAAGCTATTGCAATTGGCAAAGTCAAACTTGTCAAATTTATTGCTGAGTTGTCCCCTCAACTCAAGCACATTCTTTATTTATTTTAGAAACTCTGTACATTTTCTTTATTCATTAAATATATCAAAAATAAAATAGAAGTGATTGAGAAAGAGATCACCGATCTCTCTAATAAGTTGACCACTAAGCCACAGTCTATTCAGAATTTTTATACCAAGCTACAATAGCTCACTCATGGCTCAACAATTGGAACTAAGGAATGAAGAGCAAAAGATAAGGATGGACATAATGACGCTTTAGACATTATTCATTCCTCATCTTTCATCTGTCCAAGAAAAGATCAACAAGGCTACCTCCCTATACACTCAACAAGAGGGAAGCACCTTAGATGGACTAATTTCACTGTTACGTGACATTACAGCTCAAAATTCCCTCATGAATAGTGTCAAGGATGCCCTCTCTACTGCTCTCACTGATGCAAGGACAAAATACAAATCCATTTTTGACCAGTTGTCTCCACCGAATGGTAACTAAGTTTTGATGTTTGTCAAAAAGGGGGAGTATAGTATCAAGGGGGAGAATAGTATCATAGTATACAAAGGGGGAGTATATTGAGTTGAACAAAGTATTCATATGCATAGTTAATTTTGACAAAAGAGCAGTGAACCGAGCAGTTAATATAGAACATTGATCACCGAGCATACAAAATCAGAATTTTATATAGTATATTGATAAGGGGAGTATACTATTTCATTGACAAATGTATATACTGTCTGTCTAGTCAAATTTTGTAAGTATATAGATTTTTGTTATGACTTTGAAAGTAGTTTTGTCAAACATCTCAACTAATGTCAAAAGGGGAGATTGTTACTACTTATTAAGTTGCCATTAGTTTTATATCCAAAGTCATTCTATATACTCTAGTCGGTTACTACTATCAAAACATTCAGTTGGTATGCACAGAGCAGTCAGTTATAGAAGAAAGTAGTCACAAAGCCCAGTATACACCAAGTTGTCTACCGAGTAACATTGTATGTCTACCAAGCAACAATAATGATACACTGAGTGAAACATGTTACCAGATTCATTGAACCTAGATACACATGTGGAAACATGTTACAAGATCGAGGAACAAAGAACCATTATCACATTGGAAATTACACTTAAGGATTGTGTATGATTTTGAGGTCATCTATCCAATGAAATATTTTGTATGGTTATTCATTTGATAAATCATGTTTATAAGATCAAAGCAATGAACCAGATCACTGACATAAGAGATCTATTTATAAAACATGGATTGAGATCAGATGAGAAGTGACAAAAAGAGATAGAGGTGTATGAAGCAAGACATGTGTGATACATAAGAAAGCACTGAGTGTTATGACTGTTACAGAGACATAGAGGTCACCGAGAAGGATTTCAGAAAACAGTCAAAGGATAGAGTAAACAGAAGGGTTTATCGAGTTACTTTATGGGTTACCGAGGTATGCTATAAGCAAGGTAATCTCATTTTGAGCACATAGAATCTACTATAACATTTCAGATGTAAAGTTGTAGATATTTGTAAAGATTTTATTGTAATATTTTGAAGTTGTAAGAGAAACCTTTAACAGGGTAAAAGACTCTAACAAAGTCTATAAATTGTAAAGCCTTTAACCAGGTGCAACATTTAGAATAAGTGTTGTAAAATCTTTTAGCAAGGTAGATCTAAAGGTCTTGATACTCCTAACAGGGTAAGCTATCAGAAATAGCTAAACATGTAGCTCTAACCGAGCACTCTTTATTATTGCAGTAGTGAAGTTGTGGGTGCCATCCCCACTGCAGTTTTTCTCTCTAACCAAGAGTTTCTGTGTAACCAAAATATATGTGTTATGGAGTGAATCATGTATGATTGTTATCTATTTGTTTTAGCTTTATGTTATGTTACAGCAGTTTTTGGTTTATGCATAATAGTAAAGATATTGTTGATAAAAGGATTTGAAGTACTGATTCACCTCTCCCCTCTCAGTACATTAGCTTTCCATATTGGGCCTAACAAAGTGTTGACAAGTGTTAACAAGTGTTGACATTAACGACAAAAACAATGCAACACATCCAAAATACCAACAATATCCCCCTTTGGCATTGATGACAACAAAAGATGGAAAAACCATCAAAGTGCCAAAATAGAAATGCCAAAAACCAAAAATCAACATTCTCCCAAAGAGATCATTAACCAAAAATCAAAATACATAATGTCTCACCCCTAGGAATAATCTCTCCCCAAAGGATAATGTGTTTTTCCATAATATCTCCCCCCCCTTTGACATCAAATGCCAAAGCAATAAAAAACCAAATACAAGATACCAACTCATTACACAATATCAATTAACCAATTTATCCAACTACTCCCCCTGAGAAGTAGCTCTCCTCATCAAAGCTGGAATAAAATTTCTTTGTTAATTTCTGCGGGTTGATGACAAACATCAACTGTCTAAGTTTCTACCAGTGAGGTTAGAAATCCAAGCTACTCTCTGAGATATTCAAAAGTCTCCTTAGGAAAAGGCTTAGTGAAAATATCTACAATCTGCTCTTTAGTATTCACATAAACCAATTTCACTTCTTTTGCTTCAACATTCTCTTTTAGAAAATTGAATTTGATAGAAACATGTTTAGTCTTAGAGTGAAATATGAGATTCTTAGATATATCAACTGCTACCATATTATCATAGTAAATAGTTATAGGTTCCTTGCATTTTACCTTTATGTCCTTCAACATTTGCTTGACCCATAATACCTGTGTACAATTGGTTGCTGCTGCAACATATTCTAATTCTGCTGTTGATAGTGATGTACAACTCTGTTTCTGGCTCAACCATGAAATTAATCTGCTACCAAGAAAAAATACTCCACCGATGGTGCTTTTTCTGTCATCTACATCTCCTGCCCAATTAGCATCTGTGTATGCACATAAATCAAAGTTTTCATCTCTAGGATACCATAAGCCAAGATTTGTAGTGCCTTGTAGGTATAGGAAAATCCTTTTCACTACTAATTCATGATTTTCTTTAGGATTACTTTGAAATCTTGAAACAATACATACTGCATTCATAATATCAGGTCTTATTTGTGTCAAATATAGTAAACTTCCTATCATAGACTTGTATCTAGTCAGATTAACAAGTGTTGATTCATCCTTCAAAGATAATTTATCAGTTGTTGTCATAGGTGTGCTTACCGGTTTAGAGTTCTCCATGCCAAATTTCTATAGTAATACTTTCAAGTACTTAGATTGACATAGGAATATACCTTTACCAGTCTATGGAATCTGCAATCCTAAAATTAATTTTATCTCTCCAATCATAGATATTTCAAATTCTTGTTGCATTTTATTAGAAAAGTCTTTACACAATCTATCTTCTCCTCCAAAGATTATATCATCAACAAAAACTTCAATAACCAAGATGTCATCATTAGTCACTTTGTAATATAGATTTCTACCAACATTACCTTTAGTGTAGCCAAGCTTCAAAAGATATTTGTCCAATCTAGCATACCAAGCTCTAGGAGCTTGCTTTAATCCATATAAAGCTTTCCTTAACCTGCAAACCATATCTTTGTCATCTATCAAAGAAAATCCATCAGGTTGTTCAATATAAACTTCTTCTTCAAGATCTCCATTGTATTCCTGAAAGGTTAAGAATTTACTCTTATCACTAGTCATATGATGTGAACATCCTGAATCAATGATCCATTCATCCTTATCTTCAATTTTAGTTGCCAGGGGCTGCTCTACCAGTTGAATAGTAGGTGTTGATTGATCTTCTTTTATAGCAACAAAAGCCCATCCATTGTCTTCTATTTCCTCATCAGAATCATCAGTAACTCCTTCATCAGCATAATAACAAGATTTGTCTATATTCTTCTTGAATTTGTATCTCTGATAATCAGGGTTAGGCTTATATGTTCTTTTAGCTTCTTCTTTCAGTCTTGCATGTCTATCAAGACACCTAGAAGCCATATGACCAATTTTATTGTAGTTAAAACATTTAAATGGTGCTTTACCTTCATACTTACTTCCAACTGGACCTTTAGGCATTTTTCTTGCAAATAGTGCTTCAAGCTCTTCTAGTTCTTCATTCGCTCTTCCAGTTCTTCATTCTCCTTCCTGAAATCTTGAAGTTCTCTTGCATAAAAGGCTTTCCAATCAGATTTCTTAGATGATTTTGATGATGATGATGATGATGATGATGATGATGATGATGATGATGATGATGGCTTAAAAGCTATATCTGTCTTTATAGTAGCAACATGACCAAATTCCTCAAGTTCAAAAACTGAAAGTTTTCCAACCAAAGTGTCTCTAGATACTAATGCATTAGGCATTTTTCTTAATTCATTTATAGTAGTAAATTTCATTTTATATGATGATGGAAAAACTCTTAAAACTTTAGAAACAATTTCATCTTCACTTAAGTTTCCTCCACAACATTGTATACCCAAAACAATTTCATTTACTCTTTCCATAAAGGCAGAAATCCTTTCATCTTCTTCCATTTTCAGATTTTCCTACTTGACCCGTAAGCATTAAAGTTTTGCAATTTTGACTATGGAATCTCCTTCATTCAATGTTTCCAATTTTTTCCCAAATATCTTTAGCAGTAGATCTATCTGATAATCCCATGATTTGCTGATCTGATAATGCGCTCAAAAGTGCTTCTCTTGCTTTGCAATCATTTTCCTCATCTTTAGCCAAGTTTGGTGGATTAGGTTGACCTTGAGTAGGAGCAGTATAACCATTCTTTGTAGCATCGCATATGTCCTTTCCAATGTAATTTAAATGTGTCTCCATCCTGATCTTCCATTTGCCATAGTTCGTTCCATCAAGTTTCGGACTGTCCTTCTTGAAATAGTTAGAAGACATTAGATCTCCTCAAGTTGTTAAACTTATGCAAAAAGAAGACTAGGCTCTGAAACCAATTGTTAGGTCCCAGAGACAACTGAGAGGGGGGGGTGAATCAGTCATCCAATAAATTCAAACCAAAATTAACTTAACCAAAACTTAATGCTTAATGCCAGTAAACCAAACTTTATGTTGGTTGATAGTTTTAATAGTTAATTGCAGTACCGGTAAAGATTAATGCATGAAACAAAAATACAATAACATCCACAACACATAACACAGATGTTTGTATGTGGAAACCCTGTAAGGGGAAAAACCATGGTGGGAAGCCTTACTCACAATTAAATGATACTACTGTAGATAGTATGTGTGTACAATATGGAGTCTGTACATGCAGAAAGGCCAGCTGCCAAGAGCTCACTGGTCAATCACAAAATGGGAGTCACACTGACTACAATTGGATGGTTAAATCCAATGATAATGTACTTCACAAAATAGCATCTTCATATGCTGGATTCAGTACCACTTTAGCTCTGATATGCCTTCTTCAAATACCTTCCTTCAATCTTCAAATGATGTCTACATGTATAGCTCTACTTATTTTTGCATATACCTTATTACAATCCCTTTTCAATCGCATATCAATCTCACAAATGAGATCTTACATTTATACCATAACCTAAGACAAATTGAATAGGTCATCTCACTATAGATATTACAATAAAATCATATACACACAAATCATTATGCGATGCATCATGTCATCTCAATGCATTTACAATAATAATAAATCATCTTCATAACGTGTCGTGCTGATCTGGAATAGATATGCTTGTCGGTGCATAGCCTGGACCTATTTGCTGGTAACAAAAAATATGCAAACCTGAATAAATCAATAACCAAATCACCAAAACCAAGTAGTCTCCAAGTCATTCCAAGTGTCGGTGAACAATATAACCTATCGGTGAACTAGATATCGGTGAATGTGCATAAATCACTGAACATGTCGGTGAACATAGTCATAAATCCCCAAGTGCTGATAAGTGTTGACAAGTGTTAACAAGTGTTGACATCAATGACAAAACCAATGCAACACATCCAAAATACCAACATTCAATGCTACAAAAGGCATACCCAGAAATCCTGAAGATGACTAAGCTCAAGTGACACTAATAGTATTCTTTCATTATTTTTTTCTTTCACTGGTCTTTGACATTAATGTCAAAGGGGAAGTATGTACATATGTGAAAAATATCAAAGAAAATATTATCAGATGGAGTATATGGAGTGTATTCCTCAGGGGGAGCACACTGGCAGGGAATCCATTTTTCACATGAGTGTTGCCATCAATGCCAAAGGGGGATATTGTTGGCAATTGACACTCATTGGATTCATTTTGTTGTCATTGATGGCAACAAGATCTGATGGAAGTCACAAACCAGCACTAAGAGGCATATATCAATAGATACTGGCATTGGAAGCATTCAGGCCTACACCGACATCAATACTTCAAGGAAGCCAACATCAAGGAAGATTTATTTAGTAAATCATTTTGTAATTATTGTCGAGGCTGACATTGAATATCTTTTGTAAATGCATTGTAAGTCGACATAAGGCATATCATGTGTAATAGGTATATAAGTCAGTCTGCTAAGTCAATTTAAAATATGATGAGATGATGGTATTGTGATGGAATAGAGATAGACATATATAGGTATAGCAGAACTGTGAGATACGAAATATATGTATGGAGATCATTTTTTCATGCAATGATCTATAGATAGCTTGGAAAGCATTCTTGGAGGAGAAGTAATATCGGTAATACTTCAATTTTGTGAACTGG
Source organism: Cryptomeria japonica (assembly GCF_030272615.1). Taxonomy (NCBI): domain Eukaryota; kingdom Viridiplantae; phylum Streptophyta; class Pinopsida; order Cupressales; family Cupressaceae; genus Cryptomeria; species Cryptomeria japonica. Next base: position 472,790,449 of record NC_081411.1, on the reverse strand, counting down.
TGTAGAGCAGAACCAGAACCGAAACTCTATCTGGCATAGAAGATGCACTCTTGAGTTCATTTTCAGTAATTTACTTTGGTAGAAATCTTGTAGTCAATGAGGCTCTTTAGTGATGAGCTGTATGCTCTAGGCAGTGTGCCTTTCTACAAGTGCAGGCCCCTATTTTATGTAATATCTTTTCATATGGCCAATGAACTGATATTGTGGGTCACAAATCCCACCATGATTTTTCCTCATTGAGGTTTTCCACGTATAAATTCTATGTGTTATGGTGTTGATTTATGTGGATAGTTTATTTACTTCTTGTTATATGCTTATTTGTTTACCGATACATACATGCATGGTTTAGAAAGTTAAAAGCTATTGATTCTAGCAGAACACTGATTTAGCCCCCCTCTCAATGTTCTCAGATCCCAACAAGATAGGTATCCAAACCTAATTTGAGTGTGTTGGAAATAGATACAAGTCCATTAAGCATATGGGCATATGACTCTTTATCCTTAAGCTTTGCCAATGTGGGCTTACCAACCATATCAATACACTCCCCTATGTACACTCAATGAGTCCAATCGGGGACTCACCAATCCTCTAAGACCTTTAGCTCTTCTTATAATGTTATCTTTGTCCCTCTCAAGAGCTGAAACTTGAGCTTCCAAAACCAAAATCTGACCATCAATAGATGTAGTCAAAGAATTTGATCCATCAAAAGAATTTACTATACCTACAATCTTCTCATGAGTATCCTTAATCCTTTTATCAAAATCTGCTGTAAGTAAACCTATGTTACAACATACTCTATAAATATTAGTACATTTCCTCAAAGCATTATCAATCAACTTCAACTTATGTATAATCTCCTTCTTCTTTGACTCAATCATCTGGTCAAATGTTTTTCTCTTAGCCTATGTGAACCTCTCCAATGCTTGTCGGTTTGATATCTACTGCAAAGATTGAATGTCCTTAGAAATGTGCTTTGTGATTATTTTAATCTTGCCGGATGGGCTTGCTCCTTTGTCAAATTTGTACTCCGGAAAAAAATATATGTAAAATCGGGATAGACTGATCAATAAATCCTTTGTCCACAGATCCTTCCTTAATCATCTTCTATGTAACCATCATCATGAGCTCAGTAGATCTCATCTCAGTTAAGCTTTTTTGTTCTACCTGTGAGGTGTCGATTGACAACAATGATGTTCTCACTACCGGTTCCCTGTCAGATTCGTCTTTCTTCTCCTCTAATGGTTTATTAACTTTAATAGCTTCCTCTTTTGCACTGGTGGCTTCACCACTTGGTGCAGTATTAGTTACTGTCAGTTCCTCCTTATGAACTGTGATCTCAACCTGTACATTCTGACCCGGAGGACTATTATCCTCAACATTAGTAACCTGTACATTCTCTGAATCTACCGGTATCTCAACATTTGTTGGTATCACCTCTGTGTCCTTTACATTAGATTCTACCAGGGGCTCTATATCTAATATCTTAATATCCCTCAAAATTGTAGATGAGGTACCCATTATACCTTTACCTTTCCCTTCAATCAGGATGTCTATAGTGTCATTTTTATCCTTCGATGAAGCATAGAAACTAGGTTTTTTAGCAAAGAATTGAACACATGCCTTATGGGTCTCAATGATTATCTCATTAACCCTACCTAACATAATACTAACTATCTTGTGCTTGTTGTGAAATATTTTCTTGTTTGCAACCTCAAGTGTCCTATGCAACTCCTTTGGAGTAATGGATCCATAGGTATTTAACAACTCATGAATCTTTATCGGCTTGTCCTCCTCCATACCTGATAATATTATAGCATCTAAATTATCATATAGCTGTGTCGATATTTGATTTTCAATTTCTAACAAAGCTTTCTTATATACATCCAAATATAATAAAATTGTTTCCTCAAATTCTCTCTGTTCATCATTATCTAAATGCACATAATAAAATTGTACATTTTTCAACATACCATCCTTAGTTATTTCATCTACCAATTTTGCACAAGTCTTAGGTGGAATAATAGTTACATTACCAGTAACAAGTGCAAGATTTGTGTTATCCATCTTCTTTCTTCTTCTAGTACCGGATGGATTGGAAGGTGTTTGAGATATTTCCTTTGGATCTCTCTTCTTTGCTAGTACCTTGATTGTGATCTTCCTAACCAGTTGCTTCCTAGCTTCCTCCTTAGATTCTTCACCTTTCTTCCTCAATACCCTCTTGAATGCTAAGGGTGTGTTGTCCTTAGTTCCAGAGTCTGATGGAATAGGCTCCATAAAAATTTTAGGCTCTTTTCTCTTCCTTCCTTTTTCTGGAACAACATCCATTAATGCCTTGATGTCCTCGGAAACCTATTCAACAAATTTGCTTGCCTTGCCTTGTTGTTTCTCCCTCTTCTTCTGGGTAAACGCAATTTCAACCTCTTTCTTTTTCTATTTGGCAGTACCATAGGATTTCTCAGCCTCATCAATAGGTGCATCAATTAACATCTTTGCATAAGCATCCAAAATATGAGCATCAACCTCATAACCCATTTCTTCAATCCATATCTTATGAGGCTTGACTGTTTCCATCAAGGTTTCATCCTTTTTAACCATAAGGCATATCTGGGTTGAGTATTTCTCAACAATTTGCTTTGGAACCCTCTCTCTTGAATTTATAGCCTCCTAGAATGCCTTGAAGTAACTCGAAACCTTATCATCTTGTTGACTACCCAATGTAGCAATAGATTGTTTTAGTTGTCTTCCTATCGGGATATCAAATGCCCGCTGTCTCTTCCCAAAACTGGGAGTTTCATTAATGAAAAATAACATCGAGTAGACAATAAGATTTCCATACCGGAATGTCCCCTTCTCTCCTTTGATCTTCCCTAGGTTAATTAACAACTCATCTAACATCCATCCACAGAGATCTAACTTCTCATTTTCCCTCATGATCTTATGTGTGAAGATGACTGGATTGAGTTACCTTGTATCTAATAATCATGCTACCAAATTTGATGTCTTTGTTAGTGATGGTGCTAACCCTCATCGATCGCCGATCTGAAGTTGCATCAGTGAGCTTGTTAACCTGATCATTAGAAATCTTCTTCTCCGGACGTTGACCAATCTGTAGCAAACTAGTGATGGCCTTGATGGCCTCCTTCGAGATCTTATAAGGTCTGTGCAACCAGATGAATTCTCCATGCACTCTACTCAAAACATATCTGACAATCTCATCCTCAAATTTAGGAATATCCATAATGCCGGTAAACCCTAGAACTTCAATGTTCTTGTACTCAGGCTTGATCTTTCTGGAGTCTCCCATTAACTTGCTCATATACATGCTCTAAATATCACTAGTTCCCAAATACTCAATGTGCCAGTGAATGTATTCTTTGACATCTTCCACATATGCAACTCCTTCTGGGACATAGGAAAAAGCACCAACTGAATCATCCAAGGTGGCAATATGTGGACATCATTTGAAAATCATCCTAGGAGGATCCTTAACCTAAAAAACAATAGGAATTGCAATAAAAGTATGTGTAGAGGATGATCACACTTCCATGATGAAAGATAATTTTGATTAGTACTTGAGAAATAGTTGCCGGTGAAACCCTAAAGAACACTTCCGTTTGCTGGTGAAATCACTGAAGAAGATATCGGATCAGACTGAATTGCCTTAGACTCACTCTGAATCACTCTGAAGGCAAGGTGATAAAAAATGAAGTGGATTCAACCTTGTAACCTCCAAGAAACCCTAATCCATCATTGATATGAATGACTTCCGATGAAAGATATCGGATCCCGATCAAATATCTCCATGCCAGATAAGCATTCCCAATATCTGGAACATCTTCTAAAACCTCTTCCCGGGGCTTAAGTAGTATTGTCATGAATTTTGCCTAACACTAAGGCATCTGCCTCAGTTACTAGATGAGCTTCTTGTCGATGCAAGAGCAACCTCCTTTGCCAGTTGAGTAATTGGTGCATTTCCATCTGTTGATCGATCATCTGACTTCTTGACCCATTTCTTGATATGATCTTACCAGATTTCACTGACCTTCTCTTTTCCTTTATCATTTGATCCATAATTGTTAACTAGTGGATTTATGCTTCAACATAACTTAGCTATGTGTCCAACCTTGTTGCATGCATAACATGTAACATTGTTCTTTTGAATTGCTTTGCTAAAACCAGTATGATTGATTGACTTGCATTGATTAGCTATATGTCCAAATTTTCCACATGCATAACATTTAACATTCATCTTCTATCTTATGACCATACTTATTGCATTTAGAACATTGTTTGGGAGCAGAATTATAGTCCTGATTTGCTCTATTTCTACATTGCCTAGCCATCTGACCAAATTTATTACAAACAAAGCATCTACCATTAAATTTATAAGCATTAAGTTGTCTTACCAGTGCCTTCTAGTTTTGATCTTCATTTATAGTACTAGAGCTCTGACCTTGTTCAAATCCAAGTCCACTGGAATGTCCATTCTATCTTTGACTTTTCAATAAATCATCAAGCTATGCCGAACTAACCTTGAATTTTTCTTTGTACTCACTTGCAATAGTCAAATCATCTCTTAGAATTATCATGTCTCTCAAGTTCTTGTTCATTACTTTGGGATTGCACTAAGTCTATTCTCAACATATCATTTTCATGAACCAACCGGATGCATTCTTTAGATTTATCTTTCAGAGATCTCCCAAGGTTTTCTTCATTCATCTTCCGGTCTTCAATCTCCTTTGACATCCTCATAGTTAGGGCTTGCATTTCATTCCTCATGACCATGTTCTACTGACTCAGGTTCTGACATCTTTATCTCCATTATCCTGAATTTGTAGAAGTTCCTTCCTCCTAGCTTGAATAGATGAAAACCTCTCCTATAGTATAAGAATTAATTCCTGAGCAAAATTCAATTCATCTTGTAACTTCAAGTTATTCATCCTTTCAACATCATAATCTAAAAGTGCTACCTCAAGTTGGTTTTCCAAACTCATATCTATGGATTCTGTATTCAAAATCTTCCTCAAGTTGTTAAATTTCCTCAAAGGCACAAGGATCTGATACCAATTGTTGGAATCCAATAACACTGAGAGGGGGGGGGGGTGAATCAATGTTCTACCAAAATGTTCAATTTTAACCTTATTAAAACATTCATTCACCAACCAGTAAACCTGTTATCACTGTTTAAAATTGGGTTCTTCTTTTCCCATAATTGGCTATGGTTCATTAAATTTTTTTTTTGAATAGGGTGTAATCCCAAGTGCTTCAGCTTTGTTCTAAACCTTAGGGGTTTAAGGGTTTTTTATTTTTTATCCTTTTGTTTTAAACTCTCTAGTTTCTAATCTTATGTTACTTTATTCACTTAAGATATGGGTCGTGGGGTCGTGGGAGGTGTCCCCCCTTATTATTTGCCTAGGCGGTTACGTTGATTATTTGAAAATTTTATGCCTTGTATGCTATTCTTCTAAAGTTGTCGGGCCCTGTAATTAGTGATCAATTTGAGAGATGATCCAACGGCCCGCACTATTTTGCAAGGGTAAAATGCTCACCCTTTAGGCCCGCAAAATAGCGAGAATTAATGAGGGTCATCCATGTGTCATGACGGAGGAAGTAAAGGGTGTAGCTGTCAAAGGTGGTTGGAGCCCCGTGTCTTTCTTTTGGCGTTTTAAAAGGTAGCACGTGGCACAAGTCACCACAGTCGGTGGGTTAGGATTAAAGGTTCGAAGTGGGCCCCAGAAATGACCTGGCAGGTATAGCTGTTAACAATCTATTGAGACCTCATGGCTTCCTTCTGGCAAATGACATGACAGAGTGACAAGTCAGCTCTGAAAGTGACAAGGCGCCAAGTGTCCATGACGAGTCTGCGGGCCCACCTCTCCTGAAAGCCTTCTCAAAGGATTAAATGCCGATTTATTTGAGAGATGATCCAATGGCTCGTGCTATTTCACAAGGGTAAAATGCTCACCCTTTAGGCCCGCGAAATAGCGAGAATTAACGAGGACCGTCCATGTGTCATGATGATATGCGGTCTAAAAGGAAAATGTGGGTCCCTATGGTTCCCTTCTGGCAAATGAGAAAATGACAAATCAGCTCCGCAGGTGACTGGATGCCAGGTGTTCGTGACAAGTCAGCGGGCCCACCATTCCTGAAAGCCTTTTCAAAGGATTAAATGCTGATCAACTGCAGGGATGATCCGACGGTCGGCGCTATTTCGCAAGGGTTAAGTGCTCACTCCTTATGCCCACGAAATAGCGAGAATGAACGAGGATCATCCACGTGTCATGATGATGACGTGAGAGATAGACCTGTTGAGATGAAAGTGGGGCCCCTCATAGTTTCCTTTTGGCGAATGACAGAGCGACAAATCAGCACCGCAGGTGACTGGATGCTAGGTGTTAGTGATGAGTCCGTGGGCCCACCATTCCTGAGAACCTTTTCAAAAGATTAATTAGTGATCAACTTGAGGGATGATCCAACGGCTCACGCTATTTCGCAAGGGTAAAGTGCTCACTCCTTATGCCTGCGAAATAGCGAGAATGAACAAGAACCGTCCACGTGTCATGATGACACATGGTCAAAGAAGAAAGTGTGGGCCCATCAAGGTGGAAACGTCATTGTAAAAAAAGACACGCGGCCAGTATCAAATAGAATGTGAAGGGAATTTTAAGGCCAATGATTCGATGCCACGTGGTATTATGTAGCCAATAGATAAGTGGGACCCAGACTAAAGACAAAGCCGTCAGTAACGAAAAGGTAACAGTGAAACACTTGCAGGAATGTTATTGTTGAAATGTGGCAACTGATCAGCAAAGTACTGTACACTCAGCACATATCCTCGCCGGGGTCTGGGGTTGGGCTAGGCCCCGGGCAGGGGTTTGAGCGCGGCAGCCCCCGAGAAAGTGGAGGTTCGGGGGCGGTAGCCCCCGAGAAATTTTTTTTTTGCCGTTTTTTGTTGATGAAAACCGACATTGTAATAAAACCCTAAAAAAGGCCGACTTTGTTTGTTGCCCTAAAAACGCATGTTATAAGCGGCTGGGATGCTTAAGGCATTGTAAGGTTGATGTACTATTTTTGTTGGATAATAAGAAAGATTGGACGGCTGTGTATGGTGGACGTAACCCACTCTGGGTGAACCACGTTAAATCTCTATGTTATCTGTGTCCTATTTTATTTCTTTATCTTTTGTATTTAAATCTGCATATAATTGTTAGTTCATATTTGCTTCGGATCTGCTTGAAACCCTAACAGTTATGACCCGTTGGAGCGAAAAATACGAATTCTCGTATGAATTTGATTTTGAAGGGACGGCCGAAGCATGCAGAATCAGTGTCATAGTTAAGGCCCTGAGTACAAGTATTTGATTTCCTAACAACCAAGTGAAGATATCTTTCAAAAGATTTTGCACAAGAGCAGACGCAGAGTTATCTTTTTCAAATACAGAGCAGGCGGTTCAGTTGCAAAGCAAATTCCTTCAAGCAAGCATCAGGTTCTCTCATATTTTGTAGCAATTCTTGTGTGGTGTTTTAAGTAAAATCATTCTCGTGTTGCAGGATTGTTTAAGAGTGATATTCATTTTCTTGCGTTTTCAAATGGCTCCTAAAAGGGAATTTTCCGGCAAGGTTAATTATTTAGAAAGAAGTGTATGTGATGATTTTTTAGAACAATTGACATTGTCAACTAACCAGGCATCAAAGGCCAAAGAGTTAGTGCCCAGGGCTCCCCGTCTGAAGATAGGAGAAGGATTGTATGACAAGGGTAATTGGCTGAGAGACCCACAAGTGGGACTGTCTGGGTTGGGGTTATTTAAAGTCGGATTTGGAATGAGAAATTCTCCTGCCCCTCAAAACAGTATTTGGGAACTAGATGTTGGGAAGTTAGTAGTCCCAGGGGTATTCATGGATACAGACTTGTTAACCCAAATGGCATTAAATTATGATCCAGTAACAAGATGCATCCAGGATATAAATGGGAAAACCCTTGTGAAAATTAATGCTGAGGAATTTAGGACAGCATTCGAACTCAATGAGTTCACAAACTTCTTGGAACCCATAAATTTCACATCATTAGCCCAAGTGTACAGTGCATAGAGGAGTCATCTCAGGAATGGGCCTCTTAAAGAACTTTTTTTGAAAATAGGAGGGTTAGCAGTTGTAGGACCCAATACGCAAGAGCCTTTCTCATTGAGTATGTTTACCTTGAGGGCTAAAGGAATGTATTGGGCACTTTGCCAAGTTCTAGGAGAGGATGCTGAAGCAAATATGCCAAATCACTACTTGCTAATGATTGTTTAGATTTTGAATCCTTCTCTTGCTATCACATTTGATTATGCTTCTTTTATTGCCGATGCTATCCATGGAGGGTTGATAGGAATAAAGAATGGAAAGGTGGATAGACCTTTTGGATGGTATTCGCTCTTAATGCACATTTTTCTCTTCAAAGGTGGTGATTATTTTGCTAGTGGACTGGACCTAGTTAAAGAGAAGGAAGGAGAGAAAATGATAGTACAATTATGGACTACTGTGTTGTCATGGGACAGAGAGGATGCTAGTTTCCTAAAGTTTGATAAATATTTTGCGTCTAAAATAAGGACTCTCCTTTGCTCTGATAACCCAAGAGTCTCCAAAGTTCTTCTGGAATTCATAAGGCCAAAAGAATTCGCAGAGAACATCAAAATTGTTCATAACTGGGGCGACATATCCAGTCTCCACAGTTTTCAGAGTTTTTGGTTTCAGGGGTACTCCATTTTTGTTACCTTACCAGGTCCCTCTCAAAGTGGGAATAGCGGAGATCCTTAGGCAAATTGGTGGCCTACAAGAAGCAGAGTTAATAGGCAGAGCCAAAGGGACTATTTTCCCTGTAGCTACCATAGCCCACCAATTCGTAATTAGAAAGGGAGGCTGGAATTGCTTTGAGGATTTCCTCAAACCTTACCATTTATCCACTGCAGTGTCTAGGTGTGCTGATCCAGAGGACTTCTTCAACGGTGTGTTTAGAAAGAAGCTAGCATGCAGAGGTAGGCCTCATCAATTCCAATTTCCTGAAGACCTCATCAGAAATGAATTTGATTTAGATGAGTAGGAATTAAGGAAAGAAAAGTGGGTGGCTTACAAGAAAGCCTTGGATTTTGTGCATCAATTTGATGCTAGCTATGACCCATTGTCTAGCTTCTTCCCATTGGAAGAAAAAATAAAATTTTTGATTGTTTGTTTTGAAGATGTGATGCAAACACTGAAGGAGAAGAGGGAAGCTGTGATTAAGAGTAACCCTGAAAAGGCTAGAATGATCCTAAGCAAATCAGCTTCCACCAAAGCAATTCCTCCTGGTGATTACACATTGCACAAGAAATAAGGTTACAGTATGCTAGTGCCTACAACAGGGGAGCCCTCCACATCCAAAGGAAAGAGGAAGGTACAAGATGTCATTCACATCCAGGATAGCCCAAAGAAGCAAAGGGTGGGGAAGGAAGTGCAATCAGATACACCTTTGTATTCCCCATCCCAATCCCCTATCCATATAGGAGATGAACAAGTAGCAACCGAATACCTCTTGCAGTTGGGTAGCTTGGGTGAAATCGCATACACCTATGATGAAGTGGAGGAGGGAATGCCAGAAGAGCCCATTGATGCTGAAATGGACATCACCTCTACTGAACTTAAAGGCCAGGAGTGGGATCCTGAGATAAAAAAGGCAAGTAATGCCTTTTTAGCTGATGACAACTTTGTTACATCAGAAGCATTCATACAGTTCATTTGGAAACATCATATAAATAGATATAATGCTAGATGTGAGACAAGGAATGCTGAGTAGCCTGATAAAGACCCAGCCTCAGTGGAGGAAGAAATAAAATAGGAGATGATGGAAGAATTCAAAACCATCACTCCTGAATAGGGAAGAGATCTAGTAGCACAAGCTGGAGTGCTCATCTTACCAGAGTGGGATATTGCTGATGCTCTAGTGCTAGATGCAATAAGAAAAGAAACTAAACCCATGGAAGGGGTTACATTCAGTAAGGATAATGTTGCACTAGTTATGTGGTCCCTTAAGAGAAATGAGGGGAAGAAAAGTAAAGACACCCCAGGGTCAAGTCACCTTGGTGGATTGATGGTAAAAAGAGTGCAGAGTACAGGGGTAGTACAGGCTGCTAGCACTGTGCTAGAAACTGCAAAATTCAGTGTTGCAGTGGCTGAAAAGGAAGCCAAAGAAAAGGAGGCCCTCCAAATTAAGTTGGAAATAGTTTTGAAGGCCTACAATAATGCCAAGGAGGAGGTGAGAGGTAAAGATAGCATCATTGCTAGATTACAAAGCTAGTTGATGGGACAGCACCAACAAGGTGAGCCTTCAACATTGATGATTTCCTCGTCTCCTGAAGACCTCCACCTACAAGCCCTATCATCGAATTTCCACTATCCCCAACACCTTCCAGCTCCCAAATGATTGAGATTACTCCTCAAGAACTAGAAAACCTGAAACAAGCTCAGACTTTGTATGCAAGGAAATATGAGGAAAAGGTAAGGGCCACAATCTCCAGTTTTGCAGATACAATAAATTCCTCATTGCTTTACAACAACGTGGGAAAAGTTATGGAGATATGGAATGAACTGAGGAGAGATAAGGCCATTTTGACACCCATTTTTGACAAATGGAGGCCTAGGGAGCAAGATCTAGAGTTCATGTGTGTATCCTGTGATGAAGCAAGAGCCAATCCCATTATCAAAACCACTTCTGATGTCGCTAAAGTTTTAATACAATTGGCAGCAGATGTAGATAATGTGGATAGAAAGGTTAATTTATGCAAGAAGGAATACACTGATCAAGTTTTTGAGTTGCTCCTAGGAATTTTTGCCAATCCGGATCAGTTGAAAGATAAGCAAATATGGCTTAAAGAGATAGAAGTCAGATTGTCAGCAAGGGTTAAGGGAATCATTGATCTTGATGATACCTCTTTGTTTGTTATAACAATACAGGAAATAGAAAAAATTAAATCACATTATAGTTTTCTTAATTCAGAAGTCAACAAACTGAGAAATTCTTGGAAAAGGTTGACTAAAATTAAAGATGATGTGATTAATTTTTCATGGCCGACAGAAGAGACATATAATGAGTGGGAAGTTAAATATTCCACCCATGATCCAGAGTAGTTGGAGAGCGCCCCTGAAAAGATAGAAGAGGTTGCAACCGAACAGCCCGTTGAACAAACTGCAGAGGCTGAAAAGAGCGCATAACTGCTTTTACGCAAAAATTGTAATCTCTTCAATTTTTGAAATAATTGTAACAAACTCTCCTCGAGAAGTCCGAAGCTTTGTGCATCCATGTTGTTATAAATGGATACTAGGACTAGAGGAAAAGGGATCACAAGTTTTTTTTGTAAGAAAACACTGCAGAAATTTATCTAAGTTTTTTCAAAGTTTAATGGAGAATCAGAATTTCTTGTAATATTTTTTGAAATGAATATCAATATACAGGCCATCGGTTTTGAGTAAAGCTATGTGTTGTCTTCATGTTTGTTCACAAATTTATTTACTGTCTTTATTCTGAATAATCCAGGGTTGTTTAGTTTGAATGGAATTGCAAAGCAATCTCAGTATAAGTGTTTGTTAGCTTTTCTCTTTAGGAGGGAAATTAAATACGTGGGATCACTCATACCAGTAAATTCTTTGGAAGGAACTTTGAATTTTGAGGACCATAGCTTAGTCTAGAATGATTGAATTCTTGTATGTGTTAGGCATATATCAGGATTAGCGGAAACCAACCTGACAGGAAGCATAAAGATATATTGTTTCAGAAGTTTTATTTGAGTTTAGGTGACTCTGTAACCTTGGATAAGGCACTGGTATTAATCGAGGTTGTTTATTGCATACTTTGTTGATAAAAAATGTTGAAGTTAGGTACAGCTTCTATTCTTTGTCTTCAGTTGATTTCAAGGTGAATAAATCCACTGGTTTTCTGGACTTGTTTGCTGTGGGTTTATTGTTTAAAAGTGTGAAATTAATTCACAAAGGTATACCCACCTGGGCTCTAAGGAAGCCCAAAGTGTAGAAGGTTTAATCAAACTTTGTCATATGTTGTCTCTGGAATTTCCTTATCTTTGATGTTTTCTCTGCACCCAGTTTAGATCATATTATCCTAAGGACATTGAAGGGAATCAAATTTTGAGGACAACAAAAGTGGCGACTCTACTAGGGATCGTTATAATAAAGATATAGACACAGATCTGTGCCGAGACTTGTGGATAATATTGTTGTGTGTTTGTGGGTAAGACTGCTTGTTTTCATTTTTCCCATAGTTTTGTGGGTGGTGACTCTTTTACTATTGAACCAGTCCTTGTGAGATGCAAATTTTCTAAAAGAAAGACTAGCGAGATACAAGGAAATAAGAACACAAGATCATTCATGAAGAAACATCCTTGTGAAACCTTGCAAGAAGGTCTGCTAGAACAGTCACGAAGAGTCTAGAAGAGATCTGTGATGCATGAGCCATCAAGTGCAGCATGGGTGCAGAAAAATAATAACGCTGGTAAGATGCCTAATCGACCTATCTATGCAAAGTCAAATTCATCTTCTAGAGATTCAGAGCATGATATTTTAGGTTTCCATTCAGGATTGTTTGGAAATATTGATGATGCGCCTATTTTAAATCGAGATCTATCCCATGTTAGTGTTTCTGCAAAAGATAGAACCAGTTCAAATGCAATTAGGCACTCTGTTCCTAGGACAATAGATGGGAACATTAGCCTAATTGACATAGATCAAATTAATGCATCAGATTCTGAAGAAAATTACCCTGATGAGGATAAGATGTCTCAAGAGATTGAGGATTTAAACAAAAGAGTCCATCATTTAATCTCCCTAAGAGCCCAAAAGGAGGCAAATAAGGAAAAGGAAGTTAAAGCCAAATTAATGGAGAGAGATAGGCTCCTTAGACAGATAGCTGATCTTGAAGTGCTTGCTAAGGAAAAAGGAAAAAGTGATGAGGAAGGCCCAGTGATTAGGGAGATCCTAATTCCTAAGATTAGACCAGCTTCTAAGTCCGTAGCCCAGCTAATTAAGGAAGTATCTAATGACTCCCAGCTTCCTAAAGTCAATTTAGATAAAGGAAAATAGATATGGGTAGATGATGAAGTAGAATCTAAAACTGCAGAGGGGATTTCTCATAGGATCCTAGCACATGAGAGAGAGATGGAAAGGATGAGGAAGGAAAAGGAAGACCTCCAAATGGAATTGGAAAAGGCTGAGTTAGAAGCAACGAATCAGGAAGTTAAAAGAAAGATTAACTACTTAAAAGCTCCCCCTATTACATTCCCATCGTAAGATCTTAGGAAGCCTAAATCCCAACACATCTCTTTTCCTCAAGTCAATACTCAACCTACAGTACATGCTAATATTGCCTCAGTAAGCCAAATACCCTCAAATAAACAGTACACCCAAACATCTCAATCTCCAATCTCAAAAGCTAAAATGATTATGGGAAATAATAGTGCTATTTCCCCTTTTCAAAGAAGGCCAATCAATCTAGAACAATATAGGCAATTGTTTTTTGATGGGATCCCAGGATATCCAAATCATGTTCCTACTGAGCTAAGAGACAGACTCCATAAGTTTGCTGGGAACAATGTAGTCAGTGCTGAGGAACATCTGAAATCTTTTGGGGATTTGATAAATGATTATGAGATAGCAGATGAAGATGTTATTATGAAACTGTTTGTTCAATCCCTAGTGGATGATGCAAGAGATTGGTACAGAGGTCTTCCAATAGCTGGCATAGGTTCATGGGAAGATTTTAAAAATTGCTTTCAAGAATAGTATGGTGATAAGACTAATGTGAGTTTCATGCTGAATGAGTTCAATAACATTAGAAAATCTGAAAATGAAATAGTCACTGATTTCAATGCTAGATTCTAGAAAGCTATGCACAGATTGTATCAAGTAATGAGGCTAGATGATAATATGTGTCTTAATACATATTATAATGCATTTGATTCCAAAATGGCTTATATCTTGAGAGATAAAAATCCTCATAACCTGAGGGATGCTTTTAGAATTGCCATAAATGTAGAAAGTAATAGAAAAGCGTCTAGAAAATTAGGAAGAAGGATAGATGGTAGACTGTGGCATGAAACCAAACAGCAACCTAACAAAGTTGCTAAAGAGGATGATAAAATAGAAAAACTGGTTACTGCTATGAAAGATTTGACTGCTAAAGTCAATAAAAATGATAAGCCCCATTATAACTGGCAAGATAGACCTCCTAGATTACATGATATGCCATACAATACAAATTGGAAGGATGGTAAACCCCAAATTGAGAAGCCTAAAATTGCCCAAAGCCAAGACACACCAGATCCTTTGAAAGGGAAAACTGTTAATAATATAGAAAATACTCCTTGGTGTATTGCTTGTGATGGACCACATTCTCCTCATTAGTGTGCAGTGGTTCAAGCTCTGGAAGAATCTATGAGGCTAGAAGCAGAGCCTGACATTAATATGTTTGAAACCATCATAGAAAGTGATGAGGAATCTATGCAAAGTGAATACAGTGATGTGCTGGATAATGAAAGGTTAGTGCAAGGATAGTTAGCCTTAAGTTGGCATCCTACCTTGAATGTGGTAACAATTGAAGATGAAGAAGTTCATCTTAGGAGGCCTAGTGAGGAAGAAGTTAAAAATCTCACTAAGGCTGCAATCGCCAAAGCAAAACATAACTACAATCCGAGAAACACCAAGAGAGACACTGATCAAGGTGAGTCGGGTTCTATGTTTGTAAAAGAAGTCACAAAGAAAGGGGCATCAAGCAGTGTTACTACTATTCTTAAAGCCAGTCAAGGAAAAGAGGAACAAGTTAAAGACTTACCTAAAGGCATAGATGACAAAAATGCTGGTGATGTACAAAGGGCAGAGATGGTGAAGAAGGCTAGTCAATTCAAAATAGAAAAGGTTAAGGTTAATACTAAAAAATGTAATAATTCTGCATTTGATATGGCCCAAGCTTTAACTCAAATGAAAGTCACTATTCCATTAATAGAATTGCTAAAGATTAAAGAACATAAGGATGCAGCTTTGTCTTTTTTCTCTAGTGTATCTGATGGTGACCTAGTATTACCCACTGGTTCAGATAAAGTTGGAAAGGATCAAGAGTTCCAAACCCCAGAGGTATATGTTGGAACCACTATCACTCAGAAGCCTTCTCAGGTAGATCCCTTCTATGTTACTTTGCTAGTAAATAACCGGTTGATTAAAAATTGCATGATAGATTCAGGAGCAGCTGCTAATGTAATGCCCTATGGTGTTATGAAAGAATTAGGGTTGTCAGTAACCACTGTGTATGGGAAATGTTATGCCATGGATAACAGAGAAGTGCTTGTGATAGGTACAATGAAAGATATAGAAGTAAAAATAGCTGCATTTCCTGAAGCCACTTATAAAATGGATGTTATTGTTACTGATACTAAACCCCACTATGGTATGTTACTTTCTTGGCAGTGGGTAGCAGCAGTAGGGGGAAATGTTCAACTGGACTTGTCTTATGCTACTATTCCTATTGGTGGCAATCAGGTCAAACTATACAGGGAGCCACGAGCTCCTAAGGTAATTGAAAATGTAGACCCTAGTATGCTTAATTGTATGATTGATGTAGATTTAGACAACTTCAGACTTCAACCAATATCTCCTCAATTAAAGAATACGGACCCAATTGTAATTGAGTTACAAGCATAGCAGTATGGGTTGTGGTAGATGTATTTTGATGGAGCTTGCTCCAAAGAAGGATCTAGCGCAGGGGTTCTTTTTGTGTCCCCTTCAAGTATAACTTTCAAATACTCATTCTTATTAGCATTCCGGTGCACAAATAATACTGCAGAGTATGAAGCCCTATTATTAGGACTTGAGGTTGCAAAAAGGCATGAAATCCAACTGTTGAAAGTAATGGGGGATTCAGAATTGGTTGTCTCTCAGGTGAGATCTAGATATGCATCCAAGAATGATAGATTGAAGCAATATAAGCATGCTGTTTGGGATGTTATTGAGCATTTTGATGCATTTTCTATTAATTGGATAGAGCGAACAAAAAATATTATGGCAGATTTCCTAGCTAATGTTGCTTTGAAAAATGATGATGCAACGCTAACCGGTATTTCCATAGCGGAAATAAAATCTAGGCCGGCTATCCCTGATAATGTGTATAATTGGCAAGTTTTTGCTAATGATGATGATATTCTTAGGTTCATCCAATGTGTTGATGATTATGATGGACAAAAGATTGATTGCAATGCATTGGTGGAAGTGGTGGATAATAGAGAGACAATGTTTGGAAATGATATTGTCCAGTTGGAAACCAATGAGATACCTAAAGGGTTGGTGGAGCTAGAGAGTATGTTTAGTTATAATGATAGTCATTTACACTAGCAATCTACCACCAAGTTAGAAGAATTGGAGGAGGTAAACCTGGGGACAGAATCATTCCCCAAGTTGGTATATATTGGAAAGAAATTACCCCCTCATGTTAGGATTAACCTTATCAATTTATTGAAAAGGTATAAGCATGTCTTTGCTTGGTCTTATGAAGACCTAAAGGCGTATAGACAAGATCTTTTTCAGCATGAAGTTCCCTTACTTCCAGATGCTAAGCCTTTCAGACAGAAATAGAGACCTATCAACCCCTTATTAGAAACTAAAATGCAACAAGAGTTGACTAAATTGAGAGAAGGGGGAATTATCAAACCAATAAGACATTCTTCATGGGTCTCTAATCTGGTCCCAGTAAGAAAGAAGAATGGAGACATCAGATTGTGTGTTGATTTTAGGAATCTTAATGTTGCTTCCTTAAAAGATAATTACTCATCCCTAAATATGGAAGCAATGCTACAAAGAGTGACAGGATGTGATCTTTTATCCATGATGGATGGTTTCTCGGGATACAATCAAGTGCTTGTAAAGGAGTCTGAATAGTTTAAAACAGCTTTCACTACTCCATGGGGAACCTATGTATATGTGAGAATGCCATTTGGATTAAAAAATGCAGGAGCTACATTTCAGAGAGCTATGGATGTGGCTTTTAAGGAATTCATAAATATCATTATGGTGGTTTACCAAGATGATTTAACCTGTTTCTCAAAGAGAGCTGATGATCATTGTGGACATCTAGAGAAGGTGTTTGATAAAGCCTTGGAATTTGGTGTATCACTGAATCCCAAGAAATGTCATTTTGGGGTCACTGAAGGAAAGTTATTGGGACACATAGTTTCCAAGGAAGGGGTAAGAATAGACCCTGAAAGAATTGAAGCAATTAACAGAGTGTCTGAACCTAAAAATGTGAAAGGTATCCAATCCTTTTTAGGCAAAGTGAATTTTGTCAGGAGATTCAATGCAAACTTTGCCGAGATAGTGAAGCCTATTGTCAAGTTGCTCAAGAAGGACACAAAGTTTCATTGGGATCAAGAAGCTTCAAAAGCTTTTGATGAGATTAAGAAGGCAATCTAGGAGGCACCAGTGTTGAAATCTCCAGATTATGGTAAGCCTTTTTTTTTGTTTTCTTTTGCTTCATATCACACGGTGGCTGCAGTATTATTACAAAAGGACAATGAAGGATATGAACATCCCATAGCCTTCTATAGTAAATCTTTGCAGGCAGCAGAACTAAAATATGAAACCATGGAGAAACAAGCTTATGCCTTAGTTAAAGCTGTTAAAGCTTTTAGGCCATATCTGGTGAATGCAAACATCATTGCCTATGTTCCACATGCTGCAGTTAAAGATATTTTGTCTCAGTCTGAAGTTACTGGGAAGATGTGTAGATGGATCAATAGAATTCAGGAGTTCAATTTGGAGATAAAGATCACTAAATTAGTGAGAGGGTTAGGTTTGGCTAAGCTCATGACTGAGTCAAATCTCATGAATGTAGAAATACACAATGTTGAGGTTAAAGATGTTTTGGTTACTAGTATTGAGAGACAACCTTGGTACATAGAGATAATCCAAGTATTGAAAGGTAACATACTCCCAGAAGAAATGACACAGAATCAGAAGAGAACTTTGAAGCTTAAGTCCCAAAAGTATGTGCTCATTCAGGGTGATCTTTTCTGGAGAAAAAGAGATGGAGAGTTACTAATGTGTTTGGTTGAATTTCAAGCCAAACAGGTGTTAATTGAAATGCATGATGGAGTATGTGGAGGTCACTATTCTGCTAAGATTACTGCTGGTAAGATCATACGGGCTGGGTATTATTGGCCTACCTTATTTAAAGATACCCATGCATATGTTTGAAGATGTGATCCATGTCAAAGATTTTCTTCTAAGCTCAAGTATGAAGGAGCCTTACCCCTAAATCTAGTCTCTGTAGAAGCTCCTTTTGTCCAATGGGGCATTGATTTTATTGGAGAAATTGTTGAGAAGTCAAGAAGAGGTCATGGATAGATTATAGTGGCCACTGATTATTTTACCAAATGGATAGAAGCCATCCCTACAAAAAGAGCTACTAGTAAAATTGTCATTGATTTCTTGATGGATAGTATTGTGACTAGATTTGGAACACCTGCGAAATTGGTAATGGATAATGCTATGTGTTTCAGATTAGAAGAATTTGTAGGTTTTTGCAATAGTCATGGTATGCTCATGTCATACTCATCACCTTATCACCCTCAGGGGAATGGACAGGTAGAATCCAGTAATAAAAGCTTGTTGAATATCATCAAGAAAATTTTAGAAGAAAATAAAAGATTTTGGGATCAAAAGTTGAAGTTAGCTCTGTTGGCAGATAGAATCACAGTTAAAAAATCCATTGGAATGTCACCTTTTGAGTCGGTTTATGGTACCCAAGCCAGATTACTGGTAAATAACCTTCTTCCAGTGTATAAGTTTTTGCAGGATGAGGACATGGAAATATCTGAACCGATGGAAAACAGAATGATCCAAATTGTAGAAATGGCGGAGCTTAGGACTTCTGCCCATAAGAAAAATTAGAAGATCCAGTTGCAGTAAAAGTATCTTTTTGATAAAAGGACATCATTAAGGAAGTTTCAAATTGATGACATGGTTCTTCAGTGGAATGCAAAAGGACAAGATAAAGGAAAGCATAAAAAAATTGAATCACTATGGATTGGCCCTTTTGTGGTTTGTGACCTGAATGGTAAGGATTCATATTTTTTGAAGAATATGAATGATGAAATGTAGGAATTTCCAGTGCATGGACAATTCCTGAAGCATTATTTCTCTTAATGTTCATGCATGGTAGGTCCTTTGTTTGTATATATTTTGTTTTCTTTCTTGTTTTCTTGGTTTTGGTCTGTGTTTTGGTCTATTTCTCCAGAGTTTCTGAGTTTTCTTGTGTTGATCTCACAATCAACCATCCCCAGTCAGAGCCACTACTATCACTGTTTAAAATTGGGTTCTTCTTTTCCCATAATTGGCTATGGTTCATTAAAAAAAAATTTTGAATAGGGTGTAATCCCAAGTGCTTCAGCTTTGTTCTAAACCTTAGGGGTTTAAGGGTTTTTGATTTTTTATCCTTTTGTTTTAAACTCTGGTTTCTAATCTTCTGTTACTTTATTCACTTAAGATATGGGTCGTGGGGTCGTGGGAGGTGTCCCCCCTTATTATTTGCCTAGGTGGTTACGTTGATTATTTGAAATTTTTATGCCTTGTATGCTGTTCTTCTAAAGTTGTCGGGCCCAGTAATTAGTGATCAATTTGAGAGATGATCCAACGGCCCACGCTATTTCGCAAGGGTAAAATGCTCACCCTTTAGGCCCACGAAATAGAAAGAATTAATGAGGGCCATCCATGTGTCATGACGGAGGAAGTAAAGGGTGTAGCTGTCAAAGGTGGTTGGAGCCTCGTGGCTTTCTTCTGGCGTTTTAAAAGGTAGCACGTGGCACAAGTCACCACAGTCGGCGGGTTAGGATTAAAGGTTCAAAGTGGGCCCCAGAAATGACCTGGCAGGTACAGTTGTTAACAATCTATTGAGACCCCATGGCTTCCTTCTGGCAAATGATAGAGTGACAAGTCAGCTCCAAAAGTGATAAGGCGCCAAGTGTCCATGACGAGTCTGCGGGCCCACCTCTCCTGAAAGCCTTCTCAAAGGATTAAATGCCGATTTATTTGAGAGATGATCCAATGGCTCATGCTATTTCGCAAGGGTAAAATGCTCACCCTTTAGGCCCATGAAATAGCGAGAATTAACGAGGACCGTCCACGTGTCATGATGATATGCGGTCTAAAAGGAAAATGTGGGTCCCTATGGTTCCCTTCTGGCAAATGAGAAAATGACAAATCAGCTCCGCAGGTGACTGGATGCCAGGTGTTCATGACAAGTTAGCGGGCCCACCATTCTTGAAAGCCTTTTCAAAGGATTAAATGCTGATCAACTGCAGGGATGATCTGACGGTCGACGCTATTTTGCAAGGGTTAAATGCTCACTCGTTATGCCCGCGAAATAGCGAGAATGAACGAGGACCGTCCACGTGTCATGATGATGACGTGAGAGATAGACCTATTGAGATGAAAGTGGGGCCCCTCGTAGTTTCCTTTTGGTGAATGACAGAGTGACAAATCAGCGCCGCAGGTGACTGGATGCCAGGTGTTAGTGATGAGTCCGCGGGCCCACCATTTCTGAGAACCTTTTCAAAAGATTAATTAGTGATCAACTTGAGGGATGATCCAACGGCTTGCGCTATTTCACAAGGGTAAAGTGCTCACTCCTTATGCCCGCGAAATAGTGAGAATGAACAAGAATCATCCACATGTCATGATGACACGTGGTCAAAGAAGAAAGTGTGGGCCTGCCAAGGTGGAAATGTCATTGTAAAAAAAGACACGCGGCTAGTATCAAATAGAATGTGAAGGGAATTTTAAGGCCAATGATTCGATGCCACGTGGTATTATGCAGCCAATAGAAAAGTGGGACCCAGACTAAAGACAAAGCCATCAGTAACAAAAAGGTAACAGTGAAACACTTGCAGGAATGTTATGACCCGTTGGAGCGAAAAATACAAATTCTCGTATGAATTCGATTTTGAAGGGACGGCCGAAGCATGCGGAATCAGTGTCATAGTTAAGGCCCTGAGTACAAGTATTTGATTTCCTAACAACCAAGTGAAGATATCTTTCAAAAGATTTTGCACAAGAGCAGACGCAGAGTTATCTTTTTCAGATACAGAGCAGGCAGTTCAGTTCCAGAGCAAATTCCTTCAAGCAAGCATCAGGTTCTCTCATATTTTGTAGCAATTCTTGTGTGGTGTTTTAAGTAAAATCATTCTCGTGTTGCAGGATTGTTTAAGAGTGATATTCATTTTCTTGCATTTTCAAATGGCTCCTAAAAGGGAATTTTCCGGCAAGGTTAATTATTTAGAAAGAAGTGTATGTGATGATTTTTTAGAACAGTTGACATTGTCAACTAACCAGGCATCAAAGGCCAAAGAGTTAGTGCCCAGGGCTCCCCGTCTGAAGATAGGAGAAGGATTGTATGACAAGGGTAATTGGTTGAGAGACCCATAGGTGGGACTGTCCGGGTTGGGGTTATTTAAAGTTGGATTTGGAATGAGAAATTCTCCTACCCCTCAAAATAGTATTTGGGAACTAGATGTTGGGAAGTTAGTAGTCCCAGGGGTATTCATGGATACAGACTTGTTAACCCAAATGGCATTAAATTATGATCCAGTAACAAGATGCATCTGGGATATAAATGGAAAAACCCTTGTGGAAATTAATGCTAAGGAGTTTAGGACAGCATTCAGACTCACTGAGTTCACAAACTTCCTGGAACCCATAAATTTCACATCATTAGCCCAAGTGTACAGTGCACAGAGGAGTCATCTCAGGAATGGGCCTCTTAAAGAACTTTTTCTGAAAATAGGAGGGTTAGCAGTTGTAGGACCCAATATGCAAGAGCCTTTCTCATTGAGTATGTTTACCTTGAGGGCTAAAGGAATGTATTGGGCACTTTGCCAAGTTCTAGGAGAGGATGCTGAAGCAAATATGCCAAATCACTACTTGCTAATGATTGTTCAGATTTTGAATCCTTCTCTTGCTATCACATTTGATTATGCTTCTTTTATTGCCGATGCTATCCATGGAGGGTTGATAGGAATAAAGAATGGAAAGGTGGATAGACCTTTTGGATGGTATTCTCTCTTAATGCACCTTTTTCTCTTCAAAGGTGGTGATTATTTTGCTAGTGGACTAGACCTAGTTAAAGAGAAGGAAGGAGAGAAAATGCCAGTACAATTATGGAGTACTGTGTTGTCATGGGATAGAGAGGATGCTAGTTTCCTAAAGTTTGATAAATATTTTGCATCTAAAATAAGGACTCTCCTTTGCTCTGATAACCCAAGAGTCCCCAAAGTTCTTCTGGAATTCATAAGGCCAAAAGAATTCGCAGAGAACATCAAAATTGTTCATAACTGGGGCGACATGTACTTATATCCAGTCTCCACAGTTTTCAGAGTTTTTGGTTTCAGGGGTACTCCATTTTTGTTACCTTACTAGGTCCCTCTCAAAGTGGGAATAGCGGAGATCTTTAGGCAAATTGGTGGCCTACAAGAAGCAGAGTTAACAGGCAGAGGCAAAGGGACTATTTTCCCTGTAGCTACCATAGCCCACCAGTTCGTAATTACAAAGGGAGGCTGGAATTGCTTTGAGGATTTCCTCAAACCTTACCATTTATCCATTGCAGTGTCCAGGTGTGCTGATCTAGAGGACTTCTTCAACAGTGTGTTCAGGAAGAAGGTAGCATGCAGAGGTAGGCCTCATCAATTCCAATTTCCTGAAGACCTCATCAGAAATGAATTTGATTTAGATGAGTAGGAATTAAGGAAAGAAAAGTGGGTGGCTTACAAGAAAGCCTTGGATTTTGTGCATCAATTTGATGCTAGCTATGACCCATTGTCTAGCTTCTTCCTATTGGAAGAAAAAATAAAATTTTTGATTGTTTGTTTTGAAGATGTGATGCAAACACTGAAGGAGAAGAGGGAAGCTGTGATTAAGAGTAACCCTGAAAAGGCTAGAATGATCCTGAACAAATTAGCTTCCACCAAAGCAATTCCTCCTGGTGATTACACATTGCACAAGAAATCAGGTTATAGTATGCTAGTGCCTACAACAGGGGAGCCCTCCACATCCAAAGGAAAGAGGAAGGTACAAGATGTCATTCACATCCAGATAGCCCAAAGAAGCAAAGGGTGGGGAAGGAAGTGCAATCAGATACACCTTTGTATTCCCCATCCCAATCCCCTATCCATATAGGAGATGAACAAGCAGCAACTGAATACCTCTTGCAGTTGGTTAGCTTGGGTGAAATCGCATACACCTATGATGAAGTGGAGGAGGGAATGCCAGAAGAGCCCATTGATGCTGAAATTGACATCACCTCTACTAAACTTAAAGGCCAGGAGTGGGATCCTGAGATAAAAAAGGCAAGTAATGCCTTTTTAGCTGATGACAACTTTGTTACATCAGAAGCATTCATACAGTTCATTTGGAAACAACATATAAATAGATATAATGCTAGATGTGAGACAAGGAAGGCTGAGCAGCCTGATAAAGACCCAGCCTTAGTGGAGGAAGAAATAAAATAGGAGATGAAGGAAGAATTCAAAACCATCACTCTTGAACAGGGAAGAGATCTAGTAGCACAAGCTGGAGTGCTCATCTTACCAGAGTGGGATATTGCTGATGCTCTGGTGCTAGATGCAGTAAGAAAAGAAACTAAACCCATGGAAGGGGTTACATTAATGCTGCACTAGTTATGTGGTCCCTCAAGAGAAATGAGGGCAAGAAAAGTAAAGACACCCCAGGGTCAAGTCACCTTGGTGGATTGATGGTAAAAAGAGTGCAGAGTATAGGGGTAGTAGAGGCTATTTGCACTGTGCTAGAAACTGCAAAATTCAGTGTTGCGGTGGCTGAAAAGGAAGCCAAAGAAAATGAGGCCCTCCAAATTAAGTTGGAAACAGTTTTGAAGGCCTACAATAATGCCAAGGAGGAGGTGAGAGGTAAAGATAGCATCATTGCTAGATTACAAAGCTAGTTGATGGGACAGCACCAACAAGGTGAGCCTTCAACATTGATGATTTCCTCCTCTCCTGCAAGACCTCCACCTACAAGCCCTATCATCGAATTTCCACTATCCCCAACACCTTCTAGCTCCCAAATGATTGAGATTACTCCTCAAGAACTAGAAAACCTGAAACAAGCTCAGGCTTTGTATGCAAGGAAATATGAGGAAAAGGTAAGGGCCACAATCTCCAGTTTTGCAGATACAATAAATGCCTCATTGCTTTACAACAATGTGGGAAAAGTTATGGAGATATGGAATGAATTGAGGAGAGATAAGGCCATTTTGACACCCATTTTTGACAAATGGAGGCCTAGGGAGCAAGATCTAGAGCTCATGTGTGTATCCTGTGATGAAGCAAGAGCCAATCCTATTATCAAAACCACTTCTGATGTCGCTAAAGTTTTAATACAATTAGCAGCAGATGTAGATAATGTGGATAGAAAGGTCAATTTATGCAAGAAGGAATACACTGATCAAGTTTTTGAGTTGCTCCTAGGAATTTTTGCCAATCCGGATCAGTTGAAAGATAAGCAAATATGGCTTAAAGAGATAGAAGTCAGATTGTCAGCAAGGATTAAGGGAATCATTGATCTTGATGATACCTCTTTGTTTGTTATAACAATACAGGAAATAGAAAAAATTAAATCACATTATAGTTTTCTTAATTCAGAAGTCAACAAACTGAGAAATTCTTGGAAAAGGTTGACTAAAATTAAAGATGATGTGATTAATTTTTCATGGCCGACAGAAGAGACATATAATGAGTGGGAAGTTAAATATTCCACCCATGATCTGAAGCAGTTGGAGAGCACCCCTGAAAAGATAGAAGAGGTTGCAACCGAACAGCCCGTTGAACAAACTGCAGAGGCTGAAAAGAGCGCATAACTGCTTTTACGCAAAAATTGTAATCTCTTCAATTTTTGAAATAATTGTAACAAAATCTCCTCGAGAAGTCCGAAGCTTTGTGCATCCATGTTGTTATAAATGGATACCATGACTAGAGGAAAAGGGATCACAAGTTTTTTTTGTAAGAAAATGCTGCAGAAATTTATCTGAGTTTTTTCAAAGTTTAATGGAGAATCAGAATTTCTTGTAATATTTCTTGAAATGAATATCAATATACAGGCCATCGGTTTTGAGTAAAGCTATGTGTTGTCTTCAAGTTTGTTCACAAATTTATTTACTGTCTTTATTCTGAATAATCCAGGGTTGTTTAGTTTGAATGGAATTGCAAAGCAATCTCAGTATAAGTGTTTGTTAGCTTTTCTCTTTAGGAGGGAAATTAAATACGCGGGATCACTCATACCAGTAAATTCTTTGGAAGGAACTTTGAATTTTGAGGACCATAGCTTAGTCTAGAATGATTGAATTCTTGTATGTGTCAAGCATATATCAGGATTAGCAGAAACCAAGCCGATGGGAAGCATAAAGATATATTGTTTCAGGAGTTTTATTTGAGTTTAGGTGACTCTGTAACCTTGGATAAGGCACTGGTATTAATCGAGGTTGTTTATTGCATACTTTTTTGATAAAAAATGCTGAAGTTAAGTACAGTTTCTATTCTTTGTCTTCAGTTGATTTCAAGGTGAATAAATCCACTGGTTTTCTAGACTGGTTTGCTGTGGGTTTATTGTTTAAAAGTGTGAAATTAATTCACAAAGGTATACCCACCTGGGCTCTAAGGAAGCCCGAAGTGTAGAAGGTCTAATCAAACCTTGTCATATGTTGTCTCTGGAATTTCCTTATCTTTGATGTTTTCTCTGCACCCAGTTTAGATCATATTATCCTAAGGACATTGAAGGGAATCAAATTTTGAGGACAACAAAACTGATACATATAAGATTGGAAGAAGTAAAGCAATCACTAATCCAATCACACAAATGAATACTATAACATAGAGAATTATATGTGGAAAACCTCAAAGAGGAAAAACCACGGTGGTATTTGTGACCCACGATATCAATCCACTGGCCATATGAAAAGATATTACAAAATATAGGGGCTGCACTTGTAGGAAGGCTTAGAGCCTAGAGCACACTTCTCATCACAAAAGAGTCTCATTGACTATAGTCACTCTGAATAACAAAACATAAAACTGAACTCATATAATGTATCAGCTATGCCTGATAGAGTTCTGGTTCGGATACCCTAAACCCTTAGCAGAATAACCTCTTACATAATCAACATTCCTCACTTTACATATATCACTCTCATATATCTCATAACCTCACATATCTCTCATATCACAAAATGATCTAATCAACTGGCCTATAAACCCTTACAATCCTTCATGCCTTATGTCAGCTTACATAGATGATTACAAAATGAATATACATGTCGGCTTACATAGATAATTAGAAAATGAATATACATGTCGGCTCAATTACATATATACATAAATATCAAAATCAATTGCTGATTGCTGGATCTCCCAAAATGATGTTGTCCTCCAATACCTATAACCTGATGAAGTCATGTTGGCTTGCAATACCGGTACCCATAGAATTCCTCCTACCGGTGAAGATACTTGCCGGTGTCGGTGCTGGTGCCGATGAAGTGTCTACTGGTAAACAACCAAACCAAAATATGAAAGCCGAAACATGTTGCCATGAATGAAAACGTATTGAAACCAATCAAATGAGTGTCAATTGCCAACATTTTGGTTGTTTACCGGTTTTCGGTAGGCTCCGGTAGAGCGGTTGGAATCATGATATTGATTTGGTATGCTTCGATATGCTTTGGTTTGTGGAGTTCATTTGGATATGTCATTCATGCTATTTAGATGTGTATCACGATCAGTTGGCTTGAGATTTGATGACTCAGGAGCTATCATTTGTTCTTGTGAGGCTTTTGGTCACTGATAAGGGTTTTACCGGTAGAGCTTTGTTGAAGATCTTTTAATGCACGTGATAAGTGGTGTTGGCGCGACTTCTAGATGAATTTCAGGATGTTGGTTGTTATCTAGTTCATGTTCCTATTGATCGATGGTGTTGGATTTGGGTCTGAACATAATGCTATCTTATTTGTCTAGGTTATGGATTGGTTTATGTAATGTGTTGGTAGATGATCTTGATGCATTTTCAGTTGGATCTATTGATTGGATTATGTTGTTTTGGTCTTAGGCCAACTTGGTTGATCATTGGATTGAGGATTTATGTTATGAATTCATTGTATTATCTTTTAGGTGGCTGACCTAATTGTTTAGGTCTCAGGTTGGTATAAATATGATGTAAGATCTCTTTGTAGATCGTGGTTTTTTGGGATATAGGTTTATCTGTGTTCGAATAAGGTTGTAATCATATGCAAAGGATTTGGTTGATCACAGGAGATCAAATTGGGTTTGTGTAAGAGGTTTTAGACCTCCGGTATTGAGCTTAAGTAGAACTGTACTCAGGCATAAGAGATGCTATTCTTGCATTTCATTCTTCTTTCTAGATTGTAGTATGGATTTATTTTGTAGTCAGTGAGGCTCCTTTTGTGATGAGCAGTGCTCTCTAGGCTGTTGGCCTTCATGCATGTGTAGGCCCCTCTTTATGTAATCACATACTTACTGTAGAAGTATTATCTGACTGTGGGTAGGCTTCCCACTATGTTTTTTCCCTTTACCAGGTTTTCCACGTACAAATCTTGGTGTTGTAAAGTGGAAAATTGGATCCTAGTGACTCCCCACCTAGGAGAAAGAAATGAAGCCACTAGGATGATTTTCACTTGGAGGAACTTTACATTCAAAAGAGGGGCTTGAATCCACTAGATCCAAATCCAAGGGAAACAAGGATGTCAATTCCAAGTGGATTGCAAGGGTTGAAGTGTGATTTACCCTCTTTTGTAAATCAGAAAGTTGACTTGTTGACTATGTGGAAAAGAGAGAGAAAATGAGTGAAATGAGGAGCTACTAGTTCGGGATCGCACTGTAACTTTGAATCTAAGCTAACTAGACTGATATGGATCTGCCTTTCAAATTTGGAGAAAATTCACCAAGATCGTGGTGAGAGTGTACATAGTCCTCCACAAAATCCGTGAAAAAAAAGGGTTCTTCCCTCTCTACAAATGAAGCCCAAACCTACAATTATAGCTACGCACCTGCAACTTACACACATAAAAGAGAGGAAAAGAGGTTGTGGATAGGGGTTTGCCTTAGTCAAACACTGATTGAGGAATCAACCTTGAAAGAAAGTAATTGCAAATGCTTGAATGTAAACAATGGAAATGTATACCTTGTAGATATGCAATTTGTCAATGATGATTGCTTTGCTTCTCCAATGTAATCACAAGTGCTGCATGAAATGGCATGTAACATGACAAAACCCTAACACACATACATTCTTGCAAATAAATGTTGAAATATTACTCCAATGGATGAATGAAGAAGACTTGAATGCTTGAATGCTTGATGATGTATATCTTTGCCTATGCTTGCTTATGATCCACTTCGCTTGAATTTTTCTTCCCATTCCTCCTTATGTAAATGACAAAACCAACTCCCTTTTATAGATGCCTCTTGAAGATTAATTCATCTCATAAAAGGCCGACATCGGGGAGATTTAGGATCCTGAAGTGCAGATGGGGCTGGAGGAACCTATCTTGGGCCCACCCTAAGAGGGTGGGATAGGGGTGCCACACCCCTATCCTAGGAGGGACAGGGGTTCCATGCCCCTATCCTGCCTTATCTTGGGGCCCAAACAGGGTCTTGAGGCTATCTCAAGGCTCAAACATGAAGGGGGCAAGGGGTGAAAATGCAGAAATAGGTCTTGGTTGGGGAAGAAGATGTCGTCTCCGAGGTGAGGACCTCAAATGTGGTTAAAATTTTAGGAGGCCCAATTTTATGACACTACAGGTGTTATATTTTGTG
This sequence comes from Cryptomeria japonica, assembly GCF_030272615.1. NCBI lineage: Eukaryota > Viridiplantae > Streptophyta > Pinopsida > Cupressales > Cupressaceae > Cryptomeria > Cryptomeria japonica. The sequence continues at coordinate 472,761,561 of NC_081411.1, read as the reverse complement.
GATGGTTGGTAAATGTTTTATGGATTATATTTGTACTTAACTGTTATATCTGCTATTCTGGTATTTGGTTTATATATTCTGATAATAAGGTTTTAATGCTTAAAGTTCTAACAATTGGTATCAGAGATTGGCTATAGGTTAAAATCCCACTTGTGCTAAGGGGGGATTGTTGCAAGGTTTGTGCCCTTGGTCTTTGTACAGAAAAAGTGGTGTGTTAGGAACATGACTTAACCGCCTCCTGTGGATTCTATAAGTCTAGTGGTTGTATCGGGCATTAATAGGCTGATCTTTTGGTGCAACGACAACCAATCCCAACTCATACTACCTCATTGATGAAATAACTTTGGGAGTCAAGATGTTCAATTGGTCTCGCATAGTCAGTAACAATCTCCATAAACAATTGACAAATTTAGAAAAGACAAAGTCATTTTACATAAGCTCTTACATTGTCTTCCTGTTGGCTAAAAATTATAGATATTCCAGATTGATTTGCAAAGGCATAGTTGGCGATGGAAAAAAATGAATTCAGATCTTATGACTGTTACCCATAGTTGCAGCTTAGTGAGAAGAGCCATTTCAAGCGAGTAAATGATGCATTCCTGATGTATATCACAAGGACACTATGTAGACGTATAAATCTGACCACTTTCCTAAGTGAATATTTAATATTGATTTTAACCTCATTCCTCTATTTAATTAATTTCTTCATATTCATCTTTTTGATTAAATAAATTACTAAATTTATTTAATTAAGTTCACCTAAGCCTTTTTTAGCCTTTGATTAAATAAATCACTTTATTAAATTAATTTCCCTTTCCCCCTTTTTAATTAAATTGATCCTTGCAAATAAATAAATCTAATTTATTTATTTAAAATCCCCCACTTGTATTTATGCAAGTTGCATCTATTTGATTGAATTAAAGTAATTTTATTTTAGTTAATATCCTTTTCCCTCCACTTGAATTTTCCTACATCTCCCACTTGCCTCTTTAACCCCTTATAGATTCTTCTAACCACTTCTAATTTAGCCTAATCCATCTCCTAAATATTGTCACAATCCTAAGAAAAGAGAAGTCACTTCTCAAAGCCTCCAAAGTCTTTGAAAACCATTAAAGGCTTTTTATGTCCTCAACAAGTTAACCCCCAAAGTCTTCCAAACCATTTAAGGGTCTTACATAGCCATTAATGGTTAACTCAACCTTCTTGCATGATTAAATACTTTCTCTCTAACTCAACCTGTTAGGACCCGAAGGCAACTGAGAGGGGGGATGAATAAATTGTCTATTAATTTCAACCCAAATATAACTTAATCAAACTTGATGCATAATACTGGTAAACCAAACTTAATGCCGGTTGACATATTAACAGTTAATAACAGTACCGGTGAAACTTAATGCATAAAACAGAAAGAGAAACAACATCCACAACACGTAACACATATATTTGTATGTGGAAACCCTATAAGGGGAAAAATTACGGTGGGAAACCTTACCCACAATCAAATGATACTACTACAGATAGTATGTGTATACAAATGGGGTCTGCACATGCAGAAAGGCCAACTGCCTAGAGCTCACTGCTAAAACATAAGATGGGAGTCACATTGACTACAATTGGATGATTAAATCTAATGATAATGTACTACTCAAAGTAGCATCTCCAATGCTGGATTCAGTACTGGTTAAGTTATGATTGTCTTCTTCAAACATTCCTTGAATCTTCAAATGATGTCTATATGAGTAGCTCTGCTTATATTCGCATATATCAAAAATCACAACATTATCTCATCTCCTATCTTCACATAATCTCACAAATGAGATCTTACATATATACCAAAACCTAAGACCAAATGTGTAGGTCGGCTTACTAAGAATATTACAATTAAATCAATTACAAATGAATCAATATGTGATGTATCATGTCGGCTCAATGCATTTAAAATAATAACCAAACAATAAATCATCTCCATAACGTGTCATGCTGATCTGGAATAGATAATGCATGCTGGTCCATAACCTAGACCAATTTGTTGGTAACAGCAAATATGCCAACTCGATTAGATCAATAACCAAATCTCTAAAACAAGCATCCAAACCATGTCTTTGACATAATCAAGTAATCTCCAGATGATAACAGATCATCCTCAATGCTGGTGAATAATATAACCTGTCAGTGAACCAAATAACAATGACTGTGCATGTCACTGAACATGTCGGTGAACATAACCAAAGATCTCTTAAAAGATAAGTGCTGATAAGTGTTGACATCAATGACAAAACTAATGCAACACATCCATAATACCAACACAACCCTCATCTAACCCAAGGGTTTCATAAAGCATTCATGGCTTTAACCTTGGTTATCTCTTTAATCCTTGCACAAGAATTTAGCCCCTGGGTAAAATTTTTATCCAATGGATAACCCTAACCTAACCTTAACCCTTACCTCCTAAGGTAAACTTCATGTCTTCTCAAGCATTGAATGCTTCTTTCATCTCCTCTTAAGCAACCTCTTGTTGACAATTTCTACCATTTCATTGGTGAGAATTGTGAACATGGATTGATTAACTTTCAATCCTGGACAATGTTAAGATTATCCAATCTTGACCATCCATTGCCCTATTTTCTCTATAAATAGAACTCTCATTCTATCATTTGGATATAGAAATCTTTGTGTATCAAACTTATAGTCATTTTGCTAGTGATATGTCCAAGTTTTCATGCATCAAAACTTATAGTCATTTAACTAAGCATTTTAGCCTCTCTTTGATAATTCATCTTAATAGCATTTAGAAACATTCTAATATCATAGCATATCCATGTTAGACTAATATATCATTTCTTGGATAATTAGCTAATCTTATCATCATCTATATGATAGTTTAATCATCATAGTTTCAATAGCATATATATCTAGGAATACATTCATGCATAATAATCAAACATCACTCATTCTTGGAGTTGTCATTCCTAAGTCACTTTGCTTAGTGACATGAGAGAAAAAGCATTGACTTTAGGGATCCTGTGAGATAGAGAACAATGGAACACCCCTTGGGAAGTTGAGATATTTAATATAGTTCTTATAACTTACACTGAGAGTCTCATTGGTGTGTGGATCTTTTGAAACTGACTTTCACGTTTTTGTCGCCCTCATTTCCCGCACACATTTTTGGCACCCCACCGTGGGGCTCGACCCCATTAATCATATCATTTTTTATGCAGGAGCAAGATTGCAAGCATGCGGGAATGTTGTTTTAGCACATGGGGACCTTTCATTAGTGCATTCGTAGCAAACACTAGCACTTTCAGTGCACTATTTAGCGCATCAGACCCATTCCCTAGTACATCTAGACCCTCTGTTGGCGTATAACATTTGGGTTTTTATTTTATATGTTGGAACAATAGCATAGTACATTTTTTAACCAGTGTAGTGCATTTAGTAACCAGTGTAGCATATCTGCACCTTCCTGTAGTGCATCTGTGCAGCAGTCTAGCACATGACTCTGATAGAGAAAAGGCAAAAAAAAAAAATTGTAACCGAAAGGAGAAAATTTAGGCTTGTGTAAGCCCACCGTAGATTCTAGTTTGTCACTAACTTTATTTTTGCAGGTAACTAACCATTTTCTTGTAGGTTCAGAAGAAGTTAAAATAGGAATTTTAATTCTTTCTAACTTTTTTTTAGTTGGATAAAAAAAATTCACTTTCTTTAAATTTGAAAAGAATCTCATTTGTCTTTTAGGTTTAAAATTCACATCTTCATTTGGGTTTTAAAAAGAATTTCATTGTTGGATAAAAAGAACAACAAAACAAACTTTTCATTCTTGCAAGTTAGGCAAAAACACTTCAAATTTGGGTTTAAAAAGAACAAGAAAATTTGCTTTTCAGTTTACAAAAGGTAAAAATAACTTCATCTTCCTTTGGTGTATAAAAATAATTCATTTTCATTTGCAAGGGATAAAAAGAACCTCACTTTATTTTGTGTACAACAAAATAAATTTTCATTTATCGACTTTACCTTTTGTTGACCAATATCATGATTTCTGTTGTTGACCAAGATTTCACTTTCTTAGATAGAAAATCATTGCTATGAAAAGTTAAAAAGAACACCATGCTTTTTAGAGAAAAATCTCCAAATAGAAGTTAGAAAATCATTGTCTTGAAGGATAAAAAGAACCTTGTTTCCTTTGTCTCAAAAGTGGAAGGTATATGCTCTCCCCTTAACTGGGTGACCAAAAAGCCAAACCACTCTTATGCTTTTTTTATTTGAAGCATTTAAATCCTTTAGCAAGCCTGCCCTCCTGAGTTGCTCTTAGAGTGCCATTAATGGTTGGTGAGAGGGGAACGATCTAAGTGGGAAACAACTTTATCGCCAAGTGGTCCAACCCACTATAATCAAATGTGGAGGCTGACAAAAGTCCCCTTCAATGGTTTTGCTTAGTGATTAGCCTTCCCCCAGTATCTTTAAGATATGCAAATCCTTTGTTTTAAAGGTTGGGAAGCCTCCTAAGAGAGTTTATCACTGAAGACCGAATGAAATCTTGATTAAAAACCTTAGCACTAGAAAATCTAAGTTGAGTCAATTACTAGATATTTTCAACATCTAGTCCAAGGGTGGGGAAGAATCTGCCCCCAAGATCACTCACCATATATCTCCCAAGATAACTACTCAATTGTGAAGTGATTCACTTTGAGTTAATTTTTGACAAAAGACAAAAAAAAATGGGCGCCCTTTAGGGGGTGACAAGGTTGTTTGAGCTGACGAAGTATCGAGACTAGTGGGCTATGATGTTGTTGATGACCTTTGAATAAATAGTCTACTTGATTTATCTTAATTGTTATCTCAACTAGTGAAAACATCGAGGATTTGAACACATCCTCACAGAACATACACTACTTGTCTAGCATAGGAAAAATTTGTTATCTCTTATGTGCCGTGTTTGCAAATTATTTTTTAGAAAGTCATCCATCAAAAACACAAGTCTTAAAAATCCAAAAACGGTAGAAGAAAAGAAATCAAAGCAGATTAGCACATAGGAGTAACTTCCTGGTGTGTAGCAACCATTCTGTAGCACATTTCAACCAAATATTAGCACTTTTAGCAGTCATATTAGCACATAACCAATATCTTATTGGTGAAATTTTCAGTAGTGCTTTTCAACATCACTCTAGCACATTTTGATATCAGCATAGCACATTCAAGACATATCATAGCTCTTTCAACTCAAACAACAACACGTAAACAAGACATATTAGCATAAAACTCATCCAGCCAAGTCAGTTTCAAACATTCTAAAACATCGCATAGGAAAGGCAATTTAGTGCATAGAGAATCTTCTGTGGCACATCTAAAACATTCATTAGGGCATCTGGTCTCTGTCTTAGCGCATGATAAAAAACTAAGAAAAATAGAGAGAAAATCAGGCATTTCAGGAAATTTTTATCAAATGTCTTGAACACCCTTTCAGGTCCTTTAGCAAACTCAACGGTCAAATTTCAAATCCGATCATCAAAGAAAACAATTCAAAAATCCAACAAGACATTCTTAGAATGAGTTTTTCAAATTATCAACTAGCTTGGGATAAGACTTCATCCAACAAAATCAAGAAGTATCAAAAACAGTGATCAAAGTTTCACCATCCAACAAATTCTATCAAAAACAACATACTTAGTTTAATCCTTAAGTTGTCAAATCAAGTTTCCATATTGGGAGACTTTATCCATATCATTTGACACACTTTGTCGTGGAGGCAAATCTAACTAAACCTCTACTTGATAAAGTAAATTTGAGTATTCAAATGAAGTATCCAAATCCAACATCAACGTCAAACCTTTGATCATTCATGTATGACCACTCATATTTTGAGAAGAACAAGTTTTCATCACAAAACTAAGTTGAAGAAGAGACAACCTAGTTCTAAGGCACTTGCAAGAAGGAATAAGTTTTTCTATATCAATCGCCAATTCTTTGCATCACATTGTGCATTCTTGTGTCACATGCAATTGTATATCCAAGGCAAAACAAATGAGTTTGACAAGGAACCTTTAAGAAGTAGGGCTTATATTTAGAAAGCAGCATTCAACCAATGCCTAAATTGTAGAGAAAGGATCAACCCCACTTTATTCCCACAGTTTTGTATCACATATAACAAAGCTCGACCTAAACTGCCAATACCACCCAGAACTCCCATAGAAGATGAAGAATTCATCACGGTAGAAATTTACTAAATGCTCATTGTCACTCAATCTCAGAGAAACAAACAAAGAGAATCACAACCAGAATCAAGTATGATTCATAGATTATCCAACCCTTTTTATGAGTATGCTAATATGGGCGAAACAGAGATAATCAAGGAACTTCTCCAAGAGTGTCAAGAAAACCCATCATTCCAAAGGCTCATGGAAAGACTTATTGAAGTAGACAAGGAAAAATATCTACTCATGCTAACTAGAAAAGGAGTTATCCTTCCTGAAGATTTCGATACCGAAAACTTAAGGAATATAGACGAAAGAATTTTAAGAACAAGGTCTAGAAATTATGCCTATCAAGACCAACAAAGAGAAGAAGAAACACATGATCTGAAAAACATACATGAGAAAAATGACACCCATGAACACAACCATGCCTACAATTGGGACAATCCTAATGAAAGAGAGGAAGATAGTACAAATGCACCCATGGTTTCTCTTACACAACAAATCCAAATGCTGCAAAGACAAATGCAGGACATGCAACAAGGAACCATGGTGCGATACTCCTTGGACGAGATTTGTCCTTATCCTTTTGACAGGAGATTGAACATGGTACCTTTTCCCCCAAATTTAGATATACTAAAGTATGACAAGTATGATGGTAAAATTTATCCCCATGATCATGTTTAGGAATTTTGTACCATAAGCCTAGAGTTTCTCATGATGACACTTACTTAATGAGACTATTCCTAAGAAATTTAGGAGGATAAACCATGGAGTGGCTGTCTAAACTCACACCTCCCATCAAATCATTTGATGAGTTGGTAAAAATTTTTATCATGCAATACTCCTATAACATTCAACATGCAATCACCATGTTGGATGTGTGTAACACCAAACAAAAGAACATTGAAACATTCATGGTGTTTCTTCAATGTTGGAGATGCATGGTTTCAAGATATCCTTGAGACGTGCCTAAAAAAGAATAGATGGATATCTTTATTGATAATCTAAATAGTGAGATGAGTTATCAACTCAAACTCCAATGCATACCATCTTTTGCCAAGTTGATTGAAAATGGAATGCAAGTGGAGGAATCCTACATCAAGAAAGGAACATTGAAGTTCCTTAAGGAAGGAGTTAACTTGTCAAACACTAACCCCTTTAACAATCCAAACAACAACAACACTTTAGACAAATCCAGATTTTGGACAAGGAATAAAAACATTGTTAATGATGGGGTAGTTGTTGATAATAATGTAAAGTCCAAACAACCAGTGTTGGCTTTATCAGGTAACCCACCATCTAACAAAAATTAAAAAAGTGTTAATCAAGGCTTTAACACTTATCCGCAAAATACCAATCAAGGACCTTCAATTTCAAACACCAGCAACAATAACCAAGGCAACACCGATAACCAAGGCAACAACACTAACCAAGGGAATAATGAAAACCAAAGAGGTAACACCAATGCTTTCCTGTATAGACGCATCTACACACCATTAGGAAAAACCTTAGAATCAGCATTTCGATAACTCTTGGCGAATAAGATTATCACATTGCCAACCATAAATAGCTTTGAACCCCAAGTCAAACCACCTTGGTGGAATGACTCACATTTTTGTGATTTTCATTGAGACAAAGGACATCACACAAATGATTACATGAGGCTTAAGAACATCATTTAGGACATGATCGATAGAGGCAATTTTATAGTTTATGGTCTCAAAACAAATAGTGACCATGGCACCTTTTCTTCTGAATTATAACAAGGGAGGAGCTTCAACATCAAACAATATTGGAGGAGCTCATATAAATCACTTATACAATAACACCATCAATCACATATCGACAGATGACAACCAAGTAAATTTCATAAAAATCAAGAACAAACAAGAACATGCGTCGATCAATGTGACCACCAGAGTACAAAAATACGTCTTGAAAGGGAATACATCAACATCCACAAATATCCCCAAGACTCAATATAATTTGGTTGATCAACTACGAAGAACTTCCGCTCTGATATCCATACTCAAGTTGTTCAAACTCTTGCCAAAACACAAAGATATCTTAGAACAAGCACTTGTCAAAACAAACATTCCTAAAGATCTTGACATTGATAGATTCCAAGCCATGGTGGCTCATATAACAGGGCCTCATAACCTTACCTTTTCTGAACATGATGATGCCTCCTTGAATCATCTGCATAACACCCCGCTGCATATCAAAGTCTTAGTCTATAAAAATTGAGTTAAAAGAGTGTTAACAGATGGAGGAGTTGGTCTCAATATCTGTACTTTAAAGCTTATCTGTGCATTGGGCTTCTCTAAGAAGTCTATTGATCCAAACAAGAAGATCACCATCAAGGCCTATGATGATGAAGAAAGGTCATCCAAAGGAATAGTAATACTACCTATTCAAGTAGGACCAATACAAAAGGACACCATGTGCCAAGTCTTAGACATAGACTTAACATACAATATTCTATTGGGTCTTCCTTGGATACATGAAATGCAAGTAGTTCCTTTGATATACCATCAGTGTATTAAGTTCTCGTACAATGGAAAGGAAATTTCCATATCTGCTGATAATAACCCTTTTTAGCATTGCAATGCTATGGGGGTAGCTCAAGGCAACCTGGTTCCACACAATAGGGAGGCCCAAGCTTCCTCAACATTCGATCATCATCAAGAAAAAATCAAGTCTTTAGCCATAGACTTCAAACAAAAGATAAAAATCAAAGATCAAGGCATGGGAGAATACTCTTTTGAACCCATGTGTCTATCAATATTGCCAACATCGCCAAAATCTTATGGACAACCTTCTACATCAACACATCAAGCAACACAACCCATCAACAAATTTGATGGCAAATTTATCCAATTGGGCACACTAGCAAATGAATCAGAAGAGAAAGACATCCTTAGTTGTCTATACAAGGATGAAGAAGAAGTCAAAGTTGCTACCCTATAGGTGGCCATACCGACACAACAATATGGAAAAGGATTCTGGATCATGCAACAGATGGGATACAATGACAAAGGACCTATAGGCAAGCGTCAAGAAGGCATTACAAAGCCTCTACAACCTCCTTCACAATTTTCACCAGATAAAATAGGACTGGGATATGGACAACATGTACCATCTAGGAAAAAACAAAATAAATATTAGAAACCCTAGTGGAGAGAAAAAAGGAAATATAATGAAAAATCATGGCAAGAGGCACTACACCAAGCAGCACAGACGACAAGGAAATAACACTAGGAAAATGAGAAATGACAAGAGGAACTGACCATTCAAAGGGAAGAAGCATCTTATAAGAAAGTGCATCATTTGCAATAACCTGTTCAAACCAAGGCAAAGCCACCACCAGAAGAAATTCCTACTCCCCGAGGAGAAACAGTGTATGAACAAATGCAAAGAGTACAAGTAGGCTCCGATTCTAGGTCAGAAAAAGTTACAAAACTGGTATCAATTGTCAGAGCTCTTTTCTCGCCCTATAACATACCTATTGGAAGTAGTGAGAGACTCTGGGACAGTACTTCTAAAACTGATTCTAATGAATATGAATGGGGTAGTTGTTTAGATGTTACTGAGGATATCAAGGTAGCTACTATCCATTCACACACACACCTTTCTCAGGAAGGGCAGGGTGCAGAATCTCGACCACTTGAATTCAGACCATGACATATCAACGAGGCTAATGAGAATGAGTGGTAGCAATAAGAACAAGGCTGCATCAAAGATGATACCATCGAAGACCTTGACAATATCATTAACATAACCAACATCCCAAACAACTATAACGATGCCTCTATCATGACACTTATTGCAGTCGATCTCAACCCACCAAATGACTCCTTACTACTCATATTTCCTGATCTCATAGATTGGGAAGAACCTGAACACCATGATATACCAATTTTCTTAGATGATGAAACCATTGTCTAGTATCTATGTACAGTCAACCTAGAAACGTGCTCTACTAGTGAACAAAATAAAGATATATGCAATCAAGGGAGTGCCAAGTCTCTCAGTTGCAAAAATGAAAGAAACAAAGAGTCTAATGCTGAAAACCAGTCAATGGAAGTATTAGATCACAAAAATGTAAAAATAAAGGACACATCTGTAGGTGAAAACCTTTTTGAGGCATAAAAAGATGGGAGACTTGACACTCTTCCTAAATATTATCAAGAAAGGTCACCATATTGATTAAGCCAACTCAATCAATAAACATCGGTATAGAAATAACAATCAAAGCCATACACCTAGCCAAATCACTGACAAAAGAAGAAAAACTAGATTTTATCAACTTCTTCAAGGAAAAGCAAATCAATTTTGCTTGGTCCTATGCTAATATGCCTGGAATAGATCTAAACCTAATCATGCATCATCTATCCATCGCTCCAGGAGCTAAGCTAGTCAAACAAAAATTAAGAAAGATGAATCCGCATGTAGCGTTATTGGTAAAAGCTGAACTAAAGAAGTTATTAGATGTCAGATTCATCTGACCTATAGACTATGCTGAATGGATTTCAAACATTGTACCAGTTTCAAAACCTGATGAAAGCAACAAAATATGCACATATTTTAGAGATGTACACAAATCATGTCCAAAGGATGACTTTCCTTTGCCAAGAATTGACATTATTGTGGATCTAACAGTGGGCCACATAATGTTATCATTAATGGATGGTTTCTCTTGCTATAATCAAATCAAAATTTCCCCAGAGGATCAAGATAAAACTGCATTCACTTGCCCATAGGGAATGTATTATTGGAATGTCATGCCTTTTGTCTTGAAGAATGCTTAGGAAACTTATCAAAGAGCCATGACGACAATCTTCCATGATATGATGCATACCTTCATGGAGGACTATGTGGATGATTTACTAGCTAAATCATTCACTTGAGCAAAACATCTGGTCATATTAGATAAAATCTTTCAAAGATTGAAACAGTTCAAGGTCAAACTAAACCTTAAGAAGTGTGTCTTTGGGGTCACATCAGGCAAACTATTAGGCTACATTATGTCAGAAAAAGGCATTGAAGTAGATCCAGTGAAGGTACAAGACATCATGGAGATGCCACCTCCCAAGAACATTAGCCAACTCAGATCTCTACAAGGACAATTGCAATCCATTAGGTGATTTATAGCCCAACTAGCTAATAAATGTCTCCCATTTAATCATTTGCTCCACAAGAACATACCTTTCAGATGGGAAGACAAGTGTGCGGGATCATTTCACCAACTCAAACAATATCCGATGAATTTGCCAGTTTTGGTACCACCAATAGCAGGGAAGCCACTCATTCTCTACATATCAACAACTGAGGTATCATTGGGGGCACTGCTAGCATAAGAGGATCTAGAAGGTAAGGAATGAGCTATATATTACATCAACAGAACATTAAATGGATATGAGCTAAACTATACATTCATTGAGAAGGATTTCTTAGCTATGGTATTCACCTCCCAAAAGTTCCATCACTACATGCTAGGTCATACAATCAAGCTAGTAGCAAAAAATGATCCTCTCAAGTATTTACTCAACAAAGAAGCTCTTACATGACAATTGGCTAAGTGGGTCATGATTCTTAGTGAGTTTAATATCCAGTACATAGAACATTGGGCTATCAAAGGACAGGTAATTGTAGATCAACTAGCTAAAGCACCGCTACCAGATCAACAACCACTGCAGGTGGAATTTCCAGACATGGATGTCCTCACTATCACACCCAAATAATGGACCCTATACTTTGATGGATCTTATACACAACATGGATTGGGTGCTGACATCTTGTTTTTCACTCGAGAAGGGTACACAATTCCACGATCTTATAGACTGATGTTTCCATGCACCAACAATATCATTGAATATGAAGCTCTGGTGAGAGGAATCAAAATGGTTGTGGAATGGTGAGTCACAAAATTGAGAGTCTATGGAGATTCTCAATTAGTTATCAATCAAATCAATGATGAATATCAGACAAAGGATGATAAGCTAATGCCCTATAAGAGAATGGTGGATGATTTCAAACAATACTTTGTACACATCACCTTCGAGCAAATACCAAGGTTGGACAATAGAGCTTCTGATGCAATGACCACTATCACTTCACTACTGCAAATTCTAGAGAAATAGAATCATTATGAGTTCCTAGTAGAGCAATTATTTTCCCCAACCTATGACAATTCCGCATCCCAAGTCATCTATACCTTAACCAATTTAGACTACCCTCTATACGAGATAATTTGTGATTATCTTAAGAACAATACCCTTCCACTCGATTTGTCTTGTAACAAAAAATGCAGCTTCATCCGGCAAGATGCCTGTTATACCTTAACCGCTGGCACCCTTTCCCATCAAGGTCCATATGGTACTCTTCTTCATTGCCTCGATCATAACAAATCTAACTCTGGCTTACATGAGCTTCATGAGGGTATCTGTGCTATGCATTCAAGTGGTCCTACTCTCTCCAAGAAACTTCCGAGAATGGGATATTACTGGCCGACAATGGAGAAAGAGTCATATCAATTTGCAAAGAAATGTCCTAAGTGTCGAATTCATGGCAATCTTATCCATGCACCAGCATAGGAGTTGCAGCCGTTCACCACATCTTGGCCTTTCTGTCAGTGGGGACTCGATTTGGTAGGGAAAATTCATCCTTCTTCAAATGTACATAAGTTTATTATCACTACAATAGAGTATTTCACAAAGTGGATTGAAGCAGTTCCGATGACCGCTATAACTAGAAATTAAATCACCACATTTATTCTCAATTATCTCATTTGCAGATATAGCATTCCAAGTTCTATCATCACATACAATGGGCATCCTTTCAAAAATCAAGACGTACGAGAGCTATGTGAAAGATTCAATGTCCAACATCACTTCTCTACACCTTACTACCCATAGGGGAATGGTCAAGCAGAAGCATCAAATAAAACAATCCCAAAAAATCCTCAAGAAAATGGTAAATGATGCAGGTAAGGATTGGCATGCACAACTCAATCTGACACTCTGGGTATATGACTAGCATTCAAACACCTACAAGGGCTACACCATATTCATTGGCATATGGATTAGAAGAAATTCTACCTCTTGAGGTATAAATTCCATCTCTCAAAGTATCTTTGAAGGGCCTCATACCAGATGAGGAGTATCGAATCAACAGGTTGTATGAACTAGAGCTTCTTGATGAAAAATGCCAACATGCCTATGACCATCTCAAAGCATACCAGCAACGAATATGCAGGAGCTACAATCACAAAGTCATCCCTAGGGCTTTCAAAGTTGGTGATCTTGTACTAAAGAAAAATCCTAGAAATCAACAAGATTGAGAAAAGAAGGGGAAGTTTGAACCTAACTGGCTGGGTCCTTTTGTCATCATATCAGCATACAGACTAGGCGCCTATCAGTTAACAACCTCAGAAGGAGATGTGCTTGATGAGCCAACCAACAACATCCATCTAAAGAAATTCTACACTTGAGTCGTTCGATGCACGAAAAAAGCGAAAAAATCTAGAAAAATAAAAATAAAATAAAAAAATAAAAAATAAATCAAAAAGTGCAATAAAACAAGTAGTGAAAACCTAGAAACAGGCCCTATTTGTGAGAGAATGGCTCCTGTATCTATCAGTACTCATATCTTTGATCTATCTAAGTCTTAGCTAATGACCATCGCCCAACACTTATTCACGCAACATTATCCTAGACATACTTAGCATATTCATTATCCTTGATTATCTATGAAATAATTCTCCACCTCATATCCCACCATGGCTTGGTGATCACCATCTATATCCACATCAATAAATATCTATGACTAGGGGAAGCATTCCTCTCACTTTAACCATTTTGACAACAAACAACAAGGATCACCACATGCTAAGAAAACAATGTCAACAACTACTCATCAGGCTAGAAAACAAGACCATTATCCAACTACAACTTTAACATAGACATGATGGATGATTTTCTGAATTATAATTTGTTTACATCTGGCATGAATTTTTGACTATTTTGTATCTTAAATTTTGAATCATTAGATCTCCTGAGCTACTCGAGGATACATCGAGCTAGAGAAAGCAACGAAGGAATCTGATATTTTTAGTTTTTCTATCTGTGAGGTGATCATTCGTATGGTACAAATTTGTCTCGAGACATGATTGGAAACATATCATTGAAGACATTTTCCACTTTACACATACAAATGGTTAACTCATGTCTATTTTATGCAAGCAACACTCAAATCGTCTTGGTTCAATTATACCTCGATGCTTGTGTTATCTTGTAATATCAAACATCCATATAAGTTTTACTTAAGTAATTATGGTTCAATTATACCATTATGATTGTATAAAATTACAACATATCAAAATCTCAATGATGACAAACAACTGACTAAATAGGAATGACAACAACAAGATCATATCATTTTGCATTTAGGTGCATATCATTTTAACTTGCATTTACTTGCATATCATTTTAATCTTGCATTAGTATCACATCATTATCATTATCATACATCTCATTTTCAAGATACATATCACATCATTATCATTATCATGCATCTCATAAATCAAAGTAATCAATGCAATACAACATCACATTATCACTCATCTCACCATCATCATCTAGTCACATTCATCATTGCATCCATCACATGCATATCTATCGTATCATCATGGAATCTTTCTTCACTTTCATATCTTCATCATTCATCTGACCTCTCATCTATCAAGTCTTATACATGATGTATCCTTCCTGAAACCAGATGTTTTAATAAAGTCTTATACAAGATATATCATTCCTAAAACCAAACGTTTTGATCAACTCTTATACAGGATATATCGTTCCTAAAACCAAATGTTTTGATTAGCTCTTATACAACATATATCGTTCCTAAAACCAAACATTTTGATCAACTCTTATACAAGATATATCATTCCCAAAACCAGACGTTTTGATAAGATCTTATACAAGATATATCATTCCTGAAACCAGACATTTTGATCAGGTCTTATACAAGATATATCATTCCTAAAACCAGATGCTTCGATCATCTTTGTCTTATACAGGCAGTGTCATTCCTGACACTAGATGCTTCGATCATCTTTGTCTTATAAAGGAGGTGTCATTCCTGAAACCAGACGCTTCGATCATCTTTGTCTTATATATGAGGTGTCATACCTGAAACCAGACTTGATCTTAATATGATCAATCTTACTCTCAATCCAATCAATCTAATCAATCTTATCAAACCCATGAATGTCATCAACTATCCACTCTTTTATCTTTCAAATAACATTCTTCTTCTTTCGAGAGATCATTCATGCATTTAGTGCATGAACAATCTCCTGAGGGGGCATTATCATATCAGTTTCATATCAACACCAACTTCATATCAACTTTTCATATCATATCAAATCAATTATTCATCAAATCTGGGGCATCATATTGATCAAATTTTGATAGCATATCCAACAAATTTTCTTTGAATCAACATGTGCACACATGTCACTTCAAAGAGGGGAAAAATGTGGACATATAAATCTAACCACTTTCCTAAGTGAATATTTAATACTCATTTTAACCTCATTCCTTTATTTAATTAATTTCTTCATATTCATCTATTTGATTAAATAAATTACTCAATTTATTTAATTAATTTCACCTAAGCCTTTTTTAGCCTTTGATTAAATAAATCACTTTATTTAGTTAATTTCCCTTTCCCCATTTTTAATTAACTTTAAATTTAATTAAATTAATCCTTGCAAATAAATAAATCTAATTTATTTATTTAGAATCCTCCACTGGTATTTATGCAAGTTGCATCTATTTGATTGAAATAAAGTAATTTTATTTTAATTAAAATCCTTTTCCTCCACTTTCATTTTCCTACATCTCCCACTTGCCTCTTTAACCCCTTCTAGATTATTCTAATCACTTCTAATTTAACCTAATCCATCTCCTAAATATTGTCACAATCCTAAGCAAAGGGAAGTCACTTCTCAAAGCCTCCAAAGTCTTTGAAAACCATTAAAGGCTTTATATCCTCAACAAGTTAACCCTCAAAGTCTTCCAAACCATTTAAGGGTCTTACATAACCATTAATGGTTAACTCAACCTTCTTGCATGATTAGAGACTTTATCTCTAACTCAACCCTCATCTAGCCCAATGGTCTCATCAAGCATTCATGGCTTTAAAATTGGTTATCTCTTTAACCCTTGCACAAGAGTTTACCCCTTGGGTAAAAGCTTTATCCAATGAATAACCCTAACCTAACCTTAACCCTTACCTCCTAAGGTAACCTTCATGTCTTCTCAAACATTTAATGCTTCTTTCATCTCCTCTCAAGCAACCTCTTGTTGATAATTGTCACCATTTTATTGGTGAGAATTGTGAACATGGATTGATTAACTTTCAATCTTGGCCCTTGTTAAGATTATCCAATATTGACCATCCATTGCCCTATTTTCCCTATAAATAGAGCTCTCATTCTCTCATTTGGATATAGAAATATTTGTGTATCAAACTTATAGTCATTTTTCTAGTGATATATCCAAGTTTTCATGCATCAAAACTTATAGTCATTTAACTAAGCATTTTAGCCTCTCTTTGATAAATCATCTTAATAGCATTTAGAAATATTCTAATATCATAGCATATCCATGTTAGACTAATATATCATTGATAGGATAATTAGCTAATCTTATCATCATCTTTATGCTAGTTTAATCATCATAGTTTCAATAGCATATATATCTAGGAATGCATTCATGCATAATAATCAAACATCACTCGTTCTTGGAGTTGTCATTCCTAAGTCAACTTTGCTTAGTGATTTGATAGCAAAGGAATTGATTTTAGGAATTTTGTGAGATAGAGAACAATGGGACACCCCTTGGGAAGTTGAGCTATTCAATATAGTTCCTATAACTTGCACCAAGAGTCTCATTGGTGTGTGGATCTTTTGAAATTGACTTTCACAGTTTTGTCACCCTCATTTCCCGCACACACACTACAAGGGGGAACTCATCAAAGGATATCTCTTTAAGCTAAGAGTTTAATTAGTAAGTATGGGTCGTAGTTTATCTAGTTTCTGAAATTTACATACATAAGAGTTTAAGGTTTTGTTGGTTGTCCTTACCGACTACTGATCTATCCCATCAACAGAATGATCCTGCTAGAAGTACTTAGATAACTAGAGACATATGAAGGCTTCAAACGAATAAGATAGAAAGCAGCTATTTCCTTCCCATTCTTTATTGAAAATATGCTTGAATCTTGTCCAACAACACAAGAAGATGAAACTGCCAAGCTAGAGATGCAATGATATCCCTTCAAATTCTACCGGTCTAGAGCTAACTATGATTCCCACGACAATATTGGGATAATAAATGGAGATAGATACATGCATAGAGTGGACTTAAAAGACTTTTGGGCAGATGCTACAAATGAATTTGACATCAAGAAGAGACTATGGTCCAGACTACTAGTAATCTTGATCTGAATAAATCAACTTTTCCATGCACTTGATTAGTTGGAAGATAATGCAAAATACACTCAGCCATGCTTTGATGAGAATACACCTCTTACACCTGTCAGATTGTCAAAACCAGAGCATGCAAACTTGACTACTTTAATGAGGCTAGTTATGAAGTATTCTTGTTGGTGGGTCAATCATCAAATTCATGTGCTAAGATGGAGAAATATAACCTTGACCTATGACCTGATGAGTGAAGCAGAATAATTTTCTTCAAATGTAGAAGCATCTCAAAGTGCTAGACTAGTTGAAAGTGCTAAAAAGAAAGGAGAAGTAGGAAACTCTTCAAGAAAAAAAGGGAAGACAGTTGTAAATGAAGGACCTTCTCAGAAGAAGCGAAGGATAGAAGCATCTCGTTCTACCAAATCAAGGAACATAACTGATACATTGGCTATTGATGAGTCATTGGAAGAGATGAAGATTCCTTCCCCAGTTCATAACAAAAATATGGAGTCAATCCATTAAGAAGATGAAGAGCCCCTGTCTCCTACATGTACAAAAATATTGGAGTCAGATAATGAATTGGATATTTTGGGTAATTAATTTTAGGAGGGAATGATTTTCACTCTTCAAGGAGGGAATGATCATCAAGTAGAAGGTGTTGAACAACCTTATACGGTTCCTTATTGGCTAAAGAAAAGATTGAATAAAAAGATACAAGTAATAGAAGCTCAAGAAGAAGATGATATGACCGACTTCTTGGCTAGATTAGAATAGGTTGTTGTAAAGATGCTAGCCAAAAGGTTTTCAACCATCCAGGGAGATGAAGCCAGTTGTCACATGGTGCAGATTGTTGTGCCAAAAGTATACAATACAAAAGGAGATATTTCTTCTCATGAATATGCAATCACTACAATCAATTTGGGACCAACTACTAAGAGTCATGAAGTTGAAGATGAATAATTCAGTCGCTTCCATGAATGCAAGATTGGACAAATAAGTGGGAATAAAAAAGGAATACAAAAGAGAAGTTGAGTTCCTAAGAGAATACATTTAGCATTTGACTATGCCATTCAACCAAGCCAATCCAGAAGTTCCTCCACTTTTAAATAATAGGAGAGAGTCAGATATTATGAGGAAGAAGCGGTTATAGCCAGAGAAACTAAAGAATAGATAAAGAGCATAAGTAAAGAAGAAGCCACATTTGTGGAAGGGTTAGTATTGGCATATGGACAAACCTCCTCTTTACTCTCTAGGATTGCAAGTATGGCAGAAGCATGGGCTGACCTACAAGACATTAAAGACATAATTATTTCATTCCTTAGAGAGGTGAAAGGAGTTCCAAAACAAGAGTTAATTGATGGAAACATAGTTGAAGTAGGAGTTGCATATGAATTCAATAGTTGGCACTGGAAATTGGTTGCACAAAGTGAAGTCTTGGAGAAAGTGAAAGTTGATGCTGTCAAAACTGAAGAACAAATAAAAGAAATTTAGGATGCGATTTTCGTTGTAGCTGCAAAAGTTCTTGAGAAAGAAACTATCTGAGAGAAGGATATGTAGCTAGAGAATCTAAAGATCAAAACACATGATATCTTCTTCACCATCACTTGACCAGTCCTGAAGAAAAAATTAGCTAAGGCATTAAACCTCTTGTCTATCCAAGATGCTTTCTAGAGACATGAGATGGAGTGGGAGATTTCTTTTGCTGAATGCATTGACGATCTAGTTGGACTAGAATCTATGGTCAATATGTTGCCACATGTCGATCGAGGAGGTTGATCAGATTACGTCCAAGTTCATTGAACACTCTACTTTTAAATAGGAAGGGGGGTGAAATCCTAAAAAATAGAATCTTGTGCTACTTGTCTTGCATGCACCGACTTCTAGTTTTATTTTCGAAAACCCTAATTAGGTTTATGTTGTTTTAATCTTGACCATTGATCTTAGATTAATCTTGGTAATTCATTCATTTTTCTGAACTCTATATAAACTCTCATTCTCTCATTTCATTGTTGTGGAGATATTTATGAAATTTTTGCTTAGTGCTACTTGAATAATAAAAGTTTATTTGAAGTCTTGTTTATATTAAGTGGTTGCATGATTGCGTATCTTTCTTCAACAATAGAATAGAATAGAATAGTTTTTCTTAAAGTAATTTGATGTGAAGTTGTTAGATGAATGAAGGATTGATAGTTTATATTGGTGAAACTTTTGCTCATATTTTCTTTGGATGGATAATTTTCATTCAATGTGTAAAGTTAGCCTGGGATTTTGATGTGGATGCTTAACTTCTACTTTGAGTAATATTGTTCATTTGTTGGTATTATTCACATGTATAAAAATCTTAAGCACAACCTTAGAGGACTGTACCCACTTTGTGAATTTGTCCAAGTGTAGTAAAATAAAGTGTCGTTATTGGTTTCATCCAGTCTTTACCATCTCTTGAGTTCATAGGAATAGCTTAGAAGTAGCATAGAAATTCTAAACCATTATCCTTTTTATCCCTTTTTGAGGAAGTCCAAAATTTGAGAATCCAAAAAAAAAATAGAACATTCATTGCCATATTTATCTAAGTCCTAGCTTGTGAATGATAGTTGTCAAGCGTAAGTCCCACTTGTATTTCAGCATGCATCACCAAGGAAGCTATCCAACATAAATTTTCTTGTTCGCACATATAGACCTTGGAGTCACCTTGCAGTCTTTCTTGCAATCTTGGCACAAGTAGTGATTTTTTTGAGGAGAAGATAGAGTATCCTTGGATATTTTATTCTAATGTTCGATATATGATAAAACATACACCAACATAAATTGGCGCTAGAAGGAGGGCTTGAAGATTATACAACAAATTATTATTCACAAGTTGAGGTAGTAGACATGAAGCAATATGGTATTGCCGCATGAGTTTCCTTTTGATCTACTATTTGAACAACCAAAGCGAGGACAACTAGACATTACTGATCAGTTGTGTTTGCTTTCTTGGAAATCCTAGACAAATTATGTTGAATTCAGGCAAGTGAGCCGTGTTATTCTTGAACAGGAAGAGAAAGGTCATCAAATTGAACATGCAATTAAAAGAGACTTGGAAAAGAAAAGACTTTTAGCCCTTCAATGATAGACTCTTAGAGACATACAATGACTTGCTCATTCTCAATAAGTCATGATGAAAGATGGGGTTTCCAATAATTCCACTTGAACCAGGTAGAGATCTTGATCCTATACTACAACCAGACTCTAGCTTTTACGACGAGCAAGAAAATGTTATTACAGAGTTGTACACTTTTGTAGCGTCGTAAATTGTACGTACTTGCTAGGGTGGTACAATTTCATACCTAGTTTAGCACCCGCCTTGGCGCATTTTACATTTTGCATTGCATTTTCCCCTTTAGCACTTAATTAATTAAATTAATTAGGTCTAGGGTTCTATTTTATCATCTCCCATATCATAAAGTTGGGCCCTTTTCATTAAAGTGTGCCCCTTTCATTTTATTCTTCCAATACATCATTTAATCTAAAACCCTAATTAGGTCCTATTTTGAACTTGGGGGCTTGATTTCGGGGGTCAAAACATCTCAAAATCAGCTGTAACTTCGGGATTCGCTCTAAAATAATCATATCCGACGGCCCTGAAAATTTGGTGAAAAGTTGTTGGGACCATGGCGCCCGGCGTGCACATGGTCCTGGACATTTTTCCCGAAATTTTAGGAGCGCGATCCAATCATAAAATAAAGCTTAACCCCAAGAAATTGGTGGGATATTCAATCTCTAGGTCGGCCAAAAGTTGAAATTAAGACCTAGGGTTTCATATATAAGAGCTCTCTTTCTTCATTTGAAAGGATCCGAATTTTGGCTGGGGAGGACCTTCTATGCAGTGAAAGAGCAGATCTTTGAAGACTTCAATAACATTCAACATCCATCCATCAAGCATTCATCAATTTCATTCATTTAGGGCTTGGGAGACATTGAAGAACAATAGGAGATTACCGACTGAAGATTGGCTTGTACTCCTCCCTTGAGGGTTGGGTATGATTTCATGTTGTTTTCATGTCTTTGCATAAGCTTCAACATATCCTTTATTCATGCTTTAGATCACTTTGCATCTTGATTTAGAGCATTTACATTATCATTTATGAGCAATTAGGTTTTACTTTCTAGGTTGCTCTAGTTTGCTTACTTGCATCTTAGGACCTTGCACACACACTAGGTTTGCACACACAATACATTTTACAATACAACTTGGCTATTCATGGAGGTGGAAATCACTGAAGCGGGGGTTTGACTAAGGCAAAACCCTATATAGCCGCCCATACCCTTTTCAGATATAAGTGCAGGTTTCGGGACTCGGACGACGCCGCAGGTGACAGATCCGGGAAAAGCAGGTCAAGATAGCACTCCACACCAAATTGTGAAGAAAAAGACCAGGACAGGGGCGTGGGGCGCCCTGGTCCTGCCAGGATAGGGGTGCTGGGTGCCCTAGTCCCTGGGACAGGGGTGCTGGGCGCCCTAGTCCTCCTGACAGACAGCATTTTCAGCATTTTTGACAACTTTTTCCAGAGTGCAAAACAACAGTTTCTGGAGCAGTTTCAGGGGCAGAATCAGGACAGTGGCGCCCGCGCCCCCGTCCCGAACATTTTTAGTCAGATTTTAACTCTAGGTACGCATTTACATTCTTGTCTTGTCCTTGTGTTTACAGCTTTCCATAGTTTAAGTTCAATTCTGCAATCTTGTTATTAGTTCATACTTGCACTTTGGGGTTAAGGGATTGAACTTGCATCATTTTATCTTTCAATTACAACAAAGGAATAGAAATCCTAATAGGTAGTCCGTGGCTCTCTCTTCCACAAGAAGAAGTAGCCAATTGTGTGATACCTCTAGGCTCTTTCGTATTCCACAAGTGTGTGGTTGAAAGTGAGATTAGGGCATGTTTTCTTAGTGTCACTTTTTCTCCCATACATTTTGGTGAACCCAACGTGAATCTATCATTGCTTCCTCTTGCATTGCATTTGTTAGATCTAGATCTAGATTTAGTGTGTTTTCATTTCATTTTCATTAAAAAGAAAAAAGAAAAAAAGTGTTTTTCTTTGCATTGTGTGTTTAAATTTTATGCAATTTCAAAATGTCAGATTTTTATTTGCAAGATGTTCATATTTGTGATGATTATGTGTTAGATGAAGCTTTAGATGAATTTTTGAAACCTAAATATACCAAACCTTCATTTTACCAAAAAACTCATAAACATTGTTACTATGCCATTTCGTTGTGATGAGAAAGATAAGTCGAATGATTCCTCTCAAGGGTACATTCCTATCAGCTCTTCCACTAAATCTAGTAACATGGTTGTTTTCAATGATCCCCTCTATGAAGAGATATCTCCTTTTGAATCAAAAGATAAACCTTTTAATAGATATGATCATTCTTTGTTGAATGATGCCCTTGATGCCTTTGTGTCTCCTAAAAAACACTCCCTTCATGAGGATCCTTTTTTGCAAAAAGATGACATTATCCCTACATTTCCTAGTGATGCCCTTTCCTTTTCCAACAAAATTCCCACTAGAGATGATGAATTAATGGTAAATGCTTACCCTTCTCCTAAAGTTGGTCTTACCCAAAAGCATCCCTTAGAGAAAGAAGATGAAATAATAAGCAATTTCCTTAATTCTCTCTCCCCTATTGAACATATTTTGAGGAAAGAGGATGAGTTTAACACATCTATTGATGCTCTCCCTCCTAAGGATGAGGAATTAATAAACAATGTTATCTCCTCTCCTGAAATTGACAATGCTTCCAACATTCCTTTCAACAACTTCACTATTTGGGATGAACCATTAGAAGAAGGTGTTGATTATTCTCTACCTTGTGAGAGAACCCTAGCCAAAGGGGATGAAGTCAAGATTAAAAACTCCCTTGAGAGTTTCTCACCTTCCTTGAATCTCAATTATTCTCCCTCTAAAAATAAAGCATCTCCCTCTCCTCAACTTGGTTCTACTCATATGGAAACCCTAGCTCAAAGCAAGATGGTTGACATCTCTTTCAAAGATCTCCCTCTCAAAAGTGAGACTTTAGAGAGTAATGTTGATCCTTCTCCTAGAGAGTTTATTCCCCATGTAGATCCTTTGATGATAGAGGATGATATGAGCTTTCCTAGTATTACTCTTCCTACTAGAATATCAATGCCTACCCCTTGTCTCTCTCCTAAAATTGATTTAATCTATGATAAGATTTTAGTGCAAGAGAAGACTATCAATAATTCTTCCAACACTTTGTTCATTCCTCTAAACCATCCTCAATCAATTTGATACATGTGAATGAAACACCTAACAAACCTCTCTTCACTGTCCAAGGTGCTTGTCCTTCTCAAGATTCTCAACCTTTAAATAAGCCTATCTTGGTGGTTCAAGGTGGTTATGCTAATGATTCTTTTTGTACTCCTAAGAAACCTGTTATTACTGTGCAAGGAGGTTATTCCTCTAAGAGCCCTTATGAGTATGCTAAGCAATTGACTAGAGAGAGTTATCATGCGGTTGCCCATACTTATAATACTAGAAACAATAGGCAACCTAATCCTCCTCCAGTTATCCCAACTTCACTTCCTCCTTCCCAACCTATTCTTCCCCAAGCTCCACGTATTTCACAAGTTCTTGGTAAGGAATATGATCTTATAGAACAACTTAAAACTACTCCTGCTAAGATATCCCTTTGGGATTTGATCCAAACTTCTTTTGCTCATCATGGAATGTTACAAGATGCCTTGAAAGATTTGAATGTTCCTCCACCTAATACATCTAGTAATATAGTGTCTTTGGTTAACTCTGTGATGAATCCTAAAGCTCAAATTGTGTTTACCCAAGATGAGTTGCCTACTAGTGAAATTCAACAACAATATGATCCCTTGATGATTGTGGTTATCATAAATGACACTACTATAAGACGAACACTGGTAGATAATGGCTCTGGCCTTAATGTGTGTAGCATTAATCTATTGCATAAGATGAATGTGGATACATCCCTTATTGAGCCTGACTCTCGTCCCATTCGAGGCTTTGATAATGTGGCTAAGTCTTCATTAGGTATTATCACCTTACCCGTCACAGTGGGACCGGTTACTTTGCTTACTCCTATCCATGTTATGTCAGGAAATCTAACATACAACTTGTTATTAGGGAGGCCTTGGATTCACAGTATGCAAGTTGTCCCCTCTACATTGCATAGACAAGTTAAATTTATTTATAACAATAAGACATATACCTTGATAGGTGACACTAATCTCCAAGCTTGTTTCCAAACATCTAAGCCTTCCTCTTCTAGTGATGACTCGTTAAACAAGATACCTATGGATGAATCATTACCCTTTGATAATCAAAATTCTTTGGATGAGTCTAAAGCTCCTGAAGAAGATCCTTCTCGACTTGAATATACACATGAAAAGGCTTTTGATCAGGTTCTCACAGAAGACGATTGGGGATCTCTTGATTTCACTCCCACCTTCGTAGGTGAGTATAGGGTTCCTCCTAGAGAGCTTAAAGTTAAAAAGAAGGAAGAAACTAAAAATCAATCAATCTTACCTGAACCTATGAGCAATAATTTTGTGGCCGCTTCTCAAAATTCTTCTCCTCACACCTCTAATAATGAAGAGTTTGATTCTTTGTCTTATGAAAAACCACCTTCTCTTCCTGAAATGGCTGATCGTTATGGTCGTGGTTTTCGCATTTTTGCTAAGCATGGGTATCATGGAAATGGTTGTGGCGCTCATGAACAAGGGATAAAAGTTCCTCTAGAGACTAATTTTCACAATTATGCCTTTGGACTCGGCTATAATCCCTGCAAACGTACCAAAGCATCTAAAAGACCATCTATCAATGTAAATGCTATATTTAGTAGTGATGATGATCTCACTTCAACTAAATCATCTTCTACTTCTATCAACTCTCATTCCCCTCATAAGGAAATCTTGGCAATGAACAAATCTCTTTATGAATCCCCTCAAATTTCTAAATCCACTTATGAATCTTTATCTCCTATTCATCATAAAGTCCTTTCCTCTAGGGATAAGGCTCTAATAAACTACACTCATCCCTCTTCTAAGATTTCATGTGACTTTTCTTCTTCAATCTTTATCATTTTATACATGTTCTTGATCTCACTTATAGTTGAGCATTTAACATGTCATATTCAAATACCTCATTTAGTCTATCATGTCTTTAAATAACATTAATGGCTATTATGTTGCTCATCATTATGTGACATTGGTAGCTCATTTACTAGGGGCTCATTGTCATTCATGATGGTACAATTTCAAGTGCAATCATATTTTTTTTGAAGCAACATAATAGCCTAATTTTCTTGTTCCTATGGGGACAAGAATGATTTCATACATCTCTTCTTTTGCTTATGTCCAAATCTCTCCCTAGAAGATTGTGTAAGTCCTTCTCATTGTCCTTATCCTTGAGAGGCAGTGATCTTTCCTTATTTTTATCTAAGGATCCACTTTTTCCTATTTCGTGGATGGTGTGAACTTTATTACTTGATGTTATTCCTTGTATGCATTTGTTGTTGTTTGTTCAAGGATTCTCTCTTACAAGAGGTGTAAGTCCTTGACTACAACCTCTTTTGCACTTGGTAAAATACATCCATAGTGAATTCACTCTCCTAATTGGGTTAAAAAGAGCGTCATCCTTCATTAAGAATCACTTTCACCTCGCAAAAGAAGGAAGTATTGCATTCTTATTCTCTTCTTTGTCTTATTCTAGAAGACGTTATATTTGTCTAAAACAATTTCTCTCAGGGATAGGTGTCTTTTGTACAAATATCTCTTCTCCTCTAAGGATCTCCTTAACACATACTACAAGATATCCCTTTTCAACTATCTTATCCTTGCTTAAGGAGTGCATAACTCTCTTGCTTGGATCTATGACATTGTTGCATTTTTGGGGTATCTTCTTGTGTAATGAAGGTAGGTATCCTTGTTCTACTTTTCTTATGACATAAAACTTACACTTTTTGAGCAATGGGTCATTCTCAAAACTAGAGCACAGACTCTTAGAGCGAGATGTCATGCTTTTGTACTATACATATACAGGTTGTAGCATACTTGGGCATAGACTCCTATGAGGTGCTTCTAACCTCCCTTACACACACATGCACGAGGTTGAGTGGAACTAGCGGCATAAGGCTAGACTTTCTCACTCTCCTCCCTTACATGGATCACCTAGACAGACTCTAGGGGCTAGTTTTCCATGTCCTTTGTCCCATGGATCACCTAGACAAGATCTAGGGGCGAGAAGTCCATGTTTTCTCTCTCTCACTATTCTTCTCATGGATCACCAATGTGTGTGTTCATGCTGCTTTTTCCTTTCTTTTCTTCTCTTTGCATTTTGTTTCCATTTACATCCTTCATCTTGTGTTAGAGAACTCTCAAATCCTCACACTCTTTGTTGTGTTGGAATTCAGATTTGGTCCTCTTTTGTACCAAATGATTCTCCATTAGTTTTTGATCTCATATCAAATCTTCTTGTGAGCATTTGTCATCAATATTCTTTAACAATTCGAAGTGGTAAACATGATACCCTATTTCAACTCACTAAAATTAGCAAGCAGAAATAGGGGGGGCATATAGCTACCCTCGAATTTTCATCACCTTCCTTAGTAAGCATTAGGTGATTTTGTGATCTAATGTGTGTTTTGTAGGGTGCAGTTCCTAACTGTGTACTGCAGATACCGCTGGGGGCTTCGTTTGACAGACTTATGGATATATCCTTTTTCAAATAATGTTTACTTTTCTATACTTTAGCTTGCATATGCACGTAGTGTTCATATGACCACTAAAGTGGGGGCTAAATGTAGCATCGTAAATTGTATGCACTTGCTAGGGTGGTACAATTTCACACCTAGTTTAGCACCCGCCTTGGCGCATTTTACATTTTGCATTGTATTTTCCCCTTTAGCACTTAATAAATTAAATTAATTAGGTCTAGGGTTCTATTTTATCATCTCCCATATCATAAAGTTGGGCCCTTTTCATTAAAGTGTTCCCCTTTCATTTTATTCTTCCAATACATCATTTAATCTAAAACCCTAATTAGGTCCTATTTTGAACTTGGCGGCTTGATTTCAGGGGTCAAAACATCTCGAAATCAGTTGTAACTTCGGGATTCGCTCTAAAATCATCATATCCGACGGCCCTGAAAATTTGGTGAAAAGTTGTCAGGACCATGGCGCTCGGCGTGCACATGGTCCTGGACATTTTTCCCAAAATTTTAGGAGTGCGATCCAATCATAAAATAAAGCTTAACCCCAAGAAATTGGAGGGATATTCAATCTCTAGGTTGGCCAAAAGTTGAAATTAAGACCTAGGGTTTCATATATAAGAGCTCTCTTTCTTCATTTGAAAGGATCTGAATTTTGGCTGGGGAGGACCTTCTATGCAGCAAAAGAGAAGATCTTTGAAGACTTCAATAACATTCAACATCCATCCATCAAGCATTCATCAATTTCATTCATTTAGGGCTTGGGAGACATTGAAGAACAATAGGAGATTACCGACTGAAGATTGGCTTGTACTCCTCCCTTGAGGGTTGGGTATGATTTCATGTTGTTTTCATGTCTTTGCATAAGCTTCAACATATCCTTTATTCATGCTTTAGATCACTTTGCATCTTGATTTAGAGCATTTACATTATCATTTATGAGCAATTAGGGTTTACTTTCTAGGTTGCTCTAGTTTGCTTACTTGCATCTTAGGACCTTGCACACACACTAGGTCTGCACACACAATACATTTTACAATACAACTTGGCTATTCATGGAGGTGGAAATCATCGAAACAGGGGTTTGACTAAGGCAAAACCCTATATAGCTACCCATACCCTTTTCAGATATAAGTGCAGGTTTTGGGACTCGGACGATGCCGCAGGTGACAGATCCGGGAAAAGCAGGTCAAGATAGCACTCCACACCAAATTGCAGAGCAAAAGACTAGGATAGGGGCATGGGGCGCCCTGGTCCTACCAGGACAGGGGCGCTGGGTGCCTTGGTCCCTAGGACAGGGGTGCTGGGTGCCCTGGTCCTCCTGACAGACAACATTTTCAGCATTTTTGACAACTTTTTCCAGAGTGCAAAACAACAGTTTCTGGAGCAGTTTCAAGGGCAGAATCAGGACAGTAGCGCCCGCGCCCCCGTCCTGAACATTTTCAGTCAGATTTTAACTCCGGGTATGCATTTACATTCTTGTCTTGTCCTTGTGTTTACAACTTTCCATAGTTTAAGTTCAATTCTTCAATCTTGTTATTAGTTCATACTTGCACTTTGGGGTTAAGGGATTGAACTTGCATCATTTTATCTTTCAATTACAACAAAGGAATAGAAATCCTAATAGGTAGCCCATGGCTCTCTCTTCCACAAGAAGAAGTAGCCAATTGTGTGATACCTCTAGGCTCTTTCGTATTCCACAAGTGTGTGGTTGAAAGTGAGATTAGGGCATGTTTGCTTAGTGTCACTTTTTCTCCCATACAACTTTAGTGTGGGAAGTAAAAGGAAATTATCCTAATTGGCATCGAATGTGCTTTAATCTTGAGGAAGAAGAAGAAATCACTGATCATATTCATGCTAAAATTAGAAGAGAACATCATCTACTAGGGCCACAAACCATTGAGCCAGATCCTCAACCTCCTCTTGCACCACCTCAACAAGATTGAAGGTCACACTGGCTTGCATTGATTCTTTTTCACCAGAAAAATTTCGAAGAGTCCTTAGATCAGCTCCAAGCTCATCAAAAGAATTTGTGGATTAGTCTTCAACCAGAACTAAGAAAAGGAGAAAGACAGTTTTATCAAGTGAAGAAGAAGGTCCATCAAGTGAGGATGTGCCTCACTTGATGGACCTTGATCCTATACTACAACCAGACTCTGGCTTTTACGATGAGAAAGAAAATGTTATTACAGAGTTGTACATTTTAGTGTGGGAAGTAAAAGGAAATTATCCTAATTGGCGTCGAATGTGCTTTAATCTTGAGGAAGAAGAAGAAATCACTGATCATATTCATGCTAAAATTAGAAGAGAACATCATCTACTAGGGCCACAAACCATTGAGCCAGATCCTCAACCTCCTCTTGCACCACCTCGACAAGATTGAAGGTCACACTGGATTGCATTGATTCTTTTTCACCAGACAAATTTTGAAGAGTCCTTAGATCAGCTCCAAGCTCATCAAAAGAATTTGTGGATTAGTCTTCAACCAGAACTAAGAAAAAGAGAAAGACAGTTTTATCAAGTGAAGAAGAAGGTCCATCAAGTGAGGATGTGCCTCAAAAAGAAGATATTTCAAGCTTATTCCACATTTCAAGTTTGTTCCAAACACCGGCTCCCAAAGTTTCAATTCCAAGAATTATTCTGAAGATCCCAAATACACAAGAAACTCTAGTTCAAGTAGCTCCAGTTTAGTTAACCCCAATCCAAGCAATTCCACTACCAATTACCCTACAGACTCTAGTTCAAGTAGGAGTTCATTAGATGAATGTTCCAATGCCATGGTGTCCAACAAATGCTTCGCCAATGACCTTTACTGTTTACCATAACATGCCTAAGAATCCAGAACAATTTTGTTCAAAGTTTCATAGTGGTGACAACAGCCACACTACTGACGAACATATTAGATTTTTTGAAGATCTCCTTTAGAATAGGGATATCCAAGAAGAAGATGTAGCCTGAAATTTTTTCCCTACACTTTTGATGAGGAAGCCTCATATTGGTATATCCACTTGCTAGTTGAATCCATTCATAATTGGCAACATATGAAAGATACTTTCTTAGAAAAATTCAAGGCACCAATCTCCCCAATAGATTTGTATAGACAATTTGTGGAAGTGAAGACACAAGAACACAAGCCAATTACCACATTCAACAATAGATTCCACAAGGCCTACACAAGGCTATGAGATCCTTACAACTTTGACAATGTGACAACACTACCATTCAACTACACAGCCTTGGACAACCTAGCCTCCATATTTGTAAAGTCAAAGAATCCTACCCCAACAAATTTAAAAGAAGCATACATTGCAACCATTACCATCAACAATGATTTGGGAGTAGGTGTTGCTTCAGGACCGCTCAACTATCCTCCCTTCCAAAATCAGATTCAAGACATCAATCGAGTGTTGGCTCAACATACTCTTGTGATGAATCCGGTTCCTACTCCAAATAATCAATTAGTTCTTCACCCGAGAGTACCCATGTCTCAAGTACCCCCGCCAAAACTAGTATATCTTCAAAATGAAATAACCTCATCTCGGACCCAAGAGGAGAAGGATGAAATGAAAGAATTGATTGATCAAGTCAAGAAATTATCAACTGAGGTCACTTATTTGAGAAATCAAAATAATCAAATCCAAAGTATGCAATGGAACTATCAGTCAACTCAAGGGAATTACAAAGGCCAAAGTTCTTCTAGATACCAAAGAGAGAATCAAAATTACCAGAGAGATAATCAAAATTATCAAGGGAATAATCAAGGATTTTGAAATAACAGTCAAGGATTCCAAAAGAAAGCATGGAATATCGAACCCAACAATGACACTATGCCATCTCCCTTAGATAATCAGCTTGCTATTGAAAATTGTCATGTAGACAAAGTTTTCCTAGCTGAAGCAACACTATCAGGACAGTGCAGATTACACAACACCGACCAACATAATGAATTGAATTGTCACGAGTTTCAAGTATCGACAGACATTTTTAAAAATGAGAAAAGAAATACAGAAGATCCTCTAGTAACGAGATACGAGTTGGTCCCCACACCAAGATAAGACCAAACCCTTATTCTTGAGAATGTTAAAGAATATGCACCATATCAAACTAATCAAAGATTCCCACCTGCATCTGCAAATGGCCTAGTGGAGACACCACATGTAGTGCCCCTCCCCAATTCACCTTTCCTTTTGAAATTCGATAGACTATATTACTATAGCATAGACTACCTTGAGAATTTTGAT
This sequence comes from Cryptomeria japonica, assembly GCF_030272615.1. Taxonomy (NCBI): domain Eukaryota; kingdom Viridiplantae; phylum Streptophyta; class Pinopsida; order Cupressales; family Cupressaceae; genus Cryptomeria; species Cryptomeria japonica. Next base: position 472,729,895 of record NC_081411.1, on the reverse strand, counting down.
AGATGTTTATGGATCTATTATGCTTGGATGTTTCATTGTTGATGATAGATATGTTATATTTGCACTTGATGTTATGATTTGGTGAGGATGACAATAATATTTATAGACTATTATGATGATGGACTCTTATTTGATGATCTTTATGTGCTCATTTAATATACATGGATTATATTTGTGATGATTTGATGACATCTTATGACATACTAACCCTATTTCATGATTATGATTCTATGCGATGTCTTGATGATTATATTGTGTGACTATCTTTATGCGTAGAGACGTATTCATATCACTCATTGCGAGCATGATATGATGTCGTGATTCTCTACCACTTGCTTGTTTATCATGATGTATACGTATTGTATATGTTGTGTTTAGTTTTTGATGTAGGTTTGCAGGTACTAAACTTCGACTCCACTTGGCTTCACATGTCTAAGTGTGTCTTTATCCCAATGGCAAGTTGTTAGAGATGACATAGTTTCCCTCACACACTCTAGGTCTAAGTTGTGTACCTTGTCGGTTGCGCCACGACGCAAGTTAAGGTTAGAGGTGTGTGTTTTTTTCTTTCCCTTTGGTGTCAGAGGTTATGGATTTATGTTTGTTCCTAGTTGATGATGTGTGATTATTTAATTATTAAATATTTATTTTGATGGATTAATGTTTAAGTTATTGATTTAATCTATTATTTGATTTAATGTTTAATTGAGGTTAATTATTATTTATTGTTTAAATTACTTTTATTTTAATTGAGTTTTATTTAATGTTGATTGAAGGAGTTTTATATTTATTCTATTTTATTTTATTTTTATTTATTTATTTTTATTGGTGTCTCTTGATTCCTGATTGTTATAAATTATTTATGGTTATTTATTTATTAATTGATATTATTTAACCTATGTATTGGTATTTAATTATTCAATGGGTACTAATATTATTGATAGGTAATTATTTAATGAATTTGGCATTTCAATGTATTGTTATTTGGAATTAATAATTAATTATGGGGAGAATAAATTATTAATCCATTTGGTTAATTTGTTAATCTACCTACCCTTTTATTTGATTGGTTGAATGGAAAGGTAGTTAAATAAAAATATATTTTAATAAAACATTCCTCGAATTATGTAAAGGTAGGTATAATATATAGTATAATTGAATATTTTGATTGGTTGAAGTTTTAAATAGTTTTGTTTTAATTTTTGAATATATTCAGCTTCTCGTGCATTCACGAGGGTGGGAAAAATTCGGAAGCATTGAAGATTTTGTTTGGGGAGCTTTGCATTTGGTTTTGGATTCGTTTGTTGAAGAATTTTTGTTGGAATTTGGATTGCGTCTTCAGATTTCATTTCATTTCTTCATTTTCCAGGTTGGATTAATTTTCCTACACTTAGCATTTGATTTGGAAAATATTGCTTGTCTTGTTTTGAAAAGGTTGTTTGGGGGTTTCAAAATAGATTTCATTTGATTATTGCTATCATAAATTTGTAAGGAAAGGAATTGGATTTGATTTGCATTTGCTTGGGAAAATTTGAGTTTATGCATTGTTGGGATGGGAATTGTTTCCAAGATTTATCTAAGACCTTGTGTGATGTTTAATGGCTTGGATTTGGTTTTTGATGAGAGTTTAATTTCCCTGTGTATCCTATTTCAATTTCTATTGTGCTCTTGTTTCTCTTGGATCAATTTTAAGGAAATGGCTCTCTCTCCAATTCTTCCTGTGCAAAGTATTTATCAATGGGAGTTATTTTACATGTGTGTTTGGCTCTATTTGATTTGTGGAAACCCTATTATGCTCTCTTGATGTATTTTTATGAGCTTTGGGTCGAACTCAGACCCTGATTGTGCCTCTGCCCGAACCAAGGCACACCTGCTAGTCGCAAACAACCCATAACTCTCTATTTATGCTTTTATCTTCTATGCGCTAATATTTGTCTAGTATGCATTAAAGTTTGGGGCGTATGCTCCATTCTGCACCCCTAATGTGCCATTTTGTAGTTTACATGCATTGAACGTTTTCTGCTTTCTGGGTTTTATTAGTTGTGGTGGAATTTGGTCTCCAAAGGCTAGTGTTGGTTGTATAGATGATTTTTGGTATTAATCTATGCTTTTGTGTTAGGAATGAATCTATTTTTTCCTCTAGCTAGTGTTTTATACTTATTGGTTGAGGATTTGCAAGTTTTTCCAGCAAGATGTATGCATTCCTTGCTATTGAGGATGTGTTTTTTGCATCTCCAGTGAGAGGGATTATTGTGCCTCATTGTTGAGGACTCTATGATACTATTGGGTTCATTTTATTGCCATGTTTCATTGTTCATGTCACTTTTGAAGCATCCTTTATTGTTTCTTTATGATGCTTGAGTGTATGGCATGATCCTTTTCTTATGGCATTGATTGTATGTGCATAAATTATCTATTGTGGTTTAGTTTGTATAAGATTTGGAATGGCATTTAGTTGCTTTTCATGTTGAGCTTCATGTTGGATTTTGAAGATGTTCACATGTTCATGAGTTTTCCCTAAGGTCTAGGAGCATGTTAGGGGGGAGTGGGCTTCCAAGCAAGTGACTAGGGTCTTGAGGATTAGACACCCAGGAGATCCAGGGGTCTAGACTACCATGATATCTTGAGGGAGTTTTCTTTGTAATCAAGTGATAACAAAATTAAATCTATGAGGGTTAAGTAGTTATAGGTCTTCATATTAAAAAAAATCAAATTGATTTTGTGGCCCTGACTCACATCCTTAGCGAATCTAGGAATGGTTGGGAAGACCTCGGTTATCCAGGTAAGCCAAACTCCCTAGTTATCCTCATAGGCTGAGATGACTCTCCATGAGTATCATGGATGTCGGGGATAGGTTCCCATGATGACTTCATGTGATGACACTCCTATCCCTACATATAGGTCTTAGTTCCTTATGCTTTCCTTGTTGTTGTGCCTCTGAAATTCTCTATTCCTATGTTGTGGTCATGTGATTTATTGTTGCATTCATGTTGATGTCATGTGATGTCATGTTGAGTCCTTTGGTTGATAGGTGTCAACCTAGGTCTAGAGTGTGAGTTGGAACCTTTATCATCTCCTAGCACTGGGGGTGGTTCCTTTTTGGTTCCACATGGTCGGGTGGTTTGATGCCTTCTTCCATTGGGATTTTCCTCTTCTTGGATTCTAGCGTGTGTGGATTGGATTCATGGACTAATTTCCATGTGATTATTCTTGGAGCTGATTCCTATGTACTTGCCAAGAAGACAATGTATTATGATGCTTTATGTCTGTAAATGAGATCATGTAATCCTATGCTTTGTATTTATAAAGAAAAAGTGTACCTTTATGTTATGTATCCTCTTATGATGTAATTAGAAAGGGATACGATGTAATAGTTAGGTGAAGTTATTATGGAATAATCATTGATGTATTGGATACTCATTTATGTAATTTTGATTTATAGTGTAATGTGGAAGAAAGAAATAATTTTTTGTACTTTCTTGTATTGATATTTAAAGAAGGAATGGTATGTGTAAGCTTATGAAGAAATTAAAGTGAAGGATAGTAGTTGCGGTTTTAGGTCTTGTTGTTGTAATGGTAATCATTTAGATGAGATGGTTTATGTTACTTAAGGAATACATTTTCTTGTCTTAGAGTTTAGTAATGAAGTTTTAAGATTGTTCTAGTCTTTTTTAAGAGAACGGATATATTATTTTTGTTGTTATAATAAACTAAAGAATGGTTACTAGGAGAGTTTGTTGGGTTTTTTAAAAGGAATTTAAAGAACATGTTATGCAAATAAGCTATGCTATGTGATTCAATTAAGCTTATGAGTTAATGAATTTAATGTAGCTGGATGAAAAGTAAATGGATGGGTTGTGAGTTGTATTATGTTGTTTTAAATGGTTATGAGATGTGTCAGTTTTATGTCAAGTAGTGACGATGAGATACCCTAGGGAATGGATATGCATTATATGGCTTAATTATGAAGTTAAGTTAATGATTAATTGTTAATTTCCACTTGCATATAGCGTTTCTATGTTTATACTCATGATGGAAACTTGTATATCTCATTAATGGATGATAACTATATATGGTTAGTTAGTTGTATATGTTGCATTAGTAATTGTTAAAAAAATTATTTCCTTTGTTACTAGATTATGGTTATTTCTCTAGGATATTTTGGCAAGCTTTACACCATGATACCTAAAAATTCAAGTTCCATCAGACCAACCAGCTACAATTAATGGTTATAATTTTCCTCCATTGAATAAAAGTGTGTTGGTGGAAGGTAGCAGAGAAGTCCAGGCATTTCAACAAATGTCTGAAAATCCATTCAAGGTGTATCAGAGGAATACTCACCAAAATGAACCCTTAACCACGTCAATTCCTCTGAATAATTTTTAGACTCCACCAAATCCAAATGCTACTAATGTACCACCCCTTCCTAGAGATTCACCTAAATACCACTTGCATAAGTCTAAACAAATTGGACACAACAAGCTACTATACCACAAGTCGAGCAAAGGTGACAAATAGCTCCTAAGGTATACCAAACACAAGCATAGGCACAAGATCATCCTAGAGAAGAGTTAAAGAGATTACGTTCATACGTGCTAGAAGAATTTAAAAGGATAAAGGTTAGCTTGCCCTTGTTCAAGCTGATGAAAGTTCCAAAGACTTGAGAAATTCTCTTAAGTAGTCTGACTAAAGTTGTTGCCCCAAGGAACACTTCATAAAATATTCCAAATAGAAATATACCCAATGCTCCAACAAATACAAACATATTTTAAGATCAATAGTAGATGCTAATTGTTACTCCACAATAACCTCCTAATTTTGTAGGAATGGTCCAAATATCGTCCAGAAGTTTAAAACTGATAACACAATGATGAATGAATAGTACCCAACTGGTATTAAGAGGGGGGAGTGTGAATCAATACAAACAAAAACACACACTTGAACCGGTTTGTCTACAGACACTGTGCATTGACAGACAAATAGTGACATCGGTCCTTAAGTAGAGTACAACCGACAAAACCAAGAATAACTGAGACAAGCATAAACTGGTTGACACTTATCTTCTCATACAATCTATCACTTCATTTCCATTTCACCCTAATGCATGAATAGGTAATCTACCATCAAAGATATACATATAAGGAACTAGATCAACATGATTCATTGCTAGACAGAAAACAATATAGCATCACATGAAAAAGACATCACACATGACACACATATTTTTCATTTGGAAACCCAACAGGGAAAAACCACGGTGGGGATGAATACCCACAAGCTTGTTTTTGAACTCTTTAGAAGTCCGCTCTGTTAGGAGCCTTGTCCAGTTAAAGACTGATACAATGGGTTCTGCTAGGAACCAATCCTGTTAGGGATCACCTGGTTAAGGGATGGCTAGAATACCTGGTTAAGGGTTAAACCCTGTTAAAGGTTACCTTGTTAGAGGATTTCAAGAACTTAATGGTTTTGAGTCACCCTGTTAAAGGATTTACAGCAAGACTATTAAAGCTACCCTGTTAAGGGACTTCTCAACTGTTGAAGTGGTTAGAGATCAATAGGTATTACAATGATCTAGTAACAACACTCAATGCCAATGCAGATTTGCTTAAGCTCCTCTTCACCTTCTGCACATACACTCTGCAGGTATCACTTCTCTCCTTTGGTCTGGCAAGAATCATGTATCTCTTCTCTTGGATACACACACACAACTTTTGCCAACAACCCTAGAAAGACTCACAACCTCGACCTTATAGGAAAACAGATAGGTCGATAGCATAAACCCTAAACCCTAAACCTATTAGGCTAAGGAATTCAGATGGTTCAATCTTGACCGTTGAGCATACTGCATTAATCTCCATCGTTCATTTTCCACCGATTTCATGGCGGTTGATAACCCATCACACGTTATCACTATTTACAGACTTCGCACATTCCCAAGGTAGATAGGAACAATCTTCTTCATGCAAGATCCTTCACGCACACAAGGATTATGTGGCAACACGATCTGTTCTTTGTTATCATGCTAACTCATCACACAAAGTCACCGGTTGAGCCACACAAGCTTGAAGCACTTCAACCGGAAACCCTAAAGTTGAGACTACCAATCAGTAGTCATGCAACACTTCCATGTGTCAGTTCCCATAACCATATGCCGGTTCACCTTGAACAAGCACACCACTTCACTTTGGCACAAATTCCAGTTCACCGTGTTATACCGGTTCTCACATATACTGGATCTTACTAGCCTTCACAATGTTATCAAAGTTTACATGGCAAAGTCTCCTATGCCATATCCAGCTATCATCAAATTTGGCCATCAGACATGTACTTATATTTGCATTCAACTGAAATAGATTAGTTTGCATGCCGGTGGCCACCATTTCACCATTCTTTCCTTTGATTTTGCATATTCCATTCTTGAATTCCAGAGTGAGACCACTGTCATTCAACTGGGCAACACTCAAAGGTTGTGTCTGAGACCATCAACCCAGTACACATTGTCAGCACTACTCTTTCCATTCAGAGAGATGGACCCTCTGCCTTTGACCATGCATGGTGCATCATTACCAAAGTGAACCACACCACCATCATATTCTTCCAAGGATAGAAACTTGCTTCGGTCACCTATCATATGATGAGAACAACAACTGTCAATGATCCACTCATTGGAATTATCAAACTGGGAGATAAGAACCTTCTTGTCTGACACATCTTCCTTGACAGCAACAAACACAATATCTTCATTTTCTTCATCCTCTGATTCCTCATCTGTGACACCTTTATCAACTGCCACAAAACAGTTTCTCCAATTTCCTCCTTTGAATTTCTTGAACCTTTCCAGTTTGTCCTTGTTGTCACCATTAGGACAATTTACAGCAATATGTCCTATCCGGTTACAAGAAAAGCATTTCAAAGGAAGCTTACCTCTATATTTGTCAGTTCCCTTAGGAAGTTTCCTATCAAGGAGAGCTTCAAATACCATCAGAATCTCCTCATCATCCATTTCTCTGCTCTATCTTGGTTCACCACTAGTGCTAGCTTCTTTTCCTTTTCTGGATGGTACAATAGAAGCTTTAAAAGCTGATTCAGTCTTTTGAACATTGCCATCAAAGCTATTTAGCTCATAGGCTGTCAACTTTGCAATGATGGAGTCTAGGGACACCTTAGTCTTGTCTATTAATCTCAACTCCTGAATAGAAGCAACCCTTATTGCATAGACCGGTAATAGGGATCTCAGGACTTTGCTTACCACAGTGGAATCTTCCATTTTACCACTTGCACTCTTGATATCTCCAACAATGGTTTTGATTCTTATTCCATACTATTGAATGATCTCACCTTCAACCATCTGCATGTCTTCAAACTTCCCTCTAAGGATTTCTTCCTTAGCTTGTTTTACATGCTCATCACCGCCATAGATATTTTCAAGAGTATCCCATACCTCTTTGGGATTTACCTTATCTTGGACATCAATAAACTCAATGTCAGATAAACTACTAATTAGGGCTTCCATGACTTGCCCATTCTCCTACATCTCTCTCTTCTGGTCATCGGTGAGAGTACCAGTAGGGGCAACATAGGCATTCTCAACATAGCTCCAGCGTTGAGCACCCATGCTTTTGATGAATATCTTCATTTTGTCTTTCCATATACTAAAATTTTCTTTGTTAAACTTTGGACCTTCCCTCTTCATCATTAGACTGGGATCTTTACCTCAAGCGGTTAATCTTATAACACAAAGGACCTGGAGGACGCTTTGATACCAATTGATAACACAATGATGAACAAATAGTACCCAACTGGTACTGAGAAGGGGGGTGAATCAGTACAGACAAAAACACACTCTTGAACTTGTTTGTCTATAGACACTATGCATTGACAGACAAACAGTGACATCGGTCCTTAAGCAGAGTACAACCAACAAAACCCAGAATAACTGAGACAAGCATAAACCGTTTGACACTTATCTTCTCATACAATCTAGCACTTCATTTCCATTTCACCCTAATGCATGAATAGGTAATCTATCATCACAGATATACATATAAGCAACTAGATCAACATGATTAACTGCTAGACAGAAAATAATATAGCATCACATGAAAAAGACATCAAACATGACACACATATTTTTCACGTGGAAACCCAACTGGGAAAAACGACAGTGGGGATGAATACCCACAAGCTTGTTTTTGAACTCTTTAGAAGTTCACTCTGTTAGGAGCCTTGTTCGGTTAAAGACTGATACAATGGGTTCTGTTAGGAACCGATCCTATTAGGGATCACCTGGTTAAGGGATGGCTAGAATACCCGGTTAAGGGTTAAACCCTATTAAAGGTTACCTTATTAGAGGATTTCAAGAACTCAATGGTTTTGAGTCACCCTGTTAAAGGATTTATAGAAAGCCTGTTAAAGCTACCCTGTTAAGGGATTTCTCAACTGTTGAAGTGGTTAGAGATCAACAGGTATTACAATGATCTAGTAACAACACTCAATGCCAATGTAGATCCGCTTAAGCTCCTCTTCACCTTCTGCACATACACTTTGCAGGTATCACTTCTCTCCTTCTCTTGGATACACACACAAAAATTTTGCCAACAACCCTAGAAAGAGTCACAACCTTGACCTTATAGGAAAATAGATAGGTCGGTAGCATAAACCCTAAACCCTAAACCTAATAGGTTAAGGAATTCAAATGGTTCAATCCTGACCGTTGAGCATAGTGCATTAATCTCCATCATTCATTTTCCACCGATTTCATGGTGGCTAATAACCCATCACACGTTATCACCGTTTACAGACTTCACACATTCCTGAGGTAGATAGGAACAATCTTCTTCATGCAAGATCCTTCATGCACACAAGGCTTACGTGGCAACATGATCTATTCTTTGTTATCATGATAACTCATCACACAAAGTCACCAGTTGAGCCACATAGGCTTGAAGCACTTCAACTGGAAACCCTAAAGTTGAGACTACCAACTGGTAGTCATACAATGCTTCCATGTGCTGGTTCCCATAACCATATGCTGGTTCACCTTGAACAAGCACACCGCTTCACTTTGGCACAAACGCCGGTTCATAGTGTTATACCAGTTCTCACATATGTCGGTTCTCACCTCTTTAGCATATTGACATCAATGATAACACACAATGTCATTATGTCCTCTTACCGGTTCACATAATGCCAACAAAAACAAGAAGACATAATGCCAGAAGAAGTTCTTGGGGACAAAGATATATTCCAAGAAGAAGAAATTTTTACAAATGAAATGCCACAAACTTCATAGAAGAAAGAACCTATCCAAGGGAGACAAGAAGGAAAGAATCAAGACATCAATAATCAAGTAGAACATTTGGTGGTATTTTACTAGGGAAAGGATGAGCCCGCTCCGTTCTTACTATTAGTCAGTATATTTGGAAAACTTCTACATAATTGCTTAGTAGAATCTGGTGCTTCTAGCAACGTGATGCCTCTCACTATGTGTGAGAAACTGGGAGTGATACCTACACAAACCAACCTGAAAGTTACTCAATTAGACAAAACAAAAGTCCCCATGGTGGGAGAATTGAACAATATTCATATGCAGTTAGTAGCAAACACTAGAGTGCAAGTTGTATCAACGTTTCTGTCGTTAATATCCCTGATGGCTACGACATGCTTTTAAGAAGAGATTGGTCAAGGAGACTAATGGATATATTTCCACTAAATTTTGTCATATGTGGTTACAATAGAAAGGAGTCCCAAACCAAATAAGGATTGATAGTATACCGAGGCTTAAATTAATGATTACTGAATATGGAGAAAAACTTGAGATATTATTTCTTAAAATAGACTTAGGTTCCTGTAAACCAAGGGTGGAATAAGTCTTAATGTTACATGCATCACCTGGTGAAAAGGGTACTAAAGAAGAGACAAATCTTGCTATGATAATAGCACAAGATGGGAAAAATGATAATGATATGTTATTTGAAAGTTTTTGAGACTTCATTTGGACAAGTTAAGCTGAAAAAGAAGAATTCAGAAGTAGAATTCACTAATTGCTGATGACTAACTTGTGTCAGATCCATAACATGTCCCATTTAGAGTTAACATGCAAGATGTGCCACAAAGCCATTAAGGAAGCTTGTCAGATGCTTCAACAATTTGCAGATCCCAAAGAAATTGAAGAAGAAAGTAATATTGAGAAAAGGAAAAATAATCAAAAGTAGAGGTCTCAAGATTATAAAGATAAAGGTGCTAAAACAGACCAAATACTAGATAGATATGAGAAAAATACTATTGATACATGGGCTCAATCACCATCTCAATCAACAGAAGCCCTAATAGAAGAATGTCAAGATTCTTAGGATGAGAATGAAGGAATGTTTGAAAATTTCAGGAACTTTGTCTTGAGAAGTGTAAGATTAAAGACATAATTATTGGAAAATGTCTCCATCCAAGGCCTATTGTTACTAGACTGGTGCCAGATCCACAATACTTCCCATTCTGAATTTACATTTAGAATGTTCTATTAGGCTCTGAAATAAGTACATAAAATAATTCCACAAGCCTTGGAATTTTCAAGAAATCAAGAGGTTAACTATGTCGGTGGATCTACCTCAAAAACAACACTAGAAATAAAATATGAACAAGAATCTCAAGAAGAAAACACAGATCCATATATTTAAGAAATGGAGCAAGTTTGGACCCTAAGGTTTGATGGATCTAGGTCAAGAAAAGGAGTTGGATCTGGTTTTGAATTAATTAGTCCAATCAGAGAAGCATACCTTGCAAACCACAAACTTCAATTTCTATGTATAAATAACGTAGTGGAATATGAATCATTGATTCATGGATTATTTGTAGCTTGAAGGAAAGGAGCTAAAATTTTGTATGCCTTCGAAGATTCAAAGATAGTCATGAGGCAAGTAAGGAAACAATATATCTTCCATGATAAAAGATTAACACATTACCACAATAGGTTGAGGGAACTTATTGAGAGCTTTGATGCTTTCAATATCCAATTAGTGAACTGATCAAACAATCAAGTTACAAACACTTTAGAACAGGCAACCAATTCATTGGAACCACTCACCATGGATGACATAAGTTAGTTCACAATGGATCTATCAACAATACCATTGATCCTTAATAATATCACATATTTCTAGGTTTTCAAAGATGATGACCTCATTCTTGAGTTTTTGACAAGTGTAGATGCCTTTGCTACACAGATTATTGACGAAGATGAGATGGAAGAAGAAGCTGAATTTGATGTTGGTGACATCATGAATTTAAAGGCAAATATCATTCGTAGGAGAATTATACAATTGGAAATGATATTTGATCAAGATCAAATCCATGCAGTAAAGAGCCAAAGGATTGAAGGCAAGCAATACAAGAAAGTAAATCTTGGAACTGAAGATGAAGTAAAAAATGTTTACATAGGTAAAACCTGCATGCTTGAGGAGAAAGCTAGAATAATTCAAAGTATGAAGGAATTTGATAATGTCATAGCTTGGAGCTATGGAGATTTAAAGACTTAAGATACTTCCATCATTACGCATATAATTACCCTCAAGCCAAGAAGCAAGTCGTTCAGACAGCTCCAGAGATCGGTTAACCCATTATTGGAACCTCTCATCTATCAGGAAGTCAAGAAATTGTTATCAATAGGAATTATATTCCCAATGTACCACTCAACATGGGTTGCCAACTTGGTTCCCGTTCGAAAGAAGAATTAAGAAATCAGACTATGTATTGACTTCCAAAACCTGAATAGAGCCTCAGAAAAGGACAATTATCATTTTCCATCACTTGATGAAGTTCTACAAATTGTAAATGGATTGCAGATAATGTCTTTTTTGGATGGATATTCTGGATATAACTAGGTGTTGGTTCAATATGAAGATAGAATAAAAACAACATTTACTACAAAATGGGGAGCCTTTTCCTATAAAAGAGTACCCTTTGGACTAATTAATGCATGAGCCACATTTCAGAGAGCCATGAACATCGCTTTCAAAGACCTAATTGGAAAATGCATAATCATTTACATGGATGATTCGACAGTGTTCTCAAAAAAGAGAGAATAACATATAGAAGACTTGATAAATGTATTTCAAAGATGAAGAAGATATGGGATTTCAGTAAATCCAAAGAAATGCATATTCAGCATCACTGAGGGAAAACTGTTAGGTCACTTGATTACTGAAGAGGAATATTAATTGATCCTGAATGCATAGAAGCTATCTCAAAAATCAATTTTCATGCCAACCAGAAGGAGTTGGGATCTTTCTTCAGGAAGATTAATTTTGTCAGAAAGTTCATTACAAGTTTTGCTAAGATAGTAAAACCTCTAAATGAAATGTTGAAAAAGGATACTAAAATGGAATGGACACCACTAACAAAGAAATATTTTTAAGAGATTAAGCAAGTGATAGCTGATGCTCCTATATTGGTTAGTCTGGATTACACTAAACCATTTTACTTGTATTATTTTGCCTCAGAGTATTCTTGTGCAGCAATGCTTACTCAACAAATAGAAGAGAAGAATGAACATCCCATAGCCTTCATGAGATCACCCCTTAAAGATGTGGAACTGAGGTACCCCAACATCAAAAAATAGGCCTATGCATTGGTGAAGGCCATCAAAAAGTTTAGACACTATATTTTGAGAAGTAAAGTTTTCGCCATCGATCCTAATGCCATTGTCAAGACACTCTTAATGCAGAATGAGCTAGGTGAGAGAAGAGGAAAGTGGGTTGCCACTATCCAAGAGTATGATATTAAATTACAATCAATGAACCTAGTCCGTGGACAAGATTTAGCTCAAACTATGGCTATCGAAGGATCCAATTTAGTACAAGAAACTTATGTTCTAATTGACACTTCCCTAGAGGAATGGCTCCATGACATCATATTGATAGTTTTGATACTTAATGTAAGTACAGATTCTAATAGCTAACAAGATGAGAGGGGGGGGTGAACCATACAAACTTAATCTTCCATAAAAACAACAGATTCAACCTCGGTAACTTATACTTCAGCAATATAACCAAAAACTGCTAAACATGCAAACTCATAAGCATATAAGCATCATAACACTCATAACACCAGATTTAACGTGGAAACCCAAATAGGGAAAAACCACTATGGGATTTCGGACCCACTAAGAAATATACTCTTCTAAAGTACACTCGGTTAAAAGCAAATCCTATTAAAGATTACAAACACATTACTAGATGTGACCCGATTAAGGGATTTCCCTCAGATCTGTTAGGATCTTCACTTTGTTAGAAGTGACTTGTCAAAGGATTTCAAACACTCTTTTAGAATGTTACCTTGCTAGAGGGTTTACATATAAGACTGTTAAGTCCACTCGGTTAAGAGATTTTCTGTCACTTACAAAATAACAGTAATACAAATCTATCTGCAACTTCACATCTAAAATGCTAAAGCAGATTCTTATTTGCTCAAAAAAATCTAGTCATAAGACTTATCTTGTCCCTCTATTGGGCTTTCTACTTTGTTATTCAAACAGGTCTTCAAGCTTATGTGCTCGGTAATCACTATGTAGCATCCTTGTGCATACACTTGCCCGCATTCATTGTTTATTAACAATTTCTTATTTATAAACAATTGCTAACCGCTTAATCTCCTTGATCACATTTCCCATGATCAATCTTAGCCATCAGATCTTCAAAATTGACCAGGTTCAATGTATCCTTTCGATCTGAAAATGTTTTACCATACCTAAGGACTTGCACTCCTTTCTTGGAACTTGCACAAGGTTATTGCGGTTCAATCTGCGCTGTAGATCTTCTTGCCGATTTTCCTTTGCCATAGATCCTTAACAAACTTCATGCATGGCATACCAATCATTTATACATCTCCAGCTAATCATTGTCCTTCATTAAATAATGCTTTTATCCATCCCATGTGCACTGTCATAACTCGGTTGCAACTCGGTAAATACTAAACTTTACTCGGTAGACATTTCGCCTTCATTAACCGATATCGATAACCTTAGGGTTTACCGACTAGGTTCCTTAGGGTTTACCGACTAGGTTCTTTGCTCGGTGACAGAGTATAGTATTAACATTACAATCAACAACATATGTAGGACATCAAAACAATCTAAACATCATAATCTCATCATTGTCTAACTCGGTAATAGTTGCCCATTGAATAACTTATTTCTCCCCTTATTCATCACATTCTTTCTGTGTCTTTTACCGACATCTTAATTCGCTTCAAATGAATATTCTCAAGATATGGCAACATCATACTGAATTGGATAATCAATTTCTTGACATCAATGACAAAATAATGTTATAAAGATAGTTATCATCCTTCTTGAGTTATATCAATAATCTTCAACAACCTTTTCAATATCCTTACTGAATATCAACAATATCCTATTATTGAAATGCCAACAATCTTTCTTACTGCTATGCCAACAATATCCCCCCCTTTGGCATTGATTGCAAAACCAATAATTAAATGGTAATTCCAACAAGATATTCAAATTGATTCAGATTCAGATTGCTGTTAGACTTCACCTGTTATCCTTGAGCTATTAAAATCTTCTGAAGTCTTCTTCCTTTTTCATTAGGCTTCTTAGCTATTGACTTGCATTTAGTCTTCTCCATTTTTGCAATTTTCTCCCCCTGTCATTAGTCTTCTATTATTTCCATCATTCAGGGCTTTACCATTCAGTCAACCAGCCAAACCATTTATAATCTTCGCCCCCTTTGACAACAATGACAAAAAGTAAAAGAACTAAAACATGATTTCTTCCTTTGTGAAGTGATTTGCCTTGTTGTGTAACATCTCAGGCTCGGTCAGAGTAACTTGTCTCTATTCACAATTTCCTGCACAACTTTAGGTGACCTCCTAAAGTGCGTAAATCAGCATCAATGCACACATAATATTCTATAGATTCATCAAATTGATGCTTTCACCAAACTCGGTCAGTGAGTAGAAGATAGGGGTAGGACCCCTAACTTGCTTCTAAGATACTGAAAAGTGTCCCTTGGCAATGGCTTTGTGAAGATATTTTCTAATTGCTCCTTTGAACTGATATATTCCAACACAACTTTCTTCTCTTGAACTTCTTCTCTGAGATAGTGATACTTTATAGATATATGCTTTGTCTTAGAGTGCATCACTGGATTCTTTGAAATGTTAATGGCACTAGTATTATCACAAAATATAGTTACTGGCTCAGTAACTCTCTCATTTATACCTTCCAACAGTTGTTTGATCCATGCTATATTGGTACAATTCAATGCTGCAACAACGTATTCAGCTTCTACTATTGACTGTGAAATACATCCTTGTTTCTTGCTAAGCCAACTTACTAGTCTTTTTCCTAAAAAGAAAGCTCCACCACTTGTGCTTTTCTTGTCATCTATGTTGCTTGCCCAATCAGCATCAGTATAAACTTTTAAATCACAACCATTTCTCTTTTCATATACTAAGCCATAATCTTCAGTGCCTCTCAGGTATTTGAAAATTCTCTTGATTGTTGTCATATGTGTCTCCTTGGGATCTGCAGAGAATCTTGCCACAATACCTATTGCATGTGCTATATCCGGTCTACTATGCACAACATATTGCAATTTCCAATCATAGATCAGTAAAGTGTCTCATCAACAGATGCAGATTCATCATTCTTTGATAATTTACAGTTAGTAGTCATAGGAGTACTTAATGGTTTAGAATCCTCCATTCCAAATTTCTTCAAGATTTCCTTTATGTACTTGGATTGAGTAATGAAAATCTCATCTTTCATTTGCAATATCTGTAAACCAATAAAATACTTTATCTCACCGATTAGTGACATCTCAAATTCTTTACACATTTCATTTCCAAAGTTCTTGCATAAGGAGTCATTTCCACAAAATATGATATCATCAACAAATATGACTGAGATCAGTATTCCATTATCCTCATCTTTCTTCATGTACATATTGTTGTTTTCACTTGTCCTTATAAAACCAATCTTGATTAAATAAGAGTGCAGTCTTTCATACCATGCTCTAGGTGCTTGTTTCAGACCATATAAAGCTTTGTTCAGTTTGCATACCTGATCTTTACTCTTGTCTTCAACAAATCCTTCAGGTTGTTCAATGTAAACTTCTTCTTCTAGTATACCATTCAAAAATGCAGATTTAACATCCATTTGATATACCTTGAAATTTTTGAAAGCAGCATATGCCAACAATGTTCTTACTCCCTCAAGTCTAGCCACAGGTGCAAAAGTCTCACCATAATCTATTCCTTCTTCTTGAGCATAACCTTTGCAAACTAGTCTTGCTTTGTTGCGAATGACTTCACCTTTCTCATTTAGCTTGTTTATGAAAATCCACTTAGTACTGATTACATTTTTGTCCTTCGGTCTTGGGATCAGTGTCCATGTGTCATTCTTCTTGATTTGATCAATCTCTTCTGTCATAGCATTTACCCAATCTTCACTGTTAAATGCCTCTTTTACTATTCTTGGTTCAAATTCAGATATTAGACATGTTTTATGTCTCAGTTTGTTCCTTGTCATCAATGGATCATCCTTATCTCCTTTAATTTGACTTGATGCATGATGTCTTTTGACATACTTGGCTAATATAGGCTCGGTAGGTTCTGTATGATCTTCTTCATCACTCGGTAACTAGGTTTTGTTAGATGATTTGATCAAACATTTAAATGCTTTACTTCTAGAAGAATAACCAAGAAATGTTCCTTCTTCACTTTTCTGATCAAACTTTCCATTTCTGTCATCTTTGTGAACATAGCATCTACTTCCAAAGATTTTAAAGTAACTTACATTAGGTTTCTTGTCATACCAGATCTCATAAGGTGTCTTCATAGTTCCTTTCTTCAATTGAACTTGGTTCAGGGTGTAAACTGCGGTGCTGATTGCTTCTCTCCAAAATGTTTGAGGTACCCTCTTTTCTATCATCAAGGTTCTTGCACAATCCACAATTGATCTGTTTCTTCTCTTGGCTATCCCATTTTGCTAAGGTGTTCTCGGTGCAGATACTTGCCTCTTTATACCATGATCATTGCAGAATAAGTTAAATTCATCAGAAGTAAATTCTCCTCCTCTATCAGATCTAAGACATTTCAATTGTCTTCCTGTTTCATTTTCAACTCTTTCCTTGTACCATTTAAATATTTGAAAAGCTTCTGATTTTTCTTTTAAAAATATGACTGACATCATCCTTGAGTAATCATCCACAAATAATATGAAATATTTATCACCATAATAACTTTGAACTTTCATAGGACCACAAAGATTAGTATGTACTAGATCTAAAATTCCTTTAGAAGTGTAGGAATTACTTGTAAAGCTTGATCTTGTCATCTTACCCATTTGGCATCCTCAGCACATAGCATTCTCTGGTTTTTCAAGACTCGGTAGACCTCTTACTCAGTGCTTCTTACTTATTTTGAACAGATTATCAAAATTTACATGGCAAAACCTTTTATACCATAACTAGGTATCATCTATCTTTGCATAAAGACACTTGTTCCTAGTTGAGTCAAGATGAAATGTATTACCTTTTGTTTGTGTCCTGGTAGCAACTAACTTCCCATGCTTGTCATGAACTTTGACAATTCCTTTCTGAGATTCTATTCGGTATCCTATATTGTTTAGTTGTGCTACACTCAACAAATTGTATTTCAATCCTTCAACCCAGTATACATCATCACATTTAGCATTATCGAGAAGTGTTATAGATCCTTTACCTTTCACCGGACATGGTGCATCATTACCAAATCTTACATAGCCTCCATCATAGTCTTCTAATTTAACAAACTTGTGTTTATCACCTGTCATATGATGTGAGCATCCACTGTCTATTATCCAAGAATCATTATTATTTATGTGAGATATTAGGGATTTTTCTTCATACCTTTCTCATCAGATCCATCCTTAATAGCCACATAAACCACTTCCTCAGTATTAGTTTCATCAGATTCATCATCGTTGGATTCCTCATCAGCTACTAGACATGTCTTTCTATCTCTCCTTCTGAAGTCTCAGTGTCCTCCGTATTGGTTATCTTTCTGCCTGTTATCTCCGTATTCTATCTTTTCACTTTATTCTTTGTTAAGGCAGTTAGAAGCCTTACGTCCTATCTTATCACAAATGAAATAGTTTAAAGGTAACTTTCTTTTATACTTACCTTTTCCTCTCGGTAACCTTCTGGCTAATAATGCTTCAAACTCTTCTTGCTTCTTGATTTCCTCATACAGTTTGTGCACTTTTTCCATGTTCTTGTGAAATATTTCACTTGCTCCACTATGATCTCCTTCAGAGTACTTACTCATTCTATCATTGTAATCATCAGATTCACCAATATGAAAAGAATTGAATGCAGATTCAACTTTATTTACTGAAGACCCACTGTTATCAAAATTAATTAACTCAAATGCATGTAGCTTACCAATACTAGCATCTAAAGAAACTGGCATGTTAGGTACATACCTCAATTCATTGATTGCAGAGACTCAAATAGCATAAGCTGGTAGAAGGGTTCTCAACAACTTACTTGTTATATCCTTTTCTTCAATAGTTCCACCTGCTCCTTTAATTTGATTGACAATCTCCTTTAGTCTTGTACTATATTGGGTTATGTTCTCACCTTCATTCATTTTCATGGATTCAAGTTGTCCTCTTAGACTACCTACTTTTTCTCTTTGAAAATGTTCATCACCTCCATACATAGATATGAGCTTAGTCCACATTGCTTTTGCATCATTACAACCTTCTAAATCATTAAACTCTGAGTTGGTTAGTGCTGATGTTATTTCAATCATAGCTTGAATATGTTCTTGCTTTGCCTTTATCTCTTCCAAGGTCATAGGTTTGGTGCTCGGTGCAATGTAATCATTCTCCAGATAATATGCTGCATATTCTCCAATTCTTGATAAATGCATCTTCATCCTTTTCTGCCATGTGGAGAAACTTGACTTGTTCAGCTTCGGTGCATCCCTTTCATACATCTTCGGATCTTTGCCTCAAGTACCTTTAAACTTTTTCTTCTGGAGTCCAAAGCTCTGATACCAATTGATAGTTCTGATACTTAATTTAAGTACAGATGCCAATAGCTAACAAGATGAGAGGGGGGGTGAATCATACAAACTTAATCTTCCATAAAAACAACAGATTCAACCTCAGTAACTTATACTTCAGCAATATAACCAAAAATTGCTAAACGTGCAAACTCATAAGCATATAATCATCATAACACTCATAACACCATATTTAACGTGGAAACCCAAATAGGGAAAAACCACTATGGGATTTTGGACCCACTAAGAAATATACTCTTCTAGAGTATGCTCGATTAAAAGCAAATCCTGTTAAAGATTACAAACACATTGCTAGATGTGACCCGGTTAAGGGATTTCCCTCAGATCTATTAGGATCTTCACTTTGTTATAAGTGACCTTATCAAAGGATTTCAAACACTCTTTTAGAATGTTACCTTGCTAGAGGGTTTACATATAAGACTGTTAAGTCCACTCGGTTAAGAGATTTTCTATCACTTACAAAATAACAGTAATACAAATCTATCTGCAACTTCACATCTAAAATCCTAAAGCAGATTCTTATTTGCTCAAAACAATCTAGTCATAAGACTTATCTTGTCCCTCTGTTGGGATTTCTACTCTGTTATTCAAACAAGTCTTCAAGCTTCTATGCTCGGTAATCACTATGTAGCATCCTTGTGCATACACTTGCCTGCATTCATTGTTTATTAACAATTTCTTATTTATAAACAATTGCTAGCCACTTAATCTCCTTGATCACATTTCCCATGATCAATCTTAGCCATCAAATCTTCAAACTTGACCAGGTTCAATGTATCTTTCCAATCTGAAAATGTTTTACCTTACCTCAGGACCTGCAGTCCTTTCTTGGAACTTGCACAAGGTTATTATGGTTCAATCTGCACTGAAGATCTTCCTGTCGATTTTCCTTTGCCATAGATCCTTAACCAACTTCATGCATGGCATACCAATCATTTATACATCTCCAGCTAATCATTGTCCTTCATTAAATAATGCTTTTATCCATCCCATGCGCACTGTCATAACTCGGTTGCAACTCGGTAAATACTAAACTTTACGCGGTAGACATTTCGCCTTCATTAACCGATATCAATAACCTTAGGGTTTACTGACTAGGTTCCTTAGGGTTTACCGACTAGGTTCTTTGCTCGATGACATAGTATAGTATTAACCTTACAATCAACAACATATGTAGGACATCAAAACAATCTAAACATCATGATCTCATCATTGTCTAACTCGATAATAGTTGCCCATTGAATAACTTATTTCTCCCCTTATTCATCACATTCTTTCTATGTCTTTTACCGACATCTTAATTCACTTCAAATCAATCTTCTCAAGATATGGCAACATCATACTGAATTGGATAATCAATTTCTTGACATCAATGACAAAATAATGTTATAAAGATAGTTATCATCCTTCTTGAGTTATATCAATAATCTTCAACAACCTTCTCAATATCTTTACTGAATATCAACAATATCCTGATATTGAAATGCCAACAATATTTCTTACTGTAATGCCAACACATCTCATATTTACTAAACCACAATTATCCTAAATAGATGAACCTAGTGCAGAAGAAAGATTTTAGGCTAAAATATGAACATTAAATGCTTCAAGGCCTAGTTCTCTATAGAAAGAATCCTGAAGGGATTTATCTAAGGTCTATCAGAAATGACGAGGTTAAGAGAATCATAGAGGATTTCCACTCCAAATTCAGAACAGGCAATGGAGGAAGTTAGGTAGCAAATTACCAATTTCTTAGAGTAGGGTACTATTGGCCTTATGTTTTTAAAGATGCATATGAATATGTGAAGATTTTTCATAGCTACTAGATGATTGCAACTCGAGAAAAGAATCATGTTTTGCCATTACAACCAATCACAGAAGTGAAATAGTTTACAATGTGGGGACTTGATTTCATTGGCAACACAAATCCACCATCATCAACACAACATAAATAAATTTTGACTACAACCGACTACTGCACGAAATGGTCTGAAGCCCAAGCATTGAATAATTGCACAGCAAATATAGTGACCAAATTTTTAGAAGAGAACATTATCATGAGGTTTGGATGTCTTAATGCTCTAGTATGTGATAATGGTTCTACATTCACTTGAAATTTTCCAACTAGGAATTTGACTATTGGATCACATTGAAATATTCATCAAATTATTACCCCCAGGGTAATAGGTTGGTAGAGTCCACAAACAAGAAATTTCTCAATGTCATCAAGAAACTACTAGAGAAGAATCCAAGAGATTGGAATACTCAGCTCAAATTTTCTCTATGGGCAGACAAAACAAGAGCTAAGAAATCTTTAGGAACTTCAACTTATTACCTAGTCTATGGAAAAGACCCTATTTTTCCCAATACAATTGAGGATTCCAACACTAAAATTCATGCAAGAGTACCTAGACCCAGAAGAAAGAGTTGAAATTCACCTCTCACAACTATTATTACTAGAAGAACATAGATATCAAGCTCTCAAGAATTTTGCAAAACATCAAGGGGTTGTCAAATGATGGTTTGACAAACATGCTACAGTAAAGTCCTTCAGAATCTCCAATCTAGTTCTTTATTGGGACAAAGCTCATGAGAAGAAAGGGGATCATGATAAATTTGACAACCTATGGACAAGACCATACAAGATTTCTGAGATACTTGGAGAAAATACTTTCAAATTGAAAACTCTGATAGGAGAAGACATCCCATTGCCCGTCAACGGGCAATATCTGAAACCTTATTTCAAACCCTGAGTTCCTTGATGGGACTTATCTGTATATAGTTAGAATAGTAGCTTCTTTGCTTTGTTAGTTTAGTTGATTTCATTTGCTTAGTTTTCTAGTTGTTTTCTTAGTTTAGTTTATTTCTATTTTCTTAGATTAGTTTTCTTTTTCTTTAATTTAGCTTGCTCTGCTTAGTTTTAGTTTTTGAGTAAAGGGGATTCCCATTTGTAATGATAATGATATTGATTTCATGCACAACTCTAGTGTACACTACTACATCATGTCCAAAATATTCCTTTGATAAACATTTGTGGAGAATCTTAGAGTCCAAGATTAATTATCTCTAAAGTATCTTAAAGTTAGGATTAGGACTAGAAAGGGAATCATCTATTGTGTATTGACACTGAGTCTTTCAATTATTATATCTTTTTCACTTAATGAATTCTATAATGCCCTGCTAGGAACCCTAAAGGAAAACAACACAACTAAGCAACTAACGATGAAATAATTTTTTTTTTAAAAGACTAAGTGCATTAACTATAACCATTGCACGTTTAATAACACAACAGAAGTCTAACATATGATTTCCTAAGGGTTACCAATGAAGATTAATTCATAGATTATATTAACACCATAGTTAATCCAATTGTCCATTTAATTAAATAAATTAAATGCTTAAGTTTAAAACTACACATAAATCTAAATTCCATAATGAAAGAATCAAGTATTTCAATGTATCCAATTTCCACAAAACACTTTAAACATAAGATCAAAGCAACTGAAATAACATATATTCCACTAACATACTATTACAATATCCATAAATACATGGCTTCCAATAATGCCACAAATTACAAATTTAAAATATCAAGGTTACATAAAAGTCTGATACAATGACCACAAGGTCTCAACTAAACAATGATCATGAACATGAGCTGGTACATGAACCACGAATCATGAAACACCAATGAAGCCTTTCCTCGCCTAAAGATACAATCTAGAACATCTGATGGGAAGTGGCACTACCACCTGACCATGTGATTCCGAAATGGAACCACCCCACCGTGCTAGGAGATAGTAGTAAACCCTCAAGCAAGCGAAGTAAGACAAGTACAAAAGGACTACAAGACTTTGCAAACATCCATGTAACTCAACTCACAAAAACACTAGTGACTCTAAGGAGAGAGTGTCATCACATAGCTTAAGATGGATACCATGGTACAGCCTCCATAGGTCCCGACCCCCATCCTGGGTTATACTGGTAACCTCTCCTGAGCCTCTGGTTCCAACTAAGTCTCATGCGGACCCTACCAATCCTTTCGTGAAGACAAGGTGGTAAGTTTGCCATTCCAGACCTTCTTGCTACATTATGAGCCCTATACTAGCACTCACCTATGCACGAGGTACATTATCTTAATTAATATTTATTCTACCCACCCCCTAATCAATTCTTAGGTTATCACTTTTTAACTGACTTTCGACGGGTTATCCTGTCATCCACTTCAGGCATGACCCCCGCTCAAAAGCCACTCTCTCTCATAGGACACTAACAAGAAAGGTCTCTCTATGAGAACTCTATGGTGAAACAGACAGCCATAACTAATCCTGACAAAGCTTAGGTGAAGGATACACAATCACTAACCCAAGATTGACCACTTGGACAAAACACACAATGGCTCACATCAATAAGGTTATACAACAACACCTGGCCAAGGAGATATAACAACATATGACATAATGACAACATGACCAAAATTGCAATGAAATGAAGTTTGACTGAGAGCACCATTTACACAAGATCCTATTACAGGCAATCTTTTCTTAAACAGCCAAAAGCATAAATAACTTGCAATTTAAGAATTTTCAGATAATAAGAATTTACAACTATTTTAATACAAAGAAATCAAACTTGTCATTTGTCCAATAAAGTTAAATAAATTCACATATGAATTAATCTCCTAATGTGTTTACAAGCATAAATATGGAATCTTAAATTATAAGCTTTTCCTGAAATAACTAAATTTAGAATTTAATTATATATATAAACAAAAAAATTCTTCAACTACCAAATTTCCACATTTATATTTTAAAAAGAACTCATTTTAATCCATAGCAAAAGAAATTACTTTAAATTAAAATAAGCTATAATAAAACAACTATATATATATACATATATCTATTTATATATATACATATATCTATTTATATATATACATATATCTATTTATATATATATATACATATATATTTAAACAATCTTATTACTATTTTTTTAAAAACTAAATTAAAATATATAAAAAACAAAACAAAATTAAAACTTAATTTTAATCCGCTATTTGCTACACTAAGGTAGCGGTACTAACATATGGCAGCCAACGCTACCAATGGCAGTGTTGCTGCCACAGGTAGCAGCCGCTACCTTAGGGTAGCGTTGCTGCCCTATGCCAACAGCCGCTACCTTTGGGTAGCGTTGCTATCTTGTGGTAGCAGCTGCTACTGTTAGGTAGCTGCTACGTGGGTAGAGGCAATGCCTCCCCACAATTTAAAAAAAAAAAAAAAAATTTAAAAAAACATAAAAAAATAAATTCCAATTTCATTAAAAACCCTGCAACAGAATTAAAATAAAAATAAATTTCCCAATTCAATAAAATTCATTCATAGAATTTTATTCCAATTATTATTTTAAAAAAAAAAATTAGATTATCCAATAAATTTAATTCACAATTAAATTTATTTCTAAAGTAATCAACAAATTTCATAGAGATACCGTTATTTGAAAGACTATCAGAACAAATCAAACAAGAGAGGATAATTTCTTAGGTAAATACCCTTTCTCACAAATTTTGCAATTTCCATGCATCATTAAATCTTGACAAATTTTCCATAATAATTTTCCTAATTTTCTCAAAATTAAATTCTTCCCATAAACTAGAAATAATCATCAGGCATGAATTTTAAATCAAAACCTGAATTAACCAGAAGAGGGTTTTGGATTTGACAATAATTTACACACACATCATTCAGAGAAAAATGGAAGAAATAAAATTATTTTCTTAAAAACAAACAATCAAAAGAAGCCACCCAACCTGGTATAGCTTTCTTGGAAGAAATCTGTAGAAGAGCTTCCAATAAATTTCTTCACCTAAAACCCTGACTTGTTTCTTGTGTACCCCTAAAATGAAGACCTATTCCCTTTTAAACTAAAATTATAGGTTGCATATCTTTTTTCCCAAAAACCTAAATTTAGTAATAAAAGCAATTTTATTTTATTTTCTAGTTTTCTAACAAAAGATAAGTTAACATGCAATAATTAAAAATCCTTATTCTTTCTTTTCTTTTCTTTTCTCATGCAAATTAATTAATTTTCTAAATAAAGAGATTAAAGCAAAGCTTTAATTCTAATTAATTCTTTTATTCATTTATTTATTCTTTTGTTCTTTTATTTATTTAAAATTTATGGAAACAATAAATGAAATTAATCTAATTTATTTTTCACTAAAATTTAAATAAAATATATTTCTAATATCTTGCAGCTTGCAACTTAATTTAAAAAAATTCTTTTAATTAATTAAATTTATAATCTCAATGGATAAAATATATAATTCCAAAAATACCAATTATGAGATAATTCAATAAATTTAATTAATTAATTAAAACCACAAAACACACAACTGAGCAAATCAAAGCAAAGACTCATAAAAAGATCAAACAACAAAATACGAAGGCCGAATAAACTAACAGGACGACCAACTGACGACACTCACATGAGTGTATCTGAATAAAATAGGGTCAACTACTATCTCCTCCACTTCCATTGGAAAATATAAGGCACGCTCAGACCTATGAAGCCAGGTGGAGACGGTACCCCCGTACCTACCCGGTACTTGTACCTGCAATATCCTGCATCACCGAACCACACATGCATATATATAATATAGAAGACATGACATACACACTGATGAAGGAGAATCACGACGTTCCCCGTCTCACCGAAATGAGTGAAGGAAAATTGTCCCCTTGCATCCAATACACTCGCAATCACACAACATATAATTCCACATTGCATAAATAAAGTAAAATGTCAGTACATAGCAATAATCCATAAAATGCCATAAATCACAAGTATTGAAATATTGCAAATAAATTATGCATCTCATATCTAGATAAAGCATGAAATAATGCCATAAAAATCTGAATAACACATCATGGTAATGTATCCACTGAAAGTAAACAATAATAAATATGAGTCTAATAAGTTCAAACGAGTAGGGGTACTACATTCTCTGAATCAGTATGGTCTCCCAAGTGAAGTCATGGCAAAAAAATATTAAAAGTCTTACTTTAGCGCCACTATAATGCTCAAGCCCATGCGAGCATCATTTCTTGAGAGCCAAGGTGTAGAGATATGTGAAAAGAAAATAAATATCAAAATGAACGAAAAGAAAAAAAAAAAAGAAAAAAATCAAAACACTTGGCTTTGGGTGTAAGGAAATCTCTATAGGTGTACCCTCAATAACAAAGAAAAATAAATCGCCAGAAGTAGAGAAATCTCCATGAGATTATAGAGATAACCTTGCCGGGGCAATGAACGCTCACTGGCAACAAGGCTCTATCCAAGGATGCTTTTGGGGTTAAGAAAAAACACACACACAACTACACAACTTGCCATGATGGAACCAAAGAGTCATATTGTTCTTAAGAGATGAGAATAAATGTATATGCACACACTTATAACTGAAGGATGAAAGATCTTGATACAATTTAGGATTCCTCTTCCTTTTTGAGTACTCTTCTTAGCCAATAGGTAAGTTAGTTTTAATTAATTTAAGATTCTGGATTTGAAATAGATTCTATCTTTGGAATGTCCAGGGACATTCCTCATGCGGAGTTTCCAGAAGTTGTGACCTATTTCACACATCGCCCCATCATAGATGGGGACCCCTTGTTTTTTCTTTTTAGGGTTTTGTCCTAGCTCTGCAATTTCATAAATCCATCTTCTTTGAGAGTTTTTGAGTTAGAGTTTTTGAGAAGTCATCCCGATCCAAGTAGAGAGTTCATGCTCAGAAAAGTGTTTGAATGTTGTCAAATTTATTAGAAGGTTTGAAGGAAGAGGATCACAATTGTTTTGAGTGGTTTCTGATAACTTTATATTTTTAGGAATTTTGCTTTTATTTTTCTTTTCTCTAAATTTAGAAAGTTTTGTTTTTGGCAATTTGGGCCCAATCCAGGAAGCAAATTTTTTGGCTTGCTTTTTGCTTTTTGTTAGTTTCTACATTTTTTGAAAGTGAGATTATATTTTTGTCCCTCAGGTCATATGATCAATGCCCATTTTCTCAGAATTGAAAAATAATGTCTCAAAGTGTAAAAAGCAAGGTGAAAACCCTAATCTGGGGCTTTGTTCCAGATGATCCAAGTATGAACATGGTAGATCCAAATTGAACATGGCAGTTTGAATGAAGATAGTTTGAAAGGAATTGATGGCATGAAGGTTAAATTCATCATGGCCTATGATCTCTCCAACTCTGCCCAAAGCATATGAAATCATGGCAAACATAACTTGAAGTCTGTCAAAGCACATGGAGGAATGACATATGGAAGGTGAAGTCTGTCCAAGAAGTTTGGAATGCCAAATACCTATGAAGTCCGCCTTGACTTGTTAACCTCCAAGTCTGCCCAGCTAAAAGACATGGCATAACAAACATCAAGTCCAACTTGGTTAATGAAGAGTAAACCTCACCCAAGCAAGGTAACATGTATGCCAAGAGAGGTTAAAGTTTGCCTTGTCTAAAGAAGCATGAAGTCCGCCTAGATGGATGTCCAAATATCATCCAAGTCTGCCAAGGAAGGAGTGGATAAGGTGGCAAGAAGAAGCTCAAGTCCACTAAGGTGAAAATATGTCCAAACATGTATAAAGTCTACCTAGGAGAAGATTGCCAATGAAACTTTAAGCCCGCTATGCCTAAGTAAGTGAAGTCTTCCTTGCCAAACATGAAGAGATGTATGCTTTGGAGGTAGAAATAAATGTCTAAGACCATGCAAACTCTTCCCAAGGGGATAGAGGATAAAAGAAAGACATATTTGAAAGAAAATCATGAGGTTTGAAATGTCAAAAGAAGACAAATTCATCTTGGCTAGTGAGCTCTCAAGTCAGCCCAAGTTGGAAGGTATTAAAAAAATGGCAAGGACCAAGCAAAGTCCACCTTGGCATAAAGATATCCAAGTTCGCCCAAGGAAATGGCTAGCCATGCTTCAAGTCTGCCAAAAGAAAAATAAAGTTGGTAAAGACAAACATGAAAGCAAGACTCCAAGTCCACCTAGCTTGGCAAAACATGGATAAAAGAAAGGAATTTTGGCATACAAAGAATCAAGTTCGCTAGGAATAAGGAGGAGATTAAAAGAAAAGAATTGTCCAAAAAACCTTATGGCTAGACATAGACAAAAGTCTACCCTGTCTAATGAGCCTCCAACCTTGCCATGCCAAAGAGGAGATGGCAAGACATTGTTAAAGTTCTCCTTGGCCAAGAATATTATACAAGATTTGATTTTTTTTTTTTCCGAGATAGATGGCACAAACAAACATAAGTTGGCAAGACACTAACCAAGTTTGCCTAGGCATAAATGAAATATGTGAAGATGCCTGAACAAGATGAAAATTCACCCACAACCTATGAATAAAGACGATCAACTTACCATGGCCATGAAAGAAAAATGGCTAGAAGTAAAATAAATTTGACAAAATAAGCATACGAAATCAAGGGTCAATCAAACAAACAGGTTGAAATTTTATTTTTTTCACGCATGAATATTTTCCAACACTTTGAATTATTTTCTAAGAGCAAATAATTTCAACACTTAGAATTATTTTTGAAAATTCAAGAAAAATTTGGAACCTGAGAGAAAATCCTAGAAGATTCCTTACTTTTTTAGATAATGATGGATTATTGAGAGAAAAAAAAAAACTTCCATTTTGGAAAGATTTAAAACATTAAAACACAAAAAAATAATTAAAAAAACAAAAAAACACAGACCTCCCAAATCTATATCTATTCAACCAGTCACTTTCAAATTCATTATTCAGGTTGGAAGGTTGGAGATCATTTGAGAAGAAGTTTTCTCTCTCTTAGATTTTGGTGAAAATTGATTTTGAAGAGGAATTTTCCAAGAAGTAAAATTTTCTAAGTGTTGGAAGTTAAAAACAAAGTGCTTTTTTATGAGTTTAAGACAAAATTTTCAGAATTGAAGGTAGATTTCAGTCACAAGAGCAATGTCGAAGACCCAAAATCTGAATTTTCCTATCTTTCTTTCTTATTTCTCACAAATTTATCAATTTATTGGCAAATTTATTCACTTTCAGTCTGATTTTTCACAGATATTTAGCTATTTAACAAGATGAAAGTGATAAGTCTAAGTTAAAGTGTCCAAAATTAGAATTAATTTTGATTTTTTTTTTATAATTATCATGTGTTTTGCAGGTTAAAGACCATGACATGATTTTTCCTTCCAGAAAAAACTCAAGATGAATTTAGCCAGCAAGAGATTGCAACCAGAATCAAAGATCGAATCCAAGTGGAAGAATGTCACAGACACTAACCTTGGGCATGTAGATTTTGAAGACTTCAAAAAGAGAATGTATGGCCATGATGGATACCTACTAACACCCATTGCTCACCAGATGATGAGGAATGACATTGTCCAAGCATCTAGATTTCCACCAGCTAAAGAATGTGCTAAGATGATGGTTGAATGTTCTATGCACTATGATGCACAAGAAAGAGAGATCATTGTGCCTAATGGAAGGGTATTAGCTAATATTTTAGAGTTAGCTATTTGAGAAGTGTTTGGAATACCAAACTACAATAAAACCTTATATAAAACTAAAGAAGATACCCAAAGATCTATGATGACCAATTTGGACTCTGTGCAGTAAATGCCAACAAGTCATGGTTAGAAATGATAAGACCTCAAAAAAAAGTGCCAAAGAAATTGGTATGCCCATACTTCAAAGAGGAATATGGTGACATTATCCTATTGCTAAATAGAGTAATGGGAAGCCCTCAATGTGCACCATTTAAAATATGGATGTACTACTTCATTGATGAAATCACGTTAGGAGTCAAGATGTTCAATTGGTCTGCATAATTAGTAACTCTCCATGAAGAATTGAAAAATTTAGAAAAGAAAAAGTCATTTTACATGAGCTCTTACATTGTCTACCTGTTGGCCATAAATTATAGATATTTCGAACTGATTTGCAGAGGCATAGTTGGCAATGGCGAAAATGAATTCAAGTCTTATGACTATTACCCAAAGTTGCAACTTAGTGAGAAGAGACATTTCAAGCAAGTAAATGATGCATTCCTGATGTATATCACAAGGACACTACAAGGGGGAACTCATTAAAGGTTGTCTCCTAAAACTAAGAGTTTAATTAGCAAGTATGGGTCCTGGTTTATCCAGTTTCTGAAATTCACATACATAAGAGTTCAAGGTTTTTTTGCTTGTCCTTACCGACTTTCAATCTATCCCACCAACAAAATAGTCTTGCTAAAAGTACTTAGAAAACTAGAGACATATCGAGACTTCAAAATAATAAGGTAGAAGGCAGCTATTTCCTTCCCATTCTTTATTGGAAATATGTTGGATTCTTGTCCAACAACACAAGCAGCTTAAAGTGCTAGGCTAGAGATGCAATGGTATCCCTTCACATTGTACTGGTCCAGAGCTAACTATGATCCTCATGACAATATTGGGATAGTAAATGAAGAGAGATACAAGCATAGAGTGGACTTAGAAGCCTTTTGGGTAGATTCTGCAGATGAATTTGACATCAGGAAGAGACTATGGTCCAAACTACCAACAAGCTTGATCAGAATAACTCAACTTTTTTTGTGTACCTGATCAGTTGGAAGATAATGTAAAATACAATCAACCACACTTTGACAAGAATACACCTCTTCCACTTGTCACATGGTGAAAATGTGAGCATGCAGACTTGGCTACTTTAATGCGGCTAGTTATGAAGTATTTCCATTGGTGGGTGGATCAATAAATTCATGTTCTAAGACAGAGAAATATAACCTTGACTTATGACCTGATGGGTGAAGCAGAAGAATTTTGTTCAAATGCAAAAGTGTCTCAAAGTGCTAGACTAGTTGAAAGTGCTAAAAAGAAAGGAGAAGTAGGAAACTCTTCAAGAACAA
This sequence comes from Cryptomeria japonica, assembly GCF_030272615.1. Taxonomy (NCBI): domain Eukaryota; kingdom Viridiplantae; phylum Streptophyta; class Pinopsida; order Cupressales; family Cupressaceae; genus Cryptomeria; species Cryptomeria japonica. The sequence continues at coordinate 472,698,886 of NC_081411.1, read as the reverse complement.
AAGGGAAGAAAATTTTAAATGAAGGACCTACTTAGAAGAAGAAAATGATAGAACCATCTCATTCTGTCACATCAGGGAACATAATTGATACATTGGCTATTGATGAGCCATTGGCAAAGATGAAGATTCCTTCCCCAGTTCATGGAGGAAATATGGAGTTAGTCCATCAAGAAGATGAAGAGCCCTCATGTCCTTTGGGTACAAAAATATTTGATTCAGATAATGAAATGGATATTTTGGGCAATGAATTTTAGAAGGGAATGATTTTCACTCTTCGAGGAGGCTAGAATATGCCATGTGAAGAAAATGAATAGGAAGTGGAAGGCGTTGAACAACCTACAGTTCCTGATTGGCTAAAGGAAATATTGAAGAAAAAGATACAAGTAATAGAAGTTCAAGAAGAAGATGATATGGCCGACTTCTTGACCAAATTAGAATAGGTTGTTGTAAAGAAGCTAGCCTAAAGGTTTTCCATCATCCAGAGATATGAAGCCATTTGTCGCATGGTGCAGATTGTTGTGCCAAAAGTAGACAAGACAAAAGGAGATATTGCTTCTCATGAATATACAATCAGTACAATCAATTTGGGACCAACTACTAAGAGTCAAGAAGTTGAAGACTTGAATAATTCAATCACTTCCATGAATGCAAGACTAGACAAAGAAGTGGGAAAGAAAAAGGAATACAAAAGAGAAGTTAAGTGCCTAAGAGAATACATTCAAAATTTGACTAAGCCACTCAACCAAGCCAATCAAGAATTTTCTCCGCTTGTAAGCTCACAAGAGATAGTCAAATATTCTGAGGAAGAAGTAGTTACAACCACAGAAACTAAAGAATGGATAAAGAGAATAAGTAAAGAAGCAACCACATTTTTGGAAGGGTTAGCATTAGCATATGGACAAACCTCCTCTTTACTCTCTAGGATTGAAAATATGGAAGAAGCATCGACTGACCTCTAGGACATACAAGACAAAATTATTTTGTTTCTTAAAGAGTTGAAAGGAGTTCCGAAACAAGAGTTAATTGATTGAAATATAATTGAAGCAGGAGCTTCATATGATTTCAGTAGTTGGGATTGGACATTGGTTGCATGTAGTGAAGTCTTGGAGAAAGTGAAAGTTGATGCTGTCAGAACTGAAGAACAAATAAAAGAAATTTAGGATAAGATTTTCCTTGTAACTATAGAAGTGCTTGAGAAAGAAACTATTTGAGAGAAGGATACGCAGCTGGAGAATCTAAATATCAAAACATAGGAGATCTTCTTCACTATCGCTAGACCAATCTTGAAGAAAAATTTGGCTAAGGCATCAAACCTCTTGTCTATCCGAGATGATTTCCAGAGACAAGAGCTGGAGTGGGAGATTGTTTTTGTTGTATGTGCTGACAATCTAGATGGACTGGAATTCAGGGTCAATATGCTACCACATTTCACAATGGAGGAGGTTGATCAGATTGCATCCAAGTTCATTAAACGCTCTACTTTTCAACATGAAGGGGGGTGCAATCCTAAAAAATAGCACCTAGTGCTACTTGTCTTGTATTCTCTGGCTTCTAGTTTTATTTTGGGAAACCCTAATTAGGGTTGTGTTGTTTTAATCTTGATCATTGATCTTAGATTAATCTCGGCCATTCATTCATTTTAAAAACTCTATATAAACTCTCATTCTCTCATTTCATTGTTGTGGAGAGATTTATGAAATTGTTGCTTAGAGATAATTGAATAATAAAAGTTCATTTGTAAGTATTTGCCTTGAAATCTTGTTGTTATTAAGTGGTTGCATGGTTGCGTATATTTCTTCAAGAGTAGAATATAATATAATAGTTTTGCATAAAGTAATTTACTTTGAAGTTGTTAGATGAATAAAGGATTGATAGTTTAGATTGGTGAAACGTTTGCTCATATTTTCTTTGGATGGATGATTTTCATTCAATGTGTAAAGTTAGCCTAAGCTTTTGATGTGGATGATTAACTTCTACTTTGAGTAATATTGTTCAATTGTTGGTATTATTCACAAGTATAAAAATATTAAGCACAACCTCAGAAGATTGTACCCGCTTTGCATAGTTATCCAAGTGTGGTAAAACAAAGTGTCGTTATTGGTTTCACCCAATCTTTACTATCTCTTGAGTTCATAGGAATAGCTTAGAAGTAACATAGAAATTATAAACCCTTATCCTTTTTATCCTTTTTTTAGGAAGTCCAAAATTTGAAAATCCAAAAAGAAAGAGAACATTCATTGCCATATTTGTCTAAGTCCTTGCTTGTGAGCGATAGTTGTCAAGCATAAGTCCCCCTTGTATTTTAGCATACATCACCAAGGAAGCTATCCAATATAAATTCATCCATTCACACATATAGACCTTAGAGTCACCTTGTGGTCTTTCTTTCAATCTTGGCACAAGTAGTGATTTTGTTTAGGAGAGGATAAATTATCCTTGGATATTTTATTTTAATATTCAGTATATGATAAAAAACACACCAATAGTAGTGACATATCAACATGAAGCTAATGAAGTATCAATACACTATCATTATGTGAAGGAAGGTGACAAAGGAAAAGTATCCCTAGATTCAATTGTGATGTATTAAAATGATAAATATTATATCACATAACGTATAATAGAGGTTAATTCATATAAATACATGAATCAAAGGAAGTACCACGATATGTAAAAGATGTGTTATAACTAGGTACACTAATGTCATGCCTAGATAAACCACATGATATATCCTTGCTAAATATATGATCTTCATGAGGTGTGTTAGAAAATGATCTAAGATAACTAGAAAGATTGAATAGGTACTAGAATTAATGAAGGAAAATAGAGTATATGTTAAAAAAACCTCTATGGAAAATATATCCATAGAATAACAATCCATAAATGTATTAAAGATATATTGAATGAATTTTGAATCTATTTTCTATTGGTTGTGTAGGAATTTTGCTAGAATTTGAGTTTCACGGTTACTCTCATGGTCTTTATTGCTTTCCCTATTTTCCCCCACACCATTTTTGGTGAACTGGATGTGAAGACGTCCAATTTTCAGATCAAGTTTGTGAATTTATAGTTTTGCAGGTTCTAGTGACACTTTTGAGGGTTTCAATGACACATTTAATTTGGTTGTCATTTCAATCTCTAACACAATTGTCTTATGTTTTAATGTATATGTTTCTATTTATAAGGCAATTACACATAGAAATAACACATCTGAGTGATTAAAAATGGTTTGAAATTGTGAAATCTTAAGTGTGACACATTTATCTCTAAATGCATTTGTGTAAGTTGCAAATTGAAAATTGTTGAGTGAATAAATGGAAATAAATCAAACACATTAAGGCTTCAATGGATCAATTTTTCAATTTAGACTAATTAGGATGGTAAATTGGATGAATGTCACAATGTGGGCTAATTAGGATGGTTAATTTGAACAAATTTCACAATATAGTCAATTAATATATCTAATTTTCATAATCTCAAGTTTTTCTAATAAAAAATGCAATTAATGGTTGTGAATTTGATCAAACCCTAGTCTTTAGTATCAAAAATTGATATTTTGGGTGTATTTTGTTGTTTTCAGGTAAGTGCACTGCAATTGACTATAAGTGCACCACAAGTGCACTTATGCACCACATTTGACTATAAGTGCACCACAATTGCCTATAAGTTTACCATAATTGACTGTAAGTGCATCAAAATTGACTATAAGTGCACTGCAATTGGATATATCCCCACCACATTTAACTAGCAAAAATTAAACATGAACTTTTTAGTTTTTCATTGGAATATTAGTACTTTCCCATAATTTTCTTAGATTGATGGATTTTTGGTGTTGCTAATGATCCATTGTAGCTATGTGGCAAACAAGGGCTAGTGATCTTTTGATATAAAAACACTAATGAATTTCTACATGATGCAACCAAAGATAAACTTTTGAAACAAGAGGGTTTTGATTTTGCTAGATTCGAAAACACTTTTGATGTTATAATAGAATGAATGACTGTTTGAGTGTCTTGTGCACTTGCACTTTTTCTAGGTGGATTTGAATTGTTATGCAAATATCCTCTCCTCTTTCCTTCATGAATTTGGGGTGCAAAAATGTATAACAACATGCACTTTTTTATTTTTAATAGGAGGCTTGCCAGATGACTTCTTCACCACAGTGTTCAACCTCAAGCACACAATCTCTAGCGGGCTATATAAAGGATTGAGAGTGAAAGCTATAGGTCATGTATCAGTGGATGTGCCCATGTGTTCCTTGGTGATGCATGACACATTGGGGTGAATACCTAGGTTTGGTTATGACAATCAAACACATATTGGGTTTCCATGTCTTGCTTTCAATGTCAGTGTTCTTGGAGCTCTTAGTATGAACCTTTTTTATTTAGAGATTAACCTCTATAAATACATGATTAGTTTATGGTGTGTAGATAGTACCCCATAGATACTCCCCACATTCCTCCCTTAGTAAGGCATAAAATCCCTAGTTTATAACGTCTCCATACCTTTAGGGTAAAAGGAAAGGTGAGCTAGTTGTCAACTAAGATTACACTACTGGGTCCATATCACTGGACCTCTATTTGCCAATTGTGGATAGGTATTTTATTATTGTTGGTTATTTAATCAAGTAGTATCTTACCCTTGAGTAATTAGCTATATATGGTGATGTCAATTTTCAATATGAATACCAATACATTTTTTAGAAATTTGGGCTAATCTAGGCCCCTCTGGTCACACTGTGAATTTTAGAGTTAACAACCATACTATTTGTTGTATCTTAAAGACTATCTATAAATTTTAATTTGATCAAAAAACCCTAGGATCTCACAAAAAATTCAAAATAATGCAATTCAAACATCCTGTAATGCAATTAAAAAATCTTGCAACACAATCGAAACATCCAAAAATGCAATTGTTAGGTCTTGTAACACATCTATCAATAAACACTATGCATTTGATTGTTGAAATTAGGGTTCTGAAACAAAATTGATAGGATCAACAAAAAATGGTATCAAATCATAGAGACCATTGCATTTGTTTGAAAACCATGTTTGTTTTCATAGGCTTAGGTTTTGTACCTTAGGCTAGAACCAGCCTTAGTCAAAATCATTCATCAAGTCTTTAGCTCCAAGGTTGCATTTAGTTTAAGTCAATTCTTCAACATAGTTCATCATCCTTAGTTTAGGTTGTCATTTGTCAAATCCTAGATTTTGTTTGTCTTGTAGTTCATAGATTAAGCCTTGCATCTTAAGATCTCTCATCATAATCTTTGCATTTTAGCTTTGCATTCATAAGGATAGCTTGCAACTTCTAAAATCAAAATGATTTAAAAAACATAAGAGAATAATATTGGACCAAATCTGTAGTGGTTCTTAAGGTGTCTTGACCTAATTGTCCTTCCTTTATCAATTCCATCAAGTCAAATTTGTAGCTCACAAGTCTAGTGAAAGGGGAGACTTTATCATTTTCATCCATAATTTTCATCTTTTTGGGGTCTAGGTTCTCTTTTGGTTACTTTAGCTTTTCCTTAATAGATTTTGATCCCAAACATTTTTAAAAATATCAAAAAATATAATATTTCATTTCTTTAGTTGCATTTTCAAATCCAAAATCTTGAAAATTTCCAAAGCATTAAAATTCATTGTTACTTCCTTCAGCTTCATTCTAAATTTCAAAATCCCAAAAACATACCATGACTTAGTTGCATTATCATAGCTTTGTTTCCAAGGATTTACAAAAGCTTGAAAAATAAAAAAAATAAAAAATCCATGAAAATTAAAAAAAACCTAATCAAGTCTTGCGTGGTTGAAACGAGGTCACAAAATATATGAACAAACATCATAGAATGACGTTACAAATTTTGTAGGGAAGGAGAATAATTGTTACTCGCTTCTTGTTTCAAAAATAACAAGTATCCAATTGGTAAAAATATTTGTCAAAGCATGCATTATCAATGGAATGGGTTAGGACTCCATGAACAAGGTATTTTAGAACCCCTCAATATCAAAGAAAATCCTCATTGTCATGACCTTGGCTACATAGCTCACTCTCAAAATTTTGGTATCCTTGCTAAATCCCCTTTTCCTTCCTGCAAATCCAAACATGCACATCCCTCTTCATCCCTTCCATCCATCTTAGGTCCCTATATTCCTCCATCAATTATCCATAATACCCATAGCTCACAATTCACTTACCCTATGATAAATCAAGATCAACAAAGGAAGACATCTTTGAGAACCTTCCAAACATCTACCTATGTCAACCCATCCAAAAGACCCTCATATCAATTCCTATCCATCCATGAATCCCATTTCTCTTGGATGCCAAGCATAAAATCCACAAGTCTAAAAATCCACATATATCCAAGGATCAACATGTTCCATGTAGAAGACATGTAAAAATAAAGAAAAAAATGATCTAAAAGAAAAAATAAATATCCAAAAGGCCACAAAGGCCCATTAAGAAAAAATAAAAATGAAAAGCCATACAAATTCCTAAGTTTCTCATAGAAGCATTAAATCCCAAAGATAAATCAAAATTATCATCCAAAATTGCTATTCCAATGGTTTCCTTCATTCCTCCATCCAAACATCTCCCACCTTTCAAATATATTACTCCCTCACCTTGTTCATCCATTATGTGCCTCTATGTCCCAAAATCCATAACCACTTCTCCATCAAAATCTCAAAATCCAAAATATGCTTTTCCTCCATCACTCCATTACCCCTCAAGGTGTGTGCCAATTTTGATCTTGCCAACATTTTCATCTCCTCATACCCAATTATTCCAACACCCTATCCATTATCCAACACCTATTTTCCATCCTTTTATCCCTCATATCCAATCGTTTCAATAAACTCTTACCCTAGTTCCATCTTCACATCTATCTCATTTCCCCATCCATTATCCTCCCAACATCTTTAAGAATACCTCTAATATCCATGGTTCATTGTAGCACATATTTCAAGGGCACCATCCAAAGAACAATGAGACATTTGAGCCCTTCATCCATCTTCTATCATGCATCCATTATCTTTTAAAAATACAAAAAAATTAAAGAAAATCTAAAAATTCATCGCCTTGATGACAACTTGGCAAATAAGAATCTTCTACGACATAAGAAAAAGTAAAATCAATCAAAAAAATTTTAAAAAAGAAGAAAAAGTCAAATAAAATTAAAAAAATACTAAAGAGAAAACCACTTTGTGTGGCACCTTGGGCAAGTACCATGATGAAAACCTAGCAAACAAGCATCACGTATAATCCATAATCCTCTTGCATTCTATGCTTGGTGGAAAGTTTTATCTATCATATCTCACCCCCACATCATGTTAGGCCCAATATGAAAAGCTAATGTACTGAGAAGGGAGGGGTGAATTAGTACTTCAAAACTTTTCTTCAATAATAACTTTACTGTTATGCATAAACTGAATAGTGAAGTTACATAATATAAAGCTAAAACAAATAGATAACAATCATACATGATTCACTCCATAACACATATATTTTGGTTACGTAGAAACTCTTGGTTAGAGAGAAAAATTGTGGTGGGGATGGCACCCACAACTTCACTACTACAATAATAAAGAGTGCTCGATCAGAGCTACATGTTTAGCTATTTCTGATAGCTTACCCTATTAGGAGTAACAAGATCTGTTAGATCTACCTTTCTAAAGGATTTTACAACACTTAAACTAAATGCTACACCTAGTTAGAGGCTTTAGAATTTATAGACTTGTTTAGAGTCTTTTACCTTGTTAAAGGTTTCTCCTACAACTTCAAAATATTACAATAAATCATTACAAATATCTGCAACTTTACATCTGGAATGTTATAGCAGATTCTATGTGCTCAGAATAGATTACCTTGCTTATAGCATACCTCGGTAACCCATATAGTAACTCGGTAAACCCTTCTATTTACTCTATTCTTCAACTATTCTCTGAAAACCTTCTCGGTGACCTCTGTCTCTATAACAGTCTTCTTACACTCATACACACACACTTTTAATTCTTAACTCATGCTGTATAAATAGATCTCTTATGTTAGTGATCCATTCATTGCTTCGATCTTACAAACATGATTTATCGAATGAATAACTATGCAAAATATTTCATTGGTTAGATGACCTCAAAAGCATACACAATCTTTAAGTGAAATTTCCAATGTGATAACGGTTAGATATTCCTTGATCTTGTAACATGTTTTCATATGTATGTCCAGGTTCAATGAATCTGGTAACACGTTTCACTTGGTGTATAACAACTCGGTGTGTCATCTTTGCTGCTCGATAGACATCAAATGATACTCAGTAGACAGCTTGGTGTAAACTACGTTCTGAGACTACTTTCTTCAATAACCGACTAGACTGTGCATACCGACTGAATATCTCGGTAGTAGTAACCGACTAGAGTATATAGAATAACTTTGACATAAAACTAATGGCAACTTGATAAGTAGTAACAATCTCCCCTTTTGACATTAGTTGAGATGTTTGACAAAAACTACTTTCAAAGTTATAACTCAACAATCTATATACTTGCAAAATTTGACTATACTAATAGTATATACAATAGTCAATGAAACAATATATCCAGATATACTCCCCTTATCGATATACTTGTACAAAACTCTGATTTTGCATGCTCGATAATCAATGTTTTGTGTGCTGCTCTTGATCTTTGCTTACTGTCTTGTTCACTACTCGGTTCACTACTCTTGGATACTCTGCTTGCTCTGCTCGGTATACTCCCCCTATATACTATACTCCTTTTGTTTGATACTTTGAATACTACACTCCCCCAATATTGTATCACTCCCCTAATACTATATCATATCACTCACCCTTTTTGACAAACATCAAAACTTAATTACCATTCGGGAGTGGTAACTGGTCAAAAATGGATTTGTACTTGGTCCGTGCTTCGGTGAGAGCAATAGAGAGGGCATTCTTTACACTATCCAATAAATAATTATGTGCTTGAATATTAGCCAATAATGATATTAAGCCATCTAGAGTGCTTCCCTCTTATGTAGTAGATAAGGAATTGGCTTGGTTGATCTGTTCTTGGATGGATGAAAGATGAGGAAGGAATAATGTCTGAAGTGTCATTATGTCCATCCTAATCTTGTGTTCTTCATTTCTTAGGTCCAATTATTGAGCCATGAGCTATTGTAACCTTGTATAGAAATTTTGAACTGAATTTGGCTATGTGGTCAACTTGTTTGAGAGATCGGTGATCTCTTTCTCAATTGCCTCTATTTTATTCTTAATGTCTTTAATGAATAAAGAAAATGTGCAGAGTTTCTGAAATAAATAAAGAATGTGCTTGAGTTGAGGAGTCAACTCAGCAATAAATTTGACAAGTTTAACTTTTCCAACAGCTATAGCTTTCTATACCTCTTCTATCATTTTTGCAGTGAGCTCTTTGTCTTTTATCTTGCTTAAATACTCTGATGCATCTACTCCAGATGTCTCTATCTTTGTTAGGAGTTCATCCAGTTGAATGTGGATGGCTGCATCTGTTGATACTGTAGCTTTAGGTAGCATGTCTATTAAGAGTGCTTTCACCTTCTAAAGTACCTTATTTTTCTTTTGAATCACCATTTGTTTCTCTTGTTCGGCCTTTACTTTGCATAGTTCACCGAAATCAATGAGTGCTTGCCCCTTTAATTTTGATATATCTATATTGGGCAACACTATTGGTTTTGACAAATCAACTTTAAAACTATGCTTTTTCATCTTCTTTTCTTTACCTTTTACTGATGGAACTAAGACAATGGCTTGTGAGGCTTGATGACCCTTGGTAGGTTGCTTGGTAGAGGCAACACTTTGGTCAGTTTCTTTAGCCTCTGTAGAGTCCTTTGGTGTCTCAGTACTTGGTGTCTCAATTGCAACATTCTCAGTGCTAGAAGGTGCTTGAGATGTCTATTCTTGAGTAGTACCTTCTCCTATTGTAGACTTGTGGCCTTCGGTGCCTTGCTCCGTGTCATGAGGGGTTTCGGTTGAGACAGGTTGCTTGACCGGTGGATAAGGCTGAACTTGTTCCAAGACTGATTCACTAGATACAAGTTTTGCATATGCATTGCCTTCTATCATTTCCTGTTCTAGTGCCTCTGTATCCATGACATCTTCATCTATTTGAATGGTGTCAATAGGGTCTTGCTTGGTAACATCAGGGTCTTGCTCGGTGACATCAACAATTTCAACTATAGCTTGTTCACCGGCATCCTTTATTTTAAAGATTTCCTGCCATTTTGCTTTTGTCTCATTTTCCACTTCAATATACAACCCATTCATCAGTTTTAAGGCTCTCTGTTTGACAAGAAACTTTGAGTTGTAGGTTGTCAAATGTTCTTTTATTTCAGCTACTAACATGTCAGAAAGAGATGAACCAGACTTCTTTCTCTGATTTGTTTCTCTGAGTCCATTTCATACTTCCACCTATTATCAATATGCAAATAAAGTTCATTTGGAAGTGACTTAGCTAGTTCCAATGGAGCTAACCAGAATTTTAGAAGTGTGCAGATGACAGCTTCTTCAATTTGTCTCTTCTCATCATTATTTCTGGTTTCATACTTTACATATCTGAATGATCCAAATCCTCCATATTCTTTCAGATTAGCACAGATGTTTTCAACACTATGTACATTTACCTTCTTGCTTTTGACAATCTGAAATTTGCTTGCATCCTCTGATTCGGTATCACTAGACTCTTTGCCAAAATGAGTCTCCGAGTAGATTTCTTGTAGGTCTTTGTTACCTTGGGAACAATAACACTCTTTGTTTTCTTACTCGGTGAAGTCGCAGATGCTCTAGTGCTAGGTCGCTTTGGAGGTGGAGGCGGTGAGGCCTTTGATGTGTCCTGTTTCTTTCTCTTCAACACTTTTCCCTTAGGCAATTCAGTGCTTAGTGTTATAGCTGCCTCTTGGGCTTCAGATTCCTCTTTGGTAATGGCAATGCTACCTTTGACAGGTGTAGAGGAAGAGTCTTCTTTGAATTTCTCCGATAATCCCTTTATCATCTTTGTTGCCTTTCTTGTAGCTTTGGGTACTACAATGCTCATTTTTACTTTTTTCTTTACTTCCTCATAGGTTCCATAGCTCAATTTGGTAGCATGTCTTGGCAATGTAAGAAATGCATCAATTTGCTATTGTGTGATGTCAAAATCAATTTCATAACCCATCGGTGACAAAGATTGAGTTCTTGGTTCCACAGCATTCACATAACAGTAATTAGTGTCAACTTCAAAACATATGTCATTTTTGTATTTCTCCACTAGCTGGGGTGGAATCCTATACCTGTTATGCATTTTCTCTTGAAATTTACTGAAGTAATCATCCATAATATCATTGAAATTATCACCTAACTTCTTAATGAAGTCATTGATCTGATGGGTGATTGGTCGGTGTAGTTCCCAAACAACTTTACTGACTGATGGAAAGAATTTTTCAAAATAGAAAAACATGCATACAAGTAATGATCCAAACTTTAGTGTATTAGCTGAGTTGTTCTTCATCGGCTTTCTGATGGTGTTCAGATTCTCAAATAGGTTCTTCAACAACACCTCACATAGATCAATTTTCATTCCCTTTTTCACAATTTTGTATGCTAGGTCTACTGCTGCATAGGGTACACTATTTTCCCTTGCTGATTGGAAGAAACAGTAACCTATTACTCTTATGGCAAATTTTAGTTCTTCATCTGTGACATTGTTCAATTTTAATCCTCTGCAATCTGATTCCACTCCGGTTAAATTGATCAATTCCTTCTGTGATATCATCTTTTGGGCTCGGGCATGATCATAAATAGGGTAATTGATAGTCAGATGAATGATTTCCTTGGTAATCTTAAATGGTTTCTCTTCTAGCCACATGAAATCATCGTGAACTCTGCTTAGAACAAACTTGACCCATCGGGGTTTGAACACACGGGGATAGGTTAGGGCTTCAGTTAATCCCTTGATCTTGATGTGCTCATACTTGCTATTTAATTTACCATCTATGCATAATTCATCATAGGTGTCTTTAATTTCAACATGACCGAGTTCTTCAACATGACATTTGGTGAAGAATCTCACATCCTCGACTAACAACACTCTATCTGGGATGAGTGAAAAAGCGGTTTTGTCATTTGGTTCAAATGCAACTTTGGGAGTCAAAGAGTATTTTAGTGAGGGCTTCTCTACATTCTTGACAACAATGGGATCTTGGATCTTAGGCGCCATTTTAGATTTCAGATAAAAGCTAACAAAGAATCCTTAGGGTTTCAAGATTTCAAACGGAAGATGCTTCACACTTAGCAACTATAGAAACTTGATAAGATCGGTAAACCAGCTTAACAATGCATTGAGATTGATGTAAATACCTTGAATTTTCTTTGTAGGAGGTTTGATCGCCTTAGATTCACTTTTCTCTGCTCTCTCGAAAACTTGGTGAGTTGAAAATGACTGCGAAAATGCTTTTAAGTACACAATATGCCTTATCGGGCTCCGTGAAGGTTAGGTAAAAAAAATTAAATGCACTTGGTTCCACTTAACTTTCTTTCCTTTTTCTGTTTTAACAGAGTAACCAAACTTCCTTCATTCACCGATTTGACAGGCTTCCTCTATTCACCGACTTGACAGGTTTCCTTTACCGATTAATTTGGAATAGGAGCACCTAACTCGGTAGGTAAGGTGCTTTTTTCGTTTGACACAATTTCCTCCTTTTTCCAAATCATCTTTAATTTGTCTTTTATTTCTTCAGTGTCTTTTCTAGGTTGATCTCTGCAATCTCCAGCTAAATGTCCAACTTTATGACAATGAAAGCATGCCATACCAGGATTTCTCCATGATCTTCGGTTGTACATCCCAAACCTTATAAAACAGTTGGCATTTATATGTCCATATCTTCCACAACATTCACACTAGATTCTTGTATTGTAATCCCATGGTACTGCAAAATATTGTCGGTAAGAATGTGTGTTAGTTAGGTAACCTCTATCATTTGCTCGGTGTGCATACCACATATAGTTCTTTTGCTTAAACCAACACTTCTCGGTACTATGTCCATATCTATTGCAGTTTTTTCAAAACCCTTTGAATTTTGCCTTTTGATAATTGTTAACAGACTTTGTCCTACATTGATTAGATGTGTGACCATATTTATTGCAATTGTAACAATAACCTTTGGACTTAGTGACATTCGGTTGCTTACCTTTTCTGATTTGGCACAAGTTGGCAGTATGACCTTGATTTCCACAGTAGTTGCAAATAGGCTTCTTTCTTTTGATGTTGTTCTTGTTTCCAACTTGCTTTGATGTTTCTCCTCTCTTGGTAGTATGAATTCCCTCCTCGGTAGAGTCTTTTCCTTTGTAACCGAGTCCTACATCTTTGTTGGGTCTTCTTGTATTCAGTTGCTCATCCAGCATCTTTGATGCTTCATAAATCTTCTTTAGTTTTTCTTTGGATTTCTTCTCTGATTCAAGTTCATCAGTCAACCTTGATACTTCAAGTTTCAATGCTTGATTCTCATCATTTTTTAGAATTGCTTCATTATGTGCATAACCTAGTTGATCTGACAATTTTTGTTGAATTCCAGTCAACCTTGTGATTTCATCATTCTTATCAGATACTAAGACTTCAAGTTGTTGTTTCTCTCTTTGTAGATCTCTTACTTTATCCTCGGCTGTCCTTAATGCATCAAGATTTTCAGTCATCTGTGTGCTGAAATGTTCATGTTCTCTTTTCATTGCTTTTAGTTGATCAGCCAATGTTTTGTTCTTTTCTTTCAATTCTTCAGTCTCTTCAGACATACTATTCTCAGATGATGTCTCAATTTGTTCCACTAACTCTTGAGAGTCCTGCAAATCATTAGATAATCTTCTTCTTACTTTCAAAGATTTTTGCATTTGTCTTTGCATGTCTACAATCACTTGATTAGCATGATCCAGCTCTTCTTGCAGATACACAATCCTTCGAGATTGTTTATACCCTTCCATTGATAAGATCTTTCTCTTTAGGCAGTTAAACCCTTTTCCAAGATTGAAGCTCTGATACCAATTGTTAGGCCCAATATGGAAAGCTAATGTACTGAGAGGGGAGGGGTGAATCAGTACTTCAAAACTTTTCTTCAATAATAACTTTACTGTTATGCATAAACCAAATAGTGAAGTTACATAATATAAAGCTAAAACAAATAGATAACAATCATACATGATTCACTCCATAACACATATATTTTGGTTATGTAGAAACTCTTGGTTACAGAGAAAAATTGTTGTGGGGATGGCACCCACAACTTCACTATTGCAATAATAAAGAGTGCTCGATTAGAGCTACATGTTTAGCTATTTCTAATAGCTTACCCTGTTAGGAGTAACAAGATCTATTAGATCTACCTTGCTAAAGGATTTTACAACACTTAAACTAAATGTTACACCTGGTTAGAGGCTTTACAATTTATAGACTTGTTTAGAGTCTTTTACCTTGTTAAAGGTTTCTCTTACAACTTCAAAATATTACAATAAATCATTACAAATATCTGCAACTTTACATCTGGAATGTTATAGCAGATTCTATGTGCTCAGAATAGATTACCTTGCTTATAGCATACCTCGATAACCCATATAGTAACTCGGTAAACCCTTCTTTTTACTCTATTTTTCAACTATTCTCTGAAAACCTTCTCGGTGACCTCTATGTCTCTGTAACAGTCTTCTTACACTCATGCACACACACTTTTAATTCTTAACTCATGTTGTATAAATAGATCTCTTATGTCGGTGATCCATTCATTGCTTCGATCTTACAAACATGATTTATCAAATGAATAACCATGCAAAATATTTCATTGGTTAGATGACCTCAAAATCATACACAATCTTTAAGCGCAATGTCCAATGTGATAACGGTTAGATGTCCCTCAATCTTGTAACACGTTTTCATATGTATGTCCAGGTTCAATGAATCTGGTAACACGTTTCATTCAGTGTATAACAACTCGGTGTGTCATCTTTTCTGCTCGATAGACATGAAATGATACTCGATAGACAGCTCGGTGTAAACTACGTTCTGAGACTACTTTCTTCAATAACCGATTGGACTGTGCATACTAACTGAATATCTTAGTAGTAGTAACTGACTAGAGTATATAGAATAACTTTGACATTAAACTAATGGCAACTTGATAAGTAGTAACACATCATCTATTATCCCTCTTAATCTACCTTATCCATCACCCTATCTTCATCCAGCTTCCCTTTTTCCACCTTTGATCTTGACAAGGCTAAGGATCCCCATAAGCATCATGCATCCTATCTGATTCACCTTATCCACACCCTTTAGTCTGTAGCTCTTATCCATTCCTTACTTCCATCATCCATTATCTACCTTTGATCTTGCATATACTATCTCCATCCATATTCCCTTTTCCATCCTTGATCTTGATTAAAAAACTAAGGACATAAAATGTAAAAACATGTTTTCAGAAGCCACTTGACATGTCCACTCCTATGGACCACATGCCATTCAATGTACTATTCCATCACCTTACATTTCCATATCCAATCTATTTGCTTGGATAAAATGTGTTATCCCTTTGCAAGATTGTCCTTGTAAACCAAATGAGCTTTGATTACATACTAAGCTACCTCCATCTTTCCCCTATTCATTTCAATCCCACCAATTCCATAATTCATTCATAATGTTCCTTGCTTTGCAAAACATCAGGTGGAAATTGATACATATTTCTTCTAAATTCTTACAAAATTAGAAAGTCTTCAAAAAAATCCCTAAAAATTAAAAAATGTCTTTAAAAAAATCCCTAAAAAAGTGAAAAACATCTTGAAAAATTCTTAAAAACCATGAGATGTCCTAAAAAATTCTTAAAAATTATAAAATGTCCTAAAAAAATCCTAAAAATCCTAAAAAGTCCTAAAAAAATTCAAAAACATCAAATAACCTTTAAGACCCTAAAAATGGAAAAATAATCAAAACCCAAAAACATCACCATCAATTGTCTATAATAAATTATCCCTTGAGGAGGTAAAATTTTGAGCATACACAAACACGAAAACACATTCAAGACATTGAACTTAAAAAATCATGCAACAACATACAAACTATTGACCTAGTATTCAATCAAACCAATAAAATTTTCAAATCAAATGACATCATCAATCCTTATCAACTACCATATTATTATATAGGGTGTGGTTGTTAGCCTTTTTTGTTTGTCATTGGTGTCAATATATTTGATATTTTTGTATAATCCTTGTATCTTCGTTAGGGTTTTTGTTTATTGGATTTGCAAGTATAGAAGTTACAATGACATGATATTCTTGTTTTAATAATCACAAGATGCAAATATGATAACATTGATACCTTATAGATGAATATGGGAAGTTTATTATTATTGTAATAATCAAAAGATGCAAATATCGGGCTCATGATCAAGATGTGTTGATCATTGACTTAGTTCAAATATGGTAACATTGATTTTTGTTATGAAAGAACAATGTTTATGCATGTTGTTGTGTAGCATATATCATGAATTATAAACAAGGTTTGTTGTTGACTTATATAAATTTTGGTTTAGTTGAAACTGTAGCTACCACCTGTACATAATTGCATAACTGCAACATCCTTATTGAATGTTGTTTATTGGCATCGAATAGAAATGGAATCACTAACTTCTCTAAACTGAAAAAATTAGAACAAAAGCAATTATAATTGATATGGAAGTACCTGTTGGAAGACATTGTAACTTCTTATTAACTATTTGATTGAAGAAGTCTCTATTTAAGAGATGTGAAGGATTTATAGAACAATGATGGTGTAGGTCAATAAAAAGTTGGTGAAAATAAACGAATATCAATTGGTTGTGTAGAATGTAAGAGTGTTCTAGACAAAGAGATGTTGTTTGTTAAATAAGGAGAAATTATTGTGTATACTGAGAATGGATCAAATCATGTGGAGAGAAGTTTTCTGAAGTTTGTCTTTGTGAGCTCAATCAAATAAAAAGTGCAATATGTAATAAGAATAAAGTATACAATATTATTTTTTCTTTTGGTGTAAAGATTATCATCCTTTCAAATAAAGTCAATCTAGAGCTTGTGGTATGAAATTTCATTTTTATCAATGTATGGGTGTCATAGATCAGATTATTTTCACTGAAGTTCAAGTTCAATTATATTTGTTTTTTCTCAAATTATTTAATTTCTTTAGATTGAGAACTGAGTTCAAACTAATTACAAACAAAGTGCTTTTCAATTCTTTAGATTAACAAGTTGTTTTGAAATATGATTGAGGGTTGATATTGTTGGCATTCTACACTCTTATGAGAATAGTTGATGTTGTCATTGATGGCAACCAACTGGCAACTAACTGGCATTTGGTTTCTACATGCCCAACATCACAAACTTCATACATCGGCAGACACCAGCACCAACATGCACTTCACCGACATTCAGATTACATCGGCAACAAATGCATACCGACACTCCAACCGACATGGTATATTTTAAGAGACTCATATATGTATGAGATCTTATAGGTCATTTTGATATGAGTATGAGAGAGAGGAATAGAGAGTGAGACATTTTATTGTATAAGGTGATATAGTTGACAACGAAGGTTTTGGTTATAGACTGAGCTTAAACCAGTACTGAACCTGGCATGAGAGATGTTGTTTTGAGCACTACATTTTATTGGATTTGATAATCCATTTTGTAGTCAGTGTGACTCTTTATTGAGCAGTGAGCTCTAGGCTGTTTGCCTCCCTGCATGTGCAGGCCCTTCATTGTAAGTAGTATTTATTCATTGGCCAGTGAGTAAATATTGTGGGTCACAAATCCCACCGAGGTTTTTCCCACACCGGGTTTCCTCGTTAAATATCTTGTTTTATGGTGTGTTTCTATGTTATCTCTATTATTTTTGTTTATTGCAATAATTCTTATTTACCGGTACACTATTTTGGGATGCAAAGTTATAAATAAGTTTAAATATTTTGTTAACCGGTTAGACATTGATTCAACCCCTCCTCTTAGTGTCTTTGGGACTGTCATTGAATCTAACAGATATTGATGATATTCATTTTTATATTTTAACAAAATGTTTGTAGAATATCAAGATTAACAAGTTGGAAATTTATACTTTAAAATTTGAAGTACAACTTGTATATATCAAGATTGTAACTTATAATATCTTGGTGTTAGAGTAAGAATTAAGTCAATACTTTGTAGTCATGGTTGGTTCCACGAAGTCATTGAGTTGATGCTCAATTTGGAAAGTTGAGATTTTGTAGAGAGTTGGTGCTCTTAGAAGGGGTTGGGTGATTCCTTGGGTTGGTGCACTAAAAGATTGTAATCTTTTTAACTGTGAGGTTGGATTAGGATGGTAGATCCTAGCAACATTTGTCACTGTGGTTTTCCCATCTTGGGTTTCCACGTATACTCTTATGTTTTGTCTTTGTTGTGTGGTGTTTCTTTTCAGTTTTTAGTATGGTGTTTACATTTCAGTATTCAGGTTAAAAGAAATTTATCAAATGATTAAATTGGATAAGGTTTTTAGATTTATTTACTACTGATTCACCCCCCTTTTAGTAGTAAACTTATGTTCTACAATTGGTATCAATGCTAATTCTTTTTAAAAATACCTAATCTGTCTAAGAAGATCTCGTCAACATAACACATGGCTAATCTAGAAGGTTCTTCATCAAATAAGGCACCTTGGTTTAATGGAACTAATTATGGATTTTGGAGCATTAGAATGGAAAGATATATGAATTCCTTAGGGTTTGATGTTTGGATGGTAGTAGAAAATGGTTATACTATGCCTGAAATTCCTTTAAATGATCCTCTAGAGAAATGGGTTTATGAAAACAATGCCAAAGCTAAAAATGCTATTTTATGAGGTTTGTCTAACACTGAGTTTATTAAATTTATGCATTGTAAAACAACCAAGGATATTTTAGACAAGTTGAAGAGCATTTATGAAGGAGATGACAAAGTAAAACAGGCCAAGATACATACCTACAAAATTGAATTTGAGTGTTTATAGATGAAAGACGATGAAAAATTACATAATATTTGTTAAGAGTGGATGAGATAGTGAATGCTATTAAAGGTTTGGGAGAAAAAGTGGAGGACATAGTAGTTGTGCAAAAGGTATTAAGGTCATTACCCTCAAGGTATAATGGTCATATTTATGCTATAGAAGAAGCAAGGAATCTTAAAACACTTACTATTGATGATTTACATGGAAAACTAACTATAATTGAGATGAGAACTGTAGATGAAGAAACTTTCAAAAGAGAAATTGCATTCAAAACAACAAGGAAGACAAAAGAAGAAAGTTCAGAGTCAGATAGTGATGATAGTGAAGAGGTTGCAAAACATAAAAATACTAAAAGGGGTTTTAGAAAGTACAGAGGGAAACTACCCCTCAAATACTTCAACTGTGGGAGAGTTGGACACTTTGCTGCTAAATGTCCCTATACTAAAGATGATCAAGTCAATGAGGAAGATTTCAAGAAGAAGTATAAATGGAAAACATCCTACAAACAACGAAATTTCTCAGAGAAGAAGAAGAGTTTGTGTGTTAATGAAGAAAGTCCAAACTTAGAGTTAGGAAATGAATCTGATGGTGAAATATTATTCATGGCAATTGTTTTATCAAATCAAAGTGATGAAGATAATGTAGAATAAGGGGAAATAGATCTTGAAGGAGATCTTCTATTTTCTCTTGAATATATCAACAAATTGAAGAAGGAGAACTCTCAACACAAGGTTTCAACATTGAAAGGAGTTGAAGCCCTAAAGAATGAACTTGAAGAAGGATATTAGACTATCATCAAGTTAAAAAGTAAAATTAAATAAGGTAAGAAAAGGGAAGAGGTAATACATTCAAAACTTCTGTCTAAATCTGAAGAATGTATGGTTTTAGAAGATAAATCAGTGGCTTTACAACATGATCTAGAACAATATAAAAGTGAATTAGATAGAAAAGAAAAAAATTGTGAAAAGCTTTAATATATTGGAGGAAATTCTAACTAAACAAAGGTCAAATGGGAATGCACCTGGTTTGGGTTTTGAACAAGGTCAAAGCTCAGACGACAAAGACAAAAACAATAAATTCTGTTAGATTTCAAAGACAACAAAGGTATTGACAATGGCATTTTCCTACTAGAAGATTGACAACAAACAAATTTTATTATTTTCATCGCTATTGTAATCTTTGCAACTATTTTGGTCATAAAGATGTTAATTGTAGAGTTGTGCCATGAAGGAATGTTAATTTTATCAGTAAAAATTATTTTAATTATTTGAAGATTTCAATGTAATATATTTTCATTGTCAGAATATTGGTCATATTGCAAAAAACTGTCACATGCATTTTGTAGAAAATAAAAGAGCTTAAAATAAGTTCTCTAGGATAGAAACAAAGAAAGTATGGAAGAAGAAAGGAGACAAGAAGTCAGAAAAGTCCATGATTGCTCAATTTTCTCCTCATGTAAATAGATAGAACCTTTGGATCATAGATAGTGGTTGCTTGAATTACATATCAGGTCAAAAGAGAAAGTTTATTACATTTACTGATTTGAATGGTGGTGTAGTAATAAAGTTTGGTGATAAAGCGTCCATACAAATTCAAGGTAAAAGTTCTATAAGTATTAATGATACTTCAAAGCATGTAATTTTTGGTATGTAGAGAACCTGAAGTATAATTTTCTAAGTGTTAGCCAATTATGTGATAATGGATATTTTGTCAAATTTAATGCTCATGGGTGTGAAGTTGAATAGGTTAATTCAAGCAGGTTGGTTGCTAAAGGGACAATAACATAAATTAATGTCTATAACTTGAGAGAGATACAAGGTGCATAATGTTTGTTTAGGCAAATTGGTGAAGGTTTTCTTGGACACGGATGGAAGCTTGGGGTATTATCTTCTATCTAATTTTGTTCAAGAGCAAGCATTTAGTTAGGGGGATCATTGTCTTGACAAAAATTTGATATCCCCAATCCTTTGTCATTATGTCAAAGGGGAAGAATGGTTTCAAGTTTTTACAAATGGTTTTATTTGGTGATATTTATTTTAGATTTATTATAGATATGTTTCAGGTTTTGTTGTTTGAGTGATTTTGAAATCAGTACCAACGGGGGAGATTGTTAGCTTTTTTGTTTTTTATTGATGTTAATATATTTGATATTTTTGTCTAATTCTTGTGTCTTCATTAGGGTTTTTGTGTATTATATCTGCAAGTATAAAAGTTACAATAGTAAGTATGTGAAAAGTAGAATATCCTTGTTTTAATAAATAGAAGATGCAAATATGATAACATTGATACCTTATAGATGAACACGGGAGTCGATTATTATTATAATAATCAAAAGATGCAACTATGATGACATCAATACCTTACAAATGAACAAGGACAAGATCTCATCCACCATTTCATAATATGTCTTCCATAAATTTTATTGGGCTCATGATCAAGATGTTTTGATCATTGAATTAGTTGGAGTATGATAATGATGATTTTTGTTATGAAAGAGAGAAAAATGTTTACACAAGTTGTGTAGCATATATGATGAATTATAAACAAGGTTTGTTGTTGGTTTAGTTGAAACTGTAGCTGCCACCTATACACAATTGCATAACTACAACATCCTTATTGATTTTTTTTATTGGCATCGAATAGAAATGGAATCACTAACTTGTCTAAACTGACAAAACTAGAACAAGAGCAGTTGTAAAATTGATGTGGAAGACGTAACTTCTTATTAACCATTCAATATAAGAAGCCTCTATTTAAGAGATGTGAAGACTCGATACAACAATGATGGTGTAGGTTGATAAAAAGTTGGTGAAAATAAATGAATATTAATTGGTTGTGTAGAATGTATGAGCGTTCTAAGCAGAGAGATGTTCTTTTTGTTATATAAGAATAAAATATTATTTATATACTAAGAACGGATCAAACCATGGGGAGACAAGCTTTCTAAAGTTTGTCTTTGTGGGATCAGTCAAATAAAAAGTGTCATATGTAATAAGAATAAGGTATACAATATTATTTGTTCTTTTGATGTAAAGATTATCATCCTTTTGAATAACGTCTATCTAGAGCTTGTGGTATGAACTTTGGCTTTTATCAGTAAATAGGGTGTCATAGATTAGATTATTTCATTGAAGTTCAAGTTTCGAGCCTAACCCCCTCTCAGTAGTAAACATGTGTTCTATAGTGATATGCTCGAAACCATATGGATCTATTTTAGACAAGGTACTTCATTTTTAGAACTAAACATCATTGATCATACATAAATAATCAACTTTTATAAAATGATAAGTATGGACGTTGACTCGTTTGGCCAAGTGATTGTTAACTTTCTTTGATTTATCTTCGATCATGTTCCTATGCTACTCAAGGATATCCACAACTGATTAGAGGAGTGATGATGGTTCATGATCTTGTTTTCATTTTCTATTTGGGGGATTTTTTCATGAAGTTTTGGGGAAAGTGTGTTTTGGGTGTTTGTGTTGGCACATTCATTTAAAAAAGATCCTATGCAAACCTATTGTCATGGATCAATATGCTTGTGATTGTCGAACATACCTTGATGCTTAACACATAAATTTCATGATGGATGAGAACATTCCTTGTCTGCAATGTGTTTGTTAATGCAAAGGGATATCATCATCACCTTGGTCATTTTATGCGTTGGTGTAAATATATCCATTTGCCACATAATAACTCTCTATGGTGATAAAAATACACAAATGAAATCTCATCTCATCACTTCACTTTTCACTAAACTTTCTTTTGACTAGTATTTCATCTTATCAATCAATAAATCAATAAATCAATCATTCTATCCACCAATCAATCTATCTATCAATAAATCAGTCAATAAATCTCACACTATCTATTCCATCTAATCAATAACTTTTTTTTTATTTGATATCAATAAGCCCTTATCAATAATCAATTGACATTATTCATTTCTTACTAACCATTCATTCTTCTCTTTCATCATATTTCCTCTTTCATCTAACATTCTTTTTCTTTTGAGAGATCATTCATGCCTTTCATACATAAACAATCTCTCAAGGGGGCATTCTACCTCTATCTTATTGTCATCGAGGCATAATTTAAAGCAATTTTTTAATTTTTTCTTTGAAACAACACTCAAATTCGCATTGTCTCAAAGAGGGTCAAAACATAGACACTAAATTTTTTCCATCACTTGTGTCAACACTTATTACTAATTTTTCACCTATGCCAATCGATTGATTTTTATCATTCAACATACATCCTCATCTTTCGTCTATATTTCAATTAAATAATTTTAATTATTTAATTGTGATTTCCTCTATTTCATCATCTCCTTAATCAATTTTTCTTAATTCTCATTTCATTCATCTTATTAACAATTCATCGTAGGTTAAATAATAAACTGTTTAATCTCCTAACTAATTATTTCCTCTCAAATTAAATAGTTTGTCAATTATTTAATTTATTGAATCAATTTTCAAACATGATTAATTAAATTCATTTTAATTAATTATCTTTATTATGATTAAATAAATAAATTTTAATTTATTTATTTATTTATCACTCACTAACCTTCTATTTCTAACTCTCCCTCAACTCTTACCTTCTTCTATTTTGCTCCCCACCTATCTCTTCCATCTTTCCAATTTTACTCCTCTCCTCCACTTGTAACTCAACTTGCCTATTTCCTCCTCCGCTTAACTCAACCTCTCATGAAATCCTAGCCCTTGATTTCTCAAATTTTGTATCAATCTTGACCGTTCATCCTATTCTCAATCTCTATAAATTTCAAGTCAAATCCTCATTAGCACAATCACACATTCAAAATCTGAATGCTATAATATTAGTCACACTTTCAATTTGTCTTGTGCACACATAAAATATGAGAGTATACTTGCAAGGAGATTAGAAGAGCAATGGAGGTCATAAATTTGATGTTTGGTATAATTTGTTTTTGTTTTGTTTGGATTTCATCTTCTATTTTTTTTTAGCTTAATTTTGCATAGAATGTGGAGTTTTCATGTTTTCTCTAATAGTTTTTTGTACTTTTCTCCCATTTTACCTATGATACCATAAATTATGAAAATATTAAAAATGTCATAATTTGATGTATGTGAGTGTAAATCAATCATGAAACAAACCCTAACATGAGATACAATAATATAAATAAGCTAGGATTGTGGGATGGAAATAAATCAATTCACAATGTAACGACACACTAATTAAAATATATAAGCTTATAATGATAGAACCTTATACAAGGCTAATCATATGTGAAAATTATGGTACTACTATATCAGAAAATTAAAATATGAAACCTTAGAAGTGTTAGAAATGTATATTTGGTTGTCATTGATGTCAAACTTGGTGATCCAGATAGGTCCAAATATAGTAAGACAACGTATGTATGTATGAAGGTGATGCAGAACAATGGAAGATATGTATGTATGTATGCATGTATTAAGGTGCTTCATAATAGTGAAAGATAGGTATGTATATATGAAGATGAAGAACCTTTTTGTCATGTCAGGATGTTAGTGTTGCAGAGACAATTATTACAAATGTGTTACAGTTAATGCAGATGTGTTATAGTTGTTGCAAATGTGTTACAATTGTTGCAAATTTGTTTTTTGGAAGGATGTTGATCTGAAAATGTATCTTAATGGTATGTGGATATATTTTAAACATTGACCAAGTGTTGGAATCAGTTGTGGAAATTGAATTTGGTGCTCTTAAAGTGTATTCAACAATGATGGTGTTTGACAGTGTTTGCAGTGCTCTGCATTCCTCTACATTTTGGTTTTTAATGATGATCTTTTGGTAATACATTGTTCATGACCTTAAATTATTTGTGTCAAGTTGGATCATGTTTTTGTACTTCGGAATCATGCTTGTGGAAGTTCAAAGATATGATCATTCTAGTTTTAGCTGACCTTGGATGTTTTTGTTTTTGTTTTGCTTTGGTGCTTGTAACATGTGATCTGTTGGAAGATTCTTCAAAGAAAATATGTAGGAGACCGATGGAGAATTATTGCTGGGGAAAGTGTTCTTGAAGTTGAATTAGCACATATACCTACTGGTATATATATTATGGTTTACTCGGTATGTAGAGGGAGAGATATTTTTGTGTGTTGTGGTCATTGAGAGTGTGAAGAAGAAAGGAAGAATTGGTGTGATAGTGGATGTATGTGTCATTAGAGAAGACAAATTGAAAAAGAGTTGCAAATATTCTTGACTCGATCTGCTACAAGTAATTGTTTAGATCTCTGAGCTTATCAGGAACAAAACCATGCATATGTAGATGTAATTTTCTCAGTTCATATTTGTTTCTATCTCCTGGTAGTGAGCCTTCTGACAATGAGCCATTGTAATTTGGGTAGTGAGCCCTTTGATAGTGAGCCTTGTAATCTCATATAACTAGTTATATTATCTTGAGAGTTAACCCTCTCCATGGTTTTTTTCCCATTTGGGTTTTCCATGTACAAAAATATGGTGTCTCTCTTATAGTTGTGTATGTCTTTCATTTAAACTATGTTGCATGCATTACTTATGTGCTAAGATTAATTAAGAATAAAATAAGTTTTAGAAGTTTAGTTTATTAAAGAGAATATTGATTCACCCCCTCTCAATATTCCAAACTATTCAACTATTGGTATAAGAGCTTGGTCCCTTGTTGCTATCTTAACCACTTGAGGGAGATCTTGGTTGATTAAAACAATGACACCTATGGATATGGAAGAAGAATATTATCTGGATTAAGAGTTGAAGAAAACCATTGAAGATCTAGAGAGTGTAGAATCTAAGAATGAAGAATTGAAAGAAAATATCAATGAAGCAAATGAATGTATTAAGAAACCGAGAGGCCAGATTTGGAAGTTCAAGAAAAGACAATGAGAAGTTAACAAAGAATTCAAACAAGTAAATGAGACTGCTATGATTCTAAAGCTACAAATTGAAGAAAGAAAGAAAGTGGAAGAATTTGGATTCCCAAAGATACTGAGAGGGGGGGCTGAATCAGTATCTAACTGGTAAATGGATTTTTTGATCTTATTAAGTAAATTGCATTCCAAAATAGTGTACCGATAAACCATAATTAATGCAGTAAATAAGAACAATATGCACAACATAGAAAGCACACCATAACACAATATTTTTAATGAGGAAACCCGGTGTGGGAAAAACCTTGGTGGGATTTGTGACCCACAATATTCACTCACTAGCCAATAAATGAATATTACTTACAATAGGGGCCTGCACATGCAAGAAGGCCAATTGCCTAAAGCTCACTGCTTAATTACAAAAGGGAAGTCTCACTGAATTACAAAATGGATTATGCAAATCCAATATAATGTACTTCTTTGGTTCAACATCTGCTATGCTAGGTTCAATACCAGTTTAAGCTCACAAAATAACCATAAACCTTACTCCAAAATCTGCCTTAATATTCACATGTTCGCATCTACCTATTCTTACTTACACAAATGATATATAAGATCTCATACTTATATATGTGTCCTATTACAATTCACCTTGTTGGCTTACAAAAAGATATTACAATTAAATACAAAATGCAATAAACAAAAATCTTATCGGCTGGGGTGCTGGTAATCATCTTTGTCACTGCTGGTAAGCTATCTACCAATGTAGAGTCTATCGGTGCCAGTTCCATAGCATTGCAAGGTTTCCATCAATGAAAATACCTTCAATCACCTACAATTTCTCATTGGAGTGTGCATTTTCCAACAATCTCCCCCTTTGGCATTGATGGCAACACTCATGAAAAAAATCCAAAATATGTTGTCCAAAAATTTGCCAAAACTGTGTGCTCCCCCTGAGCAGATGATCTCTTTTGTTATCATTTTTCTCATCTCCACTACTCCCCCTTTGATATCAATGACAAAGGTTGTCAAAAATATCAACTGAGTGTAGTTCTCAACTAGATCCCTATAACTGATTGGTTACAATTTGAAATAGATATGTCAGTACAAAATTTAAGCTGTTAGTGAACCTTTCACTATCTTTTAATGCTACTTGTGTCCTTTGTATTTTACTGGTGAGTATGTGCATTTTCTCTTTCGATGTCTTAAGTCCTTGAACAAGTGCCTCTGATATCTCTTTTCTCAAAGAGATGAGGATATCAAGTTTCAGACCAAGTCTACATTTCAATTCCTTAGCCTTGTATTGTATTCTTTCCTTTTTCTTTCCCAAATTTTCAAGTTTTTCCTCAAAACCTGCTATCTCCAGCTCTATAATTGATATGGGTTTTGATGAACTGATGAGATTGTCAGCTATATCATTTATTTCTGTATGTACTGTGTTGACCTCCTTGTCTATATCCACTGTCAAAATATTGGTCATGCATGTGTCTCTATACAACTCCTTAAATTCCATTAATGTTTTATTTAGTGCTGGTAGGAGGGTGTCAATGTGTTTCGTGCACTTCTTTATTGTCTCTTCAAAGAATTTTTCTTTCTCTTTATTCATTTTCTTACTGAAAGTCTCCTCATTAATTTGATCAACGGTTAGTAGGTTATTAGTTATATAATTAGACAATGTGTCTAATTGGCTCAAAGAATATTTATTTTCCATATTGCACTTGGGTGCAATCAATTTCAAAATTGGGATGGTGTCATCAATTGCCTTATATGCAAGTGCATTGCAATCTGTGGTTTTCTTGATTGAATCCAGTAATACCTCTGTTACATTTGTCAGTTTGAATTCTGTTAAGGAGGAACCAGATGACTGTCCAACTACCTTAACAATCTGCAATCTGTCGGTGTGAGTAACCTCTTTGCTTATGTTGACCTCTGGTAGGTCAGTTTGAGTCTGCATCTCAACTAACAAAGGTTTGGGTTTCTCAGCTGTTGTCGGTGGCACTATCTCTGTTTGAACCTTTTTCTCTTCATGTTTCTCAGAATGTACCTCAGTATATTTCTTTGTGTTATCTTATGTCAGTTTCTCTGATGAAGTCTCAATGTTTTCTACCAGTTTCTTTATATGTACCTCTGAACTGTCTACTATCAATATCTCAACAGATTTTACTATGTTATTAGTAGCCAATTGCTCTAACTCAGTAGGTTTTTTAGTGTGTACATCAGCGGTATCTGTCTTTCTAGTATCCAGGGGATCAGTTGATTGTTCAGTGTGTGTTTCAATCCCAATATCAATATTTCCAATTGTATCCTCAACATGTGTTTCTACAACAATATCCTCAGTTGGTGGCTCAGTTGCCATATCTTTCTTCTCAGTGGTTTCCTTATCAACGACAATGTTAACCTCTTATGTATCAATGTTCATAGTATATAACACCTTTGAATCAGGATTGGTGTCTTCATGTGTTGTCTCCATGCTCTAAACATTATCTGTTACTGGTGGTGTATCAACAATCTCAACCGGTGGAGTATCAAAAGGAGGTGGGGGCAAGTTATCTGTTACTTTTATGCTTGGAGAACCACCTACCTTGCCTTTACCTTTATCCTTATCCTTTTGATAGAATCTGAAGGTATTTGGTCATTTAAGTTCTTCTTGCTTTTCCTACTCCACAAACAAGATATCCCATTTGTCCACTATCTCTTCAGTGATCTCATTCACTCTTCTAGCCATTAAAGCTACATGTCGGTGACCAGTGGAAAATACAGTCTTGTTTGCCTCACTTATTAGTTCATTAATTTCTTCTACTAATTTCACTAGGTGAACTACAAGTAATTTTTCTACCTTTATCTTCTTATCTAATTCCACAATTGCTAATCTCTTTGCATCTAGTCTTCTATACAAGTCACTTGGTAGATCATCTACAACTTCTATAAAAAAATTCTTATATATGTCTAAGTGTAGAATGACACTATTTTCTATGCTTTCCTTTTCTTTATTAGTGAAAGTATTATACAACTTGCTGATATTGGATGAGTTTCCTTCTTCAGTAATTTCATTTAGAAGATTATCAAGTGGAGGGATAACTTGTTTTTCCTTCTTCTTCCTTGGTGTTATTTTCATTGTCATAGGCCTTACTACATGTTGTTTATGTCTTACTCTCTTTGGTGTAGGAGCGGGTGTCGGTGAAAGTTTCCTTTTTCTTTTTACTCTCTGAAACTCAGCCGGTATTTCACTGTCGGAGGAGGTACCAACCGGTGAAAGATGTGCTTCCAGTTGTAACCCTTTCAGGTCACTTTCCTTGATACCTGTCTTTTTCAACAAGTCTTCCTTAATTTCTTTTGCCTATTTAGTTACTTTTTTGATTGTTTGTTCTCTTCTCTTCCTTTGTTTCATGGTCTATACTTTGCTTTCAATGGTTTCAGCATTCCAAATACTTCTTCTTCTGGTTCTCTAGGGGCTTCAAGGAGGGCTTTAGCATATGTTTTTATTATGTTTTCATCTGCCTCATAACCCATTTCCATTACCCAAATTGTTCTAGGAACCACCGCTTCCATCCAGATTTCATCCTTCTTTATAAAAAAACATATCTCCTTTTGGGATTTGTCAACTATGGTTTGAGATAGTCTTTCCCTAGTCTTCATTCTAGCCTTAAATGCCTGAAAGTATTCAATTATGTTCTTTTCCCTGTCATCTCCCATGTTGTTAAAGATATCCAAAAGTTGTTTCCCTACCGGTATGTCAAAACCAAATTCTTTTCTACCTATACCGGGAGCTTCCTTAGTAATGTATAGAAATAGGCACACAAGTATATTATCGAATCTGAAAGTACCTTTCTTTTCTCCTTTTATTTTCTTCAGATTATCAATCAATTCATCTTTTAACTATTCACATATGTCAATCTTAGTGTTACTATTCACCATGTCATAAGCACTCTTGATACATAAACTAGAAACAAAGTTTAATTTGTTAGCATGTGTAGCTTTGTATCCTATAATCATGCTAATGAATCTTACATTTATATCTTTCACATCATTGACTATCAAGGATCTGTTGTCATGGGTTGCACCAGTTAGGGTCATCATAGTGTCGTTAGAGACCTTCTTCCCTTTTTTGGTCTACTACCAGTAGAAGGTAAGCCAGTCACTGCCCTAACTGCTTCTTTTGTAATCTTATGGATGGATTGAAGCCAAAAGAATTCCCCATGAACTCTGTTAAGTACAATTCTTATAACTTCCTTGGGAAAATCAGGAATGCTAAGTATTTCCACAAAACCTAGGGTTTCAATTATCTTGTGTTCCGGTTTCACATTACCATTTTCATCACAAATTACAGTCCTATACATGTTCATAATCTCATCAGCACCAAGTTCTTCAATATGACAATGTATGTAAATCCTAGGGTCTTCAGCATATACAACTCCTTTGGGTATTTTAGAAATGCTCCTAGGGTATCATCCTACTTCACAACTTCAGGTATTATCTATTAGGGGTCCCACAGATACTGAGAGGGTGGGGTGAATCAATATCTGACCGGTGATAAGATTTTCTTAACTTAAAACATGTAGAACATAATATAACAGTGTACCGGTCTGTAAGAAATAATGCAATAAATAGAATCAAGAACATCCACATGAAAAACACACCATAACACACGATGTTAACGAGGAAACCTGGTGTGGGAAAAACCTCGGTGGGATTTGTGACCCACAATATTCACTTACTGGCCAATAAGAGAATATTACTTACAATAGGGGCCTGCACATGCAGGAAGGCCAACTGCCTAGAGCTCACTACTCAATGGGAAGTCACACTGACTTACAAATAAGGATTATACAAATCCAATAGCTTGTACTACTTTACAATAGCATCTTCAATGCCAGATTTAGTACCGGTTCCTGCTCTGTTCTTTACATATACCTCTTGACCTATATTTTGCACATTAGGTCTACCTAATATTTTTCTTTTACACTTTTCATCACTCCTACAAATGTCTACAATGATCTCCTTTATATATAAGAGTCATTTTACAATTTTCCAAGTCGGCTTACAATAATAAACAAAATATTGTATAACAAAATCTTGTCGGCCTCTGTGCCAGTATACTTCTTTTCTTCTGTGTCGGTGCCGGTGTTGATGTCCTGATGCCAGTGTAGAATGTGTTTTGCTGATGTCGATAAAATGTCTTTGCCGGTGCCATAGGATTGCAAGGTTTCCATCAATGACAAAACCTTCAATCACATATAATGTCTCATTGGATTGTGCATAAGCCAACCATCTCCCCCTTTGGCATTGATGGCAACACTCATGAGAAATTTCAAAAAGTGTTCAAAAGTGTGCAGTCTGAAAATGTTACCAAAAATGTGAGAGCTCCCCCTGAGCATATGATTCCTATGTTTTGAACTTTCTCATCCTACTACTCCCCCTTGGGCATCAATGACAAAGGTTGTCAAGATGTCAGTAGAGTTTGTAGTTTCAGCTATCCATAAACTCAACCTTGTAGCTGGGTAGTTATAATCTGAAAAAGATCTCCCAAAATCATGTTTATACTATCCATAACATTCTTACTATCCTTTATTGTTGTCTCAGTTCTCTTCACTATACTAGTGAGATGCTGCAAATGCTCTGCTAGTGTTTTGCTTCCCTGTATTAATGCCTCAGAAATTTCCTTCTGCAAAGATGCTAAATAGTCCAATCTTGGACTTAGTTTAGATCTCAAGTGTTTTGCCTTATTTATTATCCTTTCTTTTTCCCTTTCCAATTTGAGTAGTTCTTCCTCAAAATTTGTTATCTTTTCCTCAAAAGCTGATAGTGTATCAGGTGAGTTGACAAAACTGTCTACAAGTTTATTTATCTCATCCTATACCTTGCTTATTTTCTTGTCAATATCTACAGTCAAAAAGGTTGTTTTACAGGTATCTTTGTACAAATTTTTGTATTCTTTCAACAAATTACATAGTTCCAATAGAAGTGTGTCAAAATCTCTATTACACTTCTTTATTTCCTCATCAAAGAATTTCTGCTTTTCAATTTCTACCTTATCCTTTATTGAATCTTCCTTTATTTTCTCATTGTTCTCAAAGATATATTTACACAATGTATCCAATTGTCCTAAAGAATCTTTGTTATCTATATTACAGTTGGGAGCTATTACCTTCAAAATTGGTATGGTATCATCAATTGCTTTGTAAGCCTGTGAGCTGCAGTCAGTTATTTTCTTGATAGAATCAAGTAATACCTCAGTCACATTTGTTGATTTGTATGTTGATGATGATCCAACAATCTGAGTACCGGTGGAAGTTACCAATCTTGTATTGACCTCTGGTAGGTCAGTTTGTGTCTACATTTCTTTAAGCACTAGTTTTCCTACTTCACTGGTTGCCGGTGGCACTGCTTCCTTGTGTACCTGTCCCGATGGTTGTTGTTCTGGAGCCTTTTGCTCTGTTTGTTTCTTTGTAGGTTTCATTTCCTTAGTCTGTGACTTAGTCTTTTCCTTTTCCTCTTTATCTTCTACCGGTTTCTCAGTTTCCCCTGCTATCGGAGGCTCACTAGCCATCTCTAACTTATTAGTTGAATCTTTGTCTACTACTATGTTGATCTTCTGAGTATCAATATTCACAGTATATAGGACTTCAGAATGAAGATTAGTATCCTCTGCATCCATACTCTCGGCTGCTGGTTGATCTTCAGTGGTTGTTGTTTTCACCGGTGGAGTATTTAAAGAAGGTGGGGGTAAGTTGTCTCTAACTTTGATGCTTGGTGGTCCACCAACTTTACCTTTACCCTTATCTCTATCTTTCTGATAGACTAAGATAGGCTTGGGATTCCTATGCTCTTCTTGTTTTTCTTCCTCAACCAAGAATATATCCCATCCATCTTTTGTTTCCTTTGTTACCTCATTAACTCTTCCTACCATTAGTGAAATATGCCCGTGTGTAGTAGAGAATACTGATCAGTTTGCTTGAGCAATCAAATCATCAATTTCTTTTGGAGAGTTTACCGGATATATAGCAAGTAGCTTCTCAATTTTTATTTTCCTATCCAATTCTATCACTGCCTGTCTTCTTGCCTCAAGTCTTTTGAATAATTCATCAGGAATTTCATTTATTACCTCCATCAAAAACTTCTTGTACATGTCCATATGTAATATAACACTGTTCTCAACTTGCTCTTTCTCATCAGCTATTAGAGTGTCATATATTTTCTCTATATTATTTAGTTTACCTTCCTCTGTGATTTCATTTAATAGTATATCAAGAGGGGCTAAATCTTTGTTTGTCCTTTTCTTCTTCTTAGGTGTCAGTTTCTTCTTTGGTGTGGCCTTTCTAACTGGTGATCTCACAGCTTGTTGCTTTTGCCTTGTCCTCCTAGGTGATGGTGTGGTTGTCGGTGAGGGATCTCTTTTCCTTACAACTCTTTTAAAAGTTGCAGGTATGTCACTTCCTGAAGAAGTACCTATCGGTGATAGATGAGTTTCAGGCTGTGGAGTTGCTAACTCATCCTCTGTTATGCCGGTTTTCTTCAATACATCTTCTTTAATGGCTTTTGCTTGTCTAGATCCTTTCCTCACAACTGCCTCAACCTTTTTCACCCTTTTCTTTGATTGAATTTGTCTTTCAATATTCTCTGCACTACCAAAAATTTCTTCCTTTGGTTCTCTGGGGGCTTCAAGAAGTGCTTTGGCATATGTTTCAACTATGTGATCATCTGTTTCATATCCCATCTCAGTTACCCAGACTATCCTTGGGATGACCACTTCCATCCAGATTTCATCTTTCTTGATGACAAAGCATATATCATCTTTGTATTTGTCTACAATTTTCTAAGATAACCTTACTCTTTTCTTCATTTTGGTTTTTAATGCTTGGAAAAAGTCATGAATATTGTTTTCCTTGTTCTCACCCATGTTATTGAATAGTTTAGTTAATTGTTTTCCTACCAGTATGTCATATCCAAGTTCTTTGTAACCTATACCGGGAACTTGTTTTGTTATGTGTAGCATTAGGCATACTAATAGATTTCCAAATCTGAAAGTTCCTTTCTTGTCCTTTTTGATCTTTCCAAGGTTGTCAATTAGTTCATCCTTTAACCACTCACATATGTCAATTTTTGCATTATCTGTGACCATGTCATAAGCACTCTTAATGGATAAACTTGAAACTGAGTTAAGTCTATTAGCATGAGTAGCTTTATACCCTAATATCATATTGATGAATCTCACATTGACATCTTTTACATCGTTAACCCTTAAAGACCTCTTGTCAAATGTTGCACCAGTTAGGTTTATAACTAGGTCATTGGAAACCTTCTTGGTTTTATCTAGTCTCTTACCGGTGGTCAGTAACCCTGTGACAACTTTCACAGCTTCCTTGGTGATCTTATGGATTGCATCTAACCAAAAAAATTCTCCATGAACCCTGCTTAAAACTATCCTAATCACATCCTTTGGAAATTCAGGAATGCTAAGGATTTCTGTAAATCCTAGGGTCTCAATGATTTTGTGTTCATCCTTTACATTTCCGGTATTATCACATATCATGGTTTTATACATGGTTTTGATTTCCTCATCTCCTAACTCTTCAATGTTGCAGTGGATGTACATCCGGGGGTCTTTAGCATAAACAACTCCCTTAGGGATTTGAGAAAAAGCACCTAAGGTATCATCCTTCTTTGCTATCTCGGGAACTAACTAAAATATGGGCCTAGGTCTTTTTATTACTTCCACAATAGTAGGGTTTGCTATGTATTCAATTGTAGAGGTGGATGCCATGATTAAATACCTTTTACTGCCTTGGATGGATGATTGCTTGGAGTGTACTTGCTTCTTGCTTGAAATGCCTTAGCTCGGAGTCTTCGCACTCTCTGAAAATTTGAAATCTCGGTGAAATGAAATGGAGCCAAAACCTTAACTTTATAGTGTCTTTTCACCATCTACCACATTAATTGCATACCGGTTAAGTATTCACTTAACATTGTTTGCCGGTAATAAGCAATTTTCAACTTCTTATCAAGAACATCCACATGAAAAACACACCATAACACAAGATGTTAACGAGGAAACCTGGTGTGGGAAAAACCTCGGTGGGATTTGTGACCCACAATATTCACTTACTGGCCAATAAGAGAATATTACTTACAATAGGGGCCTGCACATGCAGGAAGGCCAACTACCTAGAGCTCACTACTCAATGGGAAGTCACACTGACTTACAAATAAGGATTATACAAATCCAATAGCTTGTACTACTTTACAATAGCATCTTCAATGCCAGATTCAGTACCGGTTCCTGCTCTGTTCTTTACATATACCTCTTGACCTATATTTCGCACATTAGGTCTGCCTAATATTTTTCTTTTACACTTTTCATCACTCCTACAAATGTCTACAATGATCTCCTTTATATATAAGAGTCATTTTACAATTTACCAAGCTAGCTTACAATAATAAACAAAATATTTTATAACAAGATCTTGTCGGCCTCTGTGCCGGTATACTTCTTTTCTTCTGTGCTAGTGCCGGTGTCGGTGTCTTGATGCCGATGTAGAATGTGTTTTGCTGATGCCGGTAAAATGTCTTTGCCCATGCCATAGGATTGCAAGGTTGCCATCAATGACAAAACCTTCAATCACATACAATGTCTCATTGGAGTGTGCATAAGCCAACATTATCTTAAATACGGGCCTAGGGCATTTAACCACTTTAATTATAATAGGGTTTGCAATGAATTCAAGTGCAGAGGAGGAAGCCATTGTATAAATACCTTAATTTGCCTTTAGGTTTCTAATTTTTCAACATATCATCAAATTCTTCTGAACTTTTCTTGAATTTCTCCTTTTTTTTTTTATTAAGGTAAAAATAGGTTTTGAAGGGGCCCCAAAACCCTTTACAAATGAAACATAGCAGATAAAGCAAAAAGAGACAAAAAGGGACAAACCAACGAAAAGCCAACAAAAAACCATAGAGAACCGGCTAAAGCCCCACAAAGCCAGCAAAACCAACATGACCCAAGAGAAGAAACTAACTGATTTTTTTCAAGGCATTAGCCAAGGTGTTGTTAATCTCGTGCAGTTCTTTGATGTTTTCCCTAAGCTTAGGGATATCCTTAGTAGAAGCAACCACAACTTTCTTGACACTTGCCCTAGTCCTCTTAGTAGCACTAGCTGGAGTAGCTTCACCACAACCAATCTGGATAGTATCTTCATCCATGTCAAGGTCCACCACCGGTTTAGGAGAACTAGAATTATCAAAGACCTTAGTGATATCCTCCAAGTTTTTAGTGACTACTGACAGAATATTCGGGATAATGCCCAACAATTTTTTCATCGCCACACTCCCTTCTTCCAGTGATTTAACCTTCTCCTCCATATCCTGCTTCCATTTTATCTAATCCTTGTCGTCATCCTTCCTCTTCTTGTCCGTCTATTTCCCATTTTTTTCCAAGTTCTTCAAGAGTTCATAGGTCCATCTGTCATAATCTAGTCTCGCCTCACT
This sequence comes from Cryptomeria japonica, assembly GCF_030272615.1. Classification (NCBI taxonomy): domain Eukaryota; kingdom Viridiplantae; phylum Streptophyta; class Pinopsida; order Cupressales; family Cupressaceae; genus Cryptomeria; species Cryptomeria japonica. The sequence continues at coordinate 472,662,495 of NC_081411.1, read as the reverse complement.
GAGTTTTTTAAGGTTATCCAGGAATAACCCTTTACCCGCACTTTCCTTATCCTCACTTAAACTGTCCTTAGTCATATCCTTCTTAGGATCCTTGTTCTCCTCCCTCTCAGAATACACATCTTTTTCCTCATTATCCTTGTACTCCATATCCTCCATAGGGTGGTTGTTGTCCTTGCTAGGGCAATCACTGTGGATAGGGCTTTCATTGTCGGACTCATTATCATCACCTTCTTCCTCAATATCCACCTCCTCATCTTTCCAGCTGTCTTCACCATCAGAATCATCCATATCCATTTTGTTGCCTTCTTTTCCAATTTCTCCTTATGTTGATTTGTAGTAGCCAACTCATTTTCCAAGAAATCTTTTTGTCTCATGAGTTCAGTTTTATCATGTTCCAAGTGAATCAGATCTGTCTTCAACATATTATTTTCATGACTGAGTCTTAGATTTTCATTTCCAGCATCATTGATTCTCCTAGCCAAGTCATCTTCATTATTCTTTCTATCTTCAGTGTCTATACAAAATCTCATAGTCATATCTTGCATCTCATTTCTCAAGGTCATGTTTCCTTGCTTCAGCTTGCTTACAAGATCATTAAGAGTTTCTTTTTCATCATCATCATTCTGTATCTTCTCATGAATTTCTCTTCTTTTGCTTCTAGCAATGGTGAGATTTTCTTGTAGTCCTTGAATGATTTCCTGTGTGGCCTTCAGATCATCTTCAAGTTTGACATTCTTCAACTTTTTTGCATCATAATCTAGAAGAGTTGTTTCCAATTGCTTTCTCAAATTATCCATCTGTACTGGTGTCAGAATCTCCCTCAAGCTGTTAGGATTTTGAAAAAAGAGGACCAAGCTCTGATACCAATTGTTAGGATTCCAAAAGATACTGAGAGGGGGGCTGAATCAGTATCTAACCAGTAAATGGATTTTCTGATCTTATTAAGTAAATTGCATTCCAAAATAGTGTACCGGTAAACCAGAATTAATGCAATAAATAAGAACAATAAGAAAAACATAGAAAGCACACCACACCACAATATTTTTAACGAGGAAACCTAGTGTGGAAAAAACCTCAATGGGATTTGTGACCCACAATATTCACTCACTGGCCAATAAATGAATATTACTTACAATAGGGGCCTGCGCATGCAGGAAGGCCAACTGCCTAAAGCTCACTTCTTAATTACAAAAGGGAAGTCTCACTAACTTACAAAATGGATTATGCAAATCCAATATAATGTACTACTTCGGTTCAACATCTTCTATGCCAGGTTCAGCACTAGTTTAAGCTCACAAAATAACCATAAACCTTACTCCAAAATCTATCTATTCTTACTTACACAAATGATCTATAAGATCCTATACTTATATATGAGTCCTATTACAATTCACCTTGTCGGCTTACAAAAAGATATTACAATTAAATACAAAATGTAATAAACAAAAATCTTGTCGGCTGGGGTGTCAGTAATCATCTTTGCCACTGCCAGTAACCTATCTACCGGTGTAGAGTCTGTCAGTTCTAGTGCCATAGGATTGCAAGGTTGCCATTGCTGGCAAATGCACACTCCAATGAGATATTGTAGGTGATTGAAGGTTTTTTCATTGATGGCAACCTTGCAATCATATGATACCGGCAAGACAATATACCGGCACCGGCAATGATAGACTCGACACCGGCACATAGGACACCGACAGACAAAGGAAGAATACCGGCACCCTGAACGACAGGAATTTTGTTTATAGTGTAGTTTTTATTAATTTTAAAATCATTGTAAGCTGACATGGCAAGTTGTAATATGACTCATATATGTATGAGATCATTGTAGAACATTTAGTAATAGTATGATAGGTGAAATAAGGCATACCTAATATGCGAATTATAGGTTAAGGGTTTATGTATGAAGCAGAGCTAAAACCGGTACTGGATCTGGCATAGCAGATGCTAATTTGAAGCAGTACAAGACATTGGATTTGTATAATCCATTTTGTAAGTCAGTGTGACTTCTTATTTTGTATTTGAGCAGTGAGCTCTAGGCACTTGGCCTTCCTGCATGTGCAGGCCCCTATTGTAAGAGTAATATTCACTTATTGGCCAGAAAGCGAATATTATGGGTCACAAATCCCACCAAGGTTTTTCCCACACCGGGTTTCCTCATTAAACTACTATGTTATGGTGTGCTTTTCATGTGGTTGTTGTTATCTTTGTTTGCTACATTATTTCTGGTTTACCGGTATACTGTATTGATATGTTTTACATGTTTTAAACCAAGTAAATTATATAACTGATTAGATATTGATTCACCCCCCCCTCTCAGTATCTTTGGGAATCCTAACAATTGGTATCAGAGCTTGGTCCTCTATTTTCAAAAGCCTAACAACTTTAGGAAGATCTTGCAACCGGTAGAGATGGATAACTTAAAGAAACAATTGGAAACAGCTGTTTCAGACTACGATACAGAAAAATTGAAGAATATCAAACTTGAAGATGATCTAAAAGCTGCTCAAGATATCATTCAAGCACTTCAAGAAAATTACACTATAGCAAGGAATAAAAGAAGATAACTTTGTGAGAAGATGCAGAAAGAGGGAGATGAAAAGGAAACTCTTAATGATCTGGTAAACAAACTAAGACAAGAGATAAGTACAACACAAAATGAGATGTAGGATATGACTATGAGATTTTGCAAAGAAATTGAAGATAGGAAGAAAAATGAAGAAGATCTGACTAGAAGACTGAATGATGTTGCAAATGAAAGCACAAGACTTAGTTATGAAAATGATATGTTGAAGAAAAATCTGATGCACACACAAAATGACTCAAATGAACTTATGAGATAGAAAGAAATCTTGGAAAGAGAACTGGCTACTACAAATCAGCACAAGGAGAAATTCAAGAAAAGCTCAGAAGAACTTGGTGACAAGTTGAAGAATTAGAAACCAAATGGTGACACTAATGGACTTGGCTTTGAAACTGGTGAAAGCTCCAGTACTGCAAACACACATGATCATAGAAAACCGGTAAGACAACCTACTGCTTATAAATTTAATGGAAAATGCTTTAACTGTAACAAGTATGGTCATAGAGCAAATCAATTTAGATCTAGAAATTGTCAAAACACCAATACACCCACTGATCAGTGTTCTAAATGCAACAAAGTTGGTCATAATTCAGAAAATTGTAGAATGAATGTAAGATTATGTTTGTGGAAGATTTGGACACTTATCTAATCAATGCAGAACACACACCAACATAGGATATGGGAAAGCAATTCAGAAAAACAATGTGACTTGTTATGCCTGTAACAAGATTGGACACATTGCTAAATTTTTTAGAAGCAAGTCCTCATCGGCAAATAACAAAGGTCCTAGTTTGAAAGGTAAAGAAAAGGTTGAAGAGGTAAAGAAAGAATTCTCAAAACAATGGATCAGAAAATCAGAATTGAATGTTGATGGGAATACTCCTCCACTAACAGAACAAAGTAACACTCCACTGGCAGGAGACTCTTCATCTAATTAAAGGAAAATCCTTTTGAGGGTTTAGCAACTGAATGTAAAACACGCTATTATTCCCTCGGTTGATGGTGAGAAGTTGAGATTACTTCTTTACCGGTAGATAAGTTAAGTTGTAACTTAACCGGCAAGCATTAAACATGGCAGGTGAAGAAAATAACATTATAAAACAAGTTTTTTGGCTCCATTTTCATTTCACCGAGCATTCAAATCTTTGAGAGCGCAAAAATCCTAAGAAAAGGCATTCCAAGCAAAAAAGCGAAGCAATCTATCAAACCTTTCATCCCTAAGGCAAATTAAGGTATTTATAGCTATGGCATCCTCATCTACTCCTGAATTTATTGCAAACCCTACTATTGTTGAAGTTATTAAATGCCCTAGAACCGTATTCCAACTAGTTCCTGAAATTGCAAAGAAAGATGATAGTTTAGGTGCATTTTCTCAAATACCTAAAGGGGTATTATATGCTGAAGACCCTAGAATATATATACACTGTCATATTGATGAACTAGGTGATGAGGAAATTAAGAATATATATGAATATGTGATTTGTGATGAATTGGGAAATGTCAAACCTGAACACAAAATAATAGAAACCCTAGGTTTTACAGAAATCCTTAGTATCTCGGATTTTCCGAAGGATATCGTAAGAATTGTGCTAAGCAGGGTTCATGGCGAATTCTTTTGGTTGGACTCTATTCACAAGATTACTAAAGAAGCAGTAAAGGGTGTGTGACAGGGTTACCCTCCACCAACAACAGACCTAACAAAACTAAGAATGTCTCAAATGACATTGTGATAAACCTAACCGGTGCAACATTCGACAAAAGGTCTCTAATGGTAAATGATGTAACAGATATCAATGTAAAATTTATTAGTATGATCTTAGGTTACAAGACTACACATGCAAATAGGTTAAACTTAGTTTCTAGCCTATGCATTAAAAGTGCCTATGATATGGCAAATGATAATGCAAGGATAGACATATGTGAATGGCTTAAAGATGAACTAATTGATAATTTGGGAAAGATAAAGAAAGGCAAGAAAGGAACATTCAGATTTGGAAACCTACTTGTTTGTCTGATGCTATATATAACCAAACAAATACTCGGTACTGGCACCAAATATTTTGGATATGATATACCGGTAGGAAAACAACTATCTATATTACTGAACAGCATCAGAGAGAACAGGAAAAAGAACTTAAATGAGTATTTTCAGGCTTTGAAAGCTCAAATGAAAACAAGAGTAAGGTTATCACAAGCTATTGTAGATAAGTACCAAAAGGAAATTTGTTTTGTAATAAAGAAAGATGAAATTTGGATGGAGGTAGTTGTTCCTAGAACCATCTGGGTCACTGAAATGGGGTATGAGACTAATGACAACATAATAGAAACCTATGCAAAAGCCCTCCTAGAAGCTCCTAAGGAACCTAAAGAAGAAGTATTTGGCAATGTTGAAACTATAGAAAGTCAAATTCAATCAAAGAAAAGAGTTAAAAAGGTTGAGGCAACCATTAGAAAAGGAACCCGGTAGGCAAAAGCTATTAAAGAAGATGTGCTAAAGAAAACCGGTATAACTGAAGGTGAATTAGAAGCAATCCAACTGGAAATACACCTTTCACCGATAGGAACTTCCTCAGAAAGTGACATGCCTATAGTATTCAAGAGAGTTGAGAGGAAGAGAAAACCTTCACCGACACCTTCTCCTACACCAAAAAGACAGAAGCAACAGGTAGTAAGGCCCCCAACAAAGAAATTAACTCCAAAGAAAAAGAAGTTGACTCCTAAGAAGAAGTCAAAACAATCTATAGCTCCTATTGATAAATTATTGGATGAAATTACTGAGGATGGCAAGTTGAAGAATATCAGCAAACTGTATAACACACTATCCGCTGATGACAAGGAGAAAGTAGAGAACAATGTAATATTACACTTAGATATTTTTAAGAAATTTTTGATGCAAGTTGTTGATGAAATAATGATAGATCTATACAACAGACTATAAGCTAGAAGAGTAGCTATTGTTGAGCTTGATAAGAAAATAAAGATTGAAAAATTACTTGTTGTACATCCTATTAACTCACTTGATGAGATAGATAAATTGATTTCTGAGGCTAACCAGTCAGTATTTTCAACTGCTCACCAGCATGTAGCACTAATGGTAGGGAGACTGAATCAGATAATAGAGGAAACAACAGATGCATGGGATATATTCCTCGTAGAAAAAGAAAAATAGGAAGAGTATCAAAAACCTAAAACCTTCAAGGTATACCAAAAGGATAGGGACAAAGGAAAAGGCAAGGTTGGTGGACCTCCCAGTATAAAGATAACAAACAACTTACCCCCACCACCTCTAGATACTCCACTGGTAGACACTACTAAAACTCAACCGACAATAGAGAGTATGAAGACAACACATGAGGACACAAATCCTGATTCTGAGGTGTTGTACACAATGAATATCGACACACAGGAAGTCAACATCGTGGTTGATAAGGAAACAAGTGAGAAAAGAGATGTGGCAACTGGACCACCAGTAGAAGACATAACAACTGAGACAAATGTTGAAGATATAGTTGGAGACATTGAAATTGGGAATGAGCAACAAACTGAATAGACAACGGATACAAGAAAAACTGATAGCACTGGTATTGAGCAACTGACTAAAAAATATTTTAGGGACAAGCAGAGAAACTAGCAGTGGATACCACTAAAAAATCATTAGAGGCACCATCAGAGAAACCAATAGTAGAGAGCACAAAGAAATAGGAAGAACAATAGGTTCATTCTCAAGTACATTTTGAGACAGTGCCACTGGCTACAACTAAAAACCCTAAACCTTTGGTAGCTGAAATGGAGACATAAACTGATCCTCCAGTAAAAGAGGAAAGTAATGCTATTATCATCACCGACGGATTACAAATTGTGAAGTCAATTGGACAGACATCCAAAATCTCCATGTCTAAATTCAGACCAACAAATGTGACAGAGGTACTGCTAGATTCAATTAAGAAAATAACAGATTGTAATGTACTAGCATATAAGGCTATTGATGACACCATACCAGTTTTGAAGATGATAGCTCCAAAGTGTAACATAGACAACAAGATTCTTTGAACCAATTAGACACATTGTCTAAGTATATAACCGGTAATCTAATAACACTGGACAAAATAAATGAGGATACATTTAAGGAGAGACTGATAAAGGAAAAAGAAAAATTCTTTGAGGATATAGTTAAGAAGAACAAGGGTGAGATGGACACTCTTTTTTCAGAACTCAATGAAATCATTTTTGACTTCAAGAAACTATATAGGGATACAATAAAGACATAGGATAAGATTAATAATATTGCTGACAATCTGATTGGGACATCAGATTCATTTTTGGAATTAAAAAAGAAAATTGCAAAGCAAGAAGAGAAAATCAAGAAACTGGAAAATGAAAAACAAAGAATAAAGGACAAAGCAAAGGACTTAAAATGCCGACTTAGTCCAAGATTAGAGTATCTTATTTCTTTGAGAAAAGAAATATCCGAGGCTCTGTTTCCCGGACTAAAGACACCGGAAGAGCAAATACACATATTCACCGATACAGTGCAAAGAACCCATGAGGTTATAAAAGATAGTAAAACATTCAACAATGACATCATTTCAATTTTGACAGATATTTTTCAGAGTTTAACCCACTAGTTACAAGAAATCAAACAGGACTCCATTGACAGCGAATGACAACCTTTGTCATTGATGTCAAAGGGGGAGTAGAGGCTATGAGAAAAATGATCAGCAAATGGTTCATCAGCTTAGGGGGAGCTCATATTTTTTTTGGTAAGACAATTCTGGCAGACTCATTTTTCGATGACACTTTTTGGATTTTTCTCATGAGTGTTGCCATTAATACCAAAGGGGGAGATTGTTGGCAAATGCACACTCCAATGAGATATTGTAGGTGATTGAAGGTTTTGTCATTGATGGCAACCTTGCAATCATATGATACTGGCAAGACAATATACCGACACTGGCAATGATAGACTCTACACTGGCACACAGGACACATGCAAACAAAGGAAGGATACCGACACCCTGGCCAATAGGAATTTGGTTTATAATATATTTTGTTATTAATTATAAAATCATTGTAAGCCGACATGGCAAGTTGTAATATGAATCATATATGTATGAGATCATTGTAGAACATTTAGTAATAGTATGATAGGCAAAATAAGGTAGACATAATATGCGAATTATAGGTTAAGGGTTTACGTATGAAGTAGAGCTAAAACCGGTACTAGATTGATCTGGCATAGCAGATGCTAATTTGAAGCAGTACAAGACATTGGATTTTTATAATCCATTTTGTAAGTCAGTGTGACTTCTTATTTTGTATTTGAGCAATGAGCTCTAGGCACTTGGCCTTCCTGCATGTGTAGGCCCCTATTGTAAGAGTAATATTCACTTATTGGCTAGTAAGAGAATTGTGGGTCACAAATCCCATCGAGGTTTTTGCCAGATCGGGTTTCCTCGTTAAACTACTATGTTATGGTGTGCTTTTCATGTGGTTGTTGTTATCTTTGTTTGCTGCATTATTTCTGGTTTACTAGTATACTGTATTGATATGTTTTACATGTTTTAAATCAAGTAAATTATATAACCGGTTAGATACGGATTCACCCCCCTTCTCAGTATCTTTGGGAATCCTAACAGCCATCAATGACAATACCTTCAATCACCTACAATTTCTCATTGGAGTGTGCATTTGCCAATAGACAATGAGAAGTTAACAAAGAATTGAAACAAGTAAATGAGATTGTTATGATTCTAAAGCTACAAATTGAAGAAAGCAAGAAAGTGGAAGAATTTCTGAAGGGTACAATCAATCAAAAGATAGAAGAATGTGAAAAGTTGGAACAAGAATTAATGAAGCTGAAGTCAGATGAAAAAGTCAGTGAAAGCAGTGCATTACTAGATAAACTATTGACCATGCAGAAATATCATAAAGACAAAGAAGTATTAGGTTTTCATTGTAATGAATGCTCAAATCAGAATGTCAAAGGCAAAGGCAAGGAGGAGAAGGTGTAAGTTGAAAAAAAACCTGAAGATACAAACAAGGTTTGAGATTAAGAATTCATTGCAAGAAGACCTCCAACGTGACAACCAAATGCTCAAAGGTACCCATCATTCAATGGTTATTGTTTTCATTGTAATATTTTTGGACATAAGGCTATAGAATGACAACGTAAAGTAAATCAAAATACTCAATGCTTCAATTGTAAGAGTTTTGGATACAAAGCTAGTAGCTGCAGTAATCAAGTTATGAATAAAAATTATAGACTATTTCTAAATCGAGTAAATGGATCACTTATGAACATGATGAATAAACCCTTTCATGTTTATGGTGAGCTATGCTATAGTTTTGGTCATAAAGCTAATCAGTGCATATATAGAACAAATTCAATGAATCTAGGATAGAGGAATCAATTGCAACAAGTTTAGACATTTTTCTAATAGATGAAGGAATGCGATTTCTTTGGTAAAATCAAATGAACCTAAGAAGAAGAATGCTATGGTATGGAGAAAGAAGGAAGTGACCATGTTTTCTATACTTGAGTCTAATACATATTCTTCATCCTTCAAAAATTGATTCAAGAGCTTTGGCTAAGGGGGAGCTTCAAAGAAAATCTATTTGTCCTCCCTCGCGAAGGAGATATGCTATGGATTTGACATGTTGGTTTTGATATTATATAGAGCACTCCAGTCTATTACATATGCATAAATACAAAATATAGATGATGGCGTCATTGTGAAAATGTATTTTTTAGTGGTAGAACCCTAGGCATATCAAACAAGTTAAATATCTACTTTTTGTGATCATTTTGATATTATGTGTTGAAGAGTCTAAAGAGTGAGAGTAGTTGACGTGTGGAAGAAGAATATGAGTAGGGTTAGCATAAAAGGGGTAAGTTGTTCTTGCATGTTAGGAATGACCTTTAGGTAAGAAGATAAAAATGATTTTGGTTTGGTTAATGAAATAGGGAGATCATTGATTAATTGGATAAATTGAAAACTCAAATTATTCTTATAAAAATAGGGCATAAACCCTATCAAGTTGAATAATCATGTCAGCCATTTGGTCAATTTTTACCATTAACTTCTTAATTTCTAAATTTGTCTTCTCATTTTATCTTTCATGATTTTTTTCATTTATGTTTTATCCTTATTTCATCCTAGTTTCTGCTAAGCAATTTCTTCCCTTTTGTTCCACAAATTTAATGTGAGAGTAACTAGAGTTGGGGTTGTGGGTTCTATTGGAGGACTAATCTTATAACCAAGATTTGGAGTTTTCTTGTGTATTTCAATTATGGCCATTTGAGCCAATTTACCAAAACTATCCCTTGTGTTTGATAAAATTTCGGCTAGTTTTTCAACTCTTTAACTTTATTATCCAACCCTATTTCCTTCTGTTGGTACTCTCTTAATTGCTCTTTCAATTAATTTATTTTTCTAAGAGTTCCCTAAAACTCATTAATTTCATATTTATATTTAAAATTTAAATTCATTTTATCCTCCAAATTCATACCTTCAACGAACTTGGCAAATAAAATAGGTTCCTCTTAATGTCCTAGACTTCTATGAGGTTTAGTTATCTTCTTTGTTGTGAGTAGATCTTCTTCAAAATTATATTTTTAAGTCATGTAGAAATACAATCATTTCATGTTTTTTTCTTGTTCTCTATCCCTAAATAAATTCTCTCTCTAAATCAGTCTCAACTAGAAAGACATTCTTCTACTTAAATATCACATTTCCTCTTATAGGTCCTTTTTCCCTTAGGTAGTGTGAATGCCACCTTGGTTATTTGTTTCTTCTTTGTTTCTTTTTGGTTGTAGAGGAGGAAGATGCATTCTTCCTCTTGTATGTATTAAAAGTTGAGGTTTTTTTCCTTGGAGGTAAGTTTCTCGGAACCTATCGATACTACGAGCTGCTCCCCAAAAGCTACAAGTTGATTTTCCTACACCCATACTCTAGTTGTTCATGGTTTATATAAGTAGGTGAGACAACTAATAGAGAAGAGGTTACATGTTCCTCTTTCTCTTCTTATAGTGGTTAATTTTCCTCTGGTTCATTTACCTCCCATGCCCTATTCTCTCATCTAGACTGGGCCTAAAGGATATGTCATTGATGTTATTGCATGCACATAAGTCTTCCCAAGAAATATTTAAAAATTAGGTATTTAGACTTATTTTTATTAACAAAACTACGAGACAGTGATGAGAGAAAGTTTATTGTTTTCCTTTCTTCTTAAACTTTATATACATCCTTTTCAACACCTTATACAATAAATTGGGTACATTCACAAGCCTCCAATGGCAAAGATGACTTAAAACTTAAAATATATTATGTATAATAATTATTTCCTACCATTGCAACTTAAGTATTTAATTACATACAGAAATACAACCATCCATAACAAATGTAAAGAAATACATTTTGTAGCTTGGACTAGAAAATCAAACTGCTCACCAATTCATGTGAATTCAGATCGAGATGCAATAGAATTTTCTCTAATTGGAAACTCTTCTCTTGTTGTGGGAAACCTAGAGACTTATACAATTATGACTTTTGAGGCATCAATCCTCAAGCCCCTTATTGTGGCTTCATTATTTTTTAATTCCCTACAAATTTTTATGTCATGGCTTCATTATAGTCAGACAACTACAGAAAATAATATATCTAGTACTAACTAAAAAATAGGCAAGCAATATTCATCTATCAACAATGGTGTGTGGTCCGTTCCCTTCTAATAATATCCCCATCCATCGTATCTTTTTGTAGGTTGCTTCTCAATTTTTCTTCGACCTTTCATTGATATTTTATATTTCCTTCCTTTTTGACTATATATGGTTGGTTCCACAATTCTTACTATTGGTGACTACTACCAAAGGTTGCATATGCTAGACAATTGTTGGTATATACATCTTAACTAATTACTATTTTGGTTTAGCTTTTGAATAATCATGATTTAACATGCAATGGGAATACTCATGGTTTAAAATATAATGGCATGTTTCAAATATTTTCCACGTATGAAAATTAATGTGAAATCTCTCCCCCAACTAAAGTATTCATTTGTTATCAAATGGTAAGTCATTTGTGGAGTACAAAAGGGATGATTGTTTAAGAGCTTTGGATCTTATATAATTATATAATAAATTTGGTTTCTTGTGAAATGTAAGGAAAATAAGCAATGTTAATGCTAACATATGATGATAATGTGAGAAATATGTGAATATTTGTAATGAAATAAAAGGTGGTTTTGGTGGTGATTGTTAGAATGTGCAAGGTAGTGTGAAAGACAATTGCGAGATGCCAATCAAAAAAATTGGCAATGATGATTAGTAATGGTATTGAAGCTACACTAGTTGAAACCATGGAAGTTACAATATAAATATAGAAAGAGAAAAATACAATAGGTATGTTGCAACATGTACAAATTTAATATTACATGCTTTGAGAATAGTCATCGACGAAGGTGGAATGGTTGCATGCGACTAGAAAGTGATAGTTGTTGTGTGTATGACATAGAAGAAGCAATAGGTAATGGTTGTGGGCCATATTAAATTAGATCCCCATGACAATTGCCTTGGGGATATTGCTACAAGTCAAGACTAAAAAATAAATGTGTTATGTGTACCTTCCATATCTTTGATTGGATGTGGAATTTTACTATAGTGATAATGTTTGTATGCTTGTATTTTTTTTGTTTCTATCTAATAGACTGAAGAAAAGTTATACCTTTGACATATCATTGGGTGAGCTATGATTTTCATCTACAATGGTTGATTCAGTGGTTTATTCAAGTGATAATACTAATGGTGGTGAAAAATATTGTTGCAGTTTATGTAGAAACTTATTTGTATTCAATAGATTTTTGTAGAGCTTTAGATGGTGTCCACTTACCATTAAGGAAAATTTTACTAGGTCAATTATTGTTGACTACACTAACCCAGTTTGAATTTTTTGTTTTATTTCATAAGTAACCAATTAGCTTGTTTTTAATTTACCTTTGTGGTGTGTATATCTAGAATCATGGAGCAATGCCTAGTCTCCTTAATGCAATTATTTTTTCTTGATGAGTTGTTCATGCCACTTTATCTACTATTTTTCTACATTTTTTGTGTGGTAGATCACTTCCAACCTTATCTCATATAGTGCATTAAGTTGGTGAAATCTATCATTTTGAGCTTCAGAGATATCCATTTCCAATTGTATTGTTGTTCTTAGTGTCTTCTATTCAAATTCAATGGGGTGGACAACATTTTTTCCATATACTAATTCATATATTGCAAATCTTACAACTATTTTTCAACTTGTCCTATATGCCTAGACAACTTGTAGTAAGCTTGTTACCCAATCCTTTCTATGTAGTTGAACTATCTTGATTAAGATGGTTTCTAGTTCTTTATTTCTAACCTCAACGTGTCCTTTTGATTGTGAGTGGTAAAGTGTTTATTTTTTATGATTGATCTCATATTCCTTTACCAAATGAGCAATCATATTTGAAATAAACTGCATCCCTTGATCTATAACTATCTCCCTAGGCATACCATATATTGTGAAGATATCTTCATACAAGAATGTTGCTACCTTTATATCTCTAGCAAATTACAAGGCTTTAACTTCTACCCACTTGGTTAGATAATCAGTACATACTAGTATATATAGCTTATTATTATCAGTTGGTTTTATTGGGCCAATAAATTCAAGGCCCAAAGTATCCAAGGGTGTAATCACCAATTGTGGTTGCAAGTTCATTTCATAAATTATTGTAGGTCTACCCATTATTTGGTACCAATCAAATCTTATGTACTGAGGTGCAACTTTGTCTATCATTGGCCAATAGTATGCAATATTGAGGAGCTTAAGTGTTACTCTTTTGGCTAGAAAGTGCCAGGTCCATATTAATCATCATGACAAGCCTTAAGAATATCATAAACTTCATCTTCTTATATACACATACACATATATAATTAGTTCCTATGTACAATAGGTAGCCAACCACTCATGAATATGGAAAATTGTGTTCAATCAAATGATGTATTTCTCTTAGTGACAGATGTAGGGGTGTTTTTCCTATAACCAAATACTTTTTTATGTTTTCATATGGAGGTGTGTGCACCATTAAGATAAACAAGTATTCATTAGGAAAGGAATCAACCAAAATTTCTTCCTCTCTTTTGACATTTATCCTAAAGTGAAAATCAGCGACCACAATGGATGTGCTTAGCTTATTTACAATAATGATATCAAACTCATTTAGTAACAATATTCATCTAATAAGACATCCACTAACCACTAATTGAGCATCAAATTGTTGTATTATCCATAGGAATCAAAAAAATGATAACCAATGATGTAGTGTCTAAATATTTCAATTGCATAGACTACAACCAACATCTCCTTTGTAACTAATATAATTAATCTTAGTAGCTTACAAACTTTTATTAATGTAGTAAATAGCATATTCCAAATTTCCTTCTTTCTGGTCTAAAACAACTCCTATATTAAATTTAGAGGTATTTGTATGAATATGAAAAGGAACTCTCTAGTTAGGTCCTCCCAAAACATGTTCTTTTGTGAGAGATGTTTTCAAATCCTTAAAGACTTTTTAGCATGCAAGGGTATATTGAAATTCAATATCCTTAGACAATAAGAAAAATAGGGGATCTACTATCTTATCGAAATCCTTAATTAATCTCTTATATCCTAAATGGCCAAGAGAACTTCTTACATATTTCTACTTCTATGGTACAAGTATAGTGGAGAGTACTTATATTTTATTAGGATCCACCTCAATTTTCTTGTGTGACACAAACTTTCCTAAAACTAGTCTCTCGATCATCAAGAAACATTTTCATGACTAAGAAAGATATTGTGATCTTGACATCTTTGAACAACTTTCTCCAAGTTTGTTAATGTGTCTTCATAATAATCTCCATAGGTGGTAAAATAATAGAATCATGCAAAAATCTTGAAAATATGCTCAAAATAGACCTTTCTAATGTTGCAAGAGCATTACATAATCTAAATTGTAGGACTGAATAGGCATAAGTACCCCATGGACATACACAATAAATTATTCTAGTCTTTGGGATTTTGATTTAATTGTAGCTATTGAACCCAACTAGGAAAGAACAATATATTTTACCTACTAATGAATATAACATCTGGTAAATGAAAGGAGGAGGGAAATGATACTTCCTAGTGGTTGCATTTAGTTCTCTATAGTCAACACATAGTTGCCATTTTCCTCCTTTATTTGGTACTATTACTAATTATGAAACCCATTGATTATTTGATATGGGATATATAAATCTTGAATCCAATAGTTTTTGTAATTTAGTTTTTACTATATTATTGATAGTTGGATCCATCCTTATGTAGGGTTGTCTCACTAGTTTACATCCCTCATTGATATATGCCTTATGCACACAATAAATTAGGATCTATTCATTTCATGTCATGATAATCCTAAGCAAATGTTGTTATGTGAGCTTGTAGCATTTTTAATAGTTTAGACTGTCGTGCTCTATGAAGTGTACCTGTTGCTGCAACCACAATGCACTCAATAATCATTACAAGCAATGGTTAGCGAATTAAAACAAGGAAATGTAAAACCATAGCTAATCGACTTATTGCCTCCTAGTAAATGTGAGTATAAAAAATTCTCTCAGATCTCATTATGCATATTCCAGTGACTTGACTACACTTAGATGGAGGATTTGAATGATGAGAATGCCTGATCTAGCAAGAATAGCATGATTAAGCTATATGATTTCATGATTGATCTAGAAAATGAGCTAGAATGAAGATGCAATTAAGCTACAATTGAACATGATAACATTGCTAAAGAATGATAAGCTATAAGCTAGATGCCTATAGTAACAATTCATGAGATGAGAATGAGATAGGATTAATCAATATGCAAAATGATATGAAATTGGGACCCTCTGTGCTCCAAAATGAGGTCTATTTATAGGATTTCCCAAGGCTAGGGGTGAGGTGGCAGGAATCAACAATCAAGATTGATTTGAAGATATCAATGGTTAAATTGGAGGAGGATGGAAAAGGGGGTTGGATTAAAGGTAACATCTATCATCTCTATGGTGACAAGTGTCAAGAGGCTTCTAGAAGGGGTTAGATGAAAGGGAACACTTAGTGACAAGTGTCACAAAGCTTCTAGAAGAGGTTGGATGAAAGGGGACATGAGGGTAGGTAGAATGGGTTAGGTTTAGGAATGGTTAGGTTTTAGGAGTGGTATAAGTTAGGAGAATTTGAATTTTAAAATTCAAATAATAAGAAAAGGATAATTAATTTCAACAACTCATGATTGATTTGTTTTGATTAATTAAGGTATTAGAAGAAATGATTTTGATGGAGGAGAATTAATTAATTTGAATTAATTAATTAAAGGGGATTATTGAAATGAACCTATTAAATAAATCCTTAGATTTATTAATAAGTAGATGAAAGTGGAGGATTTAATCAAATTGTTTAGTGAATTCGATTAAATTGGAGAGGAGGATTAATTAATTAATTGCTTATTTAATTAATTATCTTCAGACCATTTTTAGGTGTATACATTTTGCCCCTCTTTGAATCAAGGTGTGATGATGCATTGATTCAAAGAATAATCTCATTTTGATGCTGATATTGATTTGATAGGATGCCCCAGCTCTTGATTGCTAAATTTTGATATGATGATAAATAATCTCATTTTGATGCTGATGTTGATTTGATAGGATGCCCCGACTCTTGATTGCTTAATTCTGATATGATGATGCCCCCTCGGGAGATCAATTGAGACAATTGATCTTTGGAGTTTTTGCGAAATTGATATCCCAATAGATTTGATTTGATCTCTGCAACTGTGTTTTGATGAAAATGTCAGTTCTTTTATTATCTTGATTGCTTAGATTGGTAAGATTGATAAATCTTGATTGATTAGATTGATAACATTGAGATTCGGTCTAGTTTTAGGAAGGATCCATCCTGTATAAGACAATGATGATCAAAGTGTTTGGTTTTAGGAAGGATTCATCCTGTATAAGACATGATCAGAACGTCTGGTTTCAGGAAGGATACATCATGTATAAGACATGATTCAGAATCAATTAGGTTTGATTGATTGATTTGATTTGATAAGGTTGATAGATAAAGAACTGACAATTTGTTGATATCAAGTTGCTGAAATTTATGGATATGCTGATGTTGATTCTGTTGAGAGAGTAGGATAAGATTTTCACTAGGTCAACAATATCTAGAGAGATATGAGTCATTCATCTGATTGTGTATACACTTGTGATGATGCTTTGATGATTCTTGTGATAGATTTAACCTTGGATAAAAGGAGCTTTTAGGATCCCATGCAAGAATGAAATGCAAGCTAAAATGCAAATTAAAATGCAATGGAATGAAAACTATGACCGGACCAGTCACTGGATTATTTTGCATTTTTGTCATCATTGAGATTTTGAAATGTGGGAAGTGAGTGCAAAAATCGATGGTATTATTAAACCATGATGACCTAAGCACTTCTTTCTTGGATTTTGATATAGCAAGTTAGCAAAAGCATCGAGGTATAATTGAACCGTGATGACTTGAGTGTTGTTTGCATAAAATAGGCAGTATTAATCATTTCAATAGGCAAATTGGAAATGTCTTCAATGATACGCCAATGATCATGTCTCGAGACAAATTTGCATATATTAATGATTAATTTTCAAACAACAAACAAGAAAAATATCATGTTTCTTCCTTGTTCCTCTAGTCCAAGACATCCTGGAGTCACTCAAAAATCATGATAGCGAAAAGAAAATATAGAAAAGTTGAACAATCACGTTAAAATCATTATCCAAAAATATATCATCCACTGAAAAGTGTGTGATGTGCTTTGATTGATTTTGTGATAGCTTGATAGTTGATAGTTTGATCTCGTGTTCAATGTTGGATGTGTCTTAATTTTTGCTTGATAAGAGTTGTCTAACGGTTCGGTCTACCTGTTTGATTAAGCTCAAAATTGATTCAAAGTTTTGCCCCCAGCTAAGTGCAGGATTTTGCCCCAAGCCTAAAAAACAAAGTTGTTATGATATATCCAATGATCCAAACCATGGTGAGAGAGCAGTTGCGATGCCTGAGTATGTACAAATGCTTGATGATCAATGCTGATGGAAAATGAATGCAAGCGGAAAGATGCATGAACTAATAGATGGAAGAGCTAGCAGACAGATAGCGCCTGTTTGCCAGGTTTTCACCGTATGTTTTTATTGCACTTTTTCTCATATTTGATTTTTTTTTGGATTTTGATTGTTCATTGTTTTTGGATATTTTTTATTTTTCACTATTTTTTATTTTTATGATTTTTCACTGTTTTTAATTTTTTTGATTTTTCACTATTTTTTTTATTTTTTATTTTTCTGATTTTCAGACATAGAATTTCTTCAGGTGCATGCTATTGATGGGTTCTTCAAGTTGATTGCCGTCATGTGTTGATAACTGATATGCTCCCGATCCAAATACTTCTATGACCACAAACAAACCTAACCAGTTTGGTTCAAACTTTCCTTTCTTTTCTCAATCTGCTTGGTTGCGTGGATTTTCCTTTAGCACTAGTTCTCCCACTTGAAAGACTCGTGGTTTAACCTTATGATTATAACTTTGACACATTCTTTGTTGATATACCTTT
The DNA here is from genome assembly GCF_030272615.1 of Cryptomeria japonica. Lineage (NCBI taxonomy): Eukaryota > Viridiplantae > Streptophyta > Pinopsida > Cupressales > Cupressaceae > Cryptomeria > Cryptomeria japonica. The sequence continues at coordinate 472,644,239 of NC_081411.1, read as the reverse complement.
AGATGATCAAAGGCATTTTGTCTTCGTTCATGGATCAGTTCCAACTCTTGTAGTCTAGATACTCTTTGTTCTTCATCTGGAATAAGTCCTTTTAGTGATACACGTAGAGAGGGTATCTCTACTTCGATTAGCAATATGGCTTTTGATGCATATACAAGAGAGAAAGGTGTGGCACCTGTCGATGTGTGGCTACTAGTATAGTAAGCCCATAGAGTAGGGTTTAGTTGAATATGCCAATATCTTCCAGCATCGTTCATTGTCTTTTTGAGGATTTTCAGAATAGTTTTGTTAGATGCTTCTGCCTACCCATTTCCATGTGGATAATATGGTGTGGAGAATCTATGCTAGATTTTGAACTTTTCACATTGCTCTTGTACATCTTGATTTTAGAATGGTCACCCATTATTCGTGATAATGATCATTGGTATTCCATAGTGACAAATGATGTAATTCAAGATAAATGCAACAATTTATTTTCCTATGATATTGATGAGAGGTACCATCTCAATACATTTTGTAGCTACCAGGATGAATTTGTGACCATTACATGAAGAAGGATTTATCTTTCCTACCAAATCAAGACCCCATTGGCAAAAAGGCCAAGATGTTGCTAAAGCATGAAGTTCTTGTGCTGGTGCATGAATCAGATTACCATGGATCTGACATTGTTTGCATGTTCTTACTATCTGAAAAGAATCTCATTCCATAGTCGGCCAATAATAGCCCAAGCGTATGAGTTTTTTCGAAAGGGTAAGACCACTTGAATGAGTGCCACAAACACCATTATGGACTTCATGTAAGGCCTTCTCAAATTCTTCTTGTTCGAGACATCTTAAAAGAGTACCATCTAGACCTCGTTTATACAAGGTATCTGCGATGAGAGTAAAATGAGAGGATTGGTGAATAAAGTTTCTCTTTTGGTTCTTTGATAAGTCAGGAGGTAAGATATTATCTTTCAGGTATGTGTAAGTTTGGCCATAGCGAGAGGAATCATGTCCAATAAGTTGACAAATGGTTTGGGAATCAGGACAATTAAAGGCGGGATGAAACAACTCTTCTACCAGGAATTCATAATGTTGTTGATTTTCCCGTGTCTGCAATAGAGAAGCAAGTGTAGCCATGGCATCTCCTGCTTTGTTGTCATTTCTTGGAATCTATTCAAAAGTTATTTCTACAAAGTATTTCTTGAAATCATCCACTATATTTTTGTAAGGCATGAGTTTGTTATCTTTTGTTTGATAGTCATCATTGATTTGATTGATGACAAGCTAAGAGTCTCCAAAGACTTGAAGTTGTGTTATAATCCATTCTACGGCCATTTTGATACCTGTTACCAAAGCTTCATACTCTGCAGTGTTGTTTGTGCATGGAAAACTTAATTTGTATGCTTTCAAGATTGTATGACCTTGTGGTGTGATGAATAGAATGCCTGCTCCTGATCCATGTTGTGTTCTATTATTGATGCTTTCTCCTAGAATGATATTTGGGTGATGTAGTGTAAGATATGGATCAAACCCTGGAATGTCTGTATATGTCCAGGTAAAATTGGCTTGCCATCTTTTGAATGGTTTCAAGTATTTTTGTCTTGCTAGTTCTGATAGAGAAGTTGCTGGATGTAGATCAGTTGTACTAATGATAGTTGCCTCTGCTGGTTCTATTAGGATAGATGACTTTTCTTGATAAAATTCAGGTAAAGTGTCAAATCTCCCATCTTCCGACGCCTCGAGGAGGTTTTCATTGTTAGATGCGTCCTTTGTTTTTACTTTTTTCCGATCTAATTTCTGCCAATAAATGGTTTTCAACATTATACCTGATATTGTTTTCTTTATTTTCATTTTTGCGACTAGGAGATTTAACACCCACTTGACCTGAAGGTATGTTAGCAGAATCCCTGGTGAAAGTTGTTATGGGTTTGATTTCATTAAGATATACAGATATGGCCTGGTCATTCGGTAAGGTATCAATGGTGGTATGTCCTTTATTTTCCCAATCCATAGGTTCAGGATAGCTTAAGGATAAAGGATCTTCAGGTTGAATAGTTTCAAAGATATTGGGGGTCATGATATAGATGTCAAGGCTTTCAGTATATATTTCCATGTCTAGAATGGTATTCTCGTCAGAATGACCTTATAGAAGAAACTCCTAATCATCCTTAGTTAAGTCCATGTCAACTGAATGTGATTCTGATTCAAGTAGGATAGTTCCTAACATTTGTCCTGCATACATATGAACTACATCGACTTCTACATCTTCTTCTTCCCTTCCAATTTCAAGTTTCTCTAGTTTGTTTTTCCATGATAGCAAATATTCTCCGGTCCCTTGATCTCTTAGCTGTATTTGTTTTTCCATGTTTGACAAAATTGATGCAAATGATTGTTCCTTGGATTGTGTGCTTGAATATGCTGCCTCTCTACTATGCGAAACAATAACCTCTTGAGCTGATTTTAGATTATTACAACACCGCACTGGATTTGAGTCTGTTGATATTGTGATTTCCTATCCATTGTAGGGAATTTTTACACACTAGTGGTATGTTGATGGGACAACTTGTATATCATGTATCCATGGTCCTCCCAAGAGTATGTTATATGGTAGGTCCAAGTCTAGAACTTGGTATGTTGTGTATTTCTGTAAAGGTCCCACTTTGAGGGATAATGTCACCATTCCTTTAGAGTAATGTTCTTCTTCACCAGAGGCTTTGATTTTTATCTTTTTCTGGGGATCAACTGCATCTTTTGAATAGCCTAGAGCGCAGACAAGACTCAAAGAGAAACTGTTCAAGACATCTCCCCCATCTATTAGGACTCATTTAACAAGTGTTCTATGAATGAGGACTTCAATTTGCAAGAGAGCGTTATGGGGATGTTGCAATGAATTAATGATTGGATATGAAGGAGATGGGATTTGAATAGGATCCTCTGAAATAGGTTTGATGACAATTATGGATATCCCTTGGGGAACTTTATCTTTGGATGTATTATTTGGAAAGTATGCTATGGAAGGTTCTTGCAAGCTTTCAAGAGGTGTAGGAATAGATGCCTTTGGAGAATACTTTTGCTTATAGGGGGATGAGCCATTACTAGACATGGGTGCACAATTTTTATCTTCTTTAGCCAAATCCTTTAGAGATCTCTTTAAGAGGTGCATAAAAGAACCACTTTTCTTTGGAGATGATTTCAATCCTTGTGAGGTTTTAACATAGTTGGATTTTGATTTTGGACTTTTTTGATTTCTCTAATATATTGACTTGTTACTTGTATTTTACTTTGGTATATCATGTTGATATGGTTTTCAGCTATTTCAAATGTTTCTGTTTCCATTTCAAGGGTTCTTTTATCCAAAATTTGTTTTGATAAGTGATCAATGGTTAATGTCAAGGCGATAGAGTGATATGACACTAAAAGAGGATTCAAGTGTTTAAAAGTTTGCAAGTTTTTTGATCTTTGCTTTAGGAGTGCAATGATGATGATTTGATATGAACCAAGTCCAGTAGGAACGATATATCCTATGATGTGGGACAAGGTTATCCTAACCAAATGTTTCAATTTTGTGATAAAGGATGATTGATCCTGATGAGAAACTATGTTTGAGTGATTAGTTTACCAAAGAGGGTGATAATGCACTTTGAGATGTTTAGATCTTGAACTTGTTAAGGGTGAGCATTTTGAAAATCTTAAGGTGTATATTTTCTAAAGTCTGATTTTGATGAATGATAACTTGACCAAGTGAACCAAGACGACAATATAATCACAGATTGATAGATAACAGGTGTTTATATTTACTGCAAATTGATCAAGTAGAAATGATAAATCTGAAACAGACATGCAGGACACAACTCTGGACTGACAAAGACAAATAGAGTTTTGTATGACAAGATATGCAATTTAGAATGACACAAGATATGAGTCTGTACAACAAAGCAGAAGTTTTCATGTGAAAAGAAGAGGCTCATACGACACACTTTTCTAAACCATACGACAAAGCAGATGACTCGTATGACACAGAATATTGTGTAGTATGACACAAGATTTTATGCAAATAGGTTCGTACGACAGAGATACTAACTCGTACGACAAATAATAGAGCAGAGATAAAAATGTTTGTTTGGTTGAATTTTGATAACTGAAGTTTAATGTTTTGCTTTATGTCTTCCAGTTTTTGGATGTCTGATTTGTCAATTTAGGGATGAATACACAACAAACACATGATATGATACGTGACTCTCAATCAAGCTAAACCCTAAGGAAGTTGGCTAAGAATGAAAACATTTGCTTGCTGACTTAGGTACACACCCACTAGCTAATCAGAATATGGGCATTAAGTCTCATGCAATGGAATCTCAACATCATATTATCCAACTCCAAATGCTAATGGGGGCATGATATGGCAAGTGTCTTGGGAGAGTTACTATCTCTCTTGCATAAAGATTATCACCCTTTCAGAGGTGAATTGGGTAGCTTCTATTTTAACCAGAACTAGTAAGGGATCTGTTCAACATGTCGAGGTATAAACTCAATTAAGAGGTCTCCCAGCCTTGAAAACTAAGGTTTGATATACCCGAAGGTACGAAGGAGAGCTATTCCTGAGCACTACCGTTGCTTTGATTTTCATCAAAAACACATTTATTTTATAGTGGGTTGGATTAGTTGGCATTATTCATTCCCACTTAGGTCGTTCCCCTCTCACCGGCCTTAAGGGCTAAGAGTTATTACTCCTCAGGAGGGCAGGTCTACTAAAGAAATGCACTAATGAAAGCAAAAGATGATTCTAGCTTTCTGATCACCTAAGAAAGGTGAGAGCATACTCACCTATCATCAAAGACACATAAGACATGATAGTTCATTTCCTTTAGCAAAATTGAAGTGTGCAAAAATTTAATGAATACACAAAGTTTAGTCGGATTCATAGGCAACCTACAAAATAGATCCATTAGTAGTCATTGATTTGTGTTTTGAATTATGTATTTGACAAGCGTATCTTCATCAATCATCTTGCAGGAAAGAGTTAGGCTACCAAAAATCTCACAAACTAGTCAGGGTTAGCATTAGTGAAATTCGGATTAAAATCAGAAAACCCTAACATGCAGTTTGTTAAAAATCACAGAGACAAAGACTCGTATGACACAATTTTCCACTTAGTACGAAAGAACTTTAGATTTCACATAGAGACCAAAATGAACTCGTAAGACATATAATTTTGCAGCCAAAAATTCATACGACCCACATTTAGCTCTCGTACGACAATGAAATGGAGCTCATACGACATGGGATCAACTATCTTGCAATGAGTAAAATGATGTCGTATGACAGAAGAATCACCTGATACAAGTTAAGATGGCCTATCGTCCTGGGATGAAAGGAAGTTCGTACAAGCTATAAAAGCAACTCGTACAAATTTATGAAATAGAGCTGGACAAAGATGAAGTTTGCTAAAGATTAAGAGGCCAAAAGAGATGATTTCAGCCCCATGGTGGGCGCCAAAATGTCGTGCTCTGTGAAGTGTACCTGTTCCTGCAACCACAATGCACTCAATAAATCATTACAAGCAATGGTTAGTGAATTAAAACAAGGAAATGTAAAACCATAGCTAATCGACTTATTGCCTCCTTGTAAATGCGAGTATAAAAAATTCTCTCAGATTTGATCATGCATATTTCAGTGACTTGACTACACTTAGATGGAGGATTTGAATGATGAGAATGCATGATCTAGCAAGAATAGCATGATTAAGCTATATGATTTCATGATTGATCTAGAAAATGAGCTAGAATGAAGATGCAATTAAGCTACAATTGAACATGATAACATTGCTAAAGAATGATAAGCTATAAGCTAGATGCCCATAGTAACAATTCATGAGATGAGAATCAGATGGGATCAATCGATATGCAAAATCATATGAAATTGGGACCCTTTGTGCTCCCAAATGAGGTCTATTTATAGGATTTCCCAAGGCTAGGGGTGAGGTGGTAGGAATCAACGGTCAAGATTGATTTGAAGATATCAATGGTTAAATTGGAGGAGGATGGCAAAGGGGGTTGGATTAAAGGTAACATCTATCATCTCTATGGTGACAAGTGTCAAGAGGCTTCTAGAAGGGGTTAGATGAAAGGGAACACTTAGTGACAAGTGTCACAAAGCTTCTAGAAGAGGTTGGATGAAAGGGGACATGAGGGTAGGTAGAATGGGTTAGGTTTAGGAATGGTTAGGTTTTAGGAGTGGTAGAAGTTAGGAGAATTTGAATTTAAAAATTCAAATAATAAGAAAAGGCTAATTAATTTCAACAACTCATGATTGATTTGTTTTAATTAATTAAGGGATTGGAAGCAATGATTTTGATGGATGAGAATTAATTTATTTGAATTAATTAATTAAAGGGGATTATTGAAATGAACCTATTAAATAAATCCTTAGATCTATTAATAAGTAGATGAAAGTGGAGGATTTAATCAAATTGTTTAGTGAATTCAATTAAATTGGAGAGGAGGATTAATTAAATAATTGCTTATTTAATTAATTATCTTCAGACCATTTTTAGGTGTATACACAGACTACTAGGACATTGTTAATTCTTTGTTGACATTAAGTGTCATTTCAGGTGATGTTTCCAATGATGTTGCAAAAGTCATGATAGAAGAAAAATTCAGTCTAGATGCTTTAAGGTTACAATTTTCCAAGAGTAATTCATGAAATATCTATGAGGTATATTCTAAGGTTGGCTTAGGTAACTTATTATGTAATGGATAATTCAAACATGTTAGGATTGTTCTTGTTATAAGTCTATCCCATTAGAGTTTTGTATAATGTTATCAATAATTTAGTCCTCATCTTAAATATCTATCATGAGACTTCTTTCAATGGTTGTGCATGTTTGGAGAGTGTATTGGACATCATCTTCCATTTTGGTCAAATAAGTAGTTCTAAGTAGACATGAGGTTGTGTAGTAGGATAGATGGCCACTTTTTTTGTTACATTTCTATTGCAAGTAATCATATTGCTAGATCTACTTCTTATTAAGCCATTTTATATGGCCAACCATGGTCATCCTAGGATTAATGTGTATTTGTGCCTAGGTTGGCCTTAGGCTATAAGACCATGAAATTTACTAGGTATTCCCATGAGTCTAGTTTGATGACTAAATCATCAATTGCACCTTTTATTTTAACTATTGACATGTGTTGGTTAATAGATTTTCCTTTCTTTTAATATTTTTAATGATGACTCATGCATACCCTTGATGAAAAGCAAAAGAAACCAACAATTGGGTGAACCGAGTATCGATTTACCCTTTGCATAAGAGTGCAGCTCCTTGTATGATATCCAATGAATTTTTATGCAAATAACTCATAGAGAAACACATTTTTTAATAGAAAGTGAGAAAGACTTTCACATTCATTTGTCAACACAATAAGAATGCTACAAGATAATTATCCATAAATGTAAATCTCACATACTTAAACTTTGAACATTTCAATTCAATGTAAAACTTACTTCACCAAGTATACTCAATGTAGCATAAATTTTTGATCCATACTCGCTCATGCCTCAAAGGAAAAGGGGGATCAGAATCATTTAAACGACAATTTACCACTAGTTTTCTTAATAAATGAATTCACAAACTTATAATAAGCTGACAATGAAGTAAAATATTCTGCACACAAGCATACATCCCAATAGAGATTTGCACTATCATTCAAACACACAAATTTCAAGGCCGTACAAAATATATCATTTCATTTATATATAAAATGTCTACACTGAAATTCAAAAGAAAATTAAGTTTACCAATTCAAATCAAAAGTTTTTCGGACCCTCAATAAAGCTTGCTTAATTACATATATAGCCTCCAGGCTAATTATTTTTTGAAAATAACCCTAAATTCTTAAACTCTACCCTAGAGTTAAAAGAAACTATTTGCTTCAAATTGGATAAAACTTAAATGACCAAAGGCCATGGAAAAAAATGATAACTCATCCATAAACTGATCAAGACTCCAACATGGTAGAGGAAGCTGTTGATTTGTCCTATTTTGTCGTAGTACTACATACATTTCACCAATCTAAATGCATCGTTGAGAAATTGAGGATAACCTGATAGTGCAGGAGTCCAATGTGCAGAATATGCTGCTTCCAGACTTCTTTGTCCATGTTTACCTACATGATCTTAATTTTATGCGCTTCCAATTGATCAAAGCAAACTCTTGATATTGATTCTATCCTTGTCACTTTGGAGAAGTCATCCGTAGTTAGAGACTTAGTTTCCTTAACGAGCTGCACACTCTTTTTAAAGGTTTTGACCATATTTGTTGCTAGTTAAATAGTATGTCCATCTTCTTTTAAGAGCTGTATATCAATGCATTTTAAATATTTCTGCATCATATCAATAAGCTCTTTTAATCCTTTTAATAACTTGATGGATTCTATGTGACCCTGTTTAATGATTGAGTTTCTCCATTCAACATTTTTCCTTGATACATACAATACATTGTCATCTAAATTATCCATAGGCTTCTCAGCAAGAAATTTCATGACCCCAAATTTGTGTACATCATTCATCTCCGCTAAGATTGCTACCCATTTATTTCTTTCTTTGTCCCATGATGTAGCTTCCAACTCCAACTTTTTACTCATAGTTATGGAATTATCATACACCTTGATCAGGCTAGCAATGTAGTCTATGCCTTGCTGCACTATGGAGTCAAGCCACTCATCAAAAACCTCAACTATCATGTGGCTTCTTTTGACCTGATCCAATAGCTTTTGATTTACTGGTGATTTAGGGTCAAAAGACAATGTCATCTGTGACAGAGGTTGAGGACTGGGGTGATGTATGACATTGATATATTCTACCATTTTGGTAACAACTTATTTCAATTCTCACTTGTCTTCTCATCTTTCTAGGTTTTGGATATCATTCTTTTAGTGGAGGATTCTAAATGTTTGGCATCCAAACTTCTTGAAGCAAATCCGAAGTCAATTTTCTCAACAATAAAATCCTTCTCAATGGATTTTTCTGGGTCTTTATCTAAGATAGGCTTAGCTACTTCCGCTACCCAGTGACCTATTTCATCATCAACCTCCATCATTGCCTTTTTTATAAGCTTTTTCAGTTTGGATATTCTCCTAAGGAACTTACTAATCATCTCCTCCATGGGAATGGTAATAGGAACTACATTGCATTTCTTTCCAATTGAAGCTCCAAGCCATCGAGAAGTACTAGAAGTTTCTTTGGGCGGAGGTGTCTGATCATCAGGTAGATTGACAACAGTTGTGGTACTCATTGGGTTTGGATTTTCTTCACGTTCTCTCTACATCCGCATCCTGCACTGAAGAATCATTTAATAGTTGTTGATCCATGATCACCTAGGTTTCCTCACTTGAATCTAAGTCCACAACAATCTGGTTCGCCATTGGTTCCCTTTTTTTCTTTCTGCTCCTTGAACAGGTGACTCAAACCGCTGAAGAACTCAATGGGGATTTCTTTGACCTTTTGGTTTGAACCTCCCCAATTTTTAGCCTTGTGGCACTTGCAACATCAACAATTACATTAGAGGAGAAAGTGGGAATCTGTGTTGTAGCATGAAGTGGACCAACTGTTAATTCTTTAGGAGTAATAATCGACTCCTTTCTAAATTTGCAGTCCCTTAACCACTTCTCCATTCTCCTTATGACATTGAAGGACTTGGCTTGGATATTTTATTCTTCTCTCCTATCCTAGTCAATTTTAGGGATAGGTTTCCCTTGAGCCCTTTCATTGAATTTAGGATCCAATATATCTTCCCCCTCTTCTTCTTGTATTCCTACCACATTAATGGACAACCTCAGTGTAACAATTTGCTGCAAAGTGAACCTTGACCATAATCTCCTTCTCACTTCAAATTCATCATAATAATTTTCCCAATAGTCTTCTAATTAAGGTTCATGGAAGAAATTTTCATCAACATTTAGATGTTCTACATCATAGCCTCTACTATCAAACTTATGTCTAGCAATGTAGGGATGTAAATTCATTTTCTTGAACTCTAATTCTAGGTTCAAGGCATCAAAAATAGACTTACAACTATAATATCCAAGTTTAATTGGGAAGGCAACTCTGGATTTACTCTTTGTCCCTAACCTTTTGTCAATGTGGGCTAGCTATCTACAGACTTTAAAAAAAAAACATAACTACCAAAGGCATACCTGGGCAATTTGAATGGTTCACCTTCAAAGCCCCCCACTCTAATGTAACTAAATTTGGGAAATTGGATAAAATAGCTTCCATATATACTGACCAACTCCATGGCCTTGACTGACATTCTCTTATTTGTGTCTCCCTTCAACTCAAAGACAAGTCTTCCTGCAAAAACATCATTCCATCTTGTAACATTTTATGCATATCTCTATTGTTGCAGATGTGGATAATAATCATAAACCTTCATGCCAACCACCAAAGGCTCATGATGCAACCCTTTCCATTCTCTGGTACAAGCCAATATATAAAATAGATATGAGGATATGTAAAAACTAGACATTCCAACAAAATTACTCAAACCCACATGAAGCCTTTCAGCAATAACCTGCGCCCAATCACGATATTTCACCCCAGCTAACAATACCTAGATATACAAGTACATCCAGTATTCCCAATAGAAAGTGTGTAAATTCCCTTTGAGAATGTTCAACAATATCACACACCTCCATTATGAAATTTTCTCTTGTAAGGGGTTTGGGTAACCGTGACCCCCCTTTTTGAACCTAGCTAATTCCTTGCCATGATGCTTTTATATGTGCTTTTCTTCTCAGACAAAAATGCATATAAGGTACCAATAGACCAATATTCATACGGCTCTTTATGAGGAATTACAATTGCAGCCATCACCGTTTCTCTAATAATTTCTACTAACAATTCACCACTGCTGGTCCTAATGCATCAAATTCCGACATTATATCTATTCATACATGTTATCACCAATTTTGGACAAGGTGAATCAGTTGGGAATGGATCAGCTTCAATCAAGCCACTTCTAACTATTCTTTCCATCATCAAGTTAGCCTCAGGGTTTCTAGCTCATTCTAAAAAATCTCCTAAGTCAGTTTGGGCCAAAGAAGTGTCACCTAGTTTTGGAAGTGTAATGACTAAGCATGATGTGCGACCAAGTTTTGGAAGAGTCAGCCTCATAATGGCCACTTTTACATTCATCAAATAGTTCCTAGAAAGAAGAAAATTGTTTTCCAAAACAAAGAATTTTCCTACACTGACTTTCTGAGCTAGTAACACAGCGGAGGAGAAATGTTCAAAACTCACCTGTTACCACCATCAAATCTATGAAACCAATAGAAATATGAAGTTGAAATTACCTTCGGCATCCTTTGCTTCTCCAACAACAACTACCACTTTCACAATTTGAGAATTCACATATGAAGAGGGTGAAAAATTGAGTAATACCTACACACATCTCATGATAATTCATCTAAATGTGTGAGATAACCCATGATTTGATGGGATCCTGACAACTTTCTTTATTACATATCGACTCTGCACAAAAGACTTGAGTTTTCATGATTACTTTACATTATTATAATTTTAAAATATAATATGCCCAGAATATTCCTTTTGTTGTGCCACCTTTTATGTTATTAATGTCCTTGGAGCCAACTTGAAATGAACTTTTGAACTTTGAACTATTTAACAAGAAGTTCAATGGTTCAAGTTCAATCCTAAGAAAACAAAAGAACTTCCAATTTGTAGTTCAACACAACACTAGGAACGAGCGAAGAATTTTAACAAACATAAAGGAAGACTTTGAACCTTGAACCTTGAACCTCTATAGAAATGGTTCAAAAGTTCAAGTTCAAGACTGACTTAACACATTCACGCTCGCTCGCTTAACAACATAACAAATTTGCGATGCACACAAAGGCACCAGTTGAACTGTGAACCTTGAACCAATACATAGGTTAAACCTATAGGTTCATTGGGGCAGAAAAGGTGAAATATAAAGAAAATGGTGAATGGATAAAGACGGATCAAACCAAATGAGGAAAAAAAAATTAAATACACATTATTTTGACAAGACAGATAATGGTGTAACATCGGCTCTAGCTGGGGCCTGGGACTGAAAAGGAGCGGGAATGGAACTTAGAATCTTTGGTTTCGCACTCAAGCATAGAAGGACAAAAGGTGCGAACATAACAAATACATAACAAGAAAAAACAAACAGCACAGCAAAAACCTATGTACAGAGCAGGATGAGATCTACTTATAAATGGTACAATTTACAATCTTGCCCATTATAGGACAAGGGTAGTGAAACTCCATTAGGGTATTCAAGTTTAAATGAGTTAGGACCCAATACCTATTTCATTGTGAATGGTCCTTTCCACAGACAATCAAATTTCTTATGAGTTCCATTCGGTTCCCTATGTTTGTTCCAGAGTAGGACTTGAGCTCCCAACATAAACAGTCATGGTCTAGATCTACGATCAAAAAATTTCTTTACCGTGGCCTGATGTGCAGTGATGTGATCTACCAACTCTTGCCTCTCTTCTTCAATTTTTGAAAGGTACATAATTCTCTTTTCTAGAGCACTTTGGAAGAATTCATCTTATATTACTTTCTACAACCTAGCAGATGATAATTCCAGAGGTAAGGATAGTTGAGATTCAACTCCATATACCAATTCCAATGGTGTCATTCCTATGGCCCTTTTAGGTGAGGTCTCGTCTGCCCATAGTGCTTCATACAGCCTTTTATGCCTTTGCATTCTCAACCACCAATTTTCACATTATAGAAATCAAATTCTTATTGCTGGATTTGGCCAGGCCATTTCCTTGTAGATAGTAATTTGAAGAATGAGATAAGTAAGTGCCATGGTCATAAAAAAATAGGTTGAGTTCTTCAGAAGAGAAATTTGGGGCATTATCAATCACGATCTTTCAGGGTACACCAAACCTAGTCAAGTTATTTTCTTTCAAGAAACTACAAACAATTTCTGAAATAGTCTTCCTGATGGGGACTGCTTCTACCAACTTCATAAAATAATCCATAGTTGTAAGGATATGGGTATGACCAGCACATGATGGGGGATTCAATGGACCAATAAAATCTAATCCCCACTGCTTGAAGGGTTCATCTATGATTACCGACCTTAATGGTAATGCAGCTAATTGGGGTCTTCCTGAGAAAAACTTGCATTTCTCATGGCCTGCAACCCATTTAAACACATATTTAAACATACCTGGCCAGTAGTAATAACTCCTAAGGATTTTGAATGTTTTTATAGTAGATGAATAGTATCCTCCACAAGCCTCATTATGAAAAACTTGTACAAGCTTCTCCTGTCATTCTTTGTCAATACACCTTAAGAATGACCCATCCAAGCCTTTTTTGTATAAGATATCATCCATAATCACATATTTAGCTACCTTCAATCTTAAATTTCTCTTTTCTTTTGCAGTTAAATGCTTAGGGCATTCTCCATAAGTCAAGTAATGAGGCACATCAGTGAACCACTCATCTTGCAAGCTTACAGATAAAGTTAGTAGGAGTTTGTCTTCCTCTTCCTTGTTTTCAGCTATCAAACGTCATAATCCATGCCCTTAGACTAACTTGGTCGGTCAGATATCCAGATCAAACTCTTGAACCTTTCAAACCTAGGTCACTCTATTATTCATTCCTACCTCTTGCTGAGTCAAGATACTTTTCACAGTGGGATTTGGGATAAAGACAATTGAATGGGAATGTAGAACATAATACCTGAAATGATTTACAGTTTTAACAATGACAAAGGCCTGCTTCTCTACTAATGAGTAACTCAATTCATGCTTTTTGAGTGGAATGCTCATGAACACAATGGGGACTTCTTCATTCTATTCATTCTTTTGTAGAAGAATATCAAACATTGTGTGTTCTGAAGCATAACAATACATGATAAAATCTCTCTTAAATTAGGATTTATTAATGTCAGAGAATGAGAAATTTCTTCTTTTACCTCTTCAAAGGTTCTTTTTGCTTCTTCCTTCCATTTGAAAATTTGTTTTTCACTCATCATCCCTACAATATGTTTGGTAATTTCAGTGAAGTCTGGCACAAACCTTCTGAGGAAACTAACTTGCGCAAAGAATGATTTGACACCACTTCTGTTCAACAATATCATGCACCTCCATTATGAAATTTTCTCTTCTAAGGGGTTTGGGTAACCGTGACCCCCCTTTTTGAACCTAGCTAATTCCTTGCAATTATTCTTTTATATGTGCTTTTCTTCTTAGACAAAAATGCATATGAGCTACCAATAGACCAATCTTCATACGACTCTTTATGAGGAATTCCAATTGCAGCCATCACCGTTTCTCTGTTAATTTCTACTAACAATTCACCACTATTGGTCCTAATGCATCTAATGCCGACATTATATCTATTCATACATGTTATCACCAATTCTGGACAAGGAGAATCAGTTGGGAATGGATCAGCTTCAATCAAGCCACTTCTAACTATTCTTTCTATCATCGAGTTAGCCTCAGGATTTCTAGCTCGTTCTAAAAAATATCCTAAGTCAGCTTGGGCCAAAGAAGTGTGACCTAGTTTTGGAAGTGTAATGACTAAGCATGATGTGTGTCCAAGTTTTGGAATAGTCAGCCTCATAATGGCCGCTTTTACATTCATCAAACAATTCCTAGAAAGAAGAAAATTCTATTCCAAAACAAAGAATTTTCCTACACTGACTTTCTGAGCTAGTAACACAGCGGAGGGGAAATGTTCAAAACTCACCTGTTACCACCATCAAATTTGTGAAACCCTCAGAAATATGAAGTTGAAATTACCTTCGGCATCCTTTGCTTCTCCAACAACAACAACTACCACTTTCACAATTTGAGAATTCACATATGAAGAGGGTGAAAAACTGAGTAATACCTACGCACATCTCATGATAATTCATCTGAATGTGTGAGATAACCCATGATTTGATGGGATCCTAACAACTTTCTTTATTACATATCGACTCCGCACAAAAGACTTGAGTTTTCATGATTACTTTCCATAATTATAATTTTAAAATATAATATGCCCAGAATATTCCTTTTGTTGTGCCACCTTTTATGTTATTAATGTCCTTGGAGCCAACTTGAAATGAACTTTTGAACTTTGAACCATTTAACAAGAAGTTCAATGGTTGAAGTTCAATTCTAAGAAAACAAAAGAAATTCCAATTTGTGGCTCAAAACAACACCGGGAACGAGCGAAGAATTTTAACAAACATAAAGGAAGACTTTGAACCTTGAACCTTGAACCTCTATAGGAATGGTTCAAAAGATCAAGTTCAAGACTAACTTAACACATTCACGCTCGCTCGCTTAACAACATAACAAATTCATGACCCACACAAAGGCACCGATTGAACTTTGAACCTTTAACCAATACGTAGGTTCAACCTACGGGTTCATTGGGGCAGAAAAGGTGAAATATAAAGAAAATGGTGCATGGCTAAAGACGGATCAAACCGAATGAGGAAAACAACATTAAATACACATTATTTTGTCAAGATAGATAATGGGGTAACATCGGCTCTAACTGGGGGCCGAGAATGAATTGGAGCGGGAATGGAACTTAGAATCTTTGGTTTCACACTCAAGCATAGAAGGACAAAAGGTGCGAACATAACAAACACATAACACGAAAAAACAAACAGCACAGCAAAAACCTATGTACAGAGCAAGATGAGATCTGCTTATAAATGGTAAAATTTAAAATCTTGCCCATTGTAGGACAAGGGTAGTGAAACTCCATTAGGGTATTCAAGTTTAAATGAGTTAGGACCCAAAACGTGTTTCATTGTGAATGGTCCTTTCCACAGAGAATCAAATTTCTTATGAGCTCCTTTCGATTCCCTGTGTTTGTCCTAGAGTAGGACTTGATCTCCCAACATAAACTGTCATGGTCTAGCTCTACGATCAAAAAATTTCTTTACCATGGCCTAATGTGCAGTGATGTGATCAACCAACTCTTGCCTCTCTTCTTCAATTTTTGAAAGGTACATAATTCTCTTTTCTAGAGCACTTTGGAAGAATTCATCTTATATTACTTTCTACAACCTAGCAGATGATAATTCCAGAGGTAAGGATAGTTGAGCTTCAACTCCATATACCAATTCCAATGGTGTCATTCCTATGGCCCTTTTAAGCGAGGTCTTGTCTGCCGATAGTGCTTCATATAGCCTTTTATACCTTTGCATTCTCAACCACCAATTTTCACATTATAGAAATCAAATTCTTATTGCTGGATTTGGCCAAGCCATTTCCTTGTAGATAGTAATTTGAAGAATGAGATAAGTAAGTGCCATGGTCATAAAAAAATAGATTGAGTTCTTCAGAAGAGAAATTTGGGGCATTATCGATCACGATCTTCTGGGGTACACCAAACCTAGTCAAGTTATTTTCTTTCAAGAAACTACAAACAATTGCTGAAGTAGTCTGCCTGATGGGGACTGCTTCTACCAACTTCATAAAAAAATCCGTAGTTGTAAGGATATGGGTATGACCAGCACTTGATGGGGGATTCAATGGACCAACAAAATCTAATCCCCACTGCTTGAAGGGTTCATCTATGATTACCGACCTTAATGGTAATGCGGCTAATTGGGGTCCTCCTGAGAATAACTTGCATTTCTCACAGCCTGCAACCCATTTAAACACATATTTAAACATACCTGGCCAGTAGTAATAACTCCTAAGGATTTTGAAAGTTGTTACAGTAGATGAATAGTATCCTCCACATGCCTCATTATGAAAAACTTGTACAAGCTTCTCCTGCCGTTCCTTGTCAATACACCTTAAGAATGACCCATCCAAGCCTTTTTTGTATAAGATATCATCCACAATCACATATTTAGCTACCTTCAATCTTAAATTTCTCTTTTCTTTTGTAGTTAAATGCTCAGGGCATTCTCCATAAGTCAATTAATGAGCCACATCAGTGAACCACTCATATTGCAAGCTTACAGATAAAGTTAGTAGGAGTTTGTCTTCCTCTTCCTTGTTTTCAGCTATCAAACGACATAATCCTTTCCCTTAGACTAACTTGGTCGGTGAGATATCTAGATCAAACTCTTGAACCTTTGAAACCCAAGTCACTCTATTATTCATTCCTACCTCTTGCTGAGTCAAGATACTTTTCATAGTGGGATTTGGGATAAAGACAATTGAATGGGAATGTAGAACATAATACCTGAAATGCTTTACAGCTTTAACAATTACAAAGGCCTACTTCTCTACTAATGAGTAACTCAATTCATGCTTTTTTAGTGGAATGCTCATGAACGCAATAGGGACTTCTTCATTCAGTTCATTCTTTTGTAGAAGAATATCGGACATTGTGTGTTCTGAAGCATAACAATACATGATAAAATCTCTCTTAAATTAGGATTTATTAATGTCGGAGCATGAGAAATTTCTTCTTTTACCTCTTCAAAGGTTCTTTTTGCTTCTTCCTTCCATTTGAAAATTTGTTTTTCACTCGTCATCCCTAGAATATGTTTGGTAATTTCAGTGAAGTCTGGCACAAACCTTCTGAGGAAACTCACTTGCCCAAAGAATGATTTGACACCACTTCTGTTCAACAATATCACGCACCTCCATTATGAAATTTTCTCTTGTAAGGGGTTTGGGTAACCGTGACCCCCCTTTTTGAACCTAGCTAATTCCTTGCAATGATGCTTTTATATGTAATTTTCTTCTTAGACAAAAATGAATATGAGCTAGCAATAGACCAATCTTCATACGGCTCTTTATGAGGAATTCCAATTGCAGCCATCACCATTTCTCTGTTAATTTCTACTAACAATTCACCACTAGTGGTCCTAATGCATCTAATGCCAATATTAAATCCATTCATAAATGTTATCACCAATTCTGGACAAGGAGAATCATTTGGGAATGGATCAACTTCAATCAAGCACCTTCTAACTATTGTTTTCATCATCAAGTTAGCCTCACGGTTTCTAGCTCATTCTAAAAAATCTCCTAAGTCAGCTTGGGCCAAAGAAGTGTCACCTAGTTTTGAAAGTGTAATGACTAAGCATGATGTGCGACCAAGTTTTGGAAGAGTCACCCTCATAATGGCCTCTTTTACATTCATCAAATAGTTCCTAGAAAGAAGAAAATTCTATTCCAAAACAAAGAATTTTCCTACACTTACTTTCTGAGCTAGTAACACAGCGGAGGGGAAATGTTCAAAACTCACTTGTTACCACCATCAAATCTGTGAAACCCTCAGAAATATGAAGTTGAAATTACCTTCGGCATCCTTTGCTTCTCCAACAACAACAACTACCACTTTCACAATTTGAGAATTCACATATGAAGAGGGTGAAAACCTGAGTAATACCTACACACATCTCATGATAACTCATCTGAATGTGTGAGATAACCCATTATTTGATGGGATCCTGACAACTTTCTTTATTACATATCGACTCCGCACAAAAGACTTGAGTTTTCATGATTACTTTCCATAATTATAATTTTAAAATATAATATGCCCAGAATATTCCTTTTGTTGTGCCACCTTTTATGTTATTAATGTCCTTGGAGCCAACTTGAAATGAACTTTTGAACTTTGAACCATTTAACAAGAAGTTCAATGGTTCAAGTTCAATACTGAGAAAACAAAAGAACTTCCAATTTGTGGCTCAAAACAACACTGGGAACGAGCGGAGAATTTTAACAAACATAAAGGAAGACTTTGAATCTTGAACCTTGAACCTCTATAGGAATGGTTCAAAAGATCAAGTTCAAGACTGACTTAACACATTCACGCTCGCTCGCTTAACAACATAATAAATTCACGACGCACACAAAGACACCGATTGAACTTTGAACCTTGAACCAATACATAGGTTCAACCTATGGGTTCATTGGGGCAGAAAAGGTGAAATATAAAGAAAATGGTGCATGGCTAAAGACGGATAAAACCGAATGAGGAAAACAACATTAAATACACATTATTTTGTCAAGATAGATAATGGGGTAACATCGGCTCTAACTGGGGGCCGAGAATGAAATGGAGCGGGAATGGAACTTAGAATCTTTCGTTTCACACTCAAGCATAGAAGGACAAAAGGTGTGAACATAACAAACACATAACACGAAAAAACAAACAGCACAACAAAAACCTATGTACAGAGCAAGATGAGATCTGCTTATAAATGGTACAATTTAAAATCTTGCCCATTATAGGTCAAGGGTAGTGAAACTCCATTAGGGTATTCAAGTTTAAATGAGTTAGGACCCAGTACCTATTTCATTGTGAATGCTCCTTTCCACAGAGAATCAAATTTCTTATGAGCTCCTTTCGGTTCCCTATGTTTGTCCCAGAGTAGGACTTGATCTCCCACCATAAACTGTCATGGTCTAGCTCTACGGTCAAAAAATTTCTTTACCGTGGCCTGATGTGTAGTGATGTGATCTACCAACTCTTGCCTCTCTTCTTCAATTTTTGAAAGGTACATAATTCTCTTTTCTAGAGCACTTTGGAAGAATTCATCTTATATTACTTTCTACAACCTAGCAGATGATAATTTCAGAGGTAAGGATAGTTGAGCTTCAACTCCATATACCAATTCCAATGGTTTCATTCCTATGGCCCTTTTAGGTGAGGTCTTGTCTACCGATAGTGCTTCATACAGCCTTTTATACCTTTGCATTCTCAACCACCAATTTTCACATTATAGAAATCAAATTCTTATTGCTAGATTTGGCCAAGCCATTTCCTTGTAGATAGTAATTTGAAGAATGAGATAAGTAAGTGCCATGGTCATAAAAAAATAGGTTGATTTCTTCGGAAGAGAAATTTGGGGCATTATCGATCACGATATTCGTGGGTACCCCAAACCTAGTCAAGTTATTTTCTTTCAAGAAACTACAACCAATTTCTGAAGTAGTCTTCCTGACAGGGACTGCTTCTACCAACTTCATAAAATAATCCATAGTTGTAAGGATATGGGTATGACCAGCACTTGATGGGGGATTCAATGGACCAATAAAATCTAATCCCCACTACTTGAAGGGTTTATCTATGATTACCGACCTTAATGGTAATGCAGCTAATTGGGGTCTTCCTGAGAAAAACTTGCATTTCTCACGGCCTACAACCCATTTAAACAAATATTTAAACATACCTGGCCAGTAGTAATAACTCCTAGGGATTTTGAAAGTTCTTACAGTAGATGAATAGTATCCTCCACAAAGCCTCATTATGAAAAACTTGTACAAGCTTCTCCTGTCGTTCTTTGTCAATACACCTTAAGAATGACCCATCCAAGCCTTTTTTGTATAAGATATCATCCATAATCACATATTTAGCTACCTTCAATCTTAAATTTCTCTTTTCTTTTGCAGTTAAATGCTCAGGGCATTCTCCATAAGTCAAGTAATGAGCCACATCAGTGAACCACTCATCTTGCAAGCTTACAGATAAAGTTAGTAGGAGTTTGTCTTCCTCTTTCTTGTTTTTAGCTATCAAACGACATAATCCTTTCCCTTAGACTAACTTGGTCTGTCAGATATCCAGATCAAACTCTTGAACCTTTCAAACCCAAGTCACTCTATTATTCATTCCTACCTCTTGCTGGGTCAAGATACTTTTCACAGTGGGATTTGGGATAAAGACAATTGAATGGGAATGTAGAACATAATACCAGAAATGCTTTACAACTTTAACAATGACAAAGGCCTGCTTCTCTATAAATGAGTAACTCAATTCATGCTTTTTGAGCGGAATGCTCATGAACGCAATAGGGACTTCTTCATTCTGTTGATTCTTTTGTAGAAGAATATCAGACATTGTGTGTTCTGAAGCATAACAATACATGATAAAATCTCTCTTAAATTAGGATTTTTTAATGTTGGAGCATGAGAAATTTCTTCTTTTACCTCTTCAAAGGTTCTTTTTGCTTTTTCCTTCCATTTGAAAATTTGTTTTTCACTCATCATCCCTACAATATGTTTGGTAATTTTAGTGAAGTCTAGCACAAACCTTCTGAGGAAACTAACTTGCCCAAAGAATGATTTGACACCACTTCTGTTCAACAATATCACGCACCTCCATTATGAAATTTTCCCTTCTAAGGGCTTTGGGTAATCGTGACCCCCCTTTTTGAACCTAGCAAATTCCTTGCAATGATTCTTTTATATGTGTTTTTCTTCTTAGACAAAAATGCATATGAGCTACCAATAGACCAATCTTCATACAGCACTTTATGAGGAATTCCAATTGCAGCCATCACCGTTTCTCTGTTAATTTCTACTAACAATTCACCACTGTTGGTCCTAATGCATCTAATGCCGACACTCTATCTATTCATACATGTTATCACCAATTCTGGATAAGGAGAATTAGTTGGGAATGGATCAGCTTCAATCAAGCCACTTCTAACTATTCTTTCTATCATCGAGTTAGCCTCAGGATTTCTAGCTCGTTCTAAAAAATATCCTAAGTCAGCTTGGGCCAAAGAAGTGTGACCTAGTTTTGGAAGTGTAATGACTAAGCATGATGTGTGACCAAGTTTTGGAATAGTCAGCCTCATAATGGCCACTTTTACATTCATCAAACAGTTCCTAGAAAGAAGAAAATTCTATTCCAAAACAAAGAATTTTCCTACACTGACTTTCTGAGCTAGTAACACAGCGGAGGGGAAATGTTCAAAACTCACCTGTTACCACCATCAAATCTTTGAAACCCTCAGAAATATGAAGTTGAAATTACCTTTGGCATCCTTTGCTTCTCCAACAACAACAACTACCACTTCCACAATTTGAGAATTCACATATGAATAGGGTGAAAAACTGAGTAATACCTACGCACATCTCATGATAATTCATCTGAATGTGTGAGATAACCCATGATTTGATGGGATCCTGCCAACTTTCTTTATTACATATCGACTCCGCACAAAAGACTTGAGTTTTCATGATTACTTTCCATAATTATAATTTTAAAATATAATATGCCCAGAATATTCCTTTTGTTGTGCCACCTTTTATGTTATTAATGTCCTTGGAGCCAACTTGAAATGAACTTTTGAACTTTGAACCATTTAACAAGAAGTTCAATGGTTCAAGTTCAATCTTGAGAAAACAAAAGAACTTCCAATTTGTGGCTCAAAACAACACCGGGAACGAGCGAAGAATTTTAACAAACATAAAGGAAGACTTTGAACCTTGAACCTTGAACCTCTATAGGAATGGTTCAAAAGATCAAGTTCAAGACTGACTTAACACATTCACGCTCGCTCGCTTAACAACATAACAAATTCACGACCCACACAAAGGAACCAATTGAACTTTGAACCTTGAACCAATACGTAGGTTCAACCTATGGGTTCATTGGCGCAGAAAAGGTGAAATATAAAGAAAATGGTGCATGGCTAAAGACGGAACAAACCGAATGAGGAAAACAACATTAAATACACATTATTTTGTCAAGACAGATAATGGGGTAACATCGGCTCTAACTGGGGGCCAAGAATGAAATGGAGCGGGAATGGAACTTAGAATCTTTGGTTTCACACTCAAGCATAGAAGGACAAAAGGTGCGAACGTAACAAACACATAACATGAAAAAATAAACAGCATAGCAAAAACCTATGTACAGAGCAAGATGAGATCTACTTATAAATGGTACAATTTAAAATCTTGCCCATTATAGGACAAGGGTAGTGAAACTCCATTAGGGTATTCAAGTTTAAATGAGTTAGCACCCAATACCTGTTTCATTGTGAATGGTCCTTTCCACAGAGAATCAAATTTCTTATGAGCTCCTTTCGGTTCCCTATGTTTGTCCCAGAGTAGGACTTGATCTCCCTACATAAACTGTCATGGTCTAGCTCTATGATCAAAAAATTTCTTTACCGTGGCCTGATGTGCAGTGATGTGATCTACCAACCCTTGCCTCTCTTTTTCAATTTTTGAAAGGTACATAATTCTCTTTTCTAGAGCACTTTGGAAGAATTCATCTTATATTACTTTCTACAACCTAGCAGATGATAATTCCAGAGGTAACGATAGTTGAGCTTCAACTCCATATACCAATTCCAATGGTGTCATTCCTATGGCCCTTTTAGGCGAGGTCTTGTCTGCCCATAGTGCTTCATATAGCCTTTTATACCTTTGCATTCTCAACCACCAATTTTCACATTATAGAAATCAAATTCTTATTGCTAGATTTGGCCAAGCCATTTCCTTGTAGATAGTAATTTGAAGAATGAGATAAGTAAGTGCCATGGTCATAAAAAAATAGGTTGAGTTCTTTGGAAGAGATATTCGAGGCATTATCGATCACGATCTTCTGGGGTACACCAAACCTAGTCAAGTTATTTTCTTTCAAGAAACTACAAACAATTGCTGAAGTAGTCTGCCTGATGGGGACTGCTTCTACCAACTTCATAAAATAATCCATAGTTGTAAGGATATGGGTATGACCAGCACTTGATGGGGGATTCAATGGACCAATAAAATCTAATCCCGACTACTTGAAGGGTTCATCTATAATTACTGACCTTAATGGTAATGCAGCTAATTGGGGTCTTCCTGAGAATAACTTGCATTTCTCACAGCCTGCAACCCATTTAAACACATATTTAAACATACTTGGCCAGTAGTAATAACTCCTAAGGATTTTGAAAGTTGTTACAGTAGATGAATAGTATCCTCCACATGCTCATTTTGAAAAACTTGTACAAGCTTCGCCTGCCGTTCTTTGTCAATACACCTTAAGAATGACCCATCCAAGCCTTTTTTGTATAAGATATCATCCACAATCACATATTTAGCTACCTTCAATCTTAAATTTATCTTTTCTTTTGTAGTTAAATGCTCAGGGCATTCTCCATAAGTCAATTAATGAGCCACATCAGTGAACCACTCATATTGCAAGCTTACAGATAAAGTTAGTAGGAGTTTGTCTTCCTCTTCCTTGTTTTTAGCTATCAAACGACATAATTCTTGCCCTTAGACTAACTTGGTCGGTGAGATATCTAGATCAAACTCTTGAACCTTTGAAACCCAAGTCAGTCTATTATTCATTTCTACCTCTTGCTAAGTCAAGATACTTTTCATAGTGGGATTTGGGATAAAGACAATTGAATGGGAATGTAGAACATAATACCTGAAATTCTTTACAGCTTTAACAATTACAAAGGCCTGCTTCTCTACTAATGAGTAACTCAATTCATTCTTTTTGAGCGGAATGCTCATGAATGCAATAGGTACTTCTTCATTCAGTTCATTCTTTTGTAGAAGAATATCGGACATTGTGTGTTCTGAAGCATAACAATATGTGATAAAATCTCTCTTAAATTAGGATTTATTAATGTCGGAGCATGAGAAATTTCTTCTTTTACCTCTTCAAAGGTTCCTTTTGCTTCTTCCTTCCATTTGAAAATTTGTTTTTCACTCATCATCCCTACAATATGTTTGGTAATTTCAGTGAAGTCTGGCACAAACCTTCTGAGGAAACTCACTTGCCCAAAGAATGATTTGACACCACTTCTGTTCAACAATATCACGCACCTCCATTATGAAATTTTCTCTTGTAAGGGGTTTGGGTAACCGTGACCCCCCTTTTTGAACCTAGCTAATTCCTTGCAATGATGATTTTATATGTGATTTTCTTCTCAGACAAAAATGCATATGAGCTACCAATAGACCAATCTTCATAGGGCTCTTTATGAGGAATTCCAATTGCAGCCATCACCGTTTCTCTGTTAATTTCTACTAACAATTCACCACTGCTGGTCGTAATGCATCTAATGCCAATATTATATCCATTCATAAATGTTATCACCAATTCTGGACAAGGAGAATCAGTTGGGAATGGATCAACTTCAATCAAGCAACTTCTAACTATTGTTTTCATCATCAAGTTAGCCTCAGGGTTTCTAGCTCATTCTAAAAAATCTCCTAAGTCAGCTTGGGCCAAAGAAGTGTCACCTAGTTTTGAAAGTGTAATGACTAAGCATGATGTGTGACCAAGTTTTGGAAGAGTCAGCCTCATAACGGCCACTTTTACATTCATCAAATAGTTCCTAGAAAGAAGAAAATTGTTTTCCAAAACAAAGAATTTTCCTACACTGACTTTCTGAGCTAGTAACACAGCGGAGGGGAAATGTTCAAGACTAACCTGTTACCACCATCAAATCTGTGAAACCCTCAGAAATATGAAGTTGAAATTACCTTCGGCATCCTTTGCTTCTCCAACAACAACAACTACCACTTTCACAATTTGAGAATTCACATATGAAGAGAGTGAAAAACTGAGTAATACCTACGCACATCTCATGATAATTCATCTGAATGTGTGAGATAACCCATGATTTGATGGGATCCTAACAACTTTCTTTATTACATATCGACTCCACACAAAACACTTGAGTTTTCATGATTACTTTCCATAATTATAATTTTAAAATATAATATGCCCAGAATATTCCTTTTGTTGTGCCACCTTTTATGTTATTAATGTCCTTGAAGCCAACTTGAAATGAACTTTTGAACTTTGAACAATTTAACATCAAGTTAAATGGTACAAGTTCAATCCTGAGAAAACAAAAGAACTTCCAATTTGTGGCTCAAAACAACACTAGGAATGAGCGAAGAATTTTAACAAACATAAAGGAAGACTTTGAACCTTGAACCTTGAACCTCTATAGGAATGGTTCAAAAGATCAAGTTCAAGACTGACATAACACATTCATGCTCGCTCACTTAACAACATAACAAATTCACGACCCACACAAAGGCATAGATTGAAGTTTGAACCTTTAACCAATACGTAGGTTCAACCTACGGGTTCATTGGGGCAGAAAAGGTGAAATATAAAGAAAATGGTGCATGGCTAAAGACGGATCAAACTGAATGAGGAAAACAACATTAAATACACATTATTTTCTCAAGATAGATAATGGGGTAACATCGGCTCTAACTGGGGGCCGAGAATGAAATGGAGGGGGAATGGAACTTAGAATCTTTGGTTTCACACTCAAGCATAGAAGGACAAAAGGTGCGAACATAACAAACACATAACACGAAAAAACAAACAGCACAGCAAAAACCTATGTACAGAGCAAGATGAGATCTACTTATAAATGGTACAATTTAAAATCTTGCCCATTATAGGACAAGGGTAGTGAAACTCCATTAAGGTATTCAATTTTAAATGAGTTAGGACCCAATACCTATTTCATTGTGAATGGTCCTTTCCACAGAGAATCAAATTTCTTATGAGCTCCTTTCGGTTCCTTGTGTTTGTCCCAGAGTAGGACTTGATCTCCCAACATAAACTATCATGGTCTAGCTCTATGGTCAAAAAATTTCTTTACCGTGGCCTGATGTGCAGTGATGTGATCTACCAACTCTTGCCTCTCTTCTTCAATTTTTGAAAGGTACATAATTCTCTTTTCTAGAGCACTTTGGAAGAATTCATCTTATATTACTTTCTACAACCTAGCAGATGATAATTCCAGAGGTAAGGATAGTTGAGCTTCAACTCCATATACCAATTCCAATGGTGTCATTCCTATGGCCCTTTTAGGCGAGGTCTTGTCTGCTGATAGTGCTTCATACAGCCTTTTATACCTTTGCATTCTCAACCACCAATTTTCACATCATAGAAATCAAATTCTTACTGAAGGATTTGGCCAAGCCATTTCCTTGTAGATAGTAATTTGAAGAATGAGATATGTAAGTGCCATGGTCATAAAAAAATAGGTTGAGTTCTTTGGAAGAGAAATTTGGGGCATTATCGATCACGATCTTCTGGGGTACACCAAACCTAGTCAAGTTATTTTCTTTCAAGAAACTACAAACAATTACTGAAGTAGTCTTCCTGATGGGGACTGCTTCTACCAACTTCGTAAAATAATCTGTAGTTGTAAGGATATGGGTATGACCAGCACTTGATGGGGGATTCAATGGACCAATAAAATCTAATCCCCACTACTTGAAGGGTTCATCTATGATTACTGACCTTAACGGTAATGCGGCTAATTGTGGTCTTCCTAAGAATAACTTGCATTTCTCACGGCCTGCAACCCATTTAAACACATATTTAAACATACCTGGCTAGTAGTAATAACTCCTAAGGATTTTGAAAGTTGTTATAGTAGATGAATAGTATCCTCCACATGCCTCATTATGAAAAACTTGTACAAGCTTCTTCTGCCGTTCTTTGTCAATACACCTTAAGAATGACCCATCCAAGCCTTTTTTGTATAACTTATCATCCACAATCACATATTTAGCTACCTTCAATCTTAAATTTCTCTTTTCTTTTGTAGTTAAATTCTCAGGGCATTCTCCATAAGTCAACTAATGAGTCACATTAGTGAACCAATCATATTGCAAGCTTACAGATAAAGTTAGTAGGAGTTTGTCTTCCTCTTCCTTGTTTTCAGCTATCAAACAACATAATCCTTGCCCTTAGACTAACTTGGTCGGTGAGATATCTAGATCAAACTCTTGAACCTTTGAAACCCAGGTCACTCTATTATTCATTCCTACCTCTTGCTGAGTCAAGATACTTTTCACAGTGGGATTTAGGATAAAGACAATTGAATGGGAATGTAGAACATAATACCTGAAATGCTTTACAGCGTTAACAATGACAAAGGCCTGCTTCTCTACTAATGAGTAACTCAATTCATGCTTTTTGAGCAAAATGCTCATGAACGCAATAGGGACTTCTTCATTCAGTTCATTCTTTTGTAGAAGAATATCGAACATTGTGTGTTCTGAAGCATAACAATACATGATAAAATCTCTCTTAAATTAGGATTTATTAATGTCAGAGCATGAGAAATTTCTTCTTTTACCTCTTCAAAGGTTCTTCTTGCTTCTTCCTTCCATTTGAAAATTTGTTTTTCACTCATCATCCAAACAATATGTTAGGTAATTTTAGTGAGGTCTGGCACAAACCTTCTGAGGAAACTCACTTGCCCGAAGAATGATTTGACACCACTTCTGTTCAACAATATCACGCACCTCCATTATGAAATTTTCTCTTGTAAGGGGTTTGGGTAACCATGACCCCCCTTTTTGAACCTAGCTAATTCAATGCAATGATGCTTTTATATGTGCTTTTCTTCTCAAACAAAAATGCATATGAGCTACCAATAGACCAATCTTCATATGACTCTTTATGAGGAATTCCAATTCTAGCCATCACCATTTCTCTGTTAATTTCTACTAACAATTCACCACTTCTGATCCTAATGCATCTAATGCCGACATTATATCTATTCATACATGTTATCACCAATTCTAGACAAGGAGAATCAGTTGGGAATGGATCAATTTCAATCAAGCAACTTCTAACTATTGTTTTCATCATCAAGTTAGCCTCAGGGTTTCTAGCTCTTTCTAAAAAATCTCCTAAGTCAGCTTGGGCCAAAGAAGTGTCACCTAGTTTTGAAAGTGTAATGACTAAGCATGATGTGCGACCAAGTTTTGGAAGAGTCACCCTCATAATGGCCACTTTTACATTCATCAAATAGTTCCTAGAAAGAAGAAAATTCTATTCCAAAACAAAGAATTTTCCTACACTGACTTTCTGAGCTAGTAACACAGCGGAGGGGAAATGTTCAAAACTCACCTGTTACCACCATCAAATCTGTGAAACCCTCAGAAATATGAAGTTGAAATTACCTTCAGCATCCTTTGCTTCTCCAACCACAAAAACTACCACTTTCACAATTTGAGAATTCACATATGAAGAGGGTGAAAAACTGAGTAATACCTACGCACATCTCATGATAATTCATCTGAATGTGTGAGATAACCCATGATTTGATGGGATCCTGACAACTTTCTTTATTACATATTGACTCCGCACAAAAGACTTGAGTTTTCATGATTACTTTCCATAATTATAATTTTAAAATATAATATGCCCAAAATATTCCTTTTGTTGTGCCACCTTTTATGTTATTAATGTCCTTGGAGCCAACTTGAAATAAACTTTTGAACTTTGAACCATTTAACAAGAAGTTCAATGGTTCAAGTTCAATCCTGAGAAAACAAAAGAACTTCCAATTTGTGGCTCAACACAACACTGGGAACGAGCAAAGAATTTTAACAAACATAAAGGAAGACTTTGAACCTTGAACCATGAACCTCTATACGAATGGTTCAAAAGTTCAAGCTCAAGACTGACTTAACACATTCACGCTCGCTCGCTTAACAACATAACAAATTCACGACCCACAAAAAGGCACCGGTTGAACTTTGAACCTTTAACCAATACGTAGGTTCAACCTATAGGTTCGTTGGGGCAGAAAAGGTGAAATATAAAGAAAATGGTGCATGGCTAAAGACGGATCAAACCGAATGAGGAAAACAACATTAAATACACATTATTTTGTCAAGATAGATAATGGGGTAACATTGGCTCTAACTAGGGACCAAGAATGAAATGGAGCGGGAATGGAACTTAGAATCTTTGGTTTCGTACTCAAGCATAGAAGGACAAAAGGTGCGAACATAACAAACACATAACAAGAAAAAACAAACAGCACAGCAAAAACGTATGTACAGAGCAAGATGAGATCTGGTTATAAATGGTACAATTTAAAATCTTGCCCATTATAGGACAAGGGCAGTGAAACTCCTTTAGGGTATTCAAGTTTAAATGAGTTAGGACCCAATACCTATTTCATTGTGAATGGTCCTTTCCACAGAGAATCAAATTTCTTATGAGCTCCTTTCGGTTCCCTGTGTTTGTCCCGGTGTAGGACTTGATCTCCCAACATAAACTGTCATGGTCTAGCTCTATGATCAAAAAATTTCTTTACCGTGGCCTGATGTGCAGTGATGTGATCTACCAATTCTTGCCTCTCTTCTTCTATTTTTGAAAGGTACATAATTCTCTTTTCTAGAGCACTTTGGAAGAATTCATCTTATATTACTTTCTACAACCTAGCAGATGATAATTCCAGAGGTAAGGATAGTTGAACTTCAACTCCATATACCAATTCAAATGGTGTCATGCCTATGGCCCTTTTAGGTGACGTCTTGTCTGCACATAGTGCTTCATACAACCTTTTATGCCTTTGCATTCTCAACCACCAATTTTCACATTGTAGAAATCAAATTCTTATTGCTGGATTTGGCCAGGCCATTTCCTTGTAGATAGTAATTTGAAGAATGAGATAAGTAAGTGCCATGGTCATAACAAAATAGGTTGAGTTCTTCGGAAGAGAAATTTGGGGCATTATCGATCATGATCTTCTGGGGTACACCAAACCTAGTTAGGTTATTTTCTTTCAAGAATCTACAAACAATTTATGAAGTAGTCTTCCTGACGGGGACTGCTTCTACCAACTTCGTAAAATAATCCATAGTTGTAAGGATATGGGTATGACCAGCACTTGATGGGGGATTCAATGGACCAATAAAATCTAATCCCCACTGCTTGAAGGGTTCATCTATGATTACCGACCTTAATGGTAATGATCACATATTTAAACATACCTGGCCAGTAGTAATAACTCCTAAGGATTTTGAAAGTTGTTACAGTAGATGAATAGTATCCTTCACATGCCTCATTTTGAAAAACTTGTACCTTAATGGTAATGTGGCTAATTGGGGTCTTCCTAAGAATCACTTGCATTTCTCATGGCCTGCAACCCATTTAATCACATATTTAAACATACCTGGCCAGTAGTAATAACTCCTAAGGATTTTGAAAGTTGTTACAGTAGATGAATAGTATCCTTCACATGCCTCATTTTGAAAAACTTGTACAAGCTTCTCCTGTCGTTCTTTGTCAATACACCTTAAGAATGACCCATCCAAGCCTTTTTTGTATAAGATATCATCCACAATCACATATTTGGCTACCTTCAATCTTAAATTTCTCTTTTATTTTGTAGTTAAATGCTCAGGGCATTCTCCATAAGTCAAGTAATGAGGCACATCAGTGAACCACTCATCTTGCCAGATTACAAATAAAGTTAGTAGGAGTTTGTCTTCCTCTTCCTTGTTTTCAGCTATCAAACGACATAATCCTTGCCCTTAGACTAACTTGGTCAGTCAGATATCTAGATCAAACTCTTGAACCTTTCAAACCCAGGTCACTCTATTATTCATTCCTACCTCTTGCTGAGTCAAGATACTTTTCACAATGGGATTTGGGATAAAGACAATTGAATGGGAATGTAGAACATAATACCTGAAATGCTTTACAGCTTTAACAATGACAAAGGCCTGCTTCTCTACTAATGAGTAACTCAATTCATGCTTTTTGAGTGGAATGGTCATGAATGCAATAGGGACTTCCTCATTCAGTTCATTCTTTTGTAGAAGAATATTGGACATTGTGTGTTCTGAAGCATAACAATACATGATAAAATCTCTCTTAAATTAGGATTTATTAATGTCGAAGCATGAGAAATTTCTTCTTTTACCTCTTCAAAGGTTCTTTTTGCTTCTTCCTTCCATCTGAAAATTTGTTTTTCACTCATCATCCCTAGAATATGTTTGGTAATTTCAGTGAAGTCTGGCACAAACCTTATGAGGAAACTCACTTTCCCAAAGAATGATTTGACACCACTTCTGTCTGATGGCAGACTTAACTGCTGAATAGCTTTTACCCAATCAGGATCTATTTTGATACCATCTTGTGAAACTATATGCCTTAATAGCTTTCCCTCCGTAACACAGAAAATTGACTTCTTTGGGTTGAGAGAAATACCATGGTCTCTGCATCTTTGTAGCACAGTCTCCAAATCTCTTAGGCAATTTTTCCTTCTCTTAGAGAAAAATGTCAAATCATCCAGATAGATAACTATAGTCTTACGAATGAGGTGACTGAATGAGAGATTCATCGCCCTTTGAAAAGTTGCTCCCGCATTTATAAGGCCGAAAGGCATTCAATTATAGGCGAAAGTTCCCCAAGGTGTTGAGAAGGTCATTTTGTGCTGGTCTTCTTTTGCTACACTTATTTGGTTATAACCAAATAAACCATCAAGCATCAACATCATTTCTGATCCAACAATGGTTTGGAGAATATGATCCATTGCTAGCAATGGGTAATTATCTTTTAAACCGGTCTAATTAAAGTTTTCAAAATGCACACAGATCCTTATTTCTCAATTTTTCTTGCAAACCAGAACTGTAATGCCCACCAAAATACCCTAGAGAAATATAGCTAAATACACACTAATTTTTTTTTTAAACAATACAACACATAACATCACTTAAGCAATGCAACGAGTACACAACAACATTTAAGAGTTATGAACATAGAATAAATCACTCAATATATTCAAACAATTACACAAGTGGAATACAATAAATCATTACTACTAACTCCCTAGGGTATCTCAACCCCATTACTTAGTCTACCTACACAAGCAATAAGCATTTACTTTCTTCCAGATCAATACCTCATAATCTTAATCATTATGCACACACAGGTGCAACATATAAATACCTAACACTAATGATATGCAACCTACTTAATCTTTCATTTAATATGAGATTCTATCTTTCAATGCATAGCTACTTCCCTTTTTATCTTAGGTTCATTTTATACACCAAGACCAAATTTTCCTATTACCATTAACCAACCTTCGACTATAAACATCACCATTCACATACCAAGATTAACCCTTACATTGCATTAACATAATTTCCATTTACAGTTAACTTCTACATAGCCATTTATAATTCTATGCTCCTAGCATACTTATTACTTCATCATGATTCCAAAAGCACATAATGCAATACTCACAAAGTCTCCTTAAACATTTAATCCATAGCCCATTTAATTTTCATAAAATCTCTTACACCATATCAATTAACCTACAATCATCTTATTACAAATTAAGTTACTACATGAATTCATCTCAATACAAACTAAGATACAATATCCTAATTCCATAACAACTATTAGCCTCCACCAAATGAAGATATAATCTTAAACCATAACACATGATACATTCTAATCCTTTCCTAAAAACAAGCATTCATTTTACCATCCACCCATACACTTACTAGTAATTTCCATTAGTAAGATTAGTAAGTCATTCGCTAAGAACATCAATTAAATATTTTCATAAGGAACCTTCAATTACATCCCAAGCATTAAAAGATTTCAATCCAACTATTAGATCACTATCTGGACGAAGCATGATACTAGAATATCAAATTCATTAATCGCAGCTCATAAATATGTCCTAAGATATCTTCCAATATTACTCATACTCATACATCCTATCAAGACATAACATTTCTTCTACTTAAATCATTAGTAAAAGACACCATTTCAAGACTAATACCATTATCATAACATTTACACCATTCCTTTTAACATGGCCCATCGAGAATACAAATTGCATCTTTTAATTCCAAACCATATTACTTATCCACATCTCATGCATCCATTTCATTTAATATAAATGTGTTACAATACAACTCAAGGTTCATCATTACAATCATCTACCATAACCAAAGTTATCACTACAACAAGAACAACATAGTTATTTCTCATAAACATGATTTCTTTTACAACCATTACATAAATCACATCATCATTTACATTCTTGCTGCAATTATTATCCATGAACAATCTAAAGAAGCATCCTCATCCACGCAAGAAGAATCCAAAGACAATAACATCCCAATGGTTTAAAAGCACCAACCACCCAACCATGTGGAACCAAAGGAACCACCCCCCATGCTAGGAGATGACACAAGATCCCAACACACACTCTACATCTAGGCTGACACTTAAAACCAAAGAGACTAACCAACATAAGGACACTCAAGAAAGAACCAATCACAAGATAGCACATAAAGAAAACTCCCAGAGGTGCACAAATCAATAAGGCATCAATACATCTCAAGCAAGGACACATGTAGGAGCGTAGTGTCATCACATGCTATCCTCTCCCATAATATTGCCAATACACAACTCTTCACAGTATAACCCCGATAGACATGTGGAGCCATTTCTACCCATGAGAGAATCAAGGGAGATTTGACTTACCATCTTCACGACCTTCTCATGCTTATCCTAAAACATCCTCCCTAGGAATCAGCCATGAGGCTCAAACTATTAATTATCTTGTTTAAATGAGATCTAATTACCCATTCCAATTAATTAATTATTAATGTTATCACTTGTTTACAAATCATAGAAAACTCCAAAGTGCCCTGGTGGTCTAGACTTCATGCATCCTTACAAGGAACCTCATGCAAGCCTATCTCTCGTGACCCTCGATCATCACAAGGAATCCCACTCCTCCTAACATGACCTAACAATTTATCATAAGAGAATCTAAATCAAATTCCAAGAAAGATCCATAACTTCATCATGCAGCCCAACAACACATAAAAACATGCAAGGAAAAACCATAGCTAAGAGCGCAAAGGGCTGAAATCCATTACAATGCAAAATGAGCCTCAAAGTGGAAATCATATCAAATATGTTGTCTTCACAGTGATATCATCTTGCTATCTCCACAAAAATACTATCTTGTTGTCTCCACAACAATACCATTTTTCCATTGCAACATCTCAATATAAGAAAAGACTCAAATCTTCAGCAATAAATAAACCAAGACTGTTCCAGCATATAATACATTAAATCACATCTAACTGATAAATAACAGTAGCTGGAAAATGTCTACAAAAATCCCAAAAAGCCTCTGGAGTGAAAGGAAACTCAAAAAATCCAAATCTGACTGGGAGAACAGTGAAAACACCAAAGACAGGCAAAACAATGCTTTTGCACTACCGGTTAGCACCTGTGTTAAATAGTTTAGCACCTGTGCAGATAAGGACAATGCTTTTGCACAAAGGAAAACACATATACACCAAGGGACAACGCAAATGCGTGAAAGGACAACACAAATGCAATAAAAGACAATGCATATGCAGAGTTAGCGCTTTTGCATAAAAGGGACGAAAAATCTCAGAACTTTCGGCAGAGCTTAAAAATTAAAATTGAAAACATTAAGCTTCGAAAAGTATATACACAGAGTCACCTAGAACAATATATTTAAAGGGCATAAATGAAATAAATAATAAATACTTAAAAAACAAGATTCAATCGAAACTCCATTCACGACACAGACTCAGAAAGACACCAGATAAAATCTAGAATATAAGTATTTTCCACAAACTATAGAATAAAGTCTTGCAACAGATTTATGAATTCACATATTTCCTTCCATACTATACAACTATAGATTTATTTTCCAAAGCTCACACATTAAATTTGTAGACAAGGAGCATACAGGAAAATTGTAAAACGAAATACAAAAAGAGGAATACATCTCCAACCTGCAACCCATGTGATGGAAGAAGCTGAAGAAGAGCTCCCCAAATCTAGAAGCCAAAACCAACAAGCTCCAACAACAATCCAAGCCAAAAACCAAAAGAAAATCTTGCAGAGAAATTTTTGCAAGAAGAAGCCAACCCCAAAAACTTCACGGGAAAGAAAATAAAAAGACAAACATTAACCAAAAACCCTAGCCTCAATCTCGGCCAATCAAAATATTCCAATCTATAATATATTTTACCAACCCCACCATATAATATAATTTTACCTCCCTTTTCAATTTCAACCAATAAGAGAAGAGGGTAGGTAAGATAAATATAAATCATGCTTTTACAATTAGGTGGGAATGTTTTTATTATTTTATTTTAAAGTGTATTTATACAACCCACTAAATATAAAGTCAAACAAACAAATAAAACATGAGCCACAATTAAATAAATCAAATGGGGAAATTAAATTAAATAAACCAAAGGCTCATAAATGAATTAAAGAACCAGATAAACATTAAATACCAAATAAATATTAAACCATAGACGATTAGATACATAAATAAATAAATAAATAAATAAATACCAATAAAAGGTCAAATCACAAATAAATATAAAACCACAACATTTTGAATGTTGTTCCCATATATCTCATGTATGTTTTGAAGTCTCCAAAAGCAGCCATTGTTAGTTTACAGGATACTCTTAGATATTTTCTTTGGAACAATAATAAAGATGGCAAGAAGAAACTCCCTTTAGTTGAATGGGATAAGGTATGTTTGCCTAAGGAACTTGGGGGAACAGGAATTCAGAGTCTAGAGAATCAGAATTTAGCCTTAGGTGCTAAGTTGGTTTGGAAATTATATGACAAGCCTAGCTCCTTATGGGCATAGATTATGTTTGCCAAATATTTAAATAATGGACCGAGAGAGTACATTTTTAAAGTCTCAAATTTGCCTTCGGGTTCTGCTATTTGGAATTTCCTTTGTAAATGTAGATCAGTTATTTTGCCTCATCTCTCATGGATTGTTCATAATGGTAGAAAGGTTAGATTCTGGGATGAAGTATGGAATGGACACACACCTTTGGTGAATATTAGGGATTGGTCTCCTCTTATCACTATTCTTTCCTCCCTTTGGGGTGTTTTTGTAGCAGATTATTTTGAAATTGTGACTAGTGGACCCCTTAAGCTAGCTAGATGGAAGTCGATTGATTTATTAGATGTTGATCAAAGCATGAAATTAGATTTTGAAAAGATTTTGGGGGATAGAATTGTATTTCTTTCTGATTCTGAGGATGAACTTATTTGGACAAAGAATATTTCTAGTAAGTACACTGTTAAAGATGGTTACAACTCTCTTATGGTTGCTAAAGATTTATCTTATTGGCCTTATAAGTTGTTTTGGCATTCGACTTGTCTTCCCAAAGCTGGAGCCTTTACTTGGTTGGCAGTTCAGGATAGAGTCCTTACAGGTATGAGACTAGACAGGCTTGGTATTACTGTTGTTTTCCCTTGTGTCCTTTGTAACAAAAATTTGGAATCTTCTTCACACCTGTTCCTACATTGTGATTATGCTTATGAATGTTGGCAGTGGTTGTTTGAGAAGTTAAATATATCCTTTGTTATTGGTAAGGATCTCATTTCCCATTTTAGATCTTGGCCCTTTATGTTTGCCTCATCTTTTTATGCATGCCTTTGGATCATATCTCCATCTATTCTAATTTGGAATGTTTGGCTAGAGAGAAACAACAGGATATTTAAAAAAACAAGGTCTCCTGTGTCTAAGGTTCTATTATAAATTGAGTCTTCAATCTCTGAGGTTGCTTTGTCATTTATTTATAAGAATTTGGAAAATCTTACATCTTTTTCGCACTGGGATAGTAGAGTTACTAGAGTTTGGAAGTTGATGTCAGTTTTACCCTCTCATGGTTCAATTTTAAAAAAGAATGATGCAATAGGTAAGAGATGCTCTGCTAGATGGAAACCTCCTCCACAGGGGCACTTTAAACTGAATTTTGATGGGGCCTCTCATGGTAACCCTAGGTTGACTGGGGTAGGCATGGTAATTTATGATCACAATGCAAATTTTATTTGAGCTAAGTGTCATGCTATTGGTTTTAAAACTAACAATTATGCGGAATCTCATGCTTTGTCTTTTGGATTGGATATGGCAATCTCTTTGGGAATTAAGGACTTAATAATTGAAGGTAATTCTATGGTGATTATTCAATGGGTTATGAAAAAGAAATCAAATTGTTGGAATTTATAGTATATACTTGATCCCATTTTACAAAAATTAGAATTGTTTGAATCTTTCTTGGTATCCCATTGTTATAGAGAAGTTAATAAGATTGCAGATTATTTGGCAAATTTAGCCATTGATAGCAATGCTAATTAGGGAGAGGTGGGTTTTGAGGAAATTCCTTCTAGGGTATGGGAAGGTTTGTAGCAATAGTCATATGATTTTCTTGACTAACATTGATGTAAAATTTTATGATGATAATTATTCACGCTTTCCCCTTTCATTTCAAGTATTCATGTTCGTTGCCTGGAGAAGAGTTCAAGGTCATGGTATTTGATATAATAGTGTTTTTCCAAAGGTTTTTTGATACTTTCTTTTTTGGCAGGAAGGTTTTTGGCTCATGGGATTTGGCACAGGGCTTTGGAAAATTTTGTCTTCTTCCATTGATAGCAGCTATGGAGTCTACATTTGAAAATTATCCGATGGGTTTTTTTGGAAAATTATCATATGGGCTCTATGCAAAACTAATATTATATGTGTTGTGACTGCATTTTGTATGTTGTTTTGGGCGGGGTGTATAAATTGATCCGTTAGATACTATAGGTTTATTTTATGAGCTGTGACCAGAGGTTTTCTTCCCAAGGTTCTTTCCTTTGGTATGCTCTTTGAATCCTGTGTAAACAATAAAAAATATTAATAAAAAAGTTTAGTGGAATAATCCACTTTTATTGAAAAAAAATAAATTAAATATCCAATAAATAAAATTAAACATTAGGTAAACAAATAATCAAATCGCTATTAATCAAATATGATTAAAATAAATATTATTAACTATTTAATCTCGCATCAATAATCAATCAGCCTCAACATAATAGGATTAACCAACCAATACTAACATACTCACAACACAGAAGAGATCAAGCTTACTAACTGACATGGTGACTTGCGCCAAGATGTCGATGACTCACAGTGAACAACTTAGACTTAGAGTATGTGAGGGGAACCTGTGTCAACTCCAAACCACATACCATTGGGACTTAAGGACACACTCAGACCTGTAGAGCCAGGTAGAGTCAGTGTCTGGTACCTACAAATCCTGCATCCACAAAGCAAGGATACCACATATACATATATATACTATAATAGACAAGGGTTAGAAAATCGCAATGACACATCCCGCTCGCAATGAGTGATGTGGAATTGTCTCTATCCCAGAGACAATCATACAGCAATAAAACACACCATAAGATCAACTCATCATAGATAATCATTAAATATGGTCAGTACATCAAAACATCATCAAGTGCATGATTAGTATAATTCATGATTATAGTAAGGCATGTAAAACCCATCAGCACTTATGCTCATGAAATCACATAATAAGTATATAGTGTCTAATAAATCACATGATCAATAATGATAGTATCAACATCATATAAATCATCTAAAATAGCCTATCCCAATAATGTCTATCACACATGAATTAAAAGTCAACTCTAGTCAAAACAAGTCAAGTCAAGGGTGGACACTACAAGAACAATATTGGCCACCCATGTAGAATGATGAATAGGATAGATGATCCTTGCCTAAAGTATCTTGTCTATTTCTTTGCAATAGCATCTGCGACCTTGGGATTATAATTTCTTAATTTTTGTGTAAAAGGAGCCACTCTGGGCTTGAGAGGAATATGATGTGGAAACTGACCATTTCTAAAGTCTTTCAAATCCTCATAAGACCAGACAAAAACATCTAAAAATTTTTGTAGCAGTTTAACAAACAAATTTTTTTCTTTAGGGTTGCAACACTTGCCTAAATTGACCATCTTTGGATTATTTTTATCACCTAAATTAATCTTTTCATATTCTCCCAATATGTTAGCAGTTTGAGAAACATCTTCTTTGACATACCTATCGTTGCAATCAAAGAGACGTTCTAAGGATACCAGGCCTTTTGGAATTCAATTTCCCTTCAACTGAAAACTTCTTTTTTAGAACCTCCCCCTATATTTGGACAAAACTCATTACATTCATTCTCAAAGCCTTCAAAGAAAGAAGAGGCAAACATTTCAAATTTTACAAGAATTGATTGATATATTTATGATTTCCAAACACTTGCCATAAATTTGAATTGTTAGGTACATTAGGATGATATATAACTTCAATCTTGTAAACATCTGCACCAAAGTCAAGATGTGGGAGCAATAAGGATGCTTACACTGCCAAAGAATCTGCACGGGAATTTTGATCTCTAGGAA
The DNA here is from genome assembly GCF_030272615.1 of Cryptomeria japonica. NCBI lineage: Eukaryota > Viridiplantae > Streptophyta > Pinopsida > Cupressales > Cupressaceae > Cryptomeria > Cryptomeria japonica. Next base: position 472,604,440 of record NC_081411.1, on the reverse strand, counting down.
TAGCTTCAATTGAGAAAGCATCAAATTTTTCAATCTCATCCCAGACATGGTTTCTGTAATGTTTAAGCCTTTCATTCTTTACCGAGAAGAGACCTCGTACCTATTTAACAATCAATTCCGCATTGCCTTTGGCACTCAACAATTTGATTCACCTTTTTCTAGCTTTCTCTATTCCTAACAACAATGCCTCATATTCTGTGGTGTTATTAGTGTTCTTAAATTCTAATTTGAATGAAAAAGAATTTTTTTCACCTTGTGGGGAAACGAGTACCACTCCAACACAAGATCCAGTCGATGCACAACTACCATCAAACTCCATTTCCCACAAGCCTATAGTAGGATCTACTACATCTTCTGGTTTACCTTGCTTATCATCAGAGAAGAGCAAATAATTGCCAAAATCACATTCTTGATACAATATTTGAGATTTTGGGTCATCAGAGGGAAAAATGGTATATTTGGACTTTGGTTTAGGCTGAAGAGCAAATGTTTGCTTACCAATGGGAATTATTGCCTTAGACCAATCCATTTTAATTTCTCCTCCCAAATCCTTACAAAAAGTCCTACTTAACAACTTTCCATAACTTGCAGGAATAACAACAACCAAAATAGTCAACTTCACTCTTTTGTTAGGATGTACTGCCAAAGTGACCTGCGCATCTTTGATTTTACCTAGTAAAGGAATTTTCTTTGAGTCCATTGAATAGAATTTACCAAATGTTTTTGTGAGTGAAAGGCCTAATTCTGTAGCAACTGTAGAAGGCATAATATTATCAGAGGCTCCAGAATCAATAGTGCAATTTTTAAGTTTAAATCCATTGATAAATAAAGAGACATAAACTAGCTTGGACCTTTGGTCAGGTACTAATGGTGATTCAATTGGTTCATTAGCTAATGTCTTTAGAATAGTACTAGACAACTTTGTGGATTTGGTATCCTTTTCATCCTATGAAGACTCAAGATTAATCAATGGTATGTTGGTGTATTGCAACTGAGAAGTTTCCCCCTGTACATATTTAATTAGCTTTTCTAACTCTTTAGGATTCAACCTAAGATATTTAGTGGGAGAAATCTGAATTTTTGATGCCTTACAAAATTCAACAATATCAAAAGAAGTATCGGGATCAGCACGCTTCAACATCTAAACTTCTTGAACTCTTGAACCATTCTCTGAGTTCTGGTTCAAAGGTTCTTTACCTTTAGCTATAGTTTTGGGAAAGGTTGTGGTACTTATATTTTTGGATTGATGCTGGCCTCTAGTGAGGATAGCACAAGAAGGGTCTCCAAGGGTCACCAATATATCACCTCCTTTGTCTAAATCTAATTCATACTCCAGGAAGTGTATTCCAGAGTCGCCACATTGCCCATGGAATTCTTCTTCTAGACCAAGTTCACTTATGGCCTCTCTTGTATTTATCATTTGTGTATATCATACCATCTCTAGGGAAAAATTACCATCATGATCATTAGTGAGATGAAAAAACACACATATTTCCCTTAAGTGGTGGAGATTCAATTGCTAGTCTTTGTTGTGCCAGAGGCAATTGTAAGGCTTTATTCTCAGTTCCCATAGACTGATTTGTAATCCTCCTTGGTATGTCTTGGTAAGGTTGTGGGTAATACGTACTAGCCTTAGGTAACTGTCTTTTGAGTGTTATGACATCATTCACCAGTCTCTGAATTATAGGGTCTGAAGGGGTATAGGGTTGCGCATTAGCCACTTGCACTTCCCTCTTCTATTTTCTCGCAATAATCAAGTCATCTTCTAACTCAACAATGAGTGTTTTAACATCATTCAGAGTTGCAACTCTCTATCTATGAATCAAGAAACTTATCTCTGAGGGCATAGAGTTTATAAAAAATATTTCAAGTTATCATCTGAAGGTTTCCTGATTTGCAAGAATTTTATGGACAATTTTATCAAACTTAGCCATGAAATCTCTCATAGATTCAGGGATCTCTTTTTTTAATTGAGCTAACTGGGCTAGAAGGGAATGCTCATCCTTTGCTACCTTGAACCTATCCTAAAACCTATTTTTCAAATCTTGCGAGTTTGTTATTACATTGTTTGGCAAATGATAAAACCAATCTGCAAATCCTTCGGTTAATGTTTGTACAAACAACCTTACTGCAACATCTTCATGCAACATTAAATGCATTTAAATGTTCATCAACTGTAACCTTCCCATCACCACTAAATTTAGGTAAATGATCCCTTTCTCCCTTGGGTAAAGCATTCAAATTTATACCAAGATTTAACAGACCTACTGCGGACCCCCAAGGATTGTTGGCTGCCATTGGAAGAATGATATTAAGGGGCATTGGGTTAATTACACTGGGTAAGGTAACACCATGCAAGGTTAGGGATTGAAAACTGAAGATATAGGGAATGAAGGGGATGGAGAAGGAGTTCTACTTATTTCTCTCCTCTTGGGTGATAAGGATGGCTAAAAATTTGGTTTTGCAATTCCAGAAAGATAGAGTCAAGTAATTCCTTCATGCCTCTGAGACCTAGTGTATCTTCTTGGCTCTAGCCTATTCACAATGGATAATCTTGGTAGAACTAGATAGACTCTTGAAAGTTCACAAGACAATTCTATATATCCTATAACCAGGTGACCAATCTTATTATTCGACTCCCCAATAGAGTCGCCAAAAATTTGTTGGTTAATAGATTTTCCTTTCCTTTAATATTTTTAATGATGACTCATGCATACCCTTGATGAAAATAAAAAGAAGCCAATAGTTAGGTGAACTGAGTATCGGTTTACCCTGTGCATAAGAGTGCAGCTCCTTGTATGATATCCAATGAGTTTTTATGCAAATAACTCACAGAGAAACACACTTTTTACCAGAAAGCGAGAATGGATTTCACATTCATTTGTCAACACAATAAGAATTCTACAAGATAATTATCCATAAATGTAAAGCTCATGGAATCAAACTTTGAACATTTCAATTCAATGTAAAACTTACTTCACCAAGTATACTTAATGTAGCATAAATGTTGATCGATACTCGCTCATGCCTCAAAGGACAAGGGGGATTAGAATCATTTAAACGATAATGTACCACTAATTTTATTAATCAATGAATTCATAGACTTATAATAAGCTGATAATGAAGTAAAATATTTTGCACACAAGCATACATCCCAACAGAGATTTGCACTATCATTCAAATGCATAGATTTTGATATATAAAATGTCTACACTAAAATTCAAAAGAAAATTAAGTCTGCCAATTCAAATCCAATTTTTTTTAGACCCTCAATACAGCTTGCTTAATTACATATATAGCCTCCAGGCTAATAATTTTTTGAAAATAACCCAGAATTCTTAAACTCTATCCTAGAGTTAAAAGAAGTTGTTTTCTTCAAACTGGATAAAACTTAAATGACCAAAGTCCATGGACAGAATGATAGCTCATCCATAAACTAATTAAGACTCCAACACAGTAGAGGAAGTTGTTGATTTGTCTTGTTTTGTCATAGTACTACATACATCTTGCCACTCCAAATGAGCCGTTGAGAAATTGAGGATAACCTGATAGTGTGGGAGTCCAATGTACAGAATGTGTTGCTTCCAGACTTCTTTGTCCATGTTTACCTGTATGACCTTAATTTTATGTGCTTCCAAGTGATCAAAGCAAATTGATAACATTGATTCTATCCTTGCCAATGTGGAGAAGTCATCCGTAGCTAGAGACTTTGTTTCCTTAACGAGCTGCACCCTCTATTTAAAGGTTTTCACCAATCTGCTTCTAGTTCAATAGTCTATCCATCTTCTTTTAGGAGCTCTATATCAATACATTTTAAACCTTTCTACATCATATCAATAAGCTCTTTTAATCCTTTTAATAACTTGATGGATTCTTCGTGACCCTGTTTAATGATTGAGTTTCTCCATTCAACATTTTTCCTTGATACTTATAGTACATTGTCATCTAAATTATCCATAGGCTTCTCAGCAAGAAATTTCATGACCCCAAATTTTTGTACATCATTCATCTATGCTATGACTACTACCCATTTCTTTCTTTCTTTGTCCCATGCTATATCTTCCAACTCCATCTCTTTACTCACAATTATAGCATTATCATACACCTTGATCAGGCTAGCAATGTAGTATGTGCCTTGTTGCATTATGGAGGCAAGCCACTCATCAAAAACCTCAGCTATCATGTGGCTTCTTTGGACCTGATCCAATAGGTTTTAATTTAATAGTGATTTAGGGTCAAAAGACAATGTCATCTGTGACAGAGGCTGAGGACTCAGGTGATGTATGGCATTGATATATTCTGCCATCTGGGTAACAACTTGTTTCAATTCTCGCTTGTCCTTATCATCTTTCCAGGTTATGGATATCATTCTTTTAGTTGAGGATTCTAAATGTTTGGCATCCATAGCTCTTGAAACAACTCCCTAATTATTATTTTTTTTAACAATAAAATCCTTCTCAGTGGTTGTTTCTGAGTCTTTATCTGAGATAGGATTAGCTACTTTCACTACACAGTGGCCTGTTTTGCCATCAACGTCCATCATTGCCTCTATTTTAAGCTTTTTGGGTTTGGATATAATCCCAAGGAACTTAGTAAACATATCTTCCATGGAAATGGTAATAGGAACTACACTGTGTTTCTTTCTAATTGAAGCTCCAAGCCATCGAGAAGTACTGGAAGTTTCTTTGGGCGGAGGTGTCCGATCATCAGGTGGATTGACAACAGTCATGGTACTCATTGGATTTAGATTTTCTTTAGGTTCTCTCTACATCTGCATCCTGCACTGAAGAATTATTTAACACTTGTTGATCCATGATCACCTAGGTTTCCTCACTTGAATCTAAGTCCACAACAATCTGGTTCGCCACTGGTTCCCTGTTTTTCTTTTTGCTCATTGAACGAGTGACTCGAACTGCTGAAGAACTCAATGGGGTTTTCTTTGACCTTTTGGTTTAAACCTCTGCAATTTTTAGCCTTGTGGCACCTGCAACATCAACAATTACATTAGAGGAGGAAGTGGGAATTTGTGTTGTAGCATGAAGTGGACCAACTGTTAATTTTTTAGGAGTAATAATCAACTCCTTTGTAAATTTGTGGTCCCTTAACCACTTCTCCATTCTCCTTATGACATTGAAGGACTTAGCTTGGATATTTTCTTCTTCTCTCCTATCCTAGTCAATTTCAGGGATAGGTTGCCCTTGAACCCTTTCATTGAATTTAGGATCCAATACATCTTCCCCCTCTTCTTCTTGTATTCCTGCCACATTAATGGACAACCTCATTGTAACAATCTACCACAGAGTGAACCTTGACCATAATCTCCTTCTCACTACAAATTCATCACAACAATTTTCCCAATAGTCTTCTAATTGAGGTTCATGGAAGAAATTATCATCAACATTTATATGTTCTACAACATAGCCTCTGCTATCAAACTTATGTTTAGAAATGTAGGGCTGTAAATTCATTTACTTGAACTCTAATTATAGGTTCAAGGCATCAAAAATAGACTTACAACTATAATATCCAAGTTCTGGAAAGGAAACTCTGGATTTACTCTTCATCCCTAACCTTTTGTCAATGTGGGCTAAGTGTCTGCAAACTTCAATAAGCACATAACTATCAAAGGCATACTTGGGAAATTTGAATGGTTCACCTTCAAAGCCCCCCACTCTAATGTAAGTAAATCTAGGAAATTGGATAAAATAGCTTCCATATATACTAAGAAGCTCCATGGCCTCGATTGACATTCTTTTATTTCTGTCTCCCTGCAGCTCAAAGACAAGTCTTCCAGCAAAAACATCATTCCATCTTGTAACATTTTCTGCATATCCTTGTTGTTGTAGGTGTGGGTAATAATCATAAACCTTCATGTCATCCAACCAAGGCTCATGATGCAACCCTTGCCACTCTCTAGTACAATCCAATATATAAAATAGATATGAGGACATGTAAAAACTGGACATTCTAACAAAATTACTCAAACCCTCATGAAGCCTTTTAGCAATAACCTGCACCTAGTCAAGATATTTCTCACTAGCTAACAATACCTAGATATAAAACTACATCCAGTCTTCCCAATAGAAATCATGTGAATTCCCTTTGAGCCTGTTCAACAATATCACAATATCCCGCACCTCCATTATGAAATATTCTCTTGTAAGAGTTTTGGGTAACCAGGACCCCCCTTTCTGAACCTTTAGAAGCCAATTCCTTGCAATGACGCTTTTATATGTTCTTTTATTCTCAAAGAAAAATGCGTATGAGATACCAATAGACCAATCTTCATACGGATCTTTATGAGGAATTCTAATTGTAGCCATCACCATTTCTCTATTAATTTCTACTAACAATTCACCACTGCTGGTCCTAATGCACCTGTTGTCGGCATCATACCTAATCATACATGCTATCACCAATTCTAGACAAGGAGTGGCAATTGGGAATGCATCAACTTCAATCAAGCCACTTCTAACTATTATTTCCATCATTGAGTTAGCCTCATGGTTTCTAGCTCGTTCTAAAAACTCTCCTAAGTTAGCTTGGGCCAAAGAAGTGTCACCCAGTTCTGGAAGTGCACTAACTAAGCATTATGTGCGACCAAGTTTTGGAAGAGTCGACCTCATAATGGCCGCTTTTACATTCATCAAACAATTCCTAGAAAGAAAAAAATTCTATTCCAAAACAAAAAAATTTCCTACACTGACTTTCTGAGCTAGCAACACAACGAAGGCGAAATTATCAAAACTCACATGTTACCACCATCAAATCTATGAAACCCAAGTATGAAGTTGAAATTACCTTTGGCATCCTTTGCTTCTCCAACAACAATAGATACCACTTTCACAATTTGAGAATTCACATATGAAGAGGTGGAAAATTTGAGAAATACCTATGCACATCTCATGATAATTTATCTGAACGTGTGAGATAACCCATGATTTGATGGGATCCTAACAACTTTCTTTATTACATATCGACTCTGCACAAACGGCTTGAGTTTTTATGATTACTTTCCATAATTATAATTTTAAAATATAATATGCTCAAAATATTCCTTTTGTCGCACCACCTTTTATGTTATTAATGTCCTCAAAGCCAACTTGAAATGAACTTTTGAGCTTTGAACCATTTAACAAGAAGTTCAATGGTTCAAGTTCAATCATGAGAAAATAAAAGAACTTCCAACTTGTGGTTGAACACAACACTGGGAAGGAGCGAAGACTTTTAACAAACATAAAGGAAGACTTTTAACCTTGAACATTGAACCGCTATAGGGATGGTTCAAAAGTTCAAGTTCAAGACCGACTTAACACATTCACGCTCGCTCGCTTAACAACATAACAAAGTCGTGACCCACACAAAGGCACCAATTGAACTTTGAACCTTGAACCAATATGCAAGCTCAACCTATGGGTTCATTGGGGCAGAAAAGGTGAAATATAAAGAAAAAGATGCATGGCTAAAGACAGATCAAACCGAATAAGGAAAGAAACATTAAATACACATTATTTTGTTCAAGACAAATAATGGGGTAACAACATCTCTGCCAGTCCATTAGTTGAAGATTTTTCATTATTTCTCTAGTCATCACAGTTATTGTTGCTCCAAGATCAATCAAAGTGCTCTTGATGACTGTCATTATTATGCATGTCTACCACAAGGCTACCAAGGTCTGAATATGTTGAGAAAATTAGGTCTCCCAACATGATATCATTTAATTATCCTATAAAATAAACAATCTAAGGGTCGATTTATATTCTTACTAAATTTTTTAGGTGCACTTAGTGTATATTGGCATATTTTTAATAGCTTGGATCAAGGTAATTTGACCAAGAAATTCTTCAAGTGACTCAAAAAGTCAATTTCAAGCTTAGGATGAAATTTTTTAGCGGTAATCCTTTCTACGAATGACTATTCCTTGTGATTTTTACATGTAGTTAATTTTGTTAAAGTTGCAAATTAAAATGATTAGTAATTTCAATGGTCAATTCCTCATCAGGAAGTTTTGTGATATGTCAAGATGATGGGCTAGCAAGAATTTTTCCTAGACATAGGTGGGCATCACTAAATTCAATTACATAGGTTGAGTATTGGATGGGTTGGTTAGTATAGGCAAGTTAGACATGATCATTGTTAGGATTTAGTGTAGGTTGAGTAGGTAGCTGAGATGCTCTTATTTGTGATAAGGAATGTGTAATTGGGTTTTTTATAATGGTTGGTCATTGCTACAAGGATTTTTTTAGTCATGTGTAACTTATATTTGAATACTACCACTATTGGCTTTCACATCATTATTGTGACCATGGGTTCTAGGGGGATTGCCACTAATTTTTTATAATTTAGAAATTTATATGGCTATTGTTGCCACATCCCTTGCTGTGGAATCCAATTAGATGATGGATAATTTAAGAATAGTTTACTTAACATTCTATTATAAGGTGGACTATTCTAATTAGGAGAATTTGAATCAACCTCAGAAAAAGAAACATTATAAGACAAAGGGTCTTGAGACATACATCATCTTTGTTGTTAGGGTTTGTGTTGAAAAATGTAGAATACTTGTCCTTCCTCATCTTATAGGGTGTGAATATCAATTCTTCCTGGTCTCTCCTTAGTAATACTGGCAATCTTTTTACACTTGCAATTGACCTTATTCTAGTGACAACTAGACAATATTCAATGAGAGCAAACTATAATTCTTCTTTTTTTTTTGATGGGACATGTGTTCAAATGAGTCACAAGGTGAATGATGATATCTTCTTTCATATTTGATATAATGTTGTTTAATTCCAACCTAGAAACACAAGTAGCTATAGTTATCAACAAAGTTGTACCCATGATTAAGCTCCCAACTTAACCACTTGTTTATGCATGGGAACAGTCTTAGGTCTATGGGTTGCCTAAAAGTTGGAGTGGACCTCTAGAGTAGGTTGATTCCTTTATCTAATTACCTAAAAATGAAATAAAATACTAACTTATTGATAGAAAAGAGTAAGAAAGAAAAAAATAAAAATTACTTTAAATTACTTGGAAAATGAAAACTACAACTATCTAGGTGATACACCAGACTGTTTTTGAAACATATCATAATTTTGATACACTAACTTTAACAATCATGTATTTTTACACAACTAAAGAATCACATATATTAATGCAAAAGTGTTTTGCGAGAAGGATTGGTGGTCTACATGATTTTTTGAGGGAAAACAAAGGAATTTTCACAACTAAAAGTCTAGTTTTCACCCTACACATTTAGCAACCAGCATTAATATTAGTGTTTCTACTATTCTAAGGCACTACAATTGAAACATTACTCGAGGTTTTGATGAAAAATAAATAAAGATGCAACAAGTACAATAACACACACAAAGAGAAGGCTTATTGAAGGCAACACAACTGATTTTTTTTAAAATAAAGTGATCTTATGGTGATATATCTCTAAAAATGTCTGATATTGCTTGTAAAAATAAAATATAAATTTGTTGTTAAGACATGAAATGATTGGTTTTGAGTTACAAATCTATCTCTTTTGCTTGAAACAACTTGAAAAACTATAGTCTTTTCAAAATGAAAAGAAATAACTAACTCTAAAACCGAGTCCTAAGATATATTTTGTAGCCAACATTCAACTCCTAAAAGTTTGCATCTGTGAGGCCCTACCCCAATTCAGTTTGACATTTTCAGTTATTTGCATATTGAGACTATTATGGATGCTTTATTTTATGCATTATGGACTTAGAACTTATATGATTCCATGATTTGGATCACACTGACATATGTTGATGCTTTATTTCATGCATGATGATTATGAAACTTTAGATATGTTACTAGAATAGAGTTACATTATGATGGTGAATGTCATTATTGGAAATTTGCAGGACTTCATTTTGATGATAGAAAAATGATGCTTATTTATGAATGGTTCAATTTTGGGAAATTATGTTAATTGTTTATGTGAAATTGAAATTGAACAAATGAGATATTGAATTATGGTTGTCAAATGTATGAGTGTTTGATGTGCAATGGAATCCATGTATTTGATTATGTATAAATGTGATTATTTGGAATTACTAATGTGTTAATTGAGATGCGCAGGAAAATTATCCATGTGACCATGGAATTTATATGGAGAACCAAGCCTAGACCGATGTGCGTTTGTTAAGCCAGGAGTTGTCTATTTGGAGAGACAACACCCCATTGTAATGTATTTTATTTGTGAAGTGTATAATGCTTGAGTGTTAAAAATTAATTTGTATGTATATGTGTAATCCTACAAGAGACAAATTCCATGTGTGATTTTTATATTGTGTTTGTATTGTGTCACTTGACACATGTGCTGATTAAGTGTCATTGATCTTGACTTGTCTCTTGGAGGGAGTTTTGTTTCTACCAAAGCCATTCAAAAACATGAGTGTGGTCCCAAATTTGCCTTGGGTAGGGAGTCTTGGGAGTGGTCAACTCAAGTTTGACCCGTAGGTAAACTTCAGTTGGGTTTCCAAAGGGTTTAATGGACTCCTAAGGTTAGTTTTAGGGCTTTTCCAAAGGTCCAAAGGGTGTACCTATGGGTTAGGGGTATTTTGCAACATGTGGCTTCTCCCATGTGACTATTTAGTCACTTCAAAAAGTGGTGTTTCCAAGATGAACGAAAATTCAACTTAGAAAGTTCTTCCTAGGATAGAGAACCTTCCTTTTAGATGTCAAACTCTCTTCCCCATCTTCTTCCACCTTTTCCCTTTCCAATTTTGGTAATGTGTAAGAGTTTGGGAAGGGCAACCAATGGGAACTCACACCTCACCCAAGGGGTTGGGAAGTGTGTGAGAGGCCTTCTTAGGCAAGAATTTGGAGGCTTAGTGGGTAATCACCCACTCTCCATTCTTGGAGATTATGCTTGTTTTGAAAAAGTTAGTAGGAGATTTAGCACTTTTGGTGGAATTTTGGAGAAAGTTAGTGTGGAATTGGGTAGCTCATCCCCAACTAATTTTAGCAAACCTATTGGCAGAATAAGGTTGGTTACTTCTTACCTCCTCTTGTTATGTTGTAAGTGTTAGTTTATGTTGTTTTGTAAAAGAAAAGAGTTGCTTGTAAAGAATGTGTCTTTTGAAGTTTTTGTTGAAGTTAAAAATGTGTAGTTTTCTTTTCTATGTGTTTTGTTTTGTGTTCTTGTTGTTTTGGGAGTGTCCAAGATCTCCTACTCTTGGGAGGGTAGGAAGATCTTGGGGTGGAAGGAGTATGACAGCCATGGGTGAGAGGCTCTCCTTATGGAGAGTGATCTCAAGGTTGTCCCTTGTGACCCTTATTGCATAGCCTTGTGTATGCATTTGGGGGTCATAAGGGGAGTAAATATGGCCTTGAGCCTTTTTGGGGGGGCATAAGGATTGTGGAAGTATTTGTTGCATTTGTGTTGCCATGAGGTGGCTTGTATTGTTTTTGGCTTGCAAATCTCCCCATTTGGTACTTGGTCCACTTCCACCCATGGAAGAGTCACCATGAATGTGGTGAATGTGTAGCTTGGGAAGGGAAATTTGAATGTAAGTGTCTTCCTATGTTGTTGTGGGGTTTGCTTGTTTGTAACCCGTCTAGTGCTTGGTTCTCCAAGCTCGGGGGTGGCTTCTAGTAAGCCTAGGCCGGGAGGTGAGCTTCCCATGGTCAAAAATGTGTTTTATTGCAGGTTGCATGGGAATGGAAAAGATGGATTAAAGAGCTAGGTGGTTGTTTTATGTGCAGAAAAAAAAAGTTAATATGTCAATGTATTCTCTTTTGGAGTTGTAAAGGAAAAAAAAAAAAAAAAGAGAGCTAGTTTGTGTATATTTACAAGGAAAGAAGAATTTTATGTATGCAATATTAGCTTGCAAAAGAAAGAGAAAGTCATGGTTGTGTTTATTTTCCAAAAAGAAAGCAATGTATTTCTATTATCATGGAAAGGAAAATGTAGTTGTTTTAATTTCAAAAAAAGAATCCCTTTGTAACCATGCTCATTTGTATTTACATCTGATAATGAAACTCATAGTTCTTTTCCCTACTTTGGTAGTATTGCAAAAGGGAGAAAGAAAGGTGTTAGTTGCATTTAAATCTTCATGTTTTTCATTAAAAAAAAAGAATAATATATATAGATGCACTTTTGAGTAATCTGAATTTAATATTAGTTGTAAATCCATATTTCTTTAGGTTGAACATGCTGCTGTAGATTTATTTAAAACAGTCATTTATTTCCCATTTGTTGCAGAAAATGGAATTCTTACTATTTTGTAATCTATTTCTTTTAAAAGGGTTAACATTTAGTCTTAGTTATTGGCTTACAAAGAAGATATATTTCCCCTTATTATTAACTCTGCAAATCACATTAGTAAAACCCTTGAATGCATTTTAGGGATACACAAAATAATAACAAACTTAAAAGGAAAGCCTAAATGGATCTTAGTTTTAAAGAATAGCAAAAAAAAAAAATATATATATATATATATATATATATACTCATTTAAACATTTTATTTCATTATCTATTGTTCTGGTATGCTGTTTTAAAACAAAAAAAAAAGCATATTGACAGGTCTGATATTACTACAGAAAAATGAGAGAAAATCATCTATTTTGTCAAATAAGCCATTTTATATATAAATGTATATATATATATATATATACATATATATTTATATATGTATATATATATACATATATAAATATGTACATTATTACATGGCCTGTATGTGTGCAAAATCTGTCAATCTCTCAGTTAGAAAATAAAACTAAATGCATTTTACTTTATTTTATTTTTTATTCTTTCTCACATATATAAATATATATATATATATAAATATATATATAAATATATATATATATAAAAATATATATATATATATATATAAAATCCTTGAAAAAAGAAAAAAAAAATATAATGCATAAACTTCCCAGCGAAAAACGCAGTTTGAAAGCCAGCAAAAAACGTATAACAAAAAAAAAAACCTGCTAGGATAATGCAGGGCCACAGCACCCGGCGGCAGCACCCGCAGCCTGCGGCACCCGCAGACTGCGGGCGGCGACGCCGCAGCCTACGGCGGCGCCGTCCGCAGCTTGCGGGTGCAGACTGCGGGCGGCGATGCCGCAGCCTGCAGGAGCCGCAGCCTGTGGCGGCGCCGTCCGCAGCCGGCGGTGCCGCAGCTGCGGTGGCCGCTCCGCCTCCCCTTAACTCCCCCTTCTACGCTGCGGTATTAAAGAACAAAACTCAAACGCCACGCAAAATAAAATAAAAAAAATGAAACCTATGTTCCCCGCCGTTTCCGTTCAAGCTTGCAGGGAAATAAGGGGGGGGTGGCTCGGGTTCGGCTCTGCGCGCCCCTCCCGCGGCCGCCAAATCACCTGCACACACCCACATTGCATACAAAAAAAAAATAACCAAGAAAAGTATGTTAGGGTTAGGTAGTAAGAAGTTCGAGTTAGGGTTAAGTTTTAAGTAAAATAAAACAACCCTAGATAGGGTTAGAAGGATTATTTTATTGACTTCTTTAGAGATGGTATTTAAAAAAAAAAAAAAAAAAGAGAGATTTAATTCCTATGTAGCAATGTCATCTTCATTTTTGTTTAAATTTATTAAGAGGGTTCATTAGTAAGAAATCTTATATTAGATAAGAATGAAAATTAAACCAAGAAGTAATATTTAACCCCTTGAGCTAAGTTATATAAATACATTTTAGTAATTTTTTTTTATGATGTTCATAAAGGTTATTAAATGATCATCAGTAAGAGGATATCATAGTGGAATTTTATTTATTACTAAAATAAGATGATGATCCTGAACCTTGAGAACTTGTTTAACCCAGGTGAAATCATTTAGTAAATTAAAAAAAAAAAAAAAAAATATTATGACATCGTCCCTCTAATTTTATTAAATTAGATAATGTTAATTCATCGAAATAGCAGTAATATTGAAGAATTAATTATGTTATAAATGAAGAGGCTATAATATCAATGTAATGGGAAAATTCTTGATACACCTCTACCTAGATGAATAATTATTGAGTCGGGTAATTATTTTAATGTTTATTTTGGTAGGGAAATGATCTAATTAAATATTTTAAAATGTAACTGACATGAAAGGGAGATTTGAGCAAATTTATTAGTGTCCTCATAAAATTTATTTGTAATGCTTGATTTTAGGAGACATCGTAATAGTTTAGATCCAACCCAAAATGCATCATTTTATTTAAGATAAACGCACTTAGTTGATTATATTAGTTAAGTAGGTCGTTAATTAGTTAAATATTTAAAATAAAAAAAAATTCCGTTCGTGCCCAAAAGTTGGGCATGACAGCATCATGTGCAATAAATATGGGAGGCATGTGTCTTGCCTTTCTAGCTATAGGTGTCCTTCGATGCTTGAAAAATTATTCAGTTGCTGCCTTGGGTCAGATGAAACTAATTTTGGCCATTAAAGGCCTGCAAAATTACTCCAAAATGTGTCATAAATGTTCAGTACTTATATTTGACTATAGTTAAACCCTTGGTATACCTTTTCACATGTGAAAGTACCACTTATGACTCACAAAACTGCTCCTAGATATTTGCATTATGTTGGACCCACCTCCTTGATCTCTAGCTAATCTCCAAAATGGGTCAAAGTCCTTCACAACAACCCCTACATCTACTCCTCAATCCCTATATTCATGTAATAGCTCTTCAAACTGATTAAACACCTCCTAAAAACTTGCAAGGCTCTCTTAATTGTCCTAGGTCAAATGGGATTGATTTTTGTCATTGAGAATCTTCTAAACTAATCCAAACTAACTCATTATGCATTGAAATTGCTACTCACATGTGTTTATTATCTTGAGAGGTCCTTAATCATGTGAAACTACCATTTGGACTCATAAAAACCCATACTATTTCAAAAGATAAATGATGTAACAAAAAACCATCAGCAAATGTCAACATAATTTTTTGAGGACACTCCATCTTTTCTTTTTCATAGCTATAAATTTCATGCATATTATAAACATGTTGTTTGAAAATTTTATAAAACTTGTGAGGTTTACAAAATGATGGTTTCAACCACAGTATGTGAGATTAAATCTCTCCTATTTCTAAGGGAAGGCTCCCCCTTTGCTTATTACTCTAACTATCCTGAAACAAAACTCTAATTATTAATCCTATTCTAATCTTGAGTGTTACACCATCTGATTCTCTTTTTTCAGAATAAATGTTTATCCTTTTCTTTCTTTCAAAAAAGATATTAAAATTTAGAGAAATAAAAATTCACACGACCATGGTTTGAAGGGTCCTCAAAGAGAACAACCCAGATCATGCAACAAGAGTAACACAATGGAAGAAACAATAACACATAGAGAAAATATGAAATTAGGCATTTGTAATATCATAGATTCATCATAAAACTATCCAACAACATCTGGTATACATATAGGCTTATGAGCCTAGAACAACATACATTACATAATAAAATCCATGTAGAACTTCAAGAGGTATCCTAACTACAAATTCCCAATTGAAATTATCATATCTCTTTCATATCTACCAAAGGATCAAATACAACAATATATACAGAATCTAGAACACATCCGGGTCAACCACAAAAGATCACATTCTCCAAGATAGGAAAATGAAACGTGTAAGGTCAGACCCAAAACGTGAAGATTTCCTCCACCAAAGACAAGAATGAAATGTGGACCACCAAGGAAGGTTGGACAAAGGCTCAGTAACATTGAATGAGGTGCCAATTAGATCCACAAGCCAATAAATCACTTCACAAGAAAAGAAATCTCCAACTAGTCATTAAGCTCAAAATTGCTTCAGGAACCAAGAAATAGACAATATGGAAGGGACAACTTGTCAAAAAAAGATCCAAATGAATTGAAAATATGGAATAAGGAATAAGAACATGTCTGGAAGCCAAAGATCTGATCCACAATGAAAAATGAACAAATTCCAGAGAATGTTGTAAGAAACACAGAACCACAACATAGATCTGAACATAAACAAACTAGAAACAAATATTTTTGGTTGATGGAAGATTTGTCATAGACCGAGGACACTCCTACATCAGAAAACCTAGGTAGAAAAAGATTCTCCATGAGAGGAAGCTTATGAACATCGAAAAAAGATTCATAATATAGACCCCATGCTCATTTCTGATCCAAACGTATTCTTTTTCTGCAAAGTTATTCCTCCTTACCCCTTCCTATAACTCAACTAAATTCTCTAACTTCTTTTCCACTTCTCATTTTCCTTGCTTCATATCTGCACACTGTCTCTTACCACCACTCCCCCTCTTCTGCAAATCTGATTTAGTTCTTCCACCATAATTCATTTTGTCTGCCACCATAACTCTAACTTTACTTTCATCTGGTACCACCTTGCTAATAGACTCATCCACAAGATCCTTCTTCAATTCCATACCATCATCCGATATAACCTCTGCAACCCGCTTCTTAGTACTGCAACTCTTCACAAGACTCAAATTTTTCACTTCCTCCTCCTCCTTTAAAGAATCCAAAGTAAACTTATGTCCATCTTTCTCAATGGTGATAAGGTTTTTTCTACAATCATAGATAGCTCCTCTATCATACTTCCAAGGTCTACCCAGAAAAACATGACAAGCACTCATAGGCAAAACATCACACAAGAACTCATCTTTGTAAGGTCCAATATTAAAATTCACCAAGCACTACTCTCTCACCTCTACCATATGATCATCTTGCAACCAACTCACCTTGTAAGGACAAGGGTTCTCAAACCTCTTCAAACCAAGCTTCTCTACCATATCCTCTGATACCAAATTTTTAGTACTACCACTATCCACAATAACTTTACAACACTTACCACCTAATTTGCATACAGTCTAAAATAGATTCTTCCTTTGAGTAGGTCCAATTTCTTCTTTGCTCTGCTCCTTCAAGACTCTTCTAAACATAAGGGATTCTCACTTATCCAGTGCTATCATGCTCTAATTTGCAACTCCATCATCCAATTCCTCACATGCCATTAAATTCCTTTCCATTCCTTTGTTACCAGCTCCCTAAGAACACTCATAAGATCTATGTCTAGTTTCTCCACACTTAAAATATTTACCCAAGAACTCCCTATTGCTACCACTATTTCCTTTTCTTTGTGTCTTCTACTTCAGTTATTTAATCCATTTAGACTTTGATTCTTCAGCAGTCTGCCTCTCCATACTAGCACTCATCTACCCTCTATTCATTGAATATCTCTCTTTTCCTCTAGGGTTATTCTGTTGTCTTCTTTTCACTTTATCTTCAACCTTCAATTCATATTGGTAAGCCTCCTTAACTATAGAATTTTTCAGCATACTCATCTCATCTTGAAAGTTAAATCAAAGTCCATTTATGTATCTAGCCACCTTCTCCCTATCCATCTCTTGATGTCCATATTTTATCATCACTTTGTAGAATTCCTCAATATACTCTTTCACACTCATGTCCTTTTGCTTCAATTCCTATAACTTCTTGAACAATTCCAACTCATAGTCTCCTGGAATGAATTTAGCTTTCAATCTTACGACCATCTGCCTCCACCGGGGGATTTTCATCTCACCATTTTCCACTCTATCCCTTTGTAATTCTTTCCACCATAAAGAAATATTCCCTTTCAACTTAGTTTGTGCTAACTAGACTCTTTGTGGGTCTTTAACATCTTCAAACTCAAAGTAGTCCTCCAACTCTTTGATCCAATCTATCAAGTCTTTCGGATTCAACATACCTGAAAATTTTAGAAACGTCAACTTTATGAATTTTAATTACTTGCTCCACCACTCTAAGAAATATTTCTTCTCCTTCATCAATCAGTCCTTCAACCTCTTTGACCTCTATCTCTTCCTTTGCTTCATACTCATCATCTGATTCTAGATTCCTCTGCAAAGTAGCCAATGCGTTTCGGATCTCATTCCTCATTGCATTCTTGAAATCCTCCATCTTCTCTACCCTTCTAGGGTTCATCCTTCTCAGTGCCATCTCCTCCTTTGCTCTGGTGCAACTACCTCAGCTTGGTGACCTGAATACAAAGTTCCAATTGCCTCTCCATCGGTGATCTATTGAACACACTTACAACCTGCCTCAAATCGACGATCTATTCACCCAAAGGAATGCCTCAAGGTCCACAACTAGCTCTGCTACCATCTAATGCAACCATGGTCTGGAGAGTCCTCAAAGAGAAAAATATAGATCATTTGGTAAGAGTGACACAACGGAAGCCACAACAACATATATAGAAAATACAAAAATAGACATCCGCAATATCATAGATTCATCATAAAACTAGCCGACAACATTTGGAATACATACAGGCTTACAGGCCTAAAACAACATACATTCCAAAATACAATCCATCTAGACCTCCAAGAGGTATCCTAATTAAAAAATCCCAATTGAAATTATTATATCTCTTCCATATCTACCAAATAATCATATACAATAATATATATAGCATCCAGAACATATCTGAGTTGACCACAAAAGATCGCATTCTCCAACACAGAAAAATGAATGTGTAAGATAGGTCGAACCCAAAACATGAAGATCTCCTTTGCCAAAGAAAATAAAGAAATGCAGACCACCAAGGAAGGTCGGCTAAAGGCTTAGGAATATCGAATGAGGTGCCAATTAGATCTACAAGCCAAGAAATCGCTCTGCAAGAGAAGAAATCTCTGACTAGCCGTTAAGCTCAAAACTACTTTGGGAACCAAGAAATAGACAATCCAAAAGTGACAACTTGTCGGAAAAAGATCCAGATGAACTAAAAATGTAGAATAAGGAATAGGAACACATATGGAAGCCAAATATCTGATTTGCAATGAAAAATGAACAAATTCTTGAGAATGCTGGAAGAAACACAGAACTGCAACACAAAATTGAATAGGAACAAACTAGAAACAAATATTTTTGGTTGATGCAAGATTGTTCATAGACTGGGGATGCTCCTACATCAATAGTTTAGAAAACTACAAAGTCCTTAAGAGATAACCTAGGAGCATATATATGAAATTTACAGGTAATGAAAAAGTAGATTTTCTATAAAAGCATAAAGTCTATCGTTGCTTCCTGGGATGAGAAGATAGTAATGAAGCCCAATGTCTTTAATGCACTATTATGTTATCAACCTATTTATGAATAACTTCTATAATTCAACTATGAAATTTCTCCAAAATAACAAAATAAATCTCAAAGTATTTATATTGCTATTTACATAAACTTTTACTTTGATAACAAAACAAATCTCGAAGTCTTCAAATTGTTACCCACCTACAAATTTTACTTTGCAAAATCTAAATTGTAATACCAAGTTTACAAAACTAAAAACTTCTACACACTACTTTTGCTCAATAAAATTAGATTCTATAACAAGAATGACATAAGAACACTCTCACCAAGAAACACAATGAATTCAACTCAAAGTTTGAATTCCAAATATGCTTTCCCTTTTTTATTGAATTTGCAAAAATAACAAATGAACTCAAAGTTTCAATTTTCTCTTCACTTTGGTAGACTCTAGTTGCATAAATTTAAAAGATTATATTTAAAAAGAGAACCCTCATATTTATAGAGGAGGGCCTTGTAAGGAAGTTAAGTAGTAGAACAACTTCCCACACTAACCTTGAGAGGAGGGTAATGCAAAAACTTTTACAGATCATTACAATAATTATATAAACTTAACAAAAATAAACATAATATCATGCATACTATTGGCATTCTACACTCGATGAGAATATGGTTGATGTTGTCATTGATGGAAACCAACCGGTAATAGGTTCAATAGGTTCACCGACATCACAGACATCATCTACTGGCACCAGCAGACACATTCACTAGCATCCAGATCACACCGGTAATGAACTATATCGGCACTCAGGCCGACATGAGAGAGTTTTGTTTATGAGAATTATATTGTAAATATAATTAACTATTTGTAAGCCGACTTGGTGTATTGTAAAAGACTCATATATGTATGAGATCTTATAGATCATTTTGTATAAGGATAGGATGATTATTATTGGTATATGTAAGACATCGAAAGTTTTTTATTAAGGTATCTGACTGAGCTTAAACCAGTACTGAATCAAGCATTAGAGATGCTATTTTAAGAAGTACATTGTATTGTATTTAATTATCCATTTTGTAGTCAGTGAGACTTTTCTATTGAGCAGTGAGCTCTAGGCTATTGACCTTCCTGCATGTGCAGGCCCCCATGTTGTAAGTAATATTTATTCATATTGGCCAGTGAGTAAATATTGTGGGTCACAAATCCCATTGAGGTTTTTCCCACATTGGTTTTCCTCGCTAAAATATGTTGTGTTATGGTGTGCATTTATGTTATCTCTGTTATTTCTATTTGTTGCATTATTTCTTGTTTACTGATACACTAATTTGGATTGCAAAGTTATAAATAAGTTTAAATATTCCATTTACCGGAAATACATTGATTCACCCCCCCCCTCTCAGTGTCTTTGGGACTGTCATTGCATCTAAAAATTGGTATCAGAGTCTGGTCCTCTATTTGCAAAAGCCTAACAACTTGAGGAAGATTCTGAAACTGGTATCGATGGAGAGTTTGAGAAAATAGTTGGAAGGAGCTCTTGAAGATTTTGATATAGAAAAATTGAAGAATATCAAACTTGAAGATGATTTGAGGACTGCTAAGGAATTCATTTAAAGACTTCAGGAGAACCTAGTTATAGCACAAAACAAGAGGAAGGAACTTCATGAGAAAATGCAGAAACATGATGATGAAAAAACAAACTCTTAGTGATATTGCAAAAAAGTTGAGACAAGAGAACACTAACATGAGGAATGAAATGCAAGATTTAACCATGAGGCTATATAAGGATATTGAAGATAGGAAGAAGAATAAAGAAGACTTGACTAGGAGACTTAATGATGGAGCAAATGAAAATATGAGACTTTGTCATGAGAATGATATGCTAAAGATAGATTTGATTCACATGCAACATGATAAAGAGGAGCTTAGGAGACAAATTGGCATTCTAGAAAATGAGTTGATCACTGCAAACGAACACAAAGACAAATTCAAGAAAAGTTTAGAAAGGCTTGATGACATGCTGAAAAGACAAAAACCTGATGGAGATACAGTTGGACTTGGATTTGAACATGGAGAAAGTTTCAGGGCTGTAAATAATCAAGGTCATAGTAAACCGGTAAGACAACCTAATGCTTACAAATTTAATGGGAAATGTTTCAATTGAAACAAATTTGGTCATAGAGAAAATCAATACAGATTTAGAAATAATCAGGATACAAACTTACCCACCAGTCAATGTTCCAAATGCAATAAAGTTGGTCATAATTCAAAAAATTGCAGAATGAATGTGAAATGCTATGTTTGTGGTAGATTTGGACATTTCTCTAATCAATGCAAAACACAAATCGGTCAAGGATATGGAAAATCTATTTAGAGGAATAATGCAACTTGTTATGCATGTAACAAGATTGGGCATATTGCAAAATTTTGTAGAAGCAAGACTATACCGATGAACAATAAAGGATCTAATGAGAAGTGAAAAGAAAAGGTGAATGAAATAAAGAAAGAATTTTCAAAACAATGGATTAAGAAGAGAGATCAGAAAGTTGATGAATCTGTCCCTACACTGGTAGAACAAAGTAACCCTCCACTGGTAGGAGATTCTTCATCTAACTAAGGAATAATCCTTAGGGGGTATGGCAGCAAGTTGAAAATCATGCATTCTACCCTCGGTTGATGGTAAAAAAACACATTTCTTCTTTATTGATAGATATGTTAAGATTTCACTTAACTGACAAGCATTTAATGTGGTAGTCAGAGAAATTTTTGGTTATAAAGCACCATAAAATCCTCATTTTAATCCACCAAGCATCCAAGCATTCAAAGAGCGCAAAATTGAGCAAAGGCATCCTAAGGTGAAGCAACAAAGTGTTTTTGAGGCATTCAAGGATTTCAAGTAAGAGGTATTTATCTTTAGAAATGGCATCTTCATCTTCTGCACCTGAGTTTATTGCAAACCCTACTATGGTAGAAAACATTAAGCACCCTAGACCCATGTTTAAGATCATCCCTGAAATTGCCAAGCAAGATGATTTGATCGGAGCTTTTTCAAAAATTCCGAAGGGAGTTGCTTTTGCCGAAGACCCTAAAATTTACATTCACTGCAACATAGAAAATTTAGGGATTGATGTTTTGAAGAACATGTACAATGATGTTATTACTGATGAACAAGGTTTGGTTAAACTGGAGCACAAGATTGTAGGAGACCTAGGATTTGTTGAAATTATGAACATACCTAAATTTCTAAAGGAGGTAGTGTGTCTTGTACTAAGAAGAGTTCATGGAGAGTTCATGTGGCTAGACTCTATTTTTAAAATCTCAAAGGAAGCAATCAAGGCAGTTATTGGTTTACCCTCAACTGGTAGTAGGCCTGACAAAACAAAGAATATACCTAACAAGGGTGTTATGGACCTAACCAAAGCTACATCTGACAAAAGATCTCTTAGGGTTAATGACATTACTGATGCAAATGTGAGATATGTGAGCATGGTACTTGGCTATAGAGTAACTCATACAAATAGATTAAACTCTGTTTCGAGCTTATGTATTTATAGTGCATATGAGATGGTCAAGAACAATGCTAGGATTGATATCTATGAATGGCTTAAGGATGAACTGATTGATAACCTCAAAAAGATTAAAGATCACAAGAAGGGGACATTCCATTTTGGCAACTTACTTGTGTGTTTGATGCTTTACTTCACCAAAGAGATACTTGACATTGGTCATAAGGACTTTGGTTATGACATCTGGTAGGCAAAAAAATCATGGAATCTATCATCGGTATGGGCTCTAAAAGTGACAACATTATAGAAGACTACTTCAAAAACTTCCAAACTAAGATGAAAGCTAGAGAAAGGATACAACAGAGCATTATAGACAAGTATGATAAGAAAATTTGTTTTGTAATCAAATGAGATGAAACATGGAAGGAATTTGTTACTCCTAAAACTATATGGATAACAAAAATGGGTTATGAAGTTGATCTAAATATTCTTGAAGCATATGCAAAAACACTTCTTGATGCACCTAAGGAACCATCTGAAGAAATTTTTGGTAGTGCTGAGACCATTGAGAGTGTTGTTTCAATGCAGAAGTAGAGAAAAAGAAGAGAAAAGTTTATCAAAGATGTATCCAAGATGGCTAATGAGGTTAAGGAAAATGTAATGAACTTGAGTGGTATGTCTGCCAGTAAAATGGAAGGACTGAAACCGGAAGCTCATGTTTCACCGGTTGTCACTTCTTCAGATATAGACAATGGAAAAGCAACTGAGTTCAAGAGAGTTGAGAGGAAGAAGAGAAAATCCTCACCGGTACCTTCTCCTTCTCCTAAAAAGCCAAGGACTTTAAGGAAGAAGCAACAGGTTGTAAGGGAGCCTAAGAGAAAGCTAACACCAAAGAAGAAACAAACTAAGACATCGGATACCCTTACACTGGAGGAACTGGTAAATGAGATAACTCAAGATGGTAATCTTTGTAATGTAAATAAATATTATCATTCATTCAAGGGTTCTGACAAGGAGACAATAGAGGCTAGTATAATTTTGCATCTAGACATCTATAAGAAGGTTTTGATTGAAGTTGTAGATGATCTACCAAATGACTTGTATCTAAGACTAGAAGCTAAAAGAATGTCAGTAATGGAATTAGATAAAAATTTAAAAGTTGAAGCATTATTGGCAGTACACCTTGCAAATTCTAAAGAGGAAATTGATGAACTAATTTATGAAGCAAACTGGTCAGTTTTTGTAAATGGACACTAGCAGGTTAGCCTGATGGCGGGGAGAGTAAAAGAAATTGCTGATGAAACTGCAGACAAATGTGACATATTTTTTGTGGAAAAAGAAAATAAAGAGGAAAGGGAGAGACAAAAAATGGACAAATATTTTGCGAAGGTATACCAAAAGGACAAAGGTGAAAGCAAGATTGGTAGTATACCTGTTATAAAAATCATAGATAACATTCCTCCACCAGCATAGGATACTCTGCCAATAACTTCAGATACACCAGTACATACAGACAATCAACTGGATAAGGAGATTGAATAAGTTACACATGATGACACTAACCTTGATTCTGAAATTCTTTTCACTATAAACATAGGTACACAAGATTTTAACATTGTTGTGGATAAAGAGACTGCAGAGGTTAAGGTAGAAGATGTTAAGAACAGTGAGATCTCTAAGTCAGCAACACACACTACTGACTCTCAGAAGATTGAAATACTGGCACAAGCTAAGCATTCAAAGTCTAAGAAACTGACAAAGGATAAGGTAACTAACACTAAGCAACTAGAGTCAGAGAAACCGGCAGTTGCAGAGGTACTTACTCAGACTGAAAAACCAAAAGAAGAAGAGGTAATAACACAGACAGAGAAATCGGTAGAAAATGTAAATAAAGAGGAAGCAATTGATGGAAACAAGGAAGAAATAGTTAAAGCAATTGGGCAAGTATCTATTGAAAGGAAATCTATTGCAAAACCAAGCACATCTACTAGAGAATTCAAACCCACTAATGTAATAGATGTTCTATTGGATTCTATTAAGAGGATAAAAGATTGCAATGCCTTAGCATTTAAGGCTATTGATGACACATTACCTATCTTGAAGATGATTGCACCAACCTGTAAGATAGATCATATTGAGGATTCTTTAGGTAAATTGGATGCATTGTCCAAATTTATTGCTGAAAATGTTCTAACCATAGATAAGGTGAATGAGGAAACTATAAAGGAAAGAGTAGATGAAGAGAAAGGTAAATTCTTTGAGAAAACCATCAAAGACTGTACTGAACACATGGATTCACTATTACTGGTACTTAACAATTTTGGAATATAAGGAGCTGTATAGAAAAGCTTGCAAGCCTCACCACCTGACTGAAGATATTGATGAGGAAATTAAGAAGACACAAAAGGAGATAGATGAAATTATGGATAATATGATAGGTTCTTTGGGACTTATCTCAGTTTTTGAACAGGAAATGGTAGTTTTTGAGGAGAACTTAGAAAAACTTGAGAAAGAGAAAGCAAGGATAAGGTCAAAGGCCCGGGAACTAAAAATAAAACTTGGTCCAAGATTGGACAGTCTTATTACTCAGCGGGTTGATCTATCAAAGGCAACAATTCAAGGAGAACGATCACTAGAGAAATAGATGCATTATCTGATCGACATGATCCAGCAAACAGAAACCATTCTTTCTAACAATAACAAATTCATGCAGAGCCTGAATCTAATTTTGGCAGACATTTTTCTGTTAGGTCCTAGAGACAACTGAGAGGAGGGGGGGGGGTGAATCAGTTGTCAAATAAATTCAAACCAAGAACAACTTAACCAACTTAATGCTTAATATCAATAAACTAGTCCAATATGCTGGTAGACAGTATTAATAGTTAATTGCAATACCGATAAGGATTATTACTGCATGAAACATAAAGACAAAGTCATTCACAACACATAACACCAATATTTGTATGTGGAAAACCTATAAGAGGAAAAAGCCACGATGGGAAACCTTACCCACAATCAGATGATACTACTGTAGATAGTAAGTGTATACAAATGGGGTCTGCACATGTAGAAAGGCCAAGCACCTAGAGCTCACTGCCCAATCACAAATGGGAGTCACACTGACTATAGTTGGATGGTTAAATCCAATAAGAATGTACTGCTCAAAATAGCATCTTCATATGCTGGATTCAGTACCGATGTAGTTCTGATTGTCTTCACAAAAAAGCCTCCTTCAATCTTCAAATGAGGTCTACATGTATAGCTCTTCTTATTCTCGCATATACCTTCACACAATCCTTTTTCGCATTACCCACATTAGATCTTACAAATAAGATCTTACATTTATACTATAACCTAAGACCAATTTTAGTAGGTCGGCTCTACAAGATATTACAATAAAATTAATTTACATATCAATTAATACCCGATGCAATAACCGATTCAATATGTTGGCTTAATGCATTTACAACAATTATAAGTCATCTCCATAGTGTGCCATGCTGATCTGGAAAAGATAAACCTACCGGTGTAACCTGGACCTATTTGCCGGTAACAACAAATATGCAAATGCTAATATACCAATAAACAAAAATCCAAGACAAAGTGTCCACATGATGTCTTCAACATAACCAAGTGTTTTTCATATCATTCCAAGTGTCAGTGATAATTATATCTTGCCAGTGTACCAGATACTGGTGACTGTGCATGAGTCACTTACTTGCCGGTGAATGTTGTTGATTCTCCAAAGTGCTAGAGTTGATAAGTGTTTAGTAGGTGTTGACATCAATGACAAAACCATACCAAAATACCAACAATCTCCCCCTTTGGCATTGATGGCAACACAAGATGGAGAACCATCAAAGTGCCAAAACAGAAATGCCAAATACCAAAAACCAACAATCTCCAAAAAGATATCACAACCAGAAATCAAAATATAGATACAAAGAGTAATAATCTCTCCCAAACAACAATCTCTCCCCTTGGGAGCAACATGTGTTTTCCTTGTGTTTTTCCATACCAATCTCTCCCCCTTTGACATCAAATGCCAAAGTTCTTACCAAGCCAAGTTCATATACAAAATACCAATCAATTTAGTATACCAACTACTCCCCCTAAGAAGTAGCTTCCCATCAAAGACAGAATAAAATATTTCTCTGTTAATTCTGTCGGTTGATGACAATCATCAACTTCCTAAGTCTCTACCGGTGGGGGTATGACCCCAAGCTGATCTCTGAGATATTCAAAAGTCTCCTTAGGCAGAAGTTTAGTAAAGATATCTGCAATCTGCTCTTTAGTATTCACATAAACCAGTTTTATTTCCTTTGCTTCAACATTTTCCCTTAGAAAATTCAATTTGATAGAAACATGTTTGGTTTTAGAATGTGATACCGGATTCTTAGATATATCAATTATTGTAGTGTTATCATAATAGATAGTAATAGGTTCCTTACATTTTACCTTTATGTCTTTCAACATTTGCTTAAGCCATAGTACCTGTGTACAGTTAGTTGTTGCTGCAACATATTCTGATTCTGCTATTGATAAAGATGTACAACTTTGTTTCTTACTCAACCAAGAAAATTTGTTTCCAAGAAAGAATGCTCTGCCGGTGGTGCTTTTTCTATCATCCACATCTCTTGCCCAATTTGCATCTATGTATGCACATAATTCAAAGTTTTCATCTATAGGATACCATAATCCAAGATTTATAGTACCTTGTAAGTACCAGAAAATCCTTTTTATTGCTGATTCATGATTTTCTCTAGGATTACTCTGAAATCTTGAAACAATACATACTACATTCATAATATCAGGTCTGGTTTGTGTCAAATACAATAAACCTCCTATCATAGATTTGTATCTAGTTGGATTAACAGGTGTAGATTCATCCCTTAGTGATAATTTGTAATTTGTGGTCATAGGTGTGCTTACCGGTTTAGAGTTCTCCATCCCAAATTTCTTTAGTAACTCTTTTAAGTACTTGGATTGACTCAAGAATATACCTTTATCAGTCTATGAAATCTACAATCCTAAAAATGATTTTATTTCTCCAATCATAGACATTTCAAATTTTTGCTGCATTTTAATAGAAAATTCTTTACATAATCCATCTTCTCCTCCAAAGATTATATCATCAACAAATACTTCTATAACCAAGATGTCATCATTAGTCACTTTATAATATAAATTGTTGTCTACATTACCTTTAGAGGAACCAATCTTCAAAAGATACTTATCCACTCTTGCATACCAAGCTCTTGGAGCTTGCTTCAATCCATACAAAGCTTTTCTTAACCTGCAAACCATATCTTTGTCATCTGTCAAATAAAATCCATCAGGGTGTTCAATGTAAACTTCTTCTTCAAGATCTCCATTCAAAAATGCACATTTAATATCCATTTGATATACTTTGTAGTTCTTATGTGCTGCAAAAGCCAAAAATAATCCGACTGCCTCAATTCCTTCTTTCTGAGAATATCCCTTACACACTATTCTTGCTTTATTTCTAATAACCTTACCATCTTCATTAAGTTTGTTTCTGAATACCCATTTGGTTCCAATTACATTTTTATCTTTAGGTCGGGGAACTAATGTCCAAGTGTTATTCTTCTCAATTTGTTCTAATTCTTCTTCCATAGCTTTAATCCATAATTTATCTTCACATGCCTCATTAACAGATGATGGTTCATCTTGAGAAATAATACATACCTCTTCATTTCCCAATCTTCCTCTTGTCATAACTCCTTTATACTTGTTTCCAATTATCTGATCTTCAGAGTGATTTAGTCTTACATACCAAGGTATCTTTGTTTGTTGTTGTTCCTCTGTTACTGTGGAATTTTCAAATGATACCGGGGTAACTAGATCTTCATTCTGTACCAGTGGATTCAGAGTAGGTTCATTTGTCAAGATTTATGTTGACGGTTCAAAGTCTATATACCTTGAAGTTCCTCTGAATTGTTCATCAACTTTTACATTTGTACTTTCAACAATTTTCTGCAATCTTTTGTTAAAACATCTATATGCCTTGCTCTTAGATGAATAACCAAGAAATATTCCTTCATCACTTCTAGGATCAAATTTGCCAATATACTCATCTCTTCTGATATAACATTTACTTCAAAAAATTCTGAAATATTTAAGAGTAGGAGTAATACCAAACCATAGTTCATGAGGGGTCTTACTGGTTTCACCTTTGATGTGAACTTTATTGAATGTATAGACTACTATACTAACTGCCTCTCTCCAATATACATGTGGTAGGTTTGCTTCTGATAACATACTTCTTGCTGCATCCAAGATAGTTCTATTTTTTCTTTCAACAACTCCATTCTGATGTGGTATTAGAGGTGCTGATAGTTGTCTTCTGATTCCATTTACTTCATAGAATATATTAAATTCCTTAGATGTAAATTATCCTCCTTGATCTGATCTTAGACATTTGATTTTCTTACCGGTTTCATTTTCTACCATTTCTTTGAACAGTTTGAACTTTCCAAGTGCTTCTGATTTTTCTCTGAGAAAAGTAACCCAACACATTCTAGAATAGTCATCAATGATTAGCATGAAATATCTATCACCTTGTAAGCTTTTAGTTCTAGCTAGGCCACATAAATCGGTGTGAATTAAATCAAGAGTATTATTGGATTTTTCTGGAATACTTTTGAAACTAGCTCTAACTTGTTTTCCAAATTGACATTCCTTACATATTGTATTGTGAGGTTTGACAATTTCAGGTAAATCTCTAACTGCCTTAATAGTACTAATTTTCACCATGCAATCAAAGTTTACATGACAGAGTCTCTTATGCCATAGCCAACTTTCATCAATATGTGCAGTCAAGCATGTCTTTTCACTATTATTCAAATGAAAGATATTACCTCTAGTTTGATTACCGGTTGCAATTTCCAAACTAGTTCCATTCATGATTTTGCATTTTCCATTTTTGAATTGTAACTAAAATCCTTTCTCAACTAATTGACCAACACTCAAAAGATTATACTTTAATCCTTCAACATAGTAAACATTGTAAGTGTTATGCTTACCATCAAGAGATATTGTACCCTTACCTTTGATCAAACAAGCTTTGTCATCTCCAAATCTCACTTAGCCTCCATTGTATTCTTGAAAGTTCAAGAATTTACCTTTGTCTCTTGTCATATGATGTGAGCATCTTGAATCAATGATCCAATGATCCTTTACTTCAACTTTAGCTGCCAAGGCCTGTTCTACCGGTTGAGAAATAGGTGTTGGTCGATCTTTTGTTATAGAAACAAAAACCCATCTGTTGTCTGCCGGATCCTCATCAGAATCATCAGTCACTCCTTCATCAATAATGTAACAAGATTTGTCTTTATTCTTCTTAAATGTATATCTCTAGCATTCAAGGTTAGGCTTGTATGTTCTTCTAGCTTCTTCTCTTAGTCTAGCATGTCTATTAGGGCATCTTGAAGCCATATGACCAATCTTATTGCAATTAAAACATTTAAAGGGTGCTTTACCTTCATACTTACTTCCAATTGGACCTTTAGGCATTTTCCTTGAAAATAGTGCTTCAAGTTCTTCAAGTTCTTCATTTTCTTTCCTGCTTTCTTCAAGTTCTCTTGCATAAAAGGCTTTCCAATCAGATTTGTCAAATGATGATGCAGATGATGCTAAAGCTTTAAAGGCTAAATCTATTTTTATAGTAGCAACAGGACCAAATTCTTCAATTTCAAAAGCTGAAAGTTTTCCAATCAGTGTATCCCTAGTTATTGATGTATTAGGCATTGTTCTTAACTCATTTATAGTAGTGACTTTCATTTTATATGTCGGTGGCAATCTTCTTAAGACTTTTGAAAAAAATTCATCCTCACTTAAGGTTCCTCCACAACATTTAATACCCAAAACAATCTCATTTACTCTTCCCATAAAAGCATAAATCCTTTCATCTTCTTCCATTTTTAGATGTTCATGCCTAACCCAAAAGCTTTCAAGTTTTGCAATTTTGACTGTGGAATCTCCTTCATTCAATGTTTCCAAATGATCCCAAATAGCTTTAGCAGTAGACCTATCTGATAGTCCCATGATTTGTTGATCAGATAATGCACTCAAAAGTGCTTCTCTTGCTTTGCAATCATTTTCCTCATCTTTAGTCAAGTTGGGTGGATTGGGCTGACTCTGAGTAGGAGCAGTATAACCATTCTTTGTAACATCCCATATGTCCTTTCCAATGTAATTTAGATGTGTCTCCATTCTGATCTTCCATATTCCATAGTTGGTTCCATCAAGTTTAGGACTGTCCTTCCTGAAATAGTTAGTAGACATTGGCTCTCCTCAAGCTGTTAAACTTCTACAAAAGAGGACTAGGCTCTGATACCAATTGTTAGGTCCCAAAGACAACTAAGAGGGGGGGGGGGGTGAATCAGTTGTCAAATAAATTCAAACCAAGAACAACTTAACCAACTTAATGCTTAATACCGGTAAACCATTCGAATATGCCGGTAGATAGTTTTAATAGTTAATTGCAATATTGGTAAGGATTAATGCATGTAACATAAAGACAAAGTCATTCACAACACATAACACCAATATTTTTATGTGGAAACCCTGTAAGAGGAAAAATCCACGGTGGGAAACCTTACCCACAATCAGATGATACTACTGTAGATAGTAAGTGTATACAAATGAGGTCTGCACATGTAGAAAGGCCAAGCACCTAGAGCTAATTGCTCAATCACAAATGGGAGTCACACTGACTACAGTTGGATGGTTAAATCCAATAAGAATGTACTACTCAAAATAACATCTTCATATGCTAGATTCAGTATCGGTGTAGTTCTGATTGTCTTCACAAAAAACCCTCCTTCAATCTTCAAATGATGTCTACATGTATAGCTCTACTTATTCTCGTATATACCTTCACACAATCCTTTTTCACATTACCCACATTCGATCTTACGAATAAGATCTTACATTTATACCATACCCTAAGACCAATTTTAATAGGTCAGCTCTACAAGATATTACAATAAAATTAATTTACATATCAATTAATACCTGATGCAATAACTG
Source organism: Cryptomeria japonica (assembly GCF_030272615.1). Taxonomy (NCBI): domain Eukaryota; kingdom Viridiplantae; phylum Streptophyta; class Pinopsida; order Cupressales; family Cupressaceae; genus Cryptomeria; species Cryptomeria japonica. Next base: position 472,572,822 of record NC_081411.1, on the reverse strand, counting down.
ATTCAATATGTTGGCTTAATGCATTTAAAACAATAATAAGTCATCTCCATAGCGTGCCATGCTGATCTAGAAAAGATAAACCTGTTAGTGTAACCTTGACCTATTTGTCGGTAACAGCAAATATGCAAATGCTAATATACCAATAAACAAAACTCCAAGACAAAGTGTCCACATGATGTCTTCGACATAACCAAGTGTTTTCCATATCATTCCAAGTGTCGGTGATTATTATATCTTGCAGGTGTACCAGATACTGGTGACTATGCATGAGTCGCTTGCTGGTGAATGTTGCTAATTCTCCAAAGTCCTAGAGTTGATAAGTGTTTAGTAGGTGTTGACATTAATGACAAAACCATACCAAAATACCAACATTTTCAACTTGTACAGAACCGGTTATAGGCTATGAGGTAGCATTTTTGTATTATTTGATTCTTTTTGACATCCTTTGCCATTGATGTCAAAGGGAGAGTAGTATTGGAGAAAAATAAATGCACAGATGAGATCACGTTCTAAGGGGGAGAACATTTTTTTGAGATTAGATTTTGGATTCATTTTTGGATAACAGTTTTTGGATTTTTGTCATGAGTGTTGCCATCAATGCCAAAGGACTCGATGAGAATGTGGTTGATCTTGTCATTGATGGAAACCAACCGGTAACAGGTTCAACAGGTTCACCGATATCGCAGACATCATCTACCGGCACTGACAGGCACATTCACCGACATCCAGATCACACCAGCAATGAACTATATCGACACTTAGGCCAACATGGGACAAAGTTTCATTTATGAGAATTATATTGTAAATATGATTAATTATTTGTAAGCCGACTTGGTGTGTTGTAAAAGACTCATATATGTATGAGATCTTATAGATCATTTTGTATAAGGATAGGAGGATTATTATTGGTATATTTAAGACAACAAAAGGTTTTTATTAAGGTATCTGACTAAGCTTAAACCGGTACTGAATCAAGCATTAGAGATTCTATTTTAAGAAGTACATTGTATTGGATTTAATTATCCATTTTTTAGTCAGTGAGACTCTTCTATTGAGCAGTGAGCTCTAAGTTGTTGGCCTTCCTGCATGTGCAGGCCCCCATGTTGTAAGTAATATTTATTCATATTGTCTAGTGAGTGAATATTGTGGGTCACAAATCCCACCGAGGTTTTTCCCACACCGGGTTTCCTCGCTAAAATATCTTGTGTTATGGTGTGCATTTATATTATCTCTGTTATTTCTATTTGCTGCATTATTTCTTGTTTACTGGTACACTAATTTGGATTGCAAAGTTATAAATAAGTTTAAATATTCCATTTACTAGAAAGACACTGATTCACCCCACCCCCCTCTCAGTGTCTTTGGAACTGTCATTGCATCTACCACATACCACAACACAACAACACAACAACATAGTGATTTATGTGGGGAAAACCCTTTTAGGAGAAAAACCCCACACTCCAAAAGCAACTCAATATATTATTCGGCAATCAATAACATATTACAATATACTTGCAAAGAAAGCTATTCATAGGATACCACTAATCATAGATTCAAAGGTAACTCAATAGCCATAAGACTCTTACATACAACCTCTATCTCACACACCTCATATGTAGGATATACAATACAAGAAACTATCAAACAGTGTTACAAAACCATGGGCTAAAACCACCCAATTAAGTGGATCCAAACTTATCTCCATTCAAGATTCCCTATGACATGTCAAAACACACATCAACATGTGTTACTCCCTTTTAAAGCTCATTTATGTGTTTGATGCATTTTATATTTCCTATTTCAGGAATCCAAACTTCCGGAGGCTATAACTTGTGAACCTTGTGTCAGATTGATAAACTTTTTGAAGCACCAGGAAGCTCAAGAAGTGTTCTATCACCTCATAACCTACTATGGTAGTTATGCCCACTTATTAGGAAATTTTAGAGCCTCTAAAGTAATCAAAATTAAATTTAAACCTTTCATTACATCCTTCCAAAACAAAAAATATTAATATCTTCAAAACTAGCTACAATATTGCGACAAAAAATTATTGACATGATTATCTAGCCAACCAGAAGCTTTGTAGAGAATTTCACACCATTTCATACTCAAACAATAAATTACTATAAATAGTAACCTCATGTAAATACAAGTTTGAGACACCATTTCCCCAACATTCTCCTACTTGTCGAAAACCTTTCAAGAGAAAAGGGAGTATCAACACAACAAATTGATTTCTAGGGGCCATGAGGCCCATATAATTTGAACACCATCTTAACTTCTCTGTGCTCACAACCTTAGTTAAATAAATTGCAACATTCATCAGATTTTCTACCTTAATTAGGCTTCACCCTTCCATCTTCGACCATATCTATGACAAAATGATACTGAACATCAATGTTCTTGGTTTGAGCATGAAATGTTGGGTTCTTAGCTAGGCAAGTCACACTCTGACTATCACAATAAACTATCACTGCACCTTGTCTTACTCCAATAGTTAAACACAATCTCTTAAGCCAAATGGCTTCTTTACAAGCATGAGTAGCTTCTATTATGGACAAAGCAACCACAACATGTTGCTTACTCATCCAACTAATTGCACCACCAAATAAAGTAAACACATAAGCACCAGCGGATCTTCTGCTATCACTATAACTTGTTCAGTTTGAATCCACATAACCATGAATATAAAGGAAAATCACATCTCCAACCAAATTACCATGAGAACACAAAGAATACTCTGAGGTACCCTTCAAATATTAGAAGACTCTTTTGACTGCTTCCGAATGAACTCTACCAATATTAGACTTATATCTAGAAAGAAATCCCACTTCTTGGGCAATGTCTGGTCTAGTATACACCATTGTATACATCAAACTTCCAACTACACTCTGGTAAGTCACTCTACTTATGTCTTCCATCTCTGATGGAGATGTAGGATAATTTAAAATAAATAATTTCATCTCAACTGTGAATGGAACACATAATGGTCTACAATCCTGCATGTTGAACCTTCATAAAATTGAATTCACATACTTATTCTGGCCTAGCCATAGCTTTTTTTTCACTATATCTCTTCTAATTTCCATCCCAAGAATGTGCTTTTCTGCACCAATATCTTTCATTTCAAATTTAGTAGCAAGCTGAGACTTTATTTCTAAAATCATACCTTTCCCTTTACCAATGAATAACATATCATCAACACTTAATGCAATGTACAACAAATGATCACCATCATATTTATAATAAACATAGTGATCTAATTTAGAACTTTCAAATCCCAAACTCAACACATATATCAATTTTTTGGTACCACATCCTAGGACTCTGTTTGAGGCCATACAAAGATTTCTTCAATTTACAGACCAAATTACTTTTATCTTTCACTTCTTCTTCCATAGAAATCTTCAAGGATTATGCATCATCCATGCCTAATGCCTCTTCTATAGATCTAGGTTAATCCATAATAGTATTCAAATAAAAAATACATCTCCAATCATCATGTGAATACCTTTCAGGTGGTTGTCTATATCTTCTAGACCTTCAAACAAGTTGTGTTGGAGGTTTTTCCTCTTTTGAAGATTCGGAGCTAGATGAGCTCTCCTCACCTTATTTCCTATAAAGTGGTCTCAATTCAACTCTTTTAGGCGTATAAGGGAATTGAATCACATCTTCATGTTTATTCTATTTTGGTTGCAATGTAATAGAAGGAGACTTAATTTCTCTAAAAATAACACTTCTACTATGAATTACCTTTTGTGGAATAGGATCCCAAAGCTTGTATCCTTTCACACCATAATTGTAACTGATGAAGATAAATTTCACAACCTTGTCTCCAAGTTTGTTCACTTCTCCTTTAGCACATGTGCATATCCCTCACAACCAAAAACTCTAAGATGTCTCAATGAGGATTGTGACCTGACCATTCTTCCATATGTGTTTTATCAACAAGAGTTAATGTAGGAGATTTGTTTATCAGGTAGCAAGAAATGGCAATAGCTTCAGCCCAAAACTTTGTTCTAGACCAACACCACTCAAACTACTCCTAGCCTTCTCCGTCAGTGTCTCATACATTCTTTCTGCAACTCCATTCTGCTATGGAGAATACAAAGTTGTCTTTTGTCTATTAATGCCACAATATTTACAGAATCTATAAAAATCATTACAACAAAATTCACCACCATTATCAATCCCCAAACATTTAATTTTCTTTCTATCTTGCAAATAAACCATTGCTTTAAATTCTTTAAAATAATTAAAAATTGAAAATTTACTCTTTAGAAAGTATACCCATGTCCTTCTATATCAATAGATGAAAGATAATATGTGGATTTTCCAATTGAAGGAACATCTATAGGACCAAACACATTAGAATGAATAAGATTCAAAACACCACAAGATTTATGAGAACTCTAGTAAAACTGAACGTGATTTTGTTTCCCATAAATGAAATGCTCACAGAAATCAAAGTCAAGATTGCAATCATTCAAACCTTCAACAAGGTTTTTATTTTTTAAGGTCCTTAGACCCTTTTCTCCAATGTGGCCAAGTGTTTGATGCCATAACATAGCCTTCTCTATAGGTAACTTTGCTTCAGAAGAAATAGCATCCTTAGTTACCCAAAAGCCATGTCCATCTGCTGAAGGTGAAACCCTCAAATATTCCAATGAAGTATCCATAGATTTACTTTTTATAGAAGTGCTATTACACTCAATAGTGTGTGCCTCTATCTTATAGAAAGTGTCGAACCTGACACATCTAGCAATCACAATAGCACCCTTAATCATCTTACATACTACATCAGAAAAGACTACCTGCACACTCGCATCTATCAGTTTGCTCATAGATAATAAATTTTTTTTTAATCCAAGTATATGCAAGACACCACTAATCCTTTTTATTCTACCATTAGGAAACCTGATCCTAACTTTATCTTGACCAACAATGTTTAAATGTGAATCATCACCCAAGTACACCTTGGCTCCATTAAATTCTTCATATTCAGAAAACCAGTCTTTATTGGAAGTCATATAAAAAGATGCACTCGAGTCAATTAACCATGAATTATTACCTACATGAGTAGCCAATGCTACAATGAATGCATCACCATATTCCTTCTTGGACTTAGAATTAGAATCAAACTTCTTCTTTTTCTTGTTCTTTTCTTCTTTGTAGTCCTTATGGATGTGACCTAAATTATTGTAATTCCACCAAATGACTTTGGACTTTCTAGGAGATCTCAATATCCCTCTGGCTTCGGACTTATTGCACTTCTCATTCTTCTTTCCTTTTTCCTTAGGTCTTCCATGGACAATTAGGGATTCCTTTGAATTGATGGATACCTTCCTCCACATCTCTTCACCAAGTAGGGCACCCACCACATCTTTAGACTTCAAAACAACAAAAGTACTACCAATAGCTATAACAAGAGAATCCCATGAATTAGGCAAAGAATAAAGCAAGATTTGGCATTTCTCCTCTTCATCCATTTTAACACCAGCAGATGCCAATTGAGCCACCAACATATTAAATGCTTCCAGATGGTATGTAATCCATCCACCCTCTTCCATTCTCAAGGAATACAATTTCTCCCTCAAGAAAATATGATTCAATAAGGATTTTTCTTGATACATTTCACCAAGCTTAGTTCATAGCTTTTGTGCAGAGTTTTCTTCATAGACGTTGATCATAAGAGATTCTGCCAAGCACAATCTGCTTAGACCCTTGGCTTTATGGTCAATAACATCATATTGAGTAGCTGCAATATGATCTAAGGGTCTTGAGACGTTCATATCAACAACATCCCACAGATCATGATCTAGTAGCATATTTTCCATCTTCAGCTTCCACATCTCAAAATTACTACCATTAAATTTCTCTACCTCTATTCTCCCTGATGAACTTGCCATCTGAAAAATTCCTACAACAAGATAAAAAGGTATCTTTTGCACAAGCTCCCACTCAAATTTGGATTAGTTTAAAAAACCCATTAGCCCATAGTTGAAACCAAAGGTGATCAAGCTCTGATACCACTTGTAAGGATGTTAAGTAGAAAAAAAATTCCTACGCTAACCTTGAGAGGAGGGTAATGCAATTTTTTTTTATAGATTGTTACAAAAGTTATAGAAACTTAACAGAAGTACACACAATATCATTTATACCATAGCACAACAACACAATGATTTACGTGGGGAAGACCCTTTCGAGAGAAAAACCCCACACTCCAAAAGAAACTCAAAATAATATTCAACAATCGATAATAGAATACAATATACGTGCAAATAAATCTATTCACAAGAGTACCACTAATTCGAGATTCAAAGGCAACTCAATAGCCATAATACTCTTAGTCACAACCTCTATCTCACACACCTTATATAGGAGATATAATACAAGAAACCATCAAACAATATTACAAAACCATAGGCTAAAACCACCCAATTAATTGGAGCCAACCTTATCTCCATTATAGATTCCCAATGACATGTCAAAAGACACATTGACATGTGTTCCTCCCTTTTATAGCTCATTTGTGTTTGATGCATTTTATATTTCCTATTTTAGGAGTCAAAACTTTTGGAGGCCATAACTTGTGAACAGTGTGCCCAATTGATGAACCATTTGAAGCACTAGATATATTGTGATGTGATCTATCACCTTGTAACTTTATATTCTAGTTACACCCACTTTTTAGGGAATTTTGGAGCCTCTAAAGTCATCAAAATTAAATTTAAAGCTTTCATCATATCCTTCCAAAATGGAAACTTTAATATCTTCAAAACTAGAAAGAATTTTGCAACAAAAATTTACTGACATGCTTATCTAGATAACCAAAAGATTTGGGGAGAATTTCACACCATTTTATGCTCAAACAAAAGCTTACTATAAATAGTAACCTCATGTAAATGCAAGGTTGAGACACCATTTTCCCAATAGGCCTAAGAGACAAACTAGGAAAAAGAAAACTAATTATGACTAAGTGAAAAGTAGAGTTTGATTTGACTTAGGACTTAGGCAGTCCTACATGTAAAAGTATATATAAAAAATGACACCTGAAGTGTCAATTAAAACTACAAAATGACACTAAACTAGAGATGCATAAAAAAAAAAAAGAGTCGATCTTTGTCTTGCACATCATCATCTCCATTTTTCTTTAGGAAATCTTCAAAATTCTAGAAAGTGACTTGTACTTTTGAGTCTTTTGGTTCATCAATGAGTCTTGAGATAACTTGAGCTTATGTGATTGAGTCTACCAAGCTGGAGTAGTTTTTCTTGGACTTCTTTAAGATAGATCCCAGACTCTCCAAGATAACTTGGATTTCTATCAATTTGTTAACTGATGAAAGAATCTCCTCTCTCAACTTCAGCCCAAACAAGAAAACTAAATTCTTGTATGGCCAAATCTAGGGGTAGTAACTTGTGATCTTGATCAAGTAATTTATAGGGAAGTTCATCAATCTTATCAACAATCCTTTTTATGGTCTCCTCACCTATACCTTTTGCTTCCTCCACATCCTCAATTAGTTTATCTAGAACTTACATATGATGGTTTAGTAACTCCTTGTATTCAACATACATTTTTTTGGAAGGAATCACATCATTGTCAACCAAAAGCTCCAAAGAAAAATCCCTAAGTTTTGACCAAGCATCAAAATTATTTTCATGCACAATCATTCCTATGACAAGACATCTAGTGTTACATCCAATTTATATTTATCTTTCCATATTTTTAATCAATTTGAAAGTAGAGATCATAAGGTGTGTTCCTTTACTGAGCATCCTATCTATCCATTCACCCATTACTCTACCTCATGAGGTAACTTTCTCAGGTTGTTTTATGACTTGCTCGTCAATTGAAGAAGTCACTAGCTCAATTATATGAAGATTGTTTTTATCTAAATTTACTTAGTGGTGAGTTTTTCCACTTGTACCTTAAGATTAGCTTTCTTGATCTTTTCTTCATTATATCTTTCCACAAGAGTATCAAAAGATGACTGAGCATCTTCCATGGTACCTTCATGGGTCTAATTCCCAAAATCAATTCTTTTTATTATGCAGTCTTTTTCCTGTACTTCATTTATATTTCTACCAAGAGGAGGCTCAACCACTTTTGCATATTTTTTCTTAGCATGATCACTATAACCCTTAAAATAGTTTTGTCTTTTTTAACAATCTTTGGTTTGACATACACTAGCTGACTGAAATCAAAGACATTAGGAGAAATATCCTGCTTCTTTCTCTTAGGAGTGTTAGAAAGCAACCAAGGTGGCGGGATGGAGTCATCTTTGGTGCTTATAACCAATTTTTAGGAAGTAGTTCCCCGACCTTGAATAATACTAGTTACAATAGGAGTGTAAGACATAACATAAGATGGATTCTTTGTAGTTGACACATTGGGTAAGGGCCCCATATCTGACATAAATTTATAAGTCATAAAAAACGGTTACAGACACTTCAGACAAGTATGAAAAAGGAGAAAAATCAATTTCAATGTTATCATGAGGAGTGTCCAAGACAACTCCATTAGTAGCAGAAGAAGGGACAATAGGAACAGTCACACCAGGAGTATTTGATACATATGAAATAATAGACCCAAATGACATAGATTTAGAAACAAGAACCTGCGAAGATGTAGTAATTGAGACAAGACTTGATACCTAGGAAACATGCTCTCCAATGTCTTTATATTTAGTGTCCCTAGGAATCTCTAGTAGACCCTCTTCATTAAATTCTTCTTCTTCTTACTCCTCATGATGATTTTGTTCCTCTTCTATTTGATCTACATCAATAGGCTCATCATCCTGGTCCCCTTCTTCTTCTGGTTCTTATTCTTTCTCTTACTGGACATTTGAAGTAGAAAGTTTTTTCTACTCCTTCCCTTTACTCATTCCTACAGTGAACTTGTATTTGGGAGATTTGGGCAAAGCAATAAGATATTGCTTGTTCTTTGTTCTTAGCTTTGATATTTTTCCAACAGGTCCAACAGTATCATCCTTTGATCTAGTGGTAAATGGCTTAAACTAGATTTCTTTCTATGTTAGCCAAACATTTGTATTTGCAAGAATCCTTTGAAATCCGGTTCTTATAGAAATCACCTCCTTTTGGGACCATTCGATAAGAGGAAGAGGAGTATTACAAATCTTCCTATTTTCATATATAGGATCTAGGACATTACCATCATCAACCAAGTCAATGGGAACATTCACCAAGTTGAGATTTATTATTTCATCTTTAGTGAGGTGAAAATAATCAAGTTTCCTAATATCTTCTTTAGTCCTGCAATCTACCCAGACGTCCTCAATTTTGTGAACATGAGTATAGATCTTCTTCAATTTATTCTTCATGCATCTATAGTCAAAGTCACTCCTAGGTTTGAATTGTTTCATCATTACTCTCCTTATTTTATCTTCCATAACTATTACCTTAAAAACTGAATTGATGGAGTATCTTCCAATAGACAGTGAGAATTTCAAACCTTCTTTGTGAGAGCTGATTGTTTCTCATGTACTACCACCATTTATCGTGCTAACTCCATTAGAACAATCTTATCAAATAGATATCTTCGGAGCATGAAAGGCTCATCATCATAACATCCTATCCTTAGATAAGTGAAGGTAGTAAATTGCAAGAACATACATCCATACTCATTGATGACCTCCTCAACTTCATCAAATGCTCTATTCTTTTCTAGACCCTTAATAAAAAATGCACATATAATAGCCAAAGAAATCATCATTAACTCTTCTAAAATGATGTAAACTTTACTTAAGAGTTAACTGGGAATAATATTTCTAGACCAGAACATATCTTCTATATCCATTTGTAGATAAACCTATGAAATTCCTCATAGCAACATCAACATACACCAAATAAGAAGTCATGTAAAACTTCAAAGTGGTAGGCACCTTAGTGACTTGTTCACACAAGGAATCACTAATATGCTTTCCCCAAAGATCTTCTTGTTGTTCTATCTGATTATATGAATGTACTAATACATCCATTCATAATAGGTATTGGAAGTAAGAAACCCCTTTACCCTATTGAGAAGAGTAATCAAATCATTCACTTCTTCCTTGAAATCACTTTGATGGAAGGTCTTGGGCCATCTAGCAATTGTAGACCTAGGAGTCTTCAAACAATTATCATTAATGTTTTTCTTATACTTATCTGAATGATTCTCATAATAGGCCTCAATTTTTTTATTTCTATATCCACATTTTTATCTATATTTGGACACTTTAACAAGGAATCAAAGAAATCTTCATTCAACATGATCACATTCTTACCATTTGCACAATTCACACTATGTCTTACAAGATCAAAATGATTAGCAATTACAAGCACAAATTCTAGATTTTGAGCAGACATAGGAAATGCTACAGCCAAATGAATACTACTATTGATGGTAGGTTGTATTAAATAGCAGTGTGGAGGATTCTCAACTCACCTGAAAAACTCATCAATATCCATATGGCCTATTTCAGTATCTTTGATGTTTGTAATGTTTGACACTACTGTGAATGGTGGAAAGATTGGATATGGGTTTTGCTTCTTAAACTTCATTTTCTTCTTTCTTGGAGATGATTCTGACATCTGTAAATAGTTTGAACTATAACAAAGTTCAAAGATATTCTCTAGAATAAGATGCAATCACCATTGTGATAAAAACCATCTTCAATACTAAGAGATCTTCCACAATGGTACAGTATTTATACTTAGAAAAATTTCTAAGAATCGAGTGTAAATCAATTCTATAGATTAGATTTTCACCTTGGACAAACTAGGGCAATCAAATGATTGAGTGCAAATTGGGTTCACAAACTTGATTCACACCTATAATGAAAAGGAGGTGTATATTATGTAAATCAAGATTGTAAACCTGATTCACACCTTTGGGAAGATCAATAATAGATATAGTTAGGATCTATAGATCTGATCTACACTAATGATATGGATTCTTGGTGTAAAACTTGATTCACATGGTTCGGGTCCACAAATCCAAACAACACATTGTAAAACATACACTAAGGTATAGTTTGGGTCTATGGACCCTAACCATGTGAGGGATGGATAACTTAGGTGTAGTTTGGGTCTATAGACTTGAACTACATGATTTGAATGAGTCTAGGTGTAGTTCAGGTTTGAAGACACAAACTACGCCATTTGATTTTGAAGGTAAGATCTTGGTGTAGGTTGGGTCAATGAACCTGAACTACATTGGATAACATTTGTTGGAGATGTAATTCGGGTTCATTTGCCTGAACCACACCTTTTCATAGTGGAAGTTCAGTGAGTAAAAATGGATAGTTTGAGGCCATGAGCCCAAACTACACAGACACAAAGCATGAGAGAAAAATGGTTTAGAGCCATGGGGTCGAACTAAACCTAAACACAAAAACCCTAAACCTAAAAATGAACAAAAGAACAAAAACAAATCAATCAAAACAAAAGAAAAAGAGAAAAGAAAAATGAACCTGATAATAGAGTAGAGAGTCAATTGGGAAAAATGGAAGATGCATGTGTATGGCCAAAGTATAGGTCATGGATGAGAGAAGATGCAATGACTAAAAAGAAGAAGAAGGAAATAAAATAGAAGAGAGAAAGAAATTGATTTGAAAACAAACCTGAAAACATAAATGCTACTTGAGTTAGCATTTAATATCTGTATTTTGGGTTCATGGGCCTGGAATGCACTTGACCTTTATCTCTAGGTGTGTAGTCAGGTTTTAAACCTGACAATACACGAAAAAAACCAAAATAAAACTAACTCCCAAAATGAACCATAAATTAACGAATCACTTAGGATTGAAAAAATTCTTAGAGATTATGGGCCACAATTTGGACAAAAAATGTGGGGGCTATCCCAATTTCACCAGCTGAAATTGGGATACCAAAACATATCATTGAGAGCTCCAAGCATTCACAAGTTGTTGTCCTCTTTACCAAATATGTCACCTTCATTAGTGCATAGGTCATTGTGATGTGAAGGTACCATGCATCTTGTTCATGCTCATGGTTGTCATTGTTGAGAGTTAAGATGAAACACCCTTCATTTCTACATTCAATATACTCATTCCTCCTTTTAAGAGGACTATTTCGTTCATTCATGAGCTGTTGTATGACTTGTTCATTGTGTCATTGTGTTTTAACCCTTGAACACATATTTGTCTTGTTTAGCATAATGACACACTCTTCCTAAAGCTTTCCTCATCATTTTTTTGTATGAAACCGTTCCACTTTATTAATGCCCTTGGCCTCTTCATTTCTTATGTTATGGATTGTCATGGTAGGGAAACTATCCTCAAGACTCTTTTGGACAGTTATGACTATTTTCAAAATGAAGACTACCTTTTATGCTTATATGACTGTGATATTCTCTTGGCACTCTAAGGATGTTCATTGGATATCACTCTATCATTCCAACTTATTGTCATGTATGCTCAAGAAAACCTCTATTTAAAAGTTCTCAACTTGTTATATGGCTATAACACATGGCTCCTAGATTGTTATAAGGTCAACATAATCATGTTCCTTAAGTGTCTTTGATTATCAAACCCTTACTGTTAGTATGATATACCTCTTCAATGTTAGGTTGGCTCTTTTGACTACCCAAATACCATTATAAGTGGATTGTCTTTTGTTCCTATTTGATATTACTCACCCCAATATCTGTAGCTAAGAAATTTGAATGCAGTGATTGTCCTAAGGTAACCACTAAACCTTCAAATCAAAGCAAAATCTAGCCTATCTTGTGGAGAATATGAAACAAGAGCAAATGAATGCAAGAGCATCAAGGTAACTAGCATAACATCACTAACTCTCTAAGCATAATGATTTGATGAACATACACATGATGAATAAAAACAAAACAAGCATAACAAGAGTACAACCATAATTAAATCATACATGAAAAAATTCAAATCATGAACATGAAATAAGAACTCCCTTAGAAATATCCATAGTCCTCAAGTCTTCATCAAAATTTGTTGTGGTTGCCCTCACAAATCTGAAATCACAAAAGATTAGACAAAAGAAGAGCTCAAGTGATAGTGGTTAAAAGAAAATTGGAGGAAAGATTTGAAATTATAGTTTTGGAGAAATATTTCTCAATGATTCAATTCAAATTCATCTTAGAAGGAATGGAAGGCTTAGATCATGTAGAAGAAAATTTTCCAAAGATAGGAAGAGTGGGAAATTAGAGAAAGGAATAAAAAAGAAAGTAGTGACAACTACAAGAGAGTGGAGAGGTGAGTGGGGAAAATAGGTTATTAAATAATAAAATTATTTAATTTCATGAGAAAGGTAATAGTAAATAGATATTTCATCTTTTTACCAGGCTAAAGAGGGAAGAGGTGAATAGAAGGATAAATTGACTTTATTTATTTGACTATAGAAGAATAGTTAGATAATTAAATAATCAAAATTATTTAATTATAAAGGGAGCTAGAAGAACATGAAAAGGGATAATTAATTAATTAATTAATTAAAAAATTAATCAATTATGGGAAAATGATAAATTAATTAAATAATTTAAATTACTTAATTAATATCAAAAAAAGGGAAAATTAGTACGTCAATTAAATAATTAAAAAATATTTAATTATTGAGGATGATTGATGAACAAAGGAAAGGTTAATTTTTTGAGTCTATATTTTGCCCCTCTTTGAGACGTGATTGTGAGAATTGTCTCAAAGAAGAAGAGAAGATTGTGAGGAATATGCCCTTGTATGTCCCAGAGGATCAAAATATGATGCCCCTTCAAGAAATTGGACAACAAAAAATTTGTGTTTAAAGGAGGTAAATTTATTGATAGGAAGATTAAGAATAAAAAGAGGGTTAAGCAATGATGGGAATGAAAATAAGCTAGAATAGGCCAAGTAAAGGGACTAGGGGAAACTCAAAGAGCTCCACAAGAAACTTTAGGTCAATAGAAGGGGTATAAAGGCAAGAAGAGGGGTCCACAAGTGTTATTGCCACATTTAATTATACACCTCCATCAATATTAATGAAATTTGAAAGCAATGGCCAATATTCCTTTGGAAAATCATCAAGCATGTGAGTGCAGACCTTTGAGTGATCAATGGTGTATGGACTAGCGATTAGTTGACTATCTCAAGTTTGTAATTTTGAAGTATTTAAGGTCAAATTTTGTACATTTTTTTATGCACTAGGGTCAAACTGGGGTTATAGCTAGTGTTTGTGTATAACTGAAGGTCAAAATGTGTTATTGATCAGATATTGCATATCTAATAAGCACATTTGTACTTTTTGGTATTTGATGATGCTAGGGATAATTATGCCTACACATTTGATTGTAAATTGTGCATCTTATGAGGATCTACCCTATTGATAAGTTATTGCATAGTTGAAAAGAACTTGTGCACTTGATTAAGCTAGGGTTTGACATTTTTTTGACTATGGTTAACCTAGGTTTGACTTAGGATTTGACATATCTATTAAAATATAGATTGAATTAGGGTTCATGTTGGGATGTAGGAGGATCTAGATGGGCTGTAATCAAGGAAGAAAAATCTCCCCACTAGTGAGTTGATACCAGTGTTAATAGAGGATGAGCACATGGCATTAATGCCTAATATCTAGGTTAATTTGGGTATTATCACCATGTTAGTATAGATATGGAGTAGTGAGACTTGTAGTTTCCATTTACCAACTAGTCAAATGATTGTGATCCGAGAGGATGTTTACAGGATTTTATGTGTTTTGATACATAGTCAAAGGGTTGTATATAACACAAACATATGATTTTTATCTATAGAGTTTGTATTTGATGATGATACTGGCATGGTTGGGATTGAGTTTTATCTACACTTCATCATCACAAAGTATGACGTGTATCCCCTAGTATTTGCTAGTATCATTGGTGGGATCTTATTTCCATACATGAGTGTTGAATGGTTGAATGGTCCAAAATATTGAGAGGGGGGTGGGGTGAATCAGTACTCCCACAATAATAAAAACTTTCCACTGATTTTAACCTTAGTAATTCACCTCATCAACATGAATCAACGGATGTAGAATAAATAGAAAACATATTCACAAGATAGACACTAGATTTTTATATATGGAAAATCCAAATGGGAAAAACCATGAAGAGAGTAAACTCTCAACATAATATAACTAGTTATATGTTGTTTACAAAAGGGTGGTTCACTATCGATGGGTTCACTGCCTAATTACAACATGGTTTACTGTTGGATTACAACATGACTTAGTGTTGGAATGCTCACTATAATAAAAATAAATGAACTAAAGAAAATTGCATCTCCAAATGCGTGAGGTCAATTCCAAGATAAGCTCAAATAGTAAAACAACTACTTACAATAGATCCGATAAGGGATCTCTACAATACTTTTTCCAACCTATCAACACACCTTCTTGTAGCAAATTTGGTAAGGGATTATTGTAACATTGTCTTCAATTTGTCAATCCAACTACTTGCAGCAGATCTAGTAAGTGACTACCATAACCCCATAATTGCACTCACACTTTCCACACTTATACAATACACATCTTTGCTCTTACACACACATCACACTCTATTACTCACATACTCATGAATCATCATATACTTGTGTGTATATATATATGTGTCTATATGTATCATTGGTAACCAACATGTCGGCCAATCATAGAAGGTTTACACAATAATGCATCACTCGGATCAACATGCTACCTTATTGTCGAAACATCCCTTAACCAATCTGATAACCAAGTCGGCCTTTAATGATCATCTACACTCTTCCTTTTTAATAATCAAAACACACACTTCAATTACCGAAGCAAAAAAAAGGTTTGTCAGACCCATAGACACAAATTCCAAGAATAATGACTTGCATCTTCAAGATATGAATGCCACAAATTCTAAATCATAGATCATAGATCATATTGCAATACAAACATCTCAATATCAATTCAACTATGAAAAATAATACTAACACTTGATACAAAAGGAAAAAAAACAACCATGACTAGCAGAACATTAGATTCCAAAGCAAAGGATCTTCCAGAAATTGCTCTTGTAATCCATGCATACCTCGCTACTCAATATCATATAGATACCTATCTTCCACTACTTCTCAAAATCACATACATACCTATCTTCCATTTCTACTCAATATCACATACAAACTTGTCTTCCATTGTTGCTAAATATGCTACATCTAGTCCTAATTGAATCACAGGGTTTGACATCAATGACAATGTTGGAATATTGGCATAACTGATTGAGATGATGATGTATCGATAATGACTGTTGGTGATGATATATTGATGGACTATTGGTGATGATATAATTATGATACAATGCTTTATGATTAGTTATTTGTGTTGTCATTGATGGCAACCATGTTAGACAGTTCAAATAAATAGAAGACAATTGAGAGGGAGGGTGAATCCATTGTCACCAGATTACTAAAACCTTAAGCAATTAAAAATTTAATACCAAAACACATAAGATCAATACCAGAATAATTAAACCAATTACCAAAACAACAATTAAACGAATTAAGCACAAGAAACAATCTAAGAATAGATACCATCAACAGGACACCAAGATTTGTACATGGAAAACACGGTAAGGGGAAAAACCATTGTGGGAAGCCTACCCACAATTAGCTAATACTTCTACAGTAAGTATGTGATTACAAACTGAGGGGCCTGCACTTGCAGGAAGGACAACAACCTAGAGCACACTGCTCATTACAAAAGGATTCTCACTGACTACATAAAAATCCAGACTACAATCCAGAAGGAAGAGTGAACTGCAATGATAGCATCTCCTATGCCTGAGTATAGTTCTGATTAAGCTCAATACTGGAGGACTTAATCCTCTTGCATAAACCCAACTTGATCACCAATGATCGACAAAATCCTCTGCATGAATTATTATTACATTATTTGCTCCTATACCATCCTTATATATGATCTACAATGAGATCTTACATCATATATATACAAACCCTCGACCATAAACAATAAGGTCGGCCACCAAACAATAAAACAATTACATAATTATAAAACATTTTGGCCTGAGACCAAACAAATAAGATCCAACCCATAAGTCATCCCAGAAACACATCGAGGTATCCCAACAACATGTTACATTAAGTCGGTCCATAACCTAGATAGTACCAGACCCAATTTAGGTCCACACATGCTAAAGAAATGATCCCAATCAACTAAGTCTCAAACACAATCACTATCAACATCTTGAATCTCTACTATAAGCCACACCAACACCACTTATGCATAATATCAAAAGATCTTCAACAAAGCTCTGCCGGTGAAACCCTCACAAGATCAACAAACCAGGCTTACCAACATATAAGAGCATCCGATTGCCAAATCAAAACCAACTAACTGAACATGAATCTGAGTAGCATGAATAGAAGATCTAAGCCAATTCCATAAGCCAAAGCATACCAGAGTATACTGGATTAACATAATCTAACTGGCCAGAAACCAAACAACCTACCGGGAGCAAAAGGATATTGGTAAAGCAACCAAAATAGCTAGTGTTGACATCAATGACAAAAAATCAATGCAACACATAATCAAATCCTCCAAATGGCGAACAATCTCCCCCTTTGGCATTGATGGCAACACTAGATGTGAAAAACATCCAAGTGCCAAGAAATGGCAAACAAATCTCCCACACAAGAATATAGCAATGAAGTTTTGATCCATACTCTCCCTGTAGATGATATCTTAGTTAAGTTCTACAAATTTCTCTCCCTAATGTATATATCTCCTTAAGTTTTTCACATGAATATCTCTCCCCCTTTGACATCAATGCTAGAGATCTGACAAAAATATCAAAGCAAAATCATAAACCATTGAAAGACAAAACTAACTACTCCCCCTGAGTAGTAGCATCACAACATCAATCCAAAATGAATAATATCTTTGATAATGCATACTGGACTGATGCCAAATAGCATCAATCAGTTCTCTACCTGAGGGGCAGAAACCCCTAATCTATCTCTGAGGTACTCAAATGATTCTTTAGGCAAAGTTTTAGTGAAGATATCTGCAATCTTCTCTGATATCAATTGTTAGATAGTTCAAATAACTGGAAGACAACTAAGAGGGGGGGTGAATCTATTGTCACCAGATTACCGAAAACTTAAGCAATTAAAACTTTAATACTGGAATACTTAAACTAATTACCGAAATAGAAGATATACCAATTAAGCACAAGAAACAATTAGAGAATAGATACCATCCACATGACACCAAGATTTGTACATGGAAAACTCGGTAAGGGGATAAACCATGGTGGGAAGCCTACCCACAGTCAAATAATATTTTTGCAGTAAGTATGTGATATCTTGATGCAATGCAAACAACATTCATTATGTCTGGTCCATAACCTAGATAGTACCGGACCCAATTTATGTCCACACACGCTAAAGAAATGATCCCAATCAACCAAGTCTCAAACACAATCGCCATCAACATTTTGAATCTTTACTAAAATCCGTACCAACACCACTTATGAATAATGTCAAAAGATCTTCAACAAATCTCTGCCGGTGAAACCATCACCAGATCAACAAACCAGGCTTACTAGCATATAAGATAGCATCTGATCACCAAATCAAACCAACTGACTGAACATGAATCTGAGTATCATGAATAGAAGATCTAAGCCAATTCCATAAGCCAAAGCATACTATAGTATACCGGATTAACATGATCTAACCAGCTAGAAACCAAACAACCTACTAGGACCAGAAGGATACCGTTAAAGCAGCCAAAGCAACTAGTGTTGATGTCAATGATAAAACATCAATGTAACACATAATCGATTCCTCCAAATGGCCAACAAACCATGTTTGTTTATGTTTGGTATATCATCTAAGTCTACAAGTATAGCCTAACTAGTAATGAATTGAGTTGGATAGCAAAACTGCTAAGTAGCAGTGAATCGGTAAGCAGGAACAGTGAAGGAGATGACTCTGGTAGAGATCCATGTTGAGTTAGATGTTGCAGTTTGGAATGTATGCTTATGACATTGTACTGAGTCTATGACTAGAACTACATCATTTTTGGAGAACCAGAAGTCATGTTTGTAATTGAGTGTTGTTTATTTAGTGTAGGTTTTGAGAACCGGTATCAAGATCTTTAACCGGTGATGTTTTATGGTTTGGCAATGATTTTTATCATGTTCATTACTTTGTGGTGATGTGTCAAAAACCATGTGTGATGATAATATTTCATTTAAGCATGTACAAGGAGCAAATTTCTTGGGAAACAATGAAGTGCTTAGCAGGATGTGCTAAGAGTTTGACAACTTATCAAATCGATGTGCAATGATGTGTTATGATCATTCAACGGCTATTTGTCTTGAAATTTGTTGTAATGATTTGTATGATGAATTGTAATGATTTAGTATGATTGATGATGTAGATTCATTGTAAGTTAGGGTTTCGTAACTGCCCTAATTGTAAAGTTTATTTAGGTCAAGTTTTAAAAGGTTTATTAGGTCGGTGAGAAGAGAAGGAGAGTGTGTCAAACCAGATTGAGATGTATGCATGTGTGAAGCAGATTGGAGCTGAAATGGATTTGTATTAGCAAGAAGAGAGTACACTAATTAGATCATTTATTTTTTGTTTCCTAATAGTTGCAATAGTATTAAAATCCCTTAACTAGGTAGGTCCTAACATGCCTGATCTTGTAAATCCCTTCACTGAGTGGGTCATTAATTTGGGTTCAAATCCTTTAATGAGGTTACTCCTAAAAAGGTAGAGCTCTTAATAGAGCTGAGGTTAAAATCCCTTCACTGAGTGACTCCTAACAAGGTCTTCTCTTAACCGGGTTAGGCCTTTAACAAGGCGCATTCCAAAAGTGTGCAAATATTTTGTGGGTAGTAATTCCCACCGTGGTTTTTCCCATTAGGGTTTCCACGTGAAAATCTTTGTGTTCATGTTGTGGATGGATTGTTAAGTTGTTCATTTGATGTCTTTCTTATGTTTATTTAATGATGAACATTTAAGTAGCTATCGGTAATGTTCTGGTAAATTTGATTTGAATATTGTTTGATCAGCTACCAATACTGGTTATAAACTATTTTGGTGAAGTGTTTTCGGATTGGTGAAAGATTGTAGTTTATTGTTATTACTGATTCACCCCTCCTTTTGTAACAATCAAATCCTCACATTAACAATTGGTATCAGAGCATTAGGTCCTCTTTGTGCAAAAGCTTAACCACTTGAGGAAAAGATCCAAAGATGATGAAGAAGGAGGGTCCTAATTTCACTAAGGACAACTACAAAATATGGAGTGATAGATTGAAGATTTATATCAAAGGTATGGGTGCTCAGTTGTGGCAGCATGTTATTACAAAGTATGTACCTCCTACCAGTCCTCTAACAACATATCAACTTAAGGAGAAGCATGAAAACATTCAAGCATTGGAAGTCATTGTAAGTACACTTTCTGATACTGAATATATTGATGTCCATGGTTTAGAAATAGCTTTTGAGGTTTGGGAGAAGTTCGAATGGATTTTCACTTTTAGATGACAAAAATATGGTTTGCAGGTTAAGGAAAGCTTTATATGGATTGAAACAAGCCCCTAGAGCTTGGTATGCAAGATTGGATAAATATCTTTTGAAGCTTGGTTTCACTAAAGGTAATGTTGCCAACAATTTATATTATAAGATCACTAATGATGACATATTGATTGTTGAAGTCTTTGTTGATGATATCATTTTTGGATGTGAGGATAAGTTATGTATGGAATTCTCTAATAATATGAAGAATGAATCTAAGATATCTATGATTGGGGAGATGAAATTTTTCTTAAGTTTGCAGATTACTCAGACTGATAAAGGTATTTCCATCTGTCAAACTAAGTATGCTAGGGAGTTGTTAAAGAAATTTGGTATGGAAAATTCTAAACCATTTGGTACTTTTATGGTTACAAGTGAGAAATTGGCAAAGACAGATGCATCAACACCGGTAGATCCTACAAGGTACAAATCTATGATTGGAGGTTTATTATATCTGACTCAGACTAGACCGGTTATAATGAATGCATTTTGTATTGAATCAAGATATCAGAGTGATCCTAGAGAGAATCATTAGAGTGTGGTGAACAAGATTTTCAAGTATTTGCAAGGAACAAGTGAATATAGTTTGTGGTATCCTAAATATGATGGTTTTACACTATGTGCATATACAGATTCATATTAGGCTGGAGATGTTGATGACCGGAAGAGAACATATGGTGGAGCTTTCTTTCTTGGAAAGAAACTTCTTTCATGGATCAACAAGAAATAGTCATGTACCTCTTTATCTACTATTGAAGCTAAGTATGTTGTTGCTGCTACTAATTGTACACAAGTTCTATGGATGAAGAAAATGTTGAAGGATATAAGGGTGGATTGTAATGAACTGGTAGTTATTCACTATGATAACTTTGTTGCTATTGACATATAAAAGAATCCGATATTACATTCTAAGACAAAACACATATCTATCAAGTACAACTTTTTGAAGGAGAAGGTGGAAGCAAATGAAGTCAAACTGGTTTATGTGAACACTAAAGAGAAGATTGTAGATATCTTCACTAAACCCTTGCCTAAGGAATCATTTGAGTACTTCAGAGACAGATTGGGGGTTTCTGCCCCTCTGATAGAGACTTGAGTAATGTTGATTGGCATTAGTCTGGTATGCATTTACAAAGATACTACTCATTCTAGATTGATGTGTTGGTGCTACTACTCAAGGGGAGTAGTCAGTTGTGTGGTTCAGTGGATTTATGATTTTTTTTTATGTTTATGTCATATTTTTGGCATTGATGTCAAAGGGGGAGAGATATATGTGAAAAATAGAGCTTAATAGAATATCAATCAAAGTGGAGAGATCAGAGCTTAATAGGGATATCATTCACAGGGGGAGTTTGTTAACTTCATTGTAATATCATCTTATGGGAGATTGTTGGTTGTCTTCCTTTGGGGGAGACTTGTTTGGAATTTCTTGGCACTTGGATATTTTTCACATCTAGTGTTCCCATCAATGCAAAAGGAGGAGATTGTTGGCAAATTGAAGGAATTTATTATGTGTTGCATTGATGTTTTGTCATTGATGTCAACATCAGTTGTTTTGGTTGTTTACCGGTTTCTGGTAGAGTGGTTGGATTATGATATTGATCTATTATGATCTGCTATGCTTTGGTTTGTGCAATTGGTTTGGATCTATCATTCATGTTATTCATATGTGTATCATGATCAGTTGGTTCGAGATTTGATGACTTAGGAGCTATCACTTGTTCTAGTAACCCTTTTGGTCACCAGTAAAGGGTTTTACCGACAGAGATTTGTTGAAGATATTTTGATGTACATGATAAGTGGTGTTGGTGCGGCTTCTAGATGGCTTTCAGGATGTTGTTGGTTATCTTGTTCATGTTCCTATTGATCGATGGTGTTGCATTTAGGACCGGACCTAATGCTATCTTATTCTGCTAGGTTATGGACCAGTTGTGTTGGTGGATGATCCCAATGTGTTACCGATTGGATCTATTGATTGGATTATGTTGTCTCAGTCCTAGGCCAACCTGGTTGATCATTGGATTGCAAGTTTATGTTATTAATTTATTGTATTATATTTTAAGAGGCTGACCTAATTGTTTAGGTTTGGGGTTAGTATAAATATGATGTAAGGTCTCTTTGTAGATCATGTTATGGTTATGGGTCTATGGTTTTAGGGGTTATGCAATTATCTATGTGCGAATAAGGTTGTAATCATATGCAGAGGTTTTGGTCAATCATAGGTGATTGAATTGGGTTGGTGAAAGAGGTTTAAGATCTCCGATATTGAGCTTAACCAGAACTATACTCAGGCATAGGAGATGATATTCTTCCAGTTCACTCTTCTTTCTAGATTGTAGTCTAAATTTATTTTGTAGTCAGTGAGGCTCCTTTTGTGATGAGCAGTGTGCTCTAGGCCATTGGCCTTCCTGCATGGGCAGGCCCCTCTTTTTGTAATCACATACTTACTGTAGAAGTATTATCTAACTGTGGGTAGGCTTCCCCCTGTGGTTTTTCCCTTTACTGGGTTTTCCACATACAAATCTTGGTGTTATCTTTTGTGGTTTATATTTTTGCTTAACTATTATATCTACTATTCTGGTATTTGGTTTATGTATTCCGGTAATAAGGTTTTAATGCTTAAAGTTCTATAATCTATTGATAACTGATTCACCCCCCCTCTCAGTTGTCCACCAATTATCTGAGTTTTATAACACTAATTTGATAGGTAATATGACTATACCAAGTGTCTCTCTAGGAACATTATCAAAGCCATGAACACAAAGAGGATCGGGTTGAATAGAAGAATGATCCCAGTTTATCTTATCTAATAGGTCAACATGACAAATGTTAAGTTTTGACCCATTATCAATTAAGTTACCTCTTATGTTTTATTCATAAATACAATAAGTAATCATAAGGGGATCATATCTATTTCTAACGTCTATAGAAGGCAATTCATCTTGTGAGAATGTGATATCATTTGGTTTAGAAGAAGGATGGAGAATCATTTTATGAAAGGCTTCTTGGATCAACTTATGGCATGAAGGTGAAGTTTTAATTAAGTCCCAAAGGGAGATCTTTGCTAAGATACCATGGAGTTTCTCAACAAGATCCTTATCAATTTCCTTCTTAGAATGAGAGGGGGAAGAAAGAGAAGTGAGAAGAATATTATGATCTCTCTACTTGTCACAAGCATTAAATGTTTCATGTATTTTAGAACCATATTTTTGTTCTAATTGTCTTTCCATAGCTTCTCTTTCACATATGTATTTTGCAACTTTTAGGATATTGGGAGGTTTCTTGGGTTTAGGGTTCTCATAACTAGAAATATGAATGGTATTGACTTGATTGGGCTCTTTCTTCTCCAAGGATACATCTTTAGAAGGGAGAGCATTAAGGAAATTCTAATGATTTCATCCTCTTGTGCCAAATTATCCTCATGGGGTAGGTACATTTTAGGATAAACATCATTCTTCAAAGATTCATCTTTAGGAGGGAGATATTTGAAAGAAATGCTAATAACCTCTTCTTTCACCAATGTTCCCTCATTAGAAGGACCAAATTTGGGAGAGCATAAATCATTTTCCATCAACACTTCTTCTCTAAGAGAGATATGATGTATGGAAGGTAAAGTGACATCAAGAAAGGTGTTTATTATATCATTCTCTTGCTTTAATATATTCTTATGGGAGAGACACATTTTAGGAGAAAGATCAACATCAATTTTCAAAACATCATCCTGAAGAGGAAGAGTTTGTAAAAGGAGTGTTAGTAATATTTTCTTTCACCAAAGTATCCTCATGAACAAGAGAAAGTTAAGGAGAGGAATTGTCATGGTTCATTAGGGTGTCATTTGCAAAAGGTAAAGCTTGGTAAAGAGCAATGTCAACCACATGAAATTCTTTCATCACAAAAGATTTTTCATGAATAGGATTGATAGAAGGTAAAGGTTCATAAAGCGGATTGTCATGCAAGACAATATCCTTGCGAATTTTTAGAGACTTAGAGGGAAGGATGAAGTTATCAATAGTTTCATCCATCACATCACTACTAAATGGCTTATGCATTATGTTGATTAACCTTTGGCAAAAGGATGGTTTAGAAGGCTTAGGATAAAGGAAACCCTCAAGAGCCTCCTCAAGTTCTTCTCTACTATACACTTGTTCAAAAGGATAATCTTGCAAAGAGTAATAATGCAATTAAATGAACTAAAGAATGCAAACATACAAAATGCATAAAACAAGATTTTTTTGTATTTTCTTCTTTTTTTCTAATTTTTTTTAATTTTTAATTTTTTTAAATTTTTTCTTATTTTGAAAAATATGAAATGAAATTTGAAATTTGAAAGTTAAAAGTTGAAATTTGCAAAATAATTGAATAATGCAAAATTTTAGAAAAATGATTATTCAATTTAGTGGGCCAATTGATGAGAAAACAATTGTGAAAAATTATACAACCTCCTAGGAAATTGAAATTAGGATTATGTAAGGATAACCTCTTAATTTAAAATTAAAATTATCCAAAAGAGATTGAATTTTAAAATTAGGATCTTGTGAAAATAACCTCTTGATTTTAAAATTGAAAATTGAAATGTTCGAATTTGAGAATTAATTTAAACTTAAAAATTAGGGCTCTTTTATTAAACCATTTAATTTTAAAATTTAAATTTGAAATCATCCACGAGAAATTTAAATTAAAAATTAGGGCCTTGTAAAAAGAACCTCTTAATTGTAAAATTTAAATTTAAAATGTTGAAATTTGGGAATTGAAAAAATCAATGCAAAATTGGGAAATGCACAAGATTAATTTAAATTTAAAAATCAGGGTTTGTTTAATTAACCACTTAATTTTAAAATTTAAATTTAAAATTGAGATTTGATCCAAGAGTGCAATTTTAAATTTGAATTGAAATTAGCAACCAAATTAAAAATTTAAACAACCCACAAGCTTAATTTTTTAAATAGGGTTTTTGAAATTAACCACTTAATTTTAAAATTTAATTGTGAAATTTATCTTGTAGATGAAAATTTGAATTTTGAAATTGAAGAACACTAATATCTGAAATAATTAACTCAAATTAAGCAATTCACAAGCTCAATTTTGAATTTAAAAAATTAGGGTTTTAGTGAAATTAACCTCTAAATTTTTAAAATTTGCAAGGAAATCAAATTTGTAAATGAAAATTTGAATTTTAAATTGCATACACTCAGATCTGAAAACAAAAATCAGAATTAATGGTGTAAGGAGTCATGTTCACCAAAATGTAAAGTGGAAAATTGGAAGCTTAGCAGATTCACCACATGGAAGGGAGAAATTACTAAGGCAATTTTCACTTGGATGACTTTACATTCAAAATAGAAGATGAATCCACTAGATCCAATCCTAAATGAGACAAGGACTAAATACTAAGTGAATTTGATTGATTTGGTTTTTCCTCTTTTGCAAGTTGAATTACTAAAATAGTGTAAATGCTGAGATTTGAAGGGAAATATGCAGAAACAGTGAGCTACAGATTCAGGATTTCGTCATGCACTTGGATTTGAGAAGTATGAGATGATTCAGAGCTGGTCTGCAAAAGCTGCAAAAAATAGTTGGGATCGTGTGTAGGGACCAGGGCGCCCACCACCTTGGTCATCTAAACTTTTTGTGCATCGAATAAGGTTTTTCATCTTTACAAATAAAGTTTAATTCCATAAGTACAACTATGCACCCGCTTCCTACACACAGAAATAAGAAGAAAGGGATTGGTAATAGGGGTTTGCCTAAGTCAAACCCCATTTTGGAATCAACCTTGAATGAAATACTGCAAATGCTTGAAATAAATGATGGAAAGGTATACCTTCAAATCTGCAATAGATGATGATGATGCTTTGCTTCTTGAATGTAATTGCATATGTTGTATGAAATGGCATGAACATGATGAAACCCTAATCACACACACACATGCTTGAAAATGAATGATGTAATGTTGCTCCAATGGATAGATGAAGAATATGCAACCTTGAAGAGTGCTTGATGATGAATGCTTGATTGTAGTCTCCTTGCCTTATGATCATCTCCACCTTATTGCCTTATGCCCAAATAAGAGAGGAAGACCTCCTTATATACTTGCCTATCATCAAACATATTAATTTTCTGACATAGGCCAACATGGGGAAAATTTTCCCAATCAAATTTGAGATAGGGCCAAGGGTTCAAATTAGGGCCCAATTGAGGAGGACCATGGTGTGGTGCCATGGTCCTGGTGAGGACCAAGGTTCCATTCCCTAGTCCCACCCTAATTTAGGGAAAGGACAAGGGGTCCCAACAAGGTAAAGTGTGAAAATATAATTTTTATTGCATGGGGGAGGTATAACTAGGTCCCAATCAAGCATGAAGATGAGAACACTAAGGTGAGGGCCCCAAATGTAGTCAAAATTGCAAAGGGTGCAATTTAGGATGCTATAGGTGGATCTCATGTAACAAATCCTTGTGATTGTAATTAACTTGTTAATGTGACCTTGTAAGTAAAGTTGAGCCATGCACTAATGTATTGTCGGGTGGACATGGCATTATATCCTCGTGGATATTTTTTCTTGCATAAAGAAATAAATTGCATAAGTCTTCATGCCTAGAAAGGAAATCACATTGCATTGAAATAGTAGATGACTTTAACTAAATAGAAATCATAATTGCACATATATCACTAGTGCAAATTTAAGTTGCTAAATAGTGAAATGGAAATGACTCTATTGTCTTTTTGTATGGGTATATTATGTAATGCATATGGGGTATTGTATCCTTGGACATTGTGTAGTGATTAATCCCTTTAATGTGATTGATACTAGTCATTTCATTATGTGGATATGTTATATAGTTGATGATTTGTTTTGGTTATTAATGAATTATTCATGCGTTGTGTAGGATAGCAATGTATTTTTTGACTTTCTTACATTTTAAATCACTTACAAAACCCTCCTATCTATCTATTTTGTGACACTTGTGACACTTTATTTATTGTTGAAATTGCACGTATTTCTATTATTTAATGTTGAATTTGATGATTCTCCTACTTGGTTTTTATCTTTTTTGAATCTCATGGTGACTATTTAAAATATATGATACTGCTGGTCCTATTTTGTGTTATGTTTTGTTATCTATCACGTTCATGGCAAACCTCTAATAATATGTATAAGGGAGGACACTACAAAGAGAACATGTGATTGTTGATTAGTTAGAATTGTAGTTGAATAGAAGAACTAAAAGATTTATTTCATATAAGATGTGATTGAAACTCCTTAAGATATTGAATTCATTTAGAGATACATGACTAAACAAATGTGAATTCCATTATATTGCATTAGTGAAAATCATAATGAAATTCCAAATTCTTTGTTCTCTATGAATGATAATTTTTGTTTTATGTGAGAATAGTTAAACATGGATATTTGTGTGATGGATTGTGAATGAAGTATAAACTAGTTATTTTATTGTACTTGTTGTATTCTTGCATAAGCTCATTTCGGTGAGGGCAAAATCATAGGTAATTATCATGTTTGATTCTCTTCATTTGAGTGTATAGGTGTTTAATGCACAATTGATCTTGCTATATTGTTGGTGTACTAAGTGTGTCATTTTAGATGCAAATACCCTAAATACATGTGTGGTTGACATAGTGTAGAGATGGGAAGTTCCCTTAGTCCTTTGGAACCTAATGATTATATGTATATCTACTACATATTTATATATATGATTTGTGTTGGACTCCATATTAGAGGTTGGTGTGAATTGGAGGAGTTCTCCTTAGTGGCTCATGTTGTTCTTAGCCTAGTTTTCTAGAGTGGAATTGGCCATCCTGATCTTGATTGGAGATGTGAGTGCAGGACGTTGACCCTAGTGAGAGGCTTAGTGTTAGCTCATGGATTGTGAAATCATGATCGAGATTGGGTCATGTAACCCTTGTTTTGGCAATAGTTGAGTGTTTGGTTGTAGAGAACACCTTGCTTTTCTCCTATACCCTATAGTTAGGTTGGAAACCATGTGGCCTTCCTTTCTATGTATATGGGGTTGTTTATCCTTTGTATTATGGGTGCTCTTCGTTGTGAGAGGTAAATTTCATTGTGTTTATACCTCTAACCACCTTTGTATTGGTTTTCATTTTCTGAGGATAAGTGCATGTTGTAAGGAATCCTCACTTTTGTGGGATTGTGGTAGAGTAAGTGAGATCAATTATAGATTTAAGTGAGCTCCAAATGAGCATGAAAATGTTCTTTGGTCTCGTGGAATGGTCTTTTCCTCCTTAATTTCATGTTGAGGCCCTAAAAATTGTGTGCCTTAGTTTAAGGAGAGATCATTAAGGGCACAATTTTGTGCTTGGTTGCCTTGAGATGAGGTAAACAAATTTGAGTTTGTGTTTCTTTTATCAAAGAAGGTGGCTAGATAGAGTTACTAGCACCATCATATGGCTCATTTTAGGGTTAGTGAGCTACAGGTTCTCTTATGGGCTGAATAGTAAGTCCAATTTTTAATTAATTCAATGATGATGAGTCAGTTGTGTGATGTGACCTAGGTATGTGAGTGAGTTGGATGGTTTTTTTTGTATGCTCGATGTGGTCATTAGATTATGCATGAAAAGATCCTTTTTCTTGATTTGTAGGATTTAAAGGGTAAGCCTAGCCCTAGGGAGGGAGGATGTAATTCCCCCTCCAGTTGCTTCTACACTCTTGCTTCTTGATATGGGTTTAACCATGTTCCTTTTATTATGCCATTTGCAATTTGGGTGTAAATAATTTTGTGTTTCTTTCACCTTGATTGGATGCTTCATTTGATTTCAATGTAGGGCCTTGAGTGCCTATCTTATGCCTTGTTGATATATATGTTTTGTGATTGTTCTAGACTTGTGATGTGTTGGATTGTATTATGGTGATTTGTGATTATGTAGTTACATTGAGATGCATGATGACCTATTGTGTCTTTGACAATTATGATGGATTGATGTAGTGATTTAGAACTGCTTTATGAGAGATGTTGATATTAATGATGATTTGATTAATGATTGGGATGAACACGCAATGTTAGCCTAATTAGTTAGTTTAATAGTAGTAAGTTATACTTCTTCTATTTTGATTCATTAAAGAGACTAAAATGCTTATTCATCCAATTGGTGATGATGATGATGATGTTTTAATGCTAAACGTTCGAGGAATAATTACATGATTATTATTGCAATGAAATAATATTTATATTATTAATTATTGTAGTTAATTATATTAGAATATTGTTATTATTACTTAATTCATGATTAGATGGGAAAGGGATTCTATTGCATCATTCAAACATATGAGAATGCATGTAGTGTTAAAATACCCTTTCCATGATTTTAGTTAGTTTGGTTATTTTATACATATATATGATATGCATGAGTAGGTACACTTGACATGTAAATGTTTTAGTGACTAAAGGTAATGGGCATTAACTCCACCTAGCTCCACAAGTTTGATTGTGCATGCCCACATCCCCAATGATGCTTATAGGCTATAACACATTGGCCATTCATGTGACTTAGCCCTATTCATTGTTCTTAATTGCAGGATATCCCTATTTGCATATACCTATACTTACAATTACCATTTAGTTAATTTTTGGTTACACTATTGCATATTTTTGTAAGACCTGTGAAGACTGTATGTGCATAGGCAGTCATATGTGAAGTATCGTTATTTAATGTGTATATAGTTGTATACACCTAAAAATGGTCTGAAGATAATTAATTAAATAAGAAATTGTTTAATTAATCCCCCTTCCCAATTTAATTGAATTTGTCAACAATTTGATTAAATTCCCCCTTTCATCTACTTATTAATAAATCTAAGGATTTATTTAATAGATTCATTTCAATAATCCCCTTTGATTAATTAATTCAAATTAATTAATTTCCCCCATCAAGTTCATTTCTTCTAAATCCCCTAATTAATTAAAACAAATCAATTTATGAGTTGTTGAGATTAATTAGCCTTTTCCTATTGTTTGAATTTTTAAATTCAAATTCTCCTAACTTTTAACCACCTAACCTAACCATTCCTAAACCTTACCCATTCCATCTAACCACCATGTCCCCTTTCCTTGAACACTTTACCCTCTCATGAGCAAAGCTTTGTGACACTTGTCACTAAGTGTTCCCTTTCATCCAACCTCTTCTAGAAGCCTCTTGACACTTGTCACCATAGAGATGACAGATGTTCCCTTTAATCCAAGCCCTTTTCCTACCAACCTCCAATTTAACCATTGATATCTTCAGACTTAATCTTGACCATTGATTCCTACCACCTCACCCCTAGCCTTGGAAATCCTATAAATAGACCCCATTTTGGAGTTCAAAGGATCCTGAATCCCATCTCATTTGCATTCAAGCATTGTTACTATAGTCATATAGCTCTTAGTTTATCATTTTAGCATTGTTATCATGATCAATTTTAGCTTAAATCTAGCTTATTTTCTAGAATAATCATGAAATAATGTAGCTTAAGCATGCTATCATTGCTATATCATGCATCTTCATCATTTAAATCCTCCATTTAAGTGTAGTCAAGTCACTGGAATTTGCATAACCAGATCTGAGAGCAAAATTCATACTCGCATTTACTAGGAGGCAATAGATCAATTAGCTATGGTTTTATCTTTCGTTGATTAATTTTCGAACCATTGCTTGTAATGATTTATTGAGTGTTTTGTGTTGCAACTGCAAGTATAATAGGTACACACTTCACAGGTACGACAATAGTAATGGTATTTTAATATTACTATGTTGATTTGATATTTAGTGGTTAAATGTGCCTTACATGTATTTGTTTTAATGAGATCCAAATGATTTGTCTTGGGGGTCCTTTGGGAGGTCATTTTGATTATTATAATTTAATTAGTTTTTATTATTTTTATTTTTCTCACTTAAAAGTGTTATATTTGTAATTTGAATGTATTGTGGAGGACTTACTTTTTATCTTCTATGGTTTTTCTCTCAATCCCTACTCCTTGGGTGAAATTGGTTGATTGAGTATGGGAGATTCGAATAGGTAAATTTTGTGGGTGATATCTCAAAAGAATCAAATAGGGAATCTCTACAGGCTATCTATAAATGTCTTCCAAACATGGTGTATGTTGTGTATGCTCTTTCAGTCAAAAATTTTCTCCCAATTTGAGGTAGGGACTCTTATCTCCCTCTATTGGTGCTCAATTTAATTGTTTTAAATTTGTTTAAAAGGGATTGTTGAATGATTTGAAGTAGTCCTTCCTTAAAAATTAGTCAATTGGTTGTGTTTGTAAAGATTGATTCAATTTTTGAAAACTAGGGTTCTACATGGAAAATGATGTCCTTTGGAGTTTTATGTAGTAGATATCAAATGGGTATCCTTCACATTTTGAATTATCCCTTCCATTTGTAGTCATGTTTTAGTCTCTCATAGCCTGGTAGATTAGTGGTGCACAATTGATGCCTAGAAGTGCACATTTGCAATGCTGGTGCATATTTGCAAGGCTAGAAGAGTTAGTAGGAAAGCCTCTTCTATTGTTGGATAATCCACATTCCCAAATCCTCTTGGATAGATTCCATCAATATATTAATGCAATTTTTCACCTTTTTGACCCCTCCCTTATGTTGCCTTGACCTAAATTTCATCCTACAATAAAACTTAGTATACTCCTTCACAATATTATCTCACAAATTATGCAACTCCTTCAATAACTCTAGCTAGTAATTCCTTCCACCATATCACCATATTGACCTCAATATTGTTTTTCAAAATTTGACTTGACTGTGGTCTTCAATATCCTTATACTCAAAATGCTCCTCTGTGATTCAATCTATTAGTTTCATAGGATCAAAATGCCCAAAATAGTGTGGTATTTTCACCAAGCTTGTTCTCTTACTAATGCTAGAAATAAACTTCAACATTATTTTCTCCTTATCCTCTTTTCTTCCAATTAATTCCATAGGATCCACTTATTGTTCCTTACTATCACTCTCCATAGCCCTAAGTTTAGGGTTCCTCTAGTGATATTTCTCTAGCATATTTATTCAATTTTTTAGTACCTTTAACATCTCCTAGATATATTCTACTTTCATGCAATTTTTAAGTTTTCTTGCACATTATTCAAGTACATCTTGACCGCCACTCTTGGTTAGTGATCTATTTACAACTTCTAATCAATAAAGTTTTACCCTAGCTAAGCTATTAACTTATTTGCCTATTGACACATGGGATTATCTTTTAGAGTGTGGGCTATTTTGGTAGAGGTCAACCTCCAGAGGAGGCTAGCTCCTATGCCTACGCACCTAAAAACTATTCTAAACTATTAATTTTTTGATGGAAAAGGGGAATAAAAATATGAAAATGACTTCTAACTAGTTAAAAGATGAACTTATAGTTATAATTGTGATGCACCAAATTTATATTAGAACTATACTTTGTTGTTCTAGACTTGCAATATCTCAAGAAAAATTCTTTATTTTGTACAACCTCTAGTTTTACATCACATACATCAACATTTTATAAAGAAGATACCTATATGTTATTGTTTTGAAGGCAAAAGTGGTTTCTTCACAACTAGACAACCCTACATGAGCATTTCATTGTTCAAAACCTACATGTAGATGCATTTGTGTGACCATATGAGCTTTTTTGAGAACTAAATCAAAAGTTTTATGCTCAAAACATAAGAAATTAACTCATTCAATACATACTATAACAACCATATAGAACACAACAAACTAAACTTTTTTTGCAATAAAGGAATTTTTACAAAAATACAAATATAGAAGATGAATTCTCCTTACTTTGAAAGATGAAACTTACAATGAAAATCAGTCATCGAGTGATTGAAACAAAGTTACGAAAGTGTCTTTTTGCTTGAAAGAGCTCTAAAGCTACAATATTTTGCAAAGATAAAAAGTAAGAATTAACTCCAAGAAGGCCTAAAAATTGTTCTTTATACCTTAGCAACAAATCGCTACCACTTAGGAGAATGTGTGAAGAAAAGAAAAGACCTATTATATTACATTATTTGTTTGGTTAACTTCTTGGTCATCCAGAATATTTGTTGGTACTTTTAAGCCTTTGAAACTCCTCTAAAAAGGTGCCTCTATGAAGAAAAGTCCTCCTTTTTTACTCATCTATTGACAAGGCTCCTTGATTAGCCCCTATATGTCTGTAATTGCCTTGAAAAGAGTAAAAAACGTCTCCCTAAATCCACTCCATCACTTGAACAATTCACCCATCTCATCTTAGAAGTTCTCCTCATGTTGTAACAATTGTTTTTTCCCTCTCCAAATTGCTTAGCGTCAGGTGAAATTGGTTTTTGGCAATAAAGTACTCTATGATTGCTCCAAAATGAATGATTAAGGTTTGGAACTGATAGTTGAATGCATATCTACCCAATAGGCACATTTAACACATGTCAAAAGACACTTGAGAGTCCAAAATTGCTTTTTCCTCTACATTTTAAATTCACATTCTAAGTGTGCCTTCTATAGTGTAGTCCTTTATCAAAATGAAAAACAATACCTTCACCATATGTCTTCATGAAATCATTATTTTCCTTGGTGTCCTCTAATTCTACTCTGATCTTCAATTCCATGAAAATGGCATGAACACGATGTGAAGACTATCCTCTTTATCTAAAAACCTTCCCACCATTCTTCCTTCAACGTCTTGACTGTGATTACCTTTTTTCTTTATGTTCTTTGTCCTTTACTCCTATTTTATTGATCGTGAGAATTTTTTCCACAAAAGCTTCATGTTTCACACTTCATAGTTCAGTATGTTTCTTTCATCTTCTTCCACAGTCCTATTGTTATCTTTTGCCATGGATATTACTCTGACATACTTTAGTATTACATCTTCGTTTGGATTTCTATCATGTTAAAAAATCCTTCTTACTATTTTTGCAACTTCCCTTTCCATTCCCATATGTTGTACTTTGTTGATTGCCTTGACATGCATCATTTATCCATTTACATTATTTCTCATTATCACTGAAAATCAAGTCATTGCCTTTTGAGATGTCTTTTACTCAGTACATTCACTCTACACTTTGTTGGGCATGCGGATGCACTCTATAAACTTATTTCTCACTATGTTCTCATTTCCAAACAATTCCATCCAAAATGATTTTTTCATGTGATACCAATAGCTCCTTTAAATCAATAACACCAACACTTCTAAACTAGGACTAAATTTGCCTTACAATTTACATTCATTTGTAATGATTCTTTTCAAATATGATTAGAGACCTCTCATATTTATTTTTTGTTTCCTTTCTACCTTTGTCACGTGATTTTTACTTTAACTATTATAGGATCATTTGATTATTATTTCTCTTACAAGACCTTGATTTATGTGCTAAAATATTTACACTATCTTTTGATGACCTTGGTTTTCAACAATTGAGAGTCTTCTTGGTAAGGGTTTGTGGTTTTATTTGTGCCCTTTGATATGCTCCTACAACAGTGACTACATACTTGCCCATTAGTTATAGGTATTTTTCTTTCCTTTCTTAGTCTATAATACGCAAACTATCCTCTTATGTCCTCAAAATGACTTTCACATAAAGAGGATGTGTTTTCTCTTACCTCTTCCATTTTTATTTTTCTTATAAGTGATAGGTCTTACTCTTTTTTATTCGAAGCCTTCATATTTTGGCAACATATTCACTATCATTATCCTTCAACATGCTAGACTGATATTATTGGAAGGTTATTTTCCTTTACTATTGATTATCCATTGTCATCTTCTACCACTATTTTATCAATGATTGCTTGAAGTGTCTAAATACCTTTGTTAATGATTTTTTGGCTTTGCCACAAGATTATGATTTAATAGACATGGTCACATCCTCCATTACTATCCTCATGAATATGAGGTATTTGAAGGACATCATTGTCATGGTCACCTTTTAAACATTGTCTTCTTTCTTCACTTTGATTCATATCAAATCATCACTCTTGTAACTGGTAGCTACTCACTATTTCATAGGGTCACTTTGTTTTCACCTTGACACTACTACTCCTTGTATGTCATCACATGTCATACCTATTGTGCATTCAAGGCATAGTCATGGTATTTTGACATTATTTATCTACCTTTCAAGGCTTTTTCATCAATATTTTAACTTGTAACTATCTTTTCATGTAAATTTTGAAAGAGATGTGTCATTTTCTTTTATCGTTAAACTTATCAACTTTCATTATAGAATCCATTAAATAGAAGATTCTCTTTTTATTGGCATAATGCTTATTCATTATCATACCATTTTTAAGCACAATAGCATTGTTTGATACCTCATTTCTACTTTTCACCATGTTTGTCCTTTCAAAACCCTTGTCAACTAATGCATTATTGT
This sequence comes from Cryptomeria japonica, assembly GCF_030272615.1. Classification (NCBI taxonomy): domain Eukaryota; kingdom Viridiplantae; phylum Streptophyta; class Pinopsida; order Cupressales; family Cupressaceae; genus Cryptomeria; species Cryptomeria japonica. Next base: position 472,536,892 of record NC_081411.1, on the reverse strand, counting down.
TCTACATACCTCTGTCACACAAATGGTTGTCGTACTATGTCATTGGGTCTTCCTTTTCACAAGATCATTGGATAATTCCATTATATTACTATAATAGGATTGTCTTCCAACAATATGGCTATCATGTAGGCATGCAACTCTTGACAAGCCTTGATACACTACCATAGTTTTCTTTGACCTACCCGCCATGACTTTAATTATATATTTATATGATTTTCCCACTCTAACTTTAATCTCTCCTCACCAACCTCATTGTGTGTTTGCAATAGTGTCTCTTATACACCATGGGTTCTTCTCCTAAAGATGTCCTTTCCAACAATGAGACTATCATATAATCATACTTTTTTCATGGGACTCCTCTTGTTTATTCACTAAGCACCACCCTCTCTATTTGATTCTCCTAACCAACGATGCTTTCTCCTTGTCCTTTCAACACCATGGTAAAATATTAGACTCAAAAGAATGTATTAATCTTGGTCCTTTGATGTGATGGTTGTGAACTATATATTAGGATTGTGAATGCCTCCTTTGTAGAGTGTCATGCTTCTCCTTAGGACTAATATTTTTTTCTAAATACTCTTAGGACTAGATAATTTGTACTTGGCTACAATCTTGGTCATATGATTAATATACCTATCTATTCTTTCTTAGTGTTTTTGTCATGTTTTCTTTATCATATTGTTGGAAATAACTCTCGCTATGTCTTACCTTACCATCTTCTTCCCTTGTTCAAAAATTCACTTCTTACAACCTTGTAGTCTATAAATTGAAGCATAAAAAATCACACAAATCTTACAAGAAATCTTTCCTACAATGCATGCTTACACTCAAGGTTTTTTCCTTTATAACTTCACATAGGTTCTACTATTTGTATGCCTCACATCCATCTTTCATTATGGACCAAGGGAAAAATTAGAAGAATTAAATGCATAAATACAAATCCCCTAAATGGATAGTTATTTGAAACTCCTCAAAGGAATTATGACAACATAAGATCTTAAGAGAATAACAAATAAGATGAACAAACCTCATCATGGTGGACTCCACATTGAGCTACAATGTTAGGATAACCGGTGGAAAACTAGGGGGGGGGTTGAATCAGTTGTCAATAGATTATATTAATCAAACCACTTTATAACCTTTAACCGGTGCAAATAAACATTGAATACCAGAATAGGAGAAACAAATACCGGTAAGCAATAAAACTTAAGAAAGAAACAGAGAATTAACACAATGAAACCATAATATATTGTGTTGATTTGAATTTAATCCTCAGAATGCTACCTACAACAAGTTAGTTTCACAAAATACCAACAGAAATGCTACAGGAAATCCAAATTCAACCATTGAAACTACATGAAATACATATGAAATAAAAATATTGATATTGCCTTTATGGTTTATGTCTCATTGTGTCCTAACTCCACTGTTCCTGGTTGCAGATGGTGTGCTCTCAGACAAGCACTGATAGCTTCCAAGATGGCATATGAAGAATGGACTGATAACTGATAGTTCACAAATGCTATGATATGCAATACTACATGATTATGCTAAAATGCTAATTGCTATTTGCATCAAGATTAAAACTCATGGATGCATAAGTTTTATAAATGATTAGATTTGAAAAGAAACTTGAAGACTAACTCTCTCTCAACTGAAGATCTTGATCTTATAGACCTTGAGAGAATGAGATGATGTGGCTCAGATCAATGGTCATGATTAGCTATGCAGATTTGGATGGTTGTGAGCAAAGGTGAAGGTTGAGAGAAAGGGGGAAGGAGAAGACAAGTGTCACTCATCTCACCTTGACTGGGTTGCTGACTGAGGGAATCTAGGGATTGTTGGAGAAGATTTAGGCATGAGAGGACAAGTGGACTCAAGTCCTTCCTAAGATGTAGGGGGTGTTGGAGAGAATATAGAAGGAGGTTATGAAATATGTGTACGTACACAATATTCATTAAGTTTGGAGGTTAGAGATAAATGATGAATTAATATTTAAAAAATATTAATTTCCTTAGCCACATGATGGATGAGTTGGCAAAGGGAAGATGAAGTGGAGATGGACGGTGAGTTGAATAAGAAGGATTAAATAATTTCAGAAATTATTTAATATTCGAGACTATAGGATAGGAGAATAACCATTAAATATTAGATATTTAATTGTTTGAAGGAGATAACTAAATATTAGATATTTAAGTAACTTGATTAGAAGGATAATTAAATCTTAGATATTTAATTAATTAGAGGAATATGATAGATGAATTAATTAATAAAATATTTCAACTAAATTAATTAAGAGAAAGACATGAATGAATTAAATAAATTAATATTTTCAAATTAACTATTTAATAGAAGAATAACTATTAAATAAATATATAATATTTTTTTAATCGCTCATAGCCAATTTTATGTGTATACACATATAACACCATGATTTGTATGTGGAAAACCCATTAAAGGGAAAAACCACATTGGGAAGCCTACCCACAGTCATTTGATACTTCTGCAAAAAGTATGTGATACAATAAGGGGCCTGCACATGCAAGAAGGCACACTCCCTAGAGCGTACTGCTCATTATAAAGGAGTCTCACTGACTACAAAGAGGTTACAACCACCTCAATATAATTGGACAATAATCTAGAAGAATGAACTGCCAGAGATAGCATCTACCATGCGTGATTACAGTCTCGGTTAAGCTCAATACCAGAGGCCTTTGACCTCTTACTTAAACCCAATTTGATCACCTATGATTGACCAAATATCCTTCGCATATGATATTTCATTCCACGACCATGAACATTGCCACACTACAATCTATGATGAGATCTTACATCAATTTATACAAACCCTAAGGCCTAAACCAATTAGGTCAGCCACCTAAAAGATATTACAATAAGATCATTACATACATCCATATTAAAATGATATGCCATGTCGGCTTAAGACCAAAACAACATTAACCAATCCATAAAACATCTCGGTAATGTGTAGTGAACATGTTAACATGATACTGGTCAATAACCTAGATAGGTAGCGGACCTAAATAGATTCTCTACACCAAAGCGATGTCATCAATCAGTCGAGGCACGATCAAGGATCACCTTCTGCATCCTAAATTCCATCTAGAAGCCGCACCAACACCACTTATACATTTTTTCAAAGGTTCTCAGTAAAAGCTCTGTCGGTAAAACCTTAAACCCTTATTGGTAACACTAGTTCTTCTATCGGTAACCAAAAACTATCTGTCGATAACCAACCATGACAGCTAGTGTTTACATCAATGACAAAACATTAATGCAACACATAATCAATTCCTTCATATTGCCAACAATCTCCCCCTTTGGCATTGATGGCAACATTACATGTGAAAAATGAAAACATCTAAGTGCCAAGAAGTGCCAAAAAATTTCATATTAAATATAACAATGAAAAGATGGAAAATCACAGCAACTCCCCTGAGGAGTGCAGTCCAATCTAAAACTAGTCTGAATCCCATAAACATTTTTTTTCACATATAACTCTCCCCCTTTTACATCAATGCCAAAGATATGATATACATATCAAAATTATGTGAAACTCAAATCTGACTACTCCCCCTGAGTAGTAGCACCACTACATCAACTTGGAGCAAAGGATAAAGTTGATGATGCATACTGGACTGATTGTCTGCTCCATCAATTAGGTTTTTTCCAGATGGGTAGATACCCCTAACCTATCTCTCAAATACTTAAATGATTCCTTAGACAACGGTTTAGTGAATATTTCTACAAATTGTTCTTTAGTGTTAACATAAACCAATTTGACTTCCTTTTCTTCCACCTTGTACTTTAGAGAGCAGGTAGTTATCATACCACCATGTTGATGGATACTAGAAATGGTAGAGTCATGGGACCTCCCCAGAGGAGTGGTGATCATGGGAGACAAACATATGGAGGATCTTCTTGCCCACAACCATAGAGATAGATAGAGTCAGGTGGTAGTGGTACAAGATAGTTGTGACTTGACTTTGAGGCACTTTTACTTTTGATCTGATATCATTGTATACTTGGACTTTTATTGTTTTATGATGATCTATATGCAAACATGGACTCTATATGATGATGATCTTTATTATGCATGTTACTTTATTTTATAATCTATATGCATTGATTATATGGTTGCAGTGATTAGATGGATGATGATATGATGATGATTGTCTTTCCTTGCCTTATGATAATGATCTACATGATGCAATGATAAATGTTTTTTTTTTTTTTTCTTTTTTTCTTTTTGATGACCTTGGATGCAACTGAAATTGATTACTAACTTAAATGATGCAAATGTAATGATCTATTTGGAAATGCAAATGAATGATTATGCACTATGCTATTCAAATGTTTTTTATTTTTTATGCAATTGAAAATGATGTGAAAATGCAAATGCAATGATTGTTTGCTTTAATGTTTATGCATAATATGATTATGAGTCTAAGTGAAAAGATGCAACTAAATGAGATGAAATGATAATGCAAATAATAATGATGATACACTACATGATTAATGAAATGCACTTATGATGAATGCAAATAAATGATTTGAAATGATTCTAAAGATGAATGTGCCTATGATGAATGAAAATTATTTTTGTTTGTCCAAGTATACTCAATCTTTATTTATGACCATTGATCCGTGAATGAAATGAAATGCTTATAATGCAACTAACAATGAATGCTTATAATGCAGATGAATAATGAGCTAATCTAAAATGATCTAACTAAAAATGATACTACCATTCTTCATATGTTATCTTGTAACAGTGCTTGATTTCATCATTGAGCTTTAAAATGTTGTAAGAAAATACAAGCAACTTGACATGACAATCCAAGATGACCTAAGTATTTCTTACATGGATTTTGATATAGCAAGTTAATACAAGCAACTTGATATAATAGGTCAAGTTGACCTGAGTATTGCTTGCAAAACAGACAAGGATTATCTCCTTTCATGCACGACTTGGAACGTCCTCCTTGATCTTTTGCCGATCATATCCTAAGACAAGTACATACCGTAGTAAGAGATAAACCACATACAACAATCAAAGAAAAATAATCATGCCCCATCATAGCTTCTCTAGTCATGGACATCCTTGAGTTGCATAGAGTACATGATTAGCAATAAAATCAAGATATAAACATTGAATCTTGTATGCCATTCACATGTTCTTATGGTCATTAACTGATATAATCATTTTGATGAATGATCTTTGATAATCCTTTATTACTTGCTGGTTGATTCATCATTTTCTGAGTTTCACGATTCAGTTGTTGATGAAATGCCTTGATTTTTGTTGCTTTTGTTGCTCGTTATTTGTTTCAAAATCCTAGGTGTTTTTGGTTTTTCTAAGTTTTCCGAATGTTTTGGGATTTTTAAAGATTCAAAAGATCACCTTAGCAAAAGGAATTAGGATTTTGCCCCCAGCGAAAACAAAAATTTATTATGGATATATGAATTGATCAAGATCCAAACCATGGCTAGATACAAATGCAAATTGATTGATTCTGATAAAATCTAAGACAGTGACTACGACAAGTATGTCAAAGATTGATAATTGTTTGTAAGCTACATATTTTCTGCTAAATGGTTCAAAGCAATGGATGTGAAAGATGGAACGAATAAGCTAATATAGATGGAAGTGATAGATGCAATAGGAGCAGATAGGATGGAGTGAATAGGTGCGTAAAGTGATCTGATAGATGGAGGAACTTACTTTGTAGATAGTGCATGTTTACCAGGTTTTCACCATCTAAATTTATTGAATTTTTCTCTCTTTTTCTCTTTTTTTTTGGTTTATTTCTTTGTTTTATGCTTTTTAGGGATTTTCTACTTTTTTGATGTTTATTGATTTCTTCAGGATTTTATATGCTTTTTATTGATTTTTTTCAGGACTCTATATGCTTTTTATTGATTTTTTTCAGGACTTTATATGTTTTTTATTGATTTTTTCTAGGACTTTATATCTCAAGCATAGAATTTCTTGAGATGGATAGAATTGATAGGTTCAACAAACCAATCACCTTCAGGGGTAGATAACTTGTATGCTCTTGATCCATATGCTACTACTATGACAAAAGGTCCTAGCCAATTCGGTTCAAATTTTCCCCTCTTGTCTCGGTCTTGCTTATTTCTTGGATTCTCCCTTAGAACTATATCTCCAATCTGAAAAATGTGTGGCTTGACTTTGTGGTTATAACCTCTTTCTGTTCTTTGTTGATATACTTTCAAACGATTTGTTGCATTTTGGTGACATTCCTGAATCAGTTCAAGTTCCTGGAGTCGAGAGACTCGTTGCTCTTCTTATGGGATAAGAAATTTCAAGGATACTCATAGAGAAGGTATCTCTACTGCTATAGGTAATATGGCTACTAATCCATAGACCAAACAATATGGAGTTGCCCCCGTTGGAGTGTGGATGCTAGTTCGGTATGCCCAAAGAGCGGGATTTAGCTGAATGTGCCAATCTTTTCCAGCTTCATTGACTGTTTTCTTTAAAATTTTCAAGATAGTTTTGTTTGATGCCTCAAATTGACCATTTCCCTATGGATAATATGGAGTATAAAACCTATGTTGGATATGAAATTGTTCACATAGCTCCTTCACATCTTGATTTTTGAATGATCTTCCATTATCAGTGATAATGGTCATAGGAACTCCATAGCGATAGATTATATAATTCAAAATAAATGATGATATTTGTTTTCCTGTCACTGTTGTTAAAGGCACTACTTCAATCCATTTAGTAAAATATTCAGTAGCAATCCAAATAAACTTATGTCCATTGGAAGATGAGGGATTTATCTTTCCTACCAAATCAAGGCCCCATTGAGAAAATGACCATGATCCTATCATAGGATATAACTCTTGTACTAGTGCATGAATGATATTCCCATGGATCTGACATTGTTTGCATTTCCTAGCATATGTGAATGAATCTCTCTCCATAGTAGGCCAATAGTAACCCATACGAAGAAGTTTCTTAGCCAATGTTAAACCACTTGAGTGTGTACCACAAATACCTCCATGAACTTCGTTAAGAACTTTCTCAGATTCTTCTTGTTCAAGATATCTCAACAAAGTACCATCTAGACCACGCCTATATAGGATATCTGCAATAATAGTATAGCAAGAGGACTGACGGATAAAATTCCTTCTCTGATTGTGGGATAAGTCAAGAAGAAGAATATTTTCTTTTAAATACTAATAAGTTTGATCCTATAAGGATTGACTGGTTCCTGATATATGGCAAATTCGATAGATATGTTGGGATTGAATGGTAGGGGTTAAGATATCTTCCACGAGAAATTTGTAACAATGTTGATTCTCCTTATTTTGCAAGAGAGGTGCTATTGTAGCTACCATTGCATCTGTTGCTTTATTCTCATTTCTTGGAATCTGGGTGAATGATATTTCTTTAAAATGTTCCTTAAACTCCTCTACCAGCTGTTTGTATGGCATGAGCTTATCATCTTTAGCTTGATATGCATCATTTATTTGGTTGATGATAAGCTATGAATCACCATAGACATGTAGTTCTTTGACATTCCATTCAATGGCCATCTTGAGCCCAATAGCCAATGCTTCATATTCTACAGTATTGTTGGTACATGGAAACCGTAGTCTATATGATTTCGGAATTGTGTGTTCCTGAGGTGTGATGAAAGAGATTCCTATGCCTGATACATATTGTGTATAAGAACCATCAAAGTACAATTCCCAAAAGTTTGTACTTACTATCAAAATATCTGCATCAGGAAATTCAATGTGCAAAGGCATGTCATTTTGTAAAGGTGCATCAGCCAATTGGTCAACAATGACCTGTCCCTTGATAGCTTTTCAGTCAACATACTCTATATCAAATTCACTCAGTATCATAACCCATTTGGCTAGTCTTCTTGTCAAGTTTGACTTGCTCAACAAATATTTGAGGGGATCTATCTTTGCTATTAGTTTTACAGAATGAATCAACATATAATGTCGCAGCTTCTGAGTTGCAAATATAACTACTAGACATGTCTTTTCTATTGAGGAATAATTTAATTTATAGCCAACAAGCGTTCCACTGATATAATACACTGTTCTTTCTCTTCCTTCTTCAACATGTTGAGCTAGGAGAGCTCCTAATGATACATTTGTTGCTGAGATATAGAGCAACAATGGTTTCCCTTTGGTTGGTGATACCAGTACTGGAGGACTCATAAGATATTCTTTTATTTGCAAAAATGATTCTTCACATTTTAGATCCCATTTGAATGGAATATTTTTATGTAGAAGATGGGTGAATGGAAGACATCTATCTACTAACTGAGAGACAAATCGCCTGATTGATTGAAATTTTCCTTGTAAAGATCATAATTGACTTATGTTCCTAGGTGACTCCATCTCCATGATGGCTTTGATCTTTTCAAGATCTACTTCAATTCCATGAGCTTATATAATGTACCCAAGAAGTTTTCCAGAGGTTACCCCAAATGCACATTTATTTAGATTTAATCTCAGTTGATATCTTTCCAGCCTGTCAAAAATCTTTCTTAAGGTGTTCAAATGTTCTTGTCTTGTATGAGATTTTGCAAGTATATCATCGAAATAATCTTCCATAAATGTATGCATCATATCACGAAATTTTTTTGTCATAGCCCTTTGATAAGTTTCTCCTGCATTCTTAAGCCCAAATGGCATAATATTCCATCAATAAGTTCCCCATGCATAGGTGAAAGTTGTCTTTTCTTGATCTTCAGGTGCAATTCTTGTTTGATTATATCTTGAGAAGCCATCCATTAATGAAAACATCTCATGCCCTACTGATAAGTCCACAATTATATCAATGTTTGGTAGCGGGAAATCATCTTTTGGACATGATTTATTCAGATCTCTGAAATCTATACAAACTCTTATGCTTTTATCTAGTTTTGACACTGGTACAATACTTAAAACCCATTCTGGATAAGCAACAGGTCTTATAAAACCTACATATAATAATTTCTTTAGCTCAGTTTTTACAAGAAGAGAAATGTGTGGATGCATCTTTCTTAGCTTTTGCTTAACTGGTTTTGCTCTTAAATCCACATTAAGATGATGCATGATAAGATCTGGATTAATTCCTGTCATATCTGCATAGGACCAAACAAAATTTATTTGTCTTTGCTTAAAAAATTCCATGTATTCTTTCCTCTCTTCATATGATAATGAGGCAACATAATGAAGTATTTTAGGATCCTTTGATGTACCAATGTTTACTGCTTCTATTGGTTCTATCAGGATAGCAAATCTCTCCTGAAAAATATGCAGGAAGAATGTCAAACTTTCCATCTTCTGGCGCCTCAAAGAGGTTTTCACCATCAGATACATCCTTTATTTTCCCTTTTGATAGATCTAGTGTTGCCATGAAATGGTTTTCAATAGTAGGTCTCTTTCCTTGTTTTATTTCAATTTTGCGACTGGATAGTTTTGCATTCTCCTGACTACAAGAAATATTACTTGATTCTGCAATGGAAGATATCTTAGGTGTGATGGGTTCGACAATATTAAGGTACATGGCTAAGTCATGATCATTGGAAAAGACATTTAGTTTAGGGTTTTCTAAATTATCCCAATCAATTAGTTTAAGATGAAGAAGGGGTAAATCATAATCATTGTCATCATTAGGTGCTTCAAAGTTCATGACATAATGATCATAATTTGGCATAGAGTAGGTAATGTCATAGATTAAATGTTTTTGAGAATTCTCTTTCCCAAGCGTCTCCCAATTAGTTCTAACAAAATCAATATTAGTATTTTTTAGTTCACACTCAAGTGGTTCTTCAACTAACGTTCTGATTAATAAGAAAAATAGGTTTTCAAGACCCGAAACCTTTAACATAGGAGATTAAGAAATATCATCATAGAGTATCCAAACCAAAAGAAACAGCTTACAAAATAACTGGCAATAAAGCCAGTTAATAGAAAGGACAACAAAAGATAGAAACAACAAAACAACAGAAACCAGGAAAACACTGCACAGTTAAAGAGTCTTTAGGAGGTCCTCCGTCTTAATCTCCAACTGGTCATAGGTGGCCGCAACAGCTTTGAGTTCCTCTAGGTCCTTATTAGGCTTCTTCTCCTTCTTTTTACCTCTAGTTCTTGTTCTGGGTCCTTGAACATCTCATGTGCCTTCAGTGTCAGGGTCGATTTCTAGGGTGTCCTTCTCCTCATCCAATTTGCTGATGAGACTTTTGGTATTGCCAGTAGAGACCTTTAGAATGTTTAAGATTTTCTCTATGGTACTTTTGAGACATTCCTCAATTCTGCTGACTTTACTGATAGTTCCCGACATAGTTTGATCCATAGAATTAGCATTTTCTTTCCTCTCTAGTAGGTCTTTCTCGATTTGCTTGAATCTGGGGTTGAAGGAGTCTCTTATATTTTCAGCTTTAGCAACAGTATTTGTCAAATCCTCCATATAATCTACCATAGTCTTCCCTTCACTAGTGTTGATAGTTTCCAGAAATGGGATTTTGTGGCTGAGCTTCTTGTTGTCATCCACAGCTTTCTTATAACTAGTGATTAACCATTTCATGGTGTCCATAAAACCTTTTTAATACCCTCAGGAGGAGGGTATGAGGAGGGATCTATCTTACTAGAGTTGTCATGTTCCTTATTTGGGGTGTCACCAATAGTAGCTTTATCTTCAGCCCTATGAACTTCTCCAGTGGTAACCTCCTCCAAGTTCTGGTCAACTTCCAAAATATTTTTCTTCTTATGTTCCTCCAGCTCCTTCACATTCTCATCCTTTCTCTTTTCTTTTTTTCTGGTCTGAGTATGAACTTTAGTTTTCTTTTTCAGAGAACCCTAGGGTTTCTCCTTCTCTGAATCTTCAGAGACCTCCTCCTTCGAAGAGGAGCTTATCTGGATAATTTTGCCTTTAGATTTCTTGCCCTTTGAGGAGGAAGGCCTGGTTTCAAAATGTTTCCTCTTATTATCTACTTTAAATTCTGATTCATCCATACTCTCCTCAGACTCACTCGTTGGATCACTATCAGAACCCTCATCCAAAGGAAAAACAAAGTCTGACCCATCCTCCTCAGAATCAGAAATAGAGGGCTGCGGGTGGGCTATTTGGTTAGCCTTGAGGTGGTCATAAATAAGAACCATTAAGCCTTGATGCATGGTAGTTTCACCTATAGGATTCTCTTTATAGGCCTTAATGGTGGCATTCATAGAACATAACAAAAAATATGGAATGTTAACCTTCTCGTCATGCCTAAAATGATTCAGCAAAACAAAATGGTAGTCATATACTTTAGTGAATCTACCATCCAAAGTAACATAGCGCATTATAACAAAAAGGACCTCCCTCAATAGTTTAACAAAAGCCCTAGGGGGATAGTAAGTTTTACTTAGCTTCACCAGGCATTTTTTCTCCTTTTCAGTTTCAGGATATCTTTCAATGGCCTTCTTGCTCACTTTTTTGTCTTTGTAGTAGTTGCTTCCTTCCCTTTGGAGACCCATGACCTAGGCAATAAGGTCCTCATCTATGACAACATACTGGTCTCCCATCTTCAAAGTGCCCTTTCTCCATTTTTTACAAAAGAAATTAGTGACTGTGGCATCCCATCGATGGAGCCTCTCCATAAATTTTGAAAACCCACCCTTCTACAGAATGTTCCAGACCACCTCCTTTTGCTTCCCTTCCTTACAACTGCTAGGTTCAAAGCAACGTCTATTTCCTCGCATATTTTCTCTATTCAGAGAAGAATGTCAAAACTTGCAGAGAGATTTAGACAGAGAGTTTCTCGGAGCTACCAAATTTACCCAGAAAGCATGGGAAGTGATTGATTGAGTGTTATAATAAATAGTGCTGACAATATTATAATTTCTCGAAGCACTCCTTTTAATCCGTTTCATTATTGTTTTGTACATTAATAATCTTTCAGGTGCTATTGTATCGGTCCTTAAAAATGATTAATCTGACATCCTCTAGGAGGCCTTGTTCTCCCTTCCAAGTAATCATTTCATCTTGATTGACCACCTCATTGGCTCCCTAGTCAGCAGAACCATTAGCTTCACGGTAGATATGAGATATGTAACTTTTCTCAAAAGTGTTAATGAGGTCTCTAGCGGCCTTTATAATGTTATTGATAGACAATGAGGGCTTAGAGGTCCCCTTGAGGCATTTGATGATGTTGTTAGAGTCCCCTTCAATCCATATGTAGGGGAAATTCCATCTTTTAGTGAGGAGAATACCTTGGAGTGTTGCCATTGCTTCTACCTTGTGAATTGTTTGGCTTCCTATTGGAATAGCAATCATTTCCTTGCATAAACCTTTATCATTTCTATGAATAGCTCCACATCCCGTAGGGCCCAGATTACCTTTTGCAGCACCATCAAAATTGACTTTGGACCAAACATGAGGGGGAGTTTTCCATCTTGCTTCTAATCTTTTGTTTTTCTTGGGGTTAGAACTGCCAACATTCTTCAAATTCTAGGAACTTAAAATGTGATATTCCAATGGGTTGGTCAAAAAACAGGGACCCCCAATGATCCCAATGTTCTCCACAATCTCCCATTGTATTTTTTGGAACACAATATCCTAAGTAAGAGAAGTGTCCCTAAAAATATGAATGTTTCTTTCTTTCCATAATCCCCACAGAATGTGAGGGAGTGATAGCTGCCACAAAGATCTCAAAAAGGAGTTAGACCAATGGCAATTCTAGGAGTAGAACAACTCACTGATAGTGTTAGGAAACACCCAATCAATGCAAAAACTATTAAGAAATATTTCCCAGATCGAAGCAGAATAGGAACAGTGGATAGCCAGATGGTCCACTGACTCTTCCTCCTTAAGACAAAGAGCACATCTATTAGGAAAGGCAAATCCTCTACCCTTGAGGTTATCTAAGGTCAAGATTTTATTTTGAAGAATATTCCAATAGAAAAAGTTGATTTTGGGGGTCAAACCCTTTATCCAAGCTTTAGACCGGAAAGGATTTTTAGAAGGGGCAGGGGAGAGAACACCATACATAGAAGAGATAGTAATATTGCCTTTGGGTTCAAATTTCCAAATGAGGGAGTCTTCCTCTTTATTCAACCAGGCCGAAGACAGATGGTTTTTAAGCTTGATAAGGCTTGGGTGAATACTTTCAATGTTCCGCCATTTATTACCAATCCAATACATTTCAACTAAAGGACCAAAAGATCTAATACAGGAGGAGGCATAAGGGGCCCATTCTAGGAAGTCAATCAAAGGTTTATCAAAAAGCCAGCGTTCCTCAACTAAAGTTTGTCCCTTAAACGAATGGATTATATCAACACACACATCTTTAATACTGCAAATTCCTTCTTGATTGACCTCATTTGCATTTTGGAGCTGACATACTTGTGTACATGATAAAGAAGATTCTTCTGCTATATTTTGTCTCCTTTCAAACTCAACTTCTTCTAGACTAATAGTCAATCCTACTTGACTATATCTTAATTCTTCTATGGTTCTTCCACATCTTGATACATCTTGTTCCTCTTTTGATGAAAATCTTATATTTCTAGATGCTTGATCTATCCCTATTGGTACTTCTTCTGGCATTACTTCTTTGTCTTTGTCATTCCATTTCCTTTTTACATATGCCTCTTTTCTCTGAATTCTAAGTTCTTCTCGTCTTCTTTCTAACTCCATCTTTTGTTTTGTATTAAATAAGTCTTCCTTTGTAATAGTTGTTTGGTCTTCATTTTTTTCCTTACTTGATGTAGTCGATAAGACATCTGGACCCCATTCATACTCATTTGAATCTATCTCTGAACCATGATCTAGGACTACTCCACTATACCATACAGGAATGTTGCATGGTGAAAAAAGTTCTCTGATTTCTACCATCTGTATTTTCACTGCTTCTGGAATATCTTGTTCAAATTTTGCATTTGTTTGTATTTCCAGAACTTGTTGACAAGATTCTTCTTTACCTTTGATGGTAATCTCCTCTTCTTTCTTTTCATGTTCTTCTTGCTTCTTTTGTTTATTGGTTACTATTTCTATTGCTTGATGTAGCTTTTCTTGCCAATTTTCTTCTTTAGAGACTGATTCTTTCTCCACTTTTGTTGTTGATGATTATGTTGCTTTTGATTGGATTTTAGATATCCAAGCCTGGATTTATCTTCTTTGGATTGCGAGTGTGGACAAATAGGTTCTGAAATACCTTGATGTCGCTTACCAATTGGTGCTTTTCTTTCATATCCCATTTTTTGCATGATTTCATAACCTTTGGCATATTATTTTATGGGAATATTGACTTCTACTACTGTTGTTATATTTTTATCTCCATCCTTGTACAACCAACCAAGAATGTCTTTGTCTCCATTTTCTTCTTCAAGAGTTCCAGTGCTAACAAATTTTCCTTTAAATGTATGTTTTGGTCTTTCTGATGTCTTTGATTGAATATCTGTAGGCTTTCCATATAACTTAGGGGAAATTAGAAAATTATGCAAAGAATATTTTCCCATTCCTTCATCATTTAATTTGAGCTTTTCCTCAAAGGTTTCCCATAACTTCTTGAATTTATTTGGTAGGATATATTGATTCTCTATTATGTGGAACTCTTGTATCTTGTGTTGGCTTCAAATTATTGCGATATTGACTAGAATCTGCAATTATAGTGATCTCTTGTCCTTCATGAGAAAATTTTACACATTGATGATATGTAGAAGGAACTGCTTGGATTTTGTGAATCTATGGCCTTCCCAGAAGAATGTTGTAAGAGAGGTTCAAATCTAAACCTGACATAATGTATTCCTTCCACAAGTCCTATTTCGATTAGTAACACTATTGTTCCTTTATAAGAACGTTCTGCTTCATCATAAGCCTTAATGGTTATTTTCTTCTTCGGGTCCACTACATTTTCTGAATATCCCAAATCTTTTATCAAACTTAATGCACAAATTTTTAATCTGGCTCCACCATCTATGAGTACACATTTGACATGAGTTTTATTAATAGTGATTTCAACATGTAAGCGAGCATTGTGAGGATGTTGTAAGGATGCGTCATCATTTTCAAAAAATGAGAAGTAATGAGGGGCTATAAGGTGTCCCACCATGTTTTGGAACTGATCTATATCCAAATCTTTTGAAACTGTTGTCACTAAAGCTTTCTCCAAAATTTCCTTATGCATAGGTGAAACCTTGAGAAGTTCCAGAATTGATATTTGAGCAAGTATCCATTGTAATTTCTCTACTAAATTGTATTGTTTTTTATTAAGGTAAAAATAGGTTTTGAAGGGACCCTGAAACCCTTTACAAAAGGAACTTAAAAGATATAGTGTTTAAGAAACCAAAAGGAACAAACCAACGAAAAGCCAGCAAAAAACCATAGAAAACCAACTAAAGCCCCAAAAAGCCAGCAAAAACTAGCCATACCCAAGAGATGAAACTAATTGATATTTTTAGGGCATTAGTTAGGGTATTGCTAATCCCATACAAGTCTTTGATATTTTCCCTAAGATTAGGGATATCCTTAGCAAAAGCAGCCACAGCTTTCTTGACACTTGCCTTGGTCCTCTTTCCAGCACCACCTGGAGTAGCTTCCCCACTGCCAATCTTGATAGTTTCTTCATCCATGTCAAGGTCCATCACCGGTTTAAGAGAGCTAGAATTATCAAGGACCTTAGCAATATCCTCAAGGTTTTTAGTGACAGCTGATAGGATATTCGAGATAATTCCCAACAAATTTTTTATTGTCGCATTCCCTTCTTCCTGCGATTTAACCTTCTCCTCCATATCCTGCTTCCATTTTATCTGATCCCTATCATAATCCTTACTTTTCTCATCCGTCTATTTCCCAAATTTTTCCAGGTTCTTCAAAAGTTCATATGTCCATATGTCATAATCCAATCTAGCCTCAGTGAGATTTTTAAGGTTATCCAGGAATAACCCTTTACCAGCACTTTCCTTATCCTCACTTAAACTATCCTTAGCCATATCCTTCTTAGGTTCCTTGTTCTCTGCCCTCTCAGAATTTACATCTTTATCCTTGTTATCCTTGTCTTCCATATCCACCATAGGTTTGTTGTTGTAATTGCGAGGGCTAGCATTGTGGATTGGGTTGTCATTATCGGACTCATTCTCACCACCTTCATCCTCTACACGCACCTCCTCATCTTTCCAGTTGTCTTCACCATCAGAATTATCTATATCCATTTCACTACCATCTTTACCAGTTTCCTCTATATCATTCTTTTCTTCATGGGTTTCCATCCCAGAGGCACTCTTACTTTTTTTGCTAGAGGTCGCCTTCTCCTTGCTGGATTCACCTCCTTCCAGTTTTCTCTTGGCTTTCCCTGGAGAGGTCGATAACCTCTTATTTTCTAGCAATGTGAGGGTTTTACAGTTCTCATAAATGAGCAGCAAAAGCCTGCAATGGAGAACTGGATTTGAGGGATTCTTATTGTGTTTGTTGAGGGACCTTGATAGGGACCTAAAAAGGTAGTAGGGCAGGGAAACCCTTTTGTCATGTCTGAAATGGTTTAAAAGAACAAAGTGATAAGTGTGGGCCCTAGAAAAGTGGCCCTCAACAGTAATATATTCCATTATGGCATTCAAAACCTAGCCCCAGATTTTCTTAATTTTGGAGGCTTCATAGTAACCCCTTGTGGCTTTGCCAATTTTAGCCCTCTTTTTCCCTACACGGGAAAATATTAACTGTGTTGTTGGAAACTTTGAGGTCTCTAAAAAAATTGAGCCCTGAGTGGGGCATACCAGTCACAATAGCTATAAGTCTCACGTCCAATTTGAACTTTACCCCATAGATTTTAAAGGACCCATTACACCAATTTTCAAAAATTTTGGAAACAGCGAGATTTACCCTACCTTTGTCATAATCCACTAGCTTCTCCATAAAGCTTGTGAGGGACCCTTTTTCCAGCTTCGCCCACACTTTTAGCATCGCCTTCCATGTTGATGTATTTTCTGGTTCCTCCCTCCTTAAATCTCCTCCCATTTTCAAAAATCTCCTCCCATTTTTGAATTAGGACTTTTAGCACTGTTTCTCTGCAAACTCAACACTTCTTTCCCGTAGTTACTCAAAATTTTGAAAAGAATGACCCACAAAGTGTGTGAAGTAATATTAAAATTGGTAGGGATCCTGCCGCTTTGCCAGGTAATCATTACCTTTCCATCAAAGCATAAATTATTTATATACCCTATCATGATTATGCGGTTCTTCTCTCCCCTTAAATCTATCCTTTCTAAGGAGCTCTTTAATATTCGTATTAATATCTTCCCCATGCCACATCATTTTAGAATCAGATTTAACTTCTAGGTTCGCCAAATAGTCCGCCACCATATTTTTCTCTCAAAAGGCATGTTGAATAATTATTTCTTTAAAACTGGCGATGATTTCCCTAGCTTTCAAAATAATTTTTTCAATTGACCATGATGGCTCAGACTCCCCCTTCAAACACCTGATAATATTAAGTGAGTCTCCCTCAAGCCATACTTTATCATAATTAAGGTTCTTAGCTATAATTAGGGTATTTAGAGCAGTTGAGGCTTCGGAAAAATGACTAGTTTGACTCCCCAAAGGACCAGCCACCGCCACAATGCAACTTCCAGAAAAATTCCTGACAATGTCCCCATATCCAGCTTTACCCAGATTCCCCTTAGAGGCCCCATCAAAGTTAGCCTTAATCCATCCCTGAGGAGGAAAGCACCAAACTAGACCTTCTCTTCCCTTCTCCTTACTAGGTATGGTAGTAGAGAGCTTCCACCTGTCATTGAACTCATCTTTAGCAGTGGGTCCTGTAGACATCTAAAAATGGTCAACGCTTGTGGAGTCATACTTTAACATTTGTGCATTGCCTTATTTTAGGTTTCTTGCGTCGCATTAACATTTCTTCTATGTTGTGCATTTGGTCTTTAACATTTGTGAGCATCGAGTCCTTCTTCTGCATTCCTCATTTTTCTTGCTTTCGAATTAGGTCTTGTTGATAGCAATCTTCAGTCATGATTTTGGTCGATCTTATCCTGTCGCATCATGGTGCATGCTCATTTATCATCATTTTTGGACATTGTCAATCCTAATCAATGATAGAATTAGGGTTTTGTCCTCTTGTCAATATTTCAATCATCTTTATCTTTTTAGTAATTATTTGTGATTATCAACTTGTCAATCTCGTCATTTTGCGATCGATTCGTCATCGATCCTTGTCCTTGTCAATCTTGTCATTTTGTGATTGATTCATCATCGATCCTTATCCTTTTCAATCATGTTAATTTGGATCGATTAGTCATTGTTCCTTATCAATTGGCGCCTATCAATTTGATCTCCTTGTCAATCTTGGTCAATTTGTCATTGATTTTTGTCAACCAATCTCAATCATTTATCAACATTGGTCCTTTGTCAATCAGAATCATGATCAAACCTACATTAATTTCTTGTTGTCTTGACCTAATTCCTTGTCCTCTTATTTCTAGGGTTTTATGATTTGTTCATTTAATCCTTTTCTTCTTCTTTGTGGGTTAAATAAATCTATTTATTTAGTCCTAGGTCTCTTTCATGAATTAATTAATGGATGAAAACCTATTAATTAATTCACCTAATTTCTATTTCATCTTTTTCCTCAATTTTCTAATTTTCTAATTTCTCCTAATTCCTAATTTCTATTTCAATCCTTTCATAATTTGTCATACATCTTGCATAGCAACTTGTCATAATTTGTCATACACCTTGCATAGAAATTGTCATACATTTGTCATAATTTGTCATTCTTGATTTGAATTTCCTTTCAAATCTCTTCATGCTAATCCTGTCCTCTCTCCAATTTGTCTATAAATTGGATGAATTTCTTCAATGAAAGGAGAGGGGATCAATCACATTTTTGAGTAACCTTATACTGCGAATTTCATCTCTCAACAACTTGCTTTCCACTTGCATTTTGCACTTGTAGGTGAGATCCACATCAAATTTGAAGTTGAAAGAAGAACAATGGAGCCACATGAAGGAGATATCTGTGTCGGTTTGCTTCGATTTCATTTGATTTGAATATCTTGTCTTTATGTCTTCATTGATTGGATTGGGATTACTTTCATAGCAGCTTTAGGTTTTGTGGTTGTCCTAATTGCAACCAAACATTCAAAAACAAAGGTTGCAACACACACCAACCCAAGTTTCAAACATGTCAGAACAATTGAACCAAGTCCAATATCAAAACATGACATCAGACCAGAAGCAACTCCTTTCCAAACAAGTTCAAATTTCAGATACAACTATGTCAAAACCTTGAAAGAAAGGTGGCCTTATTGCAAGGATCTTAAGGAAATTACCAAGTGAGTTCTTTGAGGAAGATCAAGATAATACACTTATGTCTAGCAATGCCTCATCCCCCCACAAACAAATTGACTTTCCAATGGCATCTATCCCTACACCTTTAGAAGTTTCACAAGAACCTTCCATATTGTCCTCATCAAACAATACACCCAAGGATGAAATTATCCAAGGGCTATCCATAATTGATTTCCAAGATAATCCAATTCATGATGCACATCCTTGTCATGTTTCAAAAATACTAGACCCAATTCCACCATGCACTTTATTGCCATTACCTATTTTAGAGGACCCCATTCGAAATCCCTCTTCCTCATGTTCAAGCATTGATTCCTTGCCAGAATCCATCACAAATGTTCAAAGTGCATTTCCTTCATGCCAAAACATTGATCCCTTGTCAGAATCCCCCATGCATATCCAAAGTCCAACCCCATGTCAAGAGGATAATTTAGAGCATGAAGAAACGTGTCTTAAAAAAGATCAAGATCAAGATCCCTAAACCTTATCATCCCATCCAATTGTTGACCAGGACCCCATGTTCCCAGACACTCATGATGATTCCCCTATTCTTATCCATCCTATCCAAAGTCCTATTGACACTCCATTCCCTGAGAAAGATCAAGATATCCCAGTCCATCCAATCTCAAACGATCCCCTTCCATTTCATGAAAAAAATATCCTTTCAAATCCCATTGACATTCCACTTCCTAAGAAAGATCAAGATATCCTTTCCATCCTTTATGATGATCCCATTAAAATTCTAGAGCAAAGCAACTTTAAAGAGGATTCCAATGATCTTCCTCCTTGTCAAGATCAAATTATTCCTTTAAATCCTCCACAAGATCATTTTGTTCCTCCATCTCCTTGTCTTAATGCTCCATATACACTCCAAGATCTCATTTCTTTTAATGATCCCATTATTTCTCCTATTCCATCTCTTGAAGAGCCTATCATTGAACCATGTCCACTACACAATCCTAATCCCCCTCATGATTCTAACGTGTCAGTGCAAGATGTTCATGAACCCTCGACATGCATAATGGGTTCTTCCACTTTGGTGCAATCTGATCCACTTCAAGATCTCATTATTTCTCTCATGTCATATCCACCTCATAATGGACTCACGTCTTCTTCCCCAAGAAAAGAGTATCCTACAAGTCAAGATATTCATAAAGGCAAAGGTGTAGATCTCCATAAGCAAGAATCCCTTCATGTTAAAGAAAATATTAAGGGTCATGGCCTCAATGAAATTCCTCAAGATGTGGGCACCCCTACTAGATCCAACATCCCTTCAAAATCCAAACATATCCCTTCCCCTTTATCCCTTCCATCCATCTTAGGTCCTTATAATATCCCAACGTCCTATATGCAAGGTCAACAAAGGAACACATAGTTGAGTAACTTTCATCCATGCAAAAGACCTCCACTTCATTCCTATCCATCCATGCATTCCTTTCCCCCTCCAAGCAATTTTGATGCCAAGCATAAAAGTCATAAGTCTAAAAATCCACATGTATTCAAGGATCAACATGTCCAATATAATCAACATGTCAAAACAAAGAAAAATTTGATCTATAAAGAAAAGGAAAAATCCAAAAGGTCACAAAGGCCCATTGCTCAAAAACAAAATTCAAAATATATATGGGTTCCTAAATCCCTTGTGTTGGCAATGCACTCCAAGGAACCACAAAAGCATGAAAAATAAAAAACCATGTGGATCCCTAAGCAGCTCCTTGAAGCCAAAAATCCTAAAGAAACATCCAACTTGGCATCCAAAGTTGCTATTCCTCCATCCAACCCTCTCAAATTTGTTCCTCCATCACCTTCTTCATCCATTTTGGGCCCTTATGTCCCAAAATCCCAAGCTATTCCTCCATCCAAATCTCACAATCTGTGATCCATTTTTCCTCCATCAATCCACGACCCGTCAAGGTGTGTTCCAATGTTGATCTTGCCTTCATTTCCATCCACTAAAGCCCAATTCTTCCAATACCCTATCCATTATCCAACATACATTTTCCATCCTTCCATCCCTTTGGTCCAATCCTTTGCATAAATCCTTGCCTTAGTTTCATCTTATTTTCCATGTCCTTATCCTACCAACGTCTTTGAGCATACTTTTAAAGGTCATGGTGAAAATACAAAAAAAAAAGTGAAAAAAAAAAGACAAAAAAAAAAAGTAAAGCAAAAATAATTCGTCCACTGGTGAAAACCTGACAAACAGGCGCCTTGGGCAAGTACCGTGATGAAAACTTGGCAAACAGGCATCATGCATAATCTATGAACTTCTTGCATACCGTACTTGGGGACATGTTTTATCCTATCATATCCTTTTGTCCTTCATTGTTCCATTATCCTATCGAACCCCTGTCATTACCCTTCATATCCTATTGTCCCTCATGTCTAGTTTCCCTTTCCAACTCTGATCTTGACAAGGCTAAGGATCTTCATGAGCATCATGCATCTTGTTTGTAGCTTTTAGTCCATCATAGCTTTTGGTCTTTATCCATTTGCTTATTACAACCCTTTGTCCATATTCCCTAGCTTATTGCAACTTTCTACCACTATCCCTTAGCCTACCCCAACCTTCAGTCCATGTCCCTTATCCATTCTCGGTCTTGCTTATCCTATCCATATCAAATCACTATACATACACTCTTTTTTTCATTCTTTGATCTTGATTTGACATAAGGACGCAAAATTTAAACATGGTTTCAAAAAACCTCTTGACATGTCCCTCATGCCATGTCAATGCTTTCCATTGTCATATCCAATCTCTTGTCCCATCACGCAATAGCCCTTGAAAATTGTATCCGTATTGTCTCCATGATAAAAGGCCTTTGTCTTCCCTCTATCCACCATCATTTCAGAAAGCCTATTTATTCACCTGTCATATTCCTTGCCTTGCTAGACACTAGGGGCAAAATCAAAAAAAAAAAATTGAAAAATGTCCTGAAATAATCCTAAAAACATTCATATAATGTCTTGAAATAATCCAAAAAAAAAATTCAAAAAATGTCCTAAAAAAATCCCTAAAAATCATATAATGTCCTTAAAAAATCCCTAAAAATCAAATAATGTCCTTAAAAAATCCCTAAAAAGTCAAATAAAGTCCTGAAAAATGAACAAAAAAAAATTGTAAAAAACTTGAAATTCCTACAAAGTGAAAAACATCAAAATCCAAAAAAAATTTCTTTGGCATTTTGCATTTTATCAATAAATGGTCCCCTTTGTGCATAGACAGATCGCTGAGCATACATCCAACGACAATCTATCAAACATTGTGCTTTAATGAAATCACACATTAACAGATAAACTGTTTGACCAAGTAGGCATTCAACTTGATCACAGTTGTCACATCAATCAAAATAGCATCAACATTACCATTGGTCCTCGTCAACATTATCATGGGTCTTATACAAGGTGTGGTATACTCGAAACCAGACTGTGTCCTGTCTTCGATGGGGTACTATATTCCTTGAAACTAGACAGCATGATCATTCTTGTTTTCCACTTTTGACAATGACGATCAGACTGTTTGTTTGACTTGGTTGAATTTGTGCGTCTTATTTTTTTACTGATTTATCTTTGGCTTTGATCATGCTCCTATGTTGCTCGATGATGTCGTTGAGTGATTTAGAGTGACCAGGATGGTTCATGGTCCCTTTCTTTTTTGTGTGTTTGCTGTTTGTGGAATGTTTGTCACAAACTGGGGCAACTATATCATTGGGTGTCTGTGATAAGTAAGGTCGCTTTGTGAATGCCGCATAGACCTCAACCCTTGATGTATGTACCCTAGGATGCTTCACTCATTCCTTGTGTGCGATGTGTCTATCTTTTGCAAAAGGGCTTGCATTCCAGCTTTGGCCTTCAATGCCATGATGCTCTGCATCTGCTTTGCTACAATAAATAAAGGTTCTCACCTACTTACTGCATTTGTGAAAGCAAGTTTTCCTTCATCTCTAACTGTCCTCTATCTAATTTCTTATTACTAACATTTCTTTCATCAATCTTGGCACACTGTCTTGCGCTTGTGCAGCGTCAAGCTGTGCCTGTGTACCTTACATAGGTGCAGAACATCATTACACAGGCGCAGAATGTGCCCACACAAGTGCAGACACACAAGTACAGATCTGCATTTTTCCCTTCCCTATGGGGCCCACAATGTCCCGCAATCAAGAAAAATTCATGAAATTGAACATATGGGTTTTTGAGCTACATACCGCTGCTCCCACATCGTCTGATTGTTTGTAGGTGCGTACACATTCCCCAAGGTGATCTGCCCTTGGAATGTTCACCATCTCTCTGCAAGGGTCCTTTTTCCTAAGCAACAACTCCTCCACTTTGGCCAATGCAAATGAACTGTTCTCCTTCTCCTTGTCTCCTATATAGATCTTTGTCAATACCTAGATGGACGTGCATGCTCTCCATCTTATGATGGTTGCAGTCTTTTGCGCCTTCCACTGCTTGTCCTTTGTGCATCCGACCTTCGATTTTTGATCCGTTCGAACCTATTGTCTTCTGTCGTTCTTATCGATCACTTGGCCTCTTTTCTGGATTTTTTTGGCCAATTCCTCGTGGGGGCATGCATATGTTATTGTTATTGTCTGGGGTATTTTCATTATTGTTCTTTGAAACAATGCTTAGAATTGCATTGTCTCAAAGAGGGGCAAAATGTAGACATCTAAAAATGGTCAATGCTTGTGGAGTCATACTTTAACATTTGCGCATTGCCTTATTTTAGGGTTCTTGCATCGCATTAACATTTTTTCTATGTTGTGCATTTGGTCTTTATCATTTGTGAGCATCGAGTCCTTCTTCTGCATTCCTCATTTTTCTCGCTTTCGAATTAGGTCTTGTCAATAGCAATCTTCAGTCATGATTTTGGTCGATCTTATCCTGTCGCATCATGGTGTGTGCTCATTTATCATCATTTTTGGACATCGTCAATCCTAATCAATGATATAATTAGGGTTTTGTCCTCTTGTCAATCTTTCAATCATCTTTAGCTTGTTAGTAATCATTTGTGATTATCAACTTGTCAATCTCATTATTTTGCGATCGATTCGTCATCGATCCTTGTCCTTGTCAAGCTTGTCATTTTGCGATTGATTCGTCATTGATCCTTGTCCTTTTCAATCATGTCAATTTGGATCGATTAGTCATTGTTCCTCATCAATTGGCGCCTATCAATTTGATCTCCTTGTCAATCTTGGTCAATTTGTCATTGATTTTTGTCAGCCAATCTCAATCATTTATCAACATTGGTCCTTTGTCAATCAGAATCATGATCAAACCTACATTAATTTCTTGTTGTCTTGACCTAATTCCTTGTCCTCCTATTTCTAGGATTTTATGATTTGTTCATTTAATCCTTTTCTTCTTCTTTGTGGGTTAAATAAATCTATTTATTTAGTCCTAGGTCTATTTCATGAATTAATTAATGGATGAAAACCTATTAATTAATTCACCTAATTTCTATTTCATCTTTTTCCTCAATTTTCTAATTTTCTAATTTCTCCTAATTCCTAGTTTCTATTTCAATATTTTCATAATTTGTCATACACCTTGCATAGAAATTGTCATACATTTGTTATAATTTGTCATTCTTGATTTGAATTTCCTTTCAAATCTCTTCATGCTAATCTTGTCCTCTCTCCAATTTTATCTATAAATTGGATGAATTTCTTCAATGAAAGGAGAGGGGATCAATCACATTTTCGAGTAACCTTATACTACGAATTTCATCTCTCAACAACTTGCTTTCCACTTGCATTTTGCACTTGTAGGTGAGATCCACATCAAATTTGAAGGTGAAAGAAGAACAATGGAGCCACATGAACGAGATATCTGCGTCGGTTTGTTTTGATTTCATTTGATTTGAATATCTTGTCTTTATGTCTACATTGATTGGATTGGGATTGCTTTCATAGCAGCTTTAGGTTTTGTGGTTGTCCTATTTGCTATTGTTTTGATGATTTTCAATTTCCTGATCTATAGGTCCATTATCAGTACCATAGATACATTCAAAAATACTCCTATAAATTTTATCCACCACCACTTCAGGAATGACACTTTTATCCCTAAAAATCCTATTGTTGCGCTCTTTCCATATATTCCATATAACATTCGAGAGAGTAAGTTTCCAAGTCTCCACAATCTTTGGATTGGAATTAGGGCAATGCCATTGCTCCCAAGATTCCCCTAGGGAATTCGAAAAAACCCAGCTCAAATTCCACCTACTTAAGATGATTTTCTAGATTTCCTGACTAAATGTACACTGATTAAGAATATGGCAAGTAGTCTCTTCTTCCATGCAACAAAGATAACATCTATTAGGAAAAACAAAACCTCTCTTTTGAAGGTTGTCCAGAGTTAAAACCTTGTTTTGGATGAAAATCCAAAAAAAGATATTAACCTTAGGAACTAACTTCTTGTTCCAAACTTTAGCCCAAATAGGAATTTCTTCCACAACTTCATTTTGGATAGCCACAGCTGAGGACACAGAATATTTCCCTTCCTAGGTTTCCCTCCATATCAATCTGTCATCTTTTTTGTCTGTAGGAACTTTAGCAGAGAGAGCAATCTAAAGGAATTTTAGCTCCGGACACTGCTAGCTAAAATCAATCCATTTCCCATTTCTCTAGTAGTCTCTGACCAACTCCCCAAACCTTCTTTTGAACCAATCTTTCTAGTCATTAAGGATTGGAAGTTCCTCCAGAGGTTTATCCATTATCCACCTATCTTCCCAAAATCTTATACTCCTGCCATCCCCCAAATTCCACATTCGACCAGTAGCAGCCCAACTTTTAGCCGATTGGAGTGCATTCCATATAGCAAAACCTTCAACAATAAAAGATTCATTTAAAAATTCTTCCTCAGAAGGTTGCATATGAAGATATTTATTTTTCCAGATTAAATTCCATTCTCTTTCCTCCCCTTTCATTCTCCAAATTTGTTTAGCAAGTAAAGCATTATTCATAGAACTTATATTCCTTAAGCCTAGCCCCCCTGATGCCTTAGGAGAACAGATTTTATTCCAGGCAATAAGGGGAATTCTATTTTTAACTTCCACCATTGACCAAAGAAACTTTTTTTGGATTCTTTCAATTGCTTCCGCAAACTTTCTAGGGATTTTGAACAAACTGAGAGCATAAACAAGCAAGTTTTGGAGAGTGGCTTTGAGCAGAGTTACTTTGCCCAGTTGACTTAGGACTTCCCCTTTCCAACCAGCCAATTTTGAGTTAAATCTATCCACCAACTTATTTTAGAAATTATCCACAGGCTTAATACATAGAGGAAGCCCCAGATAAGAAGAGGGAAGCTCAGCTATTTTACAACCAAGAATTCTTTCAATCCTTAATTGTCTTTGAACAGGGGTATTGATAAAGAACAAAGAGCTCTTATCCCAATTAATTTTTTGACCAAAGGAAAATTCATAAATATTCAATATATTCTTCATATTTTTAGCTTCCCTAATGGTAGCTTCCCCCATAGTGATAGAATCATCAACAAATTGTTCATGAGTACAAGTGAAATTGGATGAAGATGGTTTCAGTCCTCTAAGATTGCCTTCTTCCACATTTTTAAAAATAAATCTACCCAAACTTTCAGCTAAAATAGTAAACAAGATAGGGGAAATGAGGTCCCCCTATCTAAGACCTCTAGAACTTTTGAAGAAACTTGAAGGGGATCCATTTACAATAACAATAGAAGAGGAAGTTTCAATAAGTTGAGAGCAAAGCTGAATAACTTTTTCACCAAAACCAAACGCTTTCATAATCCTTAAGAGAAACTGCCAATTCACTCTATCATAAGCTTTAGCCATATCTAACTTCAGAAAAGAAAAAAAAACCCTGATTATTGGCCACTTTCAGAGAATGAATATTTTCATGCACAAATATAATGGAGTCTAGAATCTGTCTACCTGGGAGAAAACCATTATGCTAGACAGAAATTATTCTTGGAAGAATTTCCAGCAGTCTAGAAGTAACCTTGGATAAGATCTTGTAAACAGAGTTACAGAGACTAATAGGTCTAAACTTATTGAGAGAGTCCGCTCCTGGGATCTTCAGAATTAGGACAATGAAGGTAGCATTCAGTTCTTTTAAAAGCCTTCTAGAGCCAAATAATTCTTTAACACCTTTACAAATGTCAATCTCCACAATATGCCAAAAAAATTGGAAGAAGAACATTGGAAAACCATCCGGACCAAGAGACTTATCGCCCTAAAAGGAAAAAATTGCCTTTTTGATTTTCTGATTAGAGGGAATTTGGGATGAATAGTTATTGTCTTCCACAGTCAGGGTAGAAGGTATAGCTTGCAACAGGATGTTTTGATTACTGGTATCCAGGTTATCCACTTCTCCCAAAAGAGTACCAAAATACTCCAAAGCTTCCTTTCTAATATCATTGTGCTCCGTTAAAATCCCTTTATTACAGGATAAACTGGATATCTTGTTAGCCGCCCTATTATGCTTAAGAGCAGTTAAGTGAAAAAATTGGGTATTTTTATCACCTTACTTCAAGTACAAGGATCTAGTTCTTTGTCTCTAGAATGTCTCTTCATTAGAAATAATGGTGTGGTATTTAGACAACAGACAATTTTCCACAACCCTCAGTTCATCAGACAGCCCATTCTCTTGGATTTTATCCTGAACATCTTTTATTTCAGTTTTTATTTGAATTTTACTCCTAAAGATATCCCCAAAAATCTCTTTGTTCCAGATTTTGATTTTAGCCTTTATAATATTGAGCTTTTTAGCTATTCTAAAGAGAGTCGTACCCTCAACCTCAGAATTCCACCAATCAGAAACACACGCTTCCAAGGAAGGATGGGATAACCACACTTTTTCAAATCTAAAAGGGAAGTTTCTCTTAGCTGAAAAAGATTTGGCAGTAAAAGAGATCGGATAATGATCTGAACCAATTTTGATAACAAATGCAAGAGAACAACTATACTTGGATAACCATTCATGAGAAATTAAGGTTCTATATAACTTTACTTGAATCAGATCAACTTCGGTTCTTCTATTAGTCCAGGTATAGTTAATCCCTTGAAGATCCACATCCATAAGAGCTTGATCATTAATGAACTCCATAAGGTATTGTTTTCCATCCAGTTGCAAGGGGAGACCTTCCACCTTCTCTTCCTCTTTTAATGGAGTATTGAAATCTCCCATTATTATCCAGCTTTGATCAGCAAACTTAAGTCTATCTTCAGCAAGGCTTCTCCAATATTTAGCTCTCCCAGTATTGGTATTAGGCACATAGACATTAGTTAACACCCATACAAAGTTATCTATGATATGCTCAAGCTGCACAAAGTTCCTATTAAAAGCAGAGATGATTTCCTTACCTTTAATGGTTTTTTGGTTCCAAAAAATCGCAGTTCCTCCAGAAGCTCCCTCCGAGCTAGATCCTATAACTCCATTATTTTTAAAAATTCTAATCTTTTCCACTTTATCCTTACACATATTTGTTTCCTAAATAAGGACCACATCCAGTTTATGATCTCTTATGATGTTTCGTAACACATCCTGCTTATGAGGGGCATTCAGCCCTCTGATATTCCAAGAGATTATCTTCATATTTTGACCGGAGATAGGGCTGACTCGATGGAACACTGTGTTCCATCAGCATGGTTCTTCCATCTTTCCTATTCCCTCTGATGTTTTAGAGATGGTCTCCCCTACTTTTTGTTTTGACTTCCAACATCTAACTTTTTCTTATTCTCGCTTCTAGTTGAGATACCTCCATTGGGTTCCTCCTTATTTGATTTACCCTCTTGCATAACAAGAATCCTAAGATTTCTTTCCAGGATATCCATTACCACCCTATGAGATGGGGTTTTACATTGGAGAGGCTTTGGGCTTCCATTGGTTAGAAGCAATAAGGGCTCAATATCAGAAGGGTTAAACTCTTGAGCTTCATTGAAATTTTCCTCAATTGATTTTGAGAAAGAAGAAATAGGCACAACTTCTTTGGGACTTACATCTTCCTTCTCCTGACTGACAGAAGCAACCTCCTGGTCCTCTGGATCATTTTTGTTGTTTAACTCTCTTCCTTGCCTTGCTTTTTTAGTACTCTCTGTTTGGTTATTAGAGTAGACACAATCCTGATTTTCATTATTACTGTTCTCACCCTTCTTAACCTCATTTTCTGGTTCCATTACTTCCTTATTTGGATCACACTCAACTGATTGGTCTCCTTTTTCTCTCAATCATTTGCCATTTCTTTTTATACTTCACATTGTTATCGGTCTTGCTTTCCTTACTCTTCTTAAGTGGACATGATTTTGCCCAATGCCCCATTTTTTTGCAATGGAAACAGGCAAACGGGAGCGATTCATATTCAATAGCTTGGGTCCATTTCCCTAGTTTAGAAATAATCTCAATTGATTGGGGCATATCTGTCATTTGATTAACATTTACACAGATGCAAACAAAGACTAACCTTGATTTAGTAGCCATCATTGGGTCAATCGAAAGAAGTTCTCCAAAAGAGTTCGCAATATCCTTAAAGACTTCCTCATTCCAAAATTCTAGCAGAAGACCTGGGAGGTGTGTCCAGATAGGAGCCAATACAAAGAAGGATTCATCAAGGGATGGGTTAGGGACCCATTTCTAAAGAGCAAAAGTTGACTTGTCGAACATCCATGGACCTTCACATAGAGCCTTATTCATATCTTCTTCAGAGTTAAAAGAAAAGGAAAAAAACTCCCTGGGCAGTGCTACCACATCCACTTGACCTTTTAAACCCCATTTCCTCCTTATGAAATTCCTAACAACATCAATTTTAGGCCTAAAGCTAGCAAATCGGCCAACTAAAGTCATAGTTAAACCAGTGATAGTCAGATCTACCAATTTATCCGGAACAGAAATAGCAACCAACCCTGAAGCTGGATCAGAGATATTTGTAACTTCCAGAAGCCCCAATTTAGCTAGCGGCTTCACTCCAAAAAGAGAAGACCATTTTTTTCCTTTACCTCTATCATGTGGGTCCCCAATTTTGGAATCTTTTTCCTCAACCGATTTACCTGTATCCTTGTCCTCTTCTATACCTTGAGACACCTACCCACTTTCCTAATTGCCAGTTTCGACCCCAAGGATACTGCCTTCCCCAAGAAATCTGCCTTCCCTAGGAAATCCACCATTCCCAAATTTGAAATTTGGGATTCCCACTCGCTGGTCTCCTTGTCGCTCCATGATTGCATGCATTTACTAAATTGTATTGTTGTGAAGTGGATGTTGGGTCTTTTGTTGCACCTAGAAAGGTAACCTTTGCTTTGCTTCTCATAATAACATTGACTGGATCTGAGGATGGATTATCTTTAACAATGATAACATTTACCACATCATCATATGTATAAGTGTAATTCACTTTGGCTTTTTCTTTGTCATGTTTTAATTGGGATGGTTCACCTTTGTCATGATTCGAAAGTGGAGTTTTGAAAGCTAGGTGTGATTCGTTTGTCTTATGGCTATCCACTCTGATGGTTCCATTATCGATTAGATCTTGGATAAGATGTTTCAATATCTGACAATCATTTGTTTGGTGTCCTTTATTTCGATGGTAATTGCAAAAATGATTGTCATTCAACCAATTTGGCTTGATTGGTGGTTCATAACTACTTGCTTTTGGTAAAACAATCAATTTGTTAGCAAGCAAAGTTTTTAAAGCTGATTCCAATGATTCTCCAATGTTTGTGAATTTCCTTCGAGGATTGGAGAAGAAGGACTTGGTTTTATTGTTTTCTAGATTGTTATTTCTTGGGATTTGACTTGATAGAATAAAAATTGGTTGTTGTTGTTTTGTAGCACTATTATTGTCATTTCCTCCATTGCTGACATTCCTATTCTTTGACCAAAACTTGGGTTTGTCATTGTTGTTGTTGTTGTTGTTGTTGTTGTTGTTGTTGTTGTTGTTGTTGTTGTTGTTGTTGTTGTTGTTGTTGTTGTTGTAAATTTTTAGCTCTCCTTTCTTTACCACCACGTTCTCTATTTTCAGACCATTCTCGATCATCTTGGTAAAGGAGGGAGGATATTGCATTCTTAGTCGATAACTCATTTCACTAATAAGATTATCAATGAATATGTCCATTTTTTCTTGATCAGGTAATCTCTGGGATACCTATTAAACATGCATTTCCATCATTGTAAGAAGATCATACAAGATTCACCATTCTTTTGTTTGACATTGCATAGATCCAGCATTGTTATCTCATTCCTTATATTGTAGGAGTATTGTGAAATAAATTTATTCACAAGTTCTTCAAAAGATTTGATTCCGGATGGTAATCTTGAAAACCACTCCATTGATTGTCCATTTAAACTCCTGGGAAAAAGATGCATAAGGTAAGTTTCATCATGGGAAAATTCCATGCTCATAGTATAAAACTCCCTAATGTGATCCTGAGGATCGGATTTTCCATCGTATTTGTCATATTTAGGAATCTCGCAATGTTGCGGAAATGGTACCATATTCAAATTTTTATCAAAAGGATATGGGCATATATCTTCTAATGAATACTTCTTGAAGCTTGTTCCATTTTGCATATCTTGCATCTATTGTTGTAGAGTTTGCATTTGTTGAGTAAGGTTTAACAATGGATTATCCACATAGTTTCTCCTTGTTTCTTCATAAGTTATTTTATCACTATGCTCTTTTCATGTGTCATCCCTTTATTTTCTTGTCTCTTCATGACTTTCTTTGTTCACATCTTCATTATTTGGATCATTTGTGTTTTGGGTGTTACTTGCCTCTGCATCTTGTTTAAAGCTTTCTATGTTAAAGTCTTGTGGTAGTTTAGCTCTAGATTTTGCCAACATCAAGAGATATTTCTCTTTTTGTTTTGTCAACAATTTTTCCATTAGCCTATCAAATTTGAAATCTTGCTCAAGGTCTTTAATGGTGCTATTGACTGCTTCTTCATCAATAGTGGTATACCCAAAAGTTTGGAATGTAGGATTATCTTCTTCCTCCATTTGTTGTTTTCTCAGTTGTTTGTATTGAGCTCTAATCCAAACTGGCATGTGATTATTTCAAAAAAATTGAAATTTCCAAAGGACAAAGTCAATAGGTGATTATTGGTTTAGGGAGATATGCTTTGTTGATTTTACCGCTATTGTTTGTTCATTGTGATAAAGCATCTCTTTGTTGAAAAGCACGCCCTTGCAAAATTTCTCCATCAAACTCTATACCGCAGCCATGTAAGTAGTGACGAAAATGGTGTAGGAATGTCCTATGTTTTAATAAGATCTTATCATTGATATACAAGAATCTTATTCTTTTCTAAGTAGCTTTATAACTGGGTTTTCTTTTCTTAAGGTGATACTTAAAAGTTATATAAGCATATGACAGTTTACAGGTTTGTTTGATTCCAATGTTGGTGCAATTTTGATTTTGATATAACCTAGGTTCAAAATAGGAAATATATATCCAGGATTATGAACATAGGATAAATTGATCAAGCTTCATGCTAGAGGATTTGATTATTCTGATGAGAGACTTGATAATGATGTTGATTTTTTTTTTTGCACTTAAGATGTTTGAATCAATAGCTTGTTGAATGTTTATGCTTATAGAAACCTTTTGGTAATAGCATGTTTGATTAGTGACCCAGTTGTTGAGCTAGTTTGAAAATACGTGATGGTTTAGAGACAAATCTACTCAAGAAGTATTTCGATACTGATGTTTTGACACTTTAGTTTGATCTAGTGTTTCAAATGTTGGAAAACCTTTGTATTACCCTTTTGATCAATTTTTTCAGCAATTTGTTGGATTTTTTCTCATTCATAGATGATAATTTTCTTCAATTTTTGACCATTTGGAACATGTTACAGACATAGAAGACACATTGTGTAATAAACAAAATGCACAAGCAAGTACAAATCTTATGGCAGGCTTAGATAATAGTTGTTGAATCTCACATGGGGTTTTCCTCGAGGCTATGCTATTCAAAGTGGATATTTAGATGCTTGACCCTACTGGCTCCACCCTCGGCACTCACTTCTCTGGGGCAGCCAAGCACCAGTTTCCATGAAAACTCCTCATGGTAAACTTTATATCTCTACTAAGAACTATATGTGTGTGAGCCGCTTTAGAGGTCCGACCTCCTGTGCCAACAACTAGAAGGATTTTGGAAACTAGTACAAATGGTTTTTAGTAAAGGCTTCTGGTCATGTGGCCATACATGCGGCACTTTCAGCTTTGTAAATATAGAAGGTTCCCAGCCTATAGAGGTTACGCTCCATAGGGTTTATGGGGAAACATAGTGTCGGTATGAACTTATCAGCACATGTTGTTTGGGACTTTCATCACAAACATGATTTATTTAGAGTGGATTGGAAGGACTCAGTATTAGCCCATTTCCACTTTAGGTTGTTCCCCTCTCACTGGCCCCCTCAAGGCAGCTTGGGAAGGCTGACCCTCTAAAGGATTTGATTGCTTGAGAGTAAAGAAAGCATAAAAGAGTGGGTTTAGCTTTTTGATCACCTAATTAAGGGGAGAGCATATACCTACCACTTTCGAGACACGAAATATAAGTGTTATTTTTAACTTTTCAAAGAAATGTGAACTATCCTCTATTTGGAGATGTTGCTCCAACAAGAATGGTGTTTATTTTAGCCTTTTTAAAAGTCTACGTGCAACTATTTTAGAGAAGGTACTCAAATTGCAAGTTGCATGTTGTCAATTTATCCCCTTAGTTAGACTAAATGAGCAAGACATGATATATTACTTCCCAAAATAAGGCTTTTAATTAACTAGGTGAGGAAATGCATAAAATTTGCCTTAAACACAATCCTACACATGTATGTCAGTAGTTTGAAAAATTTAAGTTCTTGGACATTCGGACCTGTAAGAAAATATTGTTAGTTGCAAACAAAAGCACTATTCTAACACATGTGCTATCTTTCACCTCAAAAGCACTAATCTGTAGAGCAAAAGTGCTAAATTGCACTACAAAAGCACTGCTCCATGGACTCAAAAGCATGACTTCTTTAACAAGTGTGCTAACCTAGAGGACAAAACAATTAACATGTAATGCAAATGCGCAAATTTTTAGACAAAAGCACTAACCTACATGACATATGCGTTAACCTGCAATGCAAATGCATTAATCTGAGATGCAAATGCACTAACCTAAGATGCAAATGTGCTAACCTATTGAATAAAAGAACTGTCAAAATTCACACATGCATGAATCTGCATTACACATGCATTAATTTTACTTTTGCAAGATTTTTAAGAGTATATGCGAGGTCCATGAGCCCCACGGTGGGTGCCAAAATGTGTCAACTTGAATTTTATCCTCAGAATGCTACCTGCAACAAGTTAGTTTCACAAAATACCAATGGAAATGCTATAGGAAATCAAACTCAATCAATGAAACTACATGAAATACATATGATATAAAAATAGTGATATTACCTTCATGGTTTATGTCTCATTCTGTCCTAACTCAACTATTCCTAGTTGCATATGGTGTGCTCTCAGACAAGCACTGATAGCTTCCAAGATGGCATATGAAGAATGGACTGATAACTGATAGTTCACAAATGCTATGATATGAAATACTACATGATTATGCTAAAATGCTAATTGCTATTTGCTTCAAGACTAAAACTCACGGATGCATAAGTTTTATAAATGATTATCTATGAAAAGAAACTTGAAGACTAACTCTCTCTCAACTGAAGCTCTTGATTTTATAGACCTTGAGAGGATGAGATGATGTGGCTTAGATCAATGGTCATGATCAGATTTGAAGATTTGGATGGATGTGAGCAAAGGTCAAGGTTGAGAGAAACGAGGAAGGAGAAGACAAGTGTCACTCATCTCACCTTGACTGGGTTGCTGACTGAGGGAATCTAGGGATGGTTGGAGAATATTTAGGCATGAGAGGACAATTGGACTCAAGTCCTTCCTAAGATGTAGGGGGTGTTGGAGAAAATATAAAAGGAGGTTATGAAATATGTGTACGTACACAATATTCATTAAGTTTGGAGGTTGGAGATAAATGATGAATTAATATTTAAGAAATATTAATTTCCTTAGCCACATGATGGATGAGTTGGCAAAGGGAAGATGAAGTGGAGATGGAGGGTGAGTTGAATAAGAAAGATTAAATAATTCAATAAATTATTTAATATTCGAAACTATAAGATAGGAGAATAACCATTAAATATTAGATATTTAATTGTTTGAAGGAGATAAATAAATATTATATATTTAATTAACTTGATTAGAAGGATAATTAAATATTAGATATTTAATTAATTAGAGGAATAGGATAGATGAATTAATTAATAAAATATTTCAATTAAATTAATTAATAGAAAGACACGAAATGAATTAAATAAATTAATATTTTCAAATTAACTATTTAATAGAAGAATAACTATTAAATAAATATATAATATTTATTTAATCGCTCATAGCCAATTTTATGTGTATACACATATAACACCATGATTTGTACATGGAAAACCCATTAAAGGGAAAAACCATGGTGGGAAGCCTACCCACAGTCAAATGATACTTCTGCAGAAAGTATGTGATAGATACAATAAAGGGCCTGCACATGTAGGAAGGCACACTTCCTAGAGTGTACTACTCATTACAAAGGAGTCTCACTGACTACAAAGAGGTTACAACCACCTCAATATAATTGGACAACAATCCAGAAGAATGAACTACCAGAGATAGCATCTACCATGTGTGATTACAGTCTTGGTTAAGCTCAATACCGGAGGCCATTGACCTCTTACTTAAACCCAATTTTATCACCTATGATCGACCAAATCTCCTTTGCATATGATATTTCATTCGACGACCAGGAAAATTGCCACACCATGATCTACAATGAGATCTTACATTAATTTATACAAACCCTAAGGCTTAAACCAATTAGGTCGGCCACCTAAAATATATTACAATAAGATCATTAGATATGTCCATATTGAAATGATATGCCATATCGGCTTAAGACCAAAACAACATTAACCAATCCATAAAACATCTCGGTAATGTGTAGAGTACACGTTAACATGATACCGGTCCATAACCTAGATAGGTAGTAGACCTAAATAGATTCTCCACACCAAAGCGATGTCATCAATCAGTCGAGGCATGATCAAGGATTACCTTTTGCATCCTGAATTCCATCTAGAAGCCACACCAACACCACTTATACATTTTGTCAAAGGTTCTCAGTAAAAGCTTTGCTGCTGAAACCTTAAACCCTTACCGGTAACACTAGTTCTTCTATCAGTAACCAAAACCTGTCTATCGGTAACCAACCATAATGGCTAGTGTTTACATCAATGACAAAACATCAATGCAACACATAATCAATTCCTTCATATTGCCAACAATCTCCCCCGTTGGCATTGATGGCAACATTACATGTGGAAAAAGAAAATATCTAAGTACCAAGAAGTGCAAAAACATTTCATAGAAAATATTGTTAGGTCCCGGAGACAGCTGAGAGGGGGGGTGAATCAGATGTCTAACAAATTCAAAACAAAAAACAACTTTACCAACTTAATGATCAATACCGGTAAACCAATCTTTTATGCCGGTAGACAGTTTTATCAGTTAATTGTAATACCAGTAAAGATTAATGCATGAAACAAAAAGACAAAGTCATCCACAACACATAACACCAATATGTGTATGTGGAAACCCTATAAGGGGAAAAACCATGGTGGGAAACCTTACCCACAATCAGATGATACTACTACAGATATTATGTGTATACAAATGGGGTTTGCACATGCAGAAAGGCCAAGTGCCTAGAGCTCACTGTTCAAACACAAATAGGAGTCACACTGACTACAATTGGATGGTTAAATCCAATAAGGATGTATTGCTCAAATTAGCATTTTTCTATGCTAGATTCAATACCGGTGTAGTTTTGATTGTCTTCACAAAAACCTCCTTCAACCTTCAAATGATGTCTGTGTGTATAGCTTTGCTTAATCTCGCATATACCTTCACACAATTCTTTTTCACATTCCACACATGATCTTACAAATAAGATCTTACATTTATATCATAACCTAAGACCAATTTTAGTAGGTCGGCTCTAAAGGATATTAAAATAAAATCAATTTACAAATAAAACAATGTCCGATGCAATAACCGATTCAACATTTCGGCTTGATGCATTTACAACAATAATAAGACATCTCCATAGCGTTTCGTGCTGATCTGGAAAAGATAAACCTGTCAGTGTATATCCTGGACCTATTTGTCGGTAACAGCAAATATGCAAATACAAAATATGCCAATGTCCAAAACTCCAAGACAAAGTGTCCAAATGATGTCTTCGACATAACCAGGTGTTTTCCATGCTATTCCAAGTGTTAGTGAACATTATATCCTATCGGTGTACCAGATACCGGTGACTGTGCATAAGTCACTTGCTTGCCGGTGAGTGTTGCTAATTCTCCAAAGTGCCAGAGTTGATAAGTGTTTAGTAAGTGTTGACATCAAGACAAAACCATACCAAAATACGAACAATCTCCCCCTTTGGCATTGATGGCAACACAAGATGGAAAAACCATCAAAGTGCCAAAATAGAAATGCCAAATACCAAAAACCAATAATCTCCCCAAAGTAACAATCTCTCCCCCTGGGAGTGGCATGAGTTTTCTTTGTGTTTTTCCATACCAATCTCTCCCCCTTTGACATCAAATACCAAAGCAATATAAAGACTATTTTTCAGATACAAAATACCAACCAATTCACTATACCAACTACTCCCCCTGAGAAGTAGCTTCCCATCAAAGCCGGAGAAAAAGATTTCTCTGTTAATTATGTCGGTTGATGACTATCATCAAGTTTCTAAGTTTCTACTGGTGGGGGTATGACCCCAAGATGGTCTCTAAGATATTCAAAAGTTTTTATACACAGTTTTCGTTATCCGCAATCAAAGGGTAAAGTTGGACTTTTGTGGGTAGAAGATCAAAGTAGATGTCCAACCAAAACTAAAATAAGAAATACGAGGATAAATGTCCCCTTTGAGTATGGATTTGAAAGTTCGCATGAATAATGTAAACACAAAAGTGGACCTTGGAGGGTCTTCAAAGGTGTCTCCTTAGGTAGAGATTTAGTGAAAATACCTGCAATCTTCTCTTTAGTATTCACATAAACCATTTTAATTTCTTTTGCTTCAACATTTTCCCTTAGAAAATTTAGTTTGATAGAAACATGTTTGGTTTTAGAATATAATACCGGATTCTTAGATATATCAATTGCTGCAATGTTTTCACAATAGATAGTAATAGGTTCCTTGCATTTTACCTTTATGTCTTTCAACATTTGCTTAAGCCATAGTACCTGTGTATAGTTGGTTGCTGCTGCAACATATTCTGATTCAGCTATTGATAAAGATGTACAACTTTGTTTCTTAATCAACCAATAAATTAATCTGCTTCCAAGAACAAATGCTCCCCCGGTGGTGCTTTTTCTATCATCGACATCTCCTGCCCAATTTGCATCTATGTATGCACATAATTCAAAGTTTTCATCTCTAGGATACCATAATCAAAGATTTGTAGTGCCTTGCAAGTACCAGAAAATCCTTTTTACTGCTGATTCATGATTTTCTCTAGGATTACTCTGAAATCTTGAAACAATACATACTGCATGAATGATATCAGGTCATGTTTGTGTCAAATACAATAAACCTCCTATCATAGATTTGTACCTAGTCGGATTAACAGGTGTAGATTCTTCCCTTAGTGATAATTTGTCACTTGTAGTCATAGGTGTGCTTACCGGTTTAGAGTTATCAATCCCAAATTTCTTTAATAACTCTTTCAAGTACTTGGATTGACTCAAGAATATACCTTTACCAGTCTGTGAAATCTACAATCCTAAAAATAATTTTATTTCTCCAATCATAGACATTTCAAATTCTTATTGCATTTCAATGGAAAATTATTTACATAATCCATCTTCTCCTCCAAAGATTATATCATCAACAAAAACTTCTATAACCAAGATGTCATCATTTGTCACTTTATAAAATAAGTTGTTGTTAGCATTACCTTTAGAAAAAACAATCTTCAAAAGATACTTATCCAATCTTGCATACCAAGCTCTTGGAGCTTGCTTCAACCCATACAAAGCTTTCCTTAACCTTGACACCATATCTTTGTATCTGTCAAAGAAAATCCATTAGGTTGTTCAATTTAAAATTCTTCTTCGAGATCTCCATTCAGAAATGCACATTTAATATCCATTTGATATACTTTTTAGTTCTTGTGTGCTGCAAAAGCCAAAAATAATCTGGCTGCCTCAATTCTAGCTATCGATGCAAACGTTTCATTATAATCAATTCCTTCTTTCTAAGAATATACCTTACACACTAGTCTTGCTTTATTCCTGATTACCTTACCATCTTCATTAAGTTTGTTTCTGAATACCCACTTTGTTCCAATCACATTTTTGTCTTTAGGCTGGGGAACTAATGTCCATGTGTTATTTTTCTCAATTTGTTCTAGTTCCTCTTCCATAGCTTTAATCCACTGTTTATCTTCACATGCCTCATTAATTGATGATGGTTCAATTTGAGAAATAAGACATACCTCTTCATTTTCCAGTCTTCCTCTTGTCATAACTCCTTTATACTTGTTCCCAATTATCTGATCTTCAGAGTGATTCAGTCTTACATACCGGGGTGTCTTTGTTTGTTGTTGTTCCTTAGTTACTGTGGAATTTTTAGATGATACTGGTGTAACTGGATCTTCACTCTATACCGGTGGGTTCAATGTAGGTTCATTTGTTAGAATCTTTATTGCCAGTTCAGAGTCTATATACCTTGAAATTCCTCTAAATTGTTCATCAATCTTCACATTTGTACTCTCAACAATTTTCCGCAAGCTTTTGTTAAAGCATCTATATACCTTGCTCTTAGATGAATAACCAAGAAATATTCCTTCATCACTTCTAGGATCAAATTTGCAAATATACTCATCCCTTCTAATATAGCATTATATATCCAAATATTTTGAAATATTTAAGAGTAGGAGTAATACCAAACCATAGTTCATGAGGGGTCTTACTGATTTCACCTTTGATGTGAACTTTGTTGAATGTATAGACCGTTTTACTTACTGCCTCTCTCAAATACACATGTGGTAGATTTTCTTATGATAACATACTTTTAGTTACATCCAAGATAGTTCTTTTTTTCCTTTCAATGACTCCATTTTGTTGTGGTGTCCGGGGTGCTGATAGTTGTCTTCTAATTCCATTCACTTCACAGAATGCATTAAATTCCTTAGATGTAAATTCTCCTCCTTGATTTTCTTACTGGTTTCATTCTCTACCATTGCTTTGAACAGTTTGAACTTTCCAAGTGCTTCTGATTTTTTCTGAGAAAAACCCAACACATTCTAGAGTAGTGATCAATGATTAGCATGAAATATCTATCACCTTGCAAACTTTTAGTTCTAGCTGGACCACATAAATCAGTATGAATTAAGTCAAGAGCATTATTTGATTTTTCCGCAATACTTTTACAAGTAGCTCTAACTTGTTTTCCAAAATGACATTACTTACATACTGTATTGTGAGGTTTGATAATTTGAGGTAAATCTCTAACTACCTTAGTAGTACTAATTTTTACCATGCAATCAAAATTTACATGACAGAGTCTCTTATGCCATAGCCAACTTTCATCAATATGTGCAATCAAGCATGTCTTTTCACTGTTATTCAAGTGAAAGATATTACCTCTAGTTTGATTACTGGTTGCAATTTCCAAGCCAGTTCTATTCATGATTTTGTATTTTGCATTTTTGAATTGTAACTGAAATCCTTTCTCAACTAATTGACCAACACTCAAAATATTATGCTTTAAACCTTCAACATAGTAAACATTGTCAGTATTATGCTTACCATCAAGAGATATTGTACCTTTACCTTTGATCAAACAAGCTTTATCATCTCCAAATCTCACTAGACCTCCATTATATTCCTGAAAGTTCAAGAATTTACTTTTATCACCAGTTATATGATGTGAGCATCCTGAATCAATGATCCATTCATCCTTAACTTCAACTTTAGTTGTCAGGGCCTGCTCTACTGGTTGAATAGTAGGTGTCAGTTGATCTTCTGTTATAGAAACAAAAACCCATCCATTGTCTGTCAGATCTTCATCAAAATCATCAGTCACTCCTTCATCGGCAAGATAACAAGATTTATCTTAATTCTTCTTAAATTGGTATCCCTGATATTCAGGGTTAGGCTTGTATGTTCTCCTAGCTTCTTCTCTTAGTCTAGCATGTCTATTAGGGCATCTAGAAGCCATATGACTAATCTTATTATAGTTAAAGCATTTAAAGGGTACTTTACCTTCATACTTACTTCCAACTGGACCTTTAGGCATTTTTCTTGCAAATAGTGCTTCAAGTTCTTCATTTTCTCTCCTGCTTTCCTCAAGTTCTCTTGCATAAAAGGCTTTCCAATCAGACTTGTCAAATGATGGTGCAGATGATGTTGATGCCTTAAAAGCTAAATATGTCTTTATAGTAGCAACAGGACCAAATTCCTCAATTTCAAAAGCTGAAAGTTTTCCAATCAATGTATCCCTAGTTACTGATGTATTAGGCATTGTTCTTAACTCATTTATAGCAGGAACGTTCATTTCTATATGTTGGTGGAAATCCTCTTAAAACTTTTGAAACAATTTCATCTTCATTTAAGGTTCCTCCACAACATTTAATACCCAAAACAATTTCATTTCCTCTTTCCATAAAAGCAGAAATCCTTTCATCTTCTTCCATTTTCAGATTTTCATACTTGACCTGGAAGCTTTCAAGTTTTGCAATTTTGATGGTGGAATCTCCTTCATTCAATGTTTCCAAATGATCCCAAATAGCTTTAGCAGTCGATCTATCTGATAATCCTATGATTTGCTTATCTGTTAATGCGCTCAAAAGTGCTTCTCTTCCTTTGCAATCATTTTCTTCATCTTTAGCCAAGTTTGGTGGATTAGGTTGACTGGTTGTAGGAGTTGTATATCCATTCTTTGTAACATCCTAGATGTCCTTTCTAATGAAATTCAGATGTGTCTCAATTCTGATCTTCCATATGCCATAGTTGGTTCCATCAAGTTTAGGACTATCCTTCCTGAAATAGTTAGTAGACATTGGATCTCCTCAAGCTGTTAAACTTTTGCAAAAAGAGGACTAAGCTCTGATACCAATTGTTAGGTCCCAGAGACAACTGAGAGGGGGGGGGTGAATCAGTTGTCTAACAAATTCAAAACAAAAAACAACTTTACCAACTTAATTAATAATACCGGTAAACCAATCTTTTATGCCAGTAGATAGTTTTATCAGTTAATTGTAATACCGGTAAAGATTAATGCATGAAACAAAAAGACAAAGTCATCCACAACACATAACACCAATATTTGTACGTGGAAACCCTGTAAGGGGAAAAAACCATGGTGGGAAACCTTACCCATAATCAAATGATACTACTGCAGATAGTATGTGTATACAAATGGGGTCTGCACATGCAGAAAGGCCAAGCGCCTAGAGCTCACTGCTCAAACACAAATAGGAGTCACACTGACTACAATTGGACGGTTAAATCCAATAAGGATGTACTGCTCAAATTAGTATTTTTCTATGCTGGATTCAGTACCGATGTAGTTCTGATTGTCTTCACAAAAACCTCCTTCAACTTTCAAATGATGTCTATGTGTATAGCTCTGCTTAATCTCACATATACCTTCACATAATTATTTTCGCATTCCACAAATGATCTTTCAAATAAGATCTTACATTTATATCATAACCTAAGACCAATTTTAGTAGGTCATCTCTAAAGGATATTACAATAAAATCAATTTACAAATAAAATAATGTCTGATGCAATAACCGATTCAACATTTCGGCTTGATGCATTTACAACAATAATAAGACATCTCCATAGCGTGTCATGCTGATCTGGAAAAGATAAACCTACCGGTGTATATCCTAGACCTATTTGCTGGTAACAGCAAATATGTAAATACGAAATATGCCAATGACCAAAACTCCAAGAAAAAATGTCCAAACGATGTCTTCGACATAACCAGGTGTTTTCCATGTATTCCAAATGCCGATGAACATTATATCCTGTCGGTGTACCAGATACCGATGACTGTGCATAAGTCACTTGCCTGCCGATGAATGTTGATGATTCTCCAAAGTGCTAGAGTTGATAAGTGTTTAGTAGGTGTTGACATCAATGACAAAAGCATACCAAAATACCAACAAATATGACAATGAAAAGATGGAAAATACCAGCAACTCCCCCTGAGGAGTGCAGTCCAATCTGAAACTAGTTTGAATCCCATA
Organism: Cryptomeria japonica; assembly: GCF_030272615.1. NCBI lineage: Eukaryota > Viridiplantae > Streptophyta > Pinopsida > Cupressales > Cupressaceae > Cryptomeria > Cryptomeria japonica. Next base: position 472,493,206 of record NC_081411.1, on the reverse strand, counting down.
AACATTATTTTTCACATATAACTCTCCCCATTTTACATCAATGCCAAAGATATGATATAGATATCAAAATTTTGTGAATCTCAAAGCTGACTACTCCCCCTGAGTATTAGCACCACTACATCAACCCAAAGCAAAGGATAAAGTTGATGATGCATACTGGACTAATGGTCTACTCCATCAATTAAGATTTTTCCAGAGGGGTAGATACCCCTAACATATCTCTCAAATAATCAAATGATTCCTTAAACAACAGTTTAGTGAATATTTCTACAAACTTCTCTTTAATGTTCACATCAACCAATTTGACTTCCTTTTCTTCCACCTTGTCCTTCAGAAAGTTATATTTTATTGATATGTGCTTAGTCTTAGAGTGAAATATCAGATTCTTATACATATCAATAGCTGAAGAGTTATCACAATAGATAACTACCAATTCACTATAACTTACCTTGATATCCTTCAACATTTGCTTCATCCACAAAACTTGAGTGCAATTAGTTGTTGTCGCAACATATTCGACTTCTGTAGTAGATAAGGAAATGCATGACTGTTTTTTGTTGATCCATGAAACCTATTTCTTTCCAAGAAAGAAAGCTCCACCAGAAGTTCTCTTCCTGTCATCAATATCTCCTACCCAATCTGAATCTGTATATACATATTTAACATCCATTTGATAGACCTTATAGTTCTTATATGTTGCATAGGCAAGAAATACTCTAACAACTTCAATTCTAGTTACAGGTGCAAATGTCTCACCATAATCAATTCCTTCCATTTGAGAATATCCTTTACAAACCAATCTAGCCTTGTTTCTTACAACTTGACCATCCTCATTTAGTTTATTTCTAAAAACCCATTTAGTTCCAATAACATTCTTATTTTTAGGCCGGGGAACTAAAGTCCAAGTGTTATTCTTCTCTATCTGATCTAATTCATCTTCCATAGCCTTTAACCAATGTTTATCTTTACAAGCTTCAATAACAGATGCCGGTTCAATTTGAGAAATAAGACATACCTCTTCATTTGCCAGTCTTCTTCTTGTCATAACTCCTTTGTTCCTATCTCTAATGATTTGATCTTCAGAATTATTTAACCTTACATACCTTGGTGTATTTTGAACTTCAGGTTAACTATTCTAATCATCAATCACAGTTGAATTTTTTGATTGTACTGGTGTAACTGTCTCAATGTCTTGTACCAGTTGAGGCATTGTCAGTTCAGTTATAATCATTTCCACTGTCAGTTCCCTGTCATATGATATAGATTGATCTCTGTATTGCTCATCCACTTTCACATTATCACTCTCCACAATTTTCTACAATCTTTTGCTATAACATCTATATGCTTCTCTCTGAATTTAATATACAAGAAATATCCCTTCATCACATCTAGGATCAAACTTCCCAATTGAATCATCTCTTTTGATATAACATTTACTTCCAAAAATTTTGAAATATTTAACAGTAGGTGTATGTCCAAACCATAATTCATAAGGTGTCTTACCGGTTTCACCTTTGATATGAACTCTGTTGAATGTGTAGATTGTTGTACTCACTTCTTTTCTTCATTATATGTGAGGCAACTTGTCTTCCATCATCATGGTTCTTGTTGCATCCAAAAAGGTTCTATTCTTCCTATCCACTACTTCATTCTAATGAGGAGTCTGGGGTGTAGATAACTGTCTCCTAATCTCATTTGTCTCACAATAACTATCAAATTCATGAGAAGTGAACTCACCGCCTTGATATGATCTCAAACATTTTATTTTCAATCCAGTTTCTATTTCCACCTTTGCTTTAGAGATCCTTAATTTCTCAAAAGCTTCAGACTTCTCCCTTATAAAAGTCACCCACATAATTCTATAATAATCATCAATTATCAGCATGAAGTATGTATCACCTTGAAAGCTTCTAGTCCTTGCTGGACCACATAAATCAATATGAATAAAATCAAGCACATCATTAGATTTATCATGTATGCTCTTAAAAGATGTTCTAACTTGCTTTCCCAGTTGACATTCCTTACATACTGGATTATGAGGCTTTATAATCTTAGGTATATCTCTAATAGCCTTTGTTGAACTGATCTTAACAATACAATCAAAATTAACATGACACAACCTCTTATGCCATAGCCAACTCTCATCAATATGAGAAATCAAACATGTCTTATTACCAATGTTCAAGTGAAAGATATTACCTCCAATCTGAGTACCAGTTGCAATCTTCAAACCAATGTTGTTATTGATTTTGCATTTTCTATCTTTAAATTGGAGTTGGAATCCCTTGTCCACCAATTGACAAACACTTAAAAGATTATGCTTTAAACCTTCTACATAATAAACATTATCAGTATTATGCTTTACATCCAGACAAATAATACCTCTACCTTTGATCATACATGCTTTGTCATCCCCAAATATGACTTGACCGCCATTGTATTCTTGCGGGGACATAAATTTTCTTTTATCTCCAGTCATATGATGTGAGTATCCACTATCAATAGCCCATTCATCCTTGTCTTCAACTTTTGCTGTGAGGGTCATTTTTGATAGCCAGTTCTAGTTCATCTTTCTTTAAAGCATAGAACACCCATTCCTTTCCATTGCCAGATCCACTAACAGAGTCTGTTGTTGGTGCATCCTCTAAATCATCACTTACTCCTTCCTCATCTTCTATATAGCATTGTTTGTTTTTCTTCAATCTATATCTGTTCTTATTAGGCTTAAATGGTTTCTTAACTCTTTCTTCAAATCTTGCATTCCTTTCAGGACATCTAGATGCAAAATGACCAATCTTATTACATGCAAAATATTTAAAAGGTGCTTTTCCTTCATACTTACTTCTTGTCGGTCTTTTAGGTACTCTTCTAGCAAATAAGGGTTCAAGTTGCTTGAATTCTTCATCCTCTTTCCTCATATCTTCCAATTCTTTTGCATATAAGGATTTCTAATCACTTTTGCTAGTGGATGATGATGCATGAAAAGCAAGTTCAAATTTTGTAGCTCCAGAGGGTCCAAATTCTTCAAGATCAAAAGCAGATAATTTCCCAATCAGAATGTCTCTGTTAACTGAAGTGTTTGCCATTGTTCTCAATTCATTAATTGCAGTTGGCTTCATCTTTTAAGCTGGTGGAAGGTCTCTCAAGACTTTAGAAACTATTTCATCTTCACTCAGAGATCCTCCACAACATTGAATTCCCATGACAATCTCATTTACTCTTTCCATAAATGTAGCAATTCTTTAATTATCTTACATCTTCAAGTTCTCATATCTTACCCGGTAACCATCAATTTTAGCAATTTGTACAGTAGGGTCACCTTCATTCAGAGTTTGCAATTTATCCCACATAACCTTTGTAGATGATTTATCAGTCAATCCCATGATTTGTTGATCAGTGAGTGCACACAAGAGGGCTTCTCTTGCTCTACAATCATTTTCAATATTCTTGTCCAAGTCTGCAAGAGAATGATTGCTAGATGTCGGATCATAAGGTGTATATCTTTTCTCAGTGATCTCCCAAATATCCTTTCCAAGATATCTAAGATGAGTCTCCATTTGGATTTTCTATATCCCATAATTTGTTCCATCGAGCTTAGGGATTTCTCTTCTGAAAATAGTTGCTGGTGGATTTGAAGTATTAGTTGCCTTAGGATCTACCTCAAGTAGTTAAGCTTTTGCAAAAGAGAACCAAAGCTATGATACCAATTTTTAGGATAACCGGTGGACAACTAAGAGGGGGGGGGAGGTGTCATGCCCAAACTTTTGGGCAAAACACAACCAACAAATTTTTTTTTATAACACTAAATTACATGTAACCATTGCTTAAATGAGTTGATACACCTTAACAAGTTGTTCCAAGCGAATTCTTAAATGATATCGAATACTATCATAAATACGATAACACCTATTATCAAGCGGATCGAATAATTTCTATAAGAGTAATAATAAATTCACTCAAAAGTCCCTTCCATTACAGTTGTGCTTATTAGTATTTAATTAGATCCATTTTTGAATAAATAGATATTAATAAAATTTATTTGGTTTGATATCAATTATTTAATAAATATCAAGCTCCCATCATCTTGTTAATACCCCCTTTCTTAATAATTTAGTTTAAATGCGGAGTACTAAATGAGTTAATTTTATTTTCTCTTCAAGGTTAGTCAAAAGATTGATTTAATCAAAACTCTCTAAAATAATTGACGAAGATTTAATTTATCTCCAATCAGGAACCCATCAATTGATTTTAGGAACTGATTAAATTAGTCCTAGCACTTAGTTTATAAATGTCTATATTTTACTTTAACCTAATTATAATGTAGTTTATACTAATTCAACTAAAGGGTCGATTAAACCCATCACGAAAATCGTACTATAAGGTTAAATCTCTAAAACCTATGTTTAGTTAGTCTGAATCTATTCTCCCTTAGCTAAAACCAACTTACCAAATTTGATATAAAATTCCTTAAAGGATTAAACTTCATAAATAATTCAAATTTTAAACATCTTTTTTTTTTAATATATATGCCCACTTAAATATTAAAGACGTATTTTGATTTTAAAAATATTCAACCTACATTTGCCCTTTTATTTATATTTACATATTTATATAACATTTATAAAAGTATGAATGTTTTAATTAAACCGTCATAAAATGGCCAATTTATACATTCATTTTAATAACTACATATTTTTATTTTATTTTATTTCATAACACATATATATACACACATATGGAAAAACACATTTTCTAAATTATACAAGTTCCATATATCCTAACCTAATTATTAGAAGATAATGAAACCTTAATTTCTTTATTAATATAAAGTAGATGCCCCTTTTATTCATTTTCATTTTCTTAATGCCCTTTCCAATCCTCAAATACCCTAACCCATACTGGGTTAGGGTTTTGTATTTTCTTATTCTATATTTTTTTTTCCTTTAGCAGGACCGAATAGCTAAAGGCGGCGGCCAAGGGAAGAAGTGGCAGTGAAGTGTGTTTTTTTACAGGGGGGCGGTGGCGGAGGTCACGGGACTTGGGCGGCTGCGGTGCCCATTAGTGAGACGCCCCACTGGATGAGATGCGGCCCACGCAGCGGCCTTGGTCGTTGGGTGGGTCGTAGCCCACACAATGGCGCGGCCCACTATGGGGGTCACAGACCACTTGGTGGCCACCTCCCGCACAGTGGTGCAACCCACTGTGGGGGTTGCGGACCACCCAGTGGCCGCGGCCCGCGGACTGCCAAACCCTCCCTTTTTCAGACTCTATTTTTTTTGTAGTATATTTTGTTTTCTATTTTATTAAATAAAATATGATTTATATATATGTGTGTGTGTGTGTGTGTGTGTGTGTGTGTGTGTGTATGTATATATATATGTATATATAAAATCATATCATGAATAGAAATATGTTTTCAAATATAAATAAAATCATATATATATATATTGATATATTTATGTGCACCTAATAATTTGGATGCATATTGAATTTGAGTCAATCTTTTCTTTTCAAATATTGTATATTTTTTTTTAAAACTCTCTTTTAATCATATGTATTAAAATTTCTCAGATTTAATTCAAGGTATAAAAAAAATCCATATTGTTATAATATGAAACCATCTATATAAGTTTTAAACTTATATCTGCAATAATTAATTGGTAAAATTTCATAGTTTATACAACACTATATAAATGTGTTATTATTTAAAACAGATAGTCCATTTATCTTTAGAATTTTAAATTTATGTATTAAGTAATAATAGAGTTACAATAGTATTAACAGTAACCCCCCCTTTTTTTTTAACCAGAAACAATGAAATAAAACTTAGAGGTAAACATTTTTTTTTAATTCATTTTCTGCAACTAGATAAGTATTATATTACTTAAAATAATTAGACCATCTAACTCTAGGTTTACTTTCCACAATAAAAGTAACTAACAGGATTGACTAACCCTAAAATAACAACTATCTTAAATTTAGAAATTATTAAATTAAACTATAGAGATGGTTATTTTATTTGTAGACTTTATTTTCTGCATTTAAAATAAAACCGCACATAACATAGAATCACAGATTGAATAGAAGATAACTTTTACGTTTTCATGTATAGATCTAAGTGCTTTTATTTTCAGCCTTCTACATGCATGCAAAATCAATTCTATATATATTTTTTTCAATTAAATTGTTTCAAATACATGAGGGAAATAACAATTTTCTTTCTTTTCAAAATATCCTATACACACTAATATTTATTTCAAACTTTAGGAACTAAAATCAGAAATAATCATTTTCTTTCTTGCAATATAACTTAAATGACTATTACAAATATTTAAATCTTATCTCCAAGATACTCTTGTCACTTTACAAATAGGTCCCTCATTTCTAATAATAGAGGAAAATACTAAATACATATCTAAATATTTTTCTGCAACAACCATTTCTAGCCACATCTACTTGTCCTGCTATTTTCTTCTAACAACCTACAATTACAATCAAAGAGATGACCATGGAGTGCTCACCTCCCAGCCTAGGCTAACTAGTAGCCACCCCTAGCTCGAAGAACCAAGCCCTAGACAGGTAACACACATGCAAACACAAAAGACAAGCGAAAACACAATCACAAACACAAGCCCAACCCAGGCTACACTGCACCACACATTGGTAATGTCTTTTCAAGGGTGGTAGTGGACCAAGTACCCTGAGGAGACTGCAAGTATGGTAAAACATATAGCCACCTCATGGCAAACCAAATACATCAAGTATAACAACCCCACATTCCTTATGCCCCCCAAGGCATTCACGCCTTATTTCCCTCCTTATGACCCCCAAATGCATAAACAAGCCATGCAGTAAGGGTCACATAAAATCCCTTGTGATCACTCTCATAACAAGAGCCTCTCACTCGAGGGCTGTCACTGCTACCACCCACAAGACCATCCTCTCTCCCAAGAGTAGGAGGTCTTGATTACTCCCAAAACACATAAATTGCATAAGCACAAGACACCAATTAAATTTCCAAGGAATACATGCAAGGAAAAACTAACCTTTAACACAAGCAATTCTTTTAATACAACATGCAATAAGAAAACATTACAAGAAAGGTAGAACCAACCTTAAACTGCCCAAGGGTATGCTAGTTTTGTTGAGGATGAGCAGCCCAATTCCACAAGTCTTTTCTTTCTACACTTAGCCAAATTCTCAATCCCAAATCTCTCTTTTTCTTTTCAAAATTCTTTTGTCTCCAAAAATGGAGAGTGGGTGATTACCCACTAATTTCCTAATTCTTGCTTAAGAAGCCCTTTGTGAGAGTTCTCACAAGTTTCTAAAAACTAAAAAGGAAGGTAAGGTAAAATGGGAAAGGGAACTCTCATTCGAAAAGGAAGGTTTATAGCTTAGTTCAAGCCTTCTAATTTTTCAATTTTCGCTCAACTTAGGAAATCTACTTTTTAGGGTGTCTAAATGGTCACATGGGAGTTGAAACATGCCTAAAATTACTCCTAACCCTTAGGTATACCTTATGGGCTTTAGGAAACACTCTTAAACTACCCCTAGGAGTCCATTTAACCCTTTTTAAACCCCTTTGAAGTTAATTTTCGGGTCAAACCTAAGTTGACTTCCCCAAAGATTCTCTACCTAAGGCAATTATGGAATCACATTAAATTTAATTGAAAAAGCTATAGTTAAACAATTCCCTTCAAGAGACAAATTTAAAAACTCAAACATAAATCAACACATGTGTCAAGTGACACGAAGAAAATACTTTTACAAAATTGCACATGAAATCTTGTCTCTTGTTGGATTTAAATAAATCAAATAAATAACATTTAACACACATGCATCATTTACTGTTACGAATAAAATATGACACAAACGGGGTGTTGTCTCTCCAAATAGACAAACCCTGGTTTTATGAACATACATAGGTCTAGGTTTGGTTCTCCATAATATTTCCATGGTCACATGGATATCTTTTCCTGCACCACTCAAATACACATTAGTAATTTCCAATAACCTCGTATAATATTAAACACGTGAATTAGAATACACATCAAACACTTCGCATACAATTTACATTTGAACAATTCAATATACCTCATATCCAAATAAATCCACATAAGCAATTATCATAATTCTCATAATTTTGGTCCACACATAAAACATACATCTTAATTATATCATCATAATAAAGTCCTGCAAATCCAATAATGACATACATCATCTTCAATTTATCCTAGTCTGGAATCATATAGAGTTCTATATCATAAAGCATATAAATGAAGCATCAACATTTATCAATGTTATCCAATCATGGAATCATATAAGTTCTACATCCAGACATAGCTGACATATGTTAAATCAAGATTTTCCCATCAATGGATCTTTTAGGATTTCAAATTCATAACACATCAAAATGTACACCACAAGGTGCAATAACTCTATAACTTGGTTCAATTACTTTTCTCACCAATCTATCTGTCTAACATGGTCCATTCTATTGAATTAAAAAGCATTTATTAATAGGGTCAAACATGGTCAACTAAGTTAATCAAAGCTTGGTTTGGGGAAGGCCTTACAGGGGGGTGAATCAGTTTTCAACAGATTATATTAATCAAACCACTTTATAACCTTTAACTGACGCACATAAACATTGAATACCGGAATAGCAGAAACAGATACAGGTAAGTAATAAAACTTAAGAATTAACACAATGCAACCATGCCATATAACACCATGATTTGTACGGGGAAAACCTGGTAAAGGGAAAAACCATGGTGGGAAGCCTACCCACAGTCGTATGATACTTCTGTAGAAAGTATGTGCTACAATAAGGGGCCTGCACATGCAAGAAGGCACATTGCCTAGAGTGTACTACTCATTATAAACGAGTCTCACTGACTACAGAGAGGTTACAACCACCTCAATATAATTGGACAACAATCCAAAAGAATGAAGTGCTAGAGATAGCATCTACCATGCCTGATTATAGTCTCGGTTAAGCTCGATAGTAGAGGCCTTTGACCTCTTACTTAAACCCAATTCAATCACCTATGATTGACCAAACCTCCTTCGCATATGATATTTCATTTCACGACCATGAACATTACCACACCATGATCTACAATGAGATCTTACATCAATTTATACAAACCCTAAGGCCTAAACCAATTAGGTCGGCCACCTAAAAGATATGCCATATTACAATAAGATCATTACATACATCCATATTACAATGATATGCCATGTCGGCTTAAGACCAAAACAACATTAACCAATCCATACAACATCTCGGTAAGGTGTAGAGAAAACATTAACATGATACCGGTTCATAACCTAGATAGGTACCAGACCTAAATAGATTCTCCACACCAAAGTGATGTCATTAATCAGTCGAGGCACGATCAAGGATCACCTTCTGCACCCTGAATTCCATCTAGAAGCCTCACCAACACCACTTATGCATTCTGTGAAATGTTCTCAATAAAAGCTTTGTCAGTAAAACCTTAAACCCTTACCGGTAACACTAGTTCTTCTATCGGTAACCAAAACCTGTAAGCTGGTAACCAACCATAATGGCTAGTGTTGACATCAATGACAAAACATCAATGTAACACAACCAATTCCTTTATATTTCTAACATACAACTAGAAAACCCTTGAAGCACATGGACATGGGTTGTTTCTTCCTCTTAAAACCTCTCTGAATTTACACACATGGTGTGCATCATGTCACACTCCCTATGGTGTAGCAAGTTGTCTCCATTTTTAAATGTCATTAAACTTCATGGACAAATCTCTCCATGATTGCAAAATGCTCGTTAAAGACTCTGTTAGACCCCCTTATAGTGTTGTAGCTATTTAATTGCTCCATCAAAACTTTGGTGATTATTGTAGCTTCCCCTTAATTATGTTGAAATAAACAATAATTTCTCGCTTCACCGTTATTGAAGACCAACTCTCCAAAACCAAATTTGTAGAAATCTAATTTATGTTAATCCTATCTTTTTGTGCATAAAATTTGACTTTTATTTGTCTTACTCTATAGTAAATTAATTTTTAACAAAAAATTAGATCTTTTTATATGTTTACTTCTTGTGTATTTCAAGTCTTCTAAATTTCCTTTGTTCATTATCTATAGGAAATATTGCATCTAAATATATGTTTGTGTACAAGTCTAGAACACAATTTTCTAATCAAACTAATTTCAGATCTTCAAAGAACTCTATGGAGTTTTATATCTGTAACTGTTTTTTCAATTACTGAAATTTATTTGTATGTTGTAGTATACATCTATCTAAATGCTTTGTTTTATTTTCAATATGTTGTTTTGTTTTAATTCCCCTGCATCCTATAGATTGGTATCAAAGCCAAGAAATTCAGGAGGGTCAAAGTTGTTTTTGAAAGTGCTCTAGTATTTCTATACATAAAAGACTTCCCTTCAATCTAAAGATTATAGTTATTAAAAGTTTAAATCAAGATGGCATCAAACAACAATATGGCTTAGTCACAAGTTCCCATTTTGACTGAGAAAAAACTATGATTCTATTGAAGGAGAAAAAAAAGAAAGATAATAGATCTCTAGGCATTATTCAACAAGGCTTAACTGACACCATATTTCTGAAGGTTTATTTTGTAGAGTCTTCAAAGAAGGCTTGGGATACACTTGAAATTTGTTACCAAGGCATATCCAAGGTGAAGAATGTCAAGTTACATAATTTAAGAAGAGATTTTGAGAACCTAAAAAATGAAAGACAATGAGAATGAGGATAATTTTATGGCTCGGGTAATGAATATTGTCAATGAATTAAGACAATGTTGAGATGAACTCTCAAATAAGACAGTAATTGAGATAGTTCTTAGATTTTTACCAAAGAAATTTAAAGTTATAATTGTGCCCATAGAAGAGTTTAAAGACATCAATTGAATGTAAATTTGATGAATTAATTGGATCTATAATTGCACGAGTCTAGGAGGACAAGGTATGATGATAATCCATTGGAGGACGCCTTCAAAACTCAATAGCAAGTTACTAGAGGTAGAGGAATATGAAAGTCTAGTAACAATGGAAGAGGAGGAAAAACCTTTAATCAAAGAAACAATATAATAGATTGTGACCCTGGGGAGAAATCTCAAAAGAACCCTTCTATTTGAGGGGGAGTAATAGTAGAAACTAGCAGGAAGGAAACCAAAGGTTTGATAAATGAAAGGTAGAATGGTATTTTTGCAAAAAGTATGCTCATCTTGCTAAGTTTCGAAAGAAGAAAGCACATGTTGACAAGTAGTTTGCACACATCATAAAGGAGTCTGAAGATAATAAAAAACCTTGTGTTTTTAACATGTAATGTGACCCAAGAAAGTTCAAATGATATTTATTTTCTAGATAGTGGAGCAAGCAATTGTATGACTAGAAAAAAAGAGTTGTTTACAAGTTTAGACACTAGTATTCACTTTGAAGTAAAGCTTGGTAATGATAATAAAGAAATTATTAATAGCAAATGAGTGATTGTTGTGTATACCAAGAATGGTGAAAGAAGAACCATCAGTGACATGTATTATGTAATAAGTTTAAAATGCAATTTATTGAGCATTGGACAACAAATAGAGAAAATCTATAGAGTTTTCTTCAAGAAAGATGTATATATTATCATTGAAAAATATCCTAGCGAACATCTGATAGCAAGAGTGGAAATGACAAAATATAGGATGTTTCCACTTACAATAAAAAATGAACTATCTAACTCTTTGAATGCTTATAAAATTAAGAGTTTACATGAATCTTGGCTATGTCATTTGAGGTATGGTCATTTACATTTTGGTGGTCTAGACTCGCTATAGAAGAAGCGGATGGTGAAAGGGTTGCCTAGTATTCAACAACCAACAAGCTCATGTGAAACTTGCATACTAGTAAAGCATCATAGAGAGAAATTTGTTTCCAGTCTCATATAGAGAAAAATATATAGTGGATATTGTACACACAAATTTGTGTGGACTGATACGAACACCATCATTGACTGGTAATATTTATTTTTTAACCTTTACAGATAATTATAGTCGAAAGATGAGTTTATCTTTTAAAGAAGAAATTTGAAACCTTTGGTGTATTCAAAAAGTTTAAAGCCTTGGTTAAAAAGAAAAGTGGCCAATATATTAAATTTCTAAGATCAAACAGAGGAGGTGAGTATATGATAAAATATTTCATGGAGTTTTGCCAGGATGATGGAATCAAGAGATAGTTTACTAATCATTTTACTCCACAAAAAATGGAGTACCTGAAAGGAAGAACCGAACCATTATGAACATGGCTCAGAGTATGCTAAAGGAGGAGCATCTATCAAATGAATATTATAGAGAAACAGTTATTAGTTCAATTTATATCTTAAATAGGAGTCTGACTAAGAGTGTCAAGGACCATGTTCCTCAAGAATATTGGAGTGGTAGGAGTTGCAATGTCTCATTTGAGGATTTTTGAGTGTGTGGCTTATGTGCATGTACCTAAAGAGATGAGAAGGAAGCTGGATGATAGAAGTGAGAAGTGTATTTTTATTGGATGCAGTGAGGATTCTAAGGAATATAGACTCTATAATCCTATCACCAATAAGTATATTATCAATAGAGATGTTGATTTCATGGAAAAATAAGCTTGGGATGAAATATAGATAAATTTGTTGTAAAGGGAGTTGTATTATCTCATGGAGATGATGATGGAAATGAGCATGTCGTACATGATGGATAGTTGATTCCACAAACACATACACCTCTAGAAAGTACTCCAGGAAGACAATCTCCAAGAGTTAGCTCATCACAATTCGGAACCCCCAGAACTCAAGAGCATGGTGAACCATCAGGTTATGGTGGAAAACAAACAACAAAATTAGAGGTTAGTAATGAATAAAATCTCAAATTAGCTACATTAAGGAATAGAATTATATGAGCCAAATGATGAAATAAATCAAGTTTCAAATCTTGCATTAATTACGTATGATTCTATAAATTTTGAAGTTGTTTAAGGGGTTTGGATAAAACCTACGAATGAAGAAATTGATGTTATAGAGCGAAATGACACTTGGAATCTTGTAGATTTACTTAAAAAGAAAAACAGTATTGGTGTTAAATGGATTTATAAGACCAAGTTAAATTTTGAAGGTAAGGTTGAGAAGCACAAAGCAAGACTTGTAGCTCACGAGGTTCATTCAACATCGCGACATTGATTATAATGAAACTTTACACATGTTGCTAGACTTGACACAATGAGGATGGTCTTTTCTATTGTAGCATAAAATAAATGGAAAATGTATTAGATGGATGTCAAATCTGTATTTTAAAATGGATATTTGAAAGAAGAGGTTTATGTGAAACAATCTCTAGGATACAAAATTGAAGGACAAGAAGATAAGGCCTACAAGTTAAATAAGGCATTATATGGATTGAAATTGTTGGATATTAGAGTTTTTGGAATGTGTTGTTGTCATTGATATTAACATACTCCTGTGTTGCTAAGAATAGGTTTGTTGTAGAGAGTTGAGTTGGTTTGGTTACAGATGTGTTGATGCGGATTAATGGGTTTTGAGATACTTATCTCTAGTTGATTCAATATGAGTTTCAATGTTCCAGAAGGTGATTTGGTCAAGTTATGTGATCTAGTGTGATGATTGGTTTTTCTATTGGTTCTATATTGCAGAGTTGTGATTTATGGATTGTATTGATCTAAAATTGATCCCTTATGTTGTGTAGATTTTGGAGAGTGTTTGGGAGGTTTATTTGTGTCCTCGATTTGGATGGTTCGTGATTTGGAACTTCACAAGCGTATCTTTCAATTTTTTGTTGGTGCTCTTGAGCTTTGCGTATGAAATAATGATGATTCTTATTATCTGACTTGTTGTAGTTATTGCAAAGGAATTCACATTTCTTGTTGATGTTCTCTAATCATGTTTGATGCATTTTGGTGGTTCATTTTGATCATGGTGTGTGTTTTATTGATCTGATGGTATTCTTCATGTTATACAACTTTCTAGGTGACTCAATGGTTGTTGCATGTTGTTGATGATCTTGGTGAGACATTTTGTGGTGTTTCATGTTTGAGGTTTTGATTTAGGTCCATACTATGTCCTTGTCAACATTGTATTTGTCTGCATATGGATTTATGTATCATGTGATGTAATTTTGTAATTAGGTCTTATGTGTTGAGTCGACCTTAAGGTTAAGGTTGATGATTTGTATAAATAAGTGTTGTAATTATGTAAGATCTATGTCTGCGATTGTGTCTATGATATATGAGAGTATTGTATGTGTGAACAAGTGAATTTATCTTTCAGTAGTGGATAAGTGTAAAGAAGTGTTGTTGTGTAGACAGTGTGCTTAACCAAAACTATGATTAGGCATTTGGAGATGTTATTCTTTAAATTCATGTAATCTAGATTGTTGTTTGGTCTTTGTAAGGTAGTGAGCCTTCCTAGGGTTGTAGCCCTTTGTTTTTTTTGAGAAGTGAGATCTATGCAGTGTTCTTGAATGCATGTGCATTCCCCATTGTAATATTTACACATACTATTGTAGATTATCATCATATTGTGGGTAGGTTGCCACCATGGTTTTTCTCTTAACTGGGTTTTCCATGTCAAACATTTGTGTGTTATGTGTGTTGTTGATGTGTTGTTTATCTTGGCTATTGCTATTCTTGATTAGATTTAAAATTGAGGTTAATTTGTTTAAGTTTGGCAAAAGCTGATTCACCCCCCCCTCTCAGTTTTCCTACATTATTGCTACTAAAAATTGGTATCAGAGCTAGGTCCTCTGGAAGGAGCTTGACCACTTGAGGATATTTCAGATGATAGTTGTTGTTTTCAAGAAGGAGAGTATGAGATTCAATGGAACTAATTACTCTATATGGAAGAACCGGATGGAGGTTCACTTGAACTATCTTGGAGAAGATTATTGGAAGATCATGAAGAATCCCTACAATGTTCCTCAGAATGGTCCAGCTACTGTAGCTGAGATCAAGGATGCTAAACATAATATAAGAGCTAAAGAAGCATTGTTGAGTGCCCTAAATGATGTAGAGATGACTAATGTAATGGGATTCTAGACTGCACATGAGATTTGGGAGAAGCTAGAAACCCTGTATGAAGGAGATAAACATGTGAAAGTTGCTAAATTGAAAAGCTTGAAAGGAAAGCATGAGTTGCTGAGAATGGGAAAAGGAGAGAATATTTCTCCTTTATGGCTAAAGTGAATGATCATGTGCTAAACATCAGATCTATCGATGGAATCCTTGAAGAAAATGAGATTGTGGCTAAAGTGTTGAGATATTTGCCTCCTACTTAAAAACATAAATTTTTTGCTATTGATGAGATCTAGACTGTGACAACTGTGACAAGAGATATGTCAGTTGGTAAGATTGTTGTTTTTAAATTGAGCAAACTTGGTGAATCACATGAGAAAGCTGAGACTGCATTTAAAGCTACTATATCTGGGAAGAAGAAGTATGATCCAGGAGAGATTTCAACTAGGGTTTCTAGATATGAAAGGGAAATGAGAGAGAGGGAAGAACAAGAAAGAGAGTTGGAAGAGCTTGAAGAACTTATTTCTATAAGATTGCCTAAGGGAGTTGGTAAACATGAAGGGAAGTTACCTTTGAAATGTTTTTCATGCAATAAGATCGGTCATTTTGCTTCTAGGTGTCCTAAAAGAGCATAAATAGTGTCAAAGTATGATAAGCCTTACAAGCCTAATCGCAAGTATAGATATCAAAAGAAGTGTTATTATGCTACTAATGAATGTGTGATAGATGATGAGTCTGAGAAAGGAAATTCAGAAGATTAATTTGTGTTCATTGCTATCAAGGAAGATAATCCAGTATCTATCGATTCTACAAGTTGTATTGTTGAAGAGAAAGCCTTGGTTGCTAAGATTGAAGAGAAATATGAATGGGTGATTGACATTGGTTGTTCACATCATATGATAGGTGATAAAGCTAAATTTGTGAATATGGAGAAGTATGATGGTGGTGTAGTGAGATTTGGAGACAACACAGCTTGTGTAATCCATGGTAGAGGTTCTATTTCTCTTGATGGTAAGCATAATACTAATGATGTTTTCTATGTGGAAGGTTTGAAGCATAATATTTTGAATGTTGGACAGATGGTTGATAAGGGATATGATTTACAATTAAATAATGGGAAATGTAAGATCTTTAAAAGCTCCGGTATAGAAATTGTATTAGGAACTAAAACTAAAGGTAATATCTTTCATCTAAATGCTGGTGAGAAAATTTGCTTGATTGCTCAGACTGATGAGAGTTGGTTGTGGAATAGGAGAATGTGTCATGTTAACTTTGACTGCATGATTAAGATAATTTCTACTCAAGCTATTAGAGATCTTCCTAAGATAGTGAAGCCTACTAATCCGGTGTGTAAAGAATTTCAATTGGGAAAGCAAACAAGAATTTCATTCAAGAGAAAATTGTATTCATCTAATGGGTTATTAGATCTTATGCATATTGTTTATGTGGAACTTTTAGGGTGAGAAGCTTGTAGGGTGACAGATACTTTATGTTGTCAATTGATGACTATTCCAAAATGATGTGAGTCACTTTTCTAAGGGAGAAATCTGAAGCATTAGAGAAATTTAAAATATTCAAAGCTAGAGTGGAGATAGAGGCGGGATTGAAGCTGAAGTGTCTAAGGTTTGACAAAGGGGAAGAATTCACTTCTGGTGAGTTTAATTCCTTTTATGAAGAGCATGGAATTAGGAGACCATGATCTACTCCATGAACCCCTCAGTAGAATGGAGTTGTTGAAAGGAAGAACATAACTATTTTGGATGTTGCTAGAACTATGATGATTAAAGGGAATGTTCCACATATCTATTGGAGAGAAGTTGTTAGTACTATTGTGTATACATTCAATCGGGTGCATATAAAAGGTGATTTTAGTAAGACTCCTTATGAGATATGGTTTGGTCATGTTCCTACAATTAGATATTTAAGAATCTTTAGAATCAAATGTTATATCAAAAGAGATGAGGATATAGGAAAATTTGATGGAAGATTTGATGAAGGAATCTTTTTGGGATATTCTATTAAGACCAAAACCTACCGGTGCTACAAAAAAAGACTGAGAAAAATAGTGGAAAGTGTGAATGTGAAGGTTGATGAGAATCATGAGAAGAAAATCAGAGCATGCGGATATGAATCTATTGATCAGGATGTTACTTCAAATCAACTGTAGAATTTGAGCATGAAATAGAGTGATCTAAAAGAGACAGTAAGTCAAGATATTGTTGGTGATGAATAATATCAAGAGATTGAGAATCAGAACAATCAGAAGACCCCCAAGTATGTAAGATTAAATCCATTAGAGAATCAGATTATTGGTGTTAAAAATAAAGGTGTGGTGACTAGGAGAAGAATTTTTGTTGAAGAGACATGTTTGATTTCTAAAATTAAGCTTAGAGATGTTGTTGAAGCTTGTAAAGATAAAAATTGGGTAAAAGCTATGGAAGAAGAGTTAGACTGGATTGAGAAGAAAAATACATGGGAACTTGTTTCGAGAACTAAAGACAAGAATGTAATTGGTACTAAATGGGTGTTTCAGACTAAGATGAATGAAGATGGACAAGTTGTTAGAAACAAAGCAAGACTGGTATGTAAAGGATATTCACAAATGGAAGGTATTGATTTTGAGGAGACTTTTGCTCCGATAGCTATAATTGAAGTTGTTAGATTATTTCTTGCATATGCTAATAATAAATTCAAGTTATATCAGATGGATGTGAAGGCAACCTTTTTGAATGGTGAATTGGAAGAGGATGTCTACATTGAGAAACCAGATGGATTTATATTGACAGATGAAGAAGACATGGTATGCAGATTAAAGAAAACATTGTATGGACTTAAACAAGCCCTTAGAGCTTGGTATGCCAGATTGGACAGGTATTTGATAAAGTTGGGATTCTGTAAAGAAGTTGTTGATAGTAACTTATATTACAAGATTGATAATGATAATATTTTGATTGTTGAAGTCTTTGTTGATGATACTATTTTTGGAGGAGATGATGATTTAAGTAAGAAGTTTGTTGATAATATGCAAAAATAATTTGAGATGTCTATGATAGGTGAGATGAAATTATTTCTGGGATTGTAAATTACACGGATTGATAAAGGCATTTTCATATCTCAATCAAAGTATGTGAAAGAATTGCTAAAGAAGTTTGGGTTAGATGATTCCAAACCTGTTGGAACTCCTATGGTAACTAGATGCAAATGACAAAAGGTGATGAATCTCTGAAGGCTAACCAGACCCTGTATAGATCTATGATTCATGGATTGTTATATTTGACTCAGACTAGACCTGATATTATGAATGTTGTATGTCTTGTTGTAAGATAACAAGTTGATCCTAAGGAAAGTCATGTTATTATTGTGAAGAGGATATTCAGATATTTGGAGGGAATAGTTGATTATGATTTGTGGTATCTGAAGAATGATGATTTCATTTTGATTGCATATATTGATGTTGATTAGGTAGGTGATGATGATCGAAAGAGCACTACCGGTGTAGCATTATTTTTGGGAAAGAAGTTGATTTCTTAGGCAAGTAAGAAACAAGATGTTATTTCTTTATCTATTGCAGAAGTTGAATACATTATTGCTGCTAGCAACTATACTTAGGTAATTTGGATGAAGAATATGTTGAAGGATATTAGAGTTGTTTATACTGAGCCTACTGTTATATATTGTGACAATTCTAGTGCTATCAATATCTCTAAGAATCTGGTGTTGCATTCTAAGACAAAACATATATCAATCAAGTTTCATTTCTTGAGAGAGAAAGTGAATGAGAAAGAAGTTAGATTGGAGTACATGTATCTACAAAGGAATAGATTGTCGATATCTTCACGAATCCTTTTCTTGCAAATACATTCGTATATCTGAGAGAAAAATTAGGGGTAATTGCCCCTCCTGGTGTGAACTAGATGCATTGAGTTACATTGATCCAGTGGGCTTTGTAGTCTTATCTTGACATCCAAATTGATGAGTGGGTGTTGTTACTCATGGGGAGTAGTCAGTGTGTGATTCAGTTGTTCATATTTGTGAGTTTATTCTAAGGGGGAGATATTATCTGAGAATGAGAGTAAAGTGATTTATATGTGTCTTTGGCATTGCTTTCAAAGGGAGAGAGATGCATGTGAAAAAGTATCTTATCTATCTCAGATTGAGAGTTATGTGTGTATGATCTCAGGGGGAGATTGTTGGAGTTGTTTTCTTTCTTTGCATTTATTATTTTTCACATTCATATGTTGCCATCAATTCCAAAGGGGGAGATTGTTGGATATTAGAGTTGTTGGAATGTGTTGTTGTCATTGATGTCAACATATTCCTCTATTACAGAGAATTGGTTTGTTACAAAGAGTTGAATTGAATTGGTTGCAGATGTGCTAATGCGGATTAATGGGATTTGAGATACTTATATCTAGTTGATTCAGTATGAGTTTTAGTGTTTCCAAAGGTGATTTGATTGAGTTATGTGATCCGGTGTGATGGTTGGTTTTTTTGTTGGTTTTGTATTACAGATTTGTGATTTCTGGATTGTATTGCTCTAGAATTCATCCCTTACATTGTGTGGATTTTGGAGAGTGTTTGGGATGTTCATGTGTGTACTTAGTTCAGATGGTTCATGATTTGGAACTTCACAAGCATATCTTTCATTTTGTTGTTGGTGTTCTTGAGCTCTGGTGATGAAATAATGATGATTCTTGTTATCTGAGTTGTTGCGATTATTACGGAGGAATTCATGTTGCTTGTTGATGTTCTATGATCATGTTCTATGCATTTTGGTGGTCTGTTTTTATCATAGTGCATGTTTTATTGGTGCAGTGGTATTCTTCAAGTTATACGACTTTCTACTCGACCCGATGGTTATTGCGTATTGCGGATGATCTTGGCAAGATATTTGGTGGTGTTGCGTGTTCGAGGTTTTGATTTGAGTCCATGCTATGTCCTTGTTTACATTGTATTGGTCCGCATATGGATTTATGTATTGTGTGATGTAATTAAGTCTTATGTGTTGAGCCAACCTTAAGGTTAAGGCTGATGATTTGTATAAATAAGTGTTGCAATCATGTAAGATATGGGTTTGTGGTTGTGTCTACGATCTGTGAGAGTATTGTATGTGTGAAAAAGTGAATTTATCTTTCGGTAGTAGAGAAGTGCAGAGAATCATTTTTTGTGAAAATAGTGTGCTTAATTGGAACTATGATCAAGCATTTGGAGATGATATTCTTTCAGTTCATGTAATCCAGATTGTTGTCTGATCTTTGTAAGGAAGTGAACCTTCCCAGGGTTGTAGCCCTTTGTTGTTTTTGAGCAGTGAGCTCTAGGCAGTGTTCCTGAATGCATGTGCATTCCCATTATAATATTTACACATACTACTACAGAGTATCATCATATTGTGGGTAGGTTCCCACCGTGGTTTTTCCCTTAACTAGGTTTTCCACGTCAAAAATTTGTGTGTTATGTGTGTTGTTGATGTGATGTTTATCTTTCCTATTGTTGTTCTTATGCAAGATGCCAACTCTAATTTCACACAAACTGATTTGTTTTTTTTTTGCTTCTGGCTTCTCTAACTAGCGGTCTATATTTTGAGTTTTTTTATGGTTTTTTATTTTTTAGGAGTTTTTGCTTGAAGTTTGAATACAAAAATGGTAGATAGATGCAAAACAAAAAAAGAATAGCAACTAAAATTGAAATTCAATAATTTCTGACTTATTAACAACAAATGTTCAAACATTAGAAAATCAGATTTAGAAACATCAGGAGCCAAGTCGGCCTCCCAAGGTTCCAAAGCTTTTCTGAAAGAGCTCCTTATTTGACTGGGGTGAAATGAATGCTGCGAAGTGGATCACCACAATGTACTAACTACTCTAATAGGCTTTATTATGCTAGCAAAGAATTCTCAAAACAAATTACATGAAGATTTTGCACACCCAATAGGATTTCTTGTCAGGTGCCATGTACAAACCCCTAAAACTACTACACTTTTCCCAAATAAATGTTCATACTGTCTACACAATTGATTGTTTGGTTGGAGAGACAATTGGAGTCCTTCTATCTTTTACTGACAATGAATTCTAAGCCAAAAGTATGGATCAAAACCCTTAGAAATATTTTTTGTGACCCTTAGGCATAGATAATGGTACGACTAAGCTGGAAGTGGTACAACCTGCAATAATTATCACTATGTCTATTGGAAGTTAGCTGCAATATCCTAGAACTGATGAATCAGACCAGCCAATGCTCTTAGAGGTGGAATTTTTGTTGTCTACAACCCTTATTGGTCAAATTTTGATATCTGATGTTGCCATGGTGATGCTGGGAATGTGGGGTATCATCCACACCTTCAACAAATGGAGGGTTTTCATCCTCTTATGGCTCCTAAACATGGAACCCTCTGCTGCACACTATGCAAAATAAAAAAATAATCATACAAAATGAAAACCAAGATGCCTCCCAAAACTCGCGACTCCTTCCTTTATTCAACTTTGCCCTAAACATACCACTAAAGCATCTTCTAAAGATTCCATTGGAATCCTTCTTCTCAAACTTGGCACCCAGTCTTGAGCGTGAATTCATCATGATAAAAATAACCACCTTTTAACTTATTGACTCTCCTAGGAAAAAGTGCAAGGTAACTTAAAAAAATAAAGTTACATTTGCCAATATAATGTAACTTATACAGTTACTTTTTAATTAACTTTTTCTAAATTTAGAAAAAGTAACTTTATAACATACTATTATAAATTTTTATTATAAATGGCTTGCCAAAGTAAAATTTAACTAAGTTTTGGTCCCCTTTGGCTAACCCATCATCTCCCAACCCTGAACTTCACCTGTGGAGATGGGTGACAGGTGAATTTATGGATCTGGATAGCAACTAGAGAAGTAGGGACATTACAATCCTCCCTTCTTGAGATTACTTGTCCTCAAGCAACTGAAGAGTTGGATGTTGTGAAATAGCTTCTCCTTCCCAAGTAGCATCCTCTATTGCCAAGTCCTTCCATATAACCAAGTATTCTCTGATCACTCTATTCCGCAAAATTCCTCTCATGCCTATCCAGGATCTCAACTGGAACCATGACCAACTTCCCTTCCTCATCCAAGGGTGGTAACTCTGATGAAGTCAATGTGCCCTATCCAATTATTTTTTTAAGGCAAGATAATTGGAAGATGTTATTAATCTTACTCTCTGGTGGTAGCTCAATCTCATATGCCACTTCCCCAACTCTCCTCAATACACAGTACAAACCATAAAACTAGGGCTTGAGCTTCTATGCCCCACTCATCTTCAAAGAACTCTTCTAGTAAGTTTGGAGGTCCAAGAACACCATATATCCAACCTCAAATGACCTCTCAATTCTATGGCCATCAACATTAGCTTCTATTGATTCTAGGCTCGTGGAATATTCTCCTTAAGTGCCTTAAGAATGTCTTGGCTCTCCTGAAGCCCATCCCATGGCAATGGTGCTCTAATCTCCAAATGCCAAATCCATAAATATCATAGCATCATAACTATATAGAGAATGAAAAGGAGACATATCAATAGACATATGATGTCTCGTGTTGTAGCAGAACTCTTCTAAATACAACCAAGGAACCCAAGTGCGTTGCTGCCCTGACACATAGTTGCATAGACCCCTGAATCCACTTATTCACAATCTCATCCTAACCATCAGTTTGGGGATGGTAGCTAGTGCTAGGAGTCAATATTGCTCCAGTGAGTCTAAACAATTCTTGCCATAAGGATCTCATGAACTTGCTATCACGGTCACTAACAATGGTCTTTGGATGACCATGGAGCCGAAATACTTCTCTAAAAAAATACATCAACAACCTGTGAAGCTATATAATCTGCTGCTATGGGAAACAAATGGGCATATTTTGTCAACCTATCCACAGCTACATATATGCAATCTTTCCCTTGTACCTTAGGAAGACCAGTGATGAAATCCATCAAAATTCTTGTCCATTTTTGCTCTAGAATGGGTAATGGTTGCAGCAGACTAGCAGGGTATGTGTTTTCAGTTTTATTTTGTTGGCATGTAATACACTCATGTACATGTAAAACATCATCTTTGAGTCCCTTCTAGGAGAACCTCTCTCTAGTTTGCCTGTAAGTCTTGCCATACCCCTGGTGTCCTACTACAGATGTGTCATGGTAAGCATGTAAAATCTGATTTTTTAGTTTAGATTTTGAAACCAAATATATTCTTCCCTTATAGTAAATCGCATCATCCACAACCATGTATCTGTCATCCTAAATGATCCCATCCATGATTTCACATGCATGCTAATTTTTGGAATATTTCACTAAAAGTTGAGATTTCCAATCAGCAAAAATCTCACTCAATGAACAAAGAGCAGTAATAGATGACCTCCTAGATAATGCATCAGCAACAACATTCTTTTTCCCCTTGACATAATCAATGTCAAAATCATATGCTTGGATCTTACTGACCCATTTTTGTTGCCTTTCATTGAGATCTTTTTGTTCTAAAAATTAATTAAGGTTGTTATGATCAGTTTTAACAATAAATTTCCTTCCAACCAAGTGTTGTCTGAATTTTGTGAGTGCATGCATAATAGCCAAAATTTCCTTATCATATGTAGAGTATAATTTTTCATTGTCTTTCAATTTCCTACTCTCATACACAATAAGATGATGATTTTGCATGAGTACTACACCCACACCTTTTTTTGGAGTATCACATTCAAGCACAAAAGGTTGGGTGAAATTAGGAAGTGCCAACACAAGACAAGTGCTCATCACCTGCTTAAGCCTATCAAACACCCCATGTGCCTCCTAAGTCCATCTAAAATCTCCCTTCTTGGTGAGATCTACCAAAGGTGTTGCAAGCTAAGAATAACCTCTAACATACCTCCTGTAATAACTACATAGCCCAAGAAAACCACGCAACTCTAAAATTTTCTAGGGAGGTGGCTAGTCAAGAATGGCTTGGATCTTTTCCTAATGAACTTTGACTCCATCCACACCTATCACATGACCTAAGTATAAAATCTTTGTGAGTCCAAATTCACATTTGGACATCTTAGCATACAATGACTAAGATTCCATAATGCTCAACACCCCATCTAAGTGCCTCAGATGTTCCTCCCATGATCTACTATAAACCAAGATATCACCAAAAAATACCAACACAAATTTACGCAGATGCTTATTAAATATGTGGTTCATGCATGACTAAAATGTAGCATGGGCATTATTGAGACCAAAAGGAATCACTAAGAACTCATAGTGACCGTAATGGCATCTAAAGTTGTTTTGTGAATGTATGATTCTCGCACCTTAATTTGATGATACCCCGATCGAAGATCAATCTTTGAAATATAAATTGTGCCATGAAGCTTATCCAACAACTCATCAATGTGTGGAATGGGATACCAATTCTTAATGGTTTTCTTTTTGAGGGAACGGTAGTCAATACACATGCATAAGGTCTCATCCTTCTTCTTCACCAACACAATTGAAGAAGCAAAGGGACTAGAACTCAATCTAATGAATCCTATGTCTGGAAGTTCTCTGATGGTCTTCTCTATCTCATCTCTGTCGGCCTTAGGATGGTGGTAGGGAGTGGTCATGACTAGATTTTGTCCCTCTTCTAACTCTATCACATGCTCAAATCCTCTATCAGGTGGTACACCAGGTGGTATATCACCAAACACCACCCCATGCTTATCTAAAATCTACTAAATATCTATGTGATAAGTTTTTCCATCTTGAGATGAAGGTACCTTAGATGAGATAAAGCACTATGTAGCCCAAAGGATGTCTCGGTACCTGATAATAGTCTCAATCCTACATGAAGAAACCTCCTTGGGGACTCCATCTGACAATGCCCTCAATATTCTTTTCTTGTCATCAGCTAGTAACTCCAATTGCATCTTATGTTGATCAATGACATATCTACCAATTCCCTATAACCTCTGCATACCAATAACTGCATCATAATACTCTAAAGGAAAAATATATAATTCATATGTCAATGTGTAGTCTCCCATCTAGATACTGAGATGAGGAATCCTCCCAGTACATCCCAACGATACACCATCTTCAACCTTTACTCCAAATCCTAAAAATTCATTTGTCTGCAACCCATGTTTCTCTACCAGGTGTTGATCAATAAAATTATGGGTTGCTCCAGTATCTACCAAACACACTATGTGTTGCCCCTAAATAGTTCCCTTCAATCTAAAAGCATGGAACTTAGAATAGCTTAAAAGTGTGGCCATAGTGAAATTGGCCATAGCCTATACATCCGTAGGATCAAAATCTATTTGTGGTGGCTCAATATGCACTCCCTCATCATCAGTGTCCTATATGTTATCTTCCTCCATGTCTGAGCTCACCTCAATGAGATGGGGTTTTCCTTTGCCAAGGCATCTGTGACCCGGTTCCCAAAGTTCCTTACAAGTAAAACACAATTTTTTTCTCCTCAATTCATTTCTAGACTCCTGATCAATCTTAGGAGAAGATGTGTTCCCCTTCTGTGGATTAAAAGACTTTTGGAAGGGTTTAGAGTTCCTGGGAAAGTTTTGTTTTGCTAAAAAGTGGATGGTGGAGGTGTGGTTTCCAAGTCCAAAGTAAGTTGTATAACCTCCTACAAAGTCTTAGGCTTCAAAGCCTTAACTAAACCACATTATCTCTCATGAAGACCCTCTATGAAAAGCATCACTACCCTCCTATTGGCCATCTTAGGTACCATCACTACTATACATTGAAACTCATTAGTGTAAGTCTCCACATGTCCTAATTGCTTCAAGAGGCCTAAATCCATGTAATAAAGTTCCACATCTTTCCTATCAAACCTAGCAATCAATCTCTTTGTGAACTCTGCGTATGAATGAATAAGGGCATTATATAGAGTGACTAATCCATGGTGCCACCAATCATATGCAAAACCCTCCAAATGCAGGACAACAAACTGAATGAATTCATTTTCAGTCATGGGTTTCAAGGATAAGTATATGTCCAAGTTATGGACCCACATTTGTGCACTAATGGAGCCACTGCCATCAAAAGTGGATAAAGTCAGCTTATCAGTAGCTCTCTTCAAATCATTATTCCACTATTGTCTGGGCCACCTATCATTATGTCCCCTCATGGAATCTTTGTACTGCATACAATATTGATAAAAAGGGAAAGCATCTCTAACATGTTCTAGAAGTCGAGCCTACTCATCACTAGAAGCCATAATTGTATCATGAAAAGTTATTATATTTTGTGGATCAGCCAATGGTGGTTTATCTCTAGGAGTGAACCGAGGAAGCATAGGCCTATCAATTGTCCTCGTATTAGTCATGTCTCTTCATGGTGAGATGGATGCCCTTCCTAGGGAAGATGGAGTCCTACTGCTGCCACAACTCCCTACAATTGAAAGTGTCCTGCTATGACTTTTGCACCTTCCCCTGTGATTTCCCAAATCCATCCTATCCAATGTATCCTATAACCTATTAATAGCCTAGACAATTCTTGGCTGGGCATCAACCCCAAGCTTCTCATGATCTCATCAGGATTGAGTGGAATCTGTCTCTCCTACCTGGGAGGGCTCCTATGACCTTCTATAATATCACCCATATTAGTCTCTAATGGTGGTTCAGTGACAAAATTCAAATCCACCTGAGGTCTCTAGCGTGTGTAAAACCTATAGGTACCAAATCTGCTTCAAAGCATAGAATTACTTTGATGACCCTCAAGCTGGAAGGATCATTGCTCTAATACCACCGAAAGATGCCAACTCTAATTTCACACAAACTGATTTTTTTTTTGCTTCTGGCTTCTCTAACCTGCGGTCTATGTTTTGAGTTTTTTTATGGGTTTTTGGTTTTTTAGTTTTTAAGGAGTTTTTTCTTGAAGTTCGAATACAAGAATGGTAGATAGATGCAAAAAAAAAAAAAAAAAAATAGCAACTGAAATTGAAATTCAATCATTTTTAACTTATTAATAGCAAATGTTCAAACATTAGAAAATCTGATTTAGAAACATCGAGAGCCAAGTCGGCCTACCAAGGTTCCAAAGCTTGTTTGAAAGAACTCCCTATTTGACTGGGGTGAAATGAATGTTCCCAGGAGGATCACCATAACATACTAACTGCTCCAATAGGCTTTATTATGCTAGCAAAGAATTATCAAAACAAATTATATGAAGATTTTGCACACCCAATACGATTTCTTGTCAGGTGCCAGGTACAAACCCGTGAAACTACTACACTTTTCCCAAAGAAATGTTCATATTGTCCATACAATCAATTGTTTGGTTGGAGAGACAATTGGAATCCTTCTATCTTTTACTGACAATGAATTCTTAGCCAAAAGTATGGATCAAACCCTTAGAAATATTTTTTGTGACCTCCAAGCATAGATAATGGTATGACTAAGATGGAAGTGGTACGTCCTGCAAGAATTATCACTGTTTCTGCTAGAAGTTAGCTGCAACAACCCAAAACTGATGAATCAGACCTGCCAATTCTCTCAGAGGTGTAATTTTTATTGTCTACAACCCTTATTGGTCAAATTTTGACATTAGATGTTGTCATGGTGATGTTGGGAATGTGGGGTATCGTCCACACCTTAAGCAAGTGGAGGGTTTTCATCCTCTTATGGCTCCTAAACCTAGAACCCTCTATTGTAGATCATGCAAAACAAAAAAATAATCATAAAAAATGAAAACCAAGATGCCTGCCAAAACTCATGACTCCTTCCTTTATTCAATTTCACCCTAAATGTACCACAAAAGCATCTTCTAAAGATTCCAATGGAATCTTTCTTCTCAAACTTGGTGCCCAACCTTGAGGGTGAATTAATCATGATAAAAATCACCACCTTTTAAGTTATTGACTCTCCTAGGAAAAAGTGCAAGGTAACTTAAAAAAATTAAGTTACTTATTCCAATATAAAGTAACTTATAAAGTTACTTTTTTATTAACTTTATCTAAATTTAGAAAAAGTAACTTTATAACATAATATTATAAATGGCTTGCCAAAGTAAAATTTAACTAAGTATTGGTCCCCTTTGGCTAACCCATCATCTCCCAACATTTAAATTCACCTATGGAGATGGGTGATAAGTGAATTTATGCATCTGGATAGCAACTAGAGAAGTAGGGACATTACATCTTAATCAGATCTGAAATTGAGGTTAATTTGTTTAATTTTGGTAAAAACTGATTCAACCCCCCCACCCCCCTCACAGTTTTCCTATATTGTTGTTACTAATAGAAACAAGCTCCAATGGTATGGTATACCAGGATTAACAAATACTTGAATAACAAAGGATTCAACTAGAGTCCAAGAGAGCCAACCTTGTATACAAAGGTAAATCAAGAAGGAAATTTTTTTATAGTTTCCTTGTATGTTGAAATTTTTATTTTTTTTGGAGATCTCTCTATAGATGACTTTAAGATAGCCATGAAAATTGAGTTTGATATGATTGATTTAGGACTAATGAAATATTTTCTTGGTATTGCAATTCCTGAATTTGAAGATGGTATTTTTATTTGTCGATCTAAGTACACAAAATAGCTTTTGAGAAGGTTTGAGATGGTGAACTATAAACCGGTTGCAACAATTATGACAACTAGTACGAAACTCCTTAAGAAGGATCAAGGGTCAATTATTTATTCGACTTCATATAAGAGATTAGCTGGAAGGTTCGATATAATAATTTTTGTAAGTTTAATTTCTAGATATATGGAGTCCCCAATGAGCACCCACTGGAAATCTAGAAAGGGTATTTTAAGATATATTGCTGGAACAACAAATTTTGGTATTTTGTATATATCAATTTTAGATTTTAAGTTGACCGGATACTCTGATAGTGATTTTGCAAGTAGTCTTGATGATAGGAAAATCACATCTAGGTATGTCTTAAGATTTGGGTTGGGTGCAGTAGCATGGGCATCATAAAGAAGACCATTATGACTTTATCATCTACTAAGGTAGAATATGTCATAGTGACGGTAGCAGCTTGCCAGATTGTGTGGATGAGAAGAATTTTGACAGAGTTGCTACATGAATAGGAAGAATCAACTCAAATTTACTGTGACAATAAATTTCCCATTGCATTAGCAAAGAACCATATCCTCCAAAAGAAAAGTAAGCATATTAATACTAGGTTTCATTTCATTTGAGAATTGGTAAACAATAATGACATTTGAATAGAAATATGCAGATCAAAAGAGCAATTTGCAGATATGTTTACAAAACCCTTAGCAAAGGAGCTATTTCAAGTTCACAGACAAGTATAGGAGTTTGTATGATGTAACTGTTACCAAAATTTATCACACCTAAAATTTTGGTGACCTATTACAGGTCTTATGTATTGCAGAAAAAAGGTACACAATTTTTTTTCCAAAAAAGTTTGCTATCTTTATTAAATAATATGTATGCCATACAAGTATCTTATTTCCAATGTGCAATGTTTGAATCAAGAAAGATATAGATGAATAAATTATATGTATGTAATACATTTTTATTTATTAAGAACAAATTGTTTACAAGATCCCACACAAGTCGTGGGAATAGCTGAGAAAAGATCACACTGATCATAGAAATATAAACATAAAGGAAATAAAAGAATGTATAGAGAAATGAAAGAAAGAACCCATCATTGCCTAGATAGGTTGATGAGTTCTGTAGAAGGTCTTTTGGTCAGCTTCGTTGATCCAAGCATCTCGTTGTCCACCCCATGTGTTGACCTAAGACAGAGAGATAAATGTGTTCGCATTGCATGAAGATTGCATTGGAGAAGTATAGTGTTGTAATTGATGTCAATTGCAACCGGTAATGAAGCAAGTATTGCTACCTGTAATGATGCAGTAAAGCAACTGATGTTGATGCAGTGAAGATCAACCGGTAATCCTCAACTGGTAACCCTAACCAGTTGAGATGCCCCTAACCGATGAAGTTTGGAGATCGGTTGTGATGATCTATGACCGAATGATGATCAATGATGAAGATGCCACGTAAGCATGTTGCACATGATGAGTTTTGAAATGGATTTGGCACGTAAGAGATAACCATTTATCTTGGGAATTGATCAAATGTATAGTATGAAGTCACAAACGTGTGATGAGTTATAAATTCAAAGTGTGCTGATCCAGGAATAGTTGTAGATGCCTAGAAGAATTTGATGTTGATTACATGTAATCTAACAATCAAGATTGAACTGATATGTTTGTAATCTCTATGAGATTTGTAGGGTTTGTGTTGTGTTACCGACCTAATGTAATTTCTTATAAGGTCAATGATTTGTTTCAATGAAGTGTTGGAAATTTGGTTAAGTGTGAAAGTGATTGTTTTTTAACCAAAAGGTGTATCTGTAGAATATTGTTAAGGCAGATAAGAGCAGTAAAGGATCTAATTAAGCAAGGAAGTGCTATTTTCCATATCAGTCAAGAACCTGCTGTTCTCTAACCATTACAACAGTTAAATCCCTTAATTGGGTAGTCTTTAATAGGCTTGTTGTTAAAATCCTCTAGCCAAATGATCCATTAGCTTGGATTTTGAAATCCTCCATTGAGGTTACCTTTAATAAGGTATTTCCTTTAACAGGGTGTTTGTAGTCAATCCCTTAACCAGGTGGTCCTTAACTGGATTTGTTCCTAGCAGGACATTATTGTATAAGCTTCTAACAAGGCTTGGCTCCTAATAGGGCGAACTTCAGAAGAGTTCAAAATACTTGTGGGTATTCATCCCCACCATGGTTTTTCCCATTTGGGTTTCCACATGAAAAATCAATGTGTCAAGTCATGAATGATTTTGTGGATGTGTTTTTGATATGGTTGATTTGAATGACTGGTAAATCTGCATAGATATATTTAAATGACCGGAAATGATCTGAAACATGTTTTTACTAGTATTAGTAAAGTGGTTTAAGGTTTTGTCAAATGGTATTTAAGTTTATGTTGGTTCCCAGAAATGGACGACGGGTTTACACTGCTACTGGGCAGCAACCAAGATGATTTCCTCCAAATTTCTATGAAGAACCGCCTCCAACTATCAATATCTATCAAGCATGGACCAACAATAACAAGGATAGAAAGTCCTTCTACACTTTAGGCTCTACAAAACCAAGGAGTGTGATCCCTTCAGTAAGATCTCCTGCTCTCAGCAATGATACTCAGGAACTTACTGAAACAAAGAAGATTATCTATGACAAGACTTGACAGAAAGCGAGAATGCTCAAGGATGGAAAATTCTTTAGTGATCCTCAACCTTAAGCTGGAGTATGAGAGAGGGTGGGACAACTTTCAGAAAATACATAAAACTTAACAAATGATATTCTGATATTTATAAGATTCGTTCTGAGAAATCATAAAGAAGATAAACCAGAAGTTGAAACCTAATGACATTTTCTAGCAAATACCAGTTCCTTATTCATTTGGGTTACAAAGTCTATGAAAAGTGTTACTGAAATTTGACAAAATTCATCTAACAACTGGTCTAGCCTAAAACAATACTGCCTTACAATATTGTTCTGCTTACAATCCTTCACCAGAACTGCTTATCAAATCCTATGGCAAGCCTTATTTATTTGTAATCTCATTGAAGCATTAAATTAACCCCCTAGACTAAAGCATTGAATGGAAGAATGCATACATCATAACAATGCAACAAACAGATGAAACCCTTGATCCCATTTTCTTAAAAGAAGATAAAATTGCACATAGGAGAGTAAAGATTAGGAAAAATATATTTGCATTAACATCATAAGCTATTTTTTATCAGATGTTAGCCAACAAATTCAAGTACATAATAACCCACTTGAAAAAGGAACTTGCAACTATTCTATTACTTTTATGCTCTGCTAAATAACATTATAGTCCTTATTATTTCCTACGACTCTCTAGAACTACATGGAACCTAACCCTACAGAAAAGATATATTTTACAGAGATCCTTCTCAGAAAATTTGGAACCCTAACTAATGGCCTTGAATTCCCTTTTATAGAAAGTAAGGGAGCAAAAAGCATCAGGCCAAAAGACACTTGTCATCAGAACCAAGCCTTAGAGTCTATACACAATTATGTTACAAAATATTCTTATCCACATGTCGATGCCTGTGATGAGGTGGAACCAAAATCATCAACCGATTTTTGGTAGAAACAAAAATACTTGAGCCATGCCAATATCACCCTGACACTTTTGGATGGACCCTTAGATGCTTAGTCTATTCCATATCATTTCTCTTCTTGACAAGGAAAATAGATCCGGGCATGAAATAAAATTTTCCCACCAAAATGGAGGAAAATCTCTAGCCTTTATGCCCCGGATCAGAGAAAATGGAAAGAGGAACTCAGGGGTAAACAAGATTTGTTGAGAAGGAATTGTAGCTTCCATGTTGCTACAGAGATGACTAGCTGCCAATCCTCTCTCGAACAAATCCTTCTTTCAGTCCCCCATGAGCTCCCTCTTAGAACACTCTACCAACGAAATGCAAAGTAAGAGCGGGGAATATGCCCAGGGTGACTTGTTCTGATATGAAAATGATTTCACACCCACTCTGGCAATCCCCTGATCTTTCACAACCCCTCTGGAAATGAGAAACATTATACCAGAGAAAGATCATCCATCCAGTGTCACAAAATATGCAACGACTCCATTCATAACTCTGTTTGAACAACATCCTCTTGACAAAGAATTGCTCTCAGAAAAACAAAAAACCTTGTATTTATTTCTACCCATTTTATCATCTGCCTAGTGAATTTATAATCAGAATTCCTTTCAATGTGGTGATACTATGAAAATCATCATCATCCTAATATCTTCTTCTTATCTTGTTAGCTATGGATTTCAGCAATCGTGCCTACAACTCAATACACTGCCATCTTCTAGGCCATCACTCCATTGCCACCTGCATCTGTTCACCTTACATGAATGATTTTATTCTGATATTATTCCTTTCTTAGTGTATAGTCTCCTACTTCAGGATCTTTTCTAATAGACAAATCTTTGAATTCATCACAGAACTCATGATCCATCAAACTTGAACTGGAAGCTTATCAAAATTCTTTCACATCTCTGGGCTATCATCTATGACTATCTAATCAATCCTGAATCAACAAGTCTGAATCCCATTCATTCTTCCTTTTCTCATGAGCTATGACCGGTGCCTCCAAAATCCCTCCTAACTTCTAATTTGAAACTCAACCACAGATCTCATCCAGCTTGGCAAATCTAACGGTCATTATTTTCTGACCTAGCACTTTGACTTTCCATCTCTATCTGTGGACCCACAAAATCCTAACTGAATAGTGCCATATCATCCTTCAACCAAACTCTGTCAATGACCTCACTATAGGTTCCTGATCAGCCTGGGACATGTGGCATCATCTCATGATGCTTTGGTCTGTAATCTCCCTGCAACTTCCATCACGAGAATATGAGGGTCGTCTGATCTATTCAATCTTTACCACTTTGCATACTGCTCGTTAACTCTTCCAAGATTTAAAAGTTGAGCACCTTTTACCTCAAATTAAAACATCTTCTTTCATTATAAGCACATGAAAATTGATGGGATTGTTAGTAGATTGACCTTTACTGCCTGCGAACCGGTAACACAATGCTTTCGACCGATTACACCGCTAACCCTGTCATTTTTCGTCGATCGTAATGTCGCGGTCATTAAAATCCTCGCATCTTTGATCACGGGGAAGTGCTAGCCATTGGATCTGTCTTGTCTTTAGCAAATGATCAGAGTATTTAGGACTCTTCGGACTTAGGAAAATACAAGAGCGGGCACAAATATTTAAAAGGAGACCGGTAATAGGAATGTTATGCGCATGACTTAGGGAAATCATATTTTACAAACCAGTTGATCATCACTTAACATTTAGGAAATAGGATGGTCTCGTGAATGAAAGTGGAACCCTCAGCCTCAAGTAAAAAAAGGGTAACAGTAGAATATATCATTGCTAGGGTTTTCTTCACAAAACATAAGGAAGCTTGATAAACCCTAAACCCTAGACTTTGGATCGTTCACAGAGGATACAAGTAAAACCCGAAAATCAATATTTGAGCTCAAAAATTAAAAATTTCATGCAATCAATTTTCAGAGCTATCAGTTTCAAGATCTATTGCATTGTGTCACTGAGTATTAGGACAACCGGTGAAGTTTAATAGTGCAGTTGTAGATTTATCTAAGTGTCTAATCTGGTATACTTTATGAGTTGATTTAGAGTTGAAAGTTTGTTTTGGTGAAAGTTTAGTTTATTTTCTATCTACTGATTCACCCCCCCCCCTCTCAGAAGTTGAACAGATCTTTATAGTTTCATCATATTATCAATTGGTATCAAAGCCTTTCAAGTCCTCTTGAGTATAAGCCTAACAACTTGAGGAAAAGATCTAGGGGAAAATGATGAAGAGAGAAGGTTAGAAGTTTAATAGAGATAACTATAGAATCTGGAGTGATAGGATGAAGATTTACATCAAGATCTTAGGAAGTCGGTATTGGGATCAAGTTGTTACTAAGTATAACTTGCCTAGTGGAATTTTGACAAATCATCAGAAGAAGGAGCAACAAGAGAACAATCAAGCATTGGAGGCCATCATTAGTACCTTGTTCGATTCAAAGTATGTTGATGTTCATGGATTGGAAACTGCATATGAATTTTGGAAGTGATGAATAATGATGAACAGTAAATACCCAACACAACTGAGAGGGGGGGGGGTAAATCAGTACAGACAAAAATTTCTTCGACAACTTAAACTGCAAAGACTGCACTAACTAGCAAACAACATCATCAACCTAAATCAAGACAATACTAGTAAAACATAGTAAGACTGTAAAAGACATAAACCGGTAACACTTAGAACTTCTCAAAACCTAACATCTCATCTCAATTTCACCCATATGCTTAAGAAGGTAATACATCAGAAAGACAATGACCATTAAATCAGCATGCATTACCGCTTAACAGAAAACACTAAAACATCACATGAAAAAGCATCACACATAACACACTGATTTTTCACGTGGAAACCCAACTGAGAAAAACCGCGGTGGGGATGAATACCCACAAGTTGTTTTTGAACTCCTCTGAAGTCCGCTCTGTTAGGAGCCTAGTCTGATTAAAGACTTTACAATAGGTTCTGCTAGGAACCGATCCTACTAGGGATCACCTGGTTAAGGGATGGCTAAATACTTGGTTAGAGGTTAAAACCCTATTAAAGGATACCTCGCAAGAGGATTTGAAGAACTCAATGATTTTGAGTCACTCTGTTAAAGGATTTACAAAAAGCCTGTTAAAGCTATCCGGTAAAGGGATTTTCCAACTGCTGAAATGGTTAGAAGTCAATAGGTAATACATTGATCTGATAATAGCACTCAATGCCAAGGTAGATCCACTTCAGTTCCTTTACATTTGCAATCACACTCTACAGATCTCTACTCACTTCTCTGGTCTGGAAAGAATCACCACACATACATTCATTTGCCAACAACTTCAAATAAAAATCATCATCGACCTTATAGACAACAATTAGGTTGGTGGCCAAAACCTAAAACCCTAAGCATCTAGGTGAACAATACAATCATTCCAATCCTGACCATTTAAACAAGTTACATAGGGTAAAACAATCTTGAACAAATCTCAAGATGTTCTGCATTGTCCGTTCTTCACTACTTCTGGAAGCTGATAACCCATCACGCACTCTCCACCATTTACTAAGACTTTGCACATTCCCGAGGTAGATAGAATCAAATCTTCTTATGCAAGTTCCTGAAGGAAATTCTTCACGCGCTTAATGTTGACATGGCAATGTGATCTAATCTTCATTTCAATGCTAACTCATCACTTGATGTTGTCGATCGAATCACACAGACTTGGAATGCATCAGCCAAAAACCCTGAAGCTGAGATTACCAACTGATAGTCATATCAAGTGAAACCCTGATACAAACTTTGCATATACCGGTTCACTTGCTGGTTTACTTACTTCAACATACCGGTTCATACTTCATCATATCGGTTCACTTTCTAGTTTACTTACTTCAACATACCAGTTCACACTTCAATATATTGACATCAATGACAACATATATTATTTTCATGTCATCAACCTCTGCACATATGCCAACAATGTCCCACTTTGGCATTGATGGAAATACACAAAGATATCTCTTCATCTTCTTCCATATTATATGTCTTCAATACTGCAGATATCTTCTCTGCTTCACATCTTCTCCCCCTTTGACAACAATGCCAAAGTGGAGGCACAAGCTTTCATGTTCCACTATGCTGCTCCCCCTAAGGAGTAGCATCCTTCACCACATCAATCCTGAAAAGATTTCATAATGCAGTACCTGATTGATGTGGAGCACATACCTTTAGTTCACCTCTTGAAGGGGTAGCACCCCTAATTCACCTCTTAAATAGGTAAATGTAGCGTTCGGTAGAGGCTTGCTGAATATATCTGCTAACTGCTCCTTACTGGAAACATGTTCCAATACAACCTCTTTGTTATGAACATTCTCCCTCAAGAAATGATACTTGAGCTCGAAGTGCTTGGTTCTAGAATGCAATACCGGATTCTTGGAATTATTAATTGCACTTGTGTTATTACAAAATATACTCACCAGTTCATATACAGAGACTTTGAAACCACTTAATACATGCTTCATCCAGATTGTCTGAGTAAAATTCATAAATGTTGCTACATATTATGATTTTGTTGTGGATTGAGAGATACAACTCTGCTTCTTGCTCATCCATGAGACTAGTCTACCACTAAGAAAGAATGCACCACCGGTTGTACTTTTTCAGTCATCCACATTACCAGCCCAATCGGCATTGATAAACACTTTGAGATTGAAATTATTATTGTATGGATACCACAATCCATAATCTATAGTTCCCTTCAGATATCTAAGAATCTGCTTGACTCCTACCAAGTGGGATTCTCTTGGACTTTTCTAAAAACATGCAGCAATGCCCACTGCATGTGCAATGTGTGGTCTGTTGTGTACTACATAGTGCAACTTACCAATCATTGACTGGTATTCCTTCTCATTCACCAATGTTGAATCATCTTCTTTTGACAATTTGCAACCGGTCATCATCGGTGTACCAACCAGTTTGTTGTCTTCCATGCCAAAGGTTTTCAACACCTCTTTGACATACTTGGATTGAGTGATAAAGATACTATCTTTCATTTGTTGAATCTGTAGTCCAATAAATAACTTAATCTCTTCAATTAGTGACATCTCGAATTCCTTCTTCATTTCATCTACAAACGCATGGCTCATCTTATCATCTCCACCAAAAATTATGTCATCAACAAACACTTCACAAATCAGAATCTGATCTCCTTCTGACTTTATATAGATATTTCTATCTTCACTTGTTCTTTCAAATCCAATCTTCACAAGATGAGAGTGTAAACGTTCATACCATGCTCTAGGTGCTTGCTTCAATCCATACAAGGCTTTATGTAGCCTACACACCATATCACTGTCTTCTGATAGGGCAAACCCATCTGGTTGCTCTATATACACTTCTTCTTCAAGTATTCCATTCAGGAATGCAGATTTTACATCCATCAGATACACTTTGAATCCCTTGAATGTTGCATATGCAAGTAGCATTCGAACTCCTTCCAATCTAGCTACTGGAGCAAAGGTTTCTCCATAGTCTTCTCCTTCTTCTTGAGCATATCCCTTACATACAAATCTTGCTTTGTTTCTTGCCACTATGCCATCTTTATTCATCTTGTTTCTAAAAACCCATTTGGTTCCAATAACATTTTTGTGCTCAAGTCTGGGTACCAATGACCACGTACCATTCTTTTCTATCTGGTCAAGTTCTTCTTCCATAGCCTTAATCCAGTCTTCATCTTTGTGTACCCCTTTAAATGTTTTGGGCTCCAATTCTGAAATCATGTGGGAATTCTCTCTGACTTTTCTTCTTGTAAGTATTCCTACATCATTATCCCCTATGATTTGCTTTGGATCATGATGCATCTTTTCATACCTAGGAATGATCTTAGCTGATTCCTCTTGCTTTTCCTCTT
This sequence comes from Cryptomeria japonica, assembly GCF_030272615.1. Lineage (NCBI taxonomy): Eukaryota > Viridiplantae > Streptophyta > Pinopsida > Cupressales > Cupressaceae > Cryptomeria > Cryptomeria japonica. The sequence goes on along the minus strand of NC_081411.1, from coordinate 472,455,132 downwards.
CATCCTCATCTTCATCTACATCTACCACAACATCTATTGGTGTAGGAGCACTGTTACTTGTACTTGGTTGTTTTGCAACCGGTTCCCAGAAGCTTACACCTGGGTCATCTACTGCTCGTTCGCTTCTGGTTTCCTCGGGTTTCTCAGAGGTTTCAGCAACTCTAACATTGATACTTTCAACAATTTTTTGAGTCTTATTGTTAAAACACTTGAGAGCTTCGCTCTTGGTAGAATACCCTAGGAATATTTCCTCATCACATTTTGCATCAAACTTGCTCAGGTGTTCACTTCTCTTGATATAACACTTGCTACCAAATACTCTAAAGTATCTTACTACTAGAGTCTTACCGGTCCAATACTCATAAGGATTTTTATCCTTACCTTTCTTGATGAGTACTCAATTCATAGTGTAGACTACAGTGCTCACCACTTCTCTCCAAAAAGTGTGAGCAAGCTTCCCTTGAATCAGCATCGTTATGGCTGCTTCAACTATAGTCCGATTGTTCCTTTCTGCTAGGCCATTCTATTGTGGAGTCCGGGGGGCAGACAGTAGCCACTTGATGTCATTCTCTTCATAGTACTTATTGAATTCACCAAAAGTGAACTCACCTCCTTGGTCGGTTCTAAGGCATTTGATCCTCTTACCGATTTCCTTTTCAACTAGTGCTCTGAAGGCTTTAAACTTTCCAAAATCTTCAAACTTGTCTTTCAAGAATGTGACCCACATCATTCTTGAGCAATCATCAGTGAGAATCATAAAGTACTTATCTCCCTAAACACTCCTAGTTTTCATAGGACCACACAAATCAGTATGCACAAGATCAAGTAAATTATATGTTGTGAAAGATTTACCTTTGAAGGTTGAGGAAGACATTTTCCCTAGTTGACATTCTCTGCACAAAGGATTCTCCAGTTTGTTCAGCACAAGCAATCCTCTAACTACCTTGATCTTACTAGCCTTCACAATATTATCAAAATTTACATGGCAGAGTCTCCTATGCCATTTCCAACTGTCATCAAACTTAGCCATTAGACACTGACTAATTTTGTATTTAACTAAAATAAGTTACCTCTGGTCTACATACTGGTGGCCATCAGTTCACCACTCTTTCCTTTTATTTTGCATACTCCACCTTTGAATTCCAGAGTGAGTCCTTTATCATTCAGCTCGGCAACACTCAAAAGGTTATGCCTGAGACCTTCTACCCAATACACATTATCAACACTATTTTTTCCATTTAGAGAGATTGACCCTTTTCCTTTTACCATACATGGTGTATCATTACCAAATTGGACTACACCTCCATCGTACTCTTCCAGAGAGAAACTTTTTCTTGTCACCAGTCATGTGGTGAGAACATCCACTATCAATAATCCACATTAGAATTATCAAAGTGGGAAACAAGATCCTTCTTGTCTGACACATCTTCCTTAATAGCTACAAACACTATGTCTTCACTTTCTTCATCTTCTGATTCATCATCAGTGACACCTTCATCGACTACAACAAGACAGTTTCTCCTATTTCCTTTTTTGTACTTTTTAAACTTCTCTAGTTTGTCCTTATTATCACTATTAGGACAGTTGATAGCAATGTGTCCTATCCTATTGCAAGAAAGACATTTCAAAGGGATCTTACCTCTGTATTTTCTAGCTCCCTTAGGAAGTCTCTTGGAAAGAAGAGCTTCAAACTCCATCAGGATCTCCTCATCATCCATATCTCTGCTTTGTCTAGGTTCATAGCTGGTACCAACTTCTTTTCCCTTTCTAGATGGTGCAGCAGATGCTCTAAAGGTTGATTCAGTCTTTTGAACACTGCCATCATAACTATTTAGATCATATGCGGTCAACTTAGCAATGATGGAGTCTAGGGATACCTTTGTCTTGTCAATAGATCTCAACTCCTGAATAGCGGCAACCGTTATTGCATAGACCAGTAAAAAGGATCTCAAAACTTTTCTAACAATAGTGGGATCATCCATTGTACCTCCTGCACTCTTGATGTCTCCATCAATAGTTTAAATTCTTATCCCATATTGTTGAATGGTCTTCCTTCAACCATCCACATGTCTTCAAATTTTCCTCTAAAGCTCTCTTCCTTAGCTTGCTTCACATGCTCATCACCGCCATAGATAGTCTCCAGAGTATCCCATACATCTTTGGGATTGTCTTTATCCTGAACATCTATAAACTCAATATCAGATAGACTGTTGATAAGAGCTTCCATGACTTGCCCATTCTCCTTAATTTCTCTTCTTTGATCATCGGTGAGAGTACCGGTAGGGACAACATAACTATTCTCAACACAGTTCCAGTGTTGAGCACCCATGCTTTTAATGTAGATCTTCATTTTGTCCTTCCATTTCTTAAATTTATCTCTATTGAACGTAGGACCTTCCCTCTTCATCATTAGAATAGGATCTTTTCCTCAAGCGGTTAAGCTTATAGAATCGAGGACCTGGAGGATGCTCTGATACCAATTGATGAATAATGATGAACAGTAAATACCCAATAGGTACTAAGGGGGGGGGGTGAATCAGTACAAACAAAAACTTCTCCAACAACTTAAACTACAAAGATTGCAATAACTGGCAAACAGCATCATCAACCTAAATCAAGACAATATCGGTAAAACATAGTAAGACTGTAAAAGACATAAACCGGTAACACTTAGAACTTCTCAAAACCTAACATCTCATCTCAATTTCACCCATATGCTTAAGAAGGTAATACATCAGATAGACAATGACCATTAAATTGGCATGCATTACTGCTTAATAGAAAACACTTAAACATCACATGAAAAAGAATCACACATAACACATTGATTTTTCACGTGGAAACCCAACTGGAAAAAACCACGGTGGGGATGAATACCCACAAGTTGTTCTTGAACTCTTCTGAAGTTCACTTTGTTAGGAGCATAGTCCAGTCAAAGACTTTACAACAGGTTCTGCTAGGAACCGATCCTACTAGGGACCACCCGGTTAACGGATGGCTAAATACCCGATTAGAGGTTAAAACCCTGTTAAAGGTTATCTTGCAAGAGGATTTGAAGAACTCAATGATTTTGAGTCACCCTGTTAAAGGATTTACAAAAATCTTGTTAAAGCTACCCGGTAAAGGGATTTTCTAACTGCTGAAATGGTTAGAAGTCAATAGGTAATACACTGATCTAATAACAGCACTCAATGCCAAGGTAGATCCACTTCAGTTCCTTTACATCTGCAATCACACTCTACAAATCTCTACTCACTTCTCCGGTCTGGCAAGAATCACCTCACATACATTCATTTACCAACAACTTCAAATGAAAATCATCATCGACCTTATAGACAACAATTAGGTCGGTGGCCAAAACCTAAAACCCTAAGCATCTAGGTTAACAATACAGTCATTCCAATCCTGACCGTTTAAAACAATCTTGAACAAATATCAAGACGTTCTGCATCATCTGTTCTTCACTACTTCTAGAAGCTGATAACCCATCATGCGCTCTCCACCGTTTACTAAGACTTTGCACATTCACGAGGTAGATAGAATCAATCTTCTTATGCAAGATCCTCAAGGAAATTCTTCACGCGCACAACGCTGACATGGAAACGTGATCTAATCTTCATTTCAATGCTAACTCATCATAGGATGTCGTCAGTCGAATCGCACAGACTTGGAATGCATCAGCCGAAAACCCTGAAGCTAAGATTACCAACCAGTAGTCATATCAAGTGAAACCTCGATACAAACTTTGCATATACCGGTTTACTTACTTCAACATACTAGTTCACACTTCATCATACCGGTTCACTTGCCAGTTTACTTACTTCAACATATCGGTTCACACTTCAGCATATTAACATCAATGACAACATACATTATTATCATGTCATCAAACTTTGTACATATGCCAACAGGAAGAAAGTGGAAGAAATCTATGGCGGTGATGAGAATGTAAAGATTGCCAAGGAAGAGAGACTCAGAGGAAAATTTGATGATATGAGAATGGTTGAAGGTGAAAACATTCAATAGTATGGTCAGAGAATCAAGGAGATTGTTGGAGAAATCAAAAGTGTTGGAGGTACAGTGGAGGATGCCACTGTGGTTAGTAAGGTGTTAATAACCCTTCTACCAGTCTACGCTATTAGAGTTACAACCATTCAAGAACTTAAATATATTGACAAGACAAAGGTAACCCTTGACTCTATCATTGGTAAATTAAATGCTTTTGAATTAAATGATTTTGATGGAAGTGTTCAGAGGTCAGAATCTGCATTTAAAGCCTCAGTCTCAACCCCACCGATAAGGAAAAGCAGAGAAGATAGTTACAGTCATGAATCCAGATCCAGCAGAGAGGTAGATGATGATGAAAAACTGATGGAACTTGAAGAATTGTTGGCCAAGCGGTTACCCAGAGGCATCGGTAAGTATAGAGGTAAACTACCATTGAAATGTTTTGCATGTAACCGGATAGGACATATTGCTGCTAACTGTCCTAATGGAGATAATGAGGAAAAAAGAGAGAAATATAGGAATTTTAAGGGAAAAGGAAAAAGAAATTGTTTCATTGCAGTAGTTGGAGGTATTACTGATGAAGAATCTAAGGAAGATGCAAATGAGGACATTGTCTTTGTTTCTATCCAAGAAGAGATATCAGATCAGAAGGCATTGGTTTCTCACTTGGATAGTTCAAATGACTGGATTATAGATAGTGGTTGTTCACACCACATGACTGGTGACTGGAGCAAGTTTCTAACATTGAAAGAATTTGATGGAGGTGTTGTCAGATTTGGGAACAAATCACCCTGCATGGTGAAAGGGAAAGGATCCATCTCCCTGAATGGTAAGAGTAGTGCAAATGATGTTTATTGGGTTGAAGGTCTGAAACACAATCTTTTGAGTGTTCTCAACTCAATGATAAAGGTTACCTCTTAGAGTTCAAGAATGGAGTTTGCAAGATCTTTGGAAGAAAAGGTGAACTGATTGCAATCAGAAAACAAACCAGAGGTAATATTTTTCACTTAAACTCTAAAGTCAATAATTATCTGATTGCAAAAGTTGAAGATAGTTGGCTTTGGCATTGGAGGTTTTGCCATGTGAATTTTGGTAACATTGTAAGAATCAGCAAGTCAAAATCAGCAAGAGATTTTCCACAGTTGGACAAACCAGTGAATACTTTATGCAAAGAATGTCAGTTAGGGAAAATGACATCCTCAACCTTCAAGACAAAATCTTTCTCAGCTGAACATTTGCTAGATTTGGTCCATACTGACCTATGTGGACCAATGAGGACTAGGAGTATTCTAGGAGATCGGTAATTCATGATATTTACCGATGACTGCTCAAGGATGATGTGGGTCACATTCTTGAAAGACAAGATAGAAGCTTTCATCAAATTGAAGGTATTCAGAGCCTTGGTTGAAAATAAAAGTGGAAAGAAGCTAAAGTGCTTAAGAACTGATCAAGGTGGTGAATTTACTTCAGAAGAAATCACTAGATACTGTGAAGACAATGGGATCAAGAGGTAGCTATCTGCACCAAGGACACCATAACAGAATGGTATTGTAGAAAGGAACAACTGATCAATGGATGAAGATGCTAGGTCTATGTTAATTTAAGGAGGTGTTGCTAAGACGTTCTAGAGAGAAGTTGTCAGCATATCTATTTATACAATGAACCAAATACTGGTTAAAAGAGGTAAAGACAAAACACCTTATGAATGCTAGTATGGTAGATCACCGAATGTCAGTTACTTTAAAAATTTTGGTAGCATATGTTTTATTAAAAAAAGTGATTATATTGGTAAGTTTGATGCCAAAAGTGATGAAGGCATATTTCTTGGTTACCCCACCAAGAGAAAAGCTTACAAGTGCTTCAACAACCAGACTAAGAAGATCATTGAAACTGTCTGTTGTTCTCAAAAAAATAGTAAGCCAAGTTCACCCGCAATTTATCTATGAAATAGCCAATTTCAAACAATGAAGAACTTCAGGACTTGGACAACATGACAAGGATTTAAATCCTTCTACTCTTCAGGCTCTGCAAAACCTAGGTGGGTATACCTTTGATACACAGAATCAGACCCATTACACACATATGACAACATCAAACAAGCAAATAGATCTCATTAAAGTCTCAGAACAAGGAGGATACTGTAGATGGGCTAAATCTACACATACAACTCAGCTATGTTTGAGCATGAGATAGGTGGAACATCACCACAGAACAGAAAAAAGAAAGATATTCTGATTTGATTTTAAATTGTTGCAAGTAACCTCTAGTTGTAATTGACCAGTGCCTTAACCTAGGCATGGAGTCACATACATAACATTATAAGAGAACCTAGCTGCAAATATGGCTTACCAAAATATCCCTGCCTTAATGCCTTACATTAATACATTCTACATTCATTCATAGAACAATGCATATCCAAACAATGATTCAGTTTCACAATTTCTACTCCAAGAACTTAAATCCTTTCTGTAAAAGATTCCTAAGAATAGGAATTACTCTCCCCCTTGGAGAGGATAAACTCAAAATCCCTTGAAAATTGAATTATATTAAACTTGGCAACAAATTCCTGAAGACAATTCTATGACATTTTACACATGCCTTGCACATGTATGACATGCAACTAAACCAATTACAATCTTATGCAAAATACCCACATCCAGAACTAAAACTCTGAAAAATTATTGAACTGGAAATTCATTGCAAACTTAAAACCATTTGGAATTCTCCCTCGGAGCCAATTTTCCAAAAATTGGAACCCCTACAAATGAGAAAACTGATAATATGAAGAAGAGGGAAAAAACCAGATTTGCATCACATATTGCCAAGTGTCCTCTTTCCCCAACTGAAAAATATTCATTGCATCATTCCCATGGAAACTGCTCTCAAAATATTTAAAATGCATTGAAACTAATGGTAGAAACAAACTCCTCATTCCGACGTTCTGAGAGCTTTCCAACGACATATAATATGCCTATATTTGGGTAAAAAATAACATGTCAGCCATTAATTTCTCTTTACAGTCAATCATTTAAATTTTTGCATTTTTTGACATAGTTAGAACTATATATTTAATTTTGATTTTTCCCTTTCTGTTGTGCATTCATCTGTGTGACATGTCTGTTGGCAATATAGCATTATGACAGACAATGAAAGATTGTTGGCATTTCATTAAGGATATTGAGAAGGTTGTTGATGATTATGGATATAACTGATTAAAGATGTTTACTGTCTTGATATTATCATTTTTTCATTGATGTCAAGACATTGATTTTCTAATTCAGTACGATGTTGCCATATCTTGAGAAGTATGATTTGAAGAGTATAAAGATGTCGGTAAAAGACACAAGAAAGAATATGATGAATAAGGGATGAATAAGGTATTCAATGGGCAACTATTATCGAGTCAGACATTGATGAGATCATGATGTTTAGATTGTTTTAGCATCATACATAAGTTGTAAATTGTAAAGGTTAATACTATACTATGTTATCAAACAAGGAACCTAGTTGGTAAACCCTAAGGTTATCGTTATCGGTTAATGAAGGTGGAATGTCTACCGAGTGAAGTTTAGTATTCACTGAGTTGTTACCGAGTTGTAACCGAGCTATAACAGAATGCATTAAATGTTTACATGCGATATTTAATGAAGGAAGCTGATGAGCTGGAACTGTTTAAATGATTGGTGAGTCATGCATGAAGTTTGTTAATGAATCTAAGGCAAAGGAAATTTGACATAAAGATCTACAGCTCAGATTGAACCGCAATACCCTGGCACAAGTTCCAAGAAATGTATGCAAGTTCCAAGGTGGGGTAAAATGTTTTCAGATCGAAAGATACATTGAACCTGGATAAGATTGAAGATCTGATGGCTATGATTGATCATGGGAAATGTGATCAAGGAGATTAAGCGATTACCTAATTGTTTATAAATAGGAAACTGTTGATAAACAATGTATGCGGGCAAGTGTATAGTGATTACCGAGCACAGAAGCTTGAAGACCTATTTGAATAACGAAGTATAGAAGCCCGGCAGATGGACAAGATTAGTTCTATGTCTAGATTGTATTGAACAAATAGGAATCTTCTTTAGCATTTTAGATGTGAAGTTGCAGATAGATTTTATTACTGTTATTTTGTGAAAGTGACAGAAAACCTCTTAACCGAGTGGACTTAACAGTCTTATTTGTAAAACCCTCTAGCAAGGTGACATTCTGATCGAGTGTTTGAAATCCTTTAACAAGGTCACTTCTAACAAGGTGAAGATCTTAACAGATCTGAGGGAAATCCCTTAACCAGGTCACATCTAGCAATGTGTTTGTAATCTTTAACAGGATTTGCTTTTAATAGAGCATAATCTAGAAGAGTATATTTCTTAGTGGGTCCGAAATCCCATAGTGGTTTTTCCCTATTTGGGTTTCCACGTTAAATCTGGTGTTATGAGGTTTATGATGTTTATATGCTTTTGAGTTTGCATGTTTAACAATTTTGGTTTTATTACTAAAGTATATGTTACCGAGGTTGAATATGATGTTTTTATGGAAGATTAAGTTTGTATGATTCATGATTCACCCCCCCCCCCCCTCTCATCTTGTTGGCTATTGAATCTATACTTACATTAAGTATCAGAACTATCAATTGGTATCAAAGCTTTGGACTTCGGAAGAAGTTTAAAGGCACTTGAGTTAAAGATCCAAAGATGTATAAGAGGGATGCACCAAAGCTGAACAAGTCAAGTTTCTCTACATGGCAGAAATGGATGAAGTTTCATCTATCAGGAGTTGGAGAATATGTTGTATACTATCTAGAGAATGATTTTGTTACACCGAGCACCTATCCACTGACTATAGAAGAGATAAAGGCAAAGCAAGAACATATTCAAGCAATGATTGAAATAACATCTGCATTGACAGACTCAGAGTTTAATGATCTAGAAGGTTGCAATGATGCAAAGGTAATGTGGGATAAGCTCATATCAGTGTATGGAGGAGATGAACATGTTCAAAGAGAAAAAGTAGATAGTCTAAGAGGACAACTTGAATCTATGAGGATGAATGAACATGAGAACATAACTCAGTACAGTACAAGACTAAAGGAGATTGTCAATCAAATCAAAGGAGCAGGTGGAACTATTGAAGAAAAGGATATAACAAGTAAGTTGTTAAGAACCCTTCTACCAGCTTATGCAATCCGAGTCTCTGCAATCAATGAATTGAGGTCTCTACCTAATATGCCAGTTTCTTTAGATGCTACTATTGGTAAGCTTCATGCATTTGAGTTAAGTAATTTTGATAACAGTGGATCTTCAGTAAATAAAGTTGAATCTATATTTAGTTCTTTTCATCTTGATGAATCTAATGATTACAATGAAAGAAAGTATAAGTACTCTAAAGGAGATCATAGTGGAGCAAGTGAAAGATTTCATAAGAACATGGAAGAAGTACACAAACTGTATGAGGAAATCAAAAAGCAAGAAGAGTTTGAAGCACTACTAGCCAAAAGGTTACCGAGAGGCAAAGGTAAGTATAAAGGAAAACTACCTTTAAAATGTTTCAATTGTGATAAGATAGGACATATGGCTTCTAACTATCCTGACAAAGAATTTACTGAAAAGAGAGATTAGTGAGATGACAGACAAAAAGATAATCATTATAGAGGACACTGAGACTTCAGAAGAAGAGACAGAAAGACATGTTTAATAGCTGATGAGGAATCCAATGATGATAAATCAGATGAAACTGATACAAAGGAAGTAGTTTATGTGGCTATCAAAGATGGATCAGATGAAGAAAGGTATGAAGAAAAAGCCCTAATATCTCACATAAACACTAATGATTCTTGGATCATAGATAGTGGATGCTCACATCATATGATAGGAGATAAACACAAGTTTGTTATATTAGAAGATTATGATGGAGGCTATGTTAGATTTGGTAATGATGCACCATGTTCGGTAAGAGGTAAAGGATCTATAACACTTCTTGATAATGCAAGATGCAATGATGTTTATTTGGTTGAAGGTTTGAATATAATTTGTTAAGTGTAGCACAGCTAAACAACACAGGTTACCGAATAGAATTTCAGAAGGGAATTGTCAAAGTTCACGACAAGAATGGAAAGTTAGCTACTACCGGGACACAAAAAAAAGGTAATACATTTCACCTTGACTCAACTCGTAATAAGTGTTTGTATGCAAAGTTAGATGATACCTGGTTATGGCATAAAAGGTTTTGTCATGTAAATTTTGATAATCTGATCAAAATAAGTAAGAAGCACCGAGTAAGAGGTCTACCGAGTCTTGAAAAACCTGAGAATGTTATGTGTCGAGGATGCCAGATGGGTAAGATGACAAGATCAAGCTTTACAAGTAAGTCTTACACTTCTAAGGGAATTTTAGATCTAGTGCACACTGATCTTTGTGGTCCTATGAAAGTTCAAAGTTATTATGCCGATAAATATTTCATATTATTTGTGGATGACTATTCAAGGATGATGTCAGTAATGTTTTTAAAAGAAAAATCATAAGCTTTTCAAATGTTTAAATGGTACAAGGAAAGAGTTGAAAATGAAACAGGAAGACAACTGAAATGTCTTAGATCAAATAGAGGAGGAGAGTTCACATCTGATGAGTTCAACTTATTCTGCAATGATCATGGTATTAAAAGACAAGTCTCTGCACCGAGAACTCCACAACAGAATGGAATAGCTGAGAGAAGAAACAGATCTATTGTGGATTGTGCTAGAACACTGATGATTGAAAAGATGGTGCCACAAACATTTTGGAGAGAAGCAATAAGCACAACAGTTTACACCTTGAACTGAGTTCAATTGAAGAAAGGTACATTTCTAGGTTATTCTTCTAGAAGCGGAGCATTTAAATGTCTGATCAAATCATCTAACAAAATATTAGAAAGTGCAAATGTGAAAATTGATGAATTTGCATAAAGAAATGATGAAGGAAATTCCAAGGAACCAGAAGACTATGATGAATTTGTCTATGTTCAACCAAGAAGTCTTACCGAGAAGACTGTTGAAGAAAATGAAGAGAATATCCAGTTACCGAGTGATGAAGAAGATCATACATAGCCTACCAAGCCTATATTAGCCAAGTATGTCAGAAGACATCATGCACCGAGTCAGATTATAGGAGATAAGGATGATCCAGTGATGACAAGGAACAAACTGAGATAGAACACATGTTTGATATCTGAATTTGAACCTAGAATAGTGAAAGAGGCATTTAACAGTGAAGATTGGATAAATGCTATGATAGAAGAGATTGATCAAATCAAGAAGAATGACACATGGACACTAATCCCAAGACTGAAGGACAAAAATGTAATCGGTACAAAGTGGATTTTCAGAAACAAGCTAAATGAAAAAGGAGAGGTCATTCGAAACAAAGCAAGACTAGTTTGCAAAGGTTATGCTCAAGAAGAAGGAATTGATTATGGTGAAACTTTTGCACCTGTTGCTAGACTAGAAGGAGTAAGAACATTGTTGGCCTATGCTGCTTTCAAAAAATTCAAGATATATCAAATGGATGTCAAATCTGCATTTCTGAATGGAATATTAGAAGAAGTTTTTATTGAACAACCTGAAGGATTTGTTGAAGACAATTATAAAGATCAGGTATGTAAATTGAACAAAGCTTTATATGGTTTGAAACAAGCACCTAGAGCATGGTATGAAAGATTGCACTCTTATTTGATTAAGATTGGTTTTATAAGGACAAGTGAGAACAACAACATGTACATGAAGAATGATGAAAATGGAATACTGATCTCAGCCGTATTTGTTGATGATATTATATTTTGTGGAAATGACTCTCTATGCAGAAACTTTGGAAATGAAATGAGCAAAGAATTTGAGATGTCATTAATCGGTGAGATAAAGTATTTTATAGGTTTACAGATACTACAAATGAAAAATGAGATTTTCATTACTCAATCCAAGTACATAAAGGAAATCTTGAAGAAATTTGGAATGGGGGATTCAAAACTAGTAAGTACTCCTATGACTACCAACTGTAAATTGTCAAAGAATGATGAATCTGCATCTATTAATGAGACACTTTACCGATCCATGATTGGAAAACTATAATATGTTGTTCACAGCAGACCATACATAGCACATGCAGTAGGTATAGTTGCAAGATTCTCTGCAGATCCTAAGGAAACACACATGACAGCAATCAAAAGAATTTTTAGATACTTGAAAGGCACTAAGGATTATGGCTTAGTATATCAGAAAGGAAATGATTTTGATTTAAAAGTTTATACTGATGTTGATTGGGCAGGCAACATTGATGATAGAAAAAGCACAAGTGGAGGAGCTTTATTTTTAGGAGAAAGACTAGTGAGTTGGCTTAGCAAGAAACAAGGATGTGTTTCACAGTCAACAACAGAAGTTGAATACATTGTTGCAGCACTGAATTGTACCAACATTGCATGGATCAAACAACTATTGGAAGGTATAAAAGAGAAAGTTACCGAGCCAGTAACTATATTCTGTGACAATACTAGTGTCATTAATATTTCAAAAAATCCTGTTATGCACTCTAAGACAAAGCACATCTCTATCAAATATCATTATCTTAGAGAAGAAGCTCAAGAGAAGAAAGTGGTGTTGGAGTATGTTAGCACAAAGGAACAAATAGCAGATATCTTCACCAAACCACTACCAAGGGACACTTTTGAATATCTCAGAAGTAAGTTAGGGGTCCTACCCCTATCTTCTACTCACTGACCAAGTTCGGTGAAAGCATCAATCCGGTGACTCTATCGAATATCTTTTGGGAGTTGATGCTGATTTATACACTTTAGGATGTTTTCTAAAAGTGTATAGGAAATATTATAGGAATTATACAAGGCACAGGAATTAAAGACAAATGCTCTGACCGAGACTTAGTTGATACACAATAGCAAGAAATCACTTCATAAAGAAAGGAATTATGTTTTAGTTCTTTACTTTTTGGAATTGTTGTCAAAGGGGGAGAAGAATACTATAAAGGGGGAGAAGACTAATATCAGGGGAGAAGTCTAAAAGAAAACTGAGCAGACTACAAATTGGAAAGAAGACTAAAGAAAATAGGAGAAGTCTAATGTATGGGGGAGAGCATTTCAATGCCAAAGGGGGAGATTGTTGGCAATATAGCATTATAACAGATAATGAAAGATAGTTGGCATTTCATTAAGGATATTGAGAAGGTTGTTGATGATTATGGATATAACTGATTAAAGATGTTTACTATCTTGATATTACCATTTTGTCATTGATGTCAAGAAATTGATTTTCTAATTCAGTATGATTTGAAGAGTATAAAGATGTCAGTAAAAGACACAGGAAAGAATATGATGAATAAGGGATGAATAAGGTATTCAATGGGCAACTATTACCGAGTCAGACAATGATGAGATCATGATGTTTAGATTGTTTTAACATCATACATATGTTGTAAATTGTAAAGGTTAATACTATACTATGTTATCAAACAAGGAACCTAGTCGGTAAACCCTAAGGTTATCGCTATTGGTTAATGAAGGCAGAATGTCTACCGAGTGAAGTTTAGTATTGACCGAGTTGTTACCGAGTTGTAACCAAGCTATAACATAATGCATTAAATGTTTACATGTGATATTTAATGAAGGAAGCTGATGAGATGGAACTGTTGAAATGATTGGTGAGTCATGCATGAAGTTTGTTAATGAATGTAAGGCAAAGGAAAGTCAGCATGAAGATCTACAGCTCAGATTGAACCGCAATACCCTGGCACAAGTTCTAAGAAATGTATGCAAGTTCCAAGGCGGGGTGAAACGTTTTCAGATTGAAAGATACAATGAACCTAGAAAAGATTGAAGATCTGATGGCTATGATTGATCATGGGAAATGTGATAAAGGAGATTAAGTGGTTACCTAATTGTTTATAAATAGGAAACTGTTGATAAACAATGTATGCAGGCAAGTGTATGCATAGGGATGCTACATAGTGATTACCGAGCACAGAAGCTTGAAGACCTGTTTGAATAACAGAGTATAGAAGCCCAGCAGATGGACAAGATTAGTTCTATGTCTAGATTGTATTGAACAAATAGGAATCTGCTTTAGCATTTTAGATGTGAAGTTGTAGATAGATTTTATTACTATTATTTTGTGAAAGTGACAAAAAATCTCTTAATCGAGTGGACTTAATAGTCTTATTTGTAAAACCGTCTAGCAAGGTGACATTCTGATTGAGTGTTTGAAATCCTTTAATAAGGTCACTTCTAACAAGGTGAAGATCCTAACAGATCTGAGGGAAATCCCCTTAACCGGGTCACATCTAGCAATGTGTTTGTAATCTTTAACAGGATTTGCTTTTAACCGAGCATACTCTAGAAGAGTATATTTCTTAGTGGGTCTGAAATCCCACAGTGGTTTTTCCCTATTTGGGTTTCCACGTTAAATCTGGTGTTATGAGGTTTATGATGTTTATATGCTTTTGAGTTTGCATGTTTAACAGTTTTGGTTTTATTACTAAAGTACATGTTACCGAGGTTGAATCTGATGTTTTTATGGAAGATTAAGTTTGTATGATTCACCCCCCCCCCTCTCATCTTGTTGGCTATTGGATCTGTACTTACATTAAGCATTAGAACTATCAGTGTTAGCTCCTGGTTCACTTGTGGGTACACCTGGGTGCCACCTCACCTTGAGCTGGACCCACCACTAGACCTAGGCCTGCCTTGTCGTTGATCCACAATGAGTAACCAGCGAGCATCTTCCAGTCGTGGATCAGCGACCACCGTTGATCTTCTCTAACTTGCATGGTTGCTAACTCACCTTTTTTTCACAAAATTTGGTTGCCTCGAGATGCATGTCCATGTGCATGGGGTCCACTAGGTTCAGCCAAGCCTTCTGACTTCACCAAAAGCCCATGAGCTCTTGTTATTTGTTATGTGCAAAGTTTTGTATTTAAACCACATAAAAACCCTTCCCGCTGAGAAATGTGGGATAAATGCCTTATCCCATTACTTGGCGCTACCTCTTCAACTTGCCAAAATCATTTTCTTGAAAGTTTAATAAGGCTTTAAAGCCCCAATTTGGTGCCCAGGTATAATGCTTTACACTTTCCAGTTGCATTTGTTGAAAGTTTCTAACGCCTTATCATTACTTCCAACTTGGTGGCAGGAGGATTCTTTTCCATGCAGGGAAGAAGCAAGCAAAGATTGACATTTGCTTTGTTAATGCTCCACATTTTGCATAGATGTTGATGGATGCTAGCAAAGGTTGTTGAATTAGATTTGCTTGAAAGCTTCTAAGAACATTTTCTAGGCAGCTTCTCCCATGTGCTGGCCCTTGACAATTGCTTTGAATTTTCAATGACCTAAGGTTGGGATAATCAGTACTGGTAATTAATATCTTGGATACACATTTTTCACCACTAGCCTTTATCTCTGAGAAGTAACTCATAGCAACTTGTTGTGCATTAAAAATGACTTTCCCTTATTACCATTAATCCTTTGTGGATGCCAATGCACAAGATCTTCTAACCATTTTGGATGAGCTCAAGGCGAAGAATTGCATTTATAAACCACTCTATTTATGCTTGTTATTTAAAAATTGATGTTATTTTCCCCTCCGATGCTTTTCACTTTCACTCTAATGACATCCAGTGCAAAATGTGAGTGCATTCCAACCTGTCACATTTTCACATTTAAACCCAAAGAGGCATTTCAAAAATTGGTCAGAACACCTTCCTGGACTCCATAAACTGATAGGTATGTAATCTGATATGTTAAATTTCATCCTGGAAAACCAATCCTTATGATGAATCCTGAGTTGCAAAATATTAATGCTCAAAATTGACCAACTATCCTTATCTGAATTCTGCATACTGAAAACTTGAAGAAATTGCCTACGAACTCGGCTTTGCAAATAGGTCAATTGGATTGACTGGGACTCCAAAATGCAGATGGGGCATCACTTATATGTTAAAAACACTGAGCAAATTGAATTTAATCATGACACTCAATTGGGTAGAAGATACAGGGATCCAAAGTTGACCATTTAGATTATCTAAGAAAACACTACCTGCAGATTTCTAAAATTTGCAAATTAGATGGCCTTTGAAAACTAGTCAAACAAATTGGTAAGGACTTCAAACTAGAAACACAACTTGTCCTTCATACTAGTAGTACCCTGGAATAAATATTCTAATATGACACTCATCTAGGCATCTTTTACACATATGCAAAGTGGTGCTCTGTATAGCTATTAAAACAGGGACTTATGCAAACAACATAAACGGCAAAAGAAATGGGCTTGCCAAACTAAGCAAATGGATTCACAGGGACTTAAAATTTGGCATGTGGACACACCTATATGTGTACAATTCAGGGGTACACTTCATTTGATATGACAATCAACTGGTCATAAAATGCAAAGCCTCAAATTAGGCCACTTGGTAAAATCTGAAAATGTGCATAGAACAACTTTCAGTCCACCCCTTGAAATGGGTACTTGACAAACTGATCTAAACTGAAATCTGAGAGTTGTAACACACTACATAGGCCAAATGAAAGGTGTACAAAAACTTTGCAAAGCCTTACCTCCTGAGAATCAACTGGCTCCATTTTATAATTCTTCAAACTAGGCTGCTCAAGTTAATGAGTCAAGTGCCATTCTGAAAGTGCAGGAGCAAAAAATTAAAATGGGCCTCTCAAAATAATCAATTTTTTTGAGTCCCAATAGTGTCAATTTCATCATAAATGCATAGCCATGGGTGCAGAGTGGCAAGGAGAACGGCGAGCGGGAATCCCAAATTTCAAATCTGGGAATGGCGGATTCCCTGGGGAAGGCAGTCTTTCTGGGGGTGGAACTGGCAATCAGGCAGGATTCCAGGTGTCCCATGGTACAGAAGAGGACAAGGAGACAATCAAATTGGTGGAAGACAAAGATTCCAAAACTGAGGACCCACACGATAGAGGTAAGGGGAAAAAATGGTCTTCGCTTTTTGGAGCGAAGCCACTGGTTAAAATAGGGCTTCCGGAAGTTAAAACTATTTTTGATCCAGTCACAGGGGTGGTTGTTATTTCTGTTCTGAATAAGCTGGTAGATCTTACTGTCTCTAGTTTAGCCATGATATTAGTTGGTCGATTCGCTAGTTTTAGGCCTAACATTGACATTGTTAGGAATTTTATAAGGAGGAAATGGGTTCTCAAGGGTCAAGTGCATGTGGCGGCGTTGCCTAGGGGTTTTTTTCCTTTGCTTTTAACTATGAAGAAGATATGAATAAGGCTCTTTGTGAAGGTCCATGGATGTTTGGTAAGTCAACTTTGGCTCTACAAAAATGGGCTCCAAACCTTCCTCTCGACGACTCATTTTTTGTGTTGGCGCCTGTGTGGACTCGCCTCCCGGGCCTTCCATTGGAATTCTAGAATGAGGAAGTCTTTAAGGGGTTATCATAGCTCCATAGGTATGTCCCCCTTTCAGGCATTATATGGTCATCCTTGCCACACTCCTTTGAGTTGGGATCGGTTAGAGGACAGGGTGCTTATAGGACCGGATATTCTTCAGGAGATGGAGCAACAGGTAGATAGGATTCGTGAGCATTTAGTAGTAGCACAGGATAGATAGAAGAAGTATGCAGATGCTCATAGGGTAGATCGTCAGTTTTCTGTTGGCGATCATGTGTTCTTGAGAGTGCGTTTGTGGAAGAGTCTGATCCGTTATGGAAAGGGATCTAAGTTGGCGCCTCGTTTTGTTGGACCTTTTGAGATCCTTGAGAGGATAGGACCTGTTGCCTACCGTCTTGCCTTGCCACCGAGTCTATCTCGCATCCATGATATTTTTCATGTTTTAGTTCTTCGACCTTATCATCCAGATGTGACACATGTTCTTGATTGGAACTCTTTGTAGGTTGAGGACGAGCAACTTTCCATGGAGCCCATGCGCATTCTTCAGCGTCGGGATTTGATCCTCAGGGGTCGTACCATCGACCAGGTAAGGGTCCTATGGGCCCCAAATGATGAGACCTCGGTGACTTGGGAGGATGCAACAAAGATGAGAGAACTGTATTCTTATTTATTTTAGGCTTCCAGGAGTAAGCCTAGTTTTGGGGGGGAGAATGTAGTACCCCTTCTAGTTTGAACTCATTAGACTCATATTTTATTATTGGTTGTTTTTTAGTGGATACATTACCATGATATGTTATTTTTATGACATTATGCTTTATCTGGAGATGAGATGTATATTTTATTTGTAGTATTTTAGTACTTGTGATTTATGGCATTTTATGGATTATTGCTATGTACTGACATTTTACTTTATTTATGCAATGTGAAATTATATGTTGTGTGTTTGCGAGTGTATTGGATGCAAGGAGACGATTTTCCTTCACTCATTTCGGTGAGATAGGGAACGTCGCGATTCTCCTTCATCAGTGTGTATGTCATGTTTTCTATATTATATATATATATGCATGTGTGGTTTGGTGATGCAGGATATTGCAAGTACAAGTACCAGGTAGGTACGAGGTATCGTCTCCACCTGGCTTCACAGGTTTGAACGTGCCTTATATTTTTTGATGGAAGTGGAGGAGATAGTAGTTGACCCTATTTTACTCAGTTACACTCGTATGAGTGTCGTCAGTTAGTCGTCTTGTCAGTTAGTTCGGTCTTCGTATTTTGTCATTTTATCTTTTATGGGTAATTGCTTGAGATTTGTTTAATTTGAGTGTTTTAGTGGATTTAATTAATTAATTAATTAAGTTTATGAAATTATCTCATTATTGTATTGTTTATGCATTGAGATTATAAATTTAGTTAATTAAAGAAATTATTAAGTTGCAAGCTACATGGTATTTGAAATATATTTTTATTTAAATAAATTAGATTAATTGTATTTATTGTTTCCTTGAATTTTAAATAAATAAATGATTAAATAAATAAAAGAATAAATAAATGAATAAAAGGATTAATTAGAATTAAAATATTGTTTTAATTCGAAAGAATAATGTTTTTTAATTATTGCATGTGATAAATTTAGAAAATAAAATAAAAATTACTATTATTCTAAATTTAGGTTTTTTGTGAAAAAGCTATTGAACCTAGAATTTTAGTTTAAATAGGGGTTAGGTCTTTATTTTAGTCACACAGGAACAGGTCCAAAATTTAGGTGAAGGAAAATTTATTGGAAGTTATTGAAGGGATTAGGGCTCTTCTACAGATTTCTTCCAGGAAAGCTATACCAGGTTGGATGAATTCTTAGTTGTGTGTTTTATTAAAAATATTTCTATTTTTTTTTTCTGCTTGATGTGTGTGTAAAATAATAGTCAAATCCAAAACCATCTGGTCAATTCTAGTTTTGTTTTGAAATCCATGCCTGATGTGTATTTCTAATTTGTGGGAAGTATGTAATTTTTGAGAAAATTAAGAGAAATTATTATAGAAAATTTGTTAGATTTTAGGATGCATGGAAATTTGCAAGATTTGTGAGAAAGGGTATTTACCTGAGATATGGTTTTAATTACCTTAAGAAAATAAATTTAATTACACATTAAATTTATTTGGGTTAATTAAATTTAAAATATATATATGAAGAAGGATTAAATTATGTGAAAATGGAATTATTGGAAAAAAATAAAAAATTATTATTATTGTTAAAATTTTATTAAAATTAAATTATTGAAAAAGTATTGTTTTTATTGTTCTGTAAAAAAATAAATAAATAATAAATAAATTAAAAAAAACACGACCCACGGTAGCATCCGCTACCGGCGGTAGTACATAGTACTACCGACAGTAGCAGTGCTACCGACGGTAGCAGCTACCTATGGTAGTAGTGCTACCGGATGGTAGCAGTGCTACCAAACGGTAGTACTAGCTACCGGCAGTAGCTTAGGCTACCGTGATCAAGGCCTTTTCAAATTTTTAAAGTGTTTTAATTTTTATTTTTTTTAATTAATTTCTAAACCCTATGCACTGTTTCGGGTTTCGTACCCAAGGGTTAGATAATTTAAATTTATTATATGTTAAATTATATATGTATATAAATAAATATATGTATATTCATATATGTGTTTATATATATATATATATATATATATATATATATATATATATATATATATATATATATATATATTAAGATATGTGTTCTTCTGGTAGTTATTATAATATTTTAAATGTTGTTTTAAATATTATTTAATTACAGTTTGGAATGTTAATCTATATGAATATGTTGAAAATACATTAAGAAAATTATTTGTATTTTAAATCTTTTTTTACAAATGAAAAGGTGGATGTTTTTTGGTATTAAATGTTTGTAAATTCTTGTTATCTGGAAATTCGTAAATTGCATGTTATTTATGCTTTTGGTTGTTTTTAAGGAAAGATTGCTTGTAATAGGATCTTGCGTATATTGTGTTCTCAATCAAGCTTTATTTCATTGCAATTTTGGTTAAATTGTCATTGTGTCCTATGTTATTATTTCTCCTAGACCAAGTGTTGTTGTATAACGTATTTGATATGAGCCATTCTGTGTTTTGTCCAAATGGTCAATCTTGGGTTGGTATTTGTGTATCCTTCACTTGTGCTTGTCAGGATTGTTTATGGTTGCCTGTTTCGCCATAGAGTTCTCATAGAGAGAAACATTTCTTGTTAGTGTCCTAGGAGAGAAAGTGGCTTTCAAGCGAGGGCCCTGCCCGAAATGGATGATAGGATAACTCATCGAAAATTAGTTAAAAAGTGATAACCTAATAATTGATTAGGGGGTGGGTAGATTAAATATTAATTAAGATAAATGTACCTCGTGCATAGGTGAGTGCTAGTATAGGGCTCATAATGTTACGGGAAGGCTTGGAATGGCAAACTTACCACCTTGTCTTCACGAAAGGATTGGTAGGGTCCGCATGAGACTTAGTTGGAACCGGAGGCTCGGGAGAGATTACCAGGAGAAACCCAAGGATGGGGGCCAAGACCTATGGAGGTTGTACCATGGTAAACATCAAGCTATGCGATGACACTCTCTTCTTAGAGTTACTAGTGTTTTGTGAGTTGTGTTACATGGATGGTTGTAGAGTCTTGTAGTCCTTTTGTACTTATCTTACTTTGCTTGCTTGAGGGTTTTCTACTATCTCCTAGCACGGTGGGGTGGTTCCATTTCGGGATCACATGGTCGGGTGGTAGTGCCACTTCCCATCGGATGTTCTGGGTTGTATCTTTAGGTGAGGAAAGGCTTCGCTGGTGTTTCTTGGTTCGTGGTTTATGTACCAGCTTTTGTTTGAGATCATTGTTCAGTTGAGACCTTGTGGTCATTGTAACAGACTTTTATGTAACCTTGATATGGTATCTTTGTAATCAGTGGTATTATTGGAAGCCATGTATTTATGGATATTGTAATATTATTATGTTAGTGAAATGAATGTTATTGTTTTGATCTTATGTTCAAATGGTTTATGGAAATTGGATGCATTGGAATACTTTTATTTCTTTATTATGAAATTTGGATGTATGTGTAATTTTAAACTTAAGTATTCAATTTATCTAATTAAATGGATTAACTGTGATGTTAATATAATCTACAAAATTAATCTTCATTGGTTACCCTTAGGAAAACATATGATAGACTTCCGTTGTGTTGTTAAACGTGCAATGGTTTTAGTTAGTGCACTTAATCTTTAACAAAAAAAAAATTATTTCACCCTTTAGTTGCTTAGTTGTGTTGTTCTCATTTAGGGTTCCTGGCGAGGCATTACATGGCGCCTGTGTGGACTCACCTCCCAGGCCTTCCACTGGAATTCTGGAATGAGGAAGTCTTTAAGGGGATAGCGAGTTCTTTTGGAGAACTTCTCTCGATCGACCCAATGACTGCAGCTAAATCAAGGTTAGTTTTTGCTCGCATCTGTGTAAATGTTAATCAAATGATGGACATGCCCCAATCTATTGATATTATATCTAAATTAGGGAAATGGACCCAAGCGATTGAATATGAATTGCTCTCGTTTGCTTGCTTTCATTGAAAAAACTCAGGCCATTGGGCAAAATCTTGTCCCCTTAAGAAGGGTAAGAATAGCAAGAATGATAGTAGTGTGAAGCAGAAATGGAAAATGAAAGAAAAAAAAGGAGACCCATCAGAAGAGTGTGATCCAGATAAGGAAGTGATTGAGCTAGAAAAGGAGGTGAAGAAGGATGTGAATAGTAATAATGAAAATCTTGCTTGTGTCTGTTCTAATAATCAAATAGAAATTACTAAAGAAGATGAGAAAAGAACAGAGGTTAATAATAAAAATGATCTAGAGGACCAGGAGGTAGGGCCAGTCAGTCAGGAGAAAGTAGAGGAGAGTCTCAATGATGATGTGTCTGCATCATCTCATACAAAAGCAAGTGAGGAAGACTTCAATGAAGCACAGGATTTTAACCTTTCTGATCTTGATCCTCTGTTGCTATTAACCAATGGAAGCCCAAAGTCATTTCAATGCAAAACCCCATCACATAGTGCAGAAATGGAAGTCCTGGAAGGAAATCTTAGGATTCTGGGTACGAAAGATGGAAAATCGAATAAGGAGGGACCCAATGGAGGTATCGCAACTAGAAGCAAGAATAAGAAAAAGGCAGATGTTGGAAGCCAAAACAAAAAGTAGGAGAGACCTTCTCTAAAACATCAGAGGGAATAGGAAAGTTGGAAGAACCGTGTTGATGGAACACAAAGTTCCATTGAGTCAGCCCTATCCCCATTTGAAGTATGAAGATAATTTCTTGGAATACTAGAGGGTTGAATGTCCCTCATAAGCAGGATGTGTTACGTAATATTAGAAGAGATCATAAACCAGATATGGTCCTTGTTCACGAAACTAGGATGTGTAAGGATAAAGTGGAAAGGATTAGAATTTTTAAAAATAATGGAGTTATAGGATCTAGTTCGGAGGGAGCTTCTGGAGGAACAACGATCTTTTGGAACCAAAAAACCATTAAAGGCAAGGAAATTATTTCTGGATTTAATAGGAAATCTGTGTAGCTTGAGCATATCAAGGATAACTTTGTCTAGGTTTTAGCCAATGTCTATGTGCCTAATACCAAAACTGGGAGAGCTAAATATTGGAGAAGCCTTGTGGAAGACAAACTTAACTTTGCTGATAAAAGCTGGATAATAATGGGAGATTTCAATACTCTGCTAAAAGAGGAAGAGAAGATGGGAGGCCTTCCCTTGCAACTTGATGGTAAATAAGATCTTATGGATTTCATTAATGATCAAGCTCTTATGGATGTGGATCTCCAAGGGATTAACTATACCTGGACTAATAGAAGAACTGGAGCTGATCTTATTCAAGTTAAGTTAGACATAACCTTAATTTCTCCTAAGTGGTTATCAAAGTATAGTTGTTCTTTGGCGTATGTTATCAAGATTGGCTCTGATCATTACCCTATTTCCTTCATGGCCAATTCTTTTTCTGCTATTGAAAAAGTGTGGTTATCCCATCCTTCTCTGGAAGCTTGTGTTGTAGATTGGTGGAGTTCTGAGGTTGAGGGAACGGCTCTTTTTAGAATAGCTAAAAAGCTCAATATTATAAAGGCTAAAATCAAAATTTGGAACAAAGAGATCTTTGGGGATATCTTCAAGAGTAAAATTCAAATTAAAACTGAAATAGAAGAAGTTCAAGATAAAATCCAAGTGGATGGGCTTTCTAAAGAGTTGAGGTTTGTGGAAAATGGTCTATTGTCTAAAAACCACACATTATTTCTAATGAAGAGACTTTCTGGAGACAAAGATCAAGAGCCTTGTACTTGAAGGAAGGTGATAAAAATATCTGGTTTTTTCACTCAACTTCTCTTAAGCACAGGGCGGTTAACAGGATATCCAGGTTATCCTATAATAGAGGGATTTTAATGGAGGATAATGATATAAGAAAGGAAGCTCTAGACTATTTTAGCACCCTTCTGGGAGAAGTGGATAACCTAGACACCAGTAACCAAAACCTCATGTTGTAAGCTATTCCTTCTACCTTGTCTTCCTCAGACAATAAACATTTGTCCTGAATTCCTTCTAGTCAGGAAATCAAAAAGGCGGTGTTCTCTTTTTCAGGGAGATAAGTCTCCTGGATCAGATAGTTTCCCTATGTTCTTTTTCCAATCCTTTTGGCATATTGTGGAGACTGATATCTATAAAGGAGTTAAAGAATTCTTTGGTTCTAGAAGGATTTTAAAAGAACTAAATGTGACCTTCATTGTCCTAATTTTGAAGATCTCTGGAGCTGATTCTCTTAATAAGTTTAGACCTATTAGTCTCTGCAACTCTGTTTATAATATTTTGTCTAAGGTTCTTACCTCTAGACTACTGGATATTCTTCCTAGAATTATCTCTACCCAGCAAAATTGTTTTGTCCCCGATAGACAGATTCTGGATTCCATTATTTCAGTTCATGAAAATATTCATTCTCTAATGGTGGCTAATAATCAGGGTTGTTCTCTTAAACTAGATATGGCTAAAGCTTATGATAGAGTGAATTGGCAGTTTCTCTTAAGGATTATGAAAGCCTTTGGATTTGGAGAAAAAGTTATCCGGCTCTGCTCTCAATTGATGGAAACTTCCTCTTCTATTGTTATTGTCAATGGATCCCCCTCAAGTTTCTTCAAAAGCTCTAGAGGTCTTAGACAGGGGGATCCCATCTCCCCAATATTGTTTACTATCTTAGCTGAAAGTTTGGGTAGATTTATTTTTTAAAATGTGGAAGAAGGCAATCTTAAAGGTCTGAAACATTCTTCCTCCAATTTAACTTATACTCATGAATAGTTTGTTGATGACTCTATCACTATGGGGGAAGCTACCATTAGGGAAGCTAAAAATATGAAGAATGTTATCAATATTTATGAATCTGCTTCTGGTCAAAAAATTAATTGGGATAAGAGCTCTTTGTTCTTTATCAACACCCCTATTCAAAGACAATTAAGGATTGAAAGAATTCTTGGTTGTAAAATAGTTGAGCTTCCCTCTACTTATTTGGGGCTTCCCCTTTGTATTAAGCTTGTGGATAATTTTTGGATTAAGTTGGTTGACAAATTCAATTCCAAATTGGTTGGTTGGAAAGGGGCAGTTCTTAGTCAAGCAGACAAGGTTATGCTGCTCAAAGCCACTCTCCAAAACTTGCATGTTTATGCCCTCAGTTTGTTTAAAATCCCTAGAAAGTTTGCGGAAGCAATGAAAGAATCTAAAAAAAGTTTCTTTGGTCGGGAGTGGAAGTCAAGAATAGAATTCCCCTTATTGCTTGGAAAAAAATCTGCTCTCCTAAGGCCTTTGGGGGGTTGGGTTTAAGGAATATAAGCTCTATGAATAAGGCCTTATTAGCTAAACAAATTTGGAGAATGAAAGGGGAGGAAAGAGAGTGGAATTTAATCTGGAGAAATAAATATCTTCACATGCAATGTTCTGAGGAAGAATTTCTAGATAAATCTTTTATTATTGAAGGTTCTACAATTTGGAATGCAGTTCAATCGACCAAAAGTTGGGCTGCAGCTGGAAGAATGTGGAATCTAGGGAATGGTAGAAGTATAAGATTTTGGGAAGACAGATGGATTATGGATAAACCCCTAGAGGAAATTCCAATCCTTTATGATTGGAAAGATTGGTTCAAAAGTAGGTATGGGGGTTTGGTCAGAGATTACTGGAGAAATGGGAAATGGATTGATTTTAGCCAGCAGTGTCCGAGGTTAAATTTTCTTGAGATTGTGCTTTCTTCTAAAATTTTGAGAGACAACAAAGAGGATAGGTTGATATGGAGGGAAACCCCGGATGGGAATTATTTTGTCTCCTTGGCTGTGGCAATCCAAAATAAAGTTGTGGAAGAAATTCCTATTTGGGCTAAAGTTTGGAATAAGAAGTTAGTTCCTAAAGTTAATATCTTTTTTTGGATCTTTATCCAAAACAAGGTATTAACTCTGGATAACCTTCAAAAGCAAGGATTTGTTTTTCCTAATAGGTGTTCTCTTTGTTTCAGGGAAGAAGAGTCTGCTTGCCATATTCTCCATCAGTGTACTTTTAGCCAGGAAATTTGGAAAATTATTTTAAGAAGGTGGAAGTTGAGCTGGGTTTTTCCAAACTCTCTTAGGGAATCCTGGTAGCAATGGCACTGCCCTAATTCCAACCCAAATATTGTGGAGCTTTGGAAACTTACCTTCCCTAATGTTATCTGGAATATCTGGAAAGAGCGCAACAACAAGGATTTTAGGGATAAAAGTGCCAAACATAAAGTGGTGGTGGATAAAATTTACGGGAACATCTTTGAATGCATCAATGGTATTGATGATGGACCAGTTGCTAAAGAAGACTTCAATGATAGGTGGAACCTTTCTACTACCAAATCTAGTAAGGAGAAGGGCAGAGAAGGTCTTTCTTGGTGTTTTCCACCTCAGAGATGGATAAAGGCCAACTTTGATGGGGCTTCTAAGGGGAATCCAGGTAAAGCTGGTTATGTGGGCATTGTCAGGAATTTTGCTGGAAGTTGCCTAGTGGCGGTTGTTGGTCTTTTGGGGAGTCAAACCAGTCATTTCGTTGAAGCATCAGCTGCGCTAAATACTCTAATTATTGCTAAGAACCTAAATCATGATAAATTATGGTTTGAGGGAGACCCACTTAATATAATTAAGTGTTTGAAGGGGGAAACCGAGCCATCATGGTCCATTGAAAACATTATTTTGAAAGCTAGGGAAATTATTGCTAGTTTCAAAGAAATAATAATAGATCATGCCTTTAGAGAGAAAAATATGGTGGTGGATTGTTTGGCAAACCTAGGCGTTAACTCCGAATCTCAAACAATTTGGCACGGGGAAGACATTAATATGAGTATTAAAGAGCTCCTTAGAAAGGATAGATTTACGGGGAAAGAAGGACCGCATAATCATGATAGTTGATATGAGTAATATATGCATTGATAGAAAGGTAATGATTACTTGGCAAAGTTGCAGAATTTCAAGCAAATATAATATCACTTCGCACACTTTGTGGGTCATCTTTTTCAAAATCTCAAGAGACAACGGGAAGAAAGTTTTGAGTTTGCAGAAGAACAGAGGTGATTTAAGGAGGGAGGAACCAGACAACACGTCGAGATGGAAGGATATGCCAAAAGTTTGGGTGAAGGTAGAAAAAGGATCCCTAATGAGTTTCATGGAGAAACTAGTTGATTATGACAAAGGTAGGGTTAATCTCACAGTCTCCAAAATTTCTGGAAATTGGAGTAATGGGTCCTTTAAAATCTATGGAGTGAGGTTCAAATTGGATGCAGGCCTCATCGTGACTGTGATAGGTATGCCCCACTCAAGGCTTATTTTTTTTAGAGATCTTAATGTTTCCAATAATGCGGTAAAGATTTTGCCGCGTAAGGAAAAGGAGAGGGCTAAAATCAGAAAAGCCACGGGGGTTATTATGAAGCCTACAATATCAAGAAAATTTGGGGCTGGGTTTTGAATGCCATAATGGAATACATAACTATTGAGGGCCTCTTTTCTAAGGCCCACACTTATCACTTTGTGTTATTAAACTACTTCAGGCATGAGAAAAGGGTATCCCTTCCCTACTATCTCTTCAGGTCCCTTTCTAGGTCACTCAATAAACACAGCAAGAATCCCTCAAATCTGATGCTCCATTGTGGGCTCATGTTGCTCATTTATGAGCACTGTAAAATCCTTGCCATGCAGGAAAACAAGAGGTTATCCACTTCTCTGAGGAAAGGCAAGAGAAAGCTAGAGGAAGGAGAACCCAGCAAGGAGGAGGCTACTCTAGAAAAAAAAAAGCAAGAGTGTCATTGGGTTGAAAGCCCATGAGGATGAAAAGAATGAAATAGAGGAAATTGGAAAAGAGGGCAGTGAAATGGAAATGGACAAATCAAAGGGTGAGGACAGTTGGAAAGATGAGGATGTGGGTGTAAAGGATGAAGAAGGTGATAACGAGTCTGACAATGATAGCCCAATTCACAATGCTAGCTTAGGCAACGTCAGCCAACCTATGGTGGATTTGGATGATAAGGATAATGAGGAAAAAAAATTGAATTCTGAGAGGGAGAAGAACAAGAAAACCAAGAAGGATATGGCTAAGGATAGTTTGAGAAAGGATAAGGAAAGCGCTGGAGAAGGGTTACTCCTAGATAACCTTAAAAAACTCATTGAGGCTAGATTGGGTTATGACAGATGGACATATGAACTATTGAAGAACTTGGAAAAAAATGGGAAATAGATGGATGAGAAAAGGAAGGAAGATGATAGGAATCAAAAGCAATGGAAGAGGGAAATGGAGGAAAAAGTTAAAAAAATGGCAGCTCAGTTTGACCAGCTGGAAGAAGGGAAAGTGGCAATGAAAAACCTGTTGGGTATTATCCCGAATATCCTGTCTACAGTTACAAAGAACCTAGAGGATATTTCAAAGGTCCTCGATAACTCTAGCTCTCCCAAACTGGTGGTGGACCTCAACATGGATGAAGATGCAATCAAGATTGGAAGTGGGGAAGCTACACCTGGTGGAGCAGCAAAGAGAACTAGAGAAAGTGTAAAGAAAGTTGTTGTTGCTTCTGCTAAGGACATCCCTAATCTTAGGGATAATATCAAAGACATGTATGGGATTAGCAATAACTTGGATAATGCCCTAAAAAATATAAATTAGTTCCTTTTGTCGGGTCTAGCTGGTTTTTGCTAGTTTTTTGGGGCTTTTAGCTGGTTTTTTCTAGTTATTTTGCTGGTTTTCCTATGTTTGTTCCTCCTGGTTTCTTAATACTTTTATCTTGTAAGGTCCTTTTGTAAAGGGTTTTGAGGCCCCTTCAAAACCCACTTTTACTTTAATCAAAAATAATGTCAATATTCAAATTGATGAATTTCCTAAAAAAATAGAAGAAACCATAAAGGAGAAGGAAGAAGAAGAACCTAACACATTGTTTTTGGAACCGCAACCGATAAAGCCAGAAGTTGGAGAATTGAACATAGAAGCCCCAGTTCAACCAGAACAAGAAGATCCAGTAGAAGATGAAGAAATTGAAGAAGAAGAAGAACTTGGAAAATCAAGATCATGTCATTCCAAGGTATGTCAGACTCAATCATAGCCCTAATCAGATTATTGGAGACAAGAATGCAAGTGTGCTAACTAGAAGAATGCTTAGAGAAAAATCATGTATGATTTGCACCATTGAGCCTAGAACTACAAAAGAAGCCTTTGTAGATGAAGACTGGATCGAGGCAATGGAAGAAGAACTTGACCAGATAGAGAAGAATAATACTTGGTCATTGGTACCCAGACCGGAGAACAAGAATGTAATAGGTCCAAAGTGGGTATTCAGAAACAAACTAAATGAAGATGGAGTACTGATTAGTAATAAAGCCAGACTGGTATGCAAAGGATATGCGCAAGAGGAAGGTGAAGACTATGGTGAGACATTTGCACTAGTATCAAGACTAGAAGGAGTAAGGACTCGACTTGCATTTGCAGCATATAGAGGATTTAAAGTATATCAGATGGATGCTAATTCAACATTTTAAAATGCAATGTTGGAAGAAGTCTACATAGAATAGCCAGATGGTTATGCATTGACTATAGAAAAAGATATGGTGTGCAAGTTACATAAGGCACTTTATGGATTGAAACAAGCACCAAGAGCATGGTATGAAAGATTGCACTCTTACTTAGTAAATATAGGTTTTCAAAGAACTAGTGAAGATAGTAACATATATCTCAAGAGTAAAGGAGATAAAATACTTGTAAGTGAGGTAATTGTTGATGATATCATTTTTGGAGGAAATGATGATATGGGTCATGATTTTGCTAATGAAATGAAGAATGAGTTTGAGATGTCACTGGTAGGTGAGATAAAAAAATTCATAGGTCTACGAATCCAACAAATGAAGGAAGGTATTTTTATCACACAATCCAAGTATGTGAAGGAAGTGTTAAGAACTTTTAGAATGGGAAACTGTAAACCAATTGGAACACCAATGGTTATAGGTTGTAAATTGTCAAAGGAGGATGATTCTGCTTTGGTTGATGAAAAGGAATAAAGGTCCATGATAGATAAGCTACATTATGTTGTCCATAGAAAACCAGACATTGGTCATGCACTAGGATTAGCTGCTAGATATTAGAAGAGCCCAAAGGAGTCACACATGGTTGCAACCAAAAAAAAATTAGATACTTGAAAGGCACTATAGATTATG
The DNA here is from genome assembly GCF_030272615.1 of Cryptomeria japonica. Lineage (NCBI taxonomy): Eukaryota > Viridiplantae > Streptophyta > Pinopsida > Cupressales > Cupressaceae > Cryptomeria > Cryptomeria japonica. The sequence goes on along the minus strand of NC_081411.1, from coordinate 472,424,964 downwards.
GATTATGGTATCCATATGCAGGAAATTTTGATTTAAAGGTCTATACTGATGCAAATTGGGTAGGCAATATTGATGACAAGAAGAGCACAACTGGAGGAGCATTTTTTCTTGGAGGCATATTAGTATCTTGGAGCAACAAGAAACAAAGTTGTATCTCTCAATCAATAGCAGAAGCTGAGTATGTTGCAACTTACATGAATTGTACCCAAGCAATCTGGATGAAACAAATATTAGAAGGTTTCAAGCTGAAGATATCACAATGAGTAAGAATTTTCTGTGATAACACAAGTGTTATAAATATTTCAAAGAACCCGATGTTGCATGCTAGGACAAAGCATATAGAGCTGAAGTATCATTTCCTAAAAAAGAGAAAGTTCAAAGAAAGGATATGTCACTAGAGCATGTTTCCACTAAATAACAACTAGCAGATATTTTTACTAAGCCTCTACCTAAGGCTACATTTTATTACCTTAGAGGTAAGTTAGGAGTTGTACCCCTACATGAAGTCAATTAAGAAGATAGGGAATCCATCAATCCCGGAGCCTATTGAAAATATTGAAGATGGATTGGTGAAGAATGGAGCTACTCCATAGGGGGAAGCAGCTAAATGCATATTAGTGAAGCATGGATGAGAACCAAAATGGTTTACCTTCAATTTGGCATTATTGTCAAAGGGGGTGAAGAAATGTATATTATTGATAGCTAGTTTCCAACTGAAGATACGAAGATACAGTTGAAGGACAGACTATGATTGGAAAATGTAAACCGGGATTCCTATACCTATGTATGTGCTTTACTTGCAATCATGACAATCAATTGGTATTGATATTTGTATTGTCATCAATGCCAAAGGGGGAGAATGTTGGCATTGAATGAAGATTGCATTGGAGAAGTATAGTGTTGTCATTGATGTAAATTGCAACTGGTAATGAAGCAAGTATAGCTACCGGTAATGATGTAGTAAAGCAATCAGTGTTGATGTAGTGAATATCAACTGGTAATCCTAACTAGTTGAGATGTAGAACCTTAACCGATGAAGTTTGGAGATCGGTTGTGAATCTTGTGATCATCTATGACCGAATGATGATCGGTGATGAAGATGCCACGTAAGCATGTTTCACATGATGAGTTTTGAAATGGATTTGGTGCATAAGAGATAACCATTTATCTTGGGAATGATCAAATGCATAGTATGAAGTAATAAATGTGTGATGAGTTACAGATTCAAAGTGCGGTGATCTAGGAACGGTTGTAGATGTCTAGAAGAATGTGATGTTAATTGCATGTAATCTAAAGGTCAAGATTGAACCAATATGTTTATAATCTCTATGATATTTGTAGGGTTTGTGTTGTGTTACCACCGTAATGTATTTACTTATAAGGTCGATGATTTGTTTCAATGAAGTGTTGGAAATTTGGTTAAGTGTGAAAGTGATTGTTGCCGAACAAAGAGGTGTATCTACATAATGTTGTGAAGGCAGAATGGAGCATTAAAGGATTTGATTAAGCAAGGAAGCGCTATTTTCCAAATCAGTCAAGAACCTGTTGTTCTCTAGCCATTACAACAGTTAAATCCCTTAATCGGGTAATCTTTAACATGCTTATTAAAATCCTCTAACCAAGTGATCCATTAGCTTGGATTTGAAATCCTCCACTGAGGTTACCTTTAATAGGGTATTGCCTTTAACAAGGTATTTGTAGTCAATCCCTTAACCAGGTGGTCCTTAATTGAATATGTTCCTAATAGGACATTATTGTATAAGATTCTAACAAGGCTTGGCTCCTAACAGGGCAAACTTCAAAAGAGTTCAAAATACTTGTGGGTATTCATCCCCACCATGGTTTTTCCCATTTGGGTTTCCACATGAAAAATCATTGTGTCAAGTGGTGAATGACTGTGGATGTGTTTTTGATATGGTTGATTTGAATGACTGGTAAATTTGCATAGATATATTTGAATGACCGAAAATGATCTGAAACATGTTTTTACTCGTATTAGTAAAGTGGTTTAAGGTTTTGTCAAATGGTATTTAAGTTTCAAGATCCGTTGCTTTGTGTCACTTAGTATTAGGACAACTGGTAAAGTTTAATAGTGCAGTTGCAGATTTGTCTGAGTGTCTAAACTAGTATACTTTATTAGTTGATTTAGAGTTGAAAGTTTTTTTTGGTGAAAGTTTAGTTTATTTTCTATATACTGATTCATTCCCCCCTCTCAGTAGTTGACCAGATCTTTATAGTTTCATCATATTATCAAAATGTTTTGTCAGAGCTCTGGGTTATTCCTTTTGCTCCTACATACACTATGCTACTCCCATAGATGTTATGAGATATTAGCAAGAACCATGCTTTTATCTAACTTTTTTGTTTGATGTGCAAATAAAGGTTTTTATTTTAGAAAATATCATGTATGTGGGTTAAAATGGGCTCCCGAAGCAGTTGAGCTCAGCATACATGTCACTACTCATAGGGTAACACTAATCATCTACTAAATAGGAACACAAATGTATCCTAAGTCTCATGTCTTATCACTCAATGACGGTAAAATTTGTCATTCAATGACAGCACGTACAACAGCGAATAGAACTGTATCCCATGGGCAATATATGACTAGAGCCATCATGTTTGTGTTTAATAAATAGAAAATAAGATTAAGTTTTATGAGTTTGTGTTTAATAAATAGAAAATAAGATTACTCATCAAGGGAAGCTAACCTCAAAAAAAAAAAAATGGAACAGTTACTAGGTTTCACAGTCTCTAACCAGCACTACATCAAACATCAAAAGATCATGAGTAAATTGGAACATTTTGACTGGTAATCTTTTATCAGAAAAATAAAAGATAGATCAATCATGATATTAGAATCAGTGAATATGTATACAGAAGATAGATACTTTAAGAACATGATATGAAAAGAAAAATACTATAACAGTGAAAATACCAAATCAGTCCATGGAGCAGTCTAAAGCAACATTTAATGATCATATTAATGATACCACTATAATAGACAACCTTGGTAACAAATGGTTTCACAGTTATCATTGTGACCTAAGCATAGATCAAGCTATGAGACAATGCTTAAGAGGAAATGATCATAAAAATCCATTAATGGAACTGTATTGTGAGGGGACATATAGCAGTGAGCCTTTTTGATAGGCCAATTATAATATTGAACAACATTAGAGAAGGAACATCAAAGAAATAACTCATCGACTCATGAATGTTACAGTCATTCCCTATGTATAAGACAAATATTAAATACAATGGAAGATATTCATATCACGGATACCACAATCTAGACACAATATGAAGGATTTGTGAGTATAAGAGAGCATAATACAAAATGGAGATTGCATATTCATCTCATGAACCAAGCAATAATCTTATAACCTTTGAGATAATAAGAGGAAAGTCATGCCACAACCATCAATGATTAATAGAATAGTAGTGTGCGGGAAAGTTAGAGTGATAGTCACAAAAGACAGACTATGATTTTCTAAAAATTTAAGCAGCTTTAGGAGCCATGTGAAGATACAGTAACAGAATCCATAGTCTATAATACTCTGCTATAAACACTTTTTTATAAAAAAACAGAGGTCACAGGTTGCATACCCAAGAGCACATATCTAAGATGGATTTAAAACAGTATAGCCAAGAGGGACAGTCATTGTTGATTTCAAGCATTGCTAAGAGTGCAACTTATAAAACAATGATAGCCTATAGTGAAAGTTTATGGACAGACAAAGATTCATGGAGATAACAACTTCATATACAAAAGAGAGGTGTAAAGATACACAAAATTGATAAAGACTTCAAGGCACCTCACTAAAATGTTAGATACAATTTACCACTAAGAGGGGGGTGAATTAGTGGTTCTCAAACTTCTCCCTTTAACTGTCCTATGCGAGTATATCAATTATCAAATCTAACTCAATGCAGACTTACCGGTTAGAGGGGAGACCAACACAAATACAATCACACACAAAGGGACATCACATAACACTAGCATATATGAGAAAAACCCAAGATGGGAAAAATCTAGGTGAGGAATGTTGCTAGAGTCTACTGCTCCAATCCAGCCTCACAATGAATCTCTTATTACAATATTTAGGGCACCAACCCAAGGAGCACCAACCCCTAATTTAGGGCATTAACCCAAGGAGCTACAACCCCTGCACCGAGCTTCAACTCAGTGGTCTATAATGAGTATATTCAAATACAATATTAATAGTCTTGTTACAAATGGATTTTGTAACTCTTCTACAAATCTCTCTATCGATTCCCCTCTCTCCAATGCTTTGCAGGTTCTCTACTCACCTCTTAGCTGCAACCCTATCTCCTTATGTAACTCTCTCTTTGTTGGTTCTCTTTTCTCTCTCTCATACTACTGTTGTCCCCCACCGGTCTACTCCTCTCACAAATGCATTGGCAAACCACCAGTTGCCTCACTGTTTCAGGTTGAACTCTTCAACCCTATTCTCTTTCTCACTCAATCTCTCTTCTGATTGTCATTGAGTACTTGGCTAATTTTATCTCACATGCAGCAGCTACACTTACTCATTCAGTAGCTTGTCGGTTTCTTTAACCTCATCTATTAAACCTTCACCAAAATATATTACTGGTTGTCTCCCTGCTACTCGATCTCTATGGTCCTCTATAGATATCACACTTCATCTACTTCTCTTATTCATCCTTTTGCATTACTTGGCAACATCTCTCTCTAAGGCATCATCCAATCTATCTCTGGCCTGCATATTTGTTTTCAGACTTTCTCACCAAAAGAAACATTCAAACCTAGTGCCTTAGGGTTTCTTCCACAATCATGAGGCATATCAGATCTGATTTGATCTCATTCTGCATGAAGATAAGCAGCCTACAAACAATCATACATTACCTACCATATCTTCTTCCTTCCAAGGTACGTTTTCTAACCTTAGCAAACATGAACAGTCAGTCAGTGAAGCACAAGATCAATCACCATAAATGGTTCTATAGATTACATCACCAACCTCATTCTTCACCTTAACACACTACATCAATCAATGCATCCCATCGATCACCTCTATTCAACCTTCCTCGAGTCGTACACCTCTGCAACGCCTCTGCAACACATCCAATGATTTACGAGGTCTACAATTAATGTCGACCAACTCTATAACAACCTCGTTGGTGTACACTCCATCTACCACTGCATGCATGTCCACCACCTTGACTCCATGTGGCACCTTTGTCAACATCCACCTTAATTTGGACCTCTATGTTGGTTCAGACAAAATCATTGACTAAACACTCAATCAGTCTTTCTTTTCTACCAGTTCTCTAACCATGTCGGTATCTCACACTTTACCAGTTAACCATCATGTCTGCACTTTGTTGATGCATCGATGGAACACCTTAACCGGTCGCTAGACATGCCTATCCAAAGTATGCACATTCTAATCGGGTAGGAGCACATCACTTAGCCTCTTTGTTTCATTATCGATTCTCATGCTAACCGGTAGCCATTCTGATGACACCATGTCATCAACCTTCAACTAATTCCATCTAAGGCATCTGCAAGCCTATTGCACCTTTCTATCTGCAGTTGCTCCACTTTTCCCTCTTCATCATCAGACTGGACATTATCTCAGTAGGTTTGTCAAGGTGATAAACCCATCACTTCTTTACTCTTCTTTTTTCTATCCCAGTGGCTTATGCCTTCTATGTCAGTCCAGTGCATATCCCTGATTTCATGCACTTGAGGCATCCCTTTGATTTATTGGTAGACCCAGTGTGATCCTTCAAACGCCTGCCTTTACCTCATCTTCCTTATCTCACAGAACTAAGATGCATACTTTGCATAATAGGATATAAGCTCCACGTACCAGTGGAAATGGATCCTTGTCATCTACATCTTGCAATGCACTCATGTGGCTTCCCTATTTGTGTAGCATGCCTTCAAATAGGCACATGTGATCTAGTTGGGGTACACTCATTGTCAGTCATCTCTTCACATAGTGGTTGCATCTCTATCCAGTGGAAGTCCTGTTGTTTTGCATCCACACAACATACTAGTGACCTGTACATCCTTCTCCTATGTTGATGTGATTCAGATATATTTTGCCTCTCCATCACAAACAACAACTCAGCATCTCTCTCTTCTTGTGTGTACATTGGTCATAAGTTTGTCAGTTGGCAACTACTCGTTGTCAACACAACTCTTACTAGTTGACATCCTTTCCTTACCAGTGATAGATTGTACTGGTAACCTATCCATTTCATCCACACAAGTCAAACACTAACTTGTGTACGGGTGACTTTAGTGGTCATTCCTCTAAATGACATTCTCTTCTTTACCAGTTGTCCTTCTATACTGGTTGACATCAATGACAACACAATGCCAACATGAAATCATAGTGCACTCACAAACTACAAAGCATTAAAGGCAGCACCTTCAGCATAGTCAAAGATAGAACATGCAAGGGATAGTCCTACCAACATACAGAGTAGTCATGACTGTCTATCAGTAGTGAGAGTGAAAGGCACTAAACAAAAACAGTGATCAAAGAAAAGAAGTTTGTGACACCATGTCATCAATCAATCTATAACAGAGTAGCCGATATAATGAATATATGAAAACAATTACAGTCCAAACCTAGAAGTAAGAGTATCAAAGGATCCATGAAGAACAACTTTCCATACTTAATGAGCAACCATGGGGTAGAAAATGTGAGAAGAATAGAATTATATTATTTTAACAATATATGCATCCATGCTAAAGGACCCAAATTTCAGACCATAAGTTGAAGACCAGTCAAAGGATAATATTATGCCATCAATTAGGTAATATAGTAAGGACATTAAGTGCAATATTATCAAGAGAATAAATGTTATTGACAGTTAAATGAATATAATGAAGGAATAACAATTAGAAACAAAGCAAATAAAAGTTCGCAGTGTTGGTATAATTGCAATCATGAACATGAAGATGAGCCCTACAACAACCAAATCTCCATGAGCTATGTACCTTTATTGTGGACTATTACAGTCATTATTTATGAAAAAACAACTTCAAGGATAAATTTGTAGATGCCAAAAGTACCTGAAGATATTCATAAGAAGATATAGTCAAAATAGACTCGGGACTTCAAAGACAGAATTCACAAAGGTCTTGTCATCAAACAAAGTTAAACCTGATCATAAGAGAGTAGAGTATTGAGGAAGAAGCTACAGTTCTATTTTGGGCAAGACAAAGGTAATAATTTAAAATATAGCCATGAAGAAAAAGAGTCAATGGTGACAAAGAACAAAGAGAGAAAAGTAATCACAATCTTCCCTTATAACAGTCAAGAGAGCAATATGAAAGTGCAACTTCAACAGTCCTTTGACAATACAAATACAATGAATGTCTAAATAAATAGTAGCAAAAGTAATGGCAGTATCCATGCCTATTCATCAAATGATAGAGAAGTCTTCAATATAAGAATACATCTTTCATAAATAATAGTAAACCAATTTATATATGAAGCTTTCCCAATGAAAACAATGTTCAAAACAATAATCAATCTTCAAGTCTTTTGCCATTATAGTTGTATACACCTAAAAATGGTCTGAAGATAGTTAATTAAATACGCAGTTATTTGATTAATTCCCCTTCCCAATTAATTGAATTCACAAGCAATTTAATTAATTTCTCTATTCATCTACTAGTAAATAAATCTAAATGATTTATTTATATAGTTCATCTCATATCCCTCTTTTATTTAATAATTCTAAATTAATTAATGTCTCCCCATATTAATCAATTCTTCTAATCCTTAATTAAGATTAACAAACTCAAGTTTGTTGAGATTAATTGCCATTTTCCAATTATTTGAATTTCTAAATTCAAATGAGCACATGGCTCCTACCTTTTAACCACCTAACCTAACCATCCCCTAACTTAACCCATTCCACCTAATCCTGGGTCTAACTAACCCTATCTTATCTTGCACATTCTAACCTCCTTATCCTAACCTCCCATGGTGTGGATATTCTCTCCTTGAGACACATGGAACTTTTGCCACATGTCTCCTCCCTTGGACACTTGCCCTCTCATGAGAAAGGCTCCTTAACACTTGTCACCACAGAGATGACAAGTGTCCCTTCCTCCAACCTCTTCTCCAACTTCCTCAATCTTGGCCCATGATATCTTCAGATCAGATCTGGACCATCGATTCCTGCCACCTTAGCTTTGGCCTTGGAATTCCTATAAATATCCCCCATTTTGGAGCAATAAGGATCCCATCTCATATCAATTTAGGCGTCATTACTATAGGCAATTTGCATTTTCAATTATCTAGTAATTAGCTTTTGGATTAATCATAGCATGTTAATCTAATTTCTTAAATCATGCATTTCATATCATCTCCATAGTCAATCATGATCAAATAGCTACTCAACTCTTGAGTTGTCACTTTGGAGGTCATTGCTCCGCTGAGAGCCCATCAATCCAACACCTTCAAGGTCCTCAAGTATAGAGGAAAATGGGACATTTCAAGGAAGGCTTATGGTTTGCATTTCTAATCTAGTTTTCAATTAAGATTTTCAATTACATTTTATTGTCTCATTATATGTGTATGCCTCTTATATACCACATTTTTAGCATCACAATAGCAGTTCATGAAGACAACCCTAGATCTAAACAAGAAGAACAATCCTCATAGCAGCAAAAATACAGTGAACACAAAGGCTAAGACATTGATCAAAGGAACATGTACAGCATTGAAAAGCCAACAAGAGGGTAGTGTTCATGGCATCTTATACAAATCAGAGATAATGGATAGTGATAGCAATGCCTTTGAGGAAATTGAGATAATGAGTTATAAAAGAATGTTAAAGCACAAGAACAGAAGCTATTTAAAGCCAAACTATATAAAGATCATAGAAAACACCCACATCAAGAATATAGTCATAGGTGGCTATATCAATAAAGATCTTCTATAAATAAAATAGTGCAAGGATGACCACTGTATGAATACCCTCATAAATACCCATTCAAGCAGAAGGCTTACATACAATTAAAAGGTCAAATGAAGTGCAATATTTATCCACTGTTAAAACAAAGAGGAACCTTCATCATTAAGCCAACATTGGCTCATTCACAGTTACCAAACAAAATACATGAGCAACCAATCATGAGATATTAAGACAATATAAAGAGGTGCTTTCAATATATAACCTTGTCACAAATATAGGTTGCAGCAGGATAAAGAGGTTTATGACATTGAAAGTATCAATCATGCAATCAAGAAGTGTAAGTATAGTTACAATCACTGTTAAAGAAAAGCCATGTTCAATAGCCCTAATAAAGAATCCCGTCATAACAATTTACACAGGTAGCGACAACCATCAAAAGAAGCACCCTAAAGATTCACAAGAGGAAGAACCATCTTTCCTGTAAAAAAACATTCAAATATACTCATGCCATTCATCTCAAACACCAAAGAACACGGGCACAAGTATATAATATGAGCCTATATTAGAGTCTTTGCAGCTTATCAAGATCAAAGACCACAAAAAAAGAGTAGAATCCTTCATCATATTTGCAGTTAAACACTGTGATTTTTCTTTGAAAACACATATATATTTAGGGTTTCAATCAAAAACCTGAATATAATTGGGATTTAGAAAGAAATAAGTCTTTTATGACTGGAACAAATAATATTGATAAAAGATGCAAAAATACAATGGTCGTATGATAAATCTCAAGCAAAATATTGAAGCTACAAAATTAAGAAGAACCCATGGCATGAAAGATGAGATTATCAGTTACATACCACAATACTACATGGAAAGAAAACCTAGAATGAGCTCCATCTAAAGTCAAAGCCTTAGTTCCAAGTTTGACCAACAACATGCATGTTGACTGCAAGAGATCTACCCACTGAATGCAAAAATGAAAAAATAATTAGGGTTTCATAAATTTTATTCTCTACGCCCTAATTCTTTTTAGAATTTCTATGGGCTCTAATTCTTTTTTAAAAAGCTGCTTTTTATTGTAATAGTGGTCGAGTTTAACTCCCACCAAGGACTTTATGTCCTAGTTGCATGTAGTTGTGGGGGGCTTAAAACCCTTTGTAAATTTTATTTAGTGCATGTTTTTATTTCATTATTATTTATTACATTAACTAATAAATGGCAAGTAATAAAAAGAAATCACTGCAAATGTCATTATTAGTATAATAAATACAATAATAAATAATTTTTACTTTTAATAAATAGAAGTCCAAATGACAAAAAGCAAAAAAATAAAGATTATTTAATCTTTATACTTCTATTTATTTAAAATAAAATAAGTATTAAAGTTGCACTTAAAGATGTTTTTTCTTTTCCTATCTTTAGCATGCTTACATAATCTGCAAAATTGTAAAATAAATATTATGGTAGATAATTTATAAATCTCCTCAACATTTATTACATAAGTGCATTCGTAGAAGAATGTCATGCAGTTATATAGCAAATATTAAAGGGAAGTCTTTTTGACTAAACCTTAATATTTATTCTAAAATCTTCGCACCATGCACGCATGCTAAAGATAGAGATCATCAGTTCAGTGGCAGGGTTTCATGCAGATTTTCAGTGGTAGGGATGTTTTCTTTTTCAGTTCTATATTTAACTCAAGTTGTCATGTAGTTTTGGACAGTGAGTCTTACTTTCTCAGTGGAGCTATTTTGGCAGCAGATTGACAGTTCTATTTTTAGAACAGGGGGTTTTTTTCATGCAGCATCAGTTGGGGTCCTATTTTGATCATTGGAGGCTATTTTTGGCAGAGTTTCACATGAGTTTTTTAGGCTATTTTAGGCAAATTCGCCCAAGGCTTTTTCTCATGCAGTTTTTATTTTTTAGGGTTTTGGAGGAGATGTACATGATGGGTTCTCTATATTCTCTCTCTCCTTTTTTCCCTCTGGTTCTTTCTTTTTTGCATACACATTTTTGAAAAAAAATCATTGTATCCCAACACTTTAGTTTATTTTTAGTTATATTTAGCAGATTTCCTTTGATATTATAGAGTTTCATGAGTTTGCCTTGGTAATTGTGCATGTTCATTTTGCAAATTTGGCAGAAATTTACTGTGTTTTGATCTAGAAACCTTTGAATTTCAGTTTCTTTCATGTTGCATGTATCCTTGCTTTTCATATAATCACGGGTCTCATGTTGTGTAGAAGAGATAATTGTCAATTTGGTTGTGAAACTGGTTTTCCTTCCAAGTTTATGATTTCCTTAACCTTCCTGGGAAATGTTTATGTGGTTGGAGAGTAAAATTACTTTGTGTGGGTGAAGTTCTATCATAACCTTGTGAGTTTTAGGCTATTACCATTATAATTTTGGTGTATCACCTCCTAGTTTAATTGTAGATCTCAGTATTTTCAGATTATCTCACTCTTTTCCACATCAATAGTTTAGTTTTAGGAGGGATTCAAGGGAAGTCGGCCCAGAACCCAGAGAGATTCACCTTCACTTTGAGCAACCCATAGGCTCGAAGGTGTTTCCATGTTTCACAGGATTGCTCAGTTTCGCACTTAGCATCACGGGTGCAATCCTCTGTGATAACAGTAACAACATTTTTTTAAGCATGTATGGTCAAAATTAAGGGGGAGTGTTGAAATAAACAATAATTCTCCCTTCATCATCATTTGAAGATCGACTCTCCAAAACTGACTTTGTAGATATTTGATTTATGCTTATCCTGTCCTATTATGCATAAAATATGATTTTTACTTATCTTACTCTGTAGTAGATCAATTTTTTGACAGAAAACCATATCTTTTTATATGTTACCTTGTCATGTATTTCAAGTCTCCTAAACCACTTTTTTTCACCATCTATAGGGGATATTGCATATAAATATATGTTGGTGTACAACTCTGAAACGCAATATTTTGATCATTGATTTCAGATCTTTAGAGAACTCTATAGAGTTCAACCGTACCTACCTCCACCCTTAAGCATTTCATATTCACTGGAAGCTCTGCTATCATCAATTTCTCAGTCCCATATCCCTCCCAACATGCAGAATGGATTTCATGCTACCTCATCATAGCAAATAAATAAGTATAGTGAAGGGCTCAGTCTGGGTGTATTACATGAACCTCTTTCCAGATATGTCCAACATAAAAATACTTCCTTTGTTCTTGGATCTACCTGTCTTAGTGCCCATGCTAACTCACCCACTATTGCCTTCACTATTCTCTATATCGATCGGTTTAGGGCCGGGTTCAATTCTTCCCAGTCAAGTAAAATGTGGAGTGTTTGAATTAGGCGGACCACCCTCTAAGCCCAAGTATTCTTCAATGAGCTGAGAGTTAAGTTCAGGGGCGGGAGTATAGGAGTTGAGAAAATACAACACCACAGGAGCCCAAATAATCTCTGCAAGCTGAACAACCTGTTATAAGGAGAAGCAATGAAGCAAATCACAGAAGGAAAGAATAAATAGGAAAAATATGCTCCAAAAGATGAGAGCTCAATAATCTCCAAAATGTATTGTCAATAATAATCCTTCTTCATACAATGAAAAGAAATAACTCAACCTTTAATAGGTCAAGAAACCCTAAAAGGGAAAACCTAGGTTTGCACATAATAATTAATTAAAATAATTAATTATATGCACCTAAAGTTAGCTTAAGTGTAAAAGACATAAAGGGAACTTAAATAATTAAACAAATATTGTTTAATTAATCAAGTAAATACCCGAATACTCTAACAACCCCCCTTAAGCTAGACTTAGGGAGAAGCTAAAACCTAGAATAGCTACTGAAAGCAATAAAGATGGGTCTCGGCAACAAGGCCTGATCAGGTACCCAAATACAATGAAATCTCTATGAACTGGAGAAATAGAGAAAACCACGTGGGAACAAATCTCTACTCCAAAAAGAGATGGAAAAGAATACCACTGAAGCATGAAGAACCTACAAACTCTGTCAAAGAATAATTGTTGATCTGAAGAACCTCCACTAAAATAGAACATGACCAGGTAGAGAAGACTGTAATCTGCATGAGTGCCCTCAAATGACACTACTCAAATCAGATGGCAAACAAAGGCAAACAACTGAACTCAAAGATACAAATGGCATGAGACACCAAAGCCTAAAGAGTTGATCAATCGAACCATGGAAGCATTAGAACCAACCAGATAAACCTCCCCATAATGTGGAAGTGGGAGAGGGACAGGAACACAGAAAAGGACAGCCAAAAAAACTGCATGACGAAGAACCCAAAACATCAAAGGTGCTGAGACACATCATCATGAGGCGAATGTCATGGAAGGAACACTCACTAGACAAAGGAAGATGGCAAACAACAGGCAAACATCAATCCCCTCATGGCACTTGATCAATAGTGCATGTACAACAAGACACAAGATATGCAAGATTCCAAGTAAACAATGCATGATGGCACTTTATCTCAGTGCGTTTGCATAAATACAAGCTACAATGATAAGAAGACTGAAAATAGAAACGTGCACCAAAATAGAGACATCCTACTCATAGAAGAGACCCCAGGACCTGAAACAACCACAATATCCACCAGAGTGCTGAAAAGAAAAAAACTGAATAAAATATGCATGGAGTGGAAGCTGGAAATATAACTATTATGCTAGAAAGTACACAGCACACGCTTTCCAAAAATATAAAATTTTCAAAAAATGGAGGTCGGATGCTCATTCTATGGCTCCCAGAGTGCAAAAACTAGACCTCACTTTGACTGGAAAAAAAACACAGTCAACCAGCAAAATTGGAAAACATTACCAACACCATGAGGTCGGCCTCAGAACCAGCTTTTTGATGCCTATTTTTTTTTTTTTAAATGACTTTGTATGCCCAAGATAGGGCGAAAAAACCAAACCCCCCCTGAAAAAGGCCAAAAAAGGAGGTTTGGTGGCTCTTTGGTGGTCCGATGGCCAGTGGGTGGCAGCCAGGTGGTGCCCCAGTGGTGGTCCAGTGGCGGGCTGCTATTTCTGGTGGAGCTTGAGCAGCCGGCGGGCCGGGAGGTGGATGTCGGCGGCGGGAAGGCCGGGCGGCGGAGGAGGTCGGGCGACAGAGGAGGCCGGGCCGGGCGGCAGAAGCCGGCGATGGGGAGGCCGAATGGTGGAGGAGGCCGGGTCAGGCAATGGCCGCTGGGGCTGCGGGCTCGGGCGGAGCGGGGGCCGCTTGGACGGCGGGTGGAGTTCCAGCGGCGGCGGTCGTAGAGGGTGTCGGCGGTCGCAGGGAGGCTGGCAGGGGGCTAGAGACTGGGCCGCCTGGGGCCAGAGAAAATTGTCGGGGGTCAGAAGAGGTGTGGGGCCCGAGGTCCTGCAGGGCTTGCATGAAGGCAGGGGGCCCCACGGTACCCTGTGTACCATGGGATTGCCCCCCAAAAAAAAAATTTTTTTTAAAACCCTATTTTTTTCTTTGCTTTTTTTCAAGAAATTTTTTTAATAGAAAAGCAAAAATTCGGCCTGCATGTCGTAAAAAGGCAAAAAAAAAATTGTTTTTTTTTCAAAAAAAATTTCTCGATCTGTGTGTCAGGGTCGTACAACCAAGATCTAAGAAAAAAATTCACCCAGAGGCTCAAGAACCAAAATAGGTCGAATTTTATATGACCATAGGGGTTTTTGGGCCTTCTAAGCATGATGGTGAGGTCAGTTTAGGCCCAAAGTGCTCAGAAAAAAAAGGTCAAACCCTAGGTACATAAAAAATTCCTGAAACCCTAGATCTGCTTCCAAAGCCAAAAATTCTCAAGACAAGAACAGGTAGCTACAGATCTGAAGCTCTGATACCATATAGGAGTTGAGAAAATACAACACCACATGAGCCCAAATAATCTCTGCAAGCTGAAAAACCTGTTACAAGGAGAAGCAATGAAGAAAATCACAAAAGGAAAGAATACACAAGAAAAATATGCTCCAAAAGATGAGAGCTCAATAATCTCCAAAATGTATTGTCAATAATAATCCTTCTTCATACAATGAAAAGAAAGAACTCAACTTTTAATAGGTCAAGAAACCCTAAAAGGGAAAACCTAGGTTTGCACATAATAATTAATTATATGCACCTATAGTTAGCTTAAGTGTAAAAGAGATAAAGGGAACTTAAATAATTAAACAAATATTATTTAATTAATCAAGTAAATACCCGAATACTCTAACAGGGAGAGTGTCAAGTCTCTAGTTTAGATTTTAGGAGCCCCATAAAGAGTTTAGGTCATGGACCTACTATATAAGCGACAGACCAACAGGAGTAGTAGTTGCCAAATTCTACCAATGGGAAGGAGCATCCAACCAAACACTACTCTCACCCAATACCCCCATGCTTCAGCAAGAGCTCGTAAAGCATTCCCCAGGTTTGGTAGGTCTAATCCAATAAAAGAGAAGGAAGTATGGATGCTTGGCCTGCTAATTGGCGGGGTTTGTTAGAGGGTAGGGTCTATAATCATTGGTTGTTAGGCAAGGCCCTATCAATTCTATGGGGCTAGGGTAGGTTGTTAGATTTGGCGGGCTAGTTCTTTATTCTGTTTGTGAGACAGGAGGTTGAAAGGAGGGATCAATTAGTTGAGTGCATGACAGTTAACCGGTGGCAAAGGTCTTCATTCCAAACCCTACTATTCTAAAGGGCTAGCAGGAGTTTTATAGTTACTGATTCGTTATTCTAGCAGGTTTTATATCTATAACTATTTTTTCAATTAATGAAAGTTGTTTGTATTTTGTAGCATACAACTACTTACATGTTGTATTATGTTTAACATATATGCTTTGTTCTATTTTCATTACTCTATTTTATTTTTATTCCCTTGCATCCTACAAATTATTGGGAGCAATGAGGAAAATTGAATCCCTAGGTAGACCAAGTCAAAGAGATTTTTTATTTTCTTTGTAAAAATATTTCCCTCCTCTTTTCCCTTACATGGGTAAAAGGAAAGTTATATTTTCTTCATTTTATTTTTAAATTGTCATTACAAACTCTAACCTTAAGTCCACAAAAGGGGAACAAAAATAATGCATGGGAGTCTCGAAACTATACAAAGACCAACTTTTAGCATATATACAAGAAAGATTCAAATCCAAAAAATGGGCAACACAACTATCTCTTACGAATCATCTCATGGTTAGCACTCTATTTACAAATCTCTTCTACATTGACTCAACTCATAAACCTTAAAATTCCTATGAAGTATAATCCACTATGATTCACTTCCTTATATTTTACTTACATGTTAATTTAAACCAACCTCTCCTCCTTATTTGAAAAACTCGTTTCATAAACCACATCAACAAGTTGCACACATAGCCACACCAACACTAATATGAAGTCAAACTTGCTCCTATACCATGTTGTGTATTCAAGGATAGATGGTCCTAGAAACATGACTATCAAACTATACAATCGACACTAATAATTCACATAAATAAAATAGAAGAACACCACAAAACAACACCAAATTTTCCCTATAAAATAGTACATGAAAGAAAATCCTAGCCTCCAAAAATATGTTCTTATATTAATTTCTTTAAAATAACTACAAATTGCCAAAATCACTCACATGCATGAATACATAAAATGGAAAATCGTATCTAAACTTTTCACATGAGAGATAATACAACACTATAAGATCCTTATGTGACCCACTTACATGACTCTACTCGACATTTTACTTATTGTTAGCTTACCCACCTCACAATTCTCACTCCTTTGTTGTTGCCTTACTTGTTACTCTTGTATTCTCCTTAAGCTCATTTTCTTGCTTCCAATTGACTTGAAATCCCATAATTATATCTATTTTTAGCTTCCCAAATTATTTATGTTGGCCTCAAGATGGTACAAACCCTATAACATCATGAAATGTATCACTAGATTAAAATAACAAACTTATGAAATCAAATCGTTTGATGATGGGTAATCTCTACATATAGTTTTTCTATTTTTCAATTAATTTTTAATGAAATTGATCCATAAACTTGAAAGAAGAGATTTTTTAATTTTTTAATAAATTTCAACTTTTTACATATTTTGAAAAAAAAATATGATATCGATCTATACATAATTCTTTTCAGAATGAAAAAATCAAAAAAAAAAAAGTTTCGGTGTAATTATAGTGGTCATACACAAGGGGTTTCCAAAATAGCAATTAGGGCTAACTGTTGGTGTAATTAATTATTCATGTTGGATATTATTACACCTTACTTAAATTTACTTAGGTACATGCATAGCATAGTAGTTTGGGTATGAGACACTTGGGTTTTTGTGCCACATTGGGATAATGTGTGTAGGAGAATTTCCATTTTTTGTGGTCTTATCTTGTTGTTACATTCCACTTTCGATGGGTGATCCACCTCATGTGGAATATTATATTGTTTCTCCTACCTACCACACCTATTTCCTGCCTACCCTTGTTTCTCATTGAACCACATGTCATGTTTGTGTGCTCACATATCCATATAGCCTTGCCTATATAAGCAGACTCATATTCATTGTATGTATTGATTGATTGATGATCCAGTTAATCTGTATTTTCAACTTGATAGAATATAGTTTATTCCTATCAATATTTTGTCTCTCTATTTTACTTTTCATTGAACTCTTGATCTTGGCAAAATATCACATGGTATCAGAGCCTATAGGGCTTCATTGATTAGTCATTTTGGAGAGCTTTTGGAGACTTCATTTTTTGGATCTAGGGAGGTGCTATTTTTTGGTACATTGTACAATGATTTGGACATCATGCTCGAGTCCAGGAGGCCATTTCCATGAAAATTGAGTATAAAATTGACCTATTTTGGAGAAAATCAATTTTGGAGGAAAAAATAGCCTGTAAGGCTAACGGTACGAATTTTGTATTAAAATTAAAAAAATTAAAATTCTGCAAAATATTTATTTTCTCAATTATTATATTCACAAAAAATTTTAATTATTGTAAAAGTTTTTATTAAAAAAAATCAAAAAATATATTTGGGAGGAGTGTTCCCCCAACCCCCTAAAATCGTATCGTCGTGTTTTTTATATTTTGCAGGGTCTATATTTTATTGGCCTCACCACCGTACACCTGCCACTTCGGTTGCCCATCGGCTTCTACTTCATTGTGCTCTAGCCCTACCTACATTGTACTCCTGGAAAACCCCTACTCCCCATTGGCTCTCTACTTACCCGACATTTGTCGGCCCGCCTGCTCCTCCCGACTTCTGGCTGCGATTTCTTGATGCTTCCTTCCCATCGATGTCGCAGTCTCCCGCCAATGCCACTTTCGAGGCTCCCACCACCAGCCTTTTCTCCTGCTACCAGTCATGCCCCACACCACCTATCTTTGTGCCACCACCAGCCTTTGCTATCAGCCCGAGCCCTACTCCTCCCCGTTGGGCCGCGTCACCGTCGACAACCTCCCCGAAAGCCAACTGCCACCGTCATCCATTTATTTGGCCACACAAGACCCTATCAACCGTACGAAATACATTGTCATAGTCTCAGTTAGCATATGACTACCACATCATCCTTCCACCTATACTACCACGTCAACGGTCGTACCTCTACCACATGTCAGCCTAGTCAATGCATGTCAACAGTTCGTACCGTACAGATAGCCATGCAGGGGGAGGTGAAGTTTTTTTAACGGCCAGACGAGCATCAAATTTAAGCCCCTCATTTGTTGACGTCAGCAGTATGTTGACAATTTTTTGGATCCCCTCTCATTTGCATTTTTGAAATTGCAATTCAACTTCAAATGGCCATATCTTGTTCTTTTTTGCTCCTTTTTTGGTGCAATTGTTTTTGAAATGGGCTAGAATTTCGTGCTCTTCATAGTGTTGGAGGAATTCTCTGATTTTTATGGACGGATTTTTCAAAATTTATAATTTTTCATGATTGTATCTATCTAATCCCAGATTTTACAACTTCATAGGCTTCGTTTGGGGTCATACGACCTCCTTTTCAGGTACCATTTTTTTTTTAAGTGCATAATTTTTCGTCTACTTTCATAATATGAATTTAGTTTGCAGTGATTTTGAGAAGAAATTGTACTTTTAGTATTTGGTCATTTTTGGCCTATTTGGTACTTGCATTTTGCTTGGATCTTAGATTAGATCACTTGCAGTATTTGTTGAAGTCTCTTATAGCCTATTTGAGGTAGTTGTAAGATTGAAATCAGAATTCCACCTTACCTTGTTTTGCAAGTGGCCCTTTGTATACGCACTAAGTATAAAATGCCAAATCATCATTTATTTATTTATTTATTGAGGGGGTTTCTTGATTGAGTAATTTGGGGGGGTGTCTTATGTGATTGTGTCTCTCTCTATCTTTTGTTTTTGCATATTGGTGCTATGGGTTCTCCTGAATTTCCACTTTTAACTCCTCATAATTATGCATCATGGAAGATAAAGTCATGGAGTAAACTAATGGAAAAATGACTCATTCATTATGTAAATGGAACAATAATAATACCACCTAATCCTAAAGCTGATCCTAATGCTCAAATTGAATGGCTCACTAAGAATGCAATGGCACTTGAAACATTGTGAAAGTATGTATCAAATGACTTCATTTTTCACATTGATAAGTGTACTACAATTAAAGAGGCTTGGGATATTTATGAAAAATTGTATGGACAAGTTGATGAGATTAAGGGCTACAAGCTTGATAGTGAACTGAGAACATTGGATCCTAAGGATTTTGATACAATCCAAGATTATGTCACAAAAGCTAATGAGCTAAGAGCAAAGCTAAAGGATTGTGGAATTGACAAAAATGATGCTCAATTGGTTTATAAATTGTTGGACAAGCTTCCTTCAGAGTATGCGGCCTTTGTATCTAGCTTTCACACCCATAGGTTAGCTCAAAGTTCCTCTTACACTTCTCCCTCATTTGATGTATTCATGGATATGTTGATAGTTGAGCAATCTAAGTTGACCAGGATATGGATTCTCAAATCTTCAAAGTCGCAAGCTTTGGTGGCTAATAAGGGGAATCAAAGAAATCAAGGAAAAGACAAGAACCAAAAGGAACCTAAGTCTAAACCACAACAAGATGGAGCACAATCATCCTCTCCACAACAAGGTGATTCTACATCCTCACCTAAGAGGAACGCATATAAGGACAATCTTTATTGTGCATATTGTAAGAAGTTGGGACATGATAAACAACATTATTACAAGAAGGATATTGATGAGTTGAAGCATCTTCTTGAGAAGAACAAAATCAACCTACCTTCTAGAATGTCTACATCGGCTTCTTCTTCCAAAGAAAAGGATAAAGGAAAGGATCACTCTTTTGGGACAGTAAAGGAAAGGGACAAGCTCTTTGTGCTATTACAAGTCATGATTCAGGGAGATGGCTTCTAGATTTAGGGGCTTCTCATCATATGGCATCTTCGCACTCTATGTTCTCTTCATTTGAACCTTGCCACATGCCACCGATTTTGATGGGCAATCATACATACATGGATGTGTTTCGGAAAGGATCTATTGATATTGGGGATAACTCCTTCAATGATATGTTGTGTGTACCCCATTTGATAAACAATCTTCTTTCCATCTATCAAATCACACATGGGGCAACTAGGAAAACTATGGAGTTCACACCTGATTCAGTTATTATAAGAGACTTGGAGACTAGAGCTATCATTGCAACTGGGGTGGTTGATCATGCATCTCAGTTGTACTCTTTTTCACATTTTTTTCCTATTGATGAGCTTGATTATTCCTATGTTGATGATTCAAATTTTGAGGAGAACTTTAGGTACTTGAACTTGGGTATTCTCACATGTGAGCCCGTTCTTGAGCCTTCCATTTCATCTCCTCCTCTTGATATCACATCACCTATTGCACCTGATGATGCAACTAGTGTGACAATTTTCCCTTCTTGTGATTCAGTGCAACATGATATTCCTTGTCTTCCAGCTTCAGTTGATTGGGATGACTACTTGAAAGACATTGCTGGTTTGTTTGTGGATTCCTACATTGCAGATTTGGGAGACATCATTGATGACATTCATCTTCTCTTTGATGAATATGATCCTTCTTTTATTATTGTGAGGAAACACTCTGACCCTCTTGTGCATTCTCTACATGATCCTTCTTTCGAGGTTGACATGATTGTGGATATTTTTGTACAATAGTTGGAGGACATCTCTTTATGCTTAGAGGAGACATGTGAGTCTTTGGATATTGTTCTACATTCTTCTCCACTAGATCTTGGAGTTCCTTTTTCAGTAGTGTGGAGTCATTCACCACCTTTGGAGGGGGTATCTATCAGCATCGACATGGGGACACTTGAGCAGTCTTCAAAGATTTCATTCATCATGAGTTTTTTTCCTACATATTCCCTTCATGATTGGGGAGACTTCATGGATACACCTTTGGTTTTGTTTCTTTCTAAGGGGAGCAATGTTATTCAACGTTCGTGGAGCAGTTTCTTCATACATCATCGAGCTTCTATCATTGGTGTTGATTCTACATTGAGGGGGGATATCTAGTCTCTCTTCTTCTCTCATATGGGGGGGACTTTTTCCTCACATGGGGTTTTGTCCTTCAGGTGCTTCTATGAGAGTTCTTTGTATATAGTTTTTCATCTCTCTTTTTGGGAGAGATTTTTTTCCCATTGGGTTTTTCTCTCTTTCCCCTCTTTATGAGAGATTTCATTGCATTGGTTTGCATGCATTTGTATTTGTACATGGGTACCTAACATGGCCTGGTAGCCAGGACTCATCTTGCATTGCTTAGTTGCATTGTAGACTTAAGTGCATTCTCCTAAGTTGCACTTAAGGGGGGGTGTTGGTGTAATTTTTTAGGTCTCAGAGACAATTGAGAGGGGGGGGGGGGGGGGGGGGGGGTGAATCCGTTGTCCAATAAATTCAAACCAAAATTAACTTAACCAAAACTTAATGCTTAATACTGGTAAACCAAACTTTATGCCGGTAGACAGTTTATCAGTTAATTGCAGTATCGGTAAAGATTAATGCATGAAACAGAAAGACAATAACATCCACAACACATAACACATATATTTGGACGTGGAAACCCTGTAAGAGGAAAAACCACGGTGGGAAGCCTTACCAACAATCAGATGATACTACTACAGATAGTGTGTGTGTACAATATGGAGACTGCACATGCAGAAAGGCCAGCTACCTAGAGCTCACTGCTCAATCACAAAACGGGAGTCACACTGACTACAATTGGATGGTTAAATCCAATGATAATGTACTGCTCAAAATAGAATCTTCATATGTTGGATTTAGGACCAGTTTAGCTCGGATATGCCTTCTTCAAACCTTCCTTCAATCTTGAATGATTTCTGCGTGTATAGCTCTGCTTATTTTTGCATATACCTTATTCGCACTTACTTACATTCACATATCAATCTCAAAAATGAGATCTTACATGTATTCCATAACCTAAGACCAATTGAGTAGGTCGGCTCACTAAAGATATTACAATAAAATCATTTACAAATGAATCAATATATGATGCATCATGTCGGCTCAATGCATTTACAATAATAACAAATCATCTTCATAACGTGTCGTGCTGATCTGGAATAGATATGCTTGTCGGTGCATAACCTGGACCTATTTGCTGGTAACAACAAATATGCAAACCCAAATAGACCAATGAAAAAATCACCATAACAAAGTGTCCAAACAATGTCTTCAACATAACCAAGTACTCTCCAAGTCATTCCAAGTGTCGGTGAACAATATAAACTGTCAGTGAACCAAATATCGGTGACTGTGCATAAGTCACTGACTTGTCGGCGAACATAATCAAGAGCCTCCAAGTGTTGATAAATGTTAACAAGTGTTGACATCAATGACAAAACCATATCAACATATCAAAAATACCAACAATCTCCCCCTTTGGCATTGATGGCAACACAAGATGGAAAAACCATCTAAGTGCCAAAGCAGAAATGCCAAAAACCAAAAACCAACAATCAGCCAAAGAGATCATTAACCAGAAATCAAAAATACATAATATCTCTCCCCCTAGGAATAATCTCTCCCAAAAGATAATGTGTTTTTCCATAATATCTCTCCCCCTTTGACATCAAATGCCAAAGCAATACAAAAACTAGATTCAAATACAAAATACCAACTACTCCCCCTGAGAAGTAGTTATCCTCATCAAAGCCGGAAAAATATTTCTCTATTAATTTTGTCAGTTGATGACAAACATCAACTGTCTAAGTCTCTACTGGTGGGGGTAGAACTCCAAGTTTCTCTCTGAGATATTCAAAAGTCTCCTTAGGCAAAGGCTTAGTAGAAATATCTGCAATCTGCTCTTTAGTATTCACATAAACCAATTTCACTTCTTTTGCTTCAACATTCTCTTTTAGAAAATTGAATTTGATAGAAACATGTTTAGTCTTTGAGTGAAATACCGAGTTCTTAGATATATCAATTGCTGCCATATTATCACAATAAATAGTTATAGGTTCCTTGCCTTTTACCTTTATGTCCTTCAACATTTGTTTAATCCATAATACCTATGTGCAGTTAGTTGTTGTTGCAACATATTCTGATTCAGCTATTGATAAACATGTGCAACTTTGTTTCTTGCTCAACCAAGAAATTAATCTGCTACCAAGAAAAAATGCTCCGTCGGTGGTTCTTTTTGTGTCATCTACATCTCTTGCCCAATTTGCATCTGTGTATGCACATAAATCAAGGTTTTCATCTCTAGGATAACATAAGCCAAGATTTGTAGTGCCTTGTAGGTATCGAAAAATCCTTTTTACTGCTGATTCATGACTTTCTTTAGGATTACTCTGAAATCTTGAGACAATACGTACTACATTCATAATATCAGGTCTTGTTTGTGTCAAATACAGTAAAACTCCTATCATAGACTTGTATCTAGTCAGATTAATAGGTGTTGATTCATCCTTCAATGATAATTTATCAGTTGTAGTCATAGGTGTGCTTACTGGTTTAGAGTTTTCCATGCCAAATTTCTTTATTAATTCCTTTAAGTACTTAGATTGACATAAGAATATATAGATTAGTCTGTGAGATCTGCAATCCTAAGAAGAATTTTATCTCCCCAATCATAGACATTTCAAACTCTTGCTGCGTTTTATTGGAAAAGTCTTTACATAATCCATCTTCTCCTCCAAAGATTATATCATCAACAAAAACTTCAATAACCAAGATGTCATCATTAGTCACTTTGTAGTATAGATTGATGTCTGCATTACCTTTAGTGTATCCAATCTTCAAAAGATATTTGTCCAATCTAGCATACCAAGCTCTAGGAGCTTGCTTTAGTCCATACAAAGTTTTCCTTAACCTGCAAACCATATCTTTGTCATCTGTTAATGAAAATCCATCAGGTTGTTCAATATAAACTTCTTCTTCAAGATCTCCATTCAGAAATGCACATTTAACATCCATTTGATATACTTTATAGTTCTTGTGGGCTGCAAATGCCAAGAATAATCTGACTGCCTCAATTCTAGCTACCGGAGCAAAGGTTTCATTATAATCAACTCCTTCTTTCTGTGAATATCCCTTACACACTAATCTTGCTTTGTTTTCGATTACCTTGCCATCTTCATTAAGTTTATTTCTGAATACCCATTTAGTTCCAATTACATTTTTGTCTTTAGGTTGGGGAACTAATGTCCGTATATTGTTCTTTTCAATTTGTTCCAATTCATCTTCCATAGCTTTAATCCAATATTTATCTTCACATGCCTCATTAATAGTTGTAGTTTCAATTTAAGAAATAAGACATACCTCTTCATTTTCCACTCTTCCTCTAGTCATAACTCCTTGATACTTGTTTCCAATTATCTGATCTTCAGAGTGGTTCAATCTTACATACCAGGGTGTTTTTACTTGTTGCTATTCTTCAGTGACTATTGAATCCTCAAATGATTCCGGTGTAACTAGATCACCATTCTGTACCGATGTACTCATTATAGGTTCATTTGTGATTATCTCTATTGCTAGTTCAGAGTCCATGTACCTTGAATTTCCTCTAAACTGTTCATCAATCTTCACATTTTCACTCTCAACAACTTTCTGCAATCTCTTGTTAAAACATCTATATGCCTTGCTCTTAGATGAATAACCAAGAAATATTCCTTCATCACTTCTAGGATCAAATTTTCCAATATACTCATCTCTTCTAATATAGCATTTACTTCCAAATATTTTGAAATATTTAAGAGTAGGAGTATTACCAAACCATAGTTCATGAGGGGTCTTATCAGTTTCACCTTTGATGTGAACTCTGTTAAATGTGTAAACTGTTGTATTCACTGCTTCTCTCCAATATATATGAGGTAGGTTTGCTTCTAATATCATGCTTCTAGCTGCATCCAAGATAGTTCTATTTTTTCTTTCCACAACTCCATTCTGTTGGGGTGTCTGGGGTGCTGATAACTATCTTCTGATCCCATTCTTCACAGAATGTATTAAATTCCTTAGATGTGAATTCACCTCCTTGAACTGATCTCAAACATTTGATTATCTTATTGGTTTCATTCTCTACCATCACCTTGAATAGTGTGAATTTCCCAAAAGCTTATGATTTCTCCCTGAGAAAAGTAACCCAACACATTCTATAATAGTTATCAATGATTAGCATAAAATACCTATCTCCTTGTAAACTTCTAGTTCTTGCTGGACCACATAAACCAGTATGAATTAAGTCAAGGGCATTATTGGATTTATCTGGTATACTCTTAAAAGATTCTCTAACTTGATTTCCAAATTGACATTCCTTACATACCGGATTGTGAGGTTTAACAATCTTAGGTAAATCTCTTACTGACTTAGTTGTATTGATTATCACAATGCAATCAAAATTTACATGACAAAGTCTCTTATGTCATAACCAACTTTCATCAATATGTGCAATCAAAAATGATTTCTCATTGTTATTCAAATGAAAGATATTACCTCTAGTCTGATTACCGATTGCAATTTCTAATCCAGATCTGTTTAAGATTTTGCATTTACCATTCTTGAATTGTAACTGAAATCCTTTCTCAACTAATTGACCAACACTCAAAAGATTATGCTTCAAATCTTCAACATAGTAAAAATTATCAAGTATTGTGCTTACCATCAAAAGATATAGTACCTTTTCCTTTGATCAGACAAGCTTTATCATCTCCAAGTCTTACTAGACCTCCATTGTATTCCTGAAAGGTTAATAATTTACTTCTATCACCAGTCATGTGATGTGAACATCTAGAATCAATAATCCATTCATCCTTATCTTTAATTTTAGCTTCCAGGGCCTGCTCTATCGATTGAATAGTAGGTGTCAGTTGATCTTCTATTATAGCAACAAAAGCCCATCCATTGTCTGTCAGATCCTCATCAGAATCATCAGTAACTCCTTCATCAACATAGTAACAAGATTTGTCTCTATTCTTCTTAAACTTGTATCTCTGATATTCAAAGTTAGGCTTATATGTTCTTTTAGCTTCTTCTTTTAATCTTGCATGTCTATCAGGACACCTAGAAGCCATGTGACCAACTTTATTGTAGTTAAAACATTTAAATGGTGCTTTACCTTCATACTTACTTCCAAATGGACCTTTAGGCATTTTCCTTGCAAACAGTGCTTCAAGTTCTTCCATTTCTTCATTCTCCTTTCTGATTTCTTCAAGTTCTCTTGCATAAAAAGGTTTCCAATCAGATTTCTCAGATGATGATGATGTTGCAGATGATGATGATGTTGCAGATGATGATGATGCCTTGAAAGCTAAATCAGTCTTAATTGTAGCAACAGGACCAAATTCCTCAAGTTCAAAAGCTGAAAGTTTTCCAACCAGAGTGTCTCTAGATACTAATGTATTAGGCATTCTTCTCAATTCATTTATAGCAGTAACTTTCATTTTATATGCCGGTGGAAATTCTCTTAAAACTTTAGAAACAATTTCATTTACTCTTTCCATAAAAGCAGAAATCCTTTCATCTTCTTCCATTTTCAGATTTTCATACCTAACCCGGAAGCATTCAAGTTTTGCAATTTTGACTGTGGAATCTCCTTCATTCAATGTTTCCAATTTGTCCCAAATAGCTTTAGCAGTAGATCTATATGATAATCCCATGATTTGTTGATCTGACAATGCACTCAAAAGTGCTTCTCTTGCTTTGCAATCATTTTCCTCATCTTTAGCCAAGGTTGGTAAATTAGGTTGACCTTAAGTAGGAGCAGTATAACCATTCTTTGTAACATCCCACATGCCCTTTCCAATGCAATTCAAATGTGTCTCCATCCTGACCTTCCATATGCCATAGTTGGTTCCATCAAGTTTACGACTGTCGTTCCTAAAATAGTTAGAAGACATTGGATCTCCTCAAGCTGTTAAACTTCTGCAAAAAGAGGACTAGCTCTAATACCAATTGTTAGGTCCCGGAGACAACTGAGGGGGGGGGGGGGGGGGGGGGAGTGAATCAGTTGTCCAATAAATTCAAACCAAAATTAACTTAACTAAAACTAAATGCTTAATACCGGTAAACCAAACTTTATGTCGGTAGACAGTTTATCAGTTAATTGCAGGTACCGGTAAATATTAATGCATGAAACAGAAAGACAATAACATCCACAACACATAACACAGATATTTGTACGTGGAAACCCTATAAGGGGAAAAACCATGGTCGGAAGCCTTACCCACAATTAGATTATACTACTGAAGATAGTATGTGTGTACAATATGGAGTCTACACATGTAGAAAGGCCAGCTGCCTAGAGCTCACTGCTCAATCACAAAATGGGAGTCACACTGACTACAATTGGATGGTTAAATCCAATGATAATGTACTGCTCAAAATAGCATCTTCATATGTCAGATTCAGTACCGGTTTAGCTCTGATATTCCTTCCTTCAATCTTGAATGATTTATGTGTGTATAGCTCTGCTTAGTTTTGCATGTACCTTATTCGCACTTACTTACATTCCCATATCAATCTCACAAATGAGATCTTACATTTATACCATAACCTAAGACCAATTGAGTAGGTCGGCTCACTAAAGATATTATAATAAAATCATTTACAAATGAATCAATATCCGATGCATCATGTCAGCTCAATGCATTTACAATAATAACAAATCATCTTCATAATGTGTCGTGCTGATCTGGAATAGATATGCTTGTTGGTGCATAACCTGGACCTATTTGTCGGTAACAGCAAATATGCAAACCCGAATAGACCAATGAACAAATCACCATAACAAAGTGTCCAAACAATGTCTTCGACATAACCAAGTAGTCTCTAAATCATTCCAAGTGTCAGTGAACAATATAACCTGTTGGTGAACCAAATATTGGTGGTTGTGCATAAGTCACTGATTTGTCAGTGAACATAATCAAGAGTCTCCAAGTGTTGATGAATGTTAACAAGTGTTGACATCAATGACAAAACCATATCAACATATCCAAAATACCAACATAATTAATTATTCATGTTTGATATTATTACACCTTACTGAAGTTTACTTAGGTACATGCATATCATAGTAGTTTGGGTATGAGACACTTGGGTGTTTGTGCCACATTGGGATAGTGTGTGTAGGAGAATTTCCACCTTTTGTGGTCTTATCTTGTTGTTACACTCCATCTTCGGTGGGTGATCCACCTCATGTGGAATATTATATTTTTTCTCCTACCTACCACACCTATTTCCTACCTACTGAGGCACATGTCATGTTTGTATGCTCACATATCCATATAGCCTTGCCTATATAAGAAGGCTCATATTCATTGTATGTATCGATTGATTGATGATCCAATTGATCAGTATTTTCATCTTGATAGAATACGGTTCATTCCTATCAATATTTTGTCTCTCTATTGTACTTTTCATTGAGCTCTTGATCTTGGCAAAATCTCACACTAAAAAAAAATTAATAAAAAAAATTAAAAAATTCTAAAAAAATCCTCATCAATCTTGAGTGTCTTACACATGTTTTTCCAAAAGGATTTAGAAAAATAATTTTATTTAGGTCTAGTGGTCGCACGTGCATGATATGGTCCTAAAATAGTGACTTTTAAATAGTGGTTTTATTTTATAAGGTTACTAAAATGTTATATCATTTTAGTCATATAACTGAAATGATATATTTGTGTGTATAGCATTTTTGTTGGGTTCTACAGTTATGTGTGTGACCATGGTTTTAGCCATAGTTTTTTTGTGATCAGTGCATGAAACAGCACCATATTATCTCCCCATATATGTTCATAAATGATAATTCTCTTTAATACCAAAACTTGACACCTAAGAATGGAAGAATTTAAGATCTTGTTGAATACACATTGAATTGCATGGGTAGGTAATAATGATTTCCACCACTAATTTCAACAAAAAACTACATTATGGAATGAGATGGGACTCCAAATTTGTATGCATTTTTTAGGAGAGTTACATAGAAGCCCCTAAATAAGGTGGGTAGTCTTTCAATCTTCTCTTTGGTGGAGATATATCCACTTTCTTTACCCCTCATACTTCCTCTCTCATTTCCCTCTTTCTAAGCACCTACTCTGCTTGCTCTTGAGAGTAAATTTTAGGCTTTAATTGTTATTACATTAATTCAAAGTCTCATCAAGTGGGAATTTAATGAAACATACTAAAATAATGAATCTATCTACTAGATGACTCATTTTCTAATAGTCCTCTTGAGCCACACTAGATGTGTTTCAAGATTTTGGTCTAGCTTGGCTTTGTGGACTTGAATTCCAATATCATGTTACACTTTTACATAAATGAGTGAGGATTCAAACCTAGACCTCCCATTTTTTGTTGGGGTTCTATACCACTAAGTTACCAACCCTCTTGATAATTGATCCATCTTTTATTCTAGTGTGACTCGTGTTTCAACACCTCTCTTGAGCCACACTGCAAGTGCTTAGTAATACTCGCTTGGCTTTTTTGTGATACTATGTTAAACTTTTCATGGACCAACTAGGAGTTGAACCTAGAACCTCTCTTTCCTATTAGCCATCATTATGCTTCAACCTAATACTATTTATTTTCTTTTTTATTGGTTAACAACCACTTATTTATAGGTTGTACTCTTCAATATAAATTGTTTTGAGAGTCATTTGTTTTGTATGCAAACATAAAACATTTCCTGGGTCATTTATTTCTAGTCATATTTATTGTATAAAATGATTTTAAGATAAATGCCTATATCAGATATTTTATTACACGCAATCATTTGCATTCTATTGCCAATTGATATATGTGAAATTAAAGATAATAGATTCAATTATATACCACTACTCTTATCCAACAATAGTTACTTAATTAAAGTCTAACTATTGACATGATTCATATAATATTGCTGATATTACCATATAATTGTGATATTGGAATTTATGTATATCTATATCATTTCCTATTAAAAATTAGAGATATGGGCACATTTTAGAACAAATTCAATTATTGTAATATAAATTTTCATATATGATTGATATTATCATATGATTGTGAAATTGGAATTTAGGTATATCTATATCATTTCCAATGAAAAATAGAGATATGGACACATTTAGAAAGTATTTATATCTTTATTATGTAGAAATAATAAATTCTCAATTATTTATTTATAGTAATTGTAGCTTAGACACCATGGACTCACACACTTGACTATGAGGGTCTTACTTTTTGTTGTAGGAGATGCTTGGACCCTTCAAAGCTAAAGATCAAATAGTTAATGCTTTATTGAATACTTTGGGTAAGCATGCAATTCCTATTTCTTCACCTATGGGGACAACAAAGATAGCCCTTCCCTATCCCCTAAATTTGAGCCTTTGGAGGATGATATCTCATGGAAGATTATTCAAAGAAGGAAAATAGGTTGTCCTAAACATGCTTGTGCCTTCCACACCCAAGTGTTGGGTGCTTAGAGCATTAGGAAGGGTCCAAGGGTGACATAGTGGTCCATCTCTATTTGTTTTGATTGACAATTTGTTACAATTGTATATTTTTTGTTTCTTGTGTATGGTGTGTGATTCTTAGATGTTGTTTTGCGGTAGTTTGCCTTTGTTGGCTATATTTTTTTACTATGTGCTATATGTTTTGGCCCATTCAAAACATATTTTCCTATAGTCAATTACCATTTTGTAAGTTGGAAGTCCAAATTATAACACATGTTTTGTCTTGTATACTTTAAAATAAATAAATTTTTTGAGTCGAAGTAGATCTCAAATCTTCTTTTTATTGGTTGATAACTATAATGGTTTTAAAGTGTGTGGAATTTAATGAAAGAAAATAAGATACAGGAAGAGCACCACTACTTGTCAAAGGAATTTTTTCATGTGTGATGGAAGATAAAAATAACAAAATGAGTTTAATTGGTCTTGAATTGTTTGTTGCTATCAGTAGATGTTTGAAGCATGTGTTTCCATCACATCACACACAAGATTTTGGTGGAATGTCTATCATTCTTCTTGGTGATATTTCCCAATTACCCCTTGCATGTGACATATAATTGTGTGTAGGGATCCCCAATTTATTTTTGCACACACTAATAATTTATTATCATACATGTGGATCATAGAGTAGTGTGCAACTTGATCATATAGTTTTCTTATGTGTAATGTTTTCATTTTGTATGTTTATAGGCAACTCTTGTGGTAAAGCATTGTGGATTATACTCTAAATAGTTGTGACCTTGACAATATTTCATCAACTAGGACATGACCAATAAGGTATATTTAGAAAAATGTTAATAAAACATAAAGAATGCATTTGCAATATCAGGACTAGCAAATACTCATGAGCCAAAAAAATATCTTATTGAACATTGAGGAATGTTCAATATTGTGCATGTGCACACAACAAGTAATATGGTCACCCTATATAATAAGAGGGCTAAATTCATTGATTATACCAATTGCACATATTATTTTGATATACTAGGTGTATAGAATCGCATTGTGCTAAGGGTGATCTTTTGAACTATGCAATCCTACTATATTGGTGAATGTGTAATGTTGGTTTATAATTTGTCGATAGATGTTGACTTAGTTAATAGGGAACTTGATAGTATAAAATATATTGTATTATTGAGATACTCAACCACCAAACTTACCATTATGTGTAGTCATGAAATTTGATAATTATGTGGGTGTGCCATGGCAGGCTACTAACCCAAGGGTGCTCCTCTTCCACCTATTACAAGGGGAAATGCACACAAATCCCTATTAAAATAACATGGACTTTGACAATATACAAATCATAAGATCTATCTTTAGAAAGGGCCACAATAGATATTGATGGTGTAGAGAGGGCATGTGTGATGCTCATTGCAATCTTTGGCGTTAAATCTCTTTACTTGATGATTATATTGTCAATTCTCATTTTAGGAAATAAAGAAAAATGAAGAGGGTTGACTATAATCTATGTCTCTAAGTTGAGATTTCATGAGAACATCCAAAACATTATGCTTTGTATATGATGAAGCAATATTGTGTAATTTAATCAATGTGGTGGTTCTTGTACCTAAATTGAAATTCCTTGTTTGATTATGCTATTTGTTTAATATGTTTGTTAATTGTTTTGTAATATATATTTGTATTACACACAAGACATTAAAATTGTATATGAATGTCTTAAAAAAATAATGTATCAATTGTTTTGTAATAGCTAATAGTGATAAATATGGTAGTATTCATTCAAAGTAACCTATTTTGTGTGTCAAATTCTATCATGCTTGATGCTTACTCGATGAAATGTTCAAGCATGAGACTTAGCCTAGGGATTATGATGACTAATGATGTCAAAATTAATAATAGACAACACATAGAGGTGGATTTTGATAATTCTTTAATGTTATAGCTTTGATTTTTACTTTGAAATCTATGTTAAGATTTGGCGGGGCTCTCTTGTTCAAATGTGACTGTATATTCTTGCCTATAAAAGCAACATTGTGAAAATGGGTGGCCTAGAACTGGGGTTGAACCCTTGAATAGTATAAATTTAAAGCTTAACTCCAAGGTTTGGAGAATTCTAGAGAAGGGAGGCTTTACTCCCTTTGTGAAGAAATTGAAAGGATGTGACACATCTATGGCTATGGAATTTCCCAAAGGATGGGAAAATAGAAAGTGATAATATAAAATATAAAATTTCTAATTACAAAAGATTTAGTAGTAGAGGTTGCAAGAATTTCCATAACCAACAAATATTTTCAAGGATAAGAACATAGAAGAGGGTGGCACACCCTATTTCACTAAAGTTAAACAAGGAACCGATTAAACTTCACTATAGTTGCTAGGTGTTTCCTCAAACATATGCGGGACAAGATTGCCTCTGTATAATGAGGTACATGAGTTTGGAAGGACATTTTAAGTATATTTACAAATATTATTTCTTCTTGTTTAACCATTTTTGGTGAAAAAATATTTTCCTTTTTATTTGCTCACATCCCTAAAACGTCCATTGAAGACTGTACAAAAGCACCTAGTATGGTTCCCTTGTACCAAGGGTTAATCATGTTAATTGTCAACCATATGAGGCAATTGAATCCAAGTGTCTCTCATACTATTAACAGAAAAGGATGATACCAAGGTCAATAAAATGGTGGACTCTTCAAACTCTAATCCTGAGGATTTAGAGGATGAAGAAAATTGTTGAGAAGGGATTGCCACTAATATTGGGTCAAAATCTAAGTTAGTATAGTGACTTTGATGAAAATTGTTGGCATTATTCAATGAATTGATAATGTGTTGCATTGATGTTTTGGCATTGATATCAACACTAGTTGTTATGGTTGGTTACCGACAGACGGGTTTTGGTTACCGGTAGAAGATCTAGTGTTACCGACAGAAGAGACTATCTGTTGGACACTTCTGGCATGTTTGGATCTATGGAATATGTTTGGTTACATGTGGTACGTGCTTCTGGAGCATGTTTTGGTCAGATGGTATTGACTTGGTAATCAGATGCTATCATACACTCTGGTAAACCCTTACCGACATTGGTTTAAGGCTCTACCGGCAAAGCTTTCACCAAGGAATCTTGATAGGATGCATAATTGGTGTTCGTACAACTTCTACATGGATTTCAAGATGCTAAAGATGTTCTTTGATCGTTCTTCAACTGCTTCAAGAAATTGCTTTGGTGTGGTGGACCTAGAATAGGTCTGGTACCTATCTAGGTTATGGACTGGTATCATGATAACATGTACTCTACACATTACCGAGATATTTCAGGATGTTTTATAGATTTATTATTGTTGTTTTGGTCTTAAGCCGACATGGCATATCATTGTAATAAGGATTTATGTAATGATCTTATTGTAATAGCTTTTAGGTAGCCGACCTAATTGGTTAAGGCCTTAGGGTTTGTATAAAATGATGTAAGATCTCATTGTAGATGGTGGCATGCCTAGAATGGGAATGAAATAAGTGTTCGTGGTCTTGGAATGCAATATCATTTGTGAAGGAGATTTGGTCTATCATAGGTGATCGAATTGGGATTAAGGAAGAGGTCATAGGCCTCCGGTATTGAGCTAAACTGGGACTATAATCAGGCATGGTAGATGTTATCTCTAGTAGTTCACTCTATTGGATCGTTGTCCATTTATCTTGAGATGGTTGTAGCCTCTCTATAGTCAGAGAGACTCTTTTGTAATTAGCAGTACACTCTAGGCAGTGTGCCTTCCTGCATGTGTAGGCCCCTCATTGTATTGCATACTTTCTATAAAAGTATCATCTGACTGTGGGTAGGCTTCCCACCGTGGTTTTTCCCTTTCTAGGTTTTCCACATACAAATCATGGTGTTATCTGGTATGGTTGATTTGCATTGATTATTTGTTTAATTTTTAAGTTGTATTGTTTACCGGTATATGTTCCTACTGGCATCTGTATGTGATTTACCGGTACTTGATCTATTTAAAGGTTATTAAGTGGATTAAAAGTTATAATCTATTAACAACTGATTCACCCCCCCCCCCCTCTTAGTTGTTCACTGGTTATCCTAACAATTAGTATCAAAGCTTTGGTCCTCTTTTGCAGAAGCTTAACCGCTTGAGGTAGATCCTATAGAAGTTAAAACTTCTAATCCACCAGTAACTATTTTCATAAGAGAAATCCCTAAGCTTGATGGAACAAATTATGGGATATGGAAAATTCGAATGGAGACTCATCTTAGATGTCTTGGTAAGGACATTTGGGAGATCATTGAGAAAGGATACACACCTTATGATCTGACATGGCAATCCTGCTCCTGCAGACTTGGATAAGAATATTGAGAATGATTGCAGAGCTAGAGAACCCCTCTTGTGTGCACTTACTGATCAGCAGATCATGGAATTAATTGATAAATCATCGGCAAAGGTTATGTGGGATAAATTGCAAACTCTGAATGAATGTGATCCTATAGTCAAAATTTCTAAACTTGATGGTTATCGGGTAAGATATGAAAAGTTGAAGATGGAAGATAATGAAAGAATTGTTGTGTTTATGGAAAGAGTAAATGAGATTGTTATGGGAATTCAATGTTGTGAAGTTTTTCTAAGTGAAGATGAAATAGTTTCCAAAGTCTTGAGAGCCCTTCCACCGGCTTACAAGATGAAGGCAACTTCAATTAATGAGTTGAGAACAATGGCAAACTCTTCAGTTAACAAAGACATTCTAATTGGGAAATTATTTGCTTTTGAGCTTGAAGAATTGGATCTTCTGTAGCTATAAAGTCTGAACCTGCTTTTCATTCATCATCATCATCTACCGGCAAAAGTGATTGGAAATTTTTATATGCAAAAGAATTGGAAGACATGAGGAAAGAAGATGAAGAATTTGAGCAACTTGAAGCCTTATTTGCTAGAAGAGTACCTAAAGGTCTGACAGGAAGTAAGTATGAAGGAAAAGCACCTTTTAAATGGTTTTCATGTAATAAGATTGGTCATTTTGCATCTAGATGTCCTGAAAGTAATGCAAGGTTTGAGGAAAGGGTTAAGAAATCATTTAAGCCTAACCAGAATAGATATAGATTCAAGAAAAGTAAACAATGCTACATAGCGAATGAGGAAGGAGTAACTGATGACTCTAGAGATGAACCGACAGAAGACTCTGCTAGTGGATCCAGAAATGGAAAGGAATGGGTGTTCTATGCTTTAAAGGAAGATGAACCGGAACCAGCTATCAAAAATGAAGAAAAGGCCCTGGCAGAAAAAGTTGAAGATAAGGATGAATGGGTAATTGATAATGGATGCTCACATCATATGACTCGAGATAAAGGGAAATTTATGTCCCTGCAAGAATACAATGGTGGTCAAGTCAAATATGGAGATGACAAAGCCTGTATGATCAGAGGTAGAGGTATTATTTCTCTGGATGGTAAGCATAATACTGATAATGTCTATTATGTAGAAGGTTTAAAGCATAATCTTTTAAGTGTTGTTCAATTGGTGGACAAGGGTTTCTAACTTCAGTTTAAAGATAGAAAATGCAAAATCATTAACAAGACTGGTTTGGAGATTACAATCGGTATTCAAACTGGAGGTATTATCTTTCACTTGAACACTGGTAATAAGATATGTTTGATTGCTCATATTGATGAGAGTTGGTTATGGCATAAGAGGTTGTGACATGTTAATTTTGATTGTATTGTTAAGATCAGTTCAACTAAGGTAGTTAGAGATATACCTAAGATTATGAAGCCTCATAATCCGGTATGTAAGGAATGTCAATTGGGAAAGAAAGTTAGAAGTTCTTTTAAGAGCATACATGATAAATCTAATGATGCACTTGATTTGATTCACACTGACTTATGTGGTCCAGCAAGGACTAGAAGCTTTCAAGGTGATAGGTATTTCATGTTGATTATTGATGACTATTCTAGGATGATGTGGGTGAATTTTCTTAAGCAAAAGTCTGAAGCTTTTGAGAAATTCAAGATCTTTAGAGAAAAGGTTGAAATAGAAACTGGATTAAAAATCAAATGTCTAAGATCAAATCATGGTGGTGAGTTCACCTCTCGTGAATTTAACAGTTATTGTGAAACAAATGGAATCAGGAGGCAGTTATCTACACCTCAAACTCCACAACAGAATGGAGTAGTGGAAAGAAAGAACATAACCATTTTGGATGCAGCAAGATCTATGATAATGGAAGCCAAATTGCCTCATATCTACAAGAGAGAAGCAGTGAGTACAGCAGTCTACACATTCAACAAAGTTCACATCAAAGGTGAAATCGGTAAAACCTCTTATGAATTATGGTTTGGACATACACCTAGTGTTAAGTATTTCAGAATTTTTGGAAGTAAATGCTATATCAAAAGAGATGATTCAATTGAAAATTCTGATCCTAGATGTGATGAAGCGATATTTCTTGGTTATTCAATTCAAAGAAAAGCATATAGATGTTATAACAAAAGATTCCAGAAAATTGTGGAGAGTGCTAATGTGAAAGTGGATGAGCAGTACAAAAATCATTCTATATCATATGATAGGGAACCGACAGTGGAAATGATCATAACTGAACTAGAAATGCCTCAACCGGTACAGGAAACTGAGACAGTTACACCAGCACAATCAGAAAATTCAACTATGACTGATGATCAGAATAGTGAACCTGAAGTTCAGAAGACACCAAGGTATGTAAGATTAAATTATTTTGAAGATCAAATTATTGGAGATAGGAACAAGGGAGTTATGACAAGAAGAAAACTGGCAAATGAAGAGGTATATCTTATTTCTCAAGTTGAACCGGCAACTGCTATTGAAGAATGTAAGCATAAACATTGGTTAAAGGCTATGGAAGATGAATTAGATCAGATAGAGAAAAATGAGACTTGGTCTTTAGTTCCCCAGCCTAAAAATAAGAATGTTATTGGAACTAAATGAGTTTTTAGGAATAAAATGAATGAGGATGGTCAAGTTATAAGAAACAAGGCTAGATTGGTTTTTAAATGATATTCTCAAATGGAAGGAATTGATTATGGTGAGACATTTTCACCTATAGCTAGAATTGAAGCTATTAGACTATTTCTTACCTATGTAGCTTATAAGAACTATAAGGCTTATCAAATAGATTTTAAATGTGCATTTTTTAATGGTGAACTTGAAGAAGAAGTTTATATTGAGCAACCTGATGGATTTTCACTGACAAATGATAAAGATATGGTTTGAAGATTGAAGAAAGCTTTATATGGATTGAAACAGGCTCCTAGAGCATGGTATGCAAGATTGGATAAATATCTTTTGAAGCTTGGTTTTACTAAAGGCAGTGTTGATAGTAATTTATATTATAAGATCATTGATAATGATATTCTGATTATTGAAGTATTTGTTGATGATATCATTTTTGGAGGAGAAGATAAATTGTGCATGGAATTTGCTAACAATATGAAGAATGAATTAGAAATGTCCATGATTGGTGAGATGAGATTTTTCTTAGGTTTGCAGATTACTCAAACTGACAAAGGCATTTTTATCTGTCAAACTAAGTATCTGAGGGAATTGTTGAAGAAGTTTGGTATGAATAATTCCAAACCGGTAAGTACTCCTATGGTGACAAGTGAGAAATTATCTATCAAGGATACTTCTACACCGGTAAATCCAACAAGGTATAAGTCTATGATTGGTGGTATGTTATATCTAACTCAGACTAGACCAAATATTATGAATGCAGTAAGTATTGTTTCAAGATATCAAAGTAATCCTAAAGAAAATCATGAATGTGTTGTAAAGAGGATATTTTGGTATTTGCAAGAAACAACATAATATGGTTTATGGTATTCTAAAAATGATGATTTCACTTTATGTGCATATACTGACTCAAATTGGGCAGGAGATACTGATGACAGGAAGAGCATTTCTGGTGGAGCATTCTTTCTTGGAAAGAAACTGGTTTCATGGATCAACAAAAAATAGTCATGCATTTCTTTATCTACTGTAGAAGCTGAGTATGTTGCAGCACCAACTAATTGCACTCAAGTCTTGTGGATGATTCAAATGTTGAAGGATATCAGGGTAAACTGTAGTGAACCGGTAGTTATCTATTGTGATAACTCTGCAGCTATTGACATATCTAAGAATCTGGTATTTCACTCTAAGACTAAGCATATATCAATAAAGTATAACTTTTTGAAGGACAAGGTAGAAGTAAAGGAATTCAAATTGGTTTATGTGAACACTAAAGAACATAGTGCAGATACATTCACTAAACCGCTATCTAAGGAATCATTTGAGTATTTGAGAGATAGGTTAAGGGTTTCTGCCCCTTCGACAAAGACTTGATTGATGTAGTTTGTCATTAGTCCAACATGCATTATCAGAGATATTATTCATTCTGGCACTAATGAGTGGTGCTACTACTTAGGGGAGGTAGTCAGCTTTGAGATACAGAGGTTTTCTTGCTTTGATATTTTTGTCAGATTTTTGGCATTGATGTCAAAGGGGGAGAGATAGTGATGTGAAAAAATAAATGCAGAACTTTACAAATATATCATTCACGGGGGGAGAGTTATGTATATTCAGGAGATTATTGGTTGTCTTGCACAGGGGGAGACTTGTTTGGCATTTTTTTGGTACTTAGATTTTTTTCACATCTAGTGTTGCCATCAATGTCAAAGGGGGAGATTGTTGGCATTATTGGATGAATTGATTATGTGTTGCATTGATATTTTGTCATTGATGTCAACACTAGTTGTTATGGTTGGTTATCGGCAGACAAGTTTTGGTAACCAGTAGAAGATCTAGTGTTACCGGCATAAGAGACTATCTGTTGGACACTTCCGACATGTTTGGACCTATGGAATATGTTTGGTTACATGTGTTATGTGCTTTTGGAGCATGTTTTGGTCAGATGGTATTGACTTGGTAATCGGATTCTATCATACACTCTGGTAAACCCTTACCAGCATTG
Source organism: Cryptomeria japonica (assembly GCF_030272615.1). Lineage (NCBI taxonomy): Eukaryota > Viridiplantae > Streptophyta > Pinopsida > Cupressales > Cupressaceae > Cryptomeria > Cryptomeria japonica. Next base: position 472,385,149 of record NC_081411.1, on the reverse strand, counting down.
GTTTAAGGCTCTACCAGCAGAGCTTTCATTGAGGAATCTTGACAGGATGCATAATTGGTGTTGGTGTTGCTTCTACATGAATTTCAGGATGCTGAAGATGTTCTTTAATCGTGCTTCAACTGCTTGAAGACATTTCTTTGGTGTGGTGGACCCAGAATAGGTCTGGTACCTATCTAGGTTATGGATCGGTATCATGATAACATGTAATCTACAGGCTACCGAGATGTTTCGAGATGTTTTATGGATTTATTATTGTTGTTTTGGTCTTAAGCCGACATGGCATATCATTGTAATATGGATTTATGTAATGGTCTTATTGTAATATCTTTTAGGTGGCCGACCTAATTGATTTAGGCCTTAGGGTTTGTATAAAATGATGTAAGATCTCATTGTAGATGGTGGCATGCCTAGCATGGGAATGAAATAAGTGTTCGTGGTCTTGGAATGCAAAATCATATGCAAAGGAGATTTGGTCGATCATAGGTGATCAAACTGGATTAAGGAAGAGGTCAAAGGCCTCTGGTATTGAGCTAAACTAGGACTATAATTGGGCATGGTAGATCTTATCTCTGGCAGTTCACTCTATTGGATTGTTGTCCATTTATTTTGAGATGGTTGTAGCTTCTCTGTAGTTAATGAGACTCTTTTGTATTGAGCAGTACGCTATAGGCAATGTGCCTTCCAGCATGTGCAGGCCCCTCATTGTATCACATACTTTCTGCAAAAGTATCATCTGACTATGGGTAGACTTCCCACTGTGGTTTTTCCCTTTCTGGGTTTTCCACGTATAAATCATGGTGTTATCTGGTATGGTTGCTTTACATTGATTATCTGTTTAATTGTTAAGCTGTATTGTTTACTGGTATTTGTTCCTACCGACATTTGTATGTGCTTTACCGGTACTTGATTTGTTTAAAGTTTATTAAGTGGATTAAAAGTTATAATCTATTAACAACTGATTCACACCCGCCCCCCCCCCCCTCTCAATTGTTCACCGGTTATCCTTAACAAAAACTAGGTCTAGTGGTGTTGGTGGAAGTAGGGAGAAATAGAAACAAAAATGTTGGAGTCCACTAGAGAAACTCAATTGTCTAGAAGGAGCCTACTAAGAAGAATGTGGGAAGGACCCATGAACTTGAAAAGAATAGTTAGACCCCTTGAACCCAAGACAAGGGGAAAGGTCAAGTCTTTTATAGGGGCACCTTCCCTAAATTCCAAAACCCCTACCCCTTGATCCCCAAGGAATTTATGCTCCCTAAACTAGCCCCACTTCCTTGCATGAGTTGTATGATGACTTGAATATGGTGCATTAAAATATGGTGACCCTCCATTAGACTTTGAAGGAACAACACAACCTCATTAAGTGATTTTATGTGGAGATTGATAGGCTAAATATCAAGACGAAGGTCATGGATTGAAAGTAAATGGGGGAGACCCAAGACTTTGTTATGGAGGGCATAAGGATATTCCAAACCTAGAGGCTATATCCTAGGTGAATAAGTTGATGGAGGATATATTTAATTAGAAGGAAAAAGTACGGGAGAACCAAGATGCTAAGTTGGTGGCTCTAGAGCGAGACATGACAAAGATAAAGGAAAACATAAACATGTTGTCATCAACAATGTTATGGACATTGGAGGCCTTAGAGATTAGGTGAAAAAGTTGACCAATGGTTTTGGTCCTATGATGACTACTAAAGGGGATGTTGGTCTCTCAACACAAGAACTAGAGGTACCAAAAAGAAAATTGATTAATGTGACAAGAAAACAATGTCAAGACCATTAGGAAATTTAAGAAAACTTCTTCCAAATTGAATTAGAAGCTAGTAGTACACTCACAACCTTCTTCCATGAATATTATAATAAAATAAGGTATTTCATAATTTATTCATTTTTACTTCTAAATATAATAAGATAAAATTCATCTTAATAATTAAATATATTTTATTATTATTAAAAAACATTTTTCTTAATTATGAATATTTTAGAAATTTAAATAATATAAACTTTTCTATATTAAAATGAAAAAGCTTATTTAAAGAAATTATATTTAATAAATTAAAAAAAATATTATAAAATTTCATTTGATATGAAATAATTTTTTAAAAAATCATCAAAAAAAACTCAAAAAAAAACCATTGATTTATTTTAGAAAAAAAGTATACCTTTAAGTTAACTTTAAATTTTATTATATGATATATGAAATATTTTTAAAGAGATTGCACGTTTTAATTTTAACAAAACTAGAAATATCTTTAAAAAGTAATGCTCTCTAGGAGGGAATGAATTATTTAAGTGCTTTAATAAAAGCACATACTTTATTTTAAGGCTTAAATAAAATAAAAGAACCTTGCAAACGTGAGCTTAAAGGAAGGAGTTTATTTTAGAAACTCTATGGTAAAACTTAAAGATAAAACAAACGCATACACGGAGATAGGAAACTATTGTTTCTAAAAAAAGGCTCTCATAAAAGCAATTTTTTTTTAAAAAGTGATTTCAAAAACATGCGAGGCACAAGATAGGGAAAGGCTATAGCTATTCGGGCTCCAAAACGTTATGTCCTTGCATGATACAACAGTACATCACAATTGTCCAGATAGAATCGCATAAGCTCAATATTCGGGACCCACCGTTGACATGGACAAAACTTGGGGTCCCATGACGTGGACGATGTTGTCGTTTTTGTTTTGACGGAAAAGCTTCCACACGGGTACCACTTCGCCGACCCTTCTCGCGGTTACAGGCACGCAGCTAAAATTTAAACCTCGCCGCTCTCGCGGTTATGGGTGTTGCATCATGTATGTTGAAAATTTATATTTTAAAAAGTATAATGTCCAACCGGTAGAAAGAGTCGATAACACGGTCATTTGAAATTTTTGGATTATTTTCGTAGGCATGTTGCATGTGCGACACGAACGTTGCGTCGCAAGGGATTTCAAGATCATCTCGATCGTTCAGGTTGAATGTCCTTGATTCAATCAAGAAGTCGTTGAATCACAAAGCGAGGGACCTGTGTATCCAGTGGAGGTATTTGGGAAGGTGAGGACAAAGTCGGCCACAACAATAAGGCGAGTTGTATGCGATTATTGTTATCACCTGCTAACATGCGTGTTTTTCATGTGCATGGAGGAGGTATTGTAGCGCAAGTCTGGGTAGGAGGTGTCAAGATTGGCGATTTGGGTTTGGTGATAGCGGTAAGTTCAAACACTAACAGATAACATGAGTATTACTCAAGTTGTGTGAAATCTTTTCAAGTAACACTCAAGTTGTGAGAAAATAGTTTAAACCATAACACATAACACGACATTTTTTTTTTTTTTTTAACATTTACCTTACTGTGTTCACAATGAATTTCATGTTCTGCGAAAGTAGTTGAAACCTTAATGGATAACATGACATTCTTTTGTTTTCTAGCATTTACTTTGTTCACTGTGAGTTTTGTTTGTAATTTGCAGCATTGAAGTGGAGGTGTGAGGAAGCCAAGTGTGCATGTTTGTCTGGTGTTTGGGTGAAGAAGAGTATAAAGGGGTGTATATTCGCCTAATCACATGTGCCAGTTTTCCATAGTGAGCGGAGCTGTGAAAGATGAAATGCCATTTTTTTCGCTTTCTATATGTTTAAATTGAATTTTTTTGAAAGTGTCTATTGTTTCCTTGTGCCAACCAAACAGAACGATGTTGTTTTATTTGTCGAAAAGTTGGATGATAGGGCCCAACATGTTGTTTTATTTGTTATATTGGCTTTGTACAACTTTGAAATTGTTGCAATGACTCATTTTTGTAAGTGTTATGTTCCTCTAGCCAGCCAACTATGCATTGTTTGTGTATATGTGTGTTTGTGTCTATCATTCTCTCTCTATATATCATGCACACACACATAAGCATACATATATACACAAATGAAACATTCCTCTTCAAACCCTGTGCTGGTTACAAAAGTTATGTTATTTAATTTTTGCTACTTAAGAAACAAAATGCCACAAAAAAAATCGTGTTGATGCATATGTATGTGTGTATATGTGTTTATGTGTCTGTCATTCTTTCTCCCTATATGTCATGAACTCACACACACATAAACATGCATACATACACATAAATATCAAATTTTCTAACCTCCTCCTCACCTATGCAACATAATCTCTCATCGGTACAGATAAGTAACTCTCATATTAACAGCCTACTTAGTAAACCTTAAAGCTTGACACGAAAAATGATTCAGTCTACCTAGTAACCTTGGTGTAATGTGTCATGTTTTTTAGTGTTCTATTTCTGTAGTCATACAATTATACATATGTATGTGTGTATATTTGTGTGATTGTATGTCTTTTAGTCTCTATCTATATATATCATGCACACACCCGTGTCTGCCCTTGTTGTCGCCGTTCGCTCGTATAATGCATGTTTGCCCTTGTTGTCGCTACTACTCGTATAATGTGTGTTTTCCATTGCCTATGCGCTCCAAAACAACTGACTAACCTTCCTGTTCAATCCATTGGTACTCGTATTTTTAGTGTTTCGTTTCTCTACTTACCCAGTTATGCATATGTCATTCTCTCTCTATATGTCATGCACATGGACACGCACAGACATTAACATACATATATACATAAGCAATTATATGTTGCATGTTATATATACGGAGAATGACACAAACACAAACACATAGACACAGACATATGCATCATTGGATGACTAGGAACATTAAAAATATCTTGTTTTGCCTATCACAAACAACTATTTGTGATTTTTGGAAAAGTCAATAACACGAAGTTTCTTACCACTTATTCCAGGCACTCCCTGGCTAAACTAGCTCGAAAAAGGCAGGAAGAGTCAATAACCTGAAATTTGTCAAAATATTTGAGATGGTTGATTGTGATCAGCAGAATTAGGTCGAAAATGGTGTTATAAAACTCATGTTATTGAGTTTTTCGAAATTATTTTAAAAATCAAAGTCACAGCTAATTCTACCGATCACAATTAACAATCTATACTTTTTCAAAATCTACGCATTACTAATTTTTTTGTGTTATTGATGTGCGGTTTTGGAGCCACTTTAGCCCCGAACGACGTAGCTATCTCGGCTCCAATACGTTAGTGTTGTACATATGGCATGAATAACATACATGCATACCCATGCCCAGTTGCAGGTAGGCCCATGCACGGGCTATGACGACGTGGACTCATCGGAAAGGACATCCACACAGCACGTCATGTTGCCTGGTTTGGAGGGGCGTATAACACACAATCAGTCAAATCGCCAGGAGACCGTAGAGTACTTTGTTGGGCGAGCGGGAAAGTAGTTGTCTCCCATGGTTGATATCATACTATAACACGCAGGTAATTGGGGACAATAACTTGAAGACTTGACTTTGTTAGGGTTAGTCCAATAACAACGCATTTAATGTTTATCTCTTCCTATTGTGTGGTCAATAACATGCAAAGCCATTAACTTGGAAATCAAGAATGTTCATCACATGGGTAGTGACGATGTGGACATCACGTGGGCCCTGATGATGTGGATTCAGCATAAAAAATATCCACACCGTATGTCAAGTCGTCATATTTTTGGGTGCATATAATCGGTCTTTTGCAAACCGTCAGGGTTGCAACCAAAAATTGAGGAGTCTATAAATTATGGGATCTAGTGAAGATGAATGTGGATAGATTTTCAATGCACAAGCTTGCATGATTGTAGGGGCAAAGGAATGGCTGCATTGCAAGTGGGGAAGGAAAACCCAATATGGGCTGCATAGAGACAGTTGTGGTCTTGTTATGTTTGTGTTTACTTTTATTATTATTCGTTGTATTCATTGTTCATGGACTAATAATATTTGTCTTTTTCACTGCTAGCTTATTAGGACACATTAGATTTGTATTATGTTTTAAGCACTTATACCAAATGCATTTTTATGCTATCTTTGTCATAGCTCTGGCACGATGGCTAACTAACACATAATTTTGGCGATATGCATTACTTAGTGTTAGTTTATATTGAATGTTAAATGCAATTTCAGATTTGAACATGTAGGTTCATTCTATGTGTCTTGAATTGCATTTACTTCCCACTATAGACTACCACTAACACTAGTTATCCATGCAGGTTGTTCATTTCAAAGGATGATTGAGAAGTCCACTGAAACATCCAAATTTTCAGGTTTTTGCTCCCTCTACGTGCTTTGATATTACTTGCACTGTACTGTCTCCTTATTAATAATGTTCAGGGCTTGTGTAATTTCTTATAACAGGCTTTATATATATATTATCAAGTAATATTGATGGTCCTTAGCTTAATGCGTTAGTGAACGAAGACAACGATCAATGCAGCTGTGTGCTACCTTATAGTCATTTTTGTACATATGCATCTTAGATAATAAGATATTATTCCCTGTTTTGAAATCCGTGGAAATGTTATTTATGGAAATTGGCCTCATGAACCTTATATCTGAATTCCTGCATATGATGTGTGCATTCCAACAGTTGTTCCGTATATATGACATTCATCTGGATAAGAGAGTTTACATTCATCTAACTATTTGCATAAATATATATTAGCAATGTTCCCCAAAGGAAGAGTACCATGTGTTTTTGACATTCCAATACCGATTTGAAATGATATGAGGTGTGGTGGGAGATGAGGGGATATTGTATGCATGTTGTTGCAGTGGTGGAGATCCATGATCGATCCCTCCTCATCTATCTATCATCTTTGTTCTCCATTTTTCTACATTGAATCATTCATACCAGGTTATTAATAATATCCCCATAGCAAGTAAGAGATAGAATCTTTAGAATAGATACTTATTTCGAAAGAGACATGTCTTTCCAATAATGAATCTGTGCTCTTTATTGACATTAATTAGCATCAAAGAGTGTTTTCTGAGTTTGGACACTCTTGTTCTACTAGAATCCACAAAGAAGCAAATGTATTTTCTTGAGAATATTTCGGACAAGCATTTTTTGATGGTTCTGGAGTCAAATCATCCTCTCGTTCTTGATGTTGTCAAAATGGTGCTAGGGCAAGAATTTCTCTGTGCCAATCATAGATACCGAGTGAACACAAATATCACCTCTATGTTTTTGGCTCTGTGCATTGAAATGGGGGTCGGGAAACCCAAAACGAAGCTATTGTGCCCGAAGCTTTTTCACCACTATTTTTTGGGGGAAATTGACTCAGTGTTGGACAACATTGATGATCAAAAACATATCCCCATGGCTAATCAATATTACATGTTGCGTGAGGGAGCGAATGAAGTTAGGAAGTTTCATTTAATTCAGACCATGGAACTAGAGGATTTCAACCGGAACAAGCTAGAAAGACAACACAATTTGAATTTCCTTCTTTATGTGGCAGACTATATGATGCACCCGAATTTCTTTGACATGGGGCAGTTTGTTCATGATGAAAATCTTCAAGGGAGGCAAGATATTGGTGTGATCAAGGATGGTCAGATTGAGGAGGGAAACAATTAGGGTTTGGGCCTAGGTGAAATGTGGATACTAGAGGACATGAGGCTCATTGAAAAAATTGTTGTTGGTCTGGCCCATGTGAATTGTGGAATGGATTGCCCTGTGATCATGGAAGCTCGTGTTGTACAGATGGTGCATGAAGCTATATATGACTCCTTCGGCAACGAGGAATGATGTTGGCCCTCTCTTTCCCTGTGTTTAGATCTATTACTATTTCTTGTTGTTTGGTTTTAGAGATTTTTTTGTAATCTTTGGACTTTAAGCGGTTAATAGTAGATATGGAGCATACTGGCTCTCTTTTTGTTCCCTGTGCTCACTTTAAGCAGGCGAAATGCTATGGTTTCTTGTTGTTTGTTTTATCATGTATGTGACAGAGGGATAACGGTACATAAACACCTCTTCTAAAAGTTTATAATCTACAAGATACAACCTGCATGAGGAGTCTTTGGACATTTTTACTTTGACAGAGGTTTTAATAGCATTTAGACACCTCTAATTCCTGTAAAATTTTCCTACACAACAATACAAGGTGTTGGCTTATCCATCTATCTATCGACTAAAAAAAATTAGCTTCAAAGAGGGAGGAACTAAATCCCTACCCAGTAGATTGTGATGGAATGATTATCAGTGTTTTGTATGCTTTTTTATCGATCGTTAACGAAGTATAGTGATTGTATTATAATCTGGATGGGTACATCACATTCACCCTTTTTTAGAAGATGCCTGATGGATCATAATCCATTATTTGTTGCAAATTCAATGAAACCATTCCTTATTACTGTTAATGATGATCTCGAGTGGAAGGCATACGAATACTTAGGAGGGTCATTGCTTGTTGGTCGTATATAACATAGGCATCTGTGGGCCTCATTTCGCAATGTGCGAATAACCGGTTGTGTTGCCATTTTGACCTTTGTCTTCAACGTGTATTGTTATTGAGGTGTATAGAGATAAATATATCTGAAAATTTAGGAGACAAGATATGGACTTACTTGATCGTCGTCAATAGAGAACCTGCAATACCCACACAATGTAAAGCCAAATGAACTAAGCAATACACACATATAGTAAAATCTACTCCATTGAACTTATATCATCGAAGACCTTGTGTTCAAAAAATGATGCTCTAAAAAGAACATGCACAAGAATCTATGGTCAATGAATCTATGAAATATGGCAGATGCAAAAAAAAAATGCTAGAATGCATAGAGTAGGCTCCAACGCTAGATTGGCAGATTGCTAAATTGCGTATTAGGATTGATGAAGATGAAAGAATCTTGTTATATACAAGACCTTTTAGAAAATGGAGGGATAGAATTAAGATGGTTGGCTAGGATTAAAGGGTACACATACAAAATGATTAAATAATAAGCTGGTGTGTAGAAGAAATAATAAAATAATGATGGGGTTGGGCAGACGAAGATTAAGAGATAAATGTCATGTGTCATAGACTAAAAATTAAATGATTTAATTATCCAAATAAAAATTTATTTATTTAATAGAGGAAGTGGAAGCAATTTAATAAATAAAATGTTTATTTCATTTATGGAAATGATGATTGAAATAAAATAAAATATTTATTTGAATGATGAAAGGCTTAGAAGAGGAAAAATGAATTAATTATATAAATTAAAATTTATAAAAATAAAATAAAAAAATTGAGATAAGTGCTATCTATGATGGGGATATCTCCTTATATTGTTTCAAAAAAGAGATTGCATATTTCAACTTGACTCATACTAGGAGTTTGAAATACCTATCATCCTTCCCTAACCAGACACAAACATACTTAAACACACAATCAACCTCACTATCATTCACTACACAACCTTCTAAGACACACTTACATAACATAATTTACAAATCCTATCATCAATACTTTACATTTAGGCCTTAGCCGCTACATTTTAAATCCCACATGAACGTCTACATTCAAACAATTCCTAACCTCTCATGAACTAGAGGATCAGTGTTGCATACTCACCCAAATTGAAGAGATATTTTTGTAGATACCTCTGAAATCCACCAATCCTCTAAGTTCATGAGCCTACGAAAAAGAGTCAAGTTGCCATTCATCACTGCACATCTGAACACTTCCTATGCCTCCTCCCCAAAATTTCTTATCCTCTCCCTCTCAGCCTCCCTTTCCCTCTTCTCTCTTCTTACCCTCTTTTTCTCACTATCCTCTGAATCCTCCTTGTTTCCTTCTTCAGACCCATTTGATTCACTACCTTCATCTGAATCTGAGGAGAAATCATTTTTAGTGTTGAAGTATACTTTCAAGACACTCTCTTTAACCCATTCATGCAACTCAAAAATGGCTTCCGCCATAGCATCTCTGTTAACTCCTTTCACAAATCCCTCCATTAGCTCGACACAACTTTCCCTTGACTCTAATATGTCCACCAGAGGAACCAACACAACCTCATATATAAACCCATCATACCAGTGTCTATCTACATTCAAAGAGACTTCCACCATGCCACGAATTGCATCATATATATATATTCTTAATGACAAAAAGGTCTGTGATCTGGACCTCCAGAAGCTCCTCACAATTCTAGCAACTGAGCCCTACAAAGTTCACCATCTTCTATGCCCTCTCTTCGGCTTCTGCACTATAGAAAAATTGTATGCTCCCGTCCTCTCCAACCTGTTCTCTATATAAGGTCGATGAACATCTAGAACATACCGAGAATCCAAGAAAAATCTCTGCAACTCTCTATCCGAAGCTCTGAAAATCTAATCCCAAATCTAAAGCACTCGATTACAATCTTCTATGTGAGCCGGTCTTAGAATGCCAACATATTTAGAACCATCTCTATGTTGTCAACTCAGCTCTGACAAGACATGCCAATAAATGCAACCTCGTTTCTTTAAAATAGCTAAAAGCCACGTTGTTGGAAAGGACAAGTCATTTAAAATTTATGATTATTAAAATACTTAGGATATAATAATTAAATAAATAAAATATTTATTTATATGAACATGACATTCTTAGCCATCTACAATTGATAGTGTCTTTTGATATAAATTGGAACTTTGTTCCTTTTTCAAATCAAAGAAGCTATTGCTATTGCTTCACCTCTCTCTGAACCGGATGGCACACCAAGAGTTGGCCACGTTGCCCGGTTGGCTGTGCCATATGACACCTGCTTGCATTTAAGTGCAATAGATTCAATCATGAGACAACATGTACTTTTTCTTGATTTTGTCATCCTTTTTAAGTCTTGTGATTGGGAGGTTGAATTTGTATACTCAAGAGGGAGTTGGGGCTTCAAATTTGAAGCAAGTGCTAGTTGGTCATTCGATTTTGAAGCCATCGTCAGGTGGTCTTGAAACTGACTACACGGCCATATCGGTAATCATGTCTCTTGTTTGTATTATAATTTATTTCCACATGTGTGTGTGTGCTATGATTACTGGAAGTAGGGATTCATAAGTGGAAAAATAGACTACTTTATGGAGTTAAAAACACTGTTGATGTCTAGTTTTTTATTCAATAGTAGCATGATAATGTTTTTGTTGGTGGGGAAGATGAGGCCATTGGTAATGTAGAGGAGTGCGATAATATGGTTGAGGATCATGGTGATAGTGAAAAAGAGGACGTTTGTAGCGATTACGAGGCTACAACCGAGGACAACGAAGGGTAGGGTGTTGATGGTCACGAACAGGGACAGCGAGGGGGCAATATTGAGGTGTACTATTTTTTATTATATTTCGTATCATCTCTATTATACTTTATTCCAACAAAATTGAACGTGATGTTTTGTCGTGTATAGTCTATGCAGCAAAAGTCTGACCACAAAAGAGAATATGTTGATGGTAGGTTTTTCTACTTTTGTCTCTTCGACAAATGTTCATATAATGGAGGTGTAGATTTTGGGATTTGGGGAGGTTGAACCTGCATAGATTGCCAGTGCACAACCTCCCGTCATTGGAGGCCCTAAGGCACGGTCGTGCACCACACACTACCAATAAACACAGCTAGTGCCACATAGAGACAACACGAAGATACGTGAATAAGAAGGTGGGTGATGTTTAGTACCATATGATAGTACGATACAATATGCAAAAAAAGTGTGTCAATGATTGGGTGTGTAGAGATTATGGGATGAAAAAATTTGACAAGCTTCCTACCAAAGGGAAGGAAGAGATAAATGAAGAAATGCGGGTGTACAATAGTAGTCCATTGAGGGAGGAGAGATTGAAGAAGGTTTTATAGTTAATGGAAAGAAAGAAACTTGGAAGAGAGGTGATTCCTAGTGACTATTTTATTTTATACTTCACTATAATGGATGTAATTTTCCAAAGTATGCATAATTGAGCTATCCTAGGCTGTTGGGCAAGTGGTTTGTAACAGTGAAGGGGATATTGAAGTGAATATGGGATTGTATGAATTGCCTGTAACAAATGTGCGACTCAACGACCATGCACCTTCTTCGTTGGGGAGGCAAAAGAAGATGAAGGTTGCCACGAAAAAAAGGATGACTTCAGTTGAGGTCAAATATTTGTCATCAAAGGTGAATGAATGTTCATATATGTGTTTGCATTTCTTATTATTCTTTATAATCCATAGGCTTCTACGTTGATTGTTCCATCCCTGTGATGTTAGGCTGATGTTGATGGGGTTAGTGGAGGGAGCCTACTATTGTCTGGAGCTCTAGCTGACACTATATGTAGTGGGCTAGAAAATCTATCTTGCAAACCTTAGACGTCCATTAGGACGAAGTGGTAGAAGGAGATAATGAATGAAAAGTTGAGTGCACCCAGAGACGAGAAGAATGCAGGGCAGTCTCCTGATTTGGGGCAGACGTTGGAGGATACAAGCAAACATCAACACGTAATATAGACAGTTTTACGTGGCAAAACTGGTTGCAAAAGGAGTTATAAATCTCTTGTTACTTACTTTTCCCAAAAAAAAAACCGCTGCTAAATCTTCCCATCTCAATCAAGGATCTCTAATTTTTTTAAAACTTCGTGTTTTTGGATTTTCGTGTTCTTGACGGGCAGTTTTGCAGCTAGTTTCCCTCATATGGTTTCATATGGTTTAATTCTATAGTTACACTCCTTTTGAATGTGCGCTCTTTTGTAGCATACTGTCACAGAAGGAAACGTTGATGGGAAGAAATGTTCTAGGGGAAACGATAGTGACTTTGCAACTACAGACCACGATGGGGATGAAGGGGATAATGTGTGTCAACCACCTATTTTGGTATTTTTCTATTGTGTTGACATGAATTGATTTAGTTATGTTGATGGCCAGCTATACAAAAATGTTATTTACGTTAGCACATGGATACGTTACTCATGCAACCAACTGTGCAAGACGAGGAAGACTATATCGATGAAGACGAGCACACTCTTGCTTTTGGAGATGAAGTGTACCTTCAACTCAATGGGAAATTTGTTGGTAAAGGTATTGTTGATGGGGTTGGGAGGGGTGTGTGATTTCATGGCAATCCACTCCAACGACCTTGTGCTAAAGTCTGAATCATGGATGTCTTTGATGGCAATGCCTCGTTGCCTTATTCGTATTCCTTCTCCAAGTCATTATCAGACTCCCTTAAGTCATGGGAGGTGTGGGATATCAAAGACCTCATCTGTGTCCCATCTACGGTAAGATTGCAAGATCCTTTCCTTTGTTCTTTCATGTGACCATTTAACTTTTTCAAATGCAACAATATTGGTAGCAGTCATTTGATGTCACTTTTTATGTGGTAGGTTATAGTTGTCAAAACTGTTCAGCCAAAAAACTAGGATATTAAATGCAATCCTGAATTCAGACGGACAAGTGTGAGGCTATGAGCACTTGGCATCACTCCTCCTGAGTTACATAAGAACCCGAAGAAGCATCAAGTCTTCTACTCTGGTGTCAACTCCATTGCGCAAAATAGGCAGAGGAGGCGATAAATATATTTTTGTTGTGTCTATCCCCTTATGGGACTCAAAATAGAAGCTTGAAAGCTCAGACAGTAGATAGTAATAATTATAGCCAGATACTCTAGTGGAAGAATACTCTTCATAAACCATTTGCACCCTATCTCAGCTGCTTGGAAGCTAAAATTAGTTTAAAAATTGTGTGTATCAGTGAATAATTATTTCTACAATTATTCTTTGTTGGTGTGTACATGTGAATAATTATTTGTGCATTTTTTCATTGTTTGGTTGTATATTGTAATGCATCCCAGGGGATACCATGGTGCAGCATCCTAATCTACCTTGTAATATAATGCAACATAGCCTTTTTCTCAATTTATCGTACATCACAAATTTCTCTGTGTTGCTATAATTTTTTTTCATATATGTTACTACCATGTTTTCCACGTCTCTTCTTTTGTCCAAGTGTATGCTGAATTTGTTTGTTGTAATTGTTGAACATGTCCTCTTTCTGTTGTAAGTTATGATAGTTGAATAAACTTTTCTTATTGACTATTTTTAAACACACCATCTGAAACAAAATAATAATTTAAATTAACAATATAAAAATACAAAATTATGAGACCAACACAAAACTTTCGTGAAAAAGATGTTTAATGAGTTGATTGAAAACAACATGTAGAGGAATAGTGAGTGATGGAGTTAGTTTCCATAGAAGTACATTCCCAATTGTAAGGTAACATGGCACCCACTACCCCCTCCCCCCGACAGCTATTCAACATCCAAAATATTAAAATCATACATCATGTTATTGACCTTTTCGCACATTATTGCCCATTGATTTTGTGTGTAAGTGATGTGATTTTGTGAAATGTCAATAACACGATGTAGGATTTTAAGATTTTGGGGGCAGAGTAGCTACAACCCTGATTGTTGGGCCATTGAGCATCACATCTTTAGTTCAGAATTGTAGTTTCTCATTTTCAAACAAAAATGGAAGACAAACTTGGTCATTTCATGTCCGTCTACACTTTTCTTGCATGCATCTTTCATTGTCTTTTACATTTTCTTTCTTTGTTGTCTACTAATATGCCTTCTTTTGTTAATGTTTGCAGGAACGACAATGGGAAAAGCAGGGGCAGGAAAAAGAAAGGTTGTTGAAACACATCTTGAGGTGGATGGAAAGCCTACAAAGAGTTCACCCAAGCTCGAGGCCTCAAATGTTTGCACCTCTGACGGGAAAGGGAAGATGACAACAAAAGAAACACCCAAGCATGGGGCCTCCAATGTTCTCACCTCTCATGGTTTAGGGAAAATGACAATAAAAGAAACACCCAAGCGTGGGGCCTCCAATGTTCTCACCTCTCACGGTTTAGGGAAGATGACAACAAAAGCAACACCCCCCTTGCCAGAGTCGAAGGATTGTCAGAGCCCTCATTGCATGGCCAATCTGAAGTTTGATGCCCTACATGTACAACTGCTAATGGACAAGGTTCAAATTACCAAGGTTGAAAGTGAAAGGATGAAGGAGAAGGTTACTGAACTGGAAAGGAGATGTAGTGAACTCATGAAGAATATCATGGAGTTGATCGATATGAATGTTGAGTTGGAGATAGAAGTGCGTAAACACCAGATGTTGGTGGAGAAAGTGGAGGTAGCACATGAGGCGATAATGAAATAAAACAATTTTTTAGCTGACCACTTTAATAACATGTTGGATGCATGTGAGACAAACATTGAACACTGGAAATAGAGGTTCAAGGAGGCATTTGGTCTGGCAAGCAATGAAGTTGATGAAAAGGGTGTGCCTCATGTTACCGTGAGGAGTGGGGGACTAAAAGAATTTATTAATTAGTTGTCGTTTTCCTTCATAAGAGGCTTATTCTGCTATAAAAATTTTCTAAATTATATGGCTGGCTTCTCTTCAATAAGATGTCAAAAATGATGTAGACTATTTGCCAAAAAATAAAAAGATATTTTGAATTGATATGGGAATGTTATATTTCAATGAATCACATATTTATTGTATCATGTATGATTATTCTATGTAAATCACATTGAAGTTAATTTAAACAAATTGAATGGTTTTGGATTAAGGCAAAAATAGGTTTTGAAGCGACCCCAAAACCCTTTACAAAATGATTCTAAGAGGTATAGAATTAGATAAAAACATCAAAAACAAAATGGGCTACAAGGATAAGCATAAGAAATGGCAGCCAAAGAGACAACAAAAGCCCAACCGGGCACAAAAAGACAACAAAGAGACCAAACCCAGACTCAGACAGATCCAGCAACCAGAAAATAGAAAATGACCCAGTTACATAAGGCTTTCGAGGGTCTCAGCGACCTCAGCCTCAAGGGCATTCATGGTATCAGCAGCAGTCTTTATATCTTTGTAATCTACATTCTGAATAGCCACCTTTTTCTTCATGTTCTCATGGGTCCTTTTGCAGGGTCCTTCACCACCTTGAGCCACCTTAGCATCATCCCCAATAATAGCAACAACCCTATCTAGTTGTTCCAGACTAATCACCATAGTATTCATAACCACTACAGACTATTTGAAATTTGTGTGACTGCTTACCATAATAGTCTTGAGGGTGTCCTGGATCTTGTGATAGCCTTCCTCAACACGGGTAATGTGATCCTCCAACCTTTTCTTCAGCTAATCAACCCCTTCACCCATCTTCTTGGTACAGTCCATAACTGACTTCTTCTCAATCTCAGTCCAATTCCCTTTATTATTCGGATTACCATGAGTAGAACCAACAAGGATTGCTTCCATTTTGCTTCCATTTTGCTTCCCAAGGCTCTTTGGTTGATCCTTATCTCCTTAAGTTCATTAAACACCCATTTGAACATGCCGAAAGTGTCAATAGAATGTTCACGAGCCATGCCTAGCACAATTTCTTAATCCTCCCTCTTATCGTTAAGCTCATCACTTTTGGGATGAAGGTCTTCAATACCAACCACACCCGCATTACCAATGTCCTTATGGGAAGAAGGAGAGGCTGGTACATTAGGGCATTAAGGGTCCTTATCATCTTTTGCCTTCTCACTAGAAGAGGGGGAGCCATTCTTAGCAGAAGTAGAGGGGGAGGACATAATACTTTTCCCTTTGATACCCTTCCTCACCTTAGGTTTTGAACTCGAGGGTATTTCAATTTTAGCTTTTTTCGGGGGAGGGGAAATCTCTTCAAACCCAGACCCAGATGCTTCATTATCAGATTCACCCACACTAGTCTCATCATTCTCAGAAATATAATCATTAGGTGGAGGAAGAGAATGGAAATGGGCATCAATAAGGACCAGTAGGCCTTCATGCAAGATGGGAAACTTGGAAGGGTTCTTGCGGTGGTCACTAAATTAACCCTAAGAGCTGACATGAGATAGAAAGGGGAAGACATCTTCCCACCATGGCGGAAATGATTCAAAATAATAAAGTGGTGACTACACACCCTGGTATAGCGACCATCCAAAGTAAGGTAATTCATAATTACCTTGAGAAGCTTCTGCCAGAAAGACTTAATGACCGTAATGTCATAATAGTTGGCCGTCTTTTTAACAATTTTGGCCCGATCCACCTCCTTCTTGGGGAAATTCTACATAGCTTGCTCAGTATACACTATGTCTTTGTAATACTTCATACCTCCATAGATAACCCTGTGACCTGTGCAATAAGGGCTTCATCAACCAGGACCTTCCTACAATGGATAACAATCGTTCCATCCTTCCAGTTCTAAGAAAAATAGTATGTGACATCCTGATTTTGCCCTTGTAGCCTCTCAATAAAGGGAGTGAACCCCCCTTTCTCCAAAATCTGCCATAGCTTCTTTTCATTCTTCAACTGCACACAGCTAGGTGGCTCAATTATTTTTCTCACACCACCCATTTTATCTTTTTCTCTATTACACTCTTTGCAAAGAATTTTCAAAGTAAAAGTAAGAACTCCACAAAATGTTTAAAATCGCCCACAAAGCATGTGAAATAAGTTCGCATCGATTCTCATGTCCTCTCTAGCCAGCTATCTCAAAAAGGAAGGTCTCAGTAATTCTAGAAACACTCAAAGTCATTATAGCACAAGTTATCATTAAATTTACTCCCCTAACTTTGCTCATGGAACAAATGCATAGAAAATTCCGAGTCCAACCTATCACCACAGGTCCAACTAAGTTGGGCTTTACATGCCACTCCCCAATTGGCAAGGAAGTCGGCAGCCACATTGGCTTGTCTATATACATGAACAATAATGCATATATCAAATTTTTTAATAATATCTTTAGACTTCTTCATCCAAATATCAACATTCCAAGCCATAGTAGATTTACCCTTTAGGTAGTTGATAATATTCTTTGAGTCCCCCTCGACCCAAACAAGCTTAAAGTTGTTCTGTTTAGCAAGTTTTAAACTATGATAAGCTCCTATAGATTCTAAAACATTATTAGTATGTTTACCAAGAGGGAGAGCAATAGTAGAAATGAAGCTACCATAGTGATCTCGTATCACCCCTCCACAGCCAGCTTGACCAGGGTTCCCTCTAGCCGCACCATCAAAATTGATTTTCACCCATCCTTGGGGTGGAAAGCTCCAACTAATGTTGTCCCTCAGATTGACCAAATGATGACCAAAATCCCAGTCCTTGACAACATTGGCTTCATACTCCTTAAGAATTCCACTTTGAGAGAACATTGGAGCTAACAGTCGAGAGATTATCAGAGATGGCTCTAAAAATTTTCTTGAAGACAATATTAGGAGGGAGATGGATATTCCTAAAGATATGATTATTACGTTCTTTCCATAAACCCCACGCCATGTGAGGAAACATAAAGGACCATAGCTTCTTCATAAAAAGATTTCTTGAAGGCGGGTTCCATTAGTGAACGAACTCCTTTATGGCCCCCAGGAGAGTCCAACAAAGATCCCATTTTTGAAGCACCAAACCCCAAATCTCAAAAGTGTAAGAGCGGTGTAAAAACAAATGATCAACAGATTCAGCATCCCTCATACACAAGTAGCATCTGTTTGGGATAGAAAAGCCTCTCTTAACAAGATTGTTAGTAGTTAAGATTTTATTAAGAAAGAGGAGCCTCTCTTAACAAATTGAATGGTTATTTTCAACATAATAGATTGATTTCATTTAAACATATTCAACGGTAATTTAAAATAAATCAGATTGAGTTCTTTTGAGCACCTTAACTGGTTTTTTGTATGCTTATTTTCAATAAAATAGATTGTTTTGATTTGAACATTTTCAATTGTTGTTAAAAAAATATATGATAGATTACATTTACACATATTCACTAGTTACAAATCGGATTGAGTTCATTTAAACACCTTGAACGGTTACAATATGCAATGCATCAGATTGAGTTGATTTATATATTTTAAATGTTTTATCGTATTCCGGGAATTTAAACATATTTCATGGATATTTTTACTTCCTTTTTATATTACATCATGATGCAAAGCATCCACACACAATGATCATCTAACACACACGTTGACACCAAACCCTCTCAACACTGCTCTTTCTCTGAGTGAGAGATAGAACAATCATCAAATCTCTTCAAACCCATGTGCAATCTATTTGTAACACCCCTACAATTTTAAGACACTGATGGAACACAACATAATACAGGTTTTTGCCCATTGCTGGGCTTATTAGCCAAAAAAATGAAAGATACAGATTTTAAATGTCGTTGTTTACCCTAGATCAAGGTTTTAACAGTTTTGACAAAAAATGTTAGATCGCCTTCAATTTAAAACCAAATCACAGGAAACAAATAGCAAATGGCAGAGAACTCTTCAATGTATCATTCCAAATTGATTTGCACATCAAACGAATGAAGAATCAATATGATTGAAAGGCTGAGATCAGACTGTTACAAGGGAACAAGAAGGAAAGTGTAGAAATGTTTGAGTTTTCTATTGATTTCTCTTTAATACATTAAAAATATTTCAACAACTCTTCATGGCCGACCATCCAAGGTCTATTTAATCCTTTTGATGGCAAGTATAGCTTCCCTTAACCACTTTTCGAACCAAATGTACGTCAGAGACCAAACTTGATAACTTTTGACAAAATTCACATGACAACTTTGAGACATAATTGACACGTCATGTTGACTCGTCGATTTATTGACACGTCATGTTGACTCGTCGATTTATTGACACGTCATGTTGACTCGTCGATTTATTGACACGTCATGTTGACTCGTCGATTTATTGACACGTCATGTTATTGACTCACTGAGTTATTGACACGTCATGTTATTGACCTATCATGTTATTAACTCGTCATGTTATTAACACGTCATGTTATTGACCCATCATGTTATTGACTCGTCATGTTATTGAGGTCAATATTTACTTCTTCCCCCAAAATTGTATTTCTTAGTTTTTCTTTAAGCCAAAAAGAATTAAACTTCGAGGAATTCACAGAATTGTCATCTCTGCTTTTTTACGTTGTGTCAATCAAAACACGAGGCAATAAAGGCTCTGAAATCATCGTGTTTCCTTATCCTGGGCGTCACTTTTCACCTTTGCTCATTGCTCTAGGATAACTTTTCATCATTTTTGGCTTTTCTTCTTATCCCAGGCCCCTCTTCTATATCTATCACATCCTTCTGGGATAAGAATTACTTTGGAAATCACTGTTCTTTTATCCTGAAGCATTTCTTTCATCTTTGTCACTTATACTTACTGAACACTACGTCCTTCATCCCCTGGATAACTCTCACCTTGTCTTTCTTCATTATTTTTACCCTGGAGCCTCAAATGATGCTCCTCTTAATCCCCTCTTAGTCCCCCAAGATAAGCTTTCCTTTGTATTTCCTTCACTTCCTTATCCCGAGCCATTTTCTTTTAGTCTTTGTGGCCTTCTGGGATAAGGCTTTCTCTATTTATTATTCCTTTTCCTTGTCCCAGACATCAGCATATTGAAGCTAGCTCCATGTCTATTTTCTTCCTCTGGGATAATTCTCCGCTTGGATTTCCATTTTACTATTATCTTGGGATCATTTAAAACACTTTTCTACCCGATCTGGGGTATTTTCCTCCATGCCAATGGCTTTATATTTTTATCTCGGGCTCTTCTTTCCCTTTTCTTTGAACCCCACGGGATAACCCTTTCCTTTGTATTTTCTTATCCCGGAGCACAGTCTTTGACTTTGAAAAGCCGCCTGGGGCAAGGAAAGCATTCCTCGTTCCTTTGTAAAATTATCCTGGGTCCTATGGGGAGAGGCTAGAGACTTCCCCGAGGCAACTTTCCTTCTTTGTGATCCCTCAGTAAGATTTATCCAAGATGACCTTTGGATGTCGTTATTCACTCTCCGGGATAACTTTTCTTCTCTACTCCACTATTTTCTTATCCCAGACAACATACTGGAGACCCTTATGACACGTCATATTATAGACTCATCATGTTATTGACTTGTTGAGTTATTGGCACGTCATGTTATTGACCCATCATGTTATTGAC
The DNA here is from genome assembly GCF_030272615.1 of Cryptomeria japonica. NCBI lineage: Eukaryota > Viridiplantae > Streptophyta > Pinopsida > Cupressales > Cupressaceae > Cryptomeria > Cryptomeria japonica. Next base: position 472,364,324 of record NC_081411.1, on the reverse strand, counting down.
ACATCATGTTATTGACTCGTCATGTTATTGACACGTCATGTTATTGACTCGTCATGTTATTGACTCGTCGAGTTATTGACACGTCATGTTATCGACCCATCATGTTATTGACTCGTCATGTTATTGACTCGTTATTGACTCATCGAGTTATTGATACCATTTGTTATTGACTCTTCTTTCTTATCTCAGGCCTCATTTCTTTAACCCTTCTAGCCCCTCGGGATAAAAATAACAAACGAAGGCGAATTGAAAAGTTATCCCGGGAGGCACAAGGCGTAGTGGCGATTGGATTTTGGGTTTCAGTGAGAATAAATAAAAGAAAGATAAAGCTCTACTCTGGGATAAGAAAACAATTAAACTCAATGTAAATTTTATCCCAGAGAGATGCAAAAGACAGAGAGAAGAGCCCTGAGATAAAAAAACAAAGCCAGAGATAGTGAAATTTTATCCTGGAGAAGTGAATAAAGTTGCAAAAGATCGCACGGGATAAGTAAACACAGCGATTTCAAGGCTTTTATTGCCCCGTGTGGTGATTGACATGACATTCAGGTGGTGAAAGAGGATGGTGGTAACTCAACGGTCTAGAGGGAGTCAAGGGATGATTGTGGTCATTCGATTGATCATCAATGGTGGAAGTTCAAACTTCTGAGCTAACAACCACTTTTCTTTGCATGGAGGAATTAAATGGCGTTGCAATAAAAGAAAGAACTATGTCGCATTCGTCTTCATGAAGCATTCAAGCAATCAAAGAGCATTTACAGAGGGAGCAGAGGGCGAATTCAACTAGTTTAAAGGCATCCAATCATGAGCAGCAAACTAGTAAGTGCAATTCAAGTTTTTTCTCTATGTGTTTTTAGTTGAAGTACCTGTAGGAATTGCAAGTGTTTTCAGAGCCCTAGGTTTTATTTTCAGCTCTCTACAAGTTTAGTCATGGCCTCCCCAATTGAGAAAGTCGCTAGCCCCATTTCTGAGAAAGCCCAGGAAGCTAAAGCCAGTTCTAGTGACCCAAAAATTACCCCGGGCATTCCTATATGCATGGTTGCCCCGTTGCAAGAGCTGCAAGATACCACATTGTAGAATCAAAACCTGAGCCCAACCCAGAAGCAGCTCCTACCCAAACTGAGGAGAGTGAGGCTAGTTCTCCCCCAAAGCAAGCCAAAAGGAAGAGGGGTTTGAGGAAGGTGATAATTGAGGTGTCGGAGGGATCAAAGGAGGAAACACCAAAGAAAAAGGATGTGAAGAATAAGACCCCTCCCAAAAAGAAGGAAGATTCTACCTCCATTGCAGAGGAAACCTCAGCCCCAAAGGCAAGAAATCTGACTCTCAAGAAGAGAAAATCAAATAAAGATGGTAAGGCAAAGGATTTTGTAGAGGAAGCACCCATACAACAGACCCCTCCAGTGACTTAGAAGGAGAAAGTTGCAGAGAAGCCAACTAAGGTGGTGGATAAGGCAGAGGAAACAACAAAGAGAAAGGAGGTGAAGAAGAACACCCCTCCCAAAAAGAAGGTCGAGTCTACCTCCATTGCAGAAGAAACCCCACAGTCCCATGAAGAAACAATTGCCTCAACTGAGCCTCCCAAAATAGTTGTTGAGGTTGAGAGGGACGCTTTGATAAGATTAGAGGAATTAGCCTAGAAGAAAACCAGAGTGACCTGGGTCCTAAGCCAAGATTTGTTGGAGTTGCTCCCTGGCTCAAGCACATTAGAGTCGACAAAGATAAGATGAGGAGACAAGGCGGCTGGGTGCAGAGATGCCATCATAGGGCACATGGGGTAGGATGTTTTTCATGCCTTCTATGGAAATAGAGACCAACCAAGCCCAATCTACAACCCATGGAAGCTAAACATAGGGAAGTTGGTGGTCCCAAATGTGTTTGTGGAACTAATGATGATCAGGGAACTGACCAAGAAGTTTGACATTGCAAGCCTCACTGTCAAAAACCTTCAAGGGTAGGTTATTTTGGACATATCTCAAAAAGCTATCATGGAATGTTTTGGGTTGGATGGGAAACCATCAAGGGGATAAACAAGCAGGCCTTGTTGAAAATGTATGAAAAGAACAAGGTAATGATAACAAGAGAATATATGCCAATGTTTTTAAGAAAGATCTCCAAGTTCACCCCCAGCTACATTTTTCCATCTAAGATAGAGTCATTTGCACTAGACAAATTTGACACATATTTTATAAGAACATATTATGTCATGTGCTAGGTCTTGGGACAAGATTGCAGACTCACACTGTTATCGGTGGATTACATGATGCTAGCAGTATTCATTTAGCACCAAGCCACCAATGTGCTTTTTGACTTTGCAACCATTCTTGAGACCAAGTTATGTGAGAGCCTGGTTAAAGTAAAAGATGAAAATACTGCACTACATTTCAAGCACTATTCTTTGGTGTGTCATCTCCTTTTGTATCAGCACAGGTCAATCTGGTCCCTAAAGCTAAATATCAGGATGTTGGATCCATAGTCAGGGCTGCCATGACCGGTTCAGAGATGGACACAAGTGTGGGACAATGACTCTTGGTTTAGAGACTATTGTTTGTTCTCTAATTATTTTGTCAAAAATATTTTGGATATGTTGAATGTTCAATTGCCAAGGATTCCCGGGCATATAGTTAAAGTGTTGAGAATTCAGGCATGCAGAGCTCCAAATGTACAATATGCAGAGGGGTGTTTTAGCCACAATTTTGGAGACTTCTTTTTCTATCAGGACTGCACCATCATTAGGTGCTATGGTTTTGAAAAGGATCCCCACAGGTTGCCCATTTATTTTTCTCCTAGGGTTGCATTCTTAGAATTCATATGGCAAATGATGTGGGTTGACAAGGATCAAATCCCAGAGAGGAAGGGGAGGCATCTCTCTAAAGCCACTGTATTCGGAGAATTTGAAATTGGTTGTGATAACTTGGAAAAGATCGAAGATGTTTTGGTCAGAAACTACGGATTCAAGGTGGGAATTGTCAGGAATTATGATCCTGAGGGGTATATAGGGGACTTAAGGCTAAATAAGTTTAAGGATAGGAACTATTATCATCAATTCTATGAAATTAAAGATTTGTTGAGTAATGCTCTACCTAGGGAAATCGTCCAAAGAAATAAAAAATGGGACACGCTGAAGAAAATAGAAAGGGAGGGGATGGAAGAAGATAAGAACTACACAAGGCTACTCATAACAGAGTTCCAATCTGATATTGCAAGGATGATTATCCTTCTCTAGTCTGCAGATAAGATCATCAAAGATGAAATCAAAAGGAGAGAGACCAAAGCAAAGGGGCAAAAATTTGAAGAGCGTCCTAATGCAGACATCCCCATATTTTCCAAAAAGGGGGTAGTCATAAAGGAAGAGGTGCAACCTGAGTCTTCAAAGACAACAACTAAGGGTAAAGGGCCGGTGGCGGGAGAAGAGGGACATAAGCTTGAGGAATGTCTTGTCATCAACATCCCTACATTTTACAAGGAGGGAATTGTCATCAAAGGAGAGGGGCAGCCAAAGGCTTCAAGGTCAAGTGCCAAGGGTAAAGGACCAGTGGTGGGAGAGATCAGAAGGGTGGAGAAAGTTAAAACTAGGATCTTAGATTTTGTTGATATCCCTGAGACCGATGATCCAAATGTGCCCCCTCCTTCCCCTCCAAAGGATTTTTTCCATGAAGAGGTACCTTTCAAGCAATTGGATGAAAATGATAGATCTCTAGTCCCAAGTATTATTCCAGCTGAGGAAGTGGATGATGAAAGGGCGACTACTACAAGGGAATTTATGTCAGATGGCAATTTTGTGAATTCCCCAGAGTTTAAGTCTTTTTGGATTAAAGAAAAACTAAGAAATGCAGCTCTGGGAGAAGAAGTAAATATTGACCCCAATAACATTCAATGCACCCTCGAGGAAGCCAGAGAAATGGTGGCCAATAGTGACATGATTCTAGTTCTTGAATGGGATCACATGAAACTATTTTTGTTAGACCAAGTTGTTAGGCAGGATGACCCAAGGTATGTGAAAGAATATGAAAACTATGGGTCCGGAGTTAATGTAAATATCAAAGCCTTTGCAATTTGGGAAAGGGGATCAAGTGTAAATAGGCCAATTGTTCCTTTTGGGCTAGAGCAGCAGCGGGGAGAAGCAATCCTAATGACAACCAATGACACCACATCAAGAGAGGTTGTTTCTTTGACTTCCCATGCAACACAATTTGCTCAGTTGGTAGTCCAAGACTTAGAAGCAAAACATATTGCTTTGAGGGATACTTTGGCCAAGCAGTATCATGATTACAATTTGTTAATCATTGAGAATTGTAAACTAAAGGAGAAATTGAATAAAGAAGAGGCAGGGACCCTAGGGGGAATAAGGCCTGGGGCATTGGAAAGGGCTACTGGAGAGCTTCAAGTGGCTAAGGAAGAAGCCTCCAAGACATATTTTGAAATCAGGAGAGATGCAATTTTAAAGGTATATGAAAGAGTCATGGATATATTAGAGGATTTCGATGCCAATTATTCCTCCCTAGCAAAAATTGACATTGATTTAGATTCCATTCTTTTTTCCCATTAAAGCTACTTGGATTCTTAAAGGGCGGCAACTAAAGGAGGTTCTCTTGGCTGCTTCACAAAGGAAAGGGAGTGAAGCTAAAGAGATATAAGTCACATGGAAGAATCACAATACATTAATCAAAGAACTCCCTGTCATTGAGAAAGAGAAGCAAGCAATGAATGATAGATTTGAATCATTCAAAGGATTGCAGCGATGGGATATCCCTTCAATTGACACCCATGCAACACATTAAAGACTTGGTCTCCTGGCGTGAAAAATTTAAAAAGGCTATTTCAGGGGTTCTAGAAGCCTTGGAATCAGACCCGAACCAAGAGGTCTCATACAGTACAGTTTTGGATACAATCATGGATGTCAAGGGGTTGTACCACAAGTTTGTTGTGGAAGTAGCAGGGGTACCAGCACAGGCAACTAGGACATTTATGAGTAGGTTGGAAGGCCTAAAAAATTTTGAAAGGATAATTGACAAGATGGAGGGGTGGTACAACAAGTACTGTGTTGTCCTCCAACAAGTCTTAGAAGAAGAAGAAGAGGACTCATCTCTGTTTTTGCCATTTTGTCTCCCTTCCTTGCAGGCCTACTACATCAGACAATGACTTCTCAAGCAACAAGGAATGAATGACTAACAAGGAGGGTACCATGCTATCAACAAGGACACCTTTTGATGTACTTCTTCCTAGTTAGGGTATTTTGACATCTATGCTCATTGGCCTGAAGCTTGTTTCACTCCCTTGTCTCATAAAAGGGAATTCAAGGCCTTGAGTACATGTGAAAATTTTGTGATCATTTGTACTAAAGAAAGGCTTACAAGTAATAGAAGGACATAGTTCTGGAAGAGTATTGCACCACAATTCTGTGAATGTACTTATTTCGACTTGAAGATCAATAAAGAATACATTCTCTTTCTGGTTTCATATTGTGTTCATGAGTTGTATGAGTTTCAAATGCTTATAGTGTTGTAAGCTTGTCTATTCTATATGATTATGTGTATGATTTGATGGGTTGCATTTGCAGCAAATGAATTAAATTCTATCAAAAAATACTGCAACATAGTATGAGCTAGTGTGAGATCGAGTTAAGGTTTTGTTTCTTGAGTTGAATGTTTATGCAAGGCATTTGTGTTCAAATATCTCCACGGGATTAAAACCTAAATCCACATTGTTGTAAGTGTCATGGTCTTGTTTTGACTCTCTATTCTCTAGAAAGTAAGCACTGCCCATATTTTCCAAATATCAAAAGTAATCAATCATTAAAATTTATTTGTTTTCAGCACTAGAATTAAGTTTACGAATAGCGTATATTAGAACAAGTTTTAATGTACCAAAAGATGACATAAAATAAGGTCTAAGCCAAAGAGTACGAATTTTTTCAGTCTTTCCTTGGTATATTTTCATTGAAACATCTGCTAAAGTACAATGTCTTGTCAAGCAAGTAAGAATATCAAAGTGATGTTGTTATAGGGATACCCACCTAGGTTTTGCAGAGCCTAAAGAGTAGAAAGTTGTCGTCGGGGTGCTACACTTTGTTCATTGGCCAAATCCAGTTCTACCACTTAACCATGAATTAGTGGCTATTTCTCTAAGTGTGGGAACCTGTGGATTTGAGTACCAACACTGAGTTTATTGAAGATCAATAAAAGATATCATTTTCTATTCTAATCTCATTTTGTTGTCCATCTGTTATATGAGTTTCATAGTCTTACAACATTTTCAACTTGTCTTTTCAAATGAAAATGTATGTGTGTTGATGGGTTTCATTTGCAGTAAATGAACTAAAGTCTATCAATAACATAGTAACATAATGTGTATGAATAAATGTAACATAATGTGTATGAGTTAATTGATCATTCTATTGATAAATTGAGTTGTTTTAACACTTAATTGTTGTTGCAATATCAATTGTATAAGAAAATGATTATTACTTCTATATTTAATTAACTTTTCCTTCTTTGTGTATGATTTTAATGTTCCTTTGTCTAAAACCCAATATCCTCCCAAGAAGAAGTCATGGTCTTATGGATTCATACATGTAACATCTGCCCTTTTCAATGAGTTTTGTTATAGTTACAATGAACGTACTTTGCAAGTCAGTGGGCATTCAATTTTTTAAGAATGAGGCATCCTCATTTTTATTAATTAATATGCATTAGTAATGGCATTGTATCACATACATAAAATCTGATTTCAAGGATATCAATGTCACATCGATTTTGTTAACAACACCACACCTCATCAAAATTTTCATTATAACATGTTGTTGTAAAGGAAAGATAGAAAGAAATAATATAACATGTCATTTTATTGTGATTTATGTAATTTAACGTATCGTGTTAGTGTAATGTATGTAATATAGCATATCGTGTTACTCTGATGTATGGAATATAGGGACCAGTGGTGTGGTCTCTCTATTGATATTATTTTTGATATACATGGAGTGATTTTTAAATTTATATTAATAATGCAGGATACATTGAAGTTTGACATGTAGGTTGCACATGCAAGAAAACAAAATAAAAATGGACCAATCTCACTATAAATAAATAGTCATTCACAAAAACTGTAGGAAAATACCAAAAATATAAATTTTGTCCACGAAAATATACCATCATGTCCCTCTGTAAACATAAATTTCAATGGTTTTATTAAAAACCATAGTCATACAACCAAGAAAGATAGTACAATTTTATGGGAGAGACCTCCTCCGTGATGATAATCTTCTTTCAATCCTTGCAAACCTCATCGGTGGGCGGGGACTATTTTGTCCCAGAGGTGCATATAATCCAGAACCACTAGATTAGTGGGAAAAAGGGCATTGGCAGTAGCAACGTCATCATTCGGGTGTGGTAGTCGGGCCCGCCCCCTTCATGTATCTGAATCTCGGCTGACAATGCACATTATGTGCACCCTCCGGAGAGCCACGGGCCGATTGTCAAAGGGTCTGAAAATGGGCCATAACACCCTATATATTTTGGTCTGTCTCCAAACATGAAACAAAAAGAAGAGGTCTGTTATGTGGAAAATACAGTATGTCTCTCCATTGTCATGTCCCTGTATGTCGACCCGCCATCCAATGCTAAGGCGAGCATGCATCCTCAGTCATGCAACCTCTTGGTTGCGCTCTTCCATCTCTTGCTGTAACCTACACATTCATCCAACAAAAGTGCTTGTTATTTAACAATGGCATTCAATAAATGCAACAAATATTCCTACAATAAGAGTCTTACTTATTTAGCCATAGCATTCAATAAATGTGATACATAAAGGCGCAATACTGAAAAATAAAGTGGCAGAATCAAAATTACAACCTCCTCCTATCGCCATTGGTGTACGTGTTTGTCATTGGTTTGTAGAAGGCGAACAAATATCTAAAATGACACCTGCCAAGAAAGATACGGTGTGTAAAAACATTGGGAACAATAATACAAAGCATTACAACAATATTACAAGAAACAAATCTAGTCCATATTACTAAACATGTTGAAAGATAAAAAGATAAACATGGAGATAAGAAAAATGTAGTATGAAGGTAATGACTGACACATGGTTTAAAATATGATACAAATAAAATAGCCATCACCACCTCCCACGCAAAGAGAAACAAAAAAGTTTCACCATCAAAGCACCATAATGCGACGTGTTATTTGTTGCAAAAAAATGTATCAAGTGACCTCTATAGCACATCTTAGCTATTGACATGAATGTGAAAAACGTCATGTAGTCGTTTGTAGATATGGAAGGTATACATAAATAATGCATATCCAAATCTGAACCAATAATACCAATGTTGTGTTAGCGAGGGACATTATGTGATCCTTGTCCTGATTGTGCAAAGTCAAAAGCCAATCGTTGGCGAGGACTCCTTTGCCCAGATGTTGAGGGTGTAGTGAACATTGGCATGCCTGTCTATGGTCCACTTTCACCAACTACGAAACAAAACTACTAAGTAAGCACGTGCACCATTGACATGTTTGAAAACCACTTAAATGTGACACACTTGTGTACCAACATGTATTGACCATTTTGTCTTAAACATGGCAAATTATTGACCATTTTGTCTTTAACATAGCAGATTATTGACCTTTTTCATTTTAAACATGATAGATTATTGAGCATTTTTTGTTTAACATGGCAGATTATTGACCATTTTCGTATTAAATATGGTAGATTATTGAACTTTTTCATCTTCAACATGGAAGATTATTGACCATCTTGTCTTACACATGGCAAATTATTGACATGTTTGGAAACCACTTAAACGTGACACAGTTGTGTACCAACTTGTATTAGATACAACAAATCCTATGGCAAGGATGTGTGGTTCTGGTGCTTCGTCGAATAGCCTCTTGCCCTTGCGCCTCCTAGTAGTCTTCGAGGGGAACTCAAAGGCCTCATGGTGCATAACATCATCAAAGATCTCAGTGCTCGTATTCTGCCTAGGTTGCCTCTGAATCCGACCACGATCCCTACTTGCACTGAACCAAGGTTGCATTCGAATGGTGCTTGTAGTGGTTGGATTGATATGGGGACTAAAATCAAATGCCATGACACTAGAATTGTCAAGATCAACCATGAACCTCTCCACACAACCTACAAATGCCATTATTTTTTCATGTGATTGTGGCATTGTTCGTGACACCATCTTCAACTTTGTGCTCGCTTCATTCCACGTCATGATGTCAGCATCCTCTATATGTGCTTTTGTACTGGAAATGGTATCGACAACCGACAGAGATGTTGGGTTTTCATTAACATTATTAGATATTGGAGTTGACATAGGAATAGGTTCTGCACGAAATAGTATCTTAGAGTGAAGTGCAGATCTTTTAAATCACCATACATAAACATTGACAAACCAAACAAGTTGAGTTGCACTTGACATCGACTTACCCGAGAGATGCAAATCATTAAATGAGTTGTCGACCATTGCAGCAACCTTCAAATCATGCTTGCATGTGTTTCCTTGCAAACTCCACGGATAGTCACATATGTACAAGTGATCACTGCATTTTGTAGCCATGTACCAATTGCAAGAGGACTGACTTTTCACCCTATACGAACCAGGATTCGTGTCATCTGGAACAAAATAGGCATCATAAATTTCCTTTGCCCTATCCATACTAGTTCTCAAATGTGACAATCTATAGTTTCTAATGAATCCATAATGTTGCAACAATCGCTTTTTCTGGTAGAATGGTTCCACTTTATAGGCAAGCTTGTGATACAGATTGTCCATCCTTGTGCACATCTTCTTATTGTCTCTTAGGTGCAGCACCTTCAATTTTCCATGGTATGATTCGATGGCATTATTTGTGTCCTGGTTAGTATGAGGGAAATTCCTGAAGTTTTTCGCCCACATTGCTACCCAAAAGATGAAAAAAAAAAAGGAAGATGTCAACGAACAAATGAATGCGACAACTGTCACAATGAAAGAGTTAACAAGTCGAGGAGGGCAAATCTAAGGTAACGCAAAACTCACCAATATGGTCATCTCGACACCATGTGTTATGGAAGTACTCTAGAAAATGTTGTTGATCAGCTAATTCAACAAAGAAATTGTGCACTTGTTGAGTAGTGTACTCTTCACTTTCATGCATTGTCATCATTATCTACCCTAAATGGCAAAAAATGTCCATTGCTCTTTCCTTTGTCTCATACTTGTAGACATACTTCAACCATGCTCGCCGCACATGTCAAATACAAAGTATTAAATGACATTGAAAAATGGTCATGTTTCAAAGTCAATGATTAATCATGCCTGATCAATATACAAAAAACGGTAGAGAAACATATCTTATTGTTTGATCTGAAGTAGACTAACAATTGAAACATGCACATACTGTATCGCTTGAATCTCTACACTCACATCATCTGTGATGAATGCATTGATCCTCCAATCAGACCTCTTTTTCTTTTCTCGTCTTTGCAACTCCACCAACCACACCTCAAGGTCCTCAATCTTGTTCCTCGATGTCACTACCCATGTGACGGGAACCCCCAATTGTTGCTCATCAAACACGAGCAATGAATACAATTGGTATTGTTTTCAGCAACAAATGCAATAATTAATTCCATCTACAATTAAATGCAATGGGCAACTTCAAAATATGAGGAAGACTCATTACAAGGAGTTTAAGGAGACTTGCCTCGTATTTATTCATTGCAAATGTGGAATCCATCGAGATGATTGACTCATGTGAGTGTCGAACCATCCAAGGCGTTTGTATTCCCATAATGAAAGGTGTGTCAGGACCTTCTGGCTACTGGAAAAAAAATAAAAATTACTCTCATCTTGTTTTTTCCATTTTAAGATGCTTGTGGCATCATTCGCATGCTTTTGTGATCGAATGGAGTGGACCCTTGTCACTGCGTTCATAATGTTCTTCCGTGTTAGGAATGAATCTCTCTTCCTCAACATGCTACAAAAAACATGATCATCAAGGTGTCTGTCCATTATAGCATCGACATTGACGTCCATCGCCAACAAGCTCTAAATATATGTTTTGCATTAGTCGGACAGATTTGGTGCAAATTGCGAGCGCAACTCATTGTTGGTATCATGCACACCACATGACAGAATGCACCATTGTTGTCTACATGCAACGGTTGCTTGTATATCAAGATGGACATGTCTGCCCTATCATATAACACCTTGACAATGAAATGACATGTACAACCTCATTTTTTTTGATACACACGTTTCCACTTTGGAGGTGGTAGCTTATTCCTATTGTCTTTTGCTCCATAAGAACACCAGTACCTTAAACATAAAAACTGTCAAATTTTCAGCAAGAGTCGATAAGTCATTAAGCATAGACAAAGCATACCAAAGAATGTGACTACTAACTGGTTGTACATCTTTGTCGTACGGTTGTCGTGCACACTACTATTACCATCTTCAGTATGCCTCTTTTGGACAAACTTGGTTTCAAAACCTTCAACCAACGATTCCCCCTTGATGAATGCATCTAATCTAGCAAGTGGAATCGCCACACAAAAGTCTTTAGTCGAATCATCGTCAATGCAAATTTTGGTCCACCAAATATCCCATGAAGAGAAGTGATGGAGACCTTCACCACCATCTTGCACTTCCAATCCCAACATCTGCTGCCATTTTCGGTGAATCGACATCCTAGTGAACTACATATCAACCAATATAGCTGAATTACACACCAATTGCCAAACAATTGCAAGTACACAGAGCATACAAATAGTCGGTTCATACTCAGAGTCATAGACACCGTAACAACTGTAAAGAGCCAAATTCGGTTCAGTCCATGACAACTTACAACAAGGATGCACATACAATCAAAACCAAATCCTCTCAAAATAATATTGAAGTTTGATGTCGACATCATTGTGTTCGTGACTAATGCCAAACCATTGATACACAAATAATTCATGCAAAGTGTTTGAGTTGATAAATTTGGGGAGAAAGCACCATGGACAATTTAGTAAAACACACACTTTTTTTTTTCTTGATTTATACTTCTATGAGCATAACTCTGAATGAGAAAATTGGAATTGAGAATTTCGATCAATGGAAATGTAAAATTCAGATGATATTGATGGAAAAAACCTATGGAGCAGAGTAGAATCAGTACATTACATAGAGAAAGAGGTAAGGTGTTATAACAAGATCGCCTATGACTATGTACAAAGATAAAGAGTAACTAGGAATGATGGGACAACAGATTTTTTCTTTGTTACCACTGATCCAAAGTCTAACAATGTTTTTGCGATAACATATTGTAACAAGGATTTCATTGTCTTGTAAGTGGAAATTGTTTATATGATATCTTGTGAACAATAAAAAGAATTTCATGATAAAGTGAATGAACACACATACTAATGAAAGAAATTGCTAAGCAATATGAGAACTGTAGTGATGAGTTGTATCAATTCATTTATTCTACAAATTTTTAACAAAAACAATGAGTAGGATTTATGAGCCACCAAGACTGGTAGCTGCATACAAAATTGGTGTCCCAACCTTATTGAAATTCTCATAATATACCTATGTGTTAGCTTGGACATATAAGGATGAACACCTATTAAACAGATAACCTGTCATAAAACCATCTGAAATTATGCTTTATGAAAACCTCTTGTATTGTTATGCACATTCAGACATGATAGTAAAACACACAAATTAAAGAAAATGAATTATGTTTAAATTGATTGATTTTGAGTGTTATGATTGATTTTGATTTTGAGCATTTAATATTAATTTCAATTCCATCCAAAGACATATCCAAATGCAGATATTAACAATCACTATAAACAAATGTTATAATAATTATCCAGCTGTTGCTGCTCAAATATTATGAGTATATACATATTAAACATGCATAAACATTACAAACAATCGACAACACCATCGATCACAGCCACGCCTAGTTCTCCTAATCACGATAAGCATCTGTAATTTTCTACTAAAATTCATTTTGACTTTTCTCAAAATTATAGATACTTGTTTGTGATGACCAAAACAAATTGTGGCTTTGATTTTTTGAAAAAACCAATAACATGAGTTTTCTAACCCCTAATTTAGCGGTCCCCTGCATGGGCGGGCAACGACTAAAAATGGGGTTATAAAAATCGCGTTATTGACTTTTCCAACAATTACATATCGTTGAGTGTGATGAGCATAACAAGCCTTGGTTTTTATCTTTGAAAAAATAAATAACACGACTTTTATAACCCCTTTTTGGGGCCAGTTTCACCGCGTTTGTACTCAAAAAGCCTTCGTGTTATACACACGTCAAGAGTACTCCGCAGTTATTCGGCTGCAGCTAAACTGGCTCCAAAACGACACGTCAATAACACAAAAATTTTCAAAAATTACAGATCGTTGATCGTGATCAGTAGATTTTGTTGTGGCTTTGATTTTTCAATTTTTTTTGGGAAAGTCAATAACACGAGTTTTATAACCTCTTTTTGGATCCCACTAATTTGGCTCCAAAAACTCATGAATTGCGTATAACGCGAATGTTATATGCACGTTATTGACCGTTGGTTTTCGTATAACACAAAGGTAGGTATTACAAAAATATGGATCTATCCATGAACCATCTGTCATTAGGAGGCAGTAATCTCACAGAGAGTGGGCCACAATTGGAGGCGAATTCGACAAAGAAAGCCAAACAGTACCATCTAATTCACCCGATCTTCTATAATAAGCAGTGAGCAAGAAAACGTAAACACGAGAATGATATCCAGTTTTGGAACTAGTGTAAACGCATGCGTAAACACAAAGATTTGTTTTTTATCGACCCACTTGCCCAACAAATGCATAAAAACGCTTGTTTTAACATTTTTCCCTTGTGGGTTTTTATTGCAAGTTCATAGTGGAGAGTATTCAAGCAAATAAGAGCCAACCATCGAGTTATAATTTTCACATACCTTTCACAGATCCACAGACACCTAACCCTCGCCCACGCTGTTGTCGTCGCTCGTATAATACGCGTTTTTTCTTCCTCTTGAAACCCTCTGCAACATATCAAAGCTAAGTTATTTCATTTTTGTTGGACTTTAGAAACGAAAACATCAAAGGAAAAAAATCATCTCAACAGATTTGATTTTAACGTACCTACCAAGTTCCATAGGCACCAAACCCTCGCCTGCCTTGTTGTCGCCGCTCGTATAATGCGCGTTTAGCCTCCTTCTTCAAACCCTCTGCAACATATGAAAGCTAATTTCATTCATTTTTTGCTAGACTTCGGAAACAAAAACGACAAAGGAAAATCGTGTGAATAGATCTTTTAACATACCTAGCAAGTTTCACAGGCACCAAATCCTCGCTCACGTTGTTGTCGTTGATCGTATAATGCACGTTTTACCTTCCCAGATATCTGCTCGGTTCTTGTTTCTCTGTTTCTTGCCTTCCAAGTTAATATTTCCATATTATTGACCACAACATATGAGGGGATAAACTTAAAACGTGTAGTTATTGACCTAACTAAGTTATTGACACCCAGCCCTGCGTGTTATCGTACAATAATAGCAGTGGGAGACAACTGTCTCTCACTACTTTCCCGCCTGCCCAATTAAGCCTTGTGCAGTCTACGACCTAGCGGTTTGCAAAGGACCGATTGCGTGTTATACACACCCCGAAATCTGACGACATGACATGCGGTCTAGACGTCCTTTCCGGTGAGTCCACGTAGTCAAAACCCTGGCTTATGCAATGTCCCGCCCTATCCACCTCGTCACTGCCGTGCGTGGGACCACCTCCGATTGGACATGGATATGCATGCCTTCGGTATGACACTAACGTTTTGGAGCCAAAATAGGTGCGTCCGTCCATAGGGGAAAATGGAAAGCATGCATATGCGTATGCATGCATATATGGTAGAGTCCACCGAAAAGGTAACTGTTTTCTTAGTATGCTACGCCCAAAAATAGGGCATAAAAACTGCAAATAAGTAAGGGTGTTAACAATCTCTATAAGTACACACAGCTTAGAAGAAAGAGCATATTTGGGAAAATATGAGAGTTAATTCCTCGGTCGACTGGTGATATTTGAGAATACGCAGATCTAAGTTCAATGATAAAGATTTGTGCAGAATAGAGAATAAGGAGGAAAAAGACTTGTTGAGAAAATCAGACGGAAAAATAGTGTAAAACTGCGGTGAAGGAAATTGAGAGGATCTTACCAGGCGTCTAAGGTATGTCGATCTTCTTTACCATATTAGATTAGAAGTCTATCCTTTTCAATTTCACGGGTAACAATCTAGATTGTGTTTCAATAAGCTCTCTTAAAATTGTACGTTTAGATTTTCTAAAATCTATTCTAATCATTCTGTCTATTCACCATAACACTACTTTGTAAGGAATTTCTGCCGTATTTCCAAAACTCCCATTTTGGCATAGTTAAAATACTGGCAATGGTAGAGGAAGATAGGTTTATGTTTGTTTGAACCCACAATCGTTGTATTCTATGAGAGGACATCATCTCCTAATTGAGACATTACGCCAAACAATCCACCAGTCTGCTCTAAAGGGGGGGTATTTATGATATGCAATATCCCCCATTTCCCCCATTTCCCCCCTCTCCCCCATCTCCTGAATCCACCAGTCTGCTCTAAAGGTGGGGTATTTATGATATGCAATATCCCCCATTTCCCCCATCTCCCCCATTTCCCCCCTCTCCTGTTTTGCTTTCGAATTGCACACCACACTCAGTCAATCACATAATTACACATAAAACTTATGGTACACAAAGAGTTAAGTTTCAGTCTTTTATTATTCCTTAAAACATTGTTAACTTGAATTGTTCTTTCTATTATTACTGTTATTTTCTTTGCACACCGTGAGGACTAAATAAGTGAGAAAGAAGATTAAAACTATAAATCTATAATTTTGTTTATTAGAACACTTCTTTTTATCTTGTGAATAGCTTTTAACTATGGGAAGTATTTTAATATGTAAGACATGGACTTTTAAAAAAATAAAGGTGATGTTGTATGTTAAGACGAATAAAAGCTTACTTTTAGCCTACCTCATAATTATTAATAATTATCCTTGGGAGACCTTAGTTTTCAGTTTTGAAATTTCAAATTATAACTTAATGAGAGGATTATTTCTAATTAGGAAATAATTATTCTTTAAGATAATATTAAATAATAATTAAATAATAAGATAGGTTAAACTTTAGAAAATTATTTTAACATTATATATAAATGTTTTCTCTTAGTGCATAGTTAATAAAGAATTTGAAATAAAATAGTGATGGGAAGAATTGAAACTTTTTAATTTGTTTATTAATTATCACTAATTGAGAAAGAATAGTCTTGCTTTGATTTAAGCGGATTTTGAGTTATCTTACCAGTGTGTGTTTGGATATCAAATGCATCCTTGATAAGATTTTCTTTATTGCTCATGGTTGATTCTTGCATAGTGATATCTTTATAACGCGTTAATTATGAAAGTGTCTGTAATTGAGTTTTAACTTTTGATAGATAAGCAAGGATTGTTTCTTTGTCTTCATATTTGAAATGCATATTGTATCTCATGGTATCATCACATTAGTTATAGAATGTGGATATGCCATGCTAGTTGCACAACTTCCATTACTCTTGCCAGTATCGCATTGTTAGTCTACCTCGTGTTGGGCTGGGTATCTTTCGTGTTATGAAAGATTTCGAGGAAGTGTAACTACTTTGTGGTAGGGTGGAATCATGCTCCGACAATGTTCTCGCCTATGATGTGTTTAAGGGAGACCAATGTCGGAAGTTCCTATCATGGTAACCTACATGTTGGTACATTGAGTATTTTATTGTATTCGACCTTATGGTCTATGGTAAAGGAATATGTTTCACTACTTTAAGTCTTGTTATTGTTTTCTCACTTTAACTTTATGTCAAAATATGAAATTTTGTATCTCTATTCTTGTATATTTGGGCACGTGGCATTAATATATACTTGATGACATGTAACTTTGTGTATTAGGTTATTTTGAAATTATGGTGGTCCTTACAAGTACCCTCAATAGAGTTGATTTGTGCTTGGTTAGTTTTTCTTTCTATCTATGTTGTATGTTTTTTTTGTGTCCTTGTTGATGTTTTATCTACCATAGAGTTTTTTTAAGTCTTGTCAAAACATGTTATTTACCACATTAATAAAAAACTATAGTGTTACTCTGTAAAATATTGTTTAATATTAAAATTCTTATTGTCAATACTTATTGTGACCATTTTCTCATATTTGCAAGTAATTAGCCATAGTGATAAATTATGATACATTTAAAGTCAATTTTTTTAATATATCCATCAAAATCTCTTGAATTATTGTTTCTATGAGATTGTTATAATGTACTAAAAACACCTACAGGTTCCATCGGATGGCCAATAGACACACATATAAATAGTCTTATTGACTAAGCATTATAGAATATATCTTTGATGAATAAAACATATTGACAAACGTGACTATTTATACATGTTTATAGACCATCCAATAACACTTTTACATATTTTTACTAATTTAACTTTTCTTTTAAGATTTGAGCAACAACTCTTAAAAGGTTGCAATACATTGCATGAACTTGGGCTTAGGGGAAGAGCACTGGTTACTGCCCATGTTCCAATTAACATTCATTGGATTTCGCTAATTAAAAGCCCAATACAAAATCATTGAGTGGGTCAATAGCCACCCCTTTTCTAGGAAACTAAGTTAGCAGTTAGATCAATTGTGCAACTTTATTAGTACCAATAGTGCATGATTGTTGGATCATTTGTGCATAAATATTGGATCGATTTGTTGGTTGAAAATTTTGTACACCTGGGGAATGTGCAAAATTGTGGTTCCAACCACAGTATGTGAGTATGATACTCTCTCAATTTAGGGAAGGCTCCCCCTATCTACAAACTAAACTAATCTAATATGGATGGGACAACGATCTTTCTTCTTCTTTCAAGAAAAACAATACTCTTTTCTCTTCACAGAAAAGTAATAGCAATAGCAATTGAAAATAAATAACAACAAACACATAAATGAGACTTTTTGTAGGATTTTTTGGAACATAAAGGGAAGCAAAGTTTCCATAAAAGTACAAATACTTATGTCACTTCCCCAAGATGGGAAAATAGAAAGAAAGCTCAAAGTCTTCAACTATCTATTCTCCTATCAACCCTTTTTTAGATGATTTTCTGCTAACTAAGCACAGTATGTAGCAACTCAAAGTCTAACTACATGATGCACTCCACCTTACATGCACAAGTCTTAAAAATAGAAGCAACACAAGGTCTACAAGCTATCTTCCCACTTGAGTTTTCCACACTAGCTTCAAATATAATAAACAGCTCAAAGCTTGCAAGACCGAATCTGAAAATCAAACATATAACTCTAAATACAATTAGCAGCTCAAAGTCTACAAGATTGAATTTGAATCCCTCTTGAACAATAGAACCAAACTCACAATCAACTCTAGAAAATGTCGTCACATTGTTGGCAATTGACACTCTATTGGTTAGGTTTTATTATGTTGTCATTGATGGCAACATGATTTTGGGTTCCGACTTCATATGGTGTACCAACAGGCACTTCACAGACTCTACATCGACACCGACACTGGCAGGATAAAAGATTTCTTTGGTCACCGGCAATGCATGCCAACATGGTATAGTAAAGGTCATCGGCATTGGAGGTCGACACATCTTGGATCCGACATCGGCAACTTGGTTTAATGCTTATTCATTTATGATATGGCCAACATGTAAATATGATATTGTATATATCCTTGTAAGCCGACATAAGGCATAAATTTGTATAGGGTATATAGGAGAGATTGATTAGATCATTTTGTAAGAATAAGAGAATAGGGATAGACATGTGGAATGGATATATATGAATGTAATGTAATGCGAAATATATCAGAGAGACTATGTATGTGAGGAATACATTGTAAGGGTTATTCCGGTACTAAGGTTTAGGGTTTTAACTGGAACAGACAGAGCTTAAACCGGAACTATATTCTAGCATAGGAGATGCTATACTAAGCAGTTCATACTTCTCTGGATTATTGTTTGGATTGTTATGTAGTCAGTGAGGCTCCTATTGTGATGAGCAGTGTGCTCTAGGCTATAAGTCTTCTTGCAAGTGCAGGTCCATCATATATTGTAATATCTCTTCATATGGCCAGTGAATTGATATTGTGGGTCACAAATCCCACCGTGGTTTTTCCTCATTAAGGTTTTCCACATATAAATCTGTGTGTTATGGTTCTCATTTATGTATTTGTCTTATTGGTTGCATTACTTCTTTCAATTTTGTTTATACTGGTATACCGGTTGGTGTATGAATGTTTTGTTAAGGCTAAAATCTTTTATTCTGGTATAACACTGATTTAGCCCTCCCACCCCCCCTCTCTCAATGTTATTGGTTTCCAACAATTGGTATCAAATCCTTGTGCCTCGGAGGAAGTTTAACAGCTTGGGGAAGATCCTGAAACCGGAATCATTAAATATGGCTTTGGAGAAGCAACTTGAGATGGCACTTGAAGATTATGATGCTGAAAGATTGAAGAACTTAAAGCTACAAGATGAGTTGAATTCGCTAAAGAATTTATTCTTGTCCTACAAGAGAGAGTATCATTTGTTCAAGCTTAGAGGAAGGAACTTTTGCAAAATCAGGATGATGAAGAGAAAAATGCACTTAAGGAACAATGTCGAAAATCGAGTTAGGAGAACATGGTTATGAAGAATGAAATGCAAACTATGACTATGAGGATATCTAAGGATATCGAGGACAGAAAGAAAAAGGAAGAAAATCTTGTTGTATCCTTGAAGAACAAATTTGAAGAATGTGGTAGGTTCACTCATGAAAATGAGAGGTTGAGGCCTGATTTGGTACAATCCCAGAGTAATGAACAAGGACTTGAGAGACAAATGACAGTAAGAGATGATTTAACTGCTGCAAGTGAGTACAAAGAAAAATACAAGATCAGCTCAACACATCTTGATGAGCTACTGAAGAGACAGAGGTAGATTGGAGATTCCAGTTGACTTGGATTTGAGCAAGGATAGAGTTCCGATACTGCTAATGAAGATCAAAACCTTAAGGCACCGGTAAGGCAATTCAATGCTTATAAATTCAATGGTAGATGTTTTGTTTGCAATAGATTTGGACACATGGCTAGGCAATGTAGAAACAGAGCAAATCGGAACCTTGATTTTGCTCTTGGTAAATGTTCTAAATGCAATAAAATTGTTCATAAGACAAAAGATTGCAGAATGAATGTAAAATGCTATGCTTGTGGAAAATTTGGACATATGGCTAATCAGTGCAGGTCAAGCAATTTCACTGGTTTTAGCAAGGCAATTTAAAAGAACAATGTTACATATTATGCATGCAATGAAGTTGGACATATTGTTAAGTTCTACAGAAGCAAAAATCCACCGATTGACAATGGAGGATCAAATGATAAATGCAAAGAGAAGGTTAGTGAAATCCGGCAAGATAATACTTAGAGATGGGTTAGAAAGAATGAAGAGTAATCATCAGATGGGAATGTCCTGGTTACCTATCCGGTAGAAGAGGTTGCTCCTGCACCGGCAGTGAGCTCATCCAGTAACTAAGGAAGATGCCTTAGGGGTAGGCAAATTTCATGGAAGATGATACATATGCCTCTGGAGGAGATTCAGGAAGATGTTCTTGATATTGGAGAGGATTATCCAGCATTGATATGTTCCAAGTGAGATCCGGTATCATTCACCAGCAGTCATTTATGTCAATGGAAGATTAGGGTTTTTTCGATGGATAAAAGGTCGATTACACTTCATTATTATTCACCCAGCATTTAGAGCATTTTCAGAGTGATTTAGAGCAACTTAGTGCAATCAGAAGCTATTCAGAGGCGATCATATTTCTTCCTGAACGATCACACCGACATCTGGAAGGATTTGGTAGAGGTTTTTCACTGAAATTGTTCTAAAGGTATTTTTCTTGAATCATGGAATCAGGATCATCTTTTGCTCCTATTTTCGTTGCAAATCCAACTGTGCCCCAGGCCAATTTTCAAAAGGTATCCACATGTGGCTACCGAGGAAGATTCGGTTGGAGCATTTTCTCGCGTCCCGGAGGGAGTGGTATATGTGGAAGATGTTAGGGCCTATATTCATTGTCATATAGAAGACTTAGGTACTTCAGAGATCGAGGGGATGTATATGAATAAACTCATGGGAGAATCTGGTAAAATCAAACCAGCATATCAACACATGGAAGATCTAGGTTTCACTGATATTCTGGATATTCTGGAGTTCGAGGATGAAATAGTTAGATATGTACTAAGGAGAGTACATGGGGAATTGATATGGTTGGACAGACCCTATAAAATCACTAAGAAAGCCATCCGGGCAATTACTGGTTTGCCATCGGTAGGGCAACATCGGGATAAGAAAGTATCAAATGACTTCGTAAGGAAGATCACCGATGCTACATCAGATAAGTGATCGATGAAGGTGAGCACTATCACTGACACCAACATCAAATTTGGAAGCATGATCATAGGCTATAAGGTAACTCAGTCTAACCGACTAAATTCAGTTCCTATTTCATGTATTTTGGCCGCTAATAGGATGATGAAAGAAAATATCAAGTTAGATCTTTGTGACTGAATGCTTGAGGAGTTATTGATCAATTTAGGAAAGATTAAAGGTGGGAAGAAGGGCACCTTCTGGTATGGAAATCTGTTAATCTGCTTAATGTTATACTTTTTGAATGATACTCCCAGTTCTGGAAGGAAGCAATGATCTTTTGACATCCCGGTAGGAAGACAGCTTAAGAAATCAATTGCTGCATTGGGAAGTCTTAGAGATGAAAAGATATGGGGTTACTTCAAAGCTTTTCAGAAATCTATGAGGTCTAGAATAAGAGTACCTGAGCATATAGTAGAGAAATACTCTACCGACATATGTTTCATGGTCAAGAAAGATGAGACCCTCATGGAGGCAGTGAAGCCCCGGAAGATTTGGATAGTTGAAATGGGCTATGAGGTGGATGCATTAATTCTTGATGCATATGCTAAAATTCTACTTGATGCAGATATAGACGAAGCAGAAAAACCTTGTGGAATAGCACTGTTAGGTCCCAGAGACAACTGAGAGGGGGGGGGGGGGTGAATCAATTGTCTAATGAGTTTAAACCAAAAACCAATTAACCAACTTAATGCTTAATACCGGTAAACCAGTTAAGTGTGCCGGTAGACAGTGTTAACAGTAAATTGCTATACCGGTAGAGATTAATGCATGAAACATAAATATAGAGTCAACCACAACACATAACACCAATATTTGTACATGGAAACCTTGTAAGGGGAAAAACTACGGTGGGAAACTTTACCCACAATCAGATGATACTACTGCAAATAGTAAGTGTACATAAATGGGGTCTACACATGCAGAAAGGCCAACAACCTAGAGCTCACTACTCAATCACAAAATGGGAGTCACATTGACTACAGTTGGATGGTTAAATCCAATAAGAATGTATTGCACAAAATAGCATCTTCATATGCTGGATTCACTACCGGTGTAATGCTGATATGCTTCTACAAAAACCTAGCTTCACCTTCAAATGATGTCTTCGTGTATACCTCTGCTTAATCTCGCATATACCTTCACACAATTCTTTTTCGCATTCCACATTCGATCTTACAATTAAGATCTTATATTTATACCATAACCTAAGACCAATTTTAGTAGGTCGGCTTTACAAGATATTACAATAAAAACATTTTACATACAATATAATATCCGATGCAATAACCGATTAAACATGTCGGCTTAATGCATTTACAACAATAATAAATCATCTTCATAGCGTGCCATGCTGATCTGGAAAAGATAAACCTGTCGGTGTAACCCTAGATAACCTTGGACCTATTTGTCGGTAAAAACAAATATGCAAATATGAATATACCAATGATCAATTCTTCAAAACAAAGTGTCCGTACGATGTCTTCGACATTATCAAGTGTCTTCCATATCATTCCAGGTATCGGTGAATATTATATCCTGTCGGTGAACCATATACCAGTAACTGTGCAATAGTTACTTGCTTGCCGGTGAATGTTGCTGGATCTCCAAAGTGCTAGTGTTTCAGTAGGTGTTGACATCAATGACAAAACCATACCAAAATACCAACAAGCACAACAAAAGACTCTTGAGGTTGAAACTGAGTTCAACCGAAAGAAGAGGGAAAAACAAGAAGGTAAGGCAAGCAAGTTTGTACAGGAGATATCAAAGGACATTAAGGCACTCATTGATGTTGTCCCGGAGAAAGGGAGAAAGAGGAAGGATTCGGTAGTTCGCATTGAACCTGTGACTATAGATTCTAAGCCTGAAGATGACACACCATTAGCATTCAAAAGGGTTGTGAAGAAGAAACCAGAAGAACCTAAAGTAGAACCAAAGAAACAAACGGTTAGGAAGGTTACCATCAAATTACCGACACAGAAGCAGGCACCCAAGGCTACACCATTAGCTGCATCCGGTACTGCCAGAAGGAGGAAGAAAAGTGGCATTGATTTGGCACTTGAGACTAGTAATGTAACAAATATTCCGCATAAGACTTGTGCTGAAATTGTTGATGAAATTACTAAGGATGGGATGCTGAAAAATGTTTGATACATTTGAAGATGATGAATTGAGAGAGGTAGAGGAAGCAATTCTTCTATACTTAGATATCTATAAGAAACCTTTAATTGAAATAGAAAATCAAATACCAACAAAGCTATACAACATGTTAGATGCTAGAAGGTTATCTGCAATGCAAGAAGACAAACACATTAAGATGCAAGAACTTTTAGCTATATGTGTTGCTAAAACTCCAGATGAGATGGAAAAGACAATTGAGGCTACAGATAGGAAGGTTTTTAACAGCAACCATAGAATAACTAGCCTGATGTTAGGAAGGACAAATAAGATAATAAAGGAGACACAAAAGGGTTAGATAAAATTTTTGGGAGAGCATAGAGGATTCTTCACTTCACCGGAGACAAAGACTGATACTATAGATACACCAGTTGAAGGGAAAGGTAAAGGAATTATGGGTACTCCACCCTCAGTTTTGAAGAATATCAAGATGGTGGAAATTGAGCCACTGATTAACACAAATGTATAGACAAATACAGAGACATCAGTTAATGCAGAGAACATTGTACAGGATACTAACATTGAGGACACTTGTCCTCCGGATATTAATGTACAGGTTGAGGATATTGTTCCTATAGAGGAACCGGTAGTTGCACAGACTGCACCAAGTGGCGAAGCCACCAGTGCATGTAAGGAGGTAATAAAGGATAAATCACTAGAGAAAACAGGGGAATCCAGTAGGGAACCAGTTGTTGGCACATCATTATTGACAATTGACACTTCTCTAGTTCAGAAGAAAAACATCATAAAGATGAGTCTCATAGAACTAATGATGATGGCTACTCAAAAACTGATGAAGGAGGGAACCACAGACAAAGGGATTATAGATCAATCCATAACTGTTTTGCACAGATTCGTCCCGGAATGTAAGATTGAGAATAAAGCAAGCTCTTCCGGCAAGCTTAAGATAATAACAGAATGCATCTCTAAAGATTTTCAATCATTATAGCAGATCTCTAACCGTCTAGCACTTAAAAAATTCACTTTGGCTAAGAGAGTCGCTTTTGATCAGATCATTGATAGAGAGAAGAAAAAGATTGAGGAGAAGTTAATTTTGATAGAAATTTTTTTGAAACAAGGTACTAATATATATAGGGTATGTTGCAATACATAGATTCTTATAGCAAAAGTAGATGAAAAGATAAAAGAGGTACAGAACAAAATTGCTAGTATTGCTAACTCTTTTGATGGACTAACTTCACTGACCACATCTATTGATGGACAAATTTTGACTTTGGAGAACCAAATTTCTGCTCTTGGAAAGGAAAGAGATAAGATCATTCGGAGAGCTAGAAGTCTCAGAGGTTTGGTGAGTCCAAGATTGGATTCACTTGGTGTACATAAGAGGGAATGCATGGATATGCTTGGTAAACCCACATTGGCAGAAGTTAATGAGAAAGAATCACTTGCATATTTATTAAGTGGACTTGTATCTATCTCCGACACATTCAAAGTCAGCTGGGATACTTATGTGGAGTTATTAGAGAAAGCTTACTTAAAAATCTTGAAATTGGTCAAGCTCTAGCAAGACATTTTTGGAGGTATTCAGTGTACAGTTATCATTCTTTGACATTCTTTTTACAATTTTTGGGAATTGATGTCAAAGGGGGAGTAGTATACATGTGAAAAAGAATGAAGGGTTGCATACATTAGGGGGAGTTACAGAGTTTTTAGAATTTTGGAGTATTGGAGCATTTTGCATATTCAGCTCAGGGGGAGCAGGGCAGGATGAAACCGACAGTTGAAACCTTGACCATTTTTCACATGAGTGTTTCCATCAATGCCAAAGGGGGAGATTGTTGGCAATTTACACTCTATTGGTTAGGTTTCATTATGTTGTCATTGATGGCAACATGATTTTGGGTTCCGGCTTCATATGGTGTACCAACAGGCACTTCACAGACTCTACACCGGCACCGGCACCGGCACCGGCAGGATAGAAGATTTCTTTGGTCACCGGCAATGCAGGCCGACATGGTATAATAAAGGTCATCGGTATTGGAGGCCAACACATCTTGGATCCGGAATCGACAACTTGGTTTAATGCTTATTCATTTATGCTATGGCCGACATGTAAATATGATATTGTATATATCCTTGTAAGCTGACATAAGGCATAAATTTGAATAGGGTATATAGGAGAGATTGATTAGATCATTTTGTAAGAATAAGAGAATAGGGATAGACATGTGGAATGGATATATATGAATGTAATGTAATGCAAAATATATCAGAGAGACTATGTATGTGAGGAATACATTGTAAGGGTTATTCTAATACTGAGGTTTAGGGTTTTGACTGGAACAGACAGAGCTTAAACCGGAATTGTATTCTGACATAGGAGATGCTATACTAAGCAATTCATACTTCTTCGGATTGTTGTCTGAATTGTTATGTAGTCAGTGAGGCTCCTATTGTGATGAGCAGTGTGCTCTAGGCTGTAACCCTTCCTGCAAGTGCAGGCCCATCATATATTGTAATATCTCTTCATATGGCTAGTGAAGATATTGTGGGTCACAAATCCCACAGTGGTTTTTCCTCATTGAGGTTTTCCACGTATAAATTGTGTTTTGGTTCTCATTTATGTATTTGGCTTATTGGTTGCATTACTTCTTTCAATTCTGTTTATATCGGTATACTAGTTGGTGTATGAATGTTTTGTTAAGGCTAAAATCTTTTATTCCAGTATAACACTGATTCACCCCCTCCCCCCTGCCTCTCAGTGTTATTGGTTTCCAACACACATAACAACTTGAATTGGCACAAAGTCTCAACACAACTTGCCTCTTTTATTGAAAGCAATTTGATTTACATCTAAGCTCAAAGACTTAAAGTGCACATACAAACTGGCAGAAATTTGTTGCATTGCTAAAAGATTAAAATTAGAATAGATCCCTTCAAGTATTTATAGGAGATGAGCCTTGAGAAAAAGGTGGGAGGATCCTAACTAACTTGAGAAATTCTCTCAACCACCATGACTTATTCCAACTATTAACTAGGACTTATTCAAAATTACAAATCCTATTCTAAATTGACTTGTAATCAACTTACGTGTAATTACAAAAGTGTAAGTGATAAACCTGCAATTACAAAATTGTTTGTTTTTTTTTGTACAAGTAAACTTTGTCGAAAGGAAAACTACCATTTTGAAACTATTTTGTGTGTTCGAAAACACAACTCTAATTACATCATCCTCTGTCTTGAAAATCTTCATGCTACTACAAGACACTCTATGATCAAGGTAAATGACATCTTGAACTGGAACAAAAACTTACACCTTTGATAGTTTTTGTGTCTTTAACCAGCGAATTCCAACTTTTCACATGCTTGGGGTAGTACTGGCTTTTTAGGAGAGAAGTTCTTTGGAAGGTTGAAGTAAGAAGCCTATCTCTATCTTGAAAGCATTCTATGCTCTCAACCATTCATGTCACTTATCCATCTCCTTGTGTAGCTCCATCATGTTGGTGTTCTTTCTCCAATCTTGGAATTTGCTTGCAAAATAAGGCCCATGCCTTAATTTATTGATTTGGTAGGTCGTGTGTGCAAACAAGACTGACAAGGGAAGGGATAAATTGATGCAAAAATAGGCTCACAAGTGAGTTTCGGGTTCTGAAAACTTCATTACATGCATGCAAAAACAAGAGCATTAACTTGCAATTGTGGAGAACAAACATGCAACTTCATATGTGTAATAGGTATCTACAAGTTTGCACTTGTAATTGAACCTTTAAGACTCATTTTCAAGTGAATGCATTTTGGACCAATTTCGGGTTCTGGAAGGCTGACTGCAAGTGAACACACAACTGCAATCAGGTTTTAAAATTCCGACTACAAGTAGACTTTAAATGAGAAAAATGGATGAAGGTGTGAAATGAGTGGATCAAATGGTGGGAATATGGATTTTGATATGTGGGAAATGATGGGAATGAAGCTTATGACCATGTACATGTATGGGAAGGAATATTTTCAGCTTGACAACTTGGAAAAAGGGAAAAATTTCAACTTCTAATCAAATTTGTAAATCCCGAAATCAAATGAATGAGTCTCATGGCAATTCTTCAACATTTGTAAATTTTGTAAAACGAAGATTAACTCTTTTTACCAAAATGGGGAAGGTCAACATTACCACAATTACTTGTAATCGGGTTTTGAAAACTGGAATATAAGTAAATAGAAAAAATGAAAGGGGAAAATCTTGCACATTTACAACTTGCATTCAAAGAACTTATCCATTTGGGAAGATCACTTAGAAACTCGAATTCTTGCTTGGTCAAATGTCCTAGACCAAAACAAATGAGCTTGGGAAGAACTGAAATGCTCCATAAACATATATGTTGAAAACCCTTGGAAGCCAAAAATGAATTCTTATTCAACCTCCTCCTTCAAAAATGACATGGAAATAAGACTCGCGTTTGATGCCAAACACTTTCCATTAATGCAGGATACAAAACGTGGCAACAATGGCGGAAAAAGAGCACCCAAAATGCAGAAAGAACCAGCAAAAAACGTCTTCCAAAATGCCTTACGTGTTAGCCCAAACCGTTTTTGGTAGAAAATGTGGCAACTAACATTGATTCCTAACAATTTAGCATGAATGTGGAATGGATTTAGGGGAAGAAATGCCACCAAAAGCAGATTTGTGAGAGCAAGGATGCAGATCGGGTTTTTCCTCTCCAACTACAAGCAAATGTGCCCTCAAAAGATGCAATTGGGTTTTTGAAACCCCTTGACAAGTTTAAAATTGCATTACTTTTCCTTCTCTTGAGCAATTTCGTGTTTGAAAGGAAGAAGAGAAAAAAGAAATAACAAAACAACTTTTAATAGAGAAATAAAATCTCCATTACAAGTTTAAAAAACATAAAGGAACATAAAGACTTGTAATAGGAAAATAAAATCCCTATTACAACTAAAAGGAATAAAAGCATAAAAACTTGTAATAGGGAAATAAAACTCCCATTACAAGTAAGACACAAGACATAAAAACACTTGAAAAACTTAAAAAAGACTTGTAATAGGGAAATAAAATCCATATTACAACTTAAAAGCACAAAGTAGGAACTTTTATGGGAAGTTGCAAGTTCTCATTAAACTTGTAATTTTAAATTCACTTGCAATTTGTCCAAAAAGTTCCTACAACAACTTAAAAGACATAAAAAGCAAGGGGGAAATAAAAAGTAAGTTACAAGTTACAAGTCTTAAATAAAGTGCACTTGTAGTTGTTTTTAAATTTCCCTACAACACAAAAAAATAAAAGAAACTCCTAACCTGCAATAGAAAGGAAATTTCCCAACTGCAGTCAAGAAGGAAAAACCCGAAATTGAAGGAAAGGCATAGCAAACAAACTCAAGACGCGATGAAATTTGAAACGTGAATCAAGGATGGATTGAAGATCAGTCTAGTTCAACAAGAATAAAAAAATTTGCCTCGAGAAGCGTGCCTTAAGAGTAAAATCTTCAACCTACAGTGATTGCTCTGAAACCCAAATTTGTACAATAAGACAGGAAAAAGAAAACCAAAACTCACCAAAGTTTGGACAATGATGGCAAAGACACCCCCGAATGATTTGACACTAACAAATGTAAGTTTTGGACCTCGTAAAATGTTCCTTGGAGGCAAAAATGACACATTTTAAGAAAAATTTGTAAGAGTTGTCACATTTTTGGAAATTCAAAAATGAGGACAACAACTGGCTCTGACTAGGGAACTTCCTTTGATTGTTTAAACCATTGAAGGGAGCATAATCCATAACTTTAAGTGCCTTAGTATCCATTGGGTTACAGAGTCAAGGAACAAAGACACAGATGACAAGAAGGATGATATGACTGATGCAAAGCAACTACTTAAAACAAGAAGCTAACTTGTGCAACTGCACTTATTGAAAATGGATTCCTACCTATCCTAAACTAGTCATAATGAAAACATTTCAAATGAAACCATTCACTGGCTCAGCAAAATAGTTGTCTTTCTTCAACAACTTATGGTACCTTGCATGATCATTAGCAGCCACAACCAATTGAAGCACAAACAATTGTACCATAGCTTGATGCAATGCTCCTTGAAAAAGATGAACAAATTCAGCTTCCTCTTGAAATGAATCATATGTGTCGTTACTCCAAAGTAGATTTTTTAAACTAGACTGCTCTTGCTTAGCTGAGAATGCATGTTTGGCCTCTTCCTCAAGTGTATCTATAGGCTCAAGAGCAAGTCGAACCTCTGGCTTTCCATTAGACTCCAGCCAAGCAAGATGACTGATCAAACATCCTCTTAATGGGACGAAATCAGAACTCTTCTTGTCGATTACACCTTTATCAGCTGCTTCTTTGACCATATCCTTATGCTGAATGGAAAGATCTTCATGTGATTCAAATGAAAACATGACTGCATTGCATTCCTCAGTATGTTGTTCACAAAATTCTGATTAGAGAGAATCATCAACAAGACTTGAACAAGACTCTTCTATAGAACTTTCTTGAGGACTTGAACAAATATCAAAACCTCCATCTTGAAAAATAGACTCTTGATTTTCATCTTTCTCAAGTTGCTCATGATCTTCTAACTTATGGGATATTGGTTTGGCATCAAAGCTTGAACAAAACAATTCCATCTCATCCCAAAATGTATCCTCTTCAATATCTTCTTTTCTCTTTTGAATAGGAGAGTTGAACTTTTCTTCATGACAACTCTCATCAAACTCTCCAAACTCCAAAATAGAATTGTCTTTATGTTCTAAAATTATTGTTGATGCTGGTTTGAGTAGGTTTTCTTCATCTTTCTCCACAAAAGAGGGCAATTCATCAAACCAAACTACAAAAACCTCATTTTTCTCTTCATAAACCATCTTTTCACATCCCATGACATGATTGTCCTCCTTCATCAACACCTTGCAAAGGTGGCCTTCAAGCTGTTGTGCATTCCTCGTGGTATCCGATATGGTCTTTTCTTTGTGTTCATCATCTTTCTGGAACTGCATAAACCAGATTTGAGAGTCGACAACTATGTCTGCTTCCTCCTCTTCTTGGAAGAGACCAACAAGATCACTTTGTTCAAATTCAGAATCCTTCACTGCTGCATTTGTTGTTGGTGCCTCAAGAGAAAGCCCTTCTGATGATGAAGGAAGCTTGTCCTGATTTCTAGCTATATAACTAGGAGCAATATTTGGATATGGCCTCATTGGAATGTCTTCTTCATAAGGGGAAGAGAATGCACCTTGATCTATTTGTCTTTTGAGGGTAACCAGCTCATTAGCCAACCTCTGCACCATGGGATCTGTTCTCTTAGTAGACCATGATCCGAACAAAGAATTTTTTGTAGACCCATTTAGTTCTATCTTCATCTTACTAGCAAGGATAAGATTATCCTCAACCTCAACTGTTAAGGCTTGTGCTACTGCAAGGTCTCTTAGAACAAGCCTTCTCAACAAAAAACTTACCTCAGACATTTGAGCATTGATGAAGAAGCATTTCAAATTTGTAGCAGTGGGTTGAGCCGCCATTGGAATTCTATTAGACAACTTGTTGAATTTAGCCACAAACTCCCACATGGGTTCATGTGACTCATTTTTCATTTGAGTTAGTTGTGCTAACAAATCATTCACATCTCCTACAGGCTTGAACCTTTCTTCAAACTTTGTTCTGGGTGTAGTCCATTTTGTGATGGTCTGTGGCGCGAGGTGGTAGAACCAATCTGCAGCAACACCTTGGAGTGTCTCAATGAAAAGTCTCACTGAAACATCCTCATGTTCTACACCAAGCACACCACATGCAATATAGAAGGAAACAATGTGCTCATCTAGATGTTGTCTTCCATCTCCAAAGAACTTGGGAAATTTCTTCCGCGAGCCATCGAGAAGAGCATGTAAAGGCAGAGTCAGATTCAACAGACCAAAAGCATTCCCCAAAGGACCTTGAGCAACCATCTTACATGTCCTCAGTGAAAGCTTGAAAAACTATAATTACAATGAATAGGATACTGGTATACTTCAAACAAAAGTGTGAGGCTTTTGGATACAATTGTATCTCAGTAGAGTCACCAGTGGTGGCTCGGATGGGTCAATTTGCTATGTAATGATTCAACGAATTTATATCAGAGATTCTAAGATAGAATTAACAAAATACTTTAAATCTATTTTTTAGCAGATACCCAGGAAAAGTTATTCTGAAAGCAAAACACTAGATTTCAAACGAAAGAATGAGGCTTCCAAATGCATTTGTGTCCCCAATAGAGCCGCCAAAAACTTTTGGTTAAAATTTTTGTACACCTGGGAATGTGCAAAATTGTGGTTTTAGCCACAATATTTGAGTATGATACTCTCCTAATTTAGAGAAGGGATGGGTCAATTTGCTATGCAATGATTCAAGGAATTTATATTAGAGATTCTAAGAGAATTATTAAAATACTTCAAATCTATTTTTAGTAGAAACCTAGGAAAAGTTATTTTGAAAACAACAAGACACTAGATTTAAAACGAAAGCATGAGGCTTTCAAATGCATTTGTGTCCCCAATAGAGTCGCCAAAAATTGTTGGTTGAAAATTTTGTACACTTAGGAATGTGCAAAATTGTGGTTTCAGCAACAGTATGTGAGTATGATACTCTCCTAATTTAGGGAAGGCTCCTTCTATCTACGAACTAAACTAATATAATATGGATGTGACAACAGTCTTTCTTCTTCTTTCAAGAAAAAATATACTCTTTTCTCTTCACAAAAAAGTTAATAGCAATTGGAAATAAATAACAACAAATACAAAAATGAGACTTTTTGTAGGATTTTTTGGAACATAAAGGGAAGCAAAGTTTCCATGAAAGTACAAAGACTTCCGTCACTTCCCCGGGATGGGAAAACAGAAAGAAATCTCAAAGTCTATAACTATCTATTCTCCTATCAACCCTTTTTTAGATGATTTTTTGCTAACTAAGCACAGTATGTAGCAACTCAAAGTCTAACTACATGATGCACTCCACCTTACATGCACAAGTCTTAAAAATAGAAGAAACACAAAGTCTACAAGCTATCTTCCCACTTGAGCTTTCCACAGTAGCTTCAAATATGATAAGCATCTCAAAGCCTGCAAGACCGAATCTGAAAACCAAACATATAACTCTAAATACAATTAGCAGCTCGAATTCTGCAAAATTGAATTTAAATCCCTCTTGAACAATAAAACTAAACTCACAATCAACTCCAGAAAATTTTGTCACGTAACAACTTGAATTGGCAAAAAGTATCAACACAACTTGCCTCTTTTATTGAAAGCAATTTGATTTACATCTAAGCTCAAAGACTTAGAGTACACATACAAACTGACAAAATTTTGTTGCATTGCCAAAAGATAAAAATTACAATAGATCCCCTCAAGTATTTATAGGAGAGGAGCCTTGAGAAAAAGGTGGGAGGATCCTTACTAACTTGAGAAATTATCTCAACCACCATGACTTATTCCATCTACTAACTAAGACTTATTCAAAATTACAAGTTCTATTCTAATTGACTTGTAATCAAGCTTACTTGTAATTACAAAAGTGCAAGTGATAAACTTGCAATTACAAAATTGTTTTTCTTTATAAGTAAACTTTGTCGAAAGAAAAACTACAATTCTGAAACTATTCTATGTGTTCGAAGACATGACTCTAATTACTTCATCCTCTGTCTTGAAAATCTTCATGTTGCTACAAGACACTCTATGATCGAAGTAAATGACATCTTGAACTAGAACAAGAACTTACACCTTTGATAGTTTTTGTCTTTAACCCATGAACTCCAACCTTTCACATGCTTGGGGTAGTACTAACTTTTCAAGAGAGAAGTTCTTTGCAAGGTTGAAGTAAGAAGCCTATCTCTGTCTTGAAAGCATTATATGCTCTCAACCATTCATGTCACTTATCCATCTCCTTGTGTAGCTCCATCACGTTGTTGTTCTTTCTCCAATCTTGAAATCTGCTTGCAAAATAAGGCCCATGCCTTAATTTATTGGTTTGGTACGTCATGTGTGCAAACAAGACTGACAAGGGAAGGGATAAATTGATGCAAAAATGGGCTCACAAGTGAATTTTGGGTTCTGGGAATTTCATTACATGCATGCAAAATCAAGAGCATTAACTTGCAATTGTGGAGAACAAACATGCAACTTTATATGTGTGATGGGTATCCACAAGTATGCACTTGTAATTGGACCTTTAAGACTCATTTTCAAGTGTTTTTTAATGCATTTTGGACCAATTTCGGGTTTTGGAAGGCTGACTGCAAGTAAAGACACAATTACAGTCGGGTTTTAAAATTTAGACTGCAAGTAAACTTTAAATGGGAAAAATGGATGAAGGTGTGAAATGAATGGATGAAATGGTGGGAATAGGGATTTTGATATGTGGGAAATGATGGGAATGAAGCTTATGACCATGTGTACATGTATGGGAAGGAATATTTTCAGCTTGACAACTTGGAAAAAGGGAAAAACTTCAACTTCTAATCAGATTTGTAAATCCTGAAATCAAATGAATGAGTCTCATGGTGATTCTTCAACATTTGTAAATTTTGTAAAACGAAGATTAACTCTTTTTACCAAAAAAAGGAAGGTCAACATTACCACAGTTACTTGTAATCGGGTTTTGAAAACTCGAATACAAGTAAATAGGAAAAATGAAAGAGGGAAAAACTTGCATTCAAAGAACTTATCCATTCGGGAAGATCACTTAGAAACTTGAATTCTTGCTTGGTCAAATGTCCTAGACCAAAACAAATGAGCTTGGGAAGAACTGAAATGCTCCATAAACAGACATGTTGAAAACCCTTGGCAGCCAAAAACAAATATTGATTCAACCTCCTTAAAAAACGGCATGGAAATTGTAATACCCTAAAATTGGTCATCTAAACCATGGGCCCCTAATCTCGACAACATCACCAATGTCCTAACCAAAGGCAATTAAATCAATCTTGAGCACTCAATTAATTAATTCTTCAATCATCAAATGTTACATGGCAAGTGAATTATTCTATAATAATTAAATATTTATTTAGTTAATTCAAACATTCCAAGAAATTCATTTTGATCAATTATCTTATTTAATTTATTAAATATCTTAGCATATTTAATTAATTAATAAATTTGCCATTAATCGTAAAAAAAAGGAATTAATTTATTACAAAAGAGGAATCAATATGCAAAGCAAGATTTAAATTGAAAATAAAATAAAAGAATTGAATTGAAAGAGAAATCAAACTTGAGATATTATTTTTTTCTTCTAAATTGAGAACTTGAAATCAGAAAAGCAATTAAAGGAATTTAATCATTCTCTAAAATTGGAACTCAGCTTTTGAAAAAAGAAGTTCAGTTGCATTGAAAAGACTCTTTTCTTGAATAAATCAAAGAATTACCTATTTTTATCTCAAGTGCATGGAATTAATTGAATTATATCTCTAATGCAAACTCAAACTTCTTTTCTGAATGCATTTCAATTAAACTATAATTGGAATTTATCTCAAGGTTAACTAAATCTGATTTTTCAATTATTTCAATTATCCTAAATTGTGCTTTTTCTTGATCTCTCTTATGATTCTCTATAAATTCATCCTTCATCTCTCATTCAAAACACCCTGGAGATTTATTGTTATTATACATTTTTTGCTCTGGAGTCATTGAAGATTTTGTGCTTGCTTTTTGAGATTATTGCATCTTAGTTTAATTTATTTTTTGCATATTTTCATGATTGTTTGAATTCATATAGCTTATTATTCATCCATCTAGCATAATCTTGCATCCATTTAGCTTAATCTCATACTCATATAGATAAAATCCTTCATCTTGGTGTAGTCTAGTCACTGGTATTTCTTATACAAATCTGAGAGCAATCTTATACTCGCATCTTTTAGAAGACAATTAGTCGATTTGTTATGGTTTTCATATTCATGCTTATATTTGTCTAACCATACATGTAGTGACTTAATTGAAGTGTTTTGTCTTGCAGCTTACAGACTTATTCCACTTTTTCACACACACATTTCTAGTGCCCACCGTGGGGCAAAAAACTACATCTTTCGGTCTTGGAGACTAACTTTTTCTTATTTTTTCAGATTTTCGTCCGTACAGTTTCGGCGAATTATCGTACGAGTTTTCCCAGAGTGTCGGACGACAAATTGCAGATATCGTACAATCTCGTACGAATTATCTTATGACTCGGTGAGAATTGTCGTACGGTACTCAGTGTTTCTGGGTTAAAAAGAAGATTTCTTTCTTTGGGTTTTCTCAGTCAATTTTCATCATACTAATGCTGACCCTGGTTTGTTCGTCAATCTGAGAATTTTTCACAGCCTAATCAGTTTTTTTGCAAAATGTTTGTCGAAGAATATGCTTGTCAAACAAAGACAATATGACTACTAATTCGTTGTCTTTGCAAGTTGCTTGAGGAGATTCGAGCAAACATTGTGTATTCATTAAATTCATTTTTTAGGCACATAACTTGCTATCTGGTTAATGAACAATTCTGTCTTTCGTGTTTTAAGAAAATTTTGAGAGGTAGGAGAGTATGCTCTTGTCTGCATAGACAATCGAAAATCCAGACCCTTGAGGCATTTTCTTTAAGTTTGAGATTTGTATATCTTTAGCGGGTCTGTCCTCCCAAGGAGCTAATAACTCTAAGCCATTACAGTCGGTGAGAGGGGAACGACCCAAGTGGGAACGACTAAACGCCAAGTACTCCAACCCACTATAAAATAAACGTGATTTGATGAAAATCAAGTCAACGGTAGTGCTCAGGAATAGTTCTCCTTTGTACCTTCGGGTATATTAAACCTTGGTTTTCAAGGCTGGGAGGGGGAGACCTCTTAATTGAGTTTATACCTTGATGCGCCGAATGGATCCCTTACTAGTTCCAATTAAAATTAGAAGCTACCCGGTTCACCTCCGAAAGGGGGGATAATATTTGTGCAAGAGAGATAGTAACTCTCCCAAGATACTTGTCATTCCGTGCCCCCATTAGTGTTTGGAGTCGGCTAATATGGCGTCGAGAATCCATTGCGTGAGACTCAGCGATCGTATTCTGATTAGCTATTGGTTGTGTACCTAAGTCTACAAGCAAAGGTTTTCTTCTCTCACCAATTTTCATAGGGTTAGCGTGTTGTGATTGGAGTCGTTATACATATTGTGTGTTTATTGTGTTTTCATCCCTGAAATTGAAACTGAAATACCAAAATTGGAGAAAATAATAAACAACTCAATAGTCAAAACTTTGTCTGTGTCGAAACTAGTCTATCCTAGTCAAAACTCTGTCCGTGTCAAAACTAGTCTATCCTAGTTGAAACTTTGTCCGTGTTGAAACTAGTCTATCCTAGTCAAAACTTTGTCTGTGTCACAAACTAGTCTATCTCAGTTGTCCAAAAAATTAGTCCATCTCAAAACTGGTCGTCATTACTCATTAAAAACTTGATCTTTCAAAAATTTTGTCTCTGTCTAGTAAATTGTCATACGAGTCTTCTGATTTATCGTCTTGCTACATATCTGTTGTCGTACGAAATTTCATCAGGTCTAACAGTTTGTCATCTGAGCCTCAATTTTGTGTCGTACTAAACATGATAAATTGTCGTCCTGCTTAGGTAATTATCGTCTGGTCTTTGATTCTGTGTCGTACGAAACACCATTCATACACCCGTTTGTCGTCTAAGGCATACCCGTCTGTCGTGCGAACATAGGCAACAACTCGTATGAAATTATGTTTTTATCGTCCTAAAGCTATTAAACTATTGTCTGGTTTTGTAAAACCTGTCGTACGAATCTCTGATTTTGTTAGTCCAGAATAGTCAAACTTGCCTAAAATATTCTACAGCGAGCATAAAACTGGTTATCATCATTCTGAGCATAAACAAATCTGAACAGTGCACTTCTATCATAGTGTTGCATGATTTTGTCGATCATCTTTCAGCTAGTTCAATCAACCATTTATCAAACTTAAGTCACTTAGATAATGTCTTACATAGGATAGATCATTACTAAAACCAGACTGAGTCTTAGTCACTTCTCTTAAATCAAACTAGGTAACTTAGATAAAACGTCTTACACAGGATAGATCTTTCCTGAAACCAGACTGAATCTTAGTTGATTCTCTCAATCGATATGTTAAACGAACAACTAGCTTTAAATTTGATCTTGACTTTTGCATCACAAACAACTTTAGGTCACATCAGTCAATAAAAATGCTTATTCAAACCAGAAGTTCTCGTAAGAAGGCTGCCGAGGGCAAAGGACAATCCTTTTCATATCAAAATAATCCATTTTACGTAAAAGATCCTCTCATTGATAAACCTTCATCATCAGATATGCCAATTTATGATCAATCCTTGTCTCCCACTATATCTGGAACAAAACAAGAAAGACAAGTTGCTAAACACAAAACTTATGACAATATCATTATCCATGATACCGACTTCCTCATCAAGTGAATCTGAAGCCTCTGAACCTCCAGAAACTGATATACAAAAATGTCAAAAAGATAAAGATATCCGAAAAATGATGAAGGTTATCATGGCTAGAGAAAAAGAAGACTATTTTCTAGAATTAGCAAAGCAAGGTGCTAAACTTCCTACTGGTTATGATGTTGAGACCCTCGTCACTAAACAGGAAGAGACACCATTAGCAATGGTAAACAAACAATTACAAGTGTTACGAACTGAGATCACAGAACTGAAAAACAAGGATAAATCACCAAAGCAACATTCTATGGACACAATATGCCCATTTCCATTTGACAAAAACATTTACATGCCTCCATTTCCTTCACGAGTGGAGATCCCAAAATTCGACAAATATGATGGTAACTCAGATCCCCAAGACCATATCAGAGAATTTTGTGCTTTATGTATGGAGTTCATGCACGACCAAACGTATCTCCTGCGCCTTTTCCCAAGAAGTTTAGGAGGGCAAGCTATGGAATGGTTCTCAAGCCTACCTATGGGAATAAAAACTTTTGAAGAATTAATCCAATTGTTTCTACAACAATACTCCTATAACATCTATCACCTAGTCACTATGATAGAGCTTTGCAATACCAAACAGAAAACGGGAGAACCCTTTCTCACTTTTCTCCAACGATGGAGAATGATGTTCTCTAGATATTCACGACCTATTCTAGATTATGAGAAGATGGATATTTTTGTCGACAACTTAATCCCTAAATTGAAATACAATATCCAAATGCAAGTATATCCATCATTCAACAAAATGGTAGACAGTGCCCTCAGAATGGAAGATGTGCTTATAAAGAAAGGAGATATCTCACCTTGGAAAGAAACATAGCAAGCTTCTAACTCCAAAGAAAAGAACAACTATTGGAAATATGGTAAAGACAACAACAAAAACGTTGTTAATGATGGAGTGGTAGACATTGTTAAAGAAAAATCAAAATCCACGATATTTAACTTGGCTAGTGGCATGCAAGCACTCAAAGCAGCTGAAATCGCAACAGAAAACCCTTCGAAGAAAGTAAAAGAGTGGTTCAAAGAGAAACCTTGGCTTTCAAAACCTAAACGCGACTTCACTCCTCTCGAGGAATCATACGAATCCACTTTCAAAACTTTATTGGCAAATGATCTAATAATGTTACCAGATAATTCTAGGCCATATGATCCCGAAGTCAAACCAAAATGGTGGAGAGAAAATGAATCTTGTGAATACCATCGAAACAAAGGTCATAACACAAACAACTACATGAAGCTCAAACATGAGATTCAAGATCTCATTGACGCTGGTAAAATTGTTGTCGGGAATCACCCAACAAACGCTGATCACAAAGCTTTTAAAGATCCCTTACCTGTTTATGAACAAGGTGATTCCTCAAAGTCAAAAGGAGGTGCAAAAGTAAATTACACTTATACCAGCAATGACAATGTGATCAACATGATTGATTCTTCCCAACCTGAATATTGCAATGTGATTATAATCAAAGACAAACAACATGAATCACAACATGCAAATGCTATGACCCGTTGACAAAAGAAAGTTACTCTCCATGGAGCTAGTTCTTCAACTCTTGCTCAAACAATGTCAAACCTACCAACCTCGTCAAACAAACAAAAAGATACAACATTTAATAAATTTAAACAACTAACTTCGTCATCGTCCTTTGGATATAGCATTGTCGAACAACTGAAAAGAACGAATGCTCAAATCTCCATCTTTGAATTGCTCAAAATCTCTTCTGCTCATAAAGAGATCCTGGACAAAGCGTTGCTCACAACTAATGTCCCAAAAGATTTAGATATCGATCGGTTTCAATCTATGGTGGGTCACCTAACTTCGCCTCATTATCTTACTTTCTCTGAAGAAGATGACAACTCATTGAATCACCCACATAACCAGCCATTGCACATTGAAGCTATGATCCATAAACACCGAGTCAAACGTGTTTTGATAGATGGAGGTGTTGGGTTGAATATTTGTACCTATAATCTGCTTACACAGCTGGGCTTTTCTAAAAATGTCATTGATCCGGCCAAGAAAATAACAATTAAAGCTTATGATGAAGAAAAAAGAACCTCTAAAGGTCTGGTACTATTACTAATCAGAGTAGGACTTGTAGAAAGGGATGTTATTTTCCAGGTGCTCGATCTTCCTCTGTCATACAACAACTTACT
The DNA here is from genome assembly GCF_030272615.1 of Cryptomeria japonica. Taxonomy (NCBI): domain Eukaryota; kingdom Viridiplantae; phylum Streptophyta; class Pinopsida; order Cupressales; family Cupressaceae; genus Cryptomeria; species Cryptomeria japonica. Next base: position 472,324,017 of record NC_081411.1, on the reverse strand, counting down.
GGGCAGGCCATGGATTCATGAAATGAAGGCAGTTTCATCTACACATCATCAGTGCTTAAAATTTCCTTATAACAGGGTTGAAGTCACTATTACTGCTGATACAAACTCCCCCTGTAATGCATTGACAAAGAGTGCTGATATCTTTGTGCCTTATAATAGAGTAGCCCCTACAGCTGAAAGTTCAGAAACCTTGATGAAGGACTTAGAAAAGAAATTAAAAATCACATATACTGGCATAGATGGATACAAGGTAGAACCAATACTTTCACTCATTTCTCTTCCTCCATCACCTAGACAATCAGGAAAGCCATCAGAGGTTATGAAGCCACCGACTTCCGCTCCAAATGTCATATATGACGGTCTCTTTGTACAATCCTCTACTTCCCTTGCAGATGAAATAGAAGAGGATGTTGTTCTCAAATGGCTTTTCAAAGAAGATAGTGAAAACAAAGAAGTAAGACATTGTGAGATTTCTCCGACACAATATGGTCCAGGATATAAAATGATTCAATGCATGGGATATTCAAGTACTGGTCCTCTGGGAAAAAATCAAGAAGGTATTATTGAACCCATTTATCTACAAACAAAGTCTACAAATGACAAAGCTGGACTGGGATACAATTCAGGAAGGACATTAGACCAAAAAGATGTTTCTAAGCCTAAGTGGAAGAAAAAGGCACTGCCTTCACTATCACAGGGAGTAAAAACTCAACAGACTCAAGAAGAGTATGAAAAAGAACAAGAAGAAATAGCAATCAAGAGAGAGGAAACAACCAATGATCAAGTTCCAATGGTATCAGCTACAACATTACAAGGAGTAGAAGTCCTAGAGGATATGAGAGAAGAGGTAGAAAGAATCAGGGAATTATTTTCACCACTGAAAATTCCAATCACATACATTGGTAAACAACAAGTGGATGATTCAGAAATGGACTCGGACGAGTATGAATGGGGTCCAGATCATCTCTCAGATACATCTAGTACATAAACTCCTGAAGAGTCCAATGATATCACAAATGAAACTCAAAAATTGATACGCTTAAAGCTACAAACAGAGATAGAAGAAATCAGATTAAAAAGACAGGCAAACTATGAACAAAAGCTGAAAGAAGGAAGCACACAAGAAAATTCTTTACCTACTATGTCTCTCTCTAATAGGATAGAACAAATCAGGTATGGCACTACATAAGAAGAATTGGAAGCTACAGAAACAAAACCAGTCATTAGTCCAAAAGAAGCTGAATGGAGTAGAAAGAAATTCATAGAACCATCAAGGTTATGTCAACAGGTATGTCAGATACATGTGATAAATGAACCCAATCATGAAGGAACTTTCAGTATCAAAGATGTAGGTATTGACACTATACATATATTCACTCAATCACTTGAAGAAGAGATGGAAACTTCCTCTTATGACTCGGATGACTCCAACAACAGTACTATTAATGATAATACCTATTCAGCATCAAACTCTGACTCCTCTGTCACGGATGTCGGGAATCTGTCTACAGATCTTGTTACTGTCAAACCATGCTATGTAGTCTAGTCTGGCATAGAAAACGGTGCTACGAGTAGGTATATTGGATTTGGTCAACTAAATATTAATGTGCACTTCAATAATCATGTTGTAACTATTCCTGGTTTTGAAACATTTACACAAGGTAGTCTTCTAGAACTCAACTTGTCGGTCCGAAGTTATGATGACAATACCGTGAACTCTCTCGAACTTGTCCAAACTTTATCTTTAGTACATCCTGAACTAATTGACTGTAGTCTCCAAAACCAACCTATGAATGTACCTATCTTTGCCAATGATTATACGTTAGCCTACTACCTCAATGTAGTTGAACCGATGGACTCTTCCACCAGTGAACAAAGTGAGAACATGACTGAAACAGATATCAAGTATCTTAGTCGCAAAAATCAAAAGAAGAAAAATAAAAGATCTGATGGCAAAAACCACATTGTGGCGGTGTTAGAATCAAAAAGAGAAAAAATAAAGGACGTACCTAAGGGTGAAAACCTCTCTGAGGCACCTGAAGGTGAGATACTTGATATATTGCCAAGTCATTTCCAGGAAAGGTCTTCTCTATTGATTGAACCAACTCAACCAGTAAATATTAGGAGTCAAGAGACACCACACATCATTCACTTAGCTCAATCACTATCAACAAATGAATTGAAAGATTTCACTAATCTCTTTTCAGAAAAGAAGATCAATTTTGCATAGACATACTCTGATATGCCAAGCCTGGATTCTGATCTTATCCTGCACCATCTTTCTATCACACCAGGAGTTATACCAGTCGAGCAAAAACTCCGTAAGATGCACCCTCACGTGGCACTGCTAGTCAAAGTTGAGCTAGAAAAAATTCAGAAAGATGGATTTATCAAAGCTATAGACTATGCTGAATGGATTTCAAACATAGTATCTGTATCAAAGGAAGACAAGTCTATTAGGGTTTGCACGGATTTCAGGGATCTCAATAAAGCATGTCCAAAAGATGATTTTCCATTGCCTAACATTGATATGATAGTGGATATGACTGTTGGATATGAGATGTAATCACTAATGGATGGATTCTCTGGTTATAATCAGATCAAAATAGCTCCTGGAGATCAAGAAAGGACAACTTTCACCTATGCATGGGGAACCTTCTGTTGCAACGTCGTACCATTTGGGCTAAAGAATACATGAGCAACTTACCAAAGAGTAGTAACTACTATCTTTCATGATATGATGCATAAGAATATGGAAGATTATGTTGATGACACTTTAGTGAAGACTATGAAGAGATCCACACATATTCAAGAGCTGGGACTTATACTAGATAGAATGGAAAAATTCAAGCTCCGACTAAATTCTAAAAAATGTGTATTCGGAGTGACAGCTGGAAAACTACTTGGTTATATCATTTCAAAGAAAGGAATTGAAGTTGATCCTGAGAAGGTCCAAGCTATAATGGAAATGCCACCTCCAAAGAATATCAGTCAAATGAGAAGTCTACAAGGACGTCTTGAGTCAATCAGACACTTTATTTCTCAGCTAGCAGATAAGGCTCAACCTTTCACAAAAGTATTAAGGAAAGGGGTTATCTACAACTAGGATCAGGAATATGAACAACACCTTCAGCAAATCAAAGAGTACATGTCCAATCCACCAATGTTGATGCCACCAATTCAGGGTAAACCACTGATCTTGTACATATCAACTACTGATTCATCATTGTTGGCACTTCTGGCACAACAGGATGAAAATAAAAAAGAGAGAGCTATATATTACATCAGCAGAACATTGGTGTCTTATGAAATGAACTATACTATAATAGAAAAAGTATGCTTGGCATTAGTCTTTGCGTCACAAAAATTGAGACACTACATGTTAGCACATTCCATCAAGTTAGTAGCTAAGATTGATCCACTCAAATATATTTTCAACAAACCAACACTTACAAGAAGATTGGCTAAATGGGTCATGGTTCTTACAGAATTTGATATTGAATATGTGGAACGCAAAGCCATCAAAGGACGGGTAATTGCAGATCAACTTGCTAATGTTCCACTTGAAGACACTCAACCGCTGCATATAGAATTTCCAGATGAATCAATAATGCACCTTACTCAACAATCATGGAAGATGTTCTTTGATGGGTCTTTCACGCAACATGGTTCCGGTGTTGGAATACTTTTTATTACTCCTCAAAAGTATTCACATCTATGGAACAACATTGCAGAGTATGAAGCTCTGGTAAACGGGATCAAGTTGGATATCGAATGGAAGGTTCTGGAATTACACATCTATGGAAATTCTCAACTAATCATCAATCAAATCAATGATACATATCAGACTCGATATGAGAAATTGATGCCTTATAAGAGAATGGTGGATGATCTCAAGAAATATTTTACTTTTGTGCCATTCCAGCAGATTCCCAGATCAGCAAACAAAGCAGCAGATATTATGGCCACCTTGGTATCTATACCAGAGTTACAAGAATCTAATTTTTGCTTTGAATTCTTGGTGGAAGAGTTACATTACCCTGCCTATGATTCTCCTGAGTCTCAAATGGTCTGTTCTATTATCAGACATGACTCATCTCGCTACAGCCACATTTACTCTTATCTACGAGACCAAATTGTCCTAGAAAATCTTACCCATAATGAGAAAAGGAACCTAATCTGAAATGCTTCACGGTATGTCATCATCGCTAACGACCTATTTAGGCGAGGTTTGGATAGTACTTTGCTTAGGTCTCTAGAAACTGAAGAGTCCCAACGTACATTATCAGAAGTCCATGACGGTATTTGTGGATCTCATTCGAATGGTCTTACTTTAGCTCGGAAACTACTAAGAGTTGGCTAATACTGGCCAGACATGGAGAAAGACGCTATTAAAAAATTTTAAACTTGTGAGAAGTGTCAGCCACATGGGAATCGCATACATTCTCCAGCAAGGGATCTCATACCCTTCATTACACATTTGCCTTTTCAGCAATGGGCCTTTGATCTCATTGGTCAAATATATCCTGCATCATCCAACGGACACAAGTTTATCATAACTGCCATTGAGTATTTCACGAAGTGGGTAGAAGTGGTTCCGCTCATCAAAGCAACCGGTAAACAAGTAGCTATGTTCATACTTAACTATATCATCTGCAGGTATGTGATACCTTCATCCATCGTGACTGACAATGGAGGACAATTCAAGAATAAAGATCTAGACGAGCTTTGTGAGAAATTCAAAATCAAACAGCACTTGTCATCTATATATTACCCTCAAGGTAATGGACAAGTTGAAGCATCTAATAAAAACCTGTTGACTATCTTACATAGAACAGTGAACAAATCTGGGAGGGATTGGCATTTGCAGCTCAATCTTGCTCTATGGGCTTATAGAACAAGTATTAGAACACCTACTGGGGCTACACCTTTTTCTTTGGTGTATGGGTCCAAAGCAGTATTACCTATTGAAGTGGAAATACCATCTTTGAAAGTTTCTTTGCAAGGTCTTGTTACTGATGAAGACTATAGAATATCTAGATTGCAAGAACTCGAGTTGCTGGATGAACGTTGGCAAGTGGCGTTTGATCATCTGAGAGTGTATCAAAAGAGAATGTCTAAATGATATAACAAGAAGGTTCGACAACGAGAATTTCAGGTTGGTGATCTTGTTCTGTGAGAAAATCTTAAAAATCAACAGTTTCGAGACAACAAAGGGAAGTTTGAACCCAACTGGCTGGGTCTCTACATCGTTACTGTAGTCTTTGGCTCTAGTGCCTATCAGCTCTCAACACCGGAAGGAGAACCGCTCCATGAACCGATTAACACCATCCATTTGAAAAAGTTATTCACTTAGCATTCTCTACTCCAGCGACCTGTACAGCTGAAAAAAGTCTTGAAAAATCATAAAAATCATAAAAAGTCCTTAAAAAAAAAATCAAAAAAAAAGAAAAAAAAAAGGAAAAAAGAGAGAAAATGCCTTAGTGAAAACCTAGTAAACAGGCACTTTGGTAAAAAAAAATAAAAAAGAGATCTTTGCCAAGCAGGTGAAAACCTGGCAAACAGGGGCCTCTTGTACTCAAGTGCTCCATCTATAAACGCAACGTTCGCATTTCCCGCTTTCATGCATAATTGCTTTCACTTGTACATATATTTTAGTCGCTTTTGTGACATTCTGGTTCCTTAGAACCCTCATGGCTTGAAACTGATCAATGTCCTAGTCTTAGGGTAATCGACTGAGAAAATTATGTATCCTAAGCAGTATCAATCAAGTCATCATTTTGTCAGTGATACCCAGTCGTCCAATCTGAGTCAGTCACCTGTCTCCTAACTACTGAAGAGTTTTTTCACTGAGTAAACAAGCAAAACAACATAACGAAAAACAATCACTAAACAATTTGAGATATGAATGAAAATTTTCTTTTTGTGCTATCTTTTATATTGGTTTTCGATTATTATCCCTCTGAGTAACTCGGGGAAGTCTATCTTGACTAAGAGAAGCAAGGATTGGGGGCATAGTATTTTCTTTGTTTTTTGCTTGTAGGAATGATTTTGATGATCTAGAAACATCTAATCAGCTGGGTGTCTGTGATAAGAGCCTTCACATCAAGGTGAAATCACCACACATACCTCAACTCCGCTTATTTGCATACTATAGGGAGGTTGGCATCATTTCTTTGTCTGTTTTGAGGGAATTTCTTTAAATGTGCAATCCGGGTCCATGCGTAATCTGTCCAAGGATATGAACGAAAAAAGGGTCATTGCGGATAAGATAATTAATATTGCACATGAAAAGGAAGGAACTATAATCTGTCTGCTATGTTTGTAAACGCTTAGTGATGAATATTAAGCATTCCAAATCCAGTGGCTAGTTTAAGTTGCATTTATTCTGTATTTTGTGCATTCCGAGTGATTTCTGCATGATAACAATGATCTCTTTATCTTCTGAATGAGAGTTTGAAGTATCATCATTTCTAAGCTAAGTGGTTTCTTTTTCATCATTTCTCTGATCGAGTACTTGTGTATTGAGATGTTAGCTGCATACATACGCATTTTATATAGATTCATACACATTCATTTGCATTCATATTATTGCATAGAAAAATTTAAAAAATTGCATTACTCATTACTCATTTTCATCATTTATTTGCATATGAAAAAAAACAAAAATAACATCCATATTCATTTGCATTACATACATCCATACTGAAAAGATATGCATACATATAGAATAAAGCATATAGAAAAACATCTCATAAATCAATTGACACAAATACTATGAAGTCAAATTAAGATCTCGTATATATAATCATCAATATCTCGGGGTACAAGTGATATAACTGTCATATACAATCTCCCACTGGAGCAAGAATCATATGGGCTACAAAAAATGGGGTATCTAACAAAATCTAAGAGCTACAAAACAATCTATCTCTCTACCTCTCCCTCATTGCTAGGTGGTGGAGGAGGTGGAGCCTGTTGACCAACATCCTATCTCGGTGCCCAAGCTCCCTTAGATCGAGCCATATACTGGGAATAGGGAACAACCTGCTGCGCTACAAGAACTGCTACGCTATAAGCCGCAACGTAATAAGTCGCCCGACTAGTCTGGTGTAAGACCTCCTGCTGAAGAGTGTCTCACTCTGCCCTCATCTCTGCAACTTGACGATCATGCTCTACTCTGAGCTCCGCAAGCTGTCAGTCTCGCTCTACTCTCATCTCTGTGACCTGATGATCTCTCTCTGCTCTAAGCTCCACCAGTTGTCGGTCCCACTCTGCAAGTTGTGTCTGAGCCACTGTTAATTGTGATTGCAGACTTGCTAATCGTGCTCTCATCGACTGTGTTGCATCAGCTGCTCCCTTCTCCCTTACAGGCTCTCCACCTTCGGCTCCCCCTGCTCATCTCTCCTCTGCCTCACCTACCTGGGAGCTACTCACTCCTCCTCTCCTCCACCCTCCATTGTCCTAACTCCACTCAATCTGACACCAACAGCCCCTAGGGATCTGCCCTCTCCTCTTTCCTGTTGTCTCCCCTCAGCCGGTACCCTATTGCTGCTAGCACTAGGATCACCACCTGCCCGCCTCGGAGCCTCTTCTCTTCGTCCATGTCCCTATCTCTATCCATGTGCCTGTCCTTGTGCCTGCGTGGGGGCATCATCCTCAACCTCCTCTATCAGAGGTGCCTGCTCTGTTGGATCTGTGAATCTAGGGAATGGATGTTGCTGGAACCAATCCTTGTATTGGGGCAATACCCCAGCATCTGTAATATCCCCCAGATAATCTCACCTAAGTCGCGGCAACCCTGTCAACTCCTACATGCCCAAGGCGTATGATAACCTAGGGCCCCATCCCTATCTCTCCTCATCTGCATAACGCGCATATGCAGTAAACTCCTATGCGATCCCTTGAGGCCTACCATACTGCCTCATCACCTGTGTAACAACAAAGTGCTCGACCACTGTCATTGATCTGCCAATAAGAAGACGAGTCATGAATATCTCTGCACACAACTCTTCAGTCGTCCCAAGGCTCAAGACCCCTGTACGGTCTCCATATGACAACTATCAAATCGTCCAGCTGCCGTCTCTAGTACTCTGTCTTACCCAGATGGGGCTGAGTAACGTATGCAGAGTATTTGTAAACAATGGGTTGTTGTGGATCTTTGGTGTCATCCACAATTGGTCTGCAAACTAGGAGGTGCTCCCAGGCTCATACCTGTTATATCAAAACCCCTGCAATCATACTCTTTCCCTCTCGATAAACCACCTCATGCATCTCACGATACATGTGCATCAGAATACAAGAACCCCATCCTAATCTCTAAGGGTGCTCCACAAGCCTCTGCAACATCCTACCCCAACCGCATAAGAAACCCTATTGTCCCCTATCTGGCATAAGGAAACAACTGATAAATCCTGCTAGGACACAAGCTAGTGGAAACTGCTCACTGTACCTCGCCATCTTGTCATCCCAGCTGATAGACCGTGTAAGGATGTCCTCATCGTGAAAAATATGCCTCAGAGCTAGTAGGCCAAGACGTTGTGCCAAATCATAATCCACCTTATCTCTAGCGAATGGAATCCTGAGAATCCTATATACATCCTCGGGAGTGATAGTCATCTCCCCAACTGGCAAATGAAATGTGTTATGCTCAGAATGGAATCTCTCAACAAGTGTGGTGAGCATCCCGTGATTCACACGGATATCTGGCATCTGTAGAAGGTGAGTAAACCCACACAAGTCAATATGTGCCAAATCTATATCGGATAACTCACGCACTAGTCTCATAGTCGGTGGATAGACACATTTGAAAAGAACATGTGGTAATTGAACCTGCAAGAAGCAAACAATTGAGCATCAGAAAGTCCTTCAAATTATGCTATAAGACAAGTCAAACATCATGCAAATCCAAATACATCAATTGCAACATCAAAATTTCATGTTTGCACCCTTAAAAATGCTCACTGTTTTTCATACGACATTTCACAGTGTCGGCAGAAACTCGTACGAGTCAGGAATGGGTATAGGATGACAAAAGACTCTGATACGATACAAAACAAGCTTTCGTACGACAAAATGGTCTCTTTTACACACACTCATACGATACAAGGGGAGTCTTTAAACGACAAAACTAATGGATTTAAACGACAAAACATTTCAAAGCAGTTTGTCATATGACACAAGATGTCGTCTCGCACGACAAAACGACAATGGCCGACTATTACAAAGCTAAAAATTCAAAAAAATCAACAAAAAAATTCAAAATTGATGAAATGAAAAGGCATAAAATTAGTCACTTACCGTTGGCTCATAGTTTCGAGGTCAATTATGACGTCTTTGGCACTCAAATCGATGCTCCTGGGTCGGAATAACCATTTTTCTTCACAGAAGGCTTTTTAAATTTTCAAACTTGGAGAGATAAAATGAATTGAAAATGACACTTCCACCCCTTATATAGCCAAAACCCTAAATTTTTAACTTACTTTGATAGACATGAAAATTGTACCTTTAGCTAATTTGTCCATCCTGATTCCATTTTCGGGATCAAAATCCGAGATCATTCTCCTAGTCAATTTCACACAACCTGAGACCACTTAGCGTTTTTCGTTAAATGCTCACTCTTTCTTCAAATTGAGCTCATTTTCTAATGAATCAACGTTGAATCTCAATTTTATTCTACAAATTAACTTCGCGTTCAATTTCTCATTAATCATCGCTAAATCTTCAAATGTTCCTCTGACTCATTGTTTGTGCTCAAATCATTACCATCGTCAACAATTGCCTAAATCATGAACCCTCGCTATCTTTCGATTTCGCTCCCGAGGGGGCATACTCATGACCTTATGACCTCACATCTTCGAAGTCGAGAATTTTTTTTTTCAAATCTTCACCAAAAGTCGAGCAAAAATCTTTTCAACCAAAGAAAATCAAACAAATTCTTATTGCAAAGGGGCATCTCAGCTTCATCGCTTCATATCAAGTTGAGATCTCTCGATCATCTGAATCGAATCAATCGCTAGGGGCATATCAGTTTCATCGTTTCAAATCAAGCTGATATTTGTCTTCATCTAAATCAGTCTCTTAACGTTAATCAATTTTATTGCTTTTCAACATTATCCTATTTAATTTATTAAATATCTTAGCATATTTAATTAATTAGTAAATTTGCTATTAATCATAAAAAAAAGAATTAATTTATTACAAAAGAGGAATCAATATGCAAAGCAAGAGTTAAATTGAAAATAAAATAAAAGAATTGAATTGAAAGAGAAATCAAACTTGAGATATTATTTTTTCTTCTAAATTGAGAACTCGAAATTAGAAAAGCAATTAAAGGAATTTAATCATTCTCTAAAATTGAAACTCAAAGCTTTTGAGAAAAAAAGTTCAATTGCATTGAAAAGACTCTTTTCTTGAATAAATCAAAGAATTACCTATTTTTATCTCAAGTGCATGGAATTAATTGTATTATATCTCTAATGCAAACTCAAACTTCTTTTCTGAATGCATTTCAATTAAACTATAATTGGAATCTATATCAAGGTTAACTGAATCTGATTTTTCAATTATTTCAATTATTTCAATTATCCTAAATTGTGTTTTTTTTTATATCTCTTGTGATTCTCTATAAATTCAACCTTCATCTCTCATTCAAAACACCTTGGAGATTTATTGTTATTATACAGTTTTGCTCTAGAGTCATTGAAGATTTTGTGCTTGCTTTTTGAGATTATTGCATCTTAGTTTAATTTCTTTTTTGCATATTTTCATGATTGTTTGAATTCATATAGCTTATTATTCATCCATCTAGCATAATCTTGCATCCATTTAGCTTAATCTCATACTCATATAGATTAAATCCTTCGTCTTGGTGTAATCTAGTCACTGGTATTGCTTATACAAATCTAAGAGCAATTTTATACACATCTTTTAAAAGGCAATTAGTCGATTTGTTATGGTTTTCATATTCATGCTTATACCTGTCTAACCATACATATAATGACTTAATTAAAGTGTTGTGACTTGCAGCTTACAGACTTATTCCACTTTTTCACACACAGAGATATGACTCACGTTTGATGCCAAACACTTTGCATTAATGCTGAATACAAAACATGGCAACAATGGCAGAAAAGGAGCACCCAAAATGCGGAAAGAACCAACAAAAAACGTCTTCTGTGTTTGCCCAAACCGTTTTTGGTAGAAAACGTGGCAACTAGCATTGATTCCTAACAATTTAGCATGAATGTGGAACGGATTTAGGGGAAGAAATACCACCAAAAACATATTTGTGAGAGCAAGAATGCAGATCGAATTTTTCCTCTCCAACTACAATCAAATGTGCCCTCCAAAGATGCAATCGGGTTTTTGAAACCCCTTTACAAGTTTTAAATTGCATTACTTTTCCTTCTCTTGAACAATTTCGGGTTTGAAAGGAAGAAGAGCAAAAAGAAACAACAAAACAACTTGTAATAGGGAAATAAAATCCTCATTACAAATTTAAAAAACATAAAGACTTGTAATAAGGAAATAAAACCCCTATTACAACTAAAATGAATAAAAACATAAAAACTTGTAATAGGGAAATAAAATTCCCATTACAAGTAAGACACAAGACATAAAAACGCTTGAAAAACTTAAAAAGACTTGTAATAGAGAAACAAAATCCCTATTACAACTTAAAAGCACAAAGTAGGAACTTTTATGAGAAGTTACAAGTTCTCATTAAACTTGTAATTTTAAATTCACTTGCAATTTGTCCAAAAAGTTCCTACAACAACTTAAAAGACATAAAAAGCAAGGGAGAAATAAAAAGAAGTTACAAGTTTTAAATAAAGTGCATTTATAATTGTTTTAAAATTTCCTTACAACACAAAAACATAAAGAAAACTCCTGACCTGCAATAGAAAGAAAATTTCCCACCTTAGTGGGGAAGAAAAGACCTGAAATTGAAGGAAGGACAGCAAATTAATTCAAAACGCAATGAAATTTGAAACATGAATCAAGGATGGATCGAAGATCAATCTAGTTCAATAAGAAGCAAAAAATTTTCCTCGAGAAGCATGCCTTAAAAGTAAAATCTTCAACCTATAGTGACTGCTTTGAAACCCAAATTTGCACAAAAAGCTACGAAAAAAAGACCAAAACTCACCAAAATCTGGACAATGATGGCAAAGACACCCCCAATGATTTGACACCAACAAATGTGAGTTTTGGACCTCATAAAACGTGTGTTGGAGACAAAAATGACACATTTTAAGCAAAAATTTGTAAGAGTTGTCACATTTTTTAAAATTCAAAAATGAGGACAACATGATTGTACAAATGTTTTGGTTGCCAAAGCAAACAGGAAATGGGAGACTAGGGAATATGTTTTGGATGACACTTTGAAATGACCACTTTTTTACTCTTGCATGCATAATAGATCCCACAACATTCATCTTTACTACCCAGAAGTTAGAACAATAGCTATAAGCACTTAAGTCGCATCAAAGACAGCCACAACAATCAAACAAACAAAACAAAAATCATCGAAATCCGATGTACAATTTAAAAACTTAAAAGTGTGCGAAGTTAACTATAACGACTAGTGATGCTCTTCCCCTAACTGCCAAGTGCAATAGATATTTGCTCTACCAAAAAAATGTCTCAAAAATGTAGAATTTTGTAAGTCGCCTTTTGGAATGTAAAGGTTGATCTGTTAGATGAACATGAAAACCACTTCTTATGCTTCTAGGCTTGCACATGTGCTTAGCACAGCATCATTCTTTGTGCGTGTAGTTTTAACGAACTTTGATTAAATGTAACTGACATCGATTAATTTACTTGAACCTTGAGAATTAAAAACCACTTAAAGAAAAGTTGGAGTTGTGTCATTTTCATTATTAAACATATGGTGGAAACCCTGATCGATTGCTTATTATAAGATGAATGCCTTCAATTCAAACCATTAGCTTTTCTCTATTATTAAAACAAATTTACAGCAACTACAATAATGCATATGAACTATTGCTTGTACAGGAACTCTTGTATGACGCCAGCTATAAATAGCAATCAATACAATGAGAATAACCTTTGACATTTCCCCAAAATCAATGTACATGATAGAAGTACAATTCAGCCAATGCTTTTTCAAGGAGATGAAAAATAAAATGCTTACAAAAGAATTGTTTCAATCGTAGGAAACATAGTGACAAACTAAAAATCTAAAATGGACTAGTGTAAACCATACCCAATTTACAGAAAGCTAAGTTTAAATTGAGATGTGATCGGTTACATCTCGCTTTGTCTCTTTAGTCGTTCCTCGGCGCTTTGCCTAAGAACACCCTTTGATAACTCTGCCAAACGTGGTTTCACCACCATGCTAAAGAGAAACAATTCACAGGTACAACTTGCACTGTTTGCATACCTTCAGCAACCTGAGCAGAATAGGAGCATTTTACAAGCACAATCTGGTCGGTTTTCTCCATCCATTGACATAGACTTTGCAAACGCACTTGTCCAAAGCAGACCAAATAGCAGTTTTTATGGTGATTTATTTCACAACTAGTATTACACACCACTTCAGGAGGGTGAGGTTAGAATCGGAAGCAACTGATACAACTGAATCAATGTCTGCTGCTATCATTTCCATTGTTGTACCCGTGTTCCCTTGATACCTGGGTATTAATTACATTCATTTCCATTTGAAGGATTATTTAGCACTGATTTCATGTGTTGAACACTAAAAAAATGCATTATAACAAATACAAGGCACAAAAATGTTGAAAACATTAATTACCACTGTTGAAAGCATCATTCTGGAGCCAGAGCCATTTCTGTTATGCTTTGTCCATCTTCCTTATGCTTTTGATTCCAACTAAACCTGCAACACATGACCTAGCAGTTTTTCTTGCAATCCTTAAGTAATAGTCCCATCCAGAACACATAGACAAACACCCACTGTAAAGCCCTTTTTTGCTTCCGCTTCTATCAAGCCATATCAAGTAATGTATGCCCTCTTGGCCTCACCCGCGTCATGGTTTCATCATTGTGCCTAATCCATTCTGATAGTCTCCATGGCTTCTGCCACTTCCATTTGAACTGAAGCATCCATTGCTGATGGCTTCTTTTCCACCTCCAGAGTTTGCCTGTTTGTCCACCTGCTATTTTTGCGCCTCCAACTGGACCCATAGAAACAGCCTGTAGCCATGCACTCATGAGATTTCATCTAATAGTAAGACTATCTCGGCTCATAAAATATGAAATCATAATGCTGCACTGACTAACAACATAAGCTTATAATAGAAACAAGCATAGCTTACAAGATATTTTTTAACAAAATTCCTCCATCTTCTGGAAGGATGTGATTATAACTTGCCATTACAGTATGTGAGGAATTTAAATTCCCTAATGTACTTCAAAAGATGAAGAATAAGCAAATCCTAGACTTCAAAACAAGGAGCAAAGTATAATATAGATAAATAGATAATATTCAAGATTCTTCCAATAAGCTGGCACTCCAACCTTTGGGCTCTAATAGGTACATATTAACTTGGAATAGAGTGAACTGCAAAGACAACGGCCACACTTGCAATACAAAATCTAGACATAAGTTATACAACTTAAAAAATAAGTCCATTAACATAGAACTCTAGGTCTGATAATTCCAGAGTCCATGACAGCTGAATAGGAAAGTATTTGGAAAAAAATGTATGAATGTTTACATCAACATCTCAGATTAACTCTATAATCTATCATCAAGAAGAGGAAAAAAAGCATAATAATTGCAGACCCAAATTCTTTAAAATAAATACTGGAAGGATTGTCATGGAAAACAAGACTCTGCAAGAGAATCTAGAGACAATATAAACCAAAAACATAAAATAAATAAATTGCATAAAAGCCATTATCAAACAAGGGACAAAATTACTTAAGGGATTACATTAATAGTTCAGATTATTACAAATGTCGTGGTAATTATTATTATGTTAAATATTTATAATAATTATATATATTGTAAATATTTATAATAATATATGTTATAATATTTATATTGAGATGATATAATTCTTATGCGAAATATTGAAAAAGAACATCCTAATTCAATTTTCATCAATAAAAATTCTTAATAAATACTACCATAATAATTGTTGACGTAAAATTTATAATAATATTAATATAGTTTTAACTTATAAAATCATCATATAATAATTTTAAGATAACATAATTTGAACTATTAATGTAATCCTCTTAACAATTTTGTGCTTTGTTTTCATAATGGCTTTTAACTTTAAAGTTTAAACACATGGAAAGGAGAAATTTATACTTAGAATTAAGAATTTCAGAAGGGAATGAACTGCAGAATAACAAAGGAATATATTTAGATAGCATACCTTGCGCATTTCAAAAGAGATATTGCTATTTCTTTTACTTGAAAGGTTAGCTGTATATTGTAGCCGCTTTGATGAAATGGAACCTACAGAACTGTGCCCTGAATTCTCCTCTGCTACATTCTTTATTGCAGCATGTGAACCAACCTATGAAAAGCATACCGTTAGCCAAGAGCAAACATAATCCAGCTAGGTCAATATATGAAATCTGCAAACAAGACCCCAAAGAATACCGAAGATGCTGTAGCCAGAGCAATGGCAACAGCCTGCTCTCTTAGACGTTGCTGCTTCTCAATCTCCTTCCTCTGAAATTCACTTTGCCTTAATAAGTTACCAAGTTCGGTAATTGTTTCTTTCATCTCCCGTTTGTCAATGTCTTTGTCCCACAATTGGCATCTGGTGAAGAGAAAACAATACCATATATGGAATTAGAAACCTTATAACAAGACGCTAGACTTGGTACTGCTGCCAAATAAGGTGGAAGGTTTCTCCCAGTTTATAATGGAAATCATCAATCATGGAAGGCAAGCAAACTAAATATCAAACAGGTTTCTTTGTGCTACAATTTTGAAGACTTAATTTCTGTGCATGATTGACATCAATATAAAATCTGTAGCTTGCACATCATATAGCATACTGTAGTTTAAATTGAAGGCAATGGCTCTGTACCTTGCACATGCAGCAGTATTAAACAAATATTGAAGTAAGCTTTTTGCATCACCCATAGTTCGTAGTTGATTCCACCGACCACGCCCAATAAAAGCCCGCTCACGTTCTTCTGCTTCCGAAAGTTGTGATGCCATTGCTACAAGTGTACTAGAAGAGGCATTCAACATGCTTTCAAGCAATCCAATCCTTGCATTCCTTGCATTTGGAGACATGCTGAGTGTAGAAGAACTGGAAAACAAACTACAAATTCATCAGAATCCATCATCCAAACTCTTATTTGCCTTTAGAAAGATGATCTAACATTTTAAAACTTGCAATATTGAACAAGGTACTTTCTGGGACACAAGCATTGCACAAATTCTATTAGAACATGAAGATTAGATCACCTGACTGGGCTGCCATTTTTCCAATGTTGAGGGGAAAGACCCTTTTGCATTATTTCATCTTCCTGCTTTATTTTGGTGAGTTCTTTTGCGATAGCAGCTCTCCTGGTTTATAACATATATATTACTAAATTCTGTTTATGATACAACCTTGATAGTGATGTATCCTGCTATTATTTCCAAAAATATACTAAGCGCAAGGAGGAAGTTAATAAATATTACAAGTACTTACATTTCAGTTTGTTTTTGATACTCTGTACGAACCTCATGCACATGAACTATAACTTCCAGCTCATGTTCTAGGCATCTTTGCAACGCTTTATCATTACTCTGCAGATGCAGTTTCACGTTACTTGTATATGTGCATATGAAAGTATTCAGAGTTCGAACAACAGTAACCAAGTAAAAACACCTAATGGAGAACCAGTTCCAAATCCATAGCAATGAGAATGAAAGGAGCTACCTGAATAACAGAAGCATTTCCATTTGCATGACCTGCACAAGGAATAAATTTTGATAAGAGAAGCTAAATAAAAAAGATAATAAACGGTCTAGAATACAAAAATATTTACCCAAATTTTCACGGGGTGAAGATTTGCGGCCTTCCAACAACTCTTTCAACCTTTTGGTAGCCATCGAAGCCTCTTCAGTTTTCCGTTGGAGAACCTAAGCATTATGATGAAAAAGTCATCAATTTAACAAAGTATAGCCCTCATATTGATAAGAGAAACTTAACAAGGTGGAGAGAATCAGCCTCTAAATCTTGATGTCTGATGTAAATATTATTAACCCATTATCCCTGATTTGTGCAAATAGGGATAACACCTATTTTGGAACGTCAAAGGTCAATTTTAAGTTTGGGACTACATGTTTAAAAGCTTGGAAACATACCGACAATTACAAAAGGGCATGTGACATCAGATGTGGTTCAAAACTGGTCTTGCATTGGTTGAACTTTGTGGAAAACAGTGTTCATTGATTTTGTTGTCCACTAGATAAGATTCCAATTACAAAAGGGCATGTGACATCAGATGTGGTTCATAACTGGTCTTGCATTGGTTAAACTTTGTGGAAAACAGTGTTCATTGATTTTGTTGTCCACTAGATAAGGTTCTAGCCTAGAATCTGGCTTCATTGATGTATATTTATCAGTGTTTCTCCAAGTTTTGGAAATGGGTGTATGTAGTGACATAGGGCAGGTTTCTTAGAGCAGCAAAAAAATTACAAAATTTTGGAGACAGCAGGTGGATGATGAGGGTATATATATACATAACATAATTTTCACAAATGTACAAAACTAAACAATAAATACAGAATTAAGAACACACAACAATAATTGATCGGTGATAAGTGATAACTGTAAGTTATAACAATTAAGTCTAAAATTTGTGTGCAGTTGCCACAAATTTCTGTTGTTTATTATGATGTTTTTACCTACCAAATATTCTTGATGGCAATTTAGATCTAATAATTCTATCCTGCTGCATGATGACACTAATGACCTTCGATGGCAAACCTTTCCTGAACTTGTTAAAATTTTGTATCACGGTACATTTACAGGGAAAAAATGTGATTATTTTTTCAAAAGCTAAACGAGATATGAATCAGTACGACATTGCAATCCTGATATAGTGGATGAATCATGAGTATAATTTACATAAAATGTACAAAATCTAATAACAAATACAGAATTGACAATATACTACAATAATTGATCAATGGTAAGTGATTAACTGTAAGTTAGGACAATTAAGACTAGGATTTGCATGCACCATTATTTGCTATTGCTATTTTTGATAATGTTTTACCTATCAAATATTTCCTAGTGGTCAATTGGATTTAAGCATTTTATCCTAGCACATGATGAAATTAATGTGTTATTAATCATTAAACTTAACCAAACTCTTTAAAAATTTGTATTGAAGTATGTTTACAGGGAAAAATGTGAAACTATTTTAAATAATAAATATCAAATATGAATCAGTGCAACAGTGCAACACAGATATAGCGGTGGAATCATGAGCCTTATCATAGTACATGAAGGCCCAGCAACAACTGTCATGCCTATATACCCATTGTATAAGCATAGAAAGGTAGCAGATACATTTTGTCAGTTTGGAGAGAGCTCAGTTAAGATGCGAGAATAGGGCATCATTTACCTTGCATGAGGGTTTTTTGCATGGTATTTGTAGAAGAAAATTGTGGGTAAGGCAAGCACAGTAGTGGCTAGGCCATGGTATAGGTTATAGTCATTTTTTTCAATTGTTCCACGGCCGTTGGGGACAGGGAGACGGGGGACGCGGGGACACGGGGACGGGCTTCAGGGATAGGGGGACAAAGGGACAAGTTTT
Source organism: Cryptomeria japonica (assembly GCF_030272615.1). Taxonomy (NCBI): domain Eukaryota; kingdom Viridiplantae; phylum Streptophyta; class Pinopsida; order Cupressales; family Cupressaceae; genus Cryptomeria; species Cryptomeria japonica. The sequence goes on along the minus strand of NC_081411.1, from coordinate 472,305,243 downwards.
GGGGACGGGTTTCAGGGATGGGGGGACTTGGGCCTGAGGGGGGGAAACGCGTTTACGTGGAACACTGTAATTTTTTCATCATAGGTTATTGGGTTTTTAGGTTGGGTTATTTTGGGATAAACCTGGGATGAATTAGGAGAACCCGGATGAACCCAAGGTAGACTCATCTGTCCCCTACATTGTTTTAATTTTTTTTTATTTTTTTAATTCATTTTTTTGCTTTGACTTTGGCCTAGGCACCCTAAAAAGAATCTAAAACCCTAAAAGTCACTTCTAAAACATATCAAACACCAAAATAAGTTCATTTTAATTCATTTTTATGGCAAAAAGAAAAAACATTCAAAGAGGTTGACCAATCATTTTTGTTTGTTGAATCAATAAAGAGAGTTGAAGATTGACTTTTCAAAAATTCTACAATGATTGCATTGTGCATGATACATATTTACAAGTGTTCATTGGTTGCCAAGAAGATCATAGAAGAATATTTTTGCGAAGAGTTGAATATTTTTCATTTTTTTTTCTCTATTTTTGTTTTACAAACATGAATAGACACTCTTTGCTTTGTTCTATGTTTCTTTCATTTTTTTATGAATGTGTCAAAAGATCTAGGTTTGATATATCTTTTTTTTGGTTTTAAAATTTTATTTGTTTTGAATATGTTGTTTATAAAATTTCTTACCATAGTAGTCGCAATGGCAGCTACTTCTAGCTCCATAGCTTGATCTTTAATTCAAATCAGATCCGATTTCTCCTCTCTAGAAGTATGTTGATATGATACAGCATATTCTATGGAAGTAGGTGGTAGAGGGTATATATGGATTTGCTACAAATGTGATGTTAGATATTTAAGTTCAAATATTTGGGTGAAAGCCCATTTATATGAAATACCTGGACAAGGTATCAAAATTTTTCCTAGAAAGAAGTGTATCTAAGCCATTCGAACAAGTGATAGCATATATTATGGAGCAAGAGAAAATAGATAACTAGTAGACTATTGAGCAAATCATCACTTAGCAAAAAGGAGATTAAAGGGAATGAAGCCTCCAATGTCCCCATCTAATCCCAATGTTGTGGTAGAGAGACACCCATTTTTGGCCACTCTTGAAAAAAAAACATCCACTACAAACAAAAGACCAAAGGGACTTTTGAAACTATGTTTCAAAATGAGACTCGAGATATTGTCGATCACCATAGAACAATATGCATTTATGCAAATGGGTTGGCTTCCAGTGTTGTTCACTCACCATATTGGCAAAAAAATGATAAATATTAATGAGGATCCTAAAGGGTACAAGGGCTTGGGTTATGAGAAGATGCATGGCACCTTATTGAAAAAAGAGGTCAAGCTCGTCAAAGATTCATTGAAGCTCATAAAGGATTGATGGATCGAGATAGAGGTGTCAATTATTTCCGATGGATAGAAAGATGCTAAAAATCAGCCCTTGATCATAGTCATAGTAGTGTCACCTAAAGGAGCAATGTTTTTGAGAGTTGTGGATTGTGAGGGGCAAGTGAAAGATGGCCAATTTATTGATGAAATTCTCATCACAACCATTAAAGAAGTGGGACCCCCTATTGTTGCTCAAATCAAAATGGGCAATGCAATAAATTGTCAAGCTATCGAGTAGGTTGAGGAATGCTAATCACAAAACTTTTTGACATCTTATGTGGTCCACTCTCAATCTTATGCTACAAAAGATCGGGAATAAAATTGATTGGATCAAAGAGTTATATGCAAAGGTTGACGACATTCATATGTTCATCACCAACCACTACATGTTGCAAGGCATTTTTAGATCATTTTCAAAATTGAAGCTATTGAAAGTAAATGTAGTATAAAATTTTATATTGTAGTTTCACTTTAGTTACTTGATTTATTTTTTTAAAACTTAGTTTCTCAATTCATGACTTGTTAATGTAATCTAATTCTTCTTTAAAGTTTGTTTTGATCATTTTATTTTATATTTTTTAATAGGTTGTTGAGACCCATTTCACCTCTAACACAAAATTGACTTGGATGACTTGTGAACGTTCGAAAGGCACTTTCTAGCATATTAGCCAAAAATTGGTCTATATGGAGGAAAAGAAACACTAAGAGGGCAACGAATATTAAGAAGATGATCCTAGATGATGCATGATGGGATTGTGTGGATTGTGGAGTATCTCCTTAGTTTCACTGAGCACATTTTGAGCATAATTCCTTATGTTGACACGGAAAAACCTTGCCTGGAAGAGACATGATGGCATCAACTCAATGATTGATAAGATGAAGAGAATCACAAATGCAAAAGAGACAAACTTTGAAGAAATTTTCTTCAAAAAATTGCACACGATTATTGAAGAAAGATGGAACACAATGACCACCCCACTACATCTTCTTGCCTTTGCATTGAGCCCAAAATACTTTAATGCTAAGATTCTTTGTGCTGAGAAGGGTTGCCCTATATAGAGAGTTTGAAGTTGCTAAAGAATACAAGGCAACATTTCATAGACTCTTCCCTGGTCCTGATTTGCAAGATGTAGTCATGAGTGAATTCATTGATTTTCTACACTTAGATGGGCCAAGTGTTGAGGCTCTTTGTCAAAAGTTTAAGAAGGATGCTCACAATTAGTGGTATTTCCATGGCCAACAATTCCAACCCCTCGCAATCAAATTTTTATCACAAGTTTAATAAATTTTTAGTTTTTCATCTTTTTAGTTTTACCTTTCACTTATAGTTTTTTTAATATTTTATTTTTATAATGTATAGTTTTATCTCTCCACTTTGTCTCCATAGGTTGATAGTTCATCTACATCTGAGAGGAATTGGAGAATTGCATACTTTCATCCACTCAATAAAGTGCAATAGATTGCACTCAAAGAGAATGGAGAATTTAGTGTATGTTAATCCCAACTTGCATCTCCTTTTGCACAAGCAGGGCTACAAGAAAAGGGACAACACAAAGTTGTGGGATATAGAGCCAAAACCTACTGACTTGGATGCTTCCATAGGTTTCAAAAAGCCAAACACACTTTTAGTAAGAGTGGCATTGGCATTGGGAATGCTTGTTCATCTAATGTTCCTACATCATCTAATGTCAATGATGATGATAATATTGATGATTTAGAAAACTAGTTTGATGATTAAAATTAATTGTTGAACTTGATATTAGCCATAGATGGAAAATTTGTTGAGTAGTCGAGTACTCATCGAGTAAATTGGCTCGTGAGTTTTCTAGGCATTTACTCACCGAGTATCTAGTAAAAACTATTCGGCGAAAAGTGACCAATTCTTGGTGAGTTTCCACCAAATACTCATCAAATTTTAATAAAAAACTCACTCTTGTCATGAAAAAAAGCCCAATGCATCAAAAACGGCCCACAAATCATTCAAATGGCTCAACATTTTTCTCTACAAGTGAAAAAACCCTCCCCAACAACAAACACACTATCTATAGCGCTTTTCCATTGAGGAGAGAAGATCAAAAGGGATTTTTTGGTGAATTTCAAAGGCAGATTTGAAGCACAGGTAGGTTTTTTGTTTTATAAAAAAATTTTACTTCATTTTGGCTGCAAAATGTTGCATCTAGGTTTAAAATATTCATCATATACTAGAAATAAGTAGCATTATTGCATTTAAATTCCAAAACATAAGATTCATCACCAAAATTTTGCTATTTAAAAAAAATCACTATTTTCATTGTTTTTTTTATTTTAATCAATTTGTATTAGAATCTTTATATTAGATTAAACCTTTATTGATTTAAACTAATTTATATTCATTTTAACTAATTATAACTTTAGTTCTTTTTTACATCCTTGGTTCAAACCATACAATTTTTAAAAAGATGGAGGGAACAGCGCAAGCAGAGGGGGGAAATTTGAAAACTGGAAATGGAGGGAACAGCGAGGCTGGATCCTCTGGTTCTGATGCCACTGCAGCTCAAGGATAAGCGATGGATGATGAGGATGGGAGACTGGATGGGGACCCACGGCTACGGGACCCTCCTCCTGATTGCAAAAAGATGATAGATTCCCCAAAATCAGGTCCCGAGGCTATGAAAGTTGACTCAGAAAAGATCAAGGAGGTGCAAGCCCTCAAACCCTGGAGTAGTCTTTTTGTAAGGAAAGCAACTGGAAAACCGACTAGTAAATCGTCCTTTCCCTTTGTGAAAGATATATCTAATAGAAAAACGGGTAAACTTGCTATTGAGGTTCCAGATTTGGTTATCGATCATAGCATTTCTTTAATGGCTTTCTCTCTAGTGGGGAAGTTTGTTGGACCACGACCCTATAAGGAAAGCAAGTGCGGAATTCGCTTCCTTAATGTCAATTCACAGAGGAGAAACAGACTAGTGTAGACAAAGCTTCAACATTTACTGAATATGGTACGAGTAAAAACATGCACAAAAAGGCACAAAGAGATGACACACAGAGTTAACGTGGAAAAACCCTTTCGGGAGAAAAACCCACCACTAGCAAATGATCAACTTTATTAACAGTATGTTAAAACAATACAATAGAGTCTCATCTGCAGATTTTCTTCACTCTGTTACACAGTCATTCCAAACATACAAACTATCGGATCAAAACTCTTCACAGAACACCCCTACTCTCAAGATTTCATCCTCTTCTACCAACCTTTGGATTACCGTCAGTTTTCAATACCAAACGACTCGACGGTTCATCAGAGTAACGGCCCCAACGGCTCGAAGTCTAACCGTCTGCCTGTGTCAGTCTACAATCATGAAAAAAAAAACAGTTATCCCACATGCAGTAGACAACCGGGTCAGTTCGTATTCATTTACACCAACAGTCTCATACATAGTATCCGAGAATCGATCTTTTGGATCTTGGTTTGACCTCGCTCCCTCAGCCGGTCTCCGGTCCATCGGCTATCGACACAACATTCAAAAAGGTAAAGCCGAGGGCCTGATGATACCTGATCGCCTAAGGCGACCCCATCGGGTCACCGGTATAACTCTCCAAAAAATACTCCGATCTCCGAAGGCTAGAAGTGATCTCCACCGGAGCATCGAAACAGGAACACAACTACTATGCCGATACCAAGAACAAGGACTCATTGGCTCATCGGACCAAGTCCGAAACTGTTATCCCGATCTGCATTGCCAGTCCGGTAGGATGACTTCATCGGGTAATCAGAACACAAAGAATAACACTATGCCGATAAGCGAAATAACCGAGACCGGTAAAGCGAGCTCATCAGGACATCGGCATGACATTCAGAATGTCAACCCGATAGCCGATAGGTGACCCGAACCGAGACCGGTAGAGCGGGCTCATCGAGAGATCGGCATACCGCTGCACAAGTTATTCCGATAGCCGAAGTTACCCCGATGACCAAAGTCAACTTCGTCGAGTCATCGGGATGACTTCAAACCTGCTATTCCAATACCCGATAGAAGGGAATACATCGGCAAGAGTCATGCCGATAGAGCTCACAAAATCCTTCATACTGTTTCATCAGCATGACTTAACACAATCAGTATGGACTATTGTCAAGTGAATTTGAGGCACATTTTCCAACAAACTCCCACTTGACGAGGAATTCACTGGACCGAGATACCATTCCAAACGTTACTGACAGACATGGGTACGAAGACCCATAGAATTCGAACACCACCTGAACTTGTGTGTGCTCACTGGTTTCGTCAAGGCATCTGCAACATTTTCCAAAGTGTCTTCCTTGTTAAGATAAACTTTTCCATCTTCCACCATGTCACGTACGAAATGATACTGAACATCAACATGCTTCGACCTGGCATGGAAAATAGGATTCTTTGCCAAACAAATGGCACTCTGGCTGTCACTCCAGACTTCAATCTGCCCCGCATCAAAACCAATGTCAGAACTCAAACGTCTAAGCCAGACTACTTCTTTGCAAGCATGTGTGGCTGCCATGTATTCTGCCTCTGTAGTGGACAAAGCGACTACAGCTTGCCGCTTGCTCATCCAACTAACAGCTCCACCATTCAGGACAAAAACATATCCACTGGTAGATCTCCTGCTGTCAACATCCCCTGCCCAATCAGAATCCGTGTAACCACAAATGCTTTCTTTTTGAATCCTTCAGATTACCATGGTAACATAATGCAAAATCTGAAGTACCCTTCAGGTATCTAAACACTCTCTTTACAGCATCCCAATGTGTTCTCCCTGGATTCGACATAAACCTGCTAAGTAGTCCCACTGGTTGGGCAATGTCTGGTCTTGTACAGACCATAGCATACATCAGACTACCTATAACACTTGCATACGGTACATCTTTCATGTCTTCAATCTCTTTTGGAGACTTCGGACTGTCCAGCACAAACAACTTAGTTCCCTGCAAGATGGGAACAACCTGTGGTTTACAGTCAGACATATGAAACCTGTCAAGAACATTGGTTATGTATTTTCTCTGGCTGAGCCAAAGTTTCCTCTTAGACCTATCTCTTTTGATTCCCATTCCCAGAATGTAATTTGCTGGTCCTAAATCCTTCATTTCAAATTTCATACAAAGCTGAGATTTTAAATCTGAGATCATACTTTTTGTGTTTCCTATGAATAACATGTGATCTACATACAAAGCTATGATAAGAATCCTATCATCATCAGTTTTGTAGTAAACACAATGATCAGCTTTGGATCTCACAAATCCCAAGGACAAAACAAATGTATCATACTTCTGATACCACATTCTGGGAGACTGTTTCAAACCATACAGAGACTTCTTGAGTTTGCATACCAGATGTTCTTTACCTTTTTCCAAAAAGTGCTCAGGCTGGGACATATAAATTTCTTCTTCAAGATCACCATGAAGAAATGTTGTCTTCACATCCATCTGCTCAATCTCCCAATCATATGCTGCTGCAAGTGACAAGAGAAATCTAATGGACGTCAGCTTAGCTACAGGAGAAAAGATTTCTCCATAGTCAATACCTTCCTTTTGTGAATACCCCTTTGCAACCAATCTTGCCTTATACTTGTCAATGTTGCCATCTGGACCATACTTCTTTTTGAATACCCACTTACAGCCTACAGACTTTCTGTCATTAGGCAATGGCACCAAATCCCAAGTTCCATTTTTATCCAATGATGACATTTCATCATTCATGGCTTCCAACCAGGAATCTGAATCAGGCATTTCAATTGCTTCTTTTACAGACCTAGGCTCATCAGTATCTGCAAGTAACACATAAGCACAATTAACATTCAACATAGAGTGACTGCACTTATTAGGTGCATACCTTTCAGGTTGCCGCCTCTCTCGAGTAGATCTTCTCAACTCTGGTGTTGGGGCTTCTTGAGATTCATCAGGGGGCTCATTATCATGTTCTTCTTCAGAACTACTTGAACTGCTTGAACTCTCCTCATCTTCAGGTATCTCTGGAGATTCTTCTTTGATTGGAGGTACTTCAACCTCAACTTCTCCTTTCTTTTCTATTTTATGATCTAATGACATAGGCTTCAGTTCATGAAAAATCACACTTCTGTTGAATAAAACATTTCCAATCACTGGATTCCAAAGTTTGTATCCTTTCACACCAACTCCGTAGCCAATGAAGATACATTTTACCGCTTTGTTATCCAATTTAGATCTATTCACTTCAGGCACATGAGCATATGCCTCTGCACCAAAAACACGTAGGTGCCTTAGAGAAGGTTTCTTACTAGACCACGCTTCCATAGGTGTTTTGTCAACCAATGCTGAAGTAGGAGAACGATTCAGCAGGTAACACACTGTAGCAACTACTTCAGCCCAAAATGTTTGTTCCAGCCCAGCTCCACTCAACATGCTCCTCGCTTTCTCCATTAGAGACCGATTCAACCTTTCAGCGACTCCATTTTGCTGTGGAGTGTAAGGTACAGTCTTGTGTCTTTTAATTCCATGATCAACACAGTACTTGTCGAAATCTGCACTACAAAATTCACCACCATTGTCTGTTCTTAAACATTTAATCCTTCTCCCAGTCTGATTCTCAACAAGGTTCTTAAACTCCTTAAACCGACTGAACACTTCTATTTTACTTTTAAGAAAGTATACAAATGCCCTTCTTGAATAATCGTCTACAAAGGATACATAGTATTTAGACTTAGACAAAGAAGGTACATCCACTGGACCAAACACATCAGAGTGAACATAGTCCAGAATAGCAGAAGATTTATGAGAACTGGAATAAAACTGAACTCGGTTATGTTTTCCATAAATGCAGTGCTCGCAGAAATCGAACTCAAAACTACAATCATCAAGACCTTCAACCAAGTTTTTATTCTTCAAGGCTTTTAAACCTTTTTCACCTATGTGGCCTAACCTGTTATGCCAGAGCATTGTTTTCTCAGCAGGAAGTTTAGCTCCCAACAAGTTTGCATTATGCATCCTTACAGTTGTTTTATCAGACTTTTCAGAAGTTACATTACAACATATAGGTTCAGCATTTAACTTGTACAGTGTACCAATGCGATCACCCTTTGCCAATACAATGGAACCCCTAGTCATTTTGCAACCACCTGACACAAATGTAACTTGTACTCCAGCATCATTAAGTTTACTTACAGAGAGAAGATTTCTTGCCAGACCTGGTATATGAAGAACCCCATTGATCCCCTTCACTCTACCATCTAGAAACTGAATTTTGATTCTGCCTCTCCCTTCAATCTCCAATGTAGAATCACTAGCCAGATATACCTTTCCACCAGCATATGGTTCATACTTCGAGAACCATTCCTTGTGGGACGTCATATGGAAAGATGCGCCAGAATCTACTAACCAGGTGTCGTCTGTGGTAGGCACTGCTAGGGCTGCAACAAAAGCATCAGCATCACTCTGAGAAGACTCAATGTCAGATAATTTCTTCTTCTTCTTCTCCTTCTTGCAGTCCTTTCGAATATGCCCTTTCTCCCCACAGTTCCAGCACTTCACCTTTGACTTCTTGCCTGGAAAACTCGCTTGAGACTTGGACTTCTTTCCTTTCTTCTTGTCTTTGTCCTTCGATCTGCCTCGAACAGAGAGTGCATCCTTTGTCGTCTCAGAAGACTTCTTTCTCATTTCTTCTGACAAAAGAGTATTAACCACCATATCCATCTTGAACTGGGTCGTGGTACTACCAATAGCCATCACTAAGTGTTCCCAAGAGTCAGGCAATGAACACAACAACAACATGCAATGTTCTTCTTCCTGAATGGACACACCAATAGAAGTTAACTGTGCAAGAAACATGTTGAATGCATTCAAACGATCTGCCAATGATGTCCCTGCCAGGCTTGCAAAACTCGGCGAGCCATTAAAAAACTCGCGAGTAATCGCGATCCCTAATGGCGCGCGAGTTAATCGCGGAAAAACTCGGCACGATTTTTCCATATAGTTGCCGTGATTTTATTGACAAATACTCGCCGTTAATCGCCAAAACCTGCCTGAAAACGCGGCACAAAACGCGAGAAAAATGCGACTTAAGTCGCAGGCAAAAAAAAAACCTAAGTCTTTATTCCATTTCGCGCGACTCCAGAATGCAAAAAACGCAGGCAAAAAACGCCACGCGATTTCCAGTAGGGTTTGCATTTGCACGCGCGACCAGGTTTTTACTTGTTTATTCGTAATCTTTTTGTATTGTTTTATTTTGAATTCACAGTCATTTTAAATTTTAATCGACTATGTATTCACAGTCAATTAAAATGAGTCAAATGACTATGTTTTAAAATTTTAAATGACTGTGAATACATAGTCGATTAAAATGACTGTGTAATACACAGTCATTTGATGACTGTGTATTACACAGTCACAGTCATTTCAAATGACTGTGTAATACACAGTCATTTCAAATGACTGTGTATTACACAGTCATCATTACACAGTCACAGTCATTTCAAATGACTGTGTAATACACAGTCATTTCAAATGACTATGTATTACACAGTCATCATTACACAGTCATAGTCATTTGAAAATGACTGTGTATTACACAGTCATCATTACACAGTCACAGTCATTTCAAATGACTGTGTATTACACAATCACAGTCATTTCAAATGACTGTGTAATACACAGTCATTTTTACACAGTCATCAGTCATTACAGTCATTACAAATGACTGTGTATTACACAGTCATCAATCATTTTCAAATGACTGTGTATTACACAGTCATTTTCAAATGAATGTGTAATACACAGTCATTACAGTCATTTCAAATGACTAATGACTATGTAATACACGGTCATTTTCAAATGACTGATGACTGTGAAATACATTAATGTACATTGTAATTAATGACTGTGTATTACACAGTCAATTGTGAAATGACTGTGTAATACATACTCATAGTCATTTGAAAATTTGAAATGACTGTCAACTGTGTAATGTCAATGTGTATTAAAGTATTTCATTTAAATTTAAATTTGAAGTTAAAAACTTAAAAAAATATACAACCAATTAAAAATTTTAATTTTAGATAGTCATCTATTAATAGATGACTGTAAATAAAATACAGTTATGTAGTCATTGTAATTTTTGGATGTTCGTGATTTTTTTTGTTAACAATGTTATTTATCTCTAAATGTTGTCTCTCTTTTGCTAGGTTCTTTTCCAAATCTTTTTGAAAGAAAATGGATTTAGCTTCTACAGTTAAAGTTGGTGGCAAAAAGAGAGACCCTTGTTGGAAACATGGGAGACTAGGTCCAAAACGAGGAGATGTTTTTTGCAACCATTGCAAAAAAATTGTAAAAGGTGGCATTAATAGGTTCAAATATCACCTTGCAAAAATTCAATGCCGAGATACCACAAGCTGTACGGAATGTACTGAAGAGGCTACGAGAGATGCAATAGCAGCGCTTGAAGCATATGATCAAAGGAAGGCAACAAAAAAGAGAACAGCAGAGGCAATGGCAGCCCCAAGGGCAGATTTGAGTTCCATAGGGTCACATACAGATGTGGGGACATCTGGTTCTTCCCTTGGGCCACGGATACGAGCAAAGGGAACTTTGGACAGCAACATGGAAAACTTCTTTATTCCACGTAACACTCCTGGTGCACAACCTGGATTGCTTGGCACTGCATGGAATAAAGAGGCTCACCAACAAGCCAAGGTGGCGTGTGCTAGATTTTTTATCTACAACGATGTTCTGTTCAATGCTATTTCTAGTCCATCTTGGGACCAATTGGTCACCGCGTTGACTGTGGCAGGTAAGGGGTTCAAGTCCCCAAGCTGTTACGAGGTAAGTGGACAGTTATTGCAGGATGAGGTCCAAAACACTCATGCATTAGTGGAAGAACAAAGGACTATTTGGGAAAAGAATGGCAGAACCATTCTTTCTGATGGATGGACAGATGGTAGGAATAGGACACTCATCAACTTGCTAGTTGCTTCAGGAGGATAGTTAGTATTTTTAAAATCAATTGATGCCTCCAATGAAGTGAAGAATGCGGAGACCTTGTGCAACATGTTGGATGAGGTGGTGATGGATGTGGGAGTGCAGAATGTCATCCAAGTTGTGACTGATAATGCAGCTGCATATGTGGCAGCTGGCAGACTTCTAATGGCTAGACATCCGACATTATTTTGGAGCCCTTGTGTTGCCCATTGTCTTGACTTGCTCCTTGAGGACATAGGGAAACTAAGTTGGGTAAAAAAAGTGGTTGAAGATGGAAGGAATATCACCAAATACATCTACAATCACACATGGGTCCTGAATCTTATGAGAGAGCACACTGAAGGTAAGGATCTTGTGCGATCGGGGGTCACACGCTTTGCTACCAATTTCCTCACCTTGCAGAGCATACTTGCTACATTGCCCAACCTGAAGCGGATGTTCATGAGTGAAAGATGGTTGGGGAGTCCTTATGCTACAAAGCCTGAAGCAGAGAAGGTTGTGATAGCCATTTTTGATACTAATTTTGCCAAGATAGTGGAGGAGATCATCAATGTAAGTTTTGAAACTTTAATTGATGATTTATTATTTAATTTTCTAATATTTCAATCTGCTGATTTTGTTAGATTTTTTATATCTAGGTGTCGGAACCGTTGGTGAGGGTGCTACGAATTGTGGATGGGGATCACAACTCCATGGGGTATCTATACGAGGCCATGGATAAGGCCAAAGAGGCGATTCAACACTTGTATGGGTCAAACAAGACCAAGTATGAACCCATATGGCGCATAATTGATCGGAGGTGGAACCATCAACTCCACCAACATATTCATGCTGCTGCCTACTTCTTGAATCTCAAGTTTTTTTACTCTCCGAGTTTCAGAGCAGATGCAGAGGTTAGAATTGGCCTTGACACATGCATTCGGAGATTAGTTGATGATGAGATCCTTCGAGACCTGATACTTGATGAGTTGCAGAGCTATAAGAAGGCCTTAGGGGAATTGTTTTCTTCACCTGATTGCAAACGTAGGAGAGCCACCTTACGACCAGGTAAAAAAAAACATATGTTTAATTTTTACCATTTATTTCTCTCTTTAAGATTATTGAAATCTTTACAAGTTATAAATCACATTTTGTATCCTTGCAGATTTGTGGTGGGAAGATTATGGTGCCACAACGCCTAATCTTCAAAAGCTTGCCATCCGCATATTATCACAGCCTTGTAGTGCTTCTGGTTGTGAGCGCAACTAGAGTGTTTTTGAGAACATCCACACAAAAAAGCGCAATAGGTTGACTCAACAACGCTTGAATGATCTTGTCTATGTGCGGTACAACATTCGATTACATGAGAAGAAGGTGCTAGGGCAAGATTCACATGAAGCACTTGACTTGAATGACATTGATCCATATGCAATAGAATGGGTTGCTTCTCCTGATGATGTTGATAATGATTCGGATCCATTCCTTACTAATGAGCAGCTGAGTGAGTTGGAGAGGGCAGGAGAGGAATGGGATGCGGAAGTGGCAGCACATGAGGAGGAGCAGGAGGTTGATCATGCAGCAGAGGCACCTGTTAGTGTTGAGGATGTTGCCACTACTTCAGCACCACCCACCCAGCGGCCACAATCTGTTTTGAGCTTTAGTCGTAGACGAAATTTATGATTTCTTATTTTCATTGATACCAAACTTTGAACTTGATATGTAATCAGAATTTCAGAGGTTCTTGTTTTGTGGTCTATGACTCTATGACTCTATGAGTCTGTCACTATGATACATTGATATGTATTGAACTCTTATTCATATGTTGCACTTGGTTTTTGGTTTATGCTATGATACTTGCATTTGTTGCTATGTATTACCAAAAAAATTTGATTTATATATCATGGAAATCATATATGTTATACAAATTTGGTGTAAATGTGTGTTTTTGAATTATATATAAAAAAAAAATGTATTTTCAAATGTTCGATAAAGTTGCCGAGTTTTTCGCCGAGTCCCAAGTTTTTAAATTTTTTTGGCCTTGCCGAGCTATTGCAAAATCCGAGTTTTTCAAGCTTGGTCCCTGTGTCCATCTTCAGAGAGTACAATTTCTTTCTCAAGAAAAGTTTATTCACCAAGGATTTTCCTTGATAAATATCACCCAATTTCTCCTAGAGAAGATGTGCAAACTTCTCCTCATGGACGTTTAACAAAACAGAATCAGCCAGACATAACCTGATTAGACCCCTTGCCTTCCGGTCGGCTAAATCCCAATCTTCTTGCTTCATGCCTGAAGGCTTAGAAGTGGCAACTACAGCACCCTAGAGATCTCTGTCGACCAACAAATCTTCCATCTTGAGTTTCCAAAGTTCAAAACTGGAACCATTAAACTTCTCCATGTCTATGTGTCCTGAAGTACTCGCCATTTCAATCTGTAAAACAAGTACACACTCTGCAAAACTCCCACTGAGACAGAACTGACACAAAAAACCAACCCAACCCAACAAGGATAACAAAACGGGACAGGCTCTGATACCACTTGTAAGGAAAGCAAGTGCAGAATTCGCTTCCTTAATGTCATTTCACAGAGGAGAAACAGACTAGTGTAGACAAAGTTTCAACATTTACTGAATATGGTACGAGTAAAAACATGCACAAAAAGGCACAGAGAGATGACACATAGAGTTAACGTGGGAAAACCCTTTCGGGAGAAAAACCCACCACCAGCAAATGATCAACTTTATTAACAGTATGTTAAAACAATACAATAGAGTCTCATCTGCAGATTTTCTTCACTTTGTTACACAATCATTCCAGACATACAAACTATCGGATCAAAACTCTTCGCAGAACACCCCTACTCTCAAGATTTCGTCCTCTTCTACCAACCTTTGGATTACTGTCAGTTTTCAATACCAAACGACTCGACAGTTCATCAGAGTAACGGCCCCAACGGCTCGAAGTCTAACCGTCTGCCTGTGTCAGTCTACAATCATGAAAAAAAAACAGTTATCACACATGCAGTAGACAACCGGGTCGGTTCGTATTCATTTACACCGACAGTCTCATACATAGTATCCGAGAATCGATCTTTTGGATCTCGGTTTGACCTCGCTCCCTCAATCGGTTTCCGCTCCATCGACTATCGGCACAACATTCAAAAAGGTAAAGCCGAGGGCCTGATGATACCTGATCGCCTAAGGCGACCCCATCGGGTCACCGGTGTAACTCTCCAAACAATACTCCGATCTCCGAAGGCTAGGAGTGATCTCCACCGGGGCATCGAAACAGGAACACAACTACTATGCCGATACCAAGAACAAGGGCTCATCGGCTCATCGGACCAAGCCCGAAACTGTTATCCCGATCTACATTGCCAGTTCGGTAGGATGACTTCATCGGGTCATCGGAACACAAAGAATAACACTATGCCGATAAGCGAAATAATTGAGACCGGTAAAGCGAGCTCATCGGGACATTGGCATGACATTCAGAATGTCAAACCGATAGCCGATAGGTGACCCGAACCGAGACCGATAGAGCGGGCTCATTGAGAGATCGGCATACCACTGCACAAGTTATTCCGATAGCCGAAGTTACCTCGATGACCGAAGTCGACTTCGTCGGGTCATCGGGATGACTTCAAACCTGCGATTCCGATACCCGATAGAAGGGAATACATCGGCAAGAGTCATACCGATAGAGCTCACAAAATCCTTCATACTGTTTCATCGGCATGACTTAACCCGATCAGTATGGACTACTGTCAAGTGAATTTGAGGCACATTTTCCAACAGACCCAATATCGAGGATGTTAGGTCTTTTGTAAAGAGAAAATGGAGAATGAAAGGTCAGGTTGATGTTTCTGCCCTATCCAGAGGATTTTTTGTTTTCTCCTTCTCTTGTGGGGAAGATATGGAAGCAGCATTAAGCGGTGGCCCTTGGATGTTTGGTAAATCCTCTTTATCTATGAGAAAATGGTCTCCTAACATGGAACTCAATGACTCTTTCTTTGAATATGCTCCAGTCTGGGTAAGGCTGACAGGCTTGCCGATGGAATTTTGGGTTGAGGATGTTTTCTCAGGAATTGCTAACTCCTTTGGGGAGCTTGTTGCGATAGATCCAATGACTGCAGCTCGTAAAAGATTGGTTTATGCGCGCATCTGTGTCAATATTTCACAGAAGATGGACCTTCCTAGCGCTATTGATATAAGTTCCAAACTTGGATTATGGGAACAAACAATAGAGTTCGAATCACTCCCCTTTGTGTGCTTTTCTTGCAAAAAAGTTGGTCACTGGGTTAAAGCCTGCCCTAGCAACCCTAAAAAACCTATGACGGTAAACACCCACAAACAGGTTTGGAAAGAAAAGAATAATAATAAGGAAGGTAACAAAGTGGAAGGAAGAAGTGGAAGTCTTGGTAATATACCAAAACTATCAGAAGGAGATAGAAATGACCCTCCTAAGAATCCCCCTTTGAAGGAAGATAAAAAGAATGAAATCAGGGAGTTTGAGATCAAAACAGTCAAAACTTTTGAGGCTCTACAGATTCAGGAGGAGGAGAATGCTATCAGTGAAGAGACACTTGAAGATGGTGAGATTGAGAATATCATTGACTCTCATCATGAGGTCCCTCAAGTTTCTATAACAAAAAGAGATGAACAGTGCCTAGATGAATTTGAAGGACATGAAATTAAACTTGGAAGGAGTAACAAGTTTGGATCGCCTAAGGTTAATCTAAATGTGTTATTCCAGAATATTGGAGTTGATACGCCCACATCATCCCAGAAAAGAGGAGAACTGTGGAGTAATATGCAAGACGAGCCCAGAGAGGAGCAAGAGGAAAAAATAACAGGGAATGGAAAAAAGAAAAAAAACAAGAAGGCAGGATGCCTTAATGAGGTGAAAACTAGGACCAGGTCCAAGGCTGATATTGGTGCATCAAAATCCCCGCTGGGACGTAAAACTATGAAATGGCACAGGAACC
Organism: Cryptomeria japonica; assembly: GCF_030272615.1. Lineage (NCBI taxonomy): Eukaryota > Viridiplantae > Streptophyta > Pinopsida > Cupressales > Cupressaceae > Cryptomeria > Cryptomeria japonica. The sequence goes on along the minus strand of NC_081411.1, from coordinate 472,288,935 downwards.
AAGAGAGTAAGCAAAACATAGCTAATGGAAGGCAGCGAACTATACAGGAATCCTGCCCCCAGGTTTCCAAATGAAGGTAATATCATGGAATATCAGAGGCCTAAATGGTCTCAATAAACAAGATATATTACGGAATCTCATTCAAGACCAAAAACCAGATATTATCCTTGTTCAGGAAACCAAAATGAGTAAGGAGAAAGTGGAGAATTTAAACCTCTTTAAAAATGGAGGGGTATGTGGTAGCAGCTCGAATGGAGCATCTGGTGGGGTGGCTATATTCTGGAACAAGAAAACTATTTCAGGAGAAATGATTGATGAAGATGGTAACATAATATCCATGAAAGTTAAAAGCATCTATGAAGGAAAGGAATGTGTGATTACCAATATCTATGCCCCTAATTCCAAATCTGCTAGAAGCAAATTTTGGGATAAAATCCAGCCAAAAAGAAGATCTTTCCCTAAGAACAGTTGGGTTGTGATGGGAGACTTCAATACTCCTCTGCAAGGCACTGATAAATCTGGAGGAACTCAAGCTCAACCGGATAGCAGATCTGACTTGATGGACTTTATCAATGTCAATGCTCTTATTGATATGGATCTCAATGGAGCTTCCTACACCTGGTCTAACCGCAGGGATGGTGAAGACCTCATTCAGGTAAAGACTTGATAGATCCCTTGTTACTAATGATTGGATTCTTTCTCATAGATGCTCCCTGTCTGTCATCAATAGAATTGGTTCGGATCATTATCCCATTACTTTTGTTGCTGAGAACTTTAAAAATAATCAGAGCTTCCCTTTCCGGTTTGAGAAGATGTGGATTTCTCACCCCTATCTTGAAAAATCTATTGCCAACTGGTGGAATATTGATGTGAATGGAACTGCCACGTATAAAGTTGCTAAAAAACTTAAAAACATCAAAGTCAACATTAAGATATGGAACAAGAAGGTCTTTGGTGATATTTTTTATTCAAAGAAAAAGCTGAAGGAGGAACTAGAACAGATCCAAAACTCTATACAGAAAGATGGCTATAAAAAGTATCCCAAAGCTATGGAAGATGATGTTTTAGTCAAACTTCACAACATCATTTCTAGGGAGGAAATCTATTGGAGGCAGAGATCTAGGGCGATTTGGTTGGAGGTTGGGGACAGAAACACTAAATTTTTCCACATGACTTCTTTGAAACACAAAGCTGCGAACAGAATTTCCAAATTAATTGCTGAGGACAAAATTCTTCTTAATGAGGATGAAATTAGGGATGAAGCTGTTAGTTTCTTCTCTCAGCTCCTGACCAGGAACAAGGATATTGATTATACCCAACAACATGATTTGGTTAATATCATTCCCAAGATCATTAATCCTAATCAGAATAAGGCCCTTTCTGCTATCCCTTCTGCTGGGGAAATTAAAAAAGTTGTCTTGTCTTTTCAAGGGGATAAAGCTCTGGGTCCTAATGGCTTCCCTATGTTTTTCTTCCAGGAATTCTAGCATATTGTGGGAGAAGACACGGTCAATGCGGTAAAAGAATTTTTTGGCTCTAGAAGAATCCTTAAGGAATTCAATTCCACTTTTATTGCCCTAATTCCTAAGGTTGCTGGGGTGGATTCAATGGGAAAATTTAGGCCAATAAGTCTATGTAACTCTTTCTATAAGATCATATCTAAAGATTTGACTACTAGAATTTTGGCTGTCCTCCCCTTCATCATCTCTGAGGAGTAGAAAGGTTTTGTTCCTGGCAAGCAGATTTTGGACTCTATCATTCTTGTGCATGAGAATATTCATTCCCTCAATGCTGCTAATAAAGAAGGATTTTTTATAAAGTTGGATCTGGCGAAAGCTTATGATAGAGTGGATTGGCAAGTTCTTTTCAAAATCATGGAGGCTTTTGGATTTGATGAGAAGATAATCAAAATTATCAGAGAGTTGATCTCCACTCCTATGTTTTCAATTCTCATTAATGGATCTCCTACTAAATTATTTAAATCATCAAGGGGGCTCAGACAAGGAGATCCCATATCTCCTATTCTTTTCACCATCTTAGCAGAGAGCATGAGCAAATTGATCCATAATTTGAAAGTGAATAAAATCATCAAAGGCCTTCAACCTTCCTCTGCTAATGTCTTTTGTTCTCACCAACAGTTTGTTGATGATACTCTCCTTATGGGATATTCGTCTGTTGGGGAGGCTGATGCCTTCAAAAGTGCTCTTAATTCTTATGCTTTGGCTACTGGCCAGCAAGTCAATTGGGACAAATCGGCTATATAATTCATGAACACTCCAATCATAAGACAACAGAGAATTGCTAAAATTATTGGTTGTAAGGTGGACATGCTCCCTTCCACCTACCTGGGTCTCCCCTTAGGTTTAATTCCCCCAAACTCTTTCTGGAATATGCTTATTGACAAACTCAACAAAAAACTTGCTGGATGGAAAGGATCCATTTTATCTCAAGTTGGGAAGTTGCAGCTTCTTCAAGCTACTCTCCAGAATCTCCCTGTTTATGCTCTCAGCTTATTTGGTATCCCGGCTAAATTTGCTGAAGCATTAGAAAGAATCCATAAGAGATTTCTATGGTCAGGAGTTGAAGAAAAAAAGAGGATATCCTTGGTTGCTTGGGACAAAGTGTGTAAATCAAAGAGCAAAGGAGGGCTTGGGATTAAAGCTCTAAAAACTTTTAATAAAGCTCTCCTTGCAAAACAAATATGGAGAGCTTATGACATAAAGAAAGATTGGAACCGAATCTGGTTTGACAAATATATTCAGAATCAGCCTCTCCAGGATTTCCTTAACTCTGAAGACATCCCTGTCGGATCCTTCATTTGGAATAGTATTATCAAATCCATAAAAGTGGCCAAAGCTGGAGTTGGATGGGTCCTTGGAAAAAGTGACAAAATAAGGTTTTGGGAGGATCCTTGGATGAACAATGAACCTCTCTTTGATCAAGGCAACAGTCAACTTATTGAGGAATGTAAAAGGAGGTTTGGACCTATGGTGTGTGACTACTGGAAGGAGAACAAATGGGTGAGGCTTGATGTTATACATGCTGGATTTTCCCTGCTCCAGAAGGAGCTGCTATCTTTTTCTATTAACAAAGACTATGACGATGTGTTTCTCTGGAAAAGTAATCCTAGAGGTGACTTTACGGTTGCTTTTGCCTACAAAAACACTTTCACTCAGACCAGTAACCCCATTTGGGGTAAAGTTTGGAACAGAATTCTGATTCCTAAAGTTAATATGTTCCTTTGGCTTGCTACTCACAATAAGATCCTAACTAATAACAATTTGGTCCGAAGAGGTTTCATATTCCCTAACAGGTGCGAGCTATGCCAGAAAGTGGAAGAATCACTTGATCATCTGTTTTTCCACTGCTCATTTACCTAGGAAATTTGGAGTAAGTTGTGGGAGAAATGGAAAGTTGATTGGGTCATGAACAAGAGGCTCAAGGAAATTATCTAGCAATAGACATTCCCCACCAATTGTCCTCTTATCAATAACCTTTGGTCCCTGACCCTCCCCATGACTTGCTGGGGAATTTGGAAAGAGAGAAATAACAGAATATTTAGGGAAGCTAAGTGCACCTCTCAGGTGGTCTTTGAAAAAATTTGCAGGGCCATAAAAGAGAACATAAATATTCCTCATAGGAACAATAAGCAATGGCTTGTTACTGATATGAATGAAATTGAAAAAGGCATCCTCACTGAATGGAACTTAATACACAAAGTTTGCAGATCTGACAATAAGAATAGGAGAGATAATATTGTCTGGCGCTTTCCTGATCATGATTGGATAAAGGTGAATTTCGATGGGGCGGCTAAAGGCAACCCTGGGAAGTCTGGTGGTGGATGAGTCATCAGAAATGCTCAAGGTGTCTGTATTGCGGCTATTGCTTCTCCTTTTGGGGTCCAAAATAATCATGTGGTTGAAGCTCTGACCATGCTAAAAAGCCTCCAACTTGCTCAGGGATTCAAATTTTAAAAAATTTGGCTGGAAGGGGACTCCCTAAATATCATCCAAGCCCTTAAAGGTACTAGTTCTGTTTCTTGGAATATTACTAACTTAGTTGAAAGTGCTAAAAAATTATTAAATAACTATGTTAGTATTATCATAACTCGCACTCTAAGAGAAGGCAATAAGGTTGCAGACCTCTTAGCTAATGAAGGGGTCAATTTAGAGGTGGATGTTAAATATATTGGAGAGACCCATTGTAAAAGGGATGTTAGAGAGCAATTATTTTTTGATCGCATCAACGGATCAAGTTAATATCATGATTATCTATTGGGGTCCGGATTCCAAAGACAGAGTTTGGGGGCAGATTAATTGTCAGTTAATGATTGCCTTTAGGCATCATTTCTATGATCAAATGTGTGAGGGGGATTATAATAATAAATGTTGGTTTTGTGCAGCCATTAACATAAGCTTTAAAACTACGAAAGGGACTCTGTTCTGTTATTCCAGAATTTTACACAAGAACTTGGGGTTATACCTGCGGATTGTGAGATACATCTTTGGGTACTTCTGGTAACTTAAACAGGAATGAGCCCCCTAGCTGCGAAAACTAGAAGAGTGAACGAAAAGTATGGAGGAGGCTTCATAGATATGGTTTTACTGACTATATGGAAAAGCTACATGGAAGCAGAAATTCGGTGTCACATGGCTTTGCTAGAGGCTGGAACAACAACAGAGTCACATTGTTCGGGAAGATATGGCAAATTGATGAGGATCTGGTTGCGGAGGTCACGGGTCTTCAGAAGGAGGGCACTAAATTCTATAGAGACCGGAAGTATGCTGTTGAAGCGTTCAAAAACTTCCCGAAATCGGAGGATGAGAAGGCCAAGCTTGTCAAGAAAGACAACATCTCCTACTACCTTCCCCAGCAGGTAAAGTCCTTTTGGCAGAAAGTTTTAAGGGTTTTGATGGAGTTTCTCACTGTTGATGGTAGATTCACTAAAATCTATAACTATCATTTTGCAATTCTAATCACTTCCGTCATGGGGTTAAAATCTCCCTGCCTTTTTACTTAGCGTCTTCTCTGAATGAGAGTTTGGCTGATCACGGTAAAAAGCCTAATTCTTACCTAATAGCCCATCAGGGGCTCATCTTGCTCATTTATGAATACCTGAAGGAAAAAGCTAGGGCTACCAAAGATGATCACCTGGTTACTAATGCACATATTTCTGAGAGCTGTAAAGATTCTGAGTCGGTTGAGGATCAGCCTAATGCCCCTACCCATAAAAAACGGAGAGCTGATACAGATACTGTGGAAACGGAGGTGCATTGTGATTTGGAGGAGGAAAAGGGGAAGGATATTGAGACAAAAATGGAGAGTGAGAAGGATGAGAACATTGGTGAAGCGGAAGAAGGGGTTAACTCTGAAAACCCTTATTCTAACCCTATGGGCTCGGATAGTAGGAATGTCGCCCTGAATTCTAAGGAGGAAGACAACCCTAATTCTATGGTCACTGAGCAGGGTAGGGATTCAGCGAAGACTATTTTGAATACTGCCCGTAACTGTACTCTGGAATCCTTCAACTTCCAGAAATGGGTTATTGACAACATTACTAGCATTCAGAGCAAACAGAGGGACCTAGAAAATAAGATAAACAATTTGATTAAGGAAACAAATTCGGGGAAAAAGAATGAGGAGACGGAAACCAGTGAAGTCGAGGAGGAAATCGAGATGGAGGACTGGCTGGAAAAAGACCTGATTAAAGGGGATTTGAAACATCTGGAGGATGTTATCAGAATTGTGAAAGAACAGGCTGAGGAGGATAAAGACAATATCAATACCCGGGTTACTCGAACTGAGAAGGCTTTGAAAAGCTTCATGAACCACAGTCTTGAGGTCCTAAGAGTTTCGTCACATAATATGAATGCCTTGGTGGATCACTTAGAGAGGAAAAATCAGGATAAGAACTTGCTAATCATTGAAGATGTATCGACCTCCAACTCCACCCATCAAATTTCCAGGCGAGGGACTACGCAGAACACCACTGAGATGGAGACCAAAACGAAAGACATCCAGCTGAAACAGGAGAGCAATGATCTGAGGGAAGCGGCTAAGGCGATGATGCTTTTGGTTCAGAACGCTGAGGAGTCTATAAAAGTGTTCAATTGATATGTAATGTTGGGTTTTGGATGCCAATTTCTTGTTGGCTCCTTGCTGTCTTTTTGTCCTAGCTGCTGGTTTTTGTGCTGGTCTTTTGCAGCTGTTTTGTCTTGTTTCTTTCATGCTCATCTTTCGTATTGTAAGCGGGTTTCAGGTCCTTTAAAACCTGTTTTTCTTAATCAAAAACTTTAAAATAAATATGTTGTGCTTTCACATTGTATGTGTAGATTATCATTAAATCCATCATATAATGGCAAATACAGAAGCTGGTTCAGCCTCAAGCTCTGCTCCATTGGTGCCACAACTATTTACAAGCACTTGTCTTGTAGGAGCTAGAGATCATACTTAGAAATATGCTTATCAAGTATCAGATCTTGGGATAGGTTCTTGCATTAAATGCACAAAATTACTTCATGGAGGCATAAATCGCCTCAAATGCCATCTTGCAGGCATTGCTCATTGTGATGTTAGGCCTTGTCTCCATACCACCAAAGACATAAAAGGAGAGATGAATGCCCTACTTCTCTGCTCATCTCGGTGCCTAACCATCTTTACCAACTTCTCTACACAACTTTCAAGCATGAAGGATGTCATTGTAGCCTTATCAAATACTATGATCAATCCCCTATCATAGGATAACTTTCCAATGCAAAAAACCATTCTTTATAGGGAGTCCCAATGAACAAATCAGCATGTTGTAAGGCTATAGAACAACTGTTGCCATCCTTGTGGAATGACCATTTCCATCTTCTATAGGAGTGATTGAGATCCGATGTCTAGTTTTTTTTTAATGAACTATTGTATTAAAACATTCAGCTTCTAAACCCGAACATTTAATAGTTATATTAACGACTATTATGGTCAAAGAAAACAGTTCAAAATCGAGAGCTAGAAGTGAATATGGGCAGGCTCAGCAAGGGTGCATTGAATATTGGAGCCTATTTTTTTCCCACAAAAGAAGAAAATAAATTGTACAAAATCAATAAAAAATGACTTAAGAATGTGTAGATATTCTTTACAAGATATGAATAGGATAGAATGTTAATTTTCCATGTGGGGATACCTGCACGATCCTTGGTTCAGGACAGAGGAGACATGTTTGTAAGTTTAGAGTCATTTCTGAACCTGATTCCATAGATGGGCCTAAGGAGCTTGCAAGGCCCATGGCTGATAAGTATGCAATTAGATGATGAATTCATAACATCTCAAGTTAAACATGGACAGAAAAAAAAACAATAGAATTGACTCTTCATTACAATCCAGATAACATTTTTCTGTCATGACTCTTGTTTGAAGCAAAAATTATGTTTGTTTTTCTTAGGCTGACATTTTTAGTTTTTCTGGTGTCTCATGATACTTAAGCTCCTCCAAAGGTAAACGTAGTTGGTTTTGAAGGCATCTATAAAATTTAATATCAAAGTTCCAAATTTCAAATAACAGATCAACTCACTTGGAATTATGAAATATCATTGTAAATTTGGAGTCACATTTGTGTGTGATTGAGCGATGTTGAAAATTAAAAGAAAATCATGAAACACAAATAACTTGCCTCCAAGGACTGATTTTGGTGCTCCTTAACTCAGAAGATAATAGTAACTTGGAAAGGACTGAGGTTGTTGTAACGCATTGAATTTACCACATACAAAAACAGTATACTCTTCTCTAAGACATTTTGGTTCAGTATGATTATCCACTTAGATGTTTTGAGTCCTACCAGTCTCAAGGAATCAAGATGTTAGATAATGTACATGGCTGAGAGTCAAGATGCTTCTTTGTGCACAGAATCCCTCCTGAATCTATGAGATGGGAAAGCTCAATTAAAGAGCTTTGAGTTAAAAGAGGTTGATAAGAGGCAAAAAGAAAAAGAAAAAAAACACGGAACAGGTAAACACTTTAAATTTCCTCCATTCCTTTCAAGTTTGTGCGGTGTTGCTGACCCTAAAATTGATGGATCAAGATTGGATTCATATATCACACCATGTGTTTATCAAGATTCTCAACCATCAGTTAAGAGCACAAACTGGAATAGAAACAAACACAAAATGACAAAGGAGTGGATGGATATTTTTAATTTTATCCAAAATTCTGTTTCACATCCCTAAGTAATTACTTTAGCTTTTTGTTTACAGATATTTTTATTTATTTATTTCTCTCTTGAATGGTAAAAGTAAAAGTTATTTTTGATCTGTAAACTAGAAGGATATTCCTTAGCTAGCTTGTTAACAATGAATATGAATTCTTAGTCTAAGAGAGCACAGATAACCAAATGTGATTAGCAAAAAATGAGAAATAAAATAGACCAAAAACACAAAATAAGCACCATAAGAAAACCCCTTGTGGGTAAAAACTCCAGTATGAGTAATACATTCACTTAGTGCTTCAAATTGGCATTACAATGGATGTAGTTTCATCCTTTACAAGCACAGACTCCAAACAACAAAGAGAACTTCCAATGACCTCCACTAGCTCCTGAAACCACTTTCCCTACCGTACTGCTACTACAATGACAATCTCAAATGAGAAAGAATTCCCTACAAGAACTTCATCTACAACTCTCTTAGATGATAGAAACAGTGAAATACACTATGAACTTGTTTTAGCACATTCCAAATGATGTATAATTAATTATACAAACATCTACAAGCTGAAGAGACCAAGAAATTGTTGACTTGGTGGTCAGCACCTCCATGGGGACTCGTGACATGGCTTAACCGCCTCTCGTGGGTCGGGTTAAATCTAGCGTTTGTATCGGGTGTTGATAGTTCGAGCTTTTGGCACAACAACAAACGATTCCAACAATTGGTATCAGAGCCTTGGGTCACGGGTTCGAGTCTCCCTTCAGTGGCTGCTGAAGGCTCAGTCGATGTTGAGGGGGATATTGTTGACTTGGTGGTCAGCACCTCCTTGGGGACTCGTGACATGGCTTAACCGCCTCCCGTGGGTCAAGTTAAATCTAGCATTTGTATCGGGTGTCGATAGTTCGAGCTTTTGGTGCAACGACAAACAATTTCAACAAAAATCATCCTTAGAAAAGGTTTATTTGAGAAAATGAAACGTCAATGGATGAAATCAGTGTCTGATTCATTATTTCTGACAAAAGAAATTTTGCAGTTGCCACAATCATGGCAGAGGATGTTGAATTCATTGCAGCAATTATATTTTTGCTGCCTGCTAAACCCAGCAATTTTGCTAAAATGAGCAAAACCCTCATTCTTGAAGATCTTTTTGCACATTGAAGCCTACACTAGATGTCCTATTCCATCTTGAACATTCTTTAGCATTAAAGAAGTTGTCCTAGTTCCATAAAAATGTCATGAAGCACCAAAAACAAATCATTTTTGGATCACACCTACCCAATCAGGGAGATTTAGGTCCCCAAAAGATCAGAGAATTGGCAGATGACAGCAGAAATACCCATCAACTAATGGCACAAATGCCACTGTAATTTTCCCTTCCTAGGTGACAGGCAGTTGAGAAAGGATTGGCCTATCATCTGGTTCCCGTAGGCCAGTGGAATGAAGAGGGAACCCATACTGAGGCTTGTGGAGTTGCGTAGGGGCTTTATAAGCCATTTGGGATGTTCAGAGGCAGTTCCTATTTTTTAGGAGGGATCCCTATTTTTTAGGGAATGACTGAGAGTTGGTCCCGGGGTGTCTACAGACCATTCCGGATAATTTGATACCATCTCCTATTTTTTAGGAAGGGAACCTATTTTTTAGGGAGGACTGCCAGTTGATTGTTGACCACCAAAGGGCTGAGGAGCATAGCAGAGTGGCTTAGGAGTGTTTATCATCGATTCGAGACAGTCTCCTAATTTTTAGGAGCATCCCTACTTTTTAGCAGGAGGCTGCCAATTGACTACTGCATCCAGTCATCATCCATGATTAGGTGACTTAGTCAAATTCCAAATCCGAGTCCAGATGAGCATTTTATGAATTAATTAGGAATATTTAAATATTTCCTAAGCTGGATTTAAATAATAATAATAAAGTGCATTATTATAATCACTTCATATTATAATAAAATATAATATAGGGGGCCCTTGGCACACTTCCCTAGGCACCATAAGTGTTAAGTTGTTTTTAGAATAAAATGGCCCCATTGTTAATGTGTAGACAAGGCCTCATGAAGTTCAATTTATTGAAGTGGAATAAACTTGATTAAAGTTTATGAAATTTAATAAACTTAAAACCCTATGATGGTCGAACTTATTGGAGAGGTGATAAAAGAGAGTTAGGGCTCTCATTTGGGTAGTGCAGATTTTATTATTTTTGTTGGAGATTGAGGTTCGGGCTCTGAGAACAGAGTTTGCAGCAGATACATTCTTCAAGAACGAAAACTCTTGAGGGATTCAAGCTGGACGTAACCCCAGTTTGGCTGTGAATTGAGAATTCTTTGCTATATCAGCTGGAAGAATAAATTAGCAGCAATTCTTTGTAAGATTGTTGAAATTGTTTGGAGGATAAGGCAGAAATTGGTTTCAGAATTGTAGAGTGCAGATCTGAGAAGGAAATATCACCATTTGTTGATTCTTTCACTCCCAGCTGGGCGTACATCTCCAGGAGAAGCTGATGTCATAATTAAGGAGAGCTTCATTTCCTAGTTTTGGGTTTGAACAAATTTCTTGATCTGTTTCAGGTTGGTGGCAGAGAGGTTTGGAATTAGGAGCTGCTCACAATTCTTCAGCACATACACTATCTGGCCGTACAGTTTGGTGCAGCAGTAAAAACATCATTAACAGTCCAATTTCGTAGCAGATCTGAAGTGTTAATATTTCGGACTTATCAGGAATTAACAGCAGTTATATTGTGGTGTTGAAAAGCTTCTTCAACAATCATCTTGGGTTGTTCAAGTTTGCTCTAGCCGTACAAACCTGGTACGGCCTCCTTGTTGTCCATTTGGTAGCCAATAATAATCAGATTTGTCTCTGTTTTATGTGCAAATTGATTCTTAGTTGTTTCATTTCAGTTTCTAGCACTTTCTTGTTCATTTAATTCATATTATCTCAAAACCAAATATTGCAAGCCTTAAAACTTTGAAAACTCAGTAAAAATCAGAAAATCAGAATTTTCAATGGTTAAAGTCAGAATTTTCAGTGAATAGCCAGCAGGGGATCTTTCAGCCACCTTTACTTACACCAGAACACAAATACAAGCCAAGAGTTGGAACACCTCTATCTCCAACTGTCCACGTGATGATAGAGTACATTGTTTGAAACAATAAAAAGATTTCTCAATATTGTCTTGTTGTGACGTTTTCACACATCGCCCCATTGCAAATTGCAAATGGGGACCCCCTACTTTTTAGGCGCTTCCGGTCTTTTGGCTTTCATTTTTGGGGTCTTTTCGTAGCAGTCTCTCCAGTCTCTTTGCTTTGCGAGTGTTCGGGGGTCAAATTGATTAAGTTTGCTTTTCGTTTGGGTGATTTTGGTGAAGTCTAGGGCCTGTTTCATCAATTTTAGGGTTTCTGCCTTTAGTCCTAGATTTTAAAGGTTTCTGCTAGGGTTTTGAAAAAATGAACATGGAACTAGAATCAAGACCCTTCGAGGAGCCTCCTAGTAAAATTTGAGTGAAAACGGAGCAACTTTCTATTTTTATAAAGTTCCTATTTTTTAGGGATTTTACTGTGTCCTGGAATGTCTTCATTTGGCCAAAAATCAAACTTACTATTTTTACTAATTTCTATTTTTAGTAATTTTCTATTTATAGTAAGTCATTCTTGTGTCCTGTTTTGGGGTCTAATGCTGACGTTCTGAAAGTTTCTATTTTTGGAAAGATTATTTCTGACAGAACCATTCAAGCAGGCAATGAAGATCAAGCATTCACGACTACTTCTAAATCCAGAAGGTTTGAAAAGCAAATAGAATCAGTCAAAATGGCTAAGTGGTGAAAACCCATTCCTGAAGTGGAAAGCTCGAGAAATTTGTCTCCAGGAAATCACATCAAATCCATTTATGGAAGAGTGGTCATGGAGAAGCCAAAAAATCATAAATTCCTTCCTCAAGCCAAAATTCCGCCCAAAGCCAGAGGAGGGCACCAAAATGACATATTCATGGAGAAAGGATAAAAATCAAAGATTCCTCCTTCATGGCCAAAATCCACCCAAGCACTTAGGAGGGCGCCAAATTTGAAGTGTCACAGAAGGAAGGAAAAATAGTGAATTCCTCCTCACCATCAAAAATCCGCCCAACACCCAAGGAGGGCGCTAAAGAGGGGTAGTGAAGGAAAATCTTCTAAATCATGAATTCCTCCCCTATGAAGAAATTCCTCCATGAGACAAGGAAGGGAGCCAAAATGAGTTGTGCATGAAGAAATGGAAAAAGTATGAATTCCTCCTTCATGGTCAAAATCCACCCAAAGCCAGGTGAGGGCACTAAAATGGAGTCTCCTTGGAATGCATGGAAATTTGATGAATCCTTGACCAAGTCAAAATGCTGCCTAGGAGTGAAGGAGGGCGCCAAAATGGCATGTCAGGGAGGAATGGAAAAGTGTGAATTCCTCCTTCATGGTCAAAATCTGCCCAAGCACTGTGAAGGGGCGCCAAAATGTAAAATACATGGAAAATGTAAAAAAATCATGAATTCCTCCCTCTTTGAGGAATCGTGCCCTGGCCAAGGAAGAATGTTGAAATGGCTAAGTCAAAGAGAATCAAGGAAATGATGAAATTCTAAGACACAGGGAATTCCATGCCTAAGGTGGAAAACTGAAAATTTGTCTAAGCCATGAAATCCAAGGGTCAAGGAGGATATTGAAGGTTAGGAATGGATTGAAAAAGCAAAAAAAACCCTCGGGAAAAATTTTTAAAAATCCATTTTTAGACACCAAATCTCGTCTGAATTTCAAAATTTTTGTAGATTTGGATTCGTAGGAGAATTTTCCATCTCCTACCCGAGACCTAAATTTTAGGAAAGTTCCTAAAAAATAGATGTCAAAAGTTGGTCAAAAAGCTGCCTACGGACATGATGAATTCAAAGAGCACAAAAATTCCTTCCTCAAGGAACAAATTTCCAGAATTTCTTCTCCAGTTCCAAAATGTGCCCAAGGTTGGAAACAAGACATAAAAATCAAGGTTCAGGAAGAAAAATTCAAAATTCAAAAAAAATTCCTTCCTTAGGGAAGAATTGCATCCATGAAGAAGAAATTCCAAGAAAGTGGAAAAATTGACTAAGGGCGTGACCCCATGCTGTTGCTTAGCTTATTTTGGCTAGCAGCAGCTGCTCAACTTTTTGAGGAGCAATTGGCCCCATGGAAAGTAAAGTTGCTCCTTATTTTTATACAAACCTCTTAAATTATTTTTGTAAATAAAATTTTTAGTAATATTCTTGCAAATAGAATTTGTAGGCAAAATTGTAGGCAAAAAAAAAGAGGGGGAAAAAATATGGCAAAGCCACATGTCAATTTTTTTAGTTTTTTCAATAAGCAGCCACTGCTTATTTCTAGCCCCCCTTTTTTTTCAAAGCTTATTTTCAATTTTTAAGCAGCTGTTGCTCCACCAAAATAGGGAAAGATTTCAATTTATCATTTTTTGCTAATTAAAATTTTGCATGGGAACACTCTGGCTACTTACATTTAAGCAGAAAATGTTCATAAGCAGCCGCATGGGGACATGGAGTAAGTGTTGGAAATTCCTTCCTTTAGGATAGAAATCCAGAAAAGTGAAAATTGACTAAGTGTTGAAAATTCCTTCCTTCAGGACAAAATTCTTGGGAAATGTGAAATTTGGCTAAGGCATGAAGGAATTCCTTCCTCAAGGGTAGTAGAATCAAGGTCAAAATGAGGTTAAGGAGGAATTTTTCCTCCACATCAAAATTCCTTCACCATGGAGAAAATGCGCTCTGGGAAAGGAATGGGCGCCAAATGAAGGTAAGGAAGGAATTTTCCTTCCAAGATGAAATTCCTCCATGACATGAAAATTCCACCCAAAGGAAGAAGATGAAAATTCAAAGCCAAGGAAGGAATCGAAGATGAACAGAACGAGAAAATTCCCCTCTGGAAAAATTTTGAAAAATCCAATTTTTGGGCATCAAATCACATTCCAAATTTCAAAATTCTTTCAGATTTGGATTCGTGGGAGAATTTTCTCTCTCCTGAAACCTAGAACCCTAATTTGAATTTTTTCCTAAAAAACAAGAAATGTGCAGAATTGATGAAAGATCTTCTCCAAGGCAAGGAAAATTCAAAATCTCAGAAATATTCTTCCCAGATAATTTTTTCTCTCTCCAAGGGTTTCTCGCCAAGTGGCAGCTGGGTCAACCCATGAAGAATTAATGGAGCATCTTTTGCATGTAGCCGTCACATTTAAGGCATTATGGCAGATTCTTTTTTTGCATGCAGCCATCACGTTCAAGAGTTGATGGAGCATTTATGGCATCATGGGGCGATTTTGCATGGAGGCATATTTATTGCATTTATGATTTATTGGGCGAACTTGATGGATGATGGTGCATTCAATGCACAATGGATGCCATTTTTGGCAGGAATGTAATTAATTGTAATGGGATGGAATTAATTGTATATGGGCATAATGGACATTTATTGTTGATTCCCACCTTGTTGCATCATGTGTGGGGAATCTTTTAGGGAGAAACCCTAATTAGGGTTTTACATGTAGCCAAGGCTTGAAGCCTATATAAAGGGGTGACCCCCCTCATTTGTAAGAGGAGGGATACATGTATGAAATTGTTGCAATAAGTTTTGAGATAATAACAGTGAAACATTGTTCTCTGACGGTGTCCACTTAAGTTATATTTTCAAGACTTGCATGTTTTCATCTTCCTCACTTAGAGTAGAATTTTATTTTCTCAGTTGTTAGATAAAGTGTTTTGTTTTCAATGGAGAATGTAATGGTGTCTGATGAATTTCCATGGTTCATACTTTTTGCATCTTGCTGATTGTAAGTTGTTGTGTAAAGTTAGCCTGAGCCATTAAACTTGTGCTAAGTTCGATTGTGGACAGTCGTTTGGATTGTGCCGTTTTGGGTATTCAAATGCACTTTCTTGATTTGAAAATCCTTCAACATCCTCAGAAGATTGCACCGGTTCTTACGGAGTTGTAATTAATCTTGGCGAAGCAGAGCTTGATTTATTTGGAATTTGTCCACCAAAGCATTAACTGTTGATATCACTGCCCTTAGGAATAGATTTAGATCCTTCTAAACCCTTTCCCCTTTATTTTCAGTTCGTTTTAGTCCGTTCGAAGCAGCAGCATCGCAAAATTGCTATATTTGATGATGAAGTTCCACGCCACAGCAAAGAAGTGAAAGAATGATCCAAACGTAAGGCCCCTTGGGTTAACAGCAAACCCATCAATCAACTGAGTCACATCCATTCACTGAAGGAACCTTGGAGTTAGCCGTTTGAACTTTTTGTGCAATCTTAGCATACGGACTAATTTTGATCAAGAGAGAGTGAGGTGACCGTTGGTAACTTTATTCTGTGTTAGACGTCGTCATAAAAACACGTCAAAATGTCTCTCTCCAGAAAAAGCATTATTGTGTTCCACTCATCTTTCCATAAACATACATCATACAAGATTTGACATTGTTGATAATCCAATATTTATTAACCCTCCTATAGAATACTGGACTTTGCAAGATAACATCACCAACATCTAAAGGAACAACATTAATCACTATTTCATCAAGTTATATCCAACTAAAAATCTTAACTTGATTTGGTTATTAACATATCAGCACCTTCTTTGACCCAAACCAACCTATAAGGCTTGGGGTGTTGTATAGTTTTAATCTTATGAAATCAAGTTAGCTGGAGAGCATGAATTAAACAAAGTGTCAATATTTACACCATTGACATTCATCCTAATGCTAAATTATGTTTTTTTGCCAACAAACTAACTTTTTCAGTAGTCATTGACATTCAACCTAATGCTAAATTATGTTTTTTTTGCCAGCAAACTAACTTTTTCAGTAGTGAAAAAAATCTTAAGTGTACACAAAATGATCATCAATCTCTTTAGTTCTTTACCCTTTTTAAGAACTACATAGTACATTATCTTCATTCATTGAAGGCATAAAGCTTTTCTTACCCTTCTTACAGTTGTGTTGTAAACATACACACCTAATTGCAAATGGGGACCCCTTGTTTTTTTGGCTTTCTTAGTTGTTTGCCTAGTTTGCTTAGTTCCAGCAGTTAGTTTTCATAGTTCCTAGCCTTAGGGCCAGTTTGGTTTTGTCAAGTCTGGAAGTCAGTCAGGGTGTAAAAAGGGTGGAATAAAGTCTTGGGTCTAAGTGTTCGTTCAAAGGTGAAAATCATGAGGATATTCACTGAGTTTGCTTGACAAAACATGGAATTTGAAAGTTGTCCGGAAAAGTTGGAAAGTTGTTGAGCTAAGTTGTCAAGGAAAAAGTTGAGATGGAGAGAAAATTCCTAAGTTGAAATGTGGAATGAAGGAAAAATTCCAAAATTGATATAAGGATTATGGAGAAAGTCCATGACTTGAAGTTTGAAAATGAATGAAAATTCCAAAGTTGAGATGAGGATTTTATCCTTGGATCAAAGTTGAAATAGGAATTTTTTTCCATGAAATGAAAAGGAAATAAGGATTTTATCCCTGGAATGAAGATATAATTTGGAAAAATTCCAAGGAATAAAGATGTTAGAAAGGGGATTTTTATTCCAGAATTCAACAAAGGAGAAGGGTTAATTTTCCATGGAATTTGATAAGGAAATCCAAGCACAAGGTGAATTTCCACTAGGCAATCCACAATTAAGGAGAAATTCCACCCAAGAATTCTTCTCCAAGTGCAATTTCTGCCCAAGAATCCTTGTATAAGTGCAAATTCTACCCTCAAATCCTTGTCTATGTCAAAATCCCGCTAGGAATTCCTTGTCCAAATGAAAATCCCGCTAGGAATTCCTTGTCTAAGTGAAAATTCCGCAAAGAAATGCATATGCAAGGTCAATCTACACTGGAAAATCCAGACCTAGGGCAGAAAACTGCTTGAATAAATGCATGCACAGGTTAAAATTGTTCCAAGGAAATGAGCACTCATCTTATATTTATGGCCCTTCAAAATAAGATGAAATAAAGCAACAAGGTTGACCTGATTGGAAAACAATAAATTTCCCTCCAAAAATTCAATTTTTAATAATGCAAAATCCATAAAAGAGATGGCCGACTTGAAGTGAAGGAAGTTTGCAATGTGAAAACAAATAAAATCTTACTTAGCTGACCCCAGCAAGGAAGTGTAATTGCTATGTTAGAGGCCTATAAATACAAGATGGGAAGTCATTTTCATATCAAAACAAATTAAAGGCAGAGCAGAATAAGAAGCGAATTATAAGAGACTTCAATGCAAATCAGACCTGAAGAAAAACAAATCAGACCTGAAGAAAGGTGAATCAGATCCAAAAAAGGATGAATCAGGATCTGAAGTGAGCAAATCAGAACTTAAGATCAGACCTGGAACAAGTTAAGGAGCAGAGAATGGGTAAATTCACAGCAGAGAAGGGAAGAAGTGAATCATGGCAGCAGATAAGGGCGATTCTCCACAAGAAAAAATCAGATTTTAAAGCAAGCATTGAAAGAGAAAGAAGAAGAGGTCGATGTTGGAAGCTAAAAGGTCATTTTGAAGGAAAAAATCAAGTTGTTTACTTGCAGATCTGAATGAATTTCCTTATTAATTCAACCGTTTCCAGATCTAAAATATCATTTCCAGAAAATTCAAAGTTCATTTCTAGGGTCTTACAAGAGTTTGTGAAGCAAAATTTGTGAATTATTGATGTCATTTTAAGATTTGTTTCACAATTTCTCCTTGAAGAATGATTGGTATGCATTTTATTTAAAGATGTTCAAGATAAATTAGAGATACAAAGTTTTGAATTATCATTTTCTTATCATGATTTCTTGCATTTCATTTAAGGAATTCCCAAATTTAACCTAGGGTTTCACTCACATTTATGATCCAAGGTATCTTCTCTTTCTTTTTTAGGATTGATGCAAGGAAACAGAGGGAATTGGATGAAAGACAAGAATGTGACGAAAGACAAGATCAATGTATTCAAGAAGCTGACAAAGGACTCAACAAAGTTAGAAACTCATCTAGTGGAGTTGAAACAAAGGGCAAGATGAAAGAAAAGAGAAACTTTGCAAGACATGCAAGTTGAGGTGGTGCCTACTCACCTCCACCAATCAAATAACCCAAGGTCAACATGTCTAGATTCATTGAACCTAACTTCTACAAAGAAGGAAACTGGCATGTGGAATTGCATTTAATATAAAGTTACAACCCATTTTTGTTGGCACTCTCCCTAAAAGGACATGTATTCAAAAGTTGAGTAATTTTCTCATTGGATGGCATTAAATGTATAAGGTGGTAGTTATAACCGACTCCACTTAGGGTTTTATTGAATAATATTGGCCATTTATTTAGAATCAATCTAGGCCCCTCATTTTGTAACTCAAAGTCTATAAAAAGCTTGGCCTTTTCATTTGTAAAGGTTAACAGTTAATAGAAGTTAATAGCGGTAGAAGTAGTAGGAGGAGGTGATTAGAAATTGTTGGTGTTGAAAATAAGCCACCCGAACCGACGATGGACTGGTCCAAGAGGGGCTAGTAGCTCAGTGGTAGAGCACTCCAGCAGCGTATGGAAGGTCCTAGGTTCGAGTCCTAGCTGGTCCATGTCTCAACATGGTATCAGAGCCAGGTCCAGGCTAGGAGCCCCAAGCACACGAGAGGTGTGGCTTAAGGGGGGGTGTTGGTGTTGGAAATAAGCCACACTCGGACCGACGATGGACTGGTCCAAGAGGGGCCAGTAGCTCAGTGGTAGAGCACTCCAGCAGCGTATGGAAGGTCCTAGGTTGGAGTCCTAGCTGGTCCATGTCTCAACATGGTATCAGAGCCAGGTCTAGGCTAGGAGCCCCAAGCACACGAGAGGTGTGGCTTAAGGGGGGGTGTTGGTGTTGAAAATAAGCCACACCCAGACCGACGATGGATTGGTCCAAGAGGGGTCAGTAGCTCAGTGGAAGAGCACTCCAGCAGTGTATGGAAGGTCCTAGGTTCGAGTCCTAGCTGGTCCATGTCTCAACAGAAATTGTTACCAAGACTATGTCAAAATCAATACATAATTTCATTGAAGATATTGTGGATCTTTGTATGAAGTTTCGACAATTTGCATGGTTTCTACTTCTTAAGTTTTAGTTGAAGTTCATTGATTTTAAAGGAGAAATGTGAAGATATCTAATGAATTCCTTGGTCCATACCATTTGTAGTTTGTTGATTGTAAATTGCAATTTATGTTTAGTCTGAACCTCATTTTGGCAATAGTTCGATTGTGGATGTTCATTTGGATTGCGCCAACATTGGGCATTTGGATGGATGTTTACAATATGAAAATCTTTCACTATCCTTTGAAGATTGCACTCTTACTATGGCATTGTGAGCTATCTTTGGTTATGTAGAAAGCAGTTCCATAAGGAATTCATCTATCTAAAGCACTATCCATTATTATCATTGTTCATAGGTCTTAAATTAGAATCTCGAACCCTTATCCTTTTGATCTTTGCTTGGTAGAAGTTTAAGTTAGTTTAGGAGGAAAGCATCATTTGGATTGCTATATCGGATGTTCAAGTTCTAGCTACTTTGTAGAAGTGTATAGCATAAGTATTAGAATATTTAATTATATTTTAGTCACCTGTATTTAGTTCCTTGTTTAATGGTCATTTAGCTTTTAAGCTTTATTTAGCATTTAGCTTTTTCTTTTTAGTTAATTAGCCTTAAAGCTTTATTTAGCATTTAGCTTTTTAGTAGTTCACTTTAAACGACTTGTTCTTAATTTAGAACGTCGTCTTGTAATCTCTATATATACGCTTGTATATTGTTGAATAGATTATCCGATTATTGAATCATTCATTCAATTTATTTTTCATGGTATCAGAGCATGGACATTAAAAATTTCGAAAAAATTTTGTTATTAAAATTTTTCGAAGTTTTTATTGAAGAGATTTTTTTTTAAAACTGCTTTTTTTGAAAAGCAGATTTTTTCTCTTCCTGGGCAGTTTTTTTTTTTTTTTTTAAATCATGGGAGGGTTTTCACAATTTTTTTCCTCAAAAATTGTTCGCAGGGTTTATAATTTTCCCTTAAAAATTATCTCATCTGTAATCCGCGATATTCGCATAAGATTTTCGTTATCTCGGTTTTACCGTTTTTTCCCACAAAAACAATGATTTGTAACCTCAGATTTCTTGGTTTTTCGATTTTCTCCTCAAAATCGTAAATTCTCTTTTCGAGGGTTCCTATTTCAGGGTTTGACGGTTTTTTCCTCAAAATCGTGCTTTGTTGCAGTTAGTTTGGGTCGCACCTGCCAGGGCGAACATCTGCAACCGTGGTATCTTGCAGTCAGTTGTGGAGTTGATACTCTTCTACAAAAGGGTTTGCCGATTTTCCTCAAAATCATGGTTTCAGTTTTCAGTTTGGTTACCCAACGTCAGGTTGGATGGATTCTGGTATTCTTGGTCATTAACACTTTTCAAATCCATGGAGGGTCTCCACTGCACCAGAGTATTCTTTTCATTTGTGATCAAAAGACCTACAGTGTCTTCGATAGGGTAGTTAGTAGATAGAATGACCATTAAGGGAGGGTATTAGAATATTTAATTATATTTTAGTCACCTATATTTAGTTCCTTGTTTAATGGTCATTTAGCTTTTAAGCTTTATTTAGCATTTAGCTTTTTCTTTTTAGTTAATTAGCTTTTAAGCTTTATTTAGCGTTTAGCTTTTTAGTAGTTCACTTTAAACGACTTGTTCTTAATTTAGAACGTCGTCTTGTAATCTCTATATATACACTTGTATATTGTTGAATAGATTATAAGATTATTGAATCATTCATTCAATTTATTTTTCAATAAGTCCCTTTGTGAGAATAGAAAATCACATCATTTCATCGAGTCTATCCATTGCATCGTCAAAACCTGACATTAGGAACCTTGGGGTTACCTCAATTGATCACATTGTTTAGCATTTGAGGTTTCCTCATTCAAGAGAGGATAGAATACTTGGTATTTTATTCTGTGTTTGAGAGTGTCACAAAACACCCATCAACACTTACCTCGCTTGTGAAGGTTCTTTCAAGATGTAATTTTCAATATGAAGATTCTTCATGACCATCCTTGTCACAATGGTCACAATGAAGTGCAGATTTGATCTTGGTGCTTGTGGAATTTACCCTTTATCCTTTTTATTGGCCTTAACTTCATTAGGCTTGGAAGAGGAAGAGCAACCATCTATCTCAAAATGTTAAGCATATGAGCATGTTCCATCTATGTCAAGCAATTTAGAAAGCCATATAGGACTACAAAGGTGTTTATGAAGACCTATATATTTCATTAGTACTACATCTAACACATCTTTACGCATTCAAATAGCCCTTATATGGAATTCATTAGTGTGTCTCTATACCCTTGGACCTTCTTTTCACTTAAGCAATTGTCATTCCATACTCTTTTCTTCCTTGTGAACATATTGGATTGAATGATTGATTGTTTAAAATGCCTCCAAGAACTTATTGAAGTCTTTTCATAGCCATGGACTATTAGTGACTTTCAAACCACGACAAAGCATGTTTTGCCAACCTTATTCTAGCAAATGAGATCTTTTGATCCAAAATGAGAGTATCTATACTGAAATATACCTCAAGTTGTGTGATCCAACTGCCAAGCAATTTCCGAATCCACATCAACTTCAAATGGCAATATCTCAATATTAGCTTCCACCTTGAATAGAGGCTTGCTTGGAAGAATCTTATCACCCTTTGAAGACTCTCCTTCATTGGAATTGGGCTTGTTACCATCCAATGTCTCCCTAAGGATTTCCATTAGGCCTTTCATGGTCTTTATTGATTGAGACAAAATTGCAATGGCACTCTCCATCCTACAAAATCTTGCTTCAGCACCTGCATAATCCCTTTCTCCTCCCATGCTTCTCAAGTCTTTCTTCCACTTGGGGGATTTAACAAGTTTTTGCAAAGGTAAAATCTTATTTCCACCTTATCTACTTGTGGGCATGAACCTGAAAAATACTCACAACATACCTCCCAAATGGAATGAGATAACTCGAATAGCACTTGATCTATAAACTATAAGGATATGACTTAGCTAGCCTGTTACCAGTGGATATAGATTCTTAGTGTAAGAGAGCACACATAACTGAAATTAATTAGCCAAAAAGAGCAAGAAAATAGAAAAAAAAAACAGATACCAAACACCATAGAAAGATAGGTTTACCCTGGAGAAACTCATTGTGGGTTAAAAATCCCCAGCAATTACGAGTATACACTCTTAGTGCTTCAAGCTGGCATTGCAATGGAAATACAGCCCTTAGACTCTAATGGTAGAGCCTCCAAACAGTAGCGAGAACTCCCAGTGACCTCCAATAGCTCCTAAAACCACTTCCCCTGCTGCTGCTATAATGGCAGTCTCAAAAAACAGAAAATCCCCAACAAATACTCCACTTGTAGTTCTCTAAGATGATAGAATTACACTAAGAACTTGATTTAATCCAGAAGCTGAAAATACCAAGAAACCATGCTTGAAGGACAAAAATAGAAAACTGAACGTCATTGGATGCCACGAATGAGCATAACAAATTCACAACTTCCAACAAAAAAGTGATTTTGCAACTGCCACAAGGTCAGGACAAATTCACCACAATAGATGATAAATTTTCCATGGTAATTTCATTTTCGCTGCATGTTAAAACCATTAATTTCACCAAAATGGCCAAAATACACAATGTTGAAGATCTTTACACAAACAGACCCCTAAACACTCTTCAGCATTAAAGTTGTCCACATTCCATAAATTGATAAACATGCCATAAAGTACAAAATCCGAATCTTTTGTCAGATCATTTTTGTTTTCAAATACTTAGTATTTAATTATTATATTTGTTATAGATCTCCTTATTAGCAAGATTAAGTAGATGCTATTAATATTGGTTCAAAGCCCCTAGATATGATTATGAATGAAAAGATGGCTTATGCGAGGTCCATAATTGATAAGCAACAAGAGAAATAGAAGAAGGATTGTACCATCGTGTCTAAAGGTTGGATGGAAGAGATAGGCTATAAAAAAAAATGGTTTCTTTCTCAAAACAATTTCATGAAATTTATTAAAGTTTTTTGTAAAAATAAGGAATGCAAAATTTCTATGCAAGATTTAAATGAAGTTGTGGCTAAAGTAGGTGAAGCCAATGTTATGCAGATCATCACAAACAAGCCAATGTTATGCAGATCTCACGGAGGACCACCCATCTTTTTTCAAGACTCCATGTTTCACTCATTGTCTTGACCTTATAATATTATATTGGACGATATTGGAAAACGTCTTTAGATCATGTTTGCAGTATTTACAAATATATATGCAACTATGCTTGGGTACTTGACTTGGTGAGAAAACATAGAGGTGTTGGCTCATCCTAGTGTAACCTACTTTGCAACCAATTTTATCATATTGTAGTTTTTACTTCAATTGGACCTACTTTAAAATGTATATTTGCTAGTGTGGAGCAGCCTCAATCTTTATATTTGATTATGAATGCCAAAGTTGGTTGTATGGATTGGATCTTTGATGAGAACTTTTGGCTTTTGACAAGAGATATTGTAGAGGTATGGTGTTTTCCCATTCCTCTTTTGCTTACATATTACTCTTATATTCTTTTATTTGTTTATGTTCTCTTCTTAAATATTAATACTAATGTTATTTTTTTAATGGGTCACAGAGCTTTTAGTTAGCCTGCTTAACGTTGTTGATAGGAAGAAGCCCTCGATAGGCTATATATATGAGAGCATGAACAAGACCAAGGCCATTAGAGCCATCTATGGTAGTGTTGACGAAACATACCATCCCATGTGGGAAACCGTTGATTGGTGATGGCACCATCATCTTCATAAATCAGTATGTGTGACAAGTTATTTCTAGAATTCAGCATTCCAAATCTACTCATATTTAAGGCCACTACAAAGGTTTTAAATGGACTCTAAGTGGCCATAGAGTGGATTCACGCAGAGTTTTGTGCGAACAAGAACCATCTTCAAGATTGAGATCTTCATACTTACACAAGGGGACCTGTTTTCTCAAGATATACACAAGGCAACTTGGATGACATTGCAACCAAATAAAATTTTCTTAAGGTTCATAATTCCAGAATTTTTGTTTTAATGTTGACAATGAGCTCAAGTTCTTTTTTTAACTTTTTTTCCAATTAAATGAAATTTTAGTATTATCTTTCTCATTTTAGGTGCATGGTGGGAAAGATTTGGTGCTAAGGTAGAAACCTTCAAGGATTGCCATATATGTCTCATGTCAACCATGGAGAACTTTAGGATGCAAGTGCAACTGAGTATATTTGAGCATTAACAATCCAAGAAGTGCAGCAGATTGATGGTGCAATGCCACCACATGCAAAGCTCGGGCTTTCAGTTATTTCCTCAAATTGGATCACTTGAGGATCCTACATTTGGGTTGATCAAGTTGAGAGTGAGGTAGAGGCAATAGCAATGGCAGAAGAAAGAAACACAAGCAGATCCCATGGTGTTGTTGAAACACATGCCAGCTATCATGGCTGCAACAGTATCAAGGACCTATATGGCACACAAGCAAGATCCACGATAGGGCTGGTGACATTGAATTTACTGATGCACGCTCCTTTCTACTTTAGTCCATGACTCTCAGTTGTACTTTTTTATTTTGATTCAATGGATATCCTAATGCATGATTTTTGTAAATCGGATGGCAAAAACATTTATGAATACTAATATATTTAGAAATCATGTTTCCTTCAGCTCAAATTGGCTTTTTGTACTTATTTTTTGATGTATAGTTATGCACGTGAGAAAAGTAGCATATAATCGACTAGCCTTTCGTCTTTAAAGTTAATTTGGATAAGTGTATACAAAAACATATGTTTTATAGTTTGTTGCTGAATTTGAATCTGAGCCAGAAATCAGCTTGCTGACTGTACATTAATTCCAAGACTGGTAACAATGATTAGAATGAGTCAAATATCAATATATCCTATCGCCCAAACTCAATGTTAAGAACGAGAAAATGAACAATTGCTTAAGATTTAGGACCTAGCTTTAAAGACCTCTATTAGATGCAGGAAGAACAAATACTATAGATGAAATTATGAATTATGATTTGCAAAACTTATAACAACTAATGTATGAATATCATAACAGTTGACCAATACACACATGATTAGAGGAATTGGCTTCATTAATCAAAGCGATGTTGGATTTTATGATTGATTGAGAGATTATATATTTTAAGTAAAAAATTCCCCTTTTGGATTACATGGAAATTCATTCACAGCAATATACATACATGCATTCCAAATATAGAACTATTTTTTACATTTGATCTCTAACTTACAAATGAAGGATGAATGGTTAAGATTTTCATTTATTTCAAAATAAGATTTAATATTTTTACTCGACAGAATTTTCTCAAACCAACTCTATGCTCTCAACTTTGAATTAGCACACCAATTACAAGATATAACATAGGAAACTCCTGGATTTGAAGACACAATTGCAATGTACAAATACAAAATAAAAGGTTAAAATCTCATAGATGATTAACCCAAATTGTCTTAGACCTACTCAATGAGATAAATGAATATCCTAATAATTTCTTAGTTGACATCAAATTTATAGTAAAATCTTCATCTGCTAGCTTCTATTTAGATCTCCAATAAAATACTTTTTATCTTAGAAGAAGTAATTTTTCAGTACAGATCTAAATCGAAGTAAATCCAATTGCACATGAATAAAGCTGAAAACACAAAGTGTGATAATTTTCTAACCTCAGAGAAGATTTTCAGGCAGCCGTAACAAAAATCGAATCAAAAGTTAAATGTCATGTAGGGTGAATCATATAAAATAAAAAATGCATGCTCACCAACTTTTGTCGTTGATTCAAAGCTTGCAGTTTATGCATCTCATATTCATTTCTTCTCCCCTCCTTGCGAAGCTAATCAAATCAAGAAGCAACAACAATTAAAAAAAATTGTATGAAAACAATATCTGAAATGTCATATTTATGCTTTCATAGGCATCAATGCACATGTACAAGAAATTGGATAGCTCTGAAAGCTTTCCAATAACCTTTATAAAGAAAAAACAGCAGCCAGACAAGAATACCATGTTAAAATCTTGCCAAAAAGAGAAGGCAGCTTGACAGAACATACCAACTTCAACTATAATAATGTAGAATGAAAAAGTCGGGTATTCTCAGACTTCACAGATAGTATATATAACTAAAATATGGATTGCATGTTCATTAAGCCTTATACCTTAGTGGGAAATATTAAAGAAAGAGATAGACTTCCATGTTCTGTTTAGATAAGAGATACACTGCAATTGAGTACCATGGCTAAGATGCTACAATATTGAAAGTAATGTAGTTGATTGGGCTGTATCTAGACAAGCGTGCACTTATTTAAATATCCCTCTAATAAACATTCAAATTGGGATTTATTAGCCTAATCTTGTGCGACTGTAGTAATATAACATCAGAAGCATAAATAGAGAAAGAATTGCATATGAAAGCATGTTAACCTTACACTATAAAAAAGAACGGAGAAAAAGGACCCAAGGAAAATTTCTTAATTTGGCTTGTTACCAACCTTTGCAACATGATATGGCTCAAAACAACTCTGTTTTCAATATTATAGGCTTCAATGCTCTGACAAAGCAGTCCTACTCATGAATTATATACTAGTAGAACTTTCTATTGAAAACTGCTAAACGCAAGTCCCATTGACCTATTTTTGGTCATCCATGGACATTAATATAATTTCTTCTTTCTTTCTTTATTTCTTTCTACAATTCCTAGATTTGAGATTTGCTATCTGAATGTAAAACGAAGTCCAAAATATCTATAAATATTATTATTCATGCCAGAAAGGAAATTAAGACATGTACCAACAAAAAAAAATTTAAACTAATATGGAAGGTTATATTGCATTTTCAGATTTTCTTATTTATGTACTTTATGAATGGTTCCTTAGAACCAATCAAGATTGATATGCCTTGTTGCCAAATTAATGTGTTATGTTGAGCTTTTTATGCTTGTTGACTGAATCATCTCTCTCTTCTTGGATTCTATGTATGCTGAACAGAATTTTGACATGACCACCATTTGGAGTTTCAAGCTCAACCATGATTCTTTGCTCAATGATAGAAATATTTCTATTATCTTGCATTCTATCATATCACTAAAACTAATAAACACTTTAAATCAACTTAAATATTTATCCTAGAAGAATCAATCATTGTGAATTTCTGAATAACCAGAATAATCTAGCTTTCAGTTACATCATGCCATAGAGGTTTCTCATTAATTTTCTGTCAAGTAATATCCTAGAATAGTGTAAGACTTCTTGTGTTAATTGTGCTTTAATTTTTTTAAGTTTTCTACCATAAATATTTTTCTCATAAGGAGATGCCCATTGTACTAAAGGAATGCACTTCTCCCATTTCCTAAGTTATGGGATAGAAAATATTTTTAAGACATCCCCTTTCATGGAGGATAAATCAAGCTATCCTCTAGTCACCTCTTGACTACAACGCAATGCCTCAACATCTCCTAATTTATGATCAATGTCCAATCATACTGTGCAACTTGAGCTGACCAAATAGTGAAAGTTTGTGTTCTTCATAGTGGAGGTCAAAAGTTTGAAACAAATCGAGGGTAGGGTTGTCACCTTGCTGAAAAATATACTGTAAATAATGTAAACAACTGTCTTGTGGAATACTTGCATAAGAAGAATCTCACACACCAAATCAGTGTCACTTGGTGGTGACCTGAAAAACTATCTTTACCGGCAGCAGTAATTTAGAGCAAAAGCCCTTATTATTTTTAGTGTTCACTAAATTTAACTACTTTCCAAAACACTACAATCCTAAAACTCTGTACCAATAACATGACATTGTATGTAGAAGATTCCATGCAAAATGTTCAGATCAAGGTGCACAGATGCAAAACATGTTGACAAGGATGTCACATTTTTGGTAAGGTGTTTAAGACATCCTCTATAACCAGCATGCACATAAAGCATACAAGTGAACAACTTATTAATGTTACATCTTAAATCTTTGCTAACCTATGTTGTCAAGCATTGTAGGGTAACCTATCCTACCTGCCCTAGTCGGATTTGGGTTCAAAGCTCAACCTAAGTTAACCCTACAGAGTGACTCTTATGTCACTAACAAAACACAAAACACAAACTTAAACTTATTTAAAGAGCATGACATTAGATGGTGGAGGGAACTTTATATTGTGCAAGGTCTTACTAAAGCCTACTAGAGATGATGGTGAATTGTGGCTGAGGATGAGTATCTTTTACACTAGGTGTAATTCAAGTGGAAAGTGTTGTAAGATGATCATAGATGTAGGAAGCATAGATAACCTGCTGTCCATCAAGATGGTAAAGAAGTTGAGCCTAAAAGCAGTACCAGATCCTAATTCCTATGGATGCCTATCATTTGTTGTTGGCCAGACCATGGCCATTTGATGTATGTGCCATCCATAATGGAAGAAAGAACACATTCACCATAGCCAAGGGCAAAAATAAGTTTGAGTTGAAGCCAATAAATAAAGATAAGGATGCCAAAAATGGCCACATAATGTTCTTATCAGCCAAGTAGTTCTTAAAGACGGTTGAAGAATCAAAGAATGCTATGTATAGTTCATGAAACCTACACCGATGAAGGAAAGTGAGTTGCACTGCTCAAAGGAGACAGGTAGATGTGCTGTGGAATGAATTTGAGGATGCGATGGATAACTAAATATCTCAGGATTTGCCCTGGTGCAGGGCAATCCACAGTGCATGGAATTGATTCTACAATCTTAATAAGTTTCCCCACAAGATAAATCTTGATATGAGTGCAAAATTGAACAAAAAAGCTAAGTTGCCGGTACGGGTACGGGTACGGGTACGGGTACGTGGGTACGGTACGCTGGTACGGCATTTTTTTTAGGGGGGGCCTGGGTACGTATGGGTACGTCCGTACAAAAAAAGGTAAAAATCATAAATATATACATATATACACTCTAATAAGTAGAAACAAAAATTAAATTTAGAATCCCACATATCATCCATATGCTAAACAAAACTTGGAACTATCATATATGATTCATATTGATATAACTATAAGTCTATAACAAAATTACAAACTTTGAATGTTATGATAGATATCGAATTCATTGTTCACTGGCTCAACCGTTCAACAATAAAATGACACAACTAATAATCAGCAATAGCATCATATGGGTCACTAGGAAGATCAAGATCAACATCATCATTGACATTAGATGATGTAGGTAGAGTACTGGAACCACATGCAGCCTCACTACCACTTGCACTAGCAGCACATTGGCTATCAGACTCCCCAGAAAGTAAAGATTGTGTGGCAGCTGAAAAATCCAAATCAGTTCGCTCTGGATCTACATCCCAAAACTTTGTGCTCCCATCCTTATACTCATTTTGTTTATGAGTAAGAAGGCGCAAGTTTGAATGCACATAAACGAGCTCTTCTGCCTTACTTGCTGCCAGTCGGTTGCGTTTCACTGAGTGGATAAAGGAGTATGTGCTCCAATTTCGCTCAGATGAAGAGGAACTAGCAACCTATTGAATAATTGACACAAAGTGAGAGGGTGACAATTATAAAATAGTAAAAAATCTAAATTTAGAGAGCAATAAAAATTATGAAACTTACTTGCGATAAAACTTTGATTGCAAGAGTTTGAAGGTTTGGTGATGTATGGCCATTGAGGTACCACCAAGCATGAGAATCCTTTTTATACTTGTCACGGAGAGCGGAAACACTTTGACCATTGGAGGCTACAAAATCAGCAAACTCACTTGTCATTAAATCCTCCATTTCAGAATCTGGGAAGAGTTTAGTAAGTGCTGTCCTACACCCTTCACTGACTTCTGAATCTCTATATGGTGGTACCCTTGATGGCTTAGCAAGCATTTCATCACTATAAAATTTGGGAGTCAATGCAAATGCAAGAAGATGTAGTGGGGTGGTCATTTTGTTCCACCGCTCAACACAAATTGATTGAACCTCTTTGAAGAAAGTTTCTTCGGGATCTTGCTCTTTTGCATTGATGATGGCTTTCATTTTCTCAATCATCGAGTCAATGCCATCATATACCTCTCCCAAACATGGGTGATCCATGTCAGTATAACGGATCATACTCATGATGGGCTCAGTGAAACTCAAAAGATATTCCACTCGATCCCACCAAGTGTCATCTAGGATCATGCGCTTTACATTTGCTGCCCTTTCAGTATTGGATTGCCTCCATAGGGACCAACTTTGACTAATTACCATGCTAGCAAGTGGCTGTCGCACCTTCACAAGTCGCCTCAAGACGATTGTGTTGGATGCAAATCGGGTCTCGGCAACCTATTCAAAAATTAAAAATAAAAATTAGAATACAAAGAAGACATGATAAAAAAATAAAAATTAAGTAACCATCAAAGTGAAATGTAGATTTTAAAAATTGAAGTGTTTCAATTACCTTTAGCAACTCCAACTGTGAAAATGATCTGAAAATGGCCTGTGACATGTTATGGTTTGTGATGAACATTTGGATCTCTTCAGCCTCAACATAAATTTGTTTGATCCAATCTATTTTCCTGCCTATCTTTTGTAGCATGAGGTTGAGAGAGTGGACAGCACAAGGTGTCCAAAATATGTGTTCAAACCGTGTCTCAATCAACATACCTGCAGCTCTACAATTCTTTGCATTGTCCGTTATTACTTGGACAACATTTTGAGGTCCCACATCCTGAATGCATTGTATAAGGATGTTAGCAATAAATTGTGCATCCTTCATCTGTCCCTCACAATCCACAGCTTTCAGAAACATTGCCCCTTTAGGGCACACTGCAATTACATTAATTAATGGCCGATTTTTGGTATCCTTCCATCCATCTGAAATGATGGACACCCCTGTTTGTTTCCATGAATTTCTAATGGGAGCCAATGCATTGTCTATGTTTTTTACCTCCTTTGCTAGTAAGGTGCTACGCACCTTCTCATAACCTGGCCCTGTGTACCCTTGTGGAGCCTCATTTACCTTTTTCAACATATCCTGCCAATATGGTGATCGTACCACATTAAATGACAAACCGTTTGCATATAGACATCTTCCAACGGATTGATCTGCAATCTCTCTAGCATCATTCTTAAATGCTCTCTCTAATGGTCCCTTGCTTCTCTTCACAATAACAGGTTCTTCACTAATTGGGTCCAAGAATGGGTGGCTCTCTACCACGATATCAGGAAAATCGCTATAAGATGGAGAAGTAGGGGGCCTCTTTGATTTACTTCCTCTTCCTGTCAACAAAGGATGGTTTGAGGCACGACCAACTCTTGCATCTGCTTCCTCTTGCTCTCTAATATATCCTGCTATTTCTTGAGGTGACATCCCATTTCCATTCTTTCCTAGACATGGTTTGATTCCTTGTTGGGGAATGGCACAAAAATGGGCTTTGACACGACTGTAGGAGCTAGTTTTTTTCGTACTACAGAAGTTGCATATCCATAAAAATGTTCCACCACCTTTTACTTGGTCTATTATTTTGACATATTTCCATAAAGGTGAATTTGGGTCAGTTTTGAAAGTCCGTTGAGGAGTAGAGCTAGTAGTCGTTGCCATTATGATTTCTACAACAAATTAAAAAATAATTATTAATATTTAATAAATTAATAGTAAACAATAGATTCTAAATGTTAAATATATAAAATTAAATTTAATAATTTATTTAAAATGAAAGTAATTAAATTTTAATTTTTAATTACACAAATTATTATAGACTATAGTTTGTTTAATAGTTTATTAAACAAACTATAGTTTATAATAATTTGTGTAATTAAAAATTAAAATTTAATTACTTTCATTTTAAATAAATTATTAAATTTAATTTTTAAATTTTATATAAATTATTAAATAAACTATAATAAAATTTTACAAACTAATAAATTTTTTTAAAAACTATAATAAAATTTTACAAACTAATAAATTTTTTTAAAAACTATAATAAAATTTAATTTTTTAACAAACTATGATCATTATTTTAACAAACTTAAAAAAAATTTAAAATTTAAAACCTGCGCTGGTTGTCAGCCGTCGCCCTCCTGCCTGGCACCTCCCGTCTCGCCTCTCTGTGCCGTCCTCGTGCCTCCGTCGTGCCTTTGTGGCGTCGCGCCTCTGTGCCGTCGTCGCGCCTCCGTTGCGCCTCCTGCCCGAGCGCCTCCGTCGAAGCCTCTGTGCCGTCGCGCCTCCGTTGCGCCTCCTGCCCTAGCGCCTCCTCTCACCTCTGTCGTTGCGCCTCCTCTCAAACCTGCATTTTTCGATTTTCCTCTCACTGTTTCGCGTGGAATAATGATTTCGCGTTTTTTAATTTTAGCTTTGCTTTAGGTTTAAAACGTGAAAAGACATGATTCGACCCGTAAAAAAACCCTCGAAATTTGTGTCCGATGCGGATTCGTCAAAAAAACCTTATGGAATCGCCACGTCTACACCGGATGCGTCTGGAATCGGGACTCCAAAAACGGATGCGTTTCAGGAGGCAAAAATCAGTACCCTGTCCGAATCCACAGGGATTCCGAGGCGAATCCGAATCCGATACGTATCGTATCCGGATTCGGGGGCAAAACCTGAAGTACCGGTAACTTAGCAAAAAAGTGGAAGAGCTGATGAAAAACAGTTTGATTCAATAAAGTATGAGCCCTTGCACTATACTTGCAATACTTGCACCAAAGAGGGAATAAGAATGGAGGGCATGCACAAAGTCTCATGTCACAAACAAAATCACCATTAAGAATACATCAGGACACATTACTTTTCCAAGATCGTCTTCAAGAGCAGCTATCATCAAATCAAAATCCATAAAAGAGATGAATGGAAGACAATTTTCAAAACATAAGATGTATTGTCTGAATGGTTGCCCATGCCCTTTGGATTGACCAATGCACCAAGCACCTATATGAGGTTGATGAATGAGGTCTTGAAACCTTTCTTAGGTAAGTTCATGTTGTTTATTTGGATGTATTTTGGTATTTAGGAAGAGCATCTTGAACACCTACGGCAAGTTTTAGCACAGCTGAGAAAGTAGTTGTGTATAAAAACTAAAGAACTTCAATTTTATGAAAAAGGAGCTAGTATACTTGGGAATTGTGACTATCTGCAATTAGCACAGATGGTTTGAGGACACATTCAAAGAAAAAGAAAGCAACTATTGACTATTATTGTAGAAGGTTGTAGAGCATAGCTCCTAGAATCGCCAGGACTTGGCGAGTCCTGAGCCGGGTGACCCTGGGTGAGTACTAGGGACATGAACTCGGATCGTATGAGTCTTGGTTGAGTCCTGGCAAGTCCAAGGACTCACAAACTCGAATTGAACCCGGCAAGTTTTTATGCTTGGTCTCGGC
Organism: Cryptomeria japonica; assembly: GCF_030272615.1. Classification (NCBI taxonomy): domain Eukaryota; kingdom Viridiplantae; phylum Streptophyta; class Pinopsida; order Cupressales; family Cupressaceae; genus Cryptomeria; species Cryptomeria japonica. Next base: position 472,255,359 of record NC_081411.1, on the reverse strand, counting down.
CAAACTCAAAAATTGATTTTTTTAAATCTCAAAAAATGACAAAAACGGACAATTTTTTATGTTTCCCCGTACCCCTTCTATTGTTGGGTTTTTCTCACATCTAACACCTTGTGTGGATCACTAAGGCTATGGATCATGTCTTTAATGACAAGAACCTTGATTGGGTCAACCAAGCAAATAAAGAGCCTAAGGTTGTAGCCATGGCAAAGGAGGAGGTTAGAGAACGAGTAGACACAAGCACAACTAATGTTGGTGAGGGTGGCATGGAGTCATGGACAAAGACTATGGCTGCTGAATCATCTAGGACCTGTTAACGTGTTTTTTATGACTACATCGAACACAGAATAAAGTTGCCTAACGGTCACTTCACTCTCTCTTGATCAAAGTGCGACTGCATGCTAAGATTGCAAGAAGTTCAAACAATCGACTCCAAGGTTCCTTTATGCTATGGACGTGACTCAATTGGCTGATGTGATTGCCGGTAATCCAAGGGGCCTTACGTTTGCATCATTCTTTCACTTCTTTGTTGTGGATGGAACTCCATCATCAAATATGACAATCCTACGATGTTGTTGCTTCGAACGGACTAAAATGAACTGAAAGTAAAGGGGAAAGGGTTAGAAGGATCTAAATCTACTCCTAAGCGCAGTGATAACAATGAATAGTGCTCTGGTGGACAAATTCCAAATAAACCAAGCTCTGCTTCGCCAAGATCAACTACAACTCCGCAAGAACTGGTGCAATCTTCTGGGGATGCTAGAGGATTTTCAAATCGAGAAAGTACATTTGAATACCCAAAAAACGGCGCAATCCAAACAATTATCCACAATCGAACTTAGCACAAATTTAGGGGGTTCAAGCTAACTTTACACTGCAACTTACAATCAGCAAGATGCAAAAAGTATGAACCATGGAAATTCATCAAACACCATTACATTCTCCATTGAAATCAAAGCACTATACTACTTCTACTCTAAGTGAGGAAGGTGAAACCATGAAAGTCTTGAAAAAATAACTTAAGTGGACACCATCAGAGAACAATGTTTCACTGTTATTATCTCAAAACTTATCGCAACAATTTCATACAAGGCTCCCTCCTTTACAAATGAGGGGGGTCACCCCTTTATATAGGCTTCAAGCCCTAGCTACATGCAAAACCCTAATTAGGGTTTGCCCAAAAGATTCTCCGCTCAAGATGCAACAAGGTGGGAATCAGCAATAAATACCCCATAAAGCCCATATACAATTAATTACAATCCTACCGAAAATGGCACCCATAAAGCATTAATTAACCATTACATTTAAAAAGTGCCCACTAGCATCATCTCCTAAACGTGATGGTTGCATGCAAAAGGAATCTGCCATAATGCCATAAATGTGACCGCTACATGCAAAAGATGCTCCATTAATTCTACATGCAATGTCCAGGTCGCCATTTGGTCAAATATTCCGGCAATGAATGCGCCACCATACTGCCATGCGTTCAATAGATCCTTGCCATGCAAGTAAGTGGACCCTGCCATCGTATATCTACTCCTGCACATCTCAAATTGTTGGAGAGAGAAAATTTGATGAAGGAAGAATTTTCTTGAAGTCTCTTCAACTTTCCTTGCTTGGAGAAGGTTTTCCATCAATTTTCACTATCTCCTATTTTTTAGGAATTTTGCACAAATTAGGGTTTCAAGTCCAAGAGGAAGAGAATTCTCCTACGGATCCAAATTTGGATGTGATTTGATGCCCGAGAATGGATTTTTTCAAATTTTTTCCTTGGGGGGAATTTCTTGTTCAGTTCATCCCTGATTCCTTCCTTGCCTTAGAAATTTTATCTTCAATTCATCCTTGGGTGTGATTTCTTCCTTGCTTGGAATTCTGTCTTGAAGCAAGGAATTTCCAACACTTAGTCTATTTTTCACCTTTCTTGGAATTCTGTTCTGAAGGAAGGAATTTCCAGCACTTAGCCAAGAAATTTCCACTTTCTGGAATTCTTCACCTTGGACGCATTTCCTCTCCGAGAAAGGAATTTTTTGAATTCTTGAAGTTTCCTTCCTGAACCTTGAACTTTCCATACCTTAGAAGATTTTCTGAATTTTCAATCCTAGGCGTGGATTTTTCACTCCATGACTTCTTGATTTTGGCGCTCAGCTGGAGAGTAGGGCGGAATTTTGCATTGGTGGAGGATTCAATGAATTTTTGAATCCTCCATGCCTCCTTGATTTTGGTGCCTATCTTTCATCTTGGGCGGATTTTTGCACTCGTGGAGGATTCAATGAATTTGTTAATCCTCCATGCCTTCTTGATTTTGGCACCTATCCTTCATCTTGGGCGAAATTTTGCACTGGTGGAGGATTCAATGAATTAGTGAATCCTCCATGCCTTCTTGATTTTGGCGCCTGTCCTTCATCTTGGGCGGAATTTTCACTTGGTAGAGGATTCAATGAAATTTGTGAATCCTCCATGCCTCCTTCATTTTGGCGCCCAACTAGGGAGTAGGGAGGAATTTTGACTTGGTGGAGGATTCAGTGAATTTGTGAATCCTCCATGCCTCCTTGATTTTGGTGCCATGTAAGAATTTGGGGTGATTTTTCCAGACTTAAAGAATTTTCTCGAACTTTCAATTTCAGGAGTGGGCTTCCAGCAATCAACCATCTTTTGGCTTTCTCTGTCTGCTTTCTGACTTTCTGGAATTAGAAATAGTCGCGAATGCTCAATCTTCATCTGTAGTATCCCTTGCTTATGTATGGAAGAATTGATGATTTTGATTCAAGGAATATTGTCCAACAAGTTACATACAATCTACAACTAAGCACTTTACTGATTTGCAAAGTATATAGGAAACATATATCAATTTAACTACCAAGGGAACAACTCAATTTTTCATCAATACTAGAATTGACATTATGTCAAATAGATGTCATACATGCTTCAGAAATATGGGAGTTTGAAGTATACAACTGTTGCAATTAATTTCTGATCACTATTTCAGACTTTCTAAGATAGACAATGACATTCATTGATACATGAACAAAGATGTAAGTTTGCAACTGATCTCTAAATCGAACCCTGACAAGATAGTATTCCAATTAAGCACACCTGAATTGGCTGAGTACCAATTCCGAAGAGCAACCCTTCAGAGGATCTTTCACCCCCTCAGTTATGCAATCACTTGGGAGGTATCGTTCCCAATGATTCAGCTGAATACTTGTAGACCTTCAAGCTCCACAAATGCTCAAGTAGATGCACTAGAGAAAAATAAACTTGGATGCCAAATGAGAGACCCATGGGGTCTAATTATACACATAATAGAATCTTCTAGAAGCCTCTTAGTCTTTCTAGAAGTATCCATAACTTTCTAGAAGTATCCATAATAGAATCTTCTAGAAGCCTCTTAGTCTTTCTAGAAGTATCCATGACTTTCTAGAAGTATCCATAATAGAATCTTCTAGAAGCCTCATTGCACTTTTTAGATAAAAAGTTACTTCATAAAATAAAAAGTGCACCTCAATTTAAAAATATAACATCTTGGCCCCAAATAATAAAATATAATGTCTCCAAGAGCATAATGAGCCATCCATTCACCAAATAAACGCCAAAATGACTCTCTCACCACAACCATCTGCCTACGAGAGTCTGGAATAGGCAAATCCACGTAAAGTGTCATGTCATACTAAAGAGGGGACATGACATCATCACCTTGCCTGAATGGTCCTGTCAGAACAAACTTTCCAAAAATAGAAACTTTTAAAATGTCAGTGTTAGATCCCTAGACAGGTCACATGAATGACTTACTATAAATAGAAACTTACTAAAAATAGAAATTACTAAAAATTGTAAGTTTGATTTTTGGCAAAATGATGACATTCCGAGACTAAGTAAAATCCCTAAAAAATGGGAACTTTCTAAAAATAGAAAGTTACTCAGTTTTGGCTCAAATTTTACTGGGAGGTTCCTTGAAGGGTTCTGATTTCAGTTGTATGTTCATTTTTTCCAAAACCCTAACAAAAACCCCTAAAATCTAGGACAAAAGGCAGAAACCCTAAAAAAAGACAAAACAGGCCCTAGACTTCACCAAACTCGCCCAAACGAAGAGCAGACTTGATCAATATGACCCCCAAACACTCGCAAATTGAGAGACTAACGAGACTGCTACGAAAAGACCCAAAAAACAAAGCCAAAAGACCAAAAGGGCCTAAAAAGAAGGGGGTCTCCATTTGCAATGGGGCGATGTGTGAAAATGTCACAACAGGACCTACTTTAGATGCCTTCGTAGGAGGGATGCAGGCTCCGTTGAGCCATAGACTTATAGTTATTATTTTGATATTTGTGTGGAACATTTGATGTCCTCAATTTTATATTCCATGAGTTTTGTATACATTTGACAATATTAATATATCTAAGTTTCCTATTTCCTTCAACTACAATTTACGTTTATACTTATGTGATCGATGTATACTTGTGTATGTGATCAAATTAGCTTCTATTTGATGATGTTATTTTGTATTTAAGTTTTTATTACTAAAGGGTCCATGAAACAAGTTTTACATCCTTAAAAATCTCTAAATTTCCTGGGTTTTTCACTTTTTGCCTAGTCCAGAGTCTCGAGTCAAGTCACCCTTGCCGAGTCCGATTCTCATTTCTATGTTGTAGAGGTCAAAAGATGCCATGGTTGACAAGTTTCTATCAAATGTTGATCAAGAACTTTAGTGAAATCTATGCACCACTAACACATTGCATGCAGAAGAGCATATTTGAGCAGCAATTGCACTAGAAAAAAATCTTTGAATAGATTAATAAAAAGGTGACAGAGGCCCTAGCATTAGCACTTCCAAACTTTAAAAAGGTCTTTCAAGTGAATTGCAAAGTCAACAATAAAGCTATTGGTGTTGTCTTCAGTCACAATGGTAAACCCATTACATATTTTGATGAGAAGTTGAATGAAGCCAAGCAAAAATACTTAGTTTACACAAGATTTTTATACAATTGTTCAAGCCTTCTAAAAGTGGAGGCATATTTGTTACCAACAGAATCTGTTTTGTATACTAATAATCAAGCATTCAAGTTTATTAACAATCAAGCAAAGTTGAACCAAAGACACATAAAGTGGGTGGAGTACTTGTAGGGTATATTGATTCTCAAGCACACAGCTAGTGTAGCCAATAAGTTGGCAAATGCCTTGAACAAGAGGCATGCATTGCTACCATGATAGTAGAGTTTGTTGGATTCGAGATGATATAGGACCTATATGTCATGGATCTAAATTTTGTGGAAGCATGGAAGAGTTGTGTAGAGACTTAGATTGGAGGTTAGGGTATATTTGAGGATTTCCTTGTGCAAGAAATGTATTTGTTTAGGAGGCAATTGTGTATACCGCAAAGTTATGAAAGAGAATTTCCTTAGTGGACTACATAGTGAAGGATTAGGAAAGCATTTCATTATAGACAAGGCATTGGCCATGGTGTAGCATTTTTGGTCAGATTTACATTGTGATGTCAAAAAAATTGTGGAAAGATACAAAATTTGTTAGAAAATGAAGGTTGTCACCCAAAACAAAAGGTTATATAAGCCGTTGCAAATTGAAGAAAAGCCTTGGTAGAAACTTTCCATGGATTTTGTCCCTGGACTACCACAAAGTCAAAGGGGTAATGATTCCCTCTTTGTAGTTGTTGGTAAGTTTCTTAAAATGACACATTTTATTCCTTGCAAAAAGATGAATGATGCTTCTAGGATTGTAGACCTATTCTTTTAGGAATTTGTAAAGATACATGTGTTGTCATAAGGTGCAACCTCTAATAAGGCTACTAAGTTGTTGAGCCACTTCTAGCACATATTGTAGAAAAGGTTGGGTACACAACTAAACTAAAGTTTCGCATTCCATTCACAAATAAATGGTCAAACAAAACTTGTTAACATATCTAGGAAATCTCCTAAGATGTTTATTGGGAAGCAAATTGACATCTTGGGATACATTGTTGCTGCAAGCAGAATTTGTGTTCAAATACTCAATCAATCAGTGTACATTCAAATACTCAACCAATCAGTCTGCAAGCAAATGGATAATGCATTATTGCAAATGCAAAAGATTTTGCATAGCACACAGAAGAGATGCGTAAATGAAGTAGCAGTTGGACAGAACATAACAAGTATATGGCAAGTGCAAATGAGCATTAAAAAGAAAAGAGCTACTTTTGGGGCAAGTTAGTCACGATACACTTAAGGAAGGAGAGATTACATAGGGGAATGCATAATAAGTTGTGTTTTGAAGGATTTCTAAAATGCTTATGAGGTTGAATTATTAAAAGAATTGGATATCTCACCAATGTTCAATGTGGTTGATTGATATGACTTTCATGGAGCTCAAGATCTGGAGAAGGGTGTAACCTCACCTTAGGGGCCAGGTTGGAAGCAACAAGTTCTTGAGAGGTCTAAAAATGAGATAAAGCAGATTTTGAAGGAGTGTTTGAACAACAAAACAAAAAAGTATCATATGGTTTGATGGAAGGGAAGGGGACCTAAGGAATAAGGATGATTCGTGACTTTCTAAAGATGAAGCGGAATGGTTGGGGTGGCAACCACAACTTCTTTCGCTTTCTTAATTTTGAACACCATGCTCAAAATTATATAACCTAGGGTGTTTAATGCAAGAGCATCTCAAGGGTCAAGTAATCTTGCAACCTATTCTTCAAGGAAGTTGAGAAGATACATGAGTTGCTGTCAAGCATCAGCTTTGACGAAGATTCTAAGTTATTGAGCCACTTCTAGTGCACATTGTAAAAAAGGTTGGGTAGATAGTTAAACTACAATTCTACATATCATACACAACCTCTACTTTCATAGATTCATTTTTTATTTTTTAACTTCCATACTTTTATTTGGAACCTGTAATTGTAAAATTTGTACTGACTTTGTCTCAAATCTCAACAAGTTGCGTGTTCTTGTTCAACTAAGTGGACCTAGATACATACTCCTTTAACCACTTAGTTGAGAGCAATTGGTTAGATACAAAAAAGGCAAAGGAATTGATATATATGTTCATTTCAACTTGCATGTCCTCTCACATAAGCAGTTGAGTACAAAGAAGGGGTGATGAGGCATTGAGATGCAGCCCTTGAGTATGCTAATTTGCATGAAGCTATTACATAGGACTTGTATGGTGAAGCTAGTGGGAATGGCATTGTGGCCTTGCGCCTCCTCTCACATAATCAAGTTGGGTACAAGGAGTGGTGATGAGGCATTAGGATCTAACCCCTAAGTATGCCAACTTGGATGATTTGATTGCACAACTTTCCTTAGCATCAATTGAGGATGAGGGTATGAGGCTATTATATAGAGCTTGTATAGTGAATCTAGGGGGTGTGGCACTAGACCTACTTATTCTGAAGAAAAAACAGATGACATTGATGATCTCAAGAAAGCACAACATGATGATTATTGATTTGTATTGATTTGTATTGATTTGAAATTTGGCACTGAATTTCCAATTATTTCCATCAACTACATTTTCAAGCATAGTTATAAGACACAAACTCGGCATACTGATTTTTACTTGGACTCAAACTCAAGAAAGACTCGGAAAATTGAGAAACAATGAAATAAAGCAATTTTTTACGGATTTAAATCTTTAACCATGCATCTTTTAATAAATAAACTTTAAAGGCATAATAAACTTATCAATTAAAAGCTAATTTAATCACATATGTAAGAATACATCAATCAAATGAGTACAAAAGTAGATTTGGTTTGAAGGAAACAGTATTCTTAATAAGATAATTTTCTCACATGTCTTGGGTGTACAAAACTTGTGGATTATGATATCCATGGCATCATAAACAAAAAAACACATGGAATCTTAACTATGGTAGAGAGGAGCCTATATTACTCATCCTAGCATGACTGGCTCTATGTGAGTTCTTGTGCTTATATCTCAGAAAAGTCTGCAATGCTGCTGCAGTCATAGTAGTAGCATTACTCTAGCTTAAGATTGACTTGGCAAACCAAAAATATTTTCTAATTGATTCTAGAAAGATTTTGGGGAGTCTTGTAACTATATTCTCAATTGTTTGTTTTTGTTGCAATTTATGGTTATATATATAAAAACAATAATGTACGATCAAACCAAACCATATCAAACCTGGGGTGCAAACTACAAAATCAGAGAACCATCAAACTTGAACTGGCAACATGACTGAAAAGGTATGGATTCCATCTCAGGACTAGAAGACTTCTAGGGGTGGTATGATGATACGTAAGCTTAGTTTTCATAAGTTTAAGCTTGATACATTTGACCAAAGCTATTTGAATTTTTCATCTTGGCATGTATGTCTCTATGTTATTTGTTTGTTAGTTTGACAGGAGCTATCACCAATTAGACTAGCCCCCAATTAGGTTTAACAAGAGCCATTGCCAGTTATCCTAGCCCTCTGTTTTATGGTATAATAAATTGTTGGTATTGACACTCTCTATATCCCATAGCTATCCTCTTTCGCACATAATTTTCTCATCTCAATGTTGGACCAGACTTTTACGGACCTTTATCCTTTTGTGACTCATTCACTTGCAGCATGACTCACAAGCTAACAGTTTTCTGAAAAAGGAGGCCAAGAGAAAGTTTATAATCTAAATAGAGAATATAATAATCATAAAATATACCATGGATATCCTATTTGTGACTCATTCACTTGCAGCATGAATCACAAGCTAACAGTTTTCTGAAAAACGAGGCCAAGAGAAAAGTTTATAATCTAAATACAGAATATAATAATCATAAAATCTACCATGGATACAATTGTAATAATCTAGTATTAATAATGATTATCAGAAACCTTAACAACCTAACCAAGGAGAAAGGAAATAAACTTGTCTGTTTATTGGGATTGATCATCTCATATTATGTTCATCCTGAATGTAAAAGTGAAAAAAACAAGAATCGCTAAAAGAACATAATAATGAGGAGAACACATTTTTCATGTTAAAACCATGGACAATGGACACTAGGAGTGTTAAACGCTTGAAGAAAAAACTATTGCTGAGAATATCTAGGAGTTCCATATTTTTCCTGTCCATCAATCAAATTGAAACAATGTGCGATCAACAAGAACGGGAGTACCTGAAGAAGCTCCTTCTCACGGGATGCTTTCCAACATCGAAATTGCTCAGCCTCTTGCTTTATCTTATTTTGCAGCTGAACCTAAAGAATGAGAAAATCATTCATGATTTCTTAAGCTGTACATGACCTCTTTGTTGGAAATCCTGCAACCCTTCAAAAATGATAACATTGCGGAATACCTTTTGTGCCTTGATAAATTGTATTTCTTCCTGCAAGCGCTTTGCTGCTTCATCACTTCTTTGTTTTTGCTTTATTAGTTGAACTTGATTTTCTTGCTTTTTCCTTAAATCTGAGATCTGCAATATAAATAAAAAAGACCTTGATATGGTGAACTTTAGTTACCGGTTGCTAGAAACACTGAGTGTTACTTTGACTCCATATTCAGTTCCTTGATAATGCATTGAAAAGTTCAATTGTGTATTTTCTTTATATATATATATATATATATCTACATGTGTGTGTGTGCGTGTGTGCGTGTGTGCGTCTAGGAGAAAACATCCACCTGTGTCTCAAGCATTTTCAATTTTTGCAAATAAACTTCCTGCATCTTTTGAGTCTGTCCATCAGTTGTGTTAGCAAGGCTCTCAACCTCTGCCAGCAAACGGTCTCTCTCCTTCTGTTGATATTCATTAGGTAATAATTAGATATTTATCATATGTTTAATTAATTGCCAGTACAAGCTGGGGAAAATGTAGCCCTTCACCTGTACAGTCTTTTTCTCCTCTTCAAGTTCCATAAGCTTTTTGCCAAAATGCTGCTTGAGAACTGCAGTATCAACTTTACCAAACAGTTTCATCTCCGTCTGCAGAAACAAAAAGGTAAGATATAAATCAATCTATAGGATAGAACTTCCTCTTTGTATCAACTACAATTATGTTCTTTTGATAGGAAAGCTTGATTGATGGCTAGTCAAAGTTTTATAGTGACAGACACAATCAAGCACCATCTTTTTAAGAATGCAATTTTATGATGAGTGAACAGTTTCTAAAGCATTTCTGCATATCACTTCCTTTCCTTTATCATCTTTATCATCTCAACTAGCATATGAATTCAAAAAAAGAAAGAACATGATAAAAATACTGTTTAACATTTTATAATATTTGTTGCTCCCATTAAAACAACACAGATAGTTAATCCTAAAGGTCTCTTTTCCTATTCTCATATCCAACGCCTGGAAAACAGCAGAAGTTGAAGAAGAATGCCAGAATTTCATTATAAGATTAAGATGTAAAGAAATATTGGATGTAGACCTATTATACATACAACATATCTTATTTTCTATTCACAAATCTTTGAAAGCAAATATTTGTGTATATTATAAAAGCAAATAGTACTATACCTCTTTCTGTTCCAACCGTTTATTAAGTTCATGTAGCTCCTTATCCATTGTATCTTGTAGCAAATTATGTTCCCACTCTTTTGCCACTTCTTCTTCAACTTCCCTGGATTCTTCACCTGCCACTTTAGAAAAAGTTTATCATGACATGATCATTGAGGATAAAGGAGTAAAAAGCGCAACTAATGCACACTCAAAGATTTATTTTTTTAAATTTAAAGGTTACAGTAACATATCATTTCCTGAGATAAAATACTAAAAAGTTCTACTTTGCAATGGCCACAATGTAACATAATTGAATGTTGAGGTTTAAGCCAATGTTCTTTTGTCAGGAATTAAAGTTTTATTCATCTCCAGCAGTGCAATTTTAATACATTTTCATATACCTATGAAAATATTCAGACAATCACAAAAAAAAAAGGAAAATTAACTACTTGACCAGGATTAAAATTCAAACTATTCTGAAATTTTTCATAAGATTGACCTCTGGACTCCTTATTAGGCACCTTATTCAAATGTTCTAACCTGAGTTACTGGGTTCGCCTGTTTTGGTCCATGCACCCGAACCGGGTTCGCTTGGGTTCGGGTTCCCCTGGGGGTTCGTCTAGGTTCGCCCTGGGTACATACCCAAGGGTTTGGGTTCGACAAGTATGAACCCAGGTACAAACCCGGGCGTATCCAAAGACACTGAGCACCAAAATATAACAAAAACAGACAATTTTGACCTTTTTTTGCATTCAAAAACTCAAAAATCAAAAATGTCCCTAAAAGCACCCCTTCTATCGTTGGGTTTTCCTCACGCATTGATCAATGATGAAGTAGCATACTATTAAATGTTTTTCTTCTCCCATTTTGCATTGTTCCATCTTCCAATTCAATTCTGAACTATCAATTGGCATTTGGCATTGATCAATAATGAAGTATCATACTATCAAATGTAGTTAGTTTTATAATTTTGCATATTTCTTTAAATTTTTGTATATAATATGTATATATATACATGTACGAATGAACCCGATCCACGAACCCAAAGGGCAAAAAAATTTGCCCGAACCCACGAACTGGGTTTGCGTGCTCAAACCTGAGCCCAAACCCAAACCGGTAACATAGGTTCTAACAAATACCTTGTTCTTTTAAGCCTGAAACTACAAATATGTATAATTACTGCAGGGTTCCCTGGGGACACATCCCCAAGGGTTTTATGTTATTTTGGGAATGTTTTGGGGATGGACGGACAGAACATCCCCTTTCTTTCTAAAAATTTGGGGGTGTCTCAGGGATGCCCCCTCACTATAAAGACTGTCTACTGGGAATGCCCCCTAAAGGGGTGACTTCAGGGGGATGCCAGTTTATCCCCGGTGTTTCATCTCAAACTCTTCAAATTCAGACTTCATTTCAATCCACACTACTTTTACATCACAAAAGCATCACTAAAACAGGGATTTCAGAGGTGAAAGACGAACACAAGAAGCATCCATAGAATTATGATCCATGGCAATGAAGCACAGCACTGTCTCACAATTAGAAGCATGCTCTGCAAATGTCTTGTGCTTTATATAGCTGGGTGGTTGAGATAAAACTGTCTCCAAAACACTAAGAAGCAGAACAAGATATGCAAACAACAAAGACAGATATATTGTGAGGGCAGGGAGGCATAAGGAGAGCCATTACTAGGCATTGTTGGCAATACATTTATTGTTTCCACATAATTGTGCTTATTAATTTTAGATCTCCAATTTATTCTTCCCCCTCATGTATTACCAAGCCCAATACACTCTACCAACTATTGTTTATTCATTTGTCCATTCCCTTTCATGTATTGCCAAGCCCAATACTCTCTTACCAACAATTGTTTCTGCATAATTAAGAGCTACAATCATTTGTAATAAGACTTGAAGTTCTAGGTCAAAAAAATTTGTAAAATCACATTTTTTTACAATGTCATATTTTGGCATGTACTCCATTGTTTTCAACCTTTTACAGTCTTCTTTGAAAGTGGCACTATGACCAATTAATTCATAGGTTTATGGACATTACAGATCCTTCAGGAGTACTAGATTATAATTCTGAAATCTGCATCGTGGCTTTTGCTACCATCTTGTAAATGAGGATACAAGTTCTTGTAATGGGTGCATTATTAATCGAAACTGACAATCTAAGCACATGAGAACCTATGTGCATTGTATTCATTGCTTGTGTTCTCATGGCTATCAAAGATCTTTTGGTGATTTTCAGACTACATCTGATGGATAAGATCTAGAGTGAAGGTAGGAGGACCCACCAAAAGGATGAGAGACCAATCCCATCACCAGTTAACTTCTTTCTTGGAAATCAGGTAAACTACTTGAGAGGCACAAATCAACCAGTACTAATTGTAGAGAACCAGGTTTGTCAAGTTGTAAAACAACTAGCAAAGGCTCCAAATGTTCTTATCGATTCTCCTTTGGATCAAGAGATTTTTTGGTGAGGATGAAGATTGTGATCTTGCAGCACATGGTGAAGGACATCAAAGTGGAAGTTGGAGGACCAATCAAAAGGATAGAGGAGTATTCTTATCTCTAATTAACATCTTACTCAGAGGTTACATAAAGTTGTCATAAACTACTTGAAAGGCACAAATTGACTATACTAATTGCAGGAAACCAATTTTGTACAGTTGTAAAACAACTGCTAGAGGCTACAGATGATATTATTGTTTCACCTATGTATTAAAAAGGTTTTGGAGAGAATGAAGACTGCACTTTTGCAGCACATGGTGAAGATCCTTCCCACCACGATAGTGAGGAGGAATATGTTATTTAGAATAAATCATATTTTTGTACTTGTGAATACATCTATGGGTCCCTTACTCACAAGGTATGTTGTAAGGCCCCATTCAAGTATTGTCTTGCAAATGGTAAGATTCCCTATTTGTAATTGTACTTGTTGATAGAGAGTACATCTCGATTCACAAATGAAGTATTGTACTTGTGTATAGTGATAGGACTAGTGAATGGTGAGTGTGTCTCAATTCACAAGAAGAGATGCATGCATCAGTAACGATCAGCATCAACTAATGATACTGTCAACCATGGATTCTAGTGTGTCCTAGTCAGTGAATTATTTTTGTACCTTGGTGAACTATCAGCGTCACAAATTCATCTATGTCTTTAGAGGTGATATGATAATAAGGGGGTGTGTTAATTATTACTATCCCATCTTCAAGTTAGTCCTAATTCCTAAATTTGAATAATAATAAACTATTAACTTCTGGTGGGAAGTTAGTGAGGTGGTGTCTGTGTAGCCACATTTAACTACTTTCCTCAATTCTATATATACATGTTTTTCTATTCAATAAATGATCCAAGCATCAACACTTTTGAAATTTGCAAACTACCATGCATGCTTGAATGTTTCCATTAGCAGTTGCTACCCATCCCAATGCAATGGAATCAAAAAGAATGACAGGAACTTGGTCCAAAATTACAAAAAAGAAAAGAAAGAATTAAAAGAGAGGGCTACAAATTCAACACCAAGAAGGAAGAATAACAATGCTGTTGTAGTTTCAGGTACCAACATAAGTACAAACCATCTATATGTATGTTTCCAAATGGAATCAAAATCATTGATAAAGGATCTTGGTCCAATTTTACAATGAAAAAAACATGAAATAAAAGAGAGTATTATAAATTCAACTCTAAGAATGAGACAATATTCTCACAGATTTAGATATTGAGAGAAGTACAACCCACTGATAACAAATTTTAAAGTGTGTTACCAAATGGAATCGAAATGATTGATATAGGAACCTGATCCAAGACTAGAATGAAGAAAAGCATATAAATAAAAAACAGGACTGAAAATTCAGCACTAAGAAGTAGGTGTAATGCTGTTGTCACACTTTTGGATGTCAAATGAAAAAGACATCACCTATGTACAGTGTAAAGTGTGTTATAAGGTAACATTTAGTGTTCTCCTCAGTATATGAAATACTTGTAGTATTTACCAGCTTGAGTATTTGTAAATCATGATCCTTTACTGATCTACACAAATTATGGTTTGTGTAGGTTCTAAGAATCTAATGCAATAAGATAAGGTGCACTGAAAATACGAAGCCACTACTTTGTACAGAGGGAACCTTAACCATGCAAACCAATTGCTGTTGAATGATAATGTAACTGGGACCTGACCATATTAACAGTACAAATCTACATATGTCAATTTCCTTTGTTTCATAAATTTTAGCGAGTCCGAACCCGAAATTGAGTTTATTGATATCCAAAACAGCTTTCTAAGGCACAGACAGGAAAAAGGTGTCATTGATTCATCATTGAAAATGGTTATCTAAGATATAGGCCTTACAAGATTGAAATGAGCTCTCTTAACCTGTCCATTTTTGTCTCTTATTTCATGTTTTGAAACTTCAAGCTTTCCTTTATAGATCTCTTTTCATATAGCTGACCCAAACCCACTATTCTGTGAAGTCATTGTGTAATTCCCAATTTTTGGTTTGTCAAATGTTAATTTCTTAATTTTCATGTGAAACATATTTGATCCTTATTTCACATTGACAAGAGCAATCCTCTATGTTCATAAACATTTCCTACATGGTTTTGTGATCAAGCAGTAGTCCTCTAGCATTAATGCTTTCTTCTGATTGATCAATGCTATTTCACTTGGCATTGCTTCTTTGGTGGAACTCTCCATTAAACATTATGCGTAATATTTTTTGCCTTCCATAGGACTACATATCATTAATGATATTGAGGTTCTCAAACATCTAAGATGAATTGGTCCAGGATATGAATTTAGTCAGCTAGAAACCATGTATTCTTGAAAACTCACCTTGATGATGATCATTTTAAAATATGACAACTGCTTCTACAATAAACAGAAAATCTGGCATGCATCCAACCAGATACATCCTTCATGACTGTTCTATTACTATGAGATAATCTTGATTCTTCTTCACAAACGCCAATGCAAATTACCAAATAGTATACTTAATCTTAATTAACCAGATTTTCTATTTTAAAAAAACTTTAAAGTTAACTTCTTTTTATGATTTATCATGAAACTTATTGAATATCAGACTCACCCGGGCCTAAAATCATCCTCCCTATTTCCATGAGCTGTGGACCATCTGTGAAATGTCTATCGGATGACACCAACCTGTTACTTTCTAATCCAACAAAAGAGGCAGAGTCAACTGCGAGAGAATCGATTGATTGCAAATTCTGGATTTCAGTTTCTAAATAGTGTATCTTTGGTAAGCAACTTTTTGGCAAATCTGTGACCTGCAAGCAGTGAGTTTGTAACAGTTTAAATTTGATTCAAATGAAGTTGCAGGAGACATTTCATATATTATCATTACAATTTCATATATTATCATTACACGTATGCAGAACAAGGCAATACAATAATGGACTAAATTCAAATCTCACACAGAACATGTCACACCAATAGAAAAGTATCATCTAGCAATAATTGCTAAACAAACCTTGACATCATTGATATCATCTATTTCTTTCCATGATTTTCCATTGCGCAATAATTCGAGTTTTAGACTTAATTTACTTCTTTCAACCTGTTAGTCAATTAAAGAAACCAACAATATAGTAAAATTCTCATTGCAACTCGTTCAAACCATTTATATAAATATTCAAAAAAGCTAAATGCATAAAGAATAACTTCAAAATTGTAACCATAAATTCTGTCAAGATACATGTCTTACTGGAATGCCTTATCTAACAAATTATAGAAAGCATGCAGCCATATAATTATGCAATAACAATGCAGCAATAAAAGACAAGTAGCATGAGGACAGCCAGAAAACCCAGAATATAGCAAACAATTCAAAGCAGAGAAATTTTATGGCCTGGAATCTAGACTTCTGCTTTCCAGCATATACATGTAATTCATTATAATGTTGTCAACTAATTACTGAAGGACCAACGGAATTTGAACGAAATTTATTGTCTATCCATTCCATTATTCCATCCACTGAACTATTTACATGTTACTTTATTTGTGCGTTCCAAAAGCAACAGAATTGACTCGCACAAAATACTGAGTTTATGAGATTTACAAAAACACAGACATGAGATTACTTGATCATTATAGTCTAATCCAGTGAACTTGTGAGAATCAAGAAATTGAAAGAGAAGTAACCTCAGCTTCCATGGCATGCTGTGCTAGAATCAAAGATTTATTACGACACTCCTGAAGTTCCCGGTACAGTTCTGCATTGCTAGCTTCGAGCCATGATATCTTTTGCTTTAATACCTATGCATACCAGAGTCATATTAAAAATATCAGATTGCCCTTTCTTCATTATCTCTCATACATTACAAAACATGTATCAAGCAATCTATTGATTGTATGCAATGCATTCATGTCTAGAATTACCTGTGCTTCATTAGATGGAACACCTCCACCAGCACGAGCACAAAGCAGTTCAGATTGCAAATATTCAAGTTGTTGACGCATTCGTTGAATTTCATTGGTCATTGGATCACGATTTACCTGCACATAAAGCTTGTTACTAATACTGGCCATCTCTAGATTGAGATTCAAACAAGGTTTATAGCTTGTAACATGATGCTAGTATATATACGGTGCTTAACTAAACATAAAATGTGATGTGTGACACTTACAATTGGCTTATTCTGAATATTACGAGCCCGATTAGCATACTTAAGAGTGTTGAGAGTTTCCTCTGCATTTATATCTGCTGGACTGACGCAAGCTGAAACCAATATCATTGATCAGCATTCATTAACAAGAAAACCTTATAAAGTGCTTATATTCAGAAATTCAACAAAATGTTTTAATAAAAAAGACAGTGTTGCATAAAAATGTTGAGAAATGATATCAAGCTAAAGAGAAATAGAACCAAAGAAGCCTGATTGCCAATGGCTAAGGAAGATAATGGGATTTTCATGGAGAAGATAAGGTAAAGAAAGAAGGGATAAGAAGAATAAGGCAAAGATGTTGTCGACGGTTCTAGTGGTTCTCTGAACCATAGTTTGAGGACTCTATGGACTTGCCACAGACTCTCCAAGACTCTCGGGTCTGTTAGCGAGCCAAGTCAACTCACCACGCACTCCTGAGCCGAGTCTAGGAGAGTCTGGGACAAAGACTTCCGAGTCTGTGCTAAGGCCTCTTGCGAGTCTAGTGTAGACTCCCGAGTCGTGATGAAGGGCTCTTGCCGCTTGCTGAGAATGCCCAGTCAAGGTTAAAACATTTTTTTTTTTTTCACTTTTCCTCACTTTTGACATTTGTTACTGCTAAAAACAGGAAGATGAAGACTTTAGTTTGCTATTTTTAACATTTGGACATATCATTATATGTAATTTTGTAAACATTTATAAACTTATGCTGCTGTTATACATTTTAAAGTTTGAAATGAATGATGAAATTTCAAATATTGAGTGTTTGGAGATCATATAACGTGTAATGTTTCAATTATGGCTCTTATGTTCTCTAAATGCATTAATTTCTCTTTTTTTTTGTAAAACTATGGTTTTCTTTTTTGCCGAGTCCGCAGTGAGTCTGAATTTTCCAACTATGCTCTGAACCATTGAAACCTCCAATGTGGTTCCAAGTTCATGTTTCAGCCCCGACCACAATAGAAGAAAGGCAAAAGCAGGATCCAAGGGGATCAAGGGGGCCAAGATAGTTGACAACAAAGAGAAGAGCGAGGTGCAGTGGATGAGGTTGAGAATGAAGTAAAGAAAGCTAGGACTTGCATCAAGAGTTTTGAAGGTTCCTAGAATCGTCAGAACCCTCGATGGAGTTCCTGGTTTCAATCGAACCCTTGATTCTTGACATGATGGAATTACGCAAACCCAACAAAGGAGTGTAGTGAACCAAAGGAAGGGGAAGAAATGAAGGTAAGCCCAAGGCTGATTTGTCCTCCTCCCCCCATCGTCCCACCAAGTTCCGATTTATTTTTCAAAGATTGCCTACCTATGGACTTTCGGTGTTCTCTCTCCTCTTCCCATTTGGCATGTGACATAGAGTAAACCCAAGGCCTGATTGCCAATGGGCAAACCCATCGAAGCCGTGAGATTTTTTAGTGCCTTTTCTTGGGACGATGGAACAGAAAGCCCAATTTTTCGCCATTAGGCTACATGAGGTCTCTTTTGGCATGTTTTTCTTTCGTTTCCCTTCTCCACCAATATGAATGCTATAATGACTTTCCCAACTACCCAATCTCAAGCCATGGAGCTATAGGAGATGATTTCAATGCCTTCTTATGCATCTTTAAGGCAAAAAGCAGCACCCACATCCTCCTTTCCTCTACAAACTCAATCTTGTCAGGTGACCATGCTTGGCCACAATTTTCAACAATTTTTAAGGGGGATTTCTTACAAATCGCCCTCCTTTTCAGCAATGCAGACATGGCGAAGGTTTTTCCATGCCAACGAATCTAAGATTTTTGTGCAGATGTGTTAGATCCCACTAATGGGTCACAGCTAGAAATTTTTCTCCCTAACATGTGCCCTATCTTCCTCTCATGCCTTCTAAGCAATAAAAGACTTATGGGTATATATTGTAAAGGGTTCTTCCCTTGTTTCTCTAGCAGATATTTTTTTTGCACTTTTGTAATTGTAAATTGGCTCTATGCCTTTGTATCAAGAAGAGATTACCATTTTTACCTCTTCTCTACTCTTGCATTCTGTGTAAATCTTGTCATCTTTATGCATGTATGAACATTTATCATCTTTTTTGGGTTTGTATGTTGTGTTAATCTGCTACAAGTGTTGATTGTGGGTTCTTTCTATCCCGTTTAGTCTACTTCAGGCAATAACCTTCATGCTTACCTCCATAAGCTGATAAAATAGAAAGCTATGTGAAGTTTCTAGCAATTTCCTTGTGATGCCCTATGCAGTCTTGAACAAGAGGAATGACATTCTAATCTTGCAGTATCACCTCCTTTAATTTATGTCTTCCTTCTTCCCCTCTTTCCTAACATTTGTTAGAATAGGGTTAGATGTAGGATTACTCAGTGCTAGTTTGGACCAACACTGCTGCACTTTAGCTTACAGAGGGAACCAGCCCTTTATCTAGAGGCTTAGCTTTCTTAAGTAGGGTCCCACACCTTATAGCCATTCCCATTTTTCACTAAGCAGATGGATTTGGAATCCAGCAACGGATGCAGTTCAGAATGTCAACGCTTACCATTATTCCTCTTTGTTAATGAATTTGACAACAAAACATGTTATCTTGAAGCCTTCACAAAAACTTAAATAATAAATTCCTCACCTGTATATACACACTAGTCAAGTATGTATTTATTAACTCATGCTATATATATATATATATATATATCCACAACTCCTAACAAAATGTGGGACAAATTTAATGACTTGTTTGGTACAATTGATGAGTTTAAAATACTTTAGTTAGATGTTGAATTAACCACATTATTTCTTAATGCCTTCGCTTTAATTGAAGATTTATTAGTCAAATTTAAGTCTGCTTTCTTGATTTCAAGGGATGTTGTAAAAACGAGGACTTTTGAGCTTTGACTGAACAAGGAATAATCTTTTATATGTTTTTTCTTACAACATCTCCTGAAATCAAGAAAGAAGAGACTTAACTTTGACTAATAAATCTTCAATTGAGGGGAAGGCATCGAGAAATAATGTGGTTAATTTAACATCTAATTAAAGTATGTGAAACTCATCAGTTGTATCAAAAAAGTCATTAAATTTGTCCCATATTTTCTTGGGAGTTGTACAATTTATACACACACATATACATATGTATATATGTGTGTGTGTATGTGCGTGTGTATATGTATATGTATATGTATATGTATATATGTGTATATATTTATATGTATATCCATATGTATATATATGTGTGTATATACATATAAATATATCCATATGTATGTATGTATATATGTATATGTGTGTGTGTGTGTGTACACACACACACACACAAGCATGAGTTAATATATATATACTTGACTGATGTGTATATTCAGGTGAGGAATGTCATTCCCTAAAAAATGGCCTTGAAAAAAAAACTGTCCCAAAAATGCATCCCCTACCATCCCAATGCCGGAAACTTGGGGAGCATAGGGTGAAATGGAATAATACAACCACCTAAAGTACAAAGGAAAAAGGCCCCCATTTGCAAGTCAAAGGCCTCATTTGGAATAATCATTTTTTTCTCAACAGACTTTGATTTACAATTGCTTATGGGTCCTCATAACTTATATTCTTTAAATTCTAGATTCTGCTCATATAACATAGAAGAATACTCATTCACTATGAATATATATCTCTTGAGATCTGGATCAATAAATCCACTATACTGCTTTTGAAAGATAAAGAATGTGAATTAATTGGTATCTTCTTAATAGGGTAGTGCATAAAGTCAAAAGTATTTCCAGATAACCCCATACACTCTAAAAACATTGGCTGAATAGTATGAAGTTACTATAAACTACACATCGCTGCATGAGATTTTTCAAAGTGCATCAAATGCCTAGGTTTAAGAAGAATGCCAACGAGTCATTGAATCTGCAAGAAAATTCGTGAAACCTAGGGAAAATGTAGAATTCAAGATAGAATCATTAAACACAAACTAAATGATTGGAAAGTACATCTTCAAGAGTAGTCCAGCATTATATGACATCAACATGTCGATGTTTGAGAATATATAGAAAGAGAATACTGGAGATAAAGAGATTCCGGAAAAACTAGGAATAGTCCGACTTTAGAAAAAATAAGAATGACTACTCATTAAACTTTGAGAGATCAGCTCAGATAATGTATAACCACCTACAATGTATGACCTACCATCCATCTTATAATGAACAGCCTTATAAAAGATTATGATGTAAAGTACGTTATGCATACCATATTGCAACATTACAATATAATACAACAACAGGGTACACCACAAGCCTGTTCTAAAATCTTCAACCTCAATCTTGAAGTGTCAATAAAATATTTAAATTGGCGATATGATTAGGGTCACATAAAATGGCTCTTGTTCTCAAAAAATAATGATAACACGAGTTGCAAATATGTAGAATAAAAACACTAGATGCCAGTTGAACCATCCAAGATTCATCTCAATAAACATTATATTTGCATTATAACCCCCTGGAAAATACAAAATATTCATATAGCCTTGTTTAAGATGTAATCCTCCTTTTACGATAAAAATCTTATATTAAATCCTTGTTAATTTCACATTGCTCATAAGTGGCATCAAACTTGATGTGGTTTCTTTCCTTTAGGCCCATGACCATTTCCCAAGACCGGCCTATGGCTGTATTTTTTTAAGTTGCCACAAGTAACTTTCAATCATAGTTACTAGGAGACACAAGGTACCTATATTGGTCCAAGGAGAGGGATGCCAATCAAATAAGGGTACACAATTAATGAATAAGGAGACAGCTATTTCATTTGTGAATGTAATCAACAAAATTTACGGGTGGGGAATGAGCACATAATCCATGTATCCATGATGGAGTTTCCTAGCAACTATAGTTTCAATTGGCATTCAATCAGCATTCATCCCAGTTGCCAGTAGTGACTTCTGATCAATATCAAACCAACCATCCAAAGTACAAGCAACATTTTGTCAAAACCCACTCAATGATCAACTAACATGTACCCAACAGGTAAGTACCAGCCCATTCTTCCCTAGCTTAGCCAACAATTGCTTGGCATTCACCTGGCACCTTCCTGATGCCTAATCAAAAGTTGATAGACATCTACCAAACCTCCTGCATGGTGCCTAACCCACACAAAACCCCCCAACTTAGTGCCAAACAATAATGAAAAACTGGCATCAACCAAGTCTCCTATGTAATGTCAAATGATGCCTGATTCCCTGCTCAGTGCAAAAAGTAATAAATAATCTAACCATCTATCTATATCCATATTCATATCTAAGTACAGCTATAAATAAAAAATATGTTATTATTATCCACAATCTTTAAGGACTTATCAAGCATACCAAAGAACATTGAAGATTGACTCCTAACAATAGTAGTACTATACCTAATTTGAGAAAGGATTGCTCATTTAAAAATTACAACTAATGGAAGACACATCTGAAACAGAGGAAGTTGCAACATGAAACTATGATGTGATACATTGACAAAGAAATGTCAACCATTGTAGTTGTGTATGACAAGTTTGTTGTTATTAATGGCACAATTGTTGCAGTCATTAGAGACCTTGATATCATGTCCATAATGCTCGATAATTGTTCGATTACCTTTTAAAAATCAGTGAAGCATATTTTAAAGTTGAACCACATTGTCGTCCTAAACAAGAAAGTTGCAGTCAATGACAATCAATTTATTTTCATCCTCATCATCATGAAATGTTATGAATGTAACAGTTTTGACTCTTTACAAAAAATAAAATCATATTTTGAATTTTAGAAGACATACACGGACTCAATAATGATAACACGAGTTGCAAAGACATAGAATAAAAACACTAAATGCCAGTTGAACCATCCAAGATTCATCTAAATAAATATATATTATTTTGAATCCTTACAGATTTCACATTAGAAATATTTTGTTTTGTTGCTAGAACTTAACTAAAAATCCAAATCAGTAACTTTAATATCTGGGCAAATCCCTTGCTACCATAGACTTTTAAGCACCAAAATTGTTAAAAAGCGGATCTGTACATCATTTTTTATGCTGGTTTGAGATTTTGAATGATCAAAGGTGCACAAACAGAAATCTGAGACCTGATGTAGTGTTTGAGATTTTCAATAAGTTCAATCCCATGCACACCAAGGTGCCTAACTAGTACTCTGTTGAATACAAAGGTTTGAAAAAATCTCTTAGGAGGCAAAATTGAATTTGGCATGTACTTATCATTCTAGGCAGAAACTTTTAGGATCTTGAGTACATATAAAGGTAAAATAGCTTTGTACATCATTGATAAAAAAGACACGGATTGGTGTATGAGACCCTGTTGTAGTCTTGTAGACGCCCACGAAAGATTGTTCTTTCCATTTTGATTGATTTGTTCATATTTATACCTCTTTAGGTTTTGACCCTTTGATCAAGCTTGTGATAAATCCAGCTGTCCCAATCCATCTAAGCCTAAGGTACAGATGTATACAATCACAGCACCTACACTTGAATCCATTGTAAGGCTTGAACCGATGACCACCAAGATATGATCCCTTCTACTTACCAGGCTAGACAGACTACACCAATTATTGTAGATACAAACATTGCGTTGTACAAATGAAACTTTCTCAGTTTTACAAAAATGCACATCAATTTCCCATGTTTTGAAATCACAATATCTTATAACTGAATGCCTCTTGATAACTGTAAACTTGTAGATTAATCTCTACAAAGAAAAATCTGGTTCAAAATGAATGACACAACCCATGATAAGGCATAGATATTACATTGTACTATATGTGAGTTTAATAATGATGACATCAGGCGAAAAAAGAAATGTCAAAAGAGTAATGATAATAGCTGTCCAAGGCTTGTTTCATCTGTAACCTATGAAGATGGCCAGTCATACAAGTGTCTAAGAGAAAGTAAAAACATGGAACCTAGTAACTTTCTTATTTTGAGATTCTTGAAATCGGAGAATAGATACCCAACTTCTTGTGTAATATACTTATATTCAGTTTTGAATTCAAGACCATTTGTCACTGAACGTTTCATTTTACTTGCATGAGCAATTAATTAATAATGCCAAATGATTTATCGTGTTCTATAACTCTACCTATCATCACAGTTCTGCTGTTCCCCCCTAGAGAATCCTGCAAAGACAAGTTTACAATACCAAGTCAAATAACATGAAGTAGACTTACTTTAATACAAATTAAATGATTATTACCACAATGGCAATTGTCTAATAACAACAACAATTCCACAAAAAGTTGTCCATGCTTCATAAGCCTGCAATGCAAAGGAAACAATATTAGACCTGCAAGAGGCGAGTCAGTTTACTGTCTCTATAAGGAACATGAACTCCTTCTTTGCGCTTCTTTTCGTCTCCAAGTGCACTGATAACATTCCCAAGTGCTAGCAGTCCCTTGTTAATGTGAATACCTATATGAGAGAAATTACTGACTGGTCAATTACATGAACCATGTAATGAGTATATTGCACAACAATGACACCCAATATATTTACAGGGAAACAGAAACCTTCTTTTAAACGAAGACCATCAGCACCAGTCCTCTTAGCTCTCTCCGATCCAGCAAGATCTACTAAGTGAAGCTTTGCACATAAAAAATCTTCTCCTCCATCTTCTGTTGAACCTGTTTCTCCTGTTAAAACTGCATCCCATTTCCGCATCTGCTCTATGGTGATTGTGAAGATGGCATGTGAACGACTAACACAGACAGATCAAGTTATCCCCGCCAGTAATCAGCACCAGTAGATATTGAATAGCTGGCAAAGCCAAATCATACTAATGGCATTTGTATGGAGATTTAAAGGATCATTCTTTGAAGTAAATATTCTAAGTTGCTCACCAGTTAATAAATCAATATGCATGCATACTCACAGGCACATTATATATTGAAATAAAAATTATAGACAAAAGATCTGAGAGGAAAACATGAAAAAATATTGACCCATTTAATGCTATGTATATTAGTATGATCCACTGAATACTCAAAAACTCTAGGCATAGCAATCAGATTAAGACATAGTCAGCACAACCCAACGTAGCATCAAAATCTGTTGATTAAGTTGGCCTACAAAGCTGCATCAGTTCAAAACATAACCTAAATTACACTCGTTCAAAGTGGCAAAGTAACACTTTCATTATCAAATAGATAATCTGGGAACTTTCCGTCATCAAAAGAAGCCAATAATATAAAATTGCTCACATCATCGCAGCCTTGATAGGCTTTGCATCTCTTACAGAAAACTAAGCTATGATTTTATGTTGGTGGGTCAAATACAAAAGCACATTTTAGCACTATTTCTTGGAGATAAACGTGGGTAATGTTATAGCTTGCAATTTCCTTTGATGAACAATTTTAAAAATTGCTACAATCAACCAAGAGAATGTTAGACAGAAGCACACGTATAAATAACTTACATGAGGTGCTACATTGGAGACTATAGTAGAGCAAAAGTTTTCGCTACAATTTAGATAGACACATATACAGTATGGAATTGTGGAATTCAAAGTTCCTTCATAAAACAAAGATTTTCAAGGGTGATAATTTTACAGCACTTAATGCTTCAATTCAGCATACGGAATATTTTATTTTATTTTTTCCTTAAATCTGATAGAAAGTTAGCTATAATTTACTAGCTAAAGCCACATAAGGTACTTTATAGGAGTTTTAGAATTTTTGTCTTAGAATATAGGTTTTTCAGTGGTATTTGAATTAGATTGAGTTTAGGAGCATAGGTACTCAAACTAGTTTTTCCATATGCTTGAAATAAAGATTTCAACTTAGGTTGACCAGAAATCATTTCCAATTAGAATAGATTTTGGAATACCAGCTGCATTCGTAGATATGGATACTTCTTGCACGATTATGTGGATAGAATATTCTTGTTAGAGCTGTAGGATTTATATAATTTATTGAAATTTACAATAATCAGGAAGTCAGTTATGGTGTGATAACTAGAGAAAATAAATGTTTTGAAACTAGGGTTTAAAATGGTCAGATTAAGCAAGAGGTTTCTAGTATGTTCCTGGGCTCTCAACAGTAATGTCACAGATCATCTTCCCTATCCCCACATACACATAAAGACGAGAGATCTTTATCCATACGCTAGCATCCAATAATATTCCTCTAAATCTATATGGGAAGTGGAGGTTGACCATACATTTTAAACATTCAGGTGAAGAACTAAAACATAAGTATCATTAATTCTAAAACTGGCCATTGATTTTAGGAATCTGATATAACCCCTCAATTATCACTGCATAAAGCTAAGAAAAGAACAAGAAAAACTGATTTCTTTAAATTTTTCATTAGAATGGATTAAATAGGTGTCCAATGATAAGGATGTGTGCTGGCTGAATAATGCCAGGCACATGTAGAAAACCCAATATCTCATTGGCATAATTATATGTTTACAAAGAGAATGATTCTCGTCAGAATCACCTTGGCATTCATTGTCATTCTTCTATTGCCAGTAAGATGAACTAGTTTGTAACTACCATCCTCAACCAACTTGCAGTATTCCCCATCCTTCAATGACATGGACTGCAACGAGAACCAAATGTTTCTGATTTCTTAGCTCTAGAAAGGAGAGGCAGCAACAGAAGGGCATGCAGATAACTTCTAGAGTTTGTGGACCACATTTAGATTCTCCATGAAAATGATGTCACAAGAATTGCAAATAGAAACTAAAGAAGATCCAAAAGGGAATCCCTTAACCAGTAACTATCAACCTTAAAATTACAATTAAGAACAAAAGAAATTTGAGTCACCACTAGCATGGTAATTAGTCATTGCTCTAGGGTCATAACCCAAGGTGTAATGGCAATCCATGTATAGTATTTTTAAATAAAAATATTGAAATTCAATAAAAGAAACTTTCTTAATGATTAATATATTGAACTAGTGGGATGATACCTTTAACAAGTTGTCTCGTATCAATAATTTCTAGATTATTGTTGTTACAGTAAGATAATATCTCTTACACAATGTATTTAAAAAAGAGTGAAAGTAATCCATCAACATATTATTAATCCAGTAGGGAAGAGGGGTCTTGAAGGAGACTTGATAGTTGAAACAGTGATGAAAAATTTTAAACACTTGTATCCAAATTCACATCTTAATAATTAATATATTTAACTAGCGGGAGGATACCTTTAACAAGTTGTCTCATATCAATCATTGTTGTAACAGTAAGATAATACCTCTTACACAATGTATTTAAAAAAGAGTAAAAGTAATTTATCAACATATCAATAATCCAGTATATCCCTAAAAGAGGGATCTTGAAGGATACTTGAAAATTGAAACAGAGATGAAAGTTTTTACACACTTGTATCCAAATTCACATCTTCCAAAATACTACCTTCTAAACGATATGTCCGAGGTTAGGTCCAAAGAAAATGATGACATCATAAGCAGGAATTTGAGTTGCATACAATAGTTAACAAGTATTATGTCAGAAAATGTCAAAAATTATAACAGATGTGTGTGTGTGTGTCCCCCATTTTAGTTAATGGCCAAATAGCAAATTAGACTCGATTTTGTTTTAGACTTTAGAGTAAAATTAAGTCTCTAAACCATAATTTCATGTTAGGTCATTGGACAGGTTAGTAGTATGCTAGTTGTTATGGTTCACGAAACATAGAATTATATGTAATCAAGAGTAAAATGAATGGTATAATAGTGTTATCTTGATCTCATTATGGTGAATATAATTTCTTTCAATATCTTTGGTTTCCCTAATTATCATAGGTCATGCTATGGTGCTATGGCCTTACACATTTGTGCACTAGGTACACATTATTAATTGTCTTGTACATGGATTTGTTAAAGCCTTATAGGTATTGGTCTTGAGATTCCACAACTGTAATATTTCTTCTTTTGTTTCTAGTGCCAAGTGCCTGGTATGTAAAATGTATAACTTCATAAGTCTCAAGTCGAAGAAAGTTAACTGACTATTAAATATACTTGGAGTCCAATTATAAAAGAGACAAAGATTGGCAGCAGGAATATTAGATAATTGGAGCTTTATAAAAAAATAAGAGGCTAAAGTGAAGTGTAGAAATTTAAGAGCTAAAGCTCAAGGACCAATCTGACAACCAACAGAGCAGCACATTTTTTTTTTCAATATGCCATATATTCCATAGAAAAGGTTACTGAGGAAATTTTCCATGCATGGCAAATGAAGATGCAACTTTACTGGACTGTAGTATAAAACAGATTGCATGTACAAAGAGTATGATGATAATTTAAAATCCATTCTGCTAATTCCCTCCAGATTACATAATATTTTCTGTATATTGAGTAGACTACCCAATCATTGTTGGTGACAAGAAAAGAATCAAGAAAATACAGATTTCCTCAATGAAGGATTGGCTAATCTACAAAACAGTTTCAAATTTGTGGCCATTCAAGCTCTGGGAGATCATATATTTTTGGCAATTTTGCAGATGTGATGATGCACGGAAAAGGCAATGTAATCACCTTTTGAAAGAACAATCACTGAGGGAAGATGCAAATAGTGCAAGAATCACTACTGATGAATGTGGAGAAGTAACAGAGAAGAAGATGACTATGCACATTAGGAAACGATATCTGGTTTGCTTTTGATTATCTCCAAAGCTTACAATGAGTTGATGCTAGTAATTATTGTTTGGAGAATTGTCCTCACTATGCCAATGATTATATGCCTGGATTATGTACTAATGCAAAGGTACGTGATGCTCCCAGAAGCTGAGGATGTCTATATTCCACTACCTATTTTCATATTATTATTTTGGAAGTTAAAAATATAAATTTTCCTTTTCTCCAATCAGAAACAATGTTTCATAATATTGTATTCATGTTAGTCACTTCAGTTTGGTCCTAATCATAATCCAAGTGTTCTACATTGCAATATAATAGTTGAAGCAAAATTTTGTAAGTTTCCATCAACCAAAAAACTAAACACAATCATTTTCATCTGATGAGACATATTGCCATGGGCTATTACATTTTATTAAAGGATAATAGATACAGTCCCATTTTCTATGCCAATTACTAAATACCATACAGTGACGTGGGTTGGTGTATATCATTAAACAGCATATTTACATGGGCTGTTGTGCATTCTTATATATTTACAACATGTCTGCGTGCATCTTTCTTCTCTTAGAAGCTTTCTTGCACATACTTTCTCATTTCCATATTAAATAATACAAATGAGTATAGAGCATGTACATTTGCAGAAATTTCATGTGCTTTCATTGTTGTTATTGTGCTTTTTCCATTATCACACCATCACCTCAGTAATAATGTAAAATAGATGGAGATAATTGGGTTCATAAAGTGCCAAACCTGGACTGAGAATTCATGTTTGTGCTTCCAGTTGCTCGAGCCAATGAACCTTGTGCCAGACATGCAGCCATTTCTTTTTGAGTTGTCACATCTACCTCTGTTGAACCTGCAAGTGTTATGACCCCATTTGATGTCTCCCGAATTTGTATGGGTGCCTTTCCAGGCATTGCTGTCTTTCCTCCGAGACCATTGATTGCATCTGCCTTTAGAGCAGAGGAAGGGCTAGTATCAAGTAAGTCGTGCACCTCTTCTTTCAGAATCTTCACATGGATAAAAATGACCATGGTGACACCAGAATCAATTAGTCTTCCTGCTTTATTATGCCATGATAATAAATTGGAACACAGAATGAATAGACACAAAAACATTATAATGAAATTCTCAATAGACCCCGGGTGAGGATAATGAGGATGGACATAAACACATTTAACTAAACATGATGAACAAAGAATCCAAGTGAGCAAATCAGATAATTTTACTGCCTAGCCCCAAAATCCAGCTCTGTAAGCAGGCATCTCGTTACTTCAACTGGATAACAAACCTCATAAATATCAGCATCTGACAAAAAAATGCATTGTAACCTTCTTAACAGCTGAAAAAGCTACAGCCTAAGTTATCTGTATATAGAAGTTACTGCAAAAGATGGGAATAAGAGATCAAATAGAGTTGGCAATGCTCCTTCTGGAGCACCTAATTATTATTGGGATGGAGCCAAATTGTGGGATTGGTTAGTTAATAAGCTGGCCAAGATTCCTTGTGTCTTAGGTGGCAATCACAACATGATTGTGAACAAAGAAGATAAATGTAGAGGAAATAAATTTGGTTGGAAAGGTAATGAGCTGTTTTTCTGGGTCTAAGATGAAAAGGATGTTGAATAAAGTTGACACCTTGGGCTGTAATAACAAAGATAGTTGAAGTATGTGGTTTATTAACTTTATTTGGTGCAATAATAAAAGTGAAGGTAAAAGATAGTATTCTAGATTGGACAAATTCTACATGGAAAAGTAATGAATTGTTTTTCTAGGTCTAGGATGAAACACCTTGGGCTGTAATAACAACGACAGTTAAAGTATTTGGTTATTTTGGTGCAATAATCAAAGTGGAGGTAAAAGATAGTCTTCTAGATTGGACCAATTCTACATACAAAGATTACTTACATTCCTGCACTTAATTGATAGTAATGTTGTTTTGGTTTCCCCTTCTACTCTTTCTGATCATCATCCTATTGAGTTGTCTATAGTAAGAGAGAATTCTCAGCCTAATTTGTGTAAAGATGGTCTGTTTGAGCCCAATGTCAACAACTAGAGTTTTAGACGAACTCTGATCCCTGTAACATAGCTTTGCAGGAGCAGTTGACTGGAACTAAACATGCATGGAGTTATCATCAAAGCTATCTGGCCCAAGGTGCTAAGCTTGGATCCAGAATCTCTTGGATTAAGTATGGCTACAAAGGGGTCAATTTTTTCATCAGTTTACTTAAAACTAAGTTTGCTAGCGAAAAGATTAGTCAAGTGGATGTTTAAGAGACATTATCTACATATCCAGGGGAGATTACATATATTTTATTTCCTTTTATATGTCATTATTTCCCTCTGATGGCTTTATTGAGGAGACTGAGAGGGCCAAGAAGTTTTGTAATGATATTATTCCTCAAAAACTTTGATTTGAATGATGATTTAGATCTTGAAAAAGACAGCACTCTTGACAAGCATTTTTAAGCAATTGGAAACTTTAGAAATAATAAAATTCCCTAGTGTGGATGGACTTCTTACTGAGTCTTACAAAGTTAGCAAGGATTGGATTGGTAGTGATTTGTTGAATATTTATAAAGAAGCTATTCAGGTGAGTTCTTTAGGTAAGGCCATTAAACAAGGTATAAATAAGCTCCTTTCTATATAAGGAGACATGTCTTTTATCAAAAAATGGAGGCCAATTACTCTGTTGAATGTGTCCTACAAGTTTTTGGAGAAGTTATTGTTGTGACCTTGAAGAATATTCCTCTAGGATCATTTCTTGGTCTCAAACTGGTTTTGTCAAAGATAGATATATTCTAGGAGACCTTATTACTAGTTGGCAAAGGATGAAGTGGGCTAAAACTTTTGGTCAAAATGTGTATGGTGCTTCTTGATTTTGAGAGAGCTTACGACAGAGTTGAATGGTAATTTAAAATTATTTATTAGTTCTAAGAGCTTTTGGGATTTAGAGACATATTCTATAGCATGGAAGACTTGAAATTAGAGACAAATTGTATAGAATGATTGAGGTTCTCTTTCAAGATCATTCTACACATGTGGATGTTAATAGGTATCTAATCCCTTTGCTCTTTGGAGAGATCCATCAAGAAAAGTTGTCCCCTGTCTCACTTCCTTTTTGTTATTGTTGTGAGGCTATGCATGACCTACTCAAATATATTTCTATTGGTCTCCCAATTGAAAGTATTCATCTCCTTGATCACTTTGACTTGGCTGATCTTCAATTTGCTACTGCCATTAAACTCTTCCCATGTGTGGAAGTGAAGAAGATTTCTAACATAAACAAGTTTCACGTGCATTGTATTGCTTCTAGTTCTAAGTTATCTTCTTGCCAATTTGTAGTATTGAGTTGGTCGAAGATCCCTTCTCAATGGTTCAATGATATTGGTTGGGAATTGAGGGGCCCTCAAGCATTGGTTAAATGCTATGTTCCATAATGTATCGAGGACAGGGGCAGCAAGATGGTAGAACAATAGGGGGCACATTTTGGGGATGGTGGTCCAAGGGCCACTTTTCAGGACAATGGGGGGACAACAGTATTAATGTGTGTGTGTGTGTGTGTGAATTTTTTTTAATATATATATGACAATACCATATTCAAATAAAAGTATTCAACAATATTCTATTTTATAATTTTGAACTTCATTAAAATAATATAGTCTATTTAGTAAAAACATAATTCGATTGTATTCTATACAAATATTCACAAAATATCATATAAAGAAATAAAACAAGTTAAATTAAAAAAAAAAAGTGAAAAATCAAATGTAAAAATAAAAATGTATATCGATGCGACAATAAAAGAGAGCTGAAGTTCACTTTAGAAAAAGCAATCTAGATTTTTAATTTTCATCATAAACACATCCATGATATTCCTAAGATTTTTGGTCGTAGTTGCGTGACTATTCTCGTTCTTCAAGATTTTAGTTTCAGTGAGTAAGTGCTTGAATGGATGCATAGTTGTTAACACTCTATTGGGACTGATTTTCACAAGCCCCAAAATTGCAAAATTTGTCTAAATCATGTATCTCTTTGTGTTTTGTTCTTGCTAAACATATCAGTATTGACTAATCTAAGTATACTTAACTTACTCTCTTGTTTTCTCCAAAATGCCGTAAATGGCAAAATTTGATTCCTTGCAATTGTGCAAAGTTGTAAACACAATAATCCGGCAAGAATTTCATTGCTTGTCCCAAGGATGCTTGTTGGTCCTTAAAAACTTGCATTCAACCACTTTAAAAGAAATTTGAGAGAATGATAATTCTGATCTTCAAACAGGAAGCAAGGTTTCTTGTATTAAAATTTCAACTAATATAGCTTTGCTTGTGTAAACCCAGTTCAGGCCTTAACCAGCTGATAGTTATAGTTACCAGAAGACCCATCTCCTACCCCTTGAGACGCATCTTGGAGACAAAGACGTGTCTCGGAGACTAGAGATATCCCTGGAAACATCTCGACACACAGGGTTCTTCTGGCTGCCATCTCCGAAGTCTCCCTACTAGAAATTGATGTCTCCTGCCAGAAAACTTAGGCCATAAGGTGTTATAAAAACCTCCGATTCTTATCCTCTATCATCACCCTTGCAAAATCATTATTACTTATATGTTAGTAATGATAATGATAGCCACTATATAGTCTTCTGATAAATATGCTCAATTGCCTCTCTAGAAAGACTCATCAATGATGTACAATTATACAATTTTCTTGTAGTGTCGTGATTTGCTAACCGCTGTTCTTTTAAAGAGGTCACCGGGATGGTAATAAGAGATCTTTAAGTAACATCAATTCAACTGTCGAAAATAATGGAAGCCACTGAATATCTCCAGCCTTCTCAGATATCTTATAGGGACACATCCATGCAAACCTTCTCCATTCTCAAAAAAACAGTACAAAATTTCTCAAGACTAGGCATCTCATCCTTTGGCATGTGTATCAGCATCAAACTATCAATATTTTTGAATTTCAATATGTAATGATAATCTAATATGAAATATGTTGTGCGAGTTTTGAACTCTTTGACACAATGACATTTGACATTTGTGTATTTAAACTTTGAAGTTAATGTTAAAGTTTACCACTGTTCTTGTTTTCAAAGTTCTATGCCATGATATTTTCTGGAAATTATTGCTATATAAAAAAAAATTGGCATCTCCAAGTACCCCCATCTCCTATTTTTGAAAATCAGCCATAAAAGTACCAGTACCAGTCTCTGGAGTCTCCAAGTACCCATCTCCCGGTAACCTTGGGTAACTGTTGAATTGCTTAAAAACAAGAAGGCTTCTTCCCCCTACCCCTTTCCTCACAGCAAAAAAATGAAATTCAGAAATCAAGGGAGTATAGCACAATAAGCAAAGACAACTGAAAGTGAGATTTGGAAAGAAAATCTCTTGTACAAAGAAAATCTACTCTTCCATTCCTCAAAAGAGGAAGTCAAGCACAAATTCAAGAATAGATACAAAAACAAATTCCTCTTTCCTTCAAGATTTTGCAGAAGATGAGCAAATTACTCCACGGGAAGGGCTTAGCTTTTGTTTAAAATGATCTGCCAAAATACCACAAACACTTTATTTTCTCAAAAGATCATATAAACAACAGGCCAGTGGCTCAAGAGCCAAGGATGAGACAAATACTGAGCAGTCCAAGAATTCTTTACCTAAATCATATTATAATCAGGAAAATCTTAGTCTATAGGGATAATTTAAAGGCTAATAATATTCACCAAGGGAAATTTTTTGTCATTTATCCATTGAAAAACATTTGCAACTTGAGAAAGCTTAAAATAAAGGTTTGACTCCAATTTCTATAAAACCACTATGCACCAAATAAATAAATACTGAAAAATCCCAAACAGAAATATCTTACTTCAGACTATTTCTAGGGTAAAGTGGCAAGGAATGATATTGTTATCATGGGTCTTTTAAGTTCTAACCGACAATTACAACACTTGGTCATACAAAAGGAGACTCCGATACCAAATGATAGACAACAATAGGTGGTCCTAGGTGATATGCATGCAAATATAAATATAAATTTTAGTCAGTAATGAGTAGATAGAATGCTGGTTATCCAAATAAAAATATATATTTTAGTCAATAAAGAGACGATAGTATGTGGATTATCCACTTTATCAATATTCATATTTAGTACGCACCAGCACAAACACATCTTAACATGAATATGATATGTACTGAGAGATATTCAATGTCTCATGGTGTCCAATCCCTATGCTCTTACACTGAGAGTCTATTGGGTACTTTTTCATACATTTTAGGATTACATTGAGGTTTGAATATGCTATCTTATTTGAAATTTTTCCTATATAAAATTTTGACCTTCAATGTTCTCCACACATCCACTCACCCACACACAACAAAAGTCCAAGTTGACGTGGGATGTAAAATGTGCCTCTCAGCACAGATGAAAGGGCAAATGAAAGGAAACGTTGGTTATTCCTCCTTACATTTACCAATTAAATAATACGCACTAAATACAGCAGAAGGAATCTAATATACATTTCTCAAGTACTAATAATACTATACCATGTATCATAAGGGCCACATGACAAGAAGTGTCCTTCTTTAGCCCAAGAGAAATGCAGCTTACATAATACATTAATTTTTCTAAGGTTTAACAACCAAGTTGTCAACTATAAAAAAGAGAGATAAATAAGGATAAACAAATTGAGTATCATGAATGATGAATATAAGGAAGAAAACTGGACCAAACAGTACAATAAAGGTTCATTGAAGCATACCTCAATGAATGAAACTCTTAACTGAAATTCCGCTTGATTTTTCAATGTTTCAATTTTTTTGAATATTGCCTCCATAACTTGAGGAATAATTCCTGTCTCCTCACCTTCTGCATAACCAGTGCCCATGGTGTATGTCTTGCCAGAACCAGTCTACAATAAGATGTAAATGTCAGCCAATATGAATACAACAACAAACTTGAAATCAAGAAGCACATGCTATCATCCAATTCCTCCATACAATATACTCATTTAAGATCTAATTGCAACAGAATTACAGAAGAGAATGGGATTAAAATCAAAATAAATATTTTGATCAACCAACAAACAAGTGTTGTGATGAGATCACACACACCTGCCCATATGCAAGAACTGTGGCATTATAACCTTGGAATAAACCATCAACAAGTGGAGCAACACATTCTCCAAAAATCATTGACGAAGGAGAGCCAGTGCTGCCATACACGTGATCAAATGTAAATGAATGAGTACCGATTTGCACCTGCAAAATTCAATCAGCGATTGGTACATATTAGAGGTCTATTCTACATCTCCGCTGAATCTAAAATCCAAATCTCAGAATCCTGATAATTTAAATACAAGGCATTAATGAATTTCTATCAATTGTAGCAAATTATGAGAAAATATGCATAATGCACTATTTAAAAAAGAAATGGCATGATGATATTTTCTTGTGTGCACACTGCATATTAATAATTAGCATATAAAGAAACTAGCGATTTGAAAGCAAAGTCTGATACAGAAGTGTAATTAAACAACAAGAGAGTTGGAATAATAAAGCTCATTGTTATTGTATTTCCAATGTGGTAATATTTATAGCAAACAGTGTTTGGTAGAGTTGCCCAACACACACACTGAATA
This sequence comes from Cryptomeria japonica, assembly GCF_030272615.1. Taxonomy (NCBI): domain Eukaryota; kingdom Viridiplantae; phylum Streptophyta; class Pinopsida; order Cupressales; family Cupressaceae; genus Cryptomeria; species Cryptomeria japonica. The sequence continues at coordinate 472,219,057 of NC_081411.1, read as the reverse complement.
TCTAACTTGTGTCGATTCAATTACAATGAGTCCAGTTTAAAACTGTACAAATTTGGCTTGAGACACTGACTTTATAAATCCATCTGCAAGTTGATCATAGGAGGAAATAAACAACATCTCTATTTCATTATTTTGCACCTTTTCTCCAAATTAATGAAAACAAACCTTAATGTGTTTGGATCATTCATACATCACTGGATTCTTCACCATGTTATAAACATTATGATTATTGCAGTATGTTGTTGGTGGTGGATTGGAGGAGATACCAATATCACCTTCGATTCTACAATATCGGATTGCTATGCATAATGCTCCCTGTGCTTCCTTGTACTCTGCTTCTTACACACCTAGGAAATTGCTCGAGCTCATGTTGACAGCAAACCCAATTGCTTACTTGCAATCATCAATAGATCCTGCCAAATTTGCATCTATGTAACCAATCAAGCAGAAATCGTCATCCTTTTTGTACTCTAGTCCAAAGTTTAGAATACCCAATGCATATCTCAACAGAGTTTTAGCTGTCTTCTAATGTGTTTGTCTAGGTTCTGTCATGATCTTGGAGAGATAGCTTGCTAAATATCCTGCATCTGATCAGGTATTTGTAAGATAGATGAGGCTCCCACCAATTTTCTGTAGTGAGATTCATTTACCTTTTTCTGATAAATCATAGCTGGAAAATTATAATCGGGGCTCCATGGATTTTCACTATTGTTTTGCTATCAGCCACCCCAAAGTTTTCAATCAATTCTTTGGGACACTATCTAAGAAAGAAAATACATGATTATGTATTGCCATACATCTAAGTTCAAGGCAGCAATGCAACAATACAAGATCTGTCATCTAAATTATTTAAACACCAATCCACATCTAAAGTCAACTTTTCACTTTTCTTACAGTGATCACAAGATTGTCGACATACACAATCAGGATGACAATCTCACTTGTAGTCTAAAAGGCTTTGACATGATTCATGTGCAGAAAATGCTAATCAATTTGTATGTACCATGCACAATGTGTTTACTTCAACCCATACAATGATTTGATCTAGGATTCTCCTCCTTGAACTTTCTTTGTAAAGTAGTGTATTCTTGAGTCCCATTGACCTACTTTTGGTCATCTATGGATATTAATATATTTTTTTACTTTCCTTTTTTCTTGAAATTCAAATCCATCAAGTACTTGCATGTACACTTCCTGTTAGAGATTCCAACTCAAAAATGCACTCTTCACATCCATTTGGTGAATGCACCATCCAAATTGTGTACCAAGCAAGAACACAGATATGATGGCTTTCATCTTTGCAGCATGTGCCAAAGTTTCTTGATAGTCAATCCTTCTTTTGGAGCATACCTGAATTTTGTGTTTATCAATGGTACCATCTAAAAAATATATTTTGTACAAGGCACCCCTTTGCATCAAGTTGGTTTCTTCCCATGTAGGAAATCAGCAAGCTCCTAAATTTGACTAACATGAGAACATCAAATCATACTTGCATTTCTTCAATCCACTTTTTTGATTGCAAAGCCTCTTTAACAGAGATTGGTATTGAGTAATGAAACATCCTGCTCATCAATACTACACCTCTTCTAAGTTCTTGGGAATCTGGGATACATTTTTTGTGGGTGAATTCTCCAAATTTTCTTGCACCTTCCAAGTTGGCCATCTGATTACATCTGATTAGGTTGAACGACGAGTTCCAGGAGTTTTTCAATAGAATGTTTTATTCTAAACACTTTCTCCTCCTTTAGATTGTCCCATAGTTAAAAGACTCATGAGTCTATTGGTGGGCTGAGTCGACTCGCCAAGGACTTGCGAGCCGAGTCCTGGCACAAGACTCACGAATCTGTGCCAAAGACTCGCGCGAGTCCTAAGTCGGGACTCGCGAGTCCGACTTAAAGACTCGCAACGCATAGAAACACGCCCAACAAAAGAGATAAGAACACATCAAAAAAATTATCTAAATTTTTTTTTTTTTTCAAGTCAGTCTCATTCTCTTCATCAGAATATATACATGAAAGTACAAGTCACATTTCAATATGTCTTTTTCCTTTCTTATATAAGTTATATTTCATGTATATATTGACAGGATGTTTGAGAGTGGCTTCAGATCTCTAGGAGTTATAATGCAAATTCTAGGTTTTAGATGATCTTTTAAATTTTCAGACAATCAAATTTCAGTAATCAGTAGCTCTCTCTATCTCACTCACTTTATCTGCCCTGAATTTTAGACCTATCTATCTCCCTATCACTCTTCCTCTATCCCCTCTCTCTACCACTCTCTATCTCACTCTCTCCTCTCTCCCCCAAGAGCTAGACTTATGTCTCTACCCCTCTCTCTCACCCTCAGACCCCAGCAAATGGTGCTACCCTCAACCTAATTTTGGCGAGCTGGAAAAGCCACATTGGACTCCTAGAACTAGACCTCTAGTTCTATCTCTCCCTTGGTTTTCACTAGAGTTGGGAAGAGGAAGATGTAGTCTTCTCTTTAGTTTGTTCATTGTTGTTTTTCACATTTGGACATATCATTATATGTAATTTTGTAAACATTTATAAAACTTATGCTGCTGTTATACATTTTAAAGTTTGAGGCTATGAGTATGAATGATGAAAATTTCAATTATTGAGTGTTTGGAGATCATATGACATGTAATGTTTCAATTATGGCTCTTATGTTCTCTAAATGCATTAATTTCTTCTTTTTTCGTAAAACTACGGGTTTTTTTATTGTCGAGTCCTTTCCTGAATTTTTGCCGAGTCCGAGTCCGAGTCCAACTTTTTGGGCAGCCGAGTCCATGGCGAGTCCGAGTTTTCCAACTTTGGATTGTCCTTTCATTGGAACAAACCTTTCTTGAAAATCAGCATCAACTTCCTCTTTTTCTTCCTCAACTTCTTTGAATTCTTTGATATCTTTTTAACCATTTGTTGATCATCTTCTTTTGGACGAAATTTTGATAGACTATTATGTGGACATTGATGAAAGACCACATTTCTACTAATGTATATCTTTTGGGTTGTAGGATCAACTTTCTGATAGTCTTAAGATTTACTACTGTGCCTAAGAAAGATCCACTTCACATTTCTTTGATCCTTTTTTTTGCCTCTTCTTCAAATGCAGTTGTATATTGTGCTCCCAAATGTTTTGAGCTGATTAAAATCAGTCTTCTATCCTGACCGATAATTCAAGAGTATTGTTGTTCAAAGTTTTTGTTGGTGCTTCATTGAGTAAATATACTAATGTAGTCACTGTTGCAGCCCAATAGCATTTGTCCATGTTCATGTCTTTCAAGATGCATGGCATCGTCTCCTCCTTGATCATTCAATGCTGTCTTTTCGCAATTTGTTTTTGTTGTGGAGGATAAGTAGCAGTTAGGGGCCTGTGTATGCACTTTTTTGACATGCACTGACCCACTCAATTTGTGTGGAGGATCTTGATTGAGCAACAAATTTGATTCTCAACAGTACCTGTTAAAGTCTTGAAGTATTAAAAAGTTTCAAACTTATTCTGCAAGATGAAAGCCCACATCTTAAAGGAGTGATCATCAATGAACGATATTAAGTATCAAAAGCAAATGAAATTTTGGAAAAAAGGCCAATACAAATTGTTGTGAACTAAATCAAGAGCGGCCCTAGCTAGATGTGGCTTGCTACTGTCAAACTTCAAATTGTGTTTCTTTCTAACAACAAAATTAGAAAGCAGTTTCGATGCATGCTTGATAGCCAGTAGCCCATAGGCCATCTTTTGCTTTCTTAAATCCATTAAGTAAGAAGACCACAAGAGTCCAAACCATTTATGTTATAGTAAACTTATTTGTGCATGAGAAACAGGGAAAGTTAGGTGACATCTAGTCGGTACAGCTGTGCCTACTCTCTTATACCCTTTAACTACAAGTCTGCTATATTTGGACATGTTTTTTATCAGATACAATATTTTACCTTCTTTCATGGCAATTTCAACTTTCAGAATGCTATCAAGAATCTCAAGACAACAACATAGAGGAACAAACAAGATGCCTTGGCTTCACATTTGTTGTTTGAGTGAGTGAGAGGGATAAAACCTTTACTTTTGGTTACAGAGAGGAGTTGGCTCCAAAGGTTGACTGTCCCATTATACTCTTTCAGCTGCAGGAACTAGTCTTTGCTCAAAAAAAGTGATTTATGACACCCAAGTCGATGTACAAAATTTTTTCTCATTTTCTGTTACAGTATGTGACTGGTATAGCACTTGGATAATGTGTTACATATGATGTTTTCACCATCATTCTTGACATTCAGTTTCCAGATTTTATTGTTTTGATGTTGAAAATTCTGGTATCTTCAATGCCCTTGATGATTTTCTCTATTTTTTTTTGTGTGAGACCATTATATCAAAAGTATTTGTTAATATGGAACTTGCCACAAATATGACACTTCAATGTTGTTTGCAGTATTTTTTTCATTTTGGATAAACTTTGCAACACTAAAATTATGTTACAACCAGTAAATCTTCGTCCTTTTTTCTTCAGAAGAAAGAGCCTTTTCTTCTTCATCAGTGTCACCAACATTTGATACATGTTGAAGTAATTCAACAAGCTCCTAAGCGGTAAATTGTTAATAGGAGACAATCAATGACATTAAAAACACATTGAATGAAGAAGGGAGAACGCGAAGAATGATGATGATCACCAATTGACTTAAATCAACTTATTGTTCAAAATCCAACATTTAGTTCTTAATTTTTGTGAGCCACATCCAAAAAAATATAGAAATTCTTCATCTTCAATATGTGCAACTTCTCCATAAGGTATAACACTAACCTATGTTGTTTACCTCCTATAGACTTTGATTTTGCACAGGCTACATAAGCATCCATTATGTCTTGAATGGTGTCAGCATCTTACTTCAATTGAGAGAATAATGAGCATGAGCACCTTTCAATTTTGTTTTACCCATTGCTTTTCTTGTACATCTCTACTTGTCATCCTTTTTTACTTCAACCACATCCTAGACATCCTCAAACATGAGGATTGTTTTTATAATTTTATCTTAATCTTCTGTGACATTTAATTTGACCCACTCCACAACTGTTTGTCTATGAGCATTATTGTTGCTCCTACCTTTTTCCCTAGACTCTGAATCTTATAGGATCTATCCTTTAGACTCCATTGGTGAGAAACCATGGGAGAAGATAGACATTTGATAACATTTGATAACTCTTAATAATTTCCTCATTCTCTTTTTTTAAAAGGAAAAATTTAATGACTTTCTTTTTACAAAAAGACTATTCATACAATTCCCTTTTAAGCTTTATGAACAAATAGTAATTATGTATCAGCAAAATTTAAAAAAAGATTCCCTACATAGGGATAGAGATATAAAAACAATGCTAAAAAAATTTAAATAGCATATGATGGAAAGGCATATTAAACAAATTTTGATAGGATTGGTTTAACTAACCAAACAGTAAACTGACCACTTCACTAATACTTAACTACATATTTTGATTTATTTTGAAAAAAGTCTTTCATAATTCATTCTATATTACTATCAGAAGCATAACTAAGGATATTTTGATAGGCTAGCTTGAATACTACACAAATTAACCCATTTTCCCAATAACAAGAAAGAAGTTTCAAACTGTGATTCATGTTTAATGAAGTGTGATTCAAACATGTTTAGCCACCTTAGAAACACATTTGAAATGGAAAATTAGATAAGCAAGCAAGGATGGAATTGATCACTTTTGCAAGCTTGCTGAGGTTTTCTTTCTTTTCTAATTCCATGATAAACTGCAATCGGACATCTAGGAAATATGCTTTAATCAAAATAGAATGACAAAGGCAAGATCAGGTAGTTGCTGCAATCTAATTATCAAACTTATCTAACCTATGACGTATATATCAGGTGATCTTCAACCAAGTGTTTGTTTGTCCTTTTAGGAACCTTTCTTGCTCAAATACACATTGTAATATATATGGCCTGACCAAACCCTGGATATAAAATGCTTGTGGTAGAGTGTAGCTTATCTTTATTTCCGTACTGATGTTGAAAAATAAAGTATGCAACAGTTTCCTATTTTGTCATTGTCTTGACTCTGACAAATGAAATCCGGGATCATGTAATCCTTAAGGATACAGTGGTCAAGTTGCTGATCAAGCATGTTGAAATCATACTTCCTGAAGAAACGGAAACTAGACTTTGTAAGTGGGAGAAATCTATAAGCAAAGAATCTTGTTATAATGATGAATGGACTGTAATGATATGCATCTATTGCTTGTGTTCTTTTCAAATGCTAGACTACGTGGTGTTCAGTCAATGGATCAATTAGTGTTTTGAGGCTATACCTGTGGTTAGCAAACAGATACCTGGTTTTGATACCTAAATCTATTCTAGGTTGTAGTGTGAATCCAGAACCCAATGTCAGGATGTAATAAACTGTCTAGCACCTAGTTCTTAGAGTTCTAGAGTACCTTGTTTCACCACAATAAACCAGAATTGAGATAGATACAGAAGCCACCTTACATGGCATCACAGAAAAGATCGAGTTAGAAACGCTACGAGAGCATAGGTGGAGAATAGAAGTTCTCTTACAAACATAGCACATCCTACTCCTCCCAAGGTGATTCCTAAGCCTTTTAAATCCTATGACCCATTCAACAAATAAGTACCATTGCTTCTGAAATGACAGAAGCTAAGGAGTGTGCACTGCAAATAGGAGCAGCTGGGTAAGTTTTAGCTGGCATTCACCAATAAAATGCAAGTTATAGATGTTGGGAGCTACTTGCCATACTGGAGTTAAATTGGCTTTCACAAGTAGCATTGGAGGTGTAGACACCAAAATCAATCTATCTCAGAAGGTTCAATAGGCTACGGTGAACCATAATGTTAGCTACCAAAGTCAAATGGTAGGTGCCTGATCATCTCTTGCCTTTTTAAGCTTGTTTTGAGCAGCTATGCCCTTGCTGATAATACCACAAGTAGTAGAGGATGTTGGTCTCAGCAGCTAGCAATGAATTAGGAAAGAGAAAGAGATATGTTGTAATATGAGATGCATCAAACTTCCACTTTTCAACGAGTCACATTTATTAAGCGGGCTTACACTATAATGAACTAGGTATTAGGAGGTATGTTATGCATTAGGGCTCCATTCACTACCTATTATCAGTTGGTCACTACGGAAGCATGTGTTTATAATTTGGTGTTGGTATGATAACCCTTTGTGGACTTGGCTTGAATATTTGCCCTTGCATCAACTTGTCAATGTCACTGTGAGTCACTTTTCCGGTAAATATGTGAATCCATCTTAGGGGTGGGTAGGAGATCTGTACTCCCTTGGTTGGGATCCGCTTGCATCATCTTCTAAAAAGGCAGAACCCTATAGCAGAAACCACAGCATAACCTGTTTGAGCTCAACGACGGAATTAAGAAGGTTGATTCATTTGTTTAACCTTGGATGTACTTATTAACATATTTGTATACATATAGGCTGTAAACAGTTAATATTATCATGAATGGATTGCAAGTCGATCAGGGTTATGAATTGTACTTTGTAACAAAGGACGAACCCTGTTCCTTGTATGGTTTTATACACATTTTTCATCAACGTTAACACTTTATAAGATCTCATATGTACATTTACTGTGTTATTATAATTAAATTGGGTTACCAAGTGGCTTCAGCTTCCATTGATATAATGAATATTATGTAAGACACAAACAATCACTTATTGCTTTATTAATATGAAAGGATTGCTTGTTTTACTTGATGAACATTTATGAGTACTTGCATTGATTTGAAGCAAATATGAACTTGTTTGTTGAATTGCTTTATAGATGTACTTGTGTAGATAAGATATGCTAAGTTTTAGTGAGCAGTAATGTTAAAAATGAAAAAATGTGGTAATAGCTGGACAGGGTTATTACATCCTTGCCACTTGCTGTTAATAATATTCACAAGATTGGCGTAAGCACATAAATAAACCACGTACATCATAGCCTCAAAGCCAAATGTGCATGTGCCATATCGAAGATGATTTACACTAAAGAGACGTGTTAACTTTCACTTGTGTGGGTACACAAACCTGCTCCTATATTTGGTCTCTACTTGCATGCTAAAGTATGAAGCCTAATATGCAAGCTCAAAATAAAATACATTTTATATTTACAAAAGCCAACTAGCTCAAACTGTGCATGAATATGCCTTCTGAAATATTTACCACAAGTTTAAAATCAAAGCACTTCACAATATAAAATCTGGTATAAAATGCATAATACATAACAACAGGTTTGTTCCAGACACGTAGATCATCTTGCAGCACCAAAAACTAATATATTACAAGCCATACTACCAAATCCTACTGAGATAGTTGGGTTCATCTACTGTTTCAACCCCCTAACACTCTGACCTTCACATACCTAAAACAAAAATGGTAAAACCCTGACCTCAAGCAAAGTAATTCTTGATACAATTAGTAAATGTTAAAAGATCAAGCACTTTTGACATTATTAACTACAATTATTTGAGTAGAGAGGACCATCGTAAGGGCCCCATTTGTTGCCTCATTTACCCCTAGGGTGAGAATTTGCTCCTTGGCCAAACTAAAAAGCTTATTTAACTCACATTATAGATTCTGTCATTTTAATGAGGACTGCCTGTTTAATTAGCCTCCAACAGACAATCACATATTATAAACATTTTTAAGCTATTCCTTAAGTCTCAGCCAGGAATTCCCTTCCATTTTGAGAAAAAATTGGAACTCAGAATGTAGGGTGTAACAGATAACAAAGAATTGTCATGATATAATGATAAAATTCAAACTGGTACTTAGTTAAAAAATCGGTAGTATCTAATGGAACAAGCAAAAAAACAGAAGAGAAAGAAAAGATAAAAGTACCAAGAGGAAGAGGGAGCCTATAATGCAAAGGAGGAAATTATGCCTTATGATGCTGATACTAAGAAAGAAAAATAATTTCACAAGAGAGGCAAACAAACCGACTCAATAATTCACAAACAATATTATGCCTATAATTGATGCTTGTTTCCAATGCTCTCTAACCTTCTAAAGGAATTAAACTGCAGCACCATCTCCACAACAATTCTGAAGCTATAAGATATACCTGGATTTAAATGCAGCTACACTAGTTAGGGTTTATAAATTATTATCTGATAACATAATATATAGAGAATATAAACCAAAAGCTGTAATGAACGCAAGCATTAACCTCAAGCACTTGAGGATGAACTTGAAGTCACCAAATAGCAGTGAAGCCTATATGAATCAGGGCTTGGGAAACTCATGAAGAGCCACACATCTTAGCAGAGAACACTGAGAAACCATTGGTATTCCGTTCTAGACAATCCTATTTCTAGGAAATACAAGATAAGATAAACTTACTACATAAGAAACTATGAAACCATTGCAGAGCAATGTTTTGTTTCATGTGCAAAGTACGTTCCAACATGGAAAGCATTTTACTTTTTACTGTGCATTATTCTCACATCAAAGACAATTAAAAATATAGCAGTGACCTCTTTCCACTCGAAGATCTTTAAGCTACAGGCACAAAACAAGAAACCACTATCTCTAAGAAATGAAAATTTATGTCGCGCTGCAGAGGGCAAAGAAGATAGAAACATTTTAAGCAAAGAAGCCTTACGATGGTCACAGTTAAACTTCAGGGGGAAAAGGCATAATCTATACTACAGCAAAATATCAGTTGTCCAATCAAAAGTTGACAAAAGACACAAAACTATTTTCTGTTAAGTATTCTAATAGATACCATAAGATATTCTATATCATAAATAAACCAATTATTAATTTATAATTACAAAACTAACATTATTACACTTGAAAGGATAAAAAGTTTTGTACACTTCTTAAGCACTAACAACTAGGACGGGAGGAGAATGTTGGCCAACCCATTCAGTGAATCAAATAACTGTATACATTTGCATCTGATAGGAGAACCAATAACACTAGAAATCTTTCACCAACCATAACGTCCAGCAACACCATGCATGCTCAAATTGAATGATATGAGAAGGAAAAACATTCTAGATCTATCCAGTCGAGAATTTCATGACAAGGTTATATTAGAGTGATTCGAGCATTGCCTGTTGATCAGGACTAGATTTCTGTTTATTCATGCAGGAAAACTCCAAATAAAATTTGGCAGGTCCTGCAAAGAAACATTTGGAACTCTACGGTTAAGCTTAAATGGTCTCATGGAAAGCAAAAATTTCTATTATGCCACAGAATTTAGAACTTCTAATACAAAAAATTTTCTGATAAACCATTTTCAGAAAAATTAGAGAACGTATTAACTATCATTGTAAAAAACCCTCCCACAAACATATAGCATCCAGTAGCTACCAACAGCTGAGATTCCCCTTTCCACAAGCTAGTTGCTCAAATTTTTAAGAAGAGAAGCCTAAGTTTTACAATTGCTGGAGTTTTTCTATTCTGTGAGACCCCCCAGTAGTCCTTTTTTAAACCTGGAAGAAACTACCACCCTATTCCAGATTTTAGAAGTAGATGTGTCTTGGCATCGCCTTTTCAGAGCCTTTGTGTGCTACTGTTTATGTCATTACAATAGTTCATTATGGTATTTTGCCACATACATGCAAGCATAGTTTGCTTGCAGCTTTTATGCATAGCTTTGCTAACTTGTCTCTCCCTTGCTGTAGTTACACCAAAAGGAATTTTGAAATTCATTCAATCTCCTGGTATAGCTAGCCGATAAAATCCAAATGACATTCTTGTAGATATTATTTGTAATTGAACCCTTCCAAATTTCCAATGAAAAAATAGATCAATGGAAGACTTAAGCTGCAGGAAACACCTCCCGGACCCCCACTTCATTGTGTTTGCTTTTCTGGAATGGAAATGAATATAACCTAGAGACATTCTAAAATTCCCTGAAATGCTGGGACGCTCCTGGAAGTGAAATGGAAACCTTGAAATTCCTAACAACTTGCAACTTAGAAAAGGTAAAATATGGGAGAAACAAGAGTTTCAAAAGTCAAAGCAGCTTGAGCTAACTCGGATGTTCTAAATAAAGGCTCAATGTCATGCAGGAAGCAAATTTCATTTTGAATATATAATGCTACAAGATTTGCTTAAACTCACCCAAACTCGATGAGACCCAGAGCAAACCAGTCAAAATGAGGCTTTGACAGCCAAACTCAGTGATTCCCACTGCTTAGATTCGGCTGTGACAGCCAAAAGAACTAAAAAATAAAAGAAACTAAGCAACTTCTGGAAGGCAAGAGCAATGGTGGAGAAGCCAGTGAAACACTGCATTGGATCTATCTTGCATGGACTCAGGCAGATCCCTTGCAGTAAATGGCAGAAAGCTTGGTATCTCCACCCAAAACCCTTCCCTGTCTTTAAATGAAACACGTGACAGCTACAAGACAAGTCTGGGAAAACAGAACATAACAGAAACATATGTGCACCAGGCACAAAGAATATGTAAGTGGGTATGCTTAGCTTGGCTGCAATGTAGAAAGTAGCTTTCTCCATGAAGAAATCTGTAACAAAGGCAAAGATGGGCAAAGAGGATTTGAGCAACGAGTGGAGAATATACCCAATGTTAGGTGCAGCTTTCTCCATGAACTTTGATATACAAGTTTCAATCTTCATATTCACGTTGTCCTACCTCTGTATCCTTCAGCTCAAATTCATTTTTGTACTCATTTGATTGATGTAAACTTGTGCATGTGATCAAAGTAGCTTCTATTTGATTAGTTTATTGTGTCTCTGAAGTTGATGTATTGAAGGGTGCATAATAAAAGCTTTAAATCCATAAAAATCTCTATATTTCTTTGTTTTTTCAAGTTGCCGAGTCCAAATCTAAGTAAAACATCAGGCTGTCAAGTGGAGAGTAGTAATTATGTGATTTACACAAAGATTCTAGATGATGAAAATCTTGATAATAAATGGCCTAAATGAAAAATAATGTGAATTGCAGCATGAAATGCATAAACTCTTCCCATTCTCACATTTCAACAGAAATGGTCTTAAATCAGATATCAGCAGCACTTTAGTTGGAGACCGCCCACCACCATGATACCAATCAAAGTAAATGTATATTTCAACCAGGTGAATTTGTTCAAACCCCATACTACCCACAAGGATTCCAGAGCACTCAATTAGAATTCTTTGCTGCTGAATAACATGTAAGTAAAAAGGTTGAGGCCAGGTGAAAGTCCTGAGTGACTTTTGTGGAATAGATATCTCTCAGACATTGCATTTAAGGTAAAATGATGTCTGTGTTATGTTCTGCCATCCAGTCTTTAAGGGTTGTGTTTCTCGAAGCATCCTAATCATTAGGTTATTTCCATAGATCCAAGGAGGGTTGTTTCTAACTTAGAACTTCTGTGATTTTGGGCACCCTCACAGCACACCCAAGCTGGATTGAATATCTATGCACATGATAAAATTGCAACACATTAAGAGGTCATTCGTGTGCACTGTAATGTAATGCAGTGGGACTGAACTTGGTGAATTCAGTTGTCAAAATAAGCAGTTTCAGCTAGCAAAAGCCACCTTTAAAGTTGTTGACACTGAAAGAAAAATGGCAAGAGCAGGTATCCCGTATCTGTGATTAAACACCGTATATAAATAGACAAGTTATCCCTGTCTACTCTGCCACTACCGTCTCGATCTAATTGTAGGAGAAAAATGTGATTAAATTTTACAGCTAGGCTCGCTAACTGGCGAGAAACAGGTGAATATGTTGATGGCGAGCATGTTTTTTGCAATATTTATGTTACGGTCAAATGCATCCAAGTAGAGAGCTGTTTTCCCAAAAAGGCCATTTACATACAGCCAAGAGTAATTATTAAGACCAATACTAACTTGAGGCTTGCCCGGAAAAATGGCATTCACATACAGCTAAGAGCAATGATTAAGAGTCGAGACCAAGACTTACTTGAGGTTTGCCTGGAACTACAGCTATGCAGTCGTTGCATCCCTGCTGACGCTCTGAACTTATAAGAGGCCTAATGTGCAATCCAACTTTCACTGATTGACACTGAGCACCGCCATTCTCTTCCCCACTCCTTTCGTTCACCGCATGCCCATTCCCATTGCCATTGCCATCCATGGTGTCAGATCAGATCTCCACAGTCCAGGCTTGATTTGTTTCTGTTTTGGGTGGATTCAGATTCTTATAACCCACATTCACATTGCAGCAGATCTATCTATTTTCTGTTATAGAGCAGAATTGAAGTGTCCCCTGATTAGAATATAGTGAGTGAATACAATCCAAGGCGAGTTGCAGCTGGGATAGTGGTCTTGTTGACAGTTAGCTCAACTCTCCAGATCTCCACCTTCCTGATAAGCTTAAGGCTACCACGCCATGGTTAAATTAGATAAATTAGGACCAAGTGGGTTCATTATTATGGTTGAGCAACACAATTATGGAATCAGCAACTAAAAATCAGTTCCACCCAAAATTCACTAAAATGGTTATTTTTTTAAGACAAAGAGTCCCTTACAACCAACAACTATAAAAGAGAGTGATTGGGATGATTGCTACTCACTCACTCTCTCGTCTTTCCTACTACACCAGATCATATGTCTGACCTCAACATCGTCTAACAATAAAAAAAAAAGAAGGGAGAAGAGACAATATTATTAACAATTAACAAAGAACAGGCTTTCACCATCAGTAGCTGTTACCATCCAGCTGCAGCCATAGAAAGGCTCTGCAGTGGGACCCATTTTCTGTCCCCCAACATTCATTTGCTCTCCAAAAGGTTAGAATGCAAGCTAAGCAAGTGCCGCGGGGAAGGGAAAAAGTAAAACAAGAGCCACCCCACTTTACAAAGAGAAAAATTCTCTCTTCCACATCACGCCTAACGTTAACCAACACTAAAGTAAAAGGAAGGAAAAGGAAGAAGCTTTTGCCCTTGCCCATTGCCAGTCTGGTCAAACCAACTCAACCGTCCTAATCACCCATCAGACTCGAAAGCTCAGCAAGCCTTCTAAACTAATTTTACTTAATTGTAAACACCCTCCTAAACAACATTACGTTAGTCAAGCATGAATTAATGGATCATAAAGGCTTTCTTTGACATTAAACTAGCTTTTAAATGATTATGGCAATGTCCCAAAGTCTGACCCTCACCCTTTTATATGCGATGTGAAATTTGCATATTCATGTCAATTCTCATTAGTTTTTGGTTTAATTTTTACAAATTTTGATGTTAGATTTGATTTTTTATTTATTTATTTTTATGTTCATATTTTTGTGTGTTCAATTTTATAATTATATTATTTTTACAAATTTTTCGCATGATTATTAGTCATCATTCTCATATTCTTGATCTTTTATCTTGAAATTTGCATTTTCTTGTCTTGGATTATTTCCACAAAGTACAAGAGCAGTCATATACAACTTTGATCCAACCTAAAATTCAAATTAACTACTTTCACCCTTTCGTTAACCATTAGAGGTCTACTTGGTACACATTTGTAAGACAATTTGTTGTGTCTAGGTATTTAAAGACATTCATTTGAGCATTAATACATTTTAAGAAATCATTGAATAATCATTTGCATTTACAAGTAGCATTCTCTAGTACTAAAAATAACAATAATGTGCATTAGAATCTACATCTAGATCACTGACATGCTTGTTTGTTGTCTGCTAACATTTGAAAACATTGTAAAGTCAACCATTTTAAAGGGTTGAGTAAGGAGAACATAAACCCTTACAATTCAACAATCTCTCAATTATTTTTAAATAACATTAATCTGCAATTATTGGTAAAAAGTAGAGATAATAATGAATTCATTCTTTTGTAGAAGGAACAATACGTCCAATTAGATTTACAAATTAATGATAAGATCCATGCAATATGAAATTGATCTAGAAATGTGAAATCAATCAATAAGTTTGTGTAGAGTTCCAATTAGTTAGCATATCAAGAACACTTATTTTTGTGTACTTAATAATTGAGCTCTACAAGACATCAAATATAATTCTTCATCATAGTTCCCTCAAATAAGTACATAGTATACTTGCATTATTTTTTTTAAATTAGCACTTATCTTCACACCTATTTACCTGACTCTAATTTACATAGGTTAATTTTATTTATTGAGATCATTTAATTAATTAGCCTTGATAACTCATTAGAAATTTCATTTTTTTCCTTAAAATATTTTCATCTCTTCATTTATTATTATAATTGTGAAACTTGTACATTGATAACAATTTATCTTTTATTTTAGACCTCAAAGTGACTAAGATGTCTATAATACATCGGCTAATGTCTAAAATGGTAATTTTTGCATTGAAGTTGACAAATGACCTTATCCACTTCTCATTCAAGATCACTCATCCCCATACATCCATCTCATGCCTCGATTTTACAATTCATTAACTTGGTTAAGTTTGTGAATGTGGAAGTGATCTAAATCATTTGTGTATGTGTTTATGGATCTAAATTACAAATTTTTAAATTAAAAATTAAAAAACTTTGTCATATTTTCTACTAGTCGTTATGACCTAATTAAGTTGTAAAGTACATCAAATTGAATGTTAGGGTGGTGTAATTAATGACTAAGTCTAATGGAATGACTATTGTAAATCTCATATTTGAAAAAGAAGAACTAGGATAACATCTAGAGTTTGATCTACAAGTGGACAAAAGAATTTTTATCAACACCATATTGTCTTAAGATCATTAAATGCTTGATTGTTGTCCTTATCAATTTCACTCAGAGTTGCAAAGTAAACCCATCTAAGGTCTACCCTATGAGAACATGACCCTCACAATTCAACAAATTTCTCAAATATATTTGTAAACACTAACTATCCTTATAGAATCCAAATATTAAATAACAAAGTGAAACAAGTTGTAGACTATAAATATTTACCACATCATCTCCACAATCACAAATTTGTATCCACATGCAATTTTAGGTCTACACATGTGGAGATCAAGTCCACACATGCAAATATGAACCCAAATAAAGTAGAGATTAGATTCTCAATTCAATGGTAGAGCACAAAATTGTTGAATGGTAATGAATGGATTTATGGTACTTGGACATATACTTCTCCAGAAAAAAAATTAGAGTCAAATATGCATGCAATTAATTTATTTAATTTATGCATTTGTGTGAGCATTTAATTTTCATAAATTTTAAGTACTAGTCCTAGATCATTAATCTAATTTAATTGTTAGTATTTGTTTGCATTTTTTTTTAAATTATCCTAGATCATTTTTCCCTCTACATTAATGGATCGCATCAAGTAATTTTTAATGAAAAATTATATATATTAGAGAAACTTCATGTTATATCTCATAGAGCATGGAAACCCCATATGTGTGTGTGTGTGTTTTGTTTTTTTTGTTTGTGTATGTGTGTGTGTATTAAAATGGAGATTGTTAGTAATCAATATAAATCAACCCATTTCAAAGCATACCAAAGAAAATTAGCAATAAAGAATAAATGAGAAACATGAACAAACATAAGAAAACATTACTTCCCTCATGATGCTCCAAAGGCCATTCGATCTTCCTTGTCTTCCTCTTCTTCATGATCTTGTTGCTCCATTTTTTGACAAATGAAGATTTGGAGATGATGGTTGGAGTAGTGAATGTGGATTGCTTTCACCTTTGCATAAAAAAGGATTTGGATTGATGGATGTTGATTTTGACATGGTAAGGGTGATGTGGATTAGTGAATAGATGGACTATTTGGACTCAAAAGGGCAACATAAGAATGCAATGGATGAGAATAAATGGCTAGCATATAAAAGATGTAAAATGAAGTGGATATGCAACCAAAGAGGAAGCATAAGAATATGAGGAATGTGGGTGATTTTCAAAGGGAGGGGACTCCAATTTATAGGATTTGGGGATTCAAAATGGATGGTCAAGATTGAAAGTTAAATGAAGGGTTGAGATTGAAGGTGAGGAGATGAGTTGGATTGGACTCATAGCCTTGTGACGAGTGCCACAAGGGGTTGGCTTTGGGAAGAGGGAAAAGTGTGCTCACACATGTGTGAGCACCTCTTGGGACGAGCACTTGTTATGGGGAAGAGGGTAAGATGTGCTCACACATGTGAGCAAATCTTGGGAAGACCATGAGGCTGACAAGTGGAAACATTTCTAGCAAAGTGTAAGGGCTATAAGAAGAGGGGTTATGATATGTGGACTAAAAGAGAAAGGTGTAGGATGGCTCCATGGGGAAGAAAATTCTCACACATGTGTGAGCACCCAACGGTCAAAGGTGAGGTGGAGAGGAAGTGACTTGTGCATGCAAGTCATTTATGAGGGGAGTCACATGTGGACTTGGGTAGGTGTGTAACATTCAAAAATAGGATAAATGTTAATAGGGATTAGGCTTAAGTTAATTAGCTTGATGAAGGGGATTAAATGGTGGGTTTGTAGGAATCACCAAATTAGTTTAATTAATTATGAATTAATTTAACTAATTATGATTAGGAGGGAGATTGAAATATTGCCTAAGGTTGAGTTTAATTTATTGAGATAAATCAAACTTTAGAGGAAATGAGACATACATAATTATATGGATGAAAGAGGTAATTAATTAAATATTAATTAAATTAATTTTTATGTGTATGCAATGTGCGTGTATGTATATGTATATGTATATGTATATGTATATGTATATGTATATGTATGTATATGTATATGTATATGTATATGTGCACATGCATATACACATACATATATACATACATAAATACATACTACCAAATGATTTTTAATTAATATGATAAGTTATATATATTAAAAATCATTTGGTAGTATACCATTGTTATATCACCCTTCTATGATCATCTTTCCTCTAAAATGATGTCTCAAGTTATTCACTTATATCTATCACACTTATGATTAGAATCCTCAAATAAATTTAACATGTCATAAATGGGATTTATTACACATAATTAGGAGAAGAAATTAACAAGTTTCAAGTTGTGATGGTGAAAACATTATACATATTAATATTCTTCTTCGTAAAGATTCACTTGGCTAAGTTATCCTTTATTTAATAACAAGTGTAAGTGGCACAATTTTGCTAAGAACTAGTTTATTGCCAATCAATACCAACTTCTATCTACACTCATTTCTAGAAATGAGTTTTGATCTTCAAATTTATTCTTTTGCCACCCAAGTTAAGATCTAGAATTATGCAAATGGCTCTTATCAAATGCATGATTACAAAAATGACCCCAAAACTGTTAAATTTGAATTCAAACTATAGGGTCATTTATTTTCCATCCACTTAGAGATTATATTTCAACTTAAAGAACTAAAAAAAATTTGCAACCTTGGAATCATACTTAAAGATTAACCATAATTCATTTGAGTATTTAGAATCTAAGTCACACTATAGAATATATCTTACACACATGAAGGAGCATCAAAGTATATATGTGATATCAACATTATAGGGCATACTACATAATTTTTTATTTCTTTTGATATATATATATACAAATCCATTAAATCAAATTTATTAGAAGGTTTTATGCAGTGGAAATATCAACATTATCAAGAGAAAACTCTCAACCTCACAATTAAGTTTTTATGTAGGTTAAAAAATAGAGGTGAATATTTTCCAAGATTGAGAACTATCATAGATCTCATGTCTATATGGAAGGATCAAATTCATGATTAAAAAACAATTTTACAATTGCGTAGGGTAGATATGTATTTCTATAAATGATCCAAGTAAAGATATACAATGTTTCTATTTTTTATGCACTCAACTATTATATATTTTTTATTGCAAGAAAGAATCAATTTTGAACATCTAACATAATTAGATTCTACATCAAAAAAGAGCTAAATATATATATTTTTATTTTTGTAAATAATAATAATAATAATTTAATTCAATATATTAGCATTCATAGCTCTTATTCTTAGGATATTTATTTATCAAAACTTGATTATGGATTGTCCTAATATTTATGTAAAGAAGTATTTTATTTTCATACATTTTTAGTAAACATTTATGCTCATGTACTGCACAAAGGTTTTGTTCATAAGGATCATTCCTTCCATATTAGGTTTGTGGATATAATTTTTTATTGTTTACCATTATTGTTGATCTAATTAAGATTTGAGTCTGCTCCTTTATTAGTTAATTACTGCATTTTGACTAGGTTTTGTATTTGACCCTTACTTCACCACTCTTTGGAATGTTCCTTATTGACTGATCGTTTCTTATGGACCCTCATAAAGCAATACCTTTATCTATTTATCCATGCATTTTCATTTATTTTGGTATTCTCCTTCACTCTATATCATTAGATCCTTTTATGATCATTGATGCCCTCATGTCTTTTTACCCTGTGGATGGAGATGTAATCACCACTAAGATATTCTTTGGCCATGTTTATGATCTTTCATCCTTCACAATGTTTATAATTTCTTATCCTTCTCTTTTGGATATCCTCACTCACTTATTTATGAACTCCACTTGGACATTATTTTCCACATGACTTTAGTGCTAATTATATGTTACTTTTGACTAATTTTCCTTCTCCTACTTTGGATTATCATGTATACATTATGAATATTATTAGATATTTAGGATGATTCTACCACATGTGCTACATTGCATAATGACATTGTCACTTTTAATCAAGAATTATTGCAAGAGGACTTTGATGGTTCTAGTGATGCTTTGTTATATGTTAGTTCATTCTTAATTATTAACTATGAGTACTTAGATGATGGTAGCATATTGATAAGTGAATATACAATTAATTTTAGGGATATATAATTGTATTTGTTTGATTCAAATTGCTTATTTTATAACCCACTATGACTGTGATGCATGATTTTATACCATATTTTGTTTGTGATTAAGGAACAAACAGGTTTTGAAGGGACCCGAAACCCTTTGACATAGAACAATTACAAAAGGCTTCTTAAAGATATAGCCAACTTGAAAATAGCAACCATGGGGCAGCAAAAAACCAAAAGCCAGGAAGACGACAGCAAAAAGGATACCCTAATTCAGATTTTTGTGAGCCTTCATGACTTCAGTTTCCAGCTGTGTCATGTTGAGGACAATCTTTTTCAATTCTTGAATATCTTGATTAGGAGCTTTCATCTTCAAGTTGGCTCTAGTCCTTTTGGAAGGACCGTTATTGTCATCTTGTTTCTTCTTAATAGACTCCACATCAATCATCATCCCTTCCTAATGGAGGCCTTCCAGTTTCCCAACCATAGTGTTTATGCCCTTCGTTAAACTCTTCACAACTTTGTGGTTGTAAGTTACCAAGGAAATGAGATTATCATTAACTTTTTGGAGCTTATTTTCCAATTGTTTCAATCTGCCATCATACTCTTTCTTCAGTTTCTCCTCTAGGTTTAAAATTCTACTATCACATTCTTTCTTAAGAACATTAACTGTGCTCATACTCTTCTACATAGACTCAACAATAGATTTCCTCTATTCAACACTCCACTGTTCAACATAGTGGTTATCCTGTTTACTAGTCACACCTTGGAGTTTAACATTAATATATTTAATCTCATTGAAGACCCACTTATGCATTATGAAATTATTAACTGTAGATTCATAGGCAATAGCTATGACATCATTTGGATCCTCTCTGTCCATACTGAGATAAGGGGAATTTTCATTGAGGTCTTTTGGAGAAGTGGATCTATCATTCCTATTTAAAATAGGCTCTGACTTATCCAACATGACATTGCAGGAAGGCTTAGACTCAAAATTGGAAATAAAAATAGGGGATTCTCTACCCCTCTTAGCCCTTTGGCTTTGCTTCAAATTATCTCCTAGCTCAGAGTTAGAATCCTTCAAAACCGTATTCCACTCCCTCTCCTCAAAAGAGAGACTCGCAAACTCATCCTCCTCGGTATCATATGAGGAATCCAGAATTATGGTGGATGGAGAGGGTTGTGATTTGAAATGTTCATAGATAAGTAACAACAAACCCCCATGGAGGATCATGTTTTTATTGTTCTTCTTATGGTCTTTAATACTAGCATTGATAGAAGCCAATTAAAAGAAAGGGAAGGAGATCTGCACCTTATGCCTAAAGTGATTCAACAGAACAAAATGGTGCCCAAAATCCCTAGTGAACCTACCATCTAGGGTAATATATTTCATGAGAATAATAAGCACAAAACACCAAATGGATTTAATATTACCCATATCATAGCTTCTCTTGTCAACTTTGGCCAATTTCTTCCTCTCCTTCTCATCTTTGGGAGAATTTTTAACTGTCACATTCAACATTTTTCGGTCTCTATAAAATTTGGCCCCATCCATGGACAAACCAATGACCTCTACAATCAATTTTTCATCAATCTCCAGGTTCTTTCCACGGATTTGAATATGCCCCTCCTTCAAAACCTTCACAGTTTTTCTAGTAACACTGACATCGAAGCCATGAAGCCTTTCGGTGAAAGGGGTAAGGCCACCATGATCTAGAATTCGCCAAATGGTAGTATTATTTTTTGTTGTCCCTAGCATATTTGAGGATTATTTAGATTTTTCTAACACTTCAATTGACATATCTTTTGATCCTTCTCTATCATATTCCACATATGACCATCTGGCTAATACTATTTACTCTCATGTAAGAATAAACTATCTTATTGAGGGAAAGCCTCACCTTCCTCAAGATCCACTTGTATTTTAAACAAATCATTTTTTATAGAGTTATCATGAAATAAGTTGTACTTTTCAAAAGCCAAATCATGTTATTTTAGCCCCTTTTGATCCCAATATTCATCTTTCACCTAATCTTACCCACAATTCATCAAAGTAATAAAATAATAATCCTCAATTAGAATACAAAAGCTAAAATACCACTTTAGGATGTAGTGTGTGCACCATCACTGTATAACAAAATCATACAAAATTCCTCAGAGAAGATACAAATTCAACTAAATACCTCTCCACAAATAGTGGCCTCCTTGATTAAATCTAGTTATTGATAAGAATATTCATCCAAAATTAGTTATTTATGAGTATTTACCTTTACATATTGAAGTTTGGATGTATAAAACATCAAGCACACCTTGGCTGATAGCGATTCTATCTTGAATATAAACAATATGAATTGTTTGAAATATTTGAATATGGCTATAGAATTTTTTTTTAAAAATTAATCTTTCCATTAAGGGTTTTAATAATATTGTTTGATGGTCTATGGACCTTATTGGCTACCTAGTATGGCCAGTCCATTTATATTGATTCCCCGTTTCATGTGATTCCTAAACAATCATCATATAATATATTAAATTAGGTTACTTGTGAATTCATGACATATGTGTCATACCCTCTACACTTCATAGATTTATCAATTTTACTTACAATAATAGAAAATTTAAAATAGATATTACCCTCATTCATATAGTCATTATCAAATGACTGATACATATAAGTTTATTAGTATGCATAATAAATCTACTATAGAAGTGCACACCAAATCAAGTCTCAAAAAATAGGAATCTCAACACGAGGAACCTAAAGAGCTAGACTGTATCATAACAAAATGATTAGTTTAGGATGATTATAGTATATTTAGTCTCACATTTTATTATTTTGGTGAATGCAAAATAAAGTATAAATATTGTAATACCCTGACATTACTCTACATGGACCCATCATCTATGATCAACCACCACCATGAGGATAAATTATGTAAATGACAAAAAATGAACTTGCATGTGTAATAGTGATAGAAAGTAACAAATATATACTATTAAATCATCTATTTATGAACTCTATCATTGAATTTATTATATAGACCATGATATATCACCATTTAGATTTGATATCCTGATCCATTGTTTTGACAATTCCTGCTTTACTTCTTCAACCTTTTCTTTACCTTTCAAACTAGGACCTTTGTTATTTACCGGTGAGGACTTGCTTCTACAAAATTTTGCAATATGTCCAATCTTGTTATAGGCATAACATGTCACATTATTTTTCTGAATAGCTTTCCCATATTCTATGCTGGTTTGTGTTCTGCATTGATTAGATAACTGTCCAAATCTTCCACAAACATAACATCTTACATTCATTCTGAAATTCTCTGAATTGTGACCAACTTTGTTGCATTTAGAACATAGACCGGTGGGTGTATTGGTATTCTAATAATTTCTAGATCTACATTGATTTTCTCTATGACCATACTTGTTATAGTTAAAGCATTTGCCATTAAATTTATAAGCAGTAGGTTGTCTTACCAGTTTGCCTTGATCCTGTATGTTTGTAGTATCGGAGCTTTCACCAGCTTCAAAGCCAAGACCATTAGTGTCACCATTAGGTTTCTGATTCTTCAACAAATCACCAAGTTCTTTTGAGATTTTCTTGAATTTTTCTTTATGTTGATTTGCAGTAGCCAGTTCTCCTTCGAAGATACCTTTTTATCTCATGAGTTCATTTGAGTCATTCTATGCATGCATCAGATCTGTCTTCAACATATCATTTTCACAACTAAGTCTTGTATTTTCATTTGCAGCATCATTCAGTCTTCTAGTCAAGTCTTCTTCATTCTTCATCCTATCTTCAATTTCTTTACAAAATCTCATAGTCATATCCTGCATCTCATTCTTTGTTGTCATGTTTTCTTGTTTCAACTTTTTCATCAAATCACTAAGAGTTTCCTTTTCATCATTCTCATTTTGCATCTTTTCACAAATTTCTCTTCTCTTGTTTCTTGTAATGGTAAGATTTTCTTGAAGTACTTGAATAATATCCTGTGCAGCTTTTAGATCATCTTCAAGTTTGATATTTTTCAATTTTTCTACATCATAGTATGAGAGAGCTGCTTCTAATTGATTCATCAAGTTTTCCATCTCTATCGGTGTCAAGATCTTCCTCAAGCTGTTAAGCTTCTGAAAATAGAGGACCAAGCTCTGATACCAATTGTTAGGATTCCCACAGATACTGAGAGGGGGGGTGAATCTGTATCTAACCAGTTATAAGATTTTCTTAACTTAAAACATGTAGAGCATATTAATACTATATACTGGTAAACAAGAAATAATGCAATAAATAGAGATAACATCAACCACATGAAAAACGCACCATAACAAAGTAGTTTAACGAGGAAACCCGATGTGGGAAAAACCTCGGTGGGATTTGTGACCCACAATATTCACTTACTAGCCAATAAGAGAATATTACTACTACAAGAGGGGCCTGCACATGCAAGAAGGCCAAGTGCCTAGAGCTCACTGCTCAATTACAAAATGGGAAGTCTCACTGACTTACATAATGGATTATATAAATCCAATGTCTTGTACTGCTTCAAAATAACATCTACTATGCCAGATCCAGTACCGGTTTATAGCTCTGCTTCATACATAAACCCTTAACCTATAATTCGCATAATAGGTCTGCCTTATTTTGTCTATATATTTTCTTCCTTCTATTACAAAATGTTCTACAATGATCTCTTATATATATGAGTCATTTAACAACTTGCCAAGTTGGCTTACAATGATTTTACAATAATTAACAAAATATATTACAAACAAAATTCCTGTCGGCTTCTATGTCGATATGCTTCCTTTTACTGCCGATGGTCTCTGTGCCGGTGTAGAGTCTGTCTTTGTCAGTGCCAGTAAATTGTCTTGCTAGTGTCATAGGATTGTAAGGTTGCCATCAATGACAAAACCTTCAATCACCTACAATATCTCATTGGAGTGTGCATTTGCTAACAATCTCCCCCTTTGGCATTGATGACAACACTCATGAGAAAAATCCATAAATTGTTATCCAAAAGAGTCTACCGAAATTTTCTTACCAAAAATTTGTGTACCAAAAGAATATGTGCTCCCCCTATGTTGATGAGTCATTTGCTGGTTATTTTTCTCATTCCCCTACTCCCCCTTTGGCATCAATGACAAATGTTGTCAAAGTGTCAATTGAGTGTGGTTTCCTATTTCATCCTTGTAACCGATTGGTTACAATCTGAAAAAGATCTGCCAAAACCAGATTCAAGCTTTCAATGAACTTTTTGCTGTCTTTTATTGCGGCCTCAGTCCTCTGAACTGTACCGGTAAGGTGTTGCATTTGCTCTGCCGGTTTTTTTTGTCCTTGAATCAAAGCATCAGATATTTCTTTTCTTAAGGAGGCGAGGTAATCCAATTTTGGACTAAGTCTCCATTGTAGATCTTTAGCCTTTCCTTTTATTCTTTCCTTCTCTCTTTCCAACTTTAGTAGTTCTTCCTCAAAACCTATTATTTTCTGCTCAAAAACTGATAATGAATCAGATGAATTAATGAAATTTTCAGCTAGTTGATTTATTTCCTCCCGTATCTTGCTGATTTTCTTGTCTATATCAACTGTCAAAAAGTTAGTTTTACATGCATCCCTGTACAAAGTTTTAAATCCCTTTAGTGTACTACACAGTTCCGGTACAAGTTTGTCACATTGCCTTGTACACTTCTTTATTTCCTCCTCAAAGAATTTGTGTTTTTCTTTCTCTAGTCTCTCCTTGAATGCTTCCTCTTTTATTTGTTCAACTGTCACAGTGTTGTCAGTAATATACTTAGACAAAGTGTCAAGTTGACTCAAAGAATCTTTATTATCTACATTACATTTAGGTGCTATCATTTTCAAAATTGGAATGGTATCATCTATTGCCTTGTATGCTTGTGAGCTACAATCTGTTATCTTCCGATTTATTGTTTGATCTGGTGGGATTTTCTTCCACCACCACTACTCTTCTGGTATTCTTTGTCTTCTTACACTCAAATGCATGGTGTATTTCTCCTCCACACTTAAAGTAGGTCCCTCTAAATATTCTCTTGTCTTGTCTCCCAAAATTATCATTTCATTAACCATCTGGTTCCCTCCTCCTGTAGAAATTTCTATCATCCTTCTGGTGAATTACCTTCTTTGTTCACTTCCTTGTCCTTGTTTTGATCTGTACTGGTTCCTCTACCTCTGGTATATCCTCTTCCTCCTTGAAATATTCCTCTGTTAAACCTTCCACCTCTACCTCTCTGCCTCTGCTCATATATTTTATTTAACTTCTCTTTTGCCTTTAGGGTATACTGGTAAGCCTCTTCAACACTCTCCATTTTGATCAAACTAAGTTCATCTTATATAGACATTCACAATCCATTCAAATATCTTGCAGCTTGTTCAACTTCATCATCAACATGTCCGGATCTGATTTGCAACTTGTAAAATGCTTCGGTGTACTCCTTCACACTAGATTCCTTCTGTCTCAAATTTTGCAACTTCCGGAACAGATTCACTTGATAATCAGCTGGCATAAACTTTGACTCCAACTTAGCAATCATCTGATCCCATGTCTTAATCTTCTCTTTACCTCTTCTCTATCTATCAACTTGCAAATGCTCCCACCAAAGAGATGCATGACCTTTCAACTGGGTATAGGTATATTTCACCTTCCTCTCTTCTGTAGTGCTTTCAAAATCAAAATACTTCTCCATCTCCGAGATCCAATCCATCTATTCATCCGAATCTAACTTCCCATCATATTACTGTGGGGTAAAATGAGGTTTAGTATTTTCCCTACTCAAAACCCTTAAAAACCTTTCCTCATCTGGATCAATTGTCGGTAGGTTTGCTTGTTCTATCGGGGCTTCTTCTCCTTCATCTTCACTCACATATTCAATATGTCAGCCTCTTCTTTGGGCTATCTCCACGACTTCCAACTGGGCTTATATACCTTGCAACATCTCCATCACAGTAGGGTCTGCATTCCCATGCATTCCACCATTCCTAGCTCTTCTTCGTGCCATCATTCACGCTGGTCCTCTGTAGCTGCAGGTCGGATCCACAATCCACCACCCTATAACAAAATTTTTAGGACATGCAACCTCCATAATGGAACTTTTCTCTCATACAACTTGAAGTTGTCACCGGTGAGGAGGGACCTCAAAGAGATCAATTTAGACCAGTCAGAAAGACTAACACAAATATAAACACAAAGATATGATGGAGCCAATACAAAGCAGATTGTTTTATTTCATGAAAATTGATTGCAACCAACTGGTAACAATCGAGTTACAACATAATCGACTCAAGGCCTGGTAGAACACACATAATGGGTCACAAATGGGACCTTGAATATTAAGATATATCTTCTACACACAGTCTCGCTACCTTATTCTTTGATTCCTTCCATTCTAAAACACAATTAAAATTATATATATTGATCCAAAGGAACTAGTCATGTCAAAAGCTGCTCAAACTTGATAACTTTTGTTGACAACTTTTAATGACAACTTTTGGTTACAAATAGAAACTTCTTTCTAATAGTCACCTTGGTTTAAAAGGTGGTTGATAACAATTAAGGAAGTCATAAAATGTCATTCCCAATCATCATTGGGGAGAGAGGATGAATTTGTAAACATTCGACATCATTGAAGTAATACAATTCTGAGAATTTCTTGCAATTTTGTTATTCTACACGACGTACGGTATTGTATGGATGTTTTGGGATTAGGAAAACATTATAATGTGTTAGAGTGGACAATAACCCTCCTTATGCATCAAGTATAAGGTCCTAATTCACCAAGATAAGGAAGAACCCTGTAATTTTCTAGAAGTGGTCTAGACTTGACAGTTTTACCTAGGGTTTTGCAAAGAAATGGCCTCATCTTGCCAATCCTTCATTGGTGGTTCACGGATTTAGAGGGGATGCAAGTATGGCTAATGTATTTTAGGATTTTGAAGGAATTTTTCAGGTTAGGACTAGTTGGAGGCGAGGGTTTGATGCATTAAGGTGGGCAACTCCATGTGGTCACCGTGCAAGTACAAGCAAACAGGTCTCACATCAGGGGTTAGAAGTCTGATCATGGCCTAAGACTTAGGAATTGGTGTATTTTACATGTCCTAAGAGTGTCCCTTGAGTTGGCTTGGTGAGTTAAGGTTTGTGTCTATACACTCCTTTGTAAAATAGACCTAATTGGGGCTATTAGGTCTCCTAACCAAGATAGGGTTTGGATTCTTGTGTTCCCAACCGATCAAAACCCTTAGGATATGTTTTGTAACTCTCAAAAGGGTATCCAAATCTGGAATTTTTTTCTAGAGTATTTTATGGAGATAAGGTGTGGAAAATTGGTCTAGCAGGGCTACTAGGATTAGTAGGCCTTGTTGCAACAGTTACTCAAACTGGTAGAGGGAACCTAAATTTAATGTTAGAAGGAGGTCTCCCTGACTTAGGATATTTCAAAAAAACCTTGGATAGTCATTTTTACATTGGAGAAGGGACCAAACCATTGTTGGCCATAGGGTCCTTAGGTGCCTCTAGAAGACCTTATGAGATGCTTGATGGAAGAGACCTTGTGAGGAAGTCTTTTTGGAAGAAAGGGATGTGGGACTTGTCAAACTGATATTACTTGACCCCTTGTAGTGTTGTGTGATTTATAGGGTCCTTGGTGTGCTCTTGGATTTGGGGAACCTATCCCATACCTATACTAGGGCTCTGCATCAGATTGGTAGCAGAGCATAGGAGGAATCCTTTTGGGAAGGAGGAATATTACATGTCAGTAGAAGAATTAGAGGGTGAGGCTAGAAGAATGCATCCAAACATGACATATGTGGAACTTTACAGGATGGTGCAAGAGAACAAAGAAGAGAATGATTGGCTTAGGAAGTTGATTGAGAACTTGGAAGGCAGACTAGAGAGAGGACCTGATGGCTCAAAGGAAGTGGGAGAAGAAGAAGAGAACCCACAAGGGCAAGAAGAAGATGAATTTCCTGCAAAGCAAAGGTACCTAGTCAATGCCTTGAAGTTTGTGGAGAGGAGAACCATGGACCAGAAATCAAACCTTCCTATTTTCAATGGGAAGATGGATACCGATGGAGTGATGGACTGGATAGAGTCCTTAAACAATTTCTTTGAATGTGAAGACATTGCTGACAACCAAAAGATGAAGGTTGCCAAGTCAAAAATGCAGGGAGCATCCCTAGCATGGTGGAACTTTGTGCAAGGAGAATTAGTGAAAGAGGGAAGAGGAATGATCACCTCTTGGAAGAAGATGATTGCAAAGATCAAGGGAGCATATGTACCTGAGGACTATGAAGTCCAATTACACAAGAGAAGGTAGAATCTCAGACATAAAGAGATGGATGTGTGTGCCTATACTAAAAAATTTCAAAAATTGAGCATAAAGTCTAAGAAGGTTGAAGATGAAAGTGAAAGAGTGGCAAGGTATCTAAATGGCCTAGGGTGGAACATACAAGAAGAGTTGAACCTCTTGTGCCCTGACACTATTCATAGACTCTATCAATTAGCATTAAAGGTAGAGGAGAAGATCAAAAGAAGACAAGAGTAGAGTAATAGAGGAAGGGGTAAACAACTAAGAGGAAGGAGCACCTTCAGAAGAAGAGGATCAAATTTTGAGTTTCAAGGAGAGAGAAGTCAAGACTCCTTAAGGAAAGACAACAACAACAAAGGCAACTTCAGAGGGAGAAGGCCTAATTTCAAAGGTAAATCATTAGGAAGAGGAGCATGACCAATAAAATGTTTTAACTGCAACCAAGAGGGACACATTGCTAGTAGGTTCCTGAAGAAGATGGGGTCTAGTTCCCAAGGAGAAAAGAGAGCCAATCTAACCCAAGAATCAGATCTCCAGGGCAGTAGTAAACCTGATTCATATGGTTATCTAGAGACTGGAGAGACACTAATGTTGAGAAGAACCCTATTGAAGGTACCAACACCTATGGAACTACCTCAGAGGAAGTCTATCTTTTGCACCACTTGCCAATCAGGAGGAAAGGTATGCAAAGTTCTGGTTGACTCAGGGTCTACTGAGAATTTTGTGTCAATATAAATGGTAGAGAAGTTGAAATTGAGGAGGATACCCCATTCATACCCCTATAAGGTGTCTTGGCTCACAAAGGGGCAACAAACACTTGTAGAAGAGCAGTCATGGGTAGAACTCCAGATATGTGCATATAAAGATAAGATTTTATTTGATGTTGTTAACATGGATGCTTGTCACCTCTTGTTTGGAAGACCATGGCAATATGATCTGAAAGCACACCATGATGGATTTAGGAATACCTACTCCATCACAAAGAATGGCAAGGTCATAGAGCTACTGCCCCTGACTGAAAACAATAAAAATCAAAAAGAAACTGAGCCCAAAGTGATGATGATGGAGGGAAAACCATTCCTCAAGGAGATAAAGATGGAAGAAGGAATATGCTTTGCATTTCTTCCAATACCAACCTCAAAGGAGAAGCCTACTACAGATGATAGAGCAGAAGGAAATGACAAGGATCTCAGTCTAGAAGTGAAGGAGATCCTTGGTAGATACCAAGGAATAGTTGCAGATGGAGTGCCAAGGAGTTTGCCACCAAGGAGAGAGATCAGTCACTGTATTGACTTGATCCTAGGGGCTACATTGCCAAACAAGGCTGCATACAAACTCACACCACAACACAATGAGGAGATGGCAAGGCAGATTCAAGAGTTGCTAGATTCTGATCTGATTGGAAAGAGTCTTAGCCCATGTGAAGCCCTGTAGTTTTGGCACCCAAAAAGGATGGAACATGGAGGCTTTGTACTGACTCAAGAGCTCTCAACAAGATCACCATAAGGTATAGACTTCCAATGCCTAGGATAGAGGATTTACTTGATTGTTTGGGGGGTGCAAAATATTTTTTAAAAATTAATTTAAAGAGTGGATACAACCAAATTAGAATCAGGCCTAGTGATGAGTGAAAAACAACCTTCAAAACAAATGAAGCGTTGTATGAGTGAAAGGTTATTCCATTTGGTTTGTCTAATGTCCCAAGTACGTTCATGAGACTCATGAATGAAGTTTTGAAATAATTCACAGGCAAATTTGTAATAGTGTATTTGGATGACAACCTAGTATTTAGCAGGACAAAGGAAGAACACTTGAGGCATCTAGACATGGTTTTGAAAAAGTTGAGTGAAGAGGAATTGATGATCAATATGGATAAGTGTTTGTTCATGCAGGAAGAACACATTTACCTTGGATTTGTGATCTCCAAGGGTCACTTGAAGATGGATCAAGATAAGGTAAATGCAATTCTTTCTTGGCCTACTCCTAAGACTATTGGTGAAGTTAGAAGCTTCCATGGATTAGCGATATTTTATAGAAAGTTCATAAGAGGTTTCAATCAGATATGTGCTCCAATGTTGGAAACCATAAAAGGTGGTCAAAAGTGCAGGTTCTCTTGGACAAAGGAGGCGGATTTAGCATTTGAAACTCTCAAGAAAAAGGTAGTTTAACAACCAAGAAGGCAGACCTATAGCATTCTTTAGTGAAAAGCTCAATGAGGCAAGGAGAAAATATTCTTCTTACGACTTAGAAATGTCTGCACTAGTTCAAGGTTTGAAAAAATGGAGGCACTATCTGCTACCAAAGGAATTTGTAGTCTATACTAACAACCAAGCCTTGAGTTTCATTAATAGACAAGAAAAGTTAAACCATAGGAATACGAAGTGGGTATAATCCCTACAAGCCTATACCTTCTCCATAAAACACAAGAAAGGAGTAGCCAACAAAGTGGCTGATGCATTGAGTAAGAGAGTGCTAACCATATCTGAAATCCAATTAGAAAGAATTGAGATTGATGTAATGAAAGATATGTATGCTACAGATGAGGACTTTAAGGAGACTTACAAGGTATGTATTGAATTTAGTGAACTGTATCATGTGGAGTTTTCTGATTTTCTGATCCAAGATGGACTTCTTTTTAAAGGTGGGCAATTATGCATACCAAAGTGCTCAATAAGGACTAATATCATCAAGGAAAAGCATAGTGGGGCTATGGTAGGTCATTTTGGCTTGGAAAAGACACTTGAATTGGTAAGAAGGTACTACTTTTGGCCCAAATTCCAGGTTGATGTAAGAAAGTTTGTAGATGCATGCACCATTTGCCAAAAGGCAAAAGGAAGAAGCACCAATGTTGGTCTCTATCAACTCGTACCCATTCCCTCAAGACCTTGGGAAAGTGTGTGAATGGAATTTGTAATGGGTTTAACTAGGACCCAAAAGGGGTTTGACAATGTATTTGTGATAGTGGATAGGTTTAGTAAAATGGCACATTTCTTGCCACGTAAGTCCACTAATGATGCATCTTATATAGTAGATTTGTTTTTCAGAGAAGTAGCAAGGATTCATGGATTTCCATTGAACATAGTGTTTGACAGGGATGCCAAATTTGTTAGCCATTTTTGGAGAACTATATGGAGGAAACTTGGCACCAATTTGTCTTTCTCATCAGCCTATCATCCACAAACAGGTGGGCAAACATAAGTAGTAAACCGGTCATTAGGGAATTTGTTGAGATGTCTTACAAGACAACACAGTGAAAAGTGGGATTAAATCTTACCTCAGGCTGAGTTTGCCTATAATGAAACTGTAAACAAAAGCACAAGGAAGTCACCATTTCAGATTGTGTATGGGTTACATCCAAGAGGGGTGTTGGAGTTGAGAAAACTACCCTATACCGATCCCATAAGTGCAGATCATGAGAGGTTTGCAAAATACACCTTCAAAGGTCATGAGACAAGTACAAGGAGCATGTCAAAATACAACTTCAAAGGTCATCAGACATGTACAAGGAGCATGCAGATCAGAAAAGGAGGGAGGTACAGTTTCAAGTTGGAGATTTGGTTTGGGCAAATTTGAAGAAGGAAAGGTTACCCAAGGGCAAACAAACTAAGCTCATGTAGAGGAAAGTAGGACCATGTCAAATCTTGAAGAAGTTTGGCACCAATGCTTATGAAATTCAATTACCATTAGACCTTGGCATATCTCCTATTTTTAATGTTTGTGATTTAACTCCTTTTAAAGGTGATTCTAATGCAGGTAACTCACAACAGGTCTTAGAAGATGTAGAAGATATCGACATTCCCAAACATGAGCCACCTAAGATTGAAAAAGTGTTAGACACCAAGATTGTAAAGAAGACCAGGAACAATGAGTACAAGCAATAATTGGTCAAATGGAAAGGAAAACCAGACTTTGAAGCCATTTGGTTGGATGGCGATCAGATCAAGAAGCATGGCACTACATTACATGACCTCATCTCAAGTGGACTTGAGATTCATTCACCCGGGGAGTATGGTGCAGAAGCACCTCATGACTAGGGTGATAAGAGAAATAAAGGCCTAAAGGTCACACATGGGAATGCGACCTTTCAATCAATGCAATAGGGTAGTCTTGTTTGTTTGATTTTTGTAATAAACCCCACCTTGTAACCCAATGACATGGATTTGGCAAATTGATAAGCCACCATGGGAATATGGGCCTAGGGGTATTTGGTTGAGTATTTTATAAGTGTTTATGTGTTGGAGATGTCTTAGGAAGGTTTAGGACATGTTGAAACATCTCTAGGTAGGCAGATTTAACATATGTCAAAAGTTGCTCAAACTTGATAACTTTTGTTGACAACTTTTAATGACATTGGTTGCAAATAGAAAATTATTTCCAATGGTCACCTCAGTTCAAAAGGTGGTTGATAAAAATTGTTGAATACATAAAATTTCATTCCCAATCATCATTGGGGAGAGAGGATGACTTTGTAAACATTCAACATCATTGAAGTAATACAATTATGAGAATTTCCCGCAATTTTGTTATTCTACACGATGTACGGTACTGTACGAACATTTTGGGATTAGGAAACCACTGTGATGTGTTAGAGTGGCCAATCACCCTCCTTATTCATAAATTTTGAGGTCCTAATTTTCCAAGATAAGGAAGAACCATGTAATTTTCTAGAAGTGGTCTAGACTTGACAGTTTTACCTAGGGTTTTGCAAAGAAATGGCCTCATCTTGCTGATCCTTCATTGGTGGTTCATAGATTTGGAGATGATGCAATTATGGCCAATTTATTTTAGGATTTTGAAGGCCTTTTTAAGGTTAGGACCAGTTGGAGGTGAGGGTTTGATGCATTAAGGTGGGCAACTCCATGTGGCCATTGTGCAAGTACAAGCAAAAATGTCTCACATCAAGGGTTAGCAGTATGATCATGGAATAAGAATTAGGAATTGGTGTATTTTCCATGTCCTAAGAGTGTACCTTGAGTTGGTTTGGTGAGTTAAGGTCTATGTCTATACACTCCTTTGTAAAATAGACCTAATTGGGGATATTAGGTCTCCTAACCAAGATAGGGTTTGGATTCTTATGTTCCCAACCGGTCAAAACCCTTAGGATATGTTTTGTAACTCTCAAAAGGGTATATGAATCTGGAATTTTTTTCTTGAGTATTTTGGGGAAATAAGGAGTTAAGTGTGGAAAACTGGTCTGGCAGGACTACTAGGATTAGTAGGCCTTGTTGCAGCAGTTACTCAAACTGGTAGAGGGAACCTAAATTTAATGTTTGAAGGAGGTCTCCTTGACTTAGGAGATTTCAAAAAAAACCTTGGATAGTCATTGTTACATTGGAGAAGGGACCAAACCATTGTTGGCCATAGGGTCCTTAGGAGCCTCTATAAGAGCTTATGAGATGCTCGATGGAAGAGACCTTGTGAGGAAGTTTTTTTGGAAAAAAGGAATGTGGGACTTGTCAAAATGATATTCCTTGACCCCTTGTAGTGTTGTGTGATTGCTAGGGTCCTTGGTGTGCTCTTGGATTAGGGAACCTATCCCATACCTATACCAGGGCTCTGTATCAATCACTACTCAGTAAAGAAGCACTAATAGGACATTTGGCAAAGTGGGTATGCTTCTTAGTGAATTTGACATAGAGTATGTGGACCAAAAATCAATTAAAGAGCAGGTCATTGTAGATTAGTTGGCCGAAGCACCACTCACAGGTGACCATTCTCTTATCTCAAATTTTTCAGATGAGATCTTCACAGTCATGCCCGCACAATAATGGAAGCTATATTTTGATGGATCATACACTCAAGATGGTTTAGGAGCTAGCATTATTTTTATCACACCTCAAGGAGATAGCATTCCCAAATCATACAGGCTCACATTTCCATGCACAAATAACATAGAAAAGTATGAAGCTTTGATCACCGGACTAAGAATGGTCGTACAATGGAACTTAAAGGTGCTACAGGTCTATGGCGATTCACAACTGGTAATTTGATAGGTCAATGTTGAATAAAAAACTAAGGATGATAAGATCATGCCTTATAAACAAATGTTTGATATCTTAAATAATTATTTACAGCTATCACTTTTGAGAAAATTCCCTGAGATCATAATAGAGCTGCAGATGTAATGCCTATAATAGCCTCTCTCCTGTACCTTCCTAAGAACTCAGTACACCACAAGTTCTTAGTTGAACAACTTTGGATCCCCACTTATGATATCATGGAATCTGAGATGGTATGTCAACTCATCAGTCTCAATTCCCCATGGTATTGTGAGTTCTACGCTTACCTACGCGACCACATCCTTCCACCACACCAATCAAACAATCAACAAAAAATATTCATACACCAATCTGCCAGATACACCATTATTGCCAAAACCCTATACCGACAAGGCCTTGATGGTACTCTCCTCTGATGTTTAGAGCAAGGTAAGGTGACCACAACTTTAGAAGAAGTAAATGAAGGTATCTTCTCGGCTCATTCAAGTGGCCCTTCATTGGCTAAAATGATCATTAGGGCAGGATACTATTGGCCCTCCATAGAAAAATACTTCTATTATTTTGTCAGAAAATGCAAGTTCCAAGTCCATGAAGATTTGACACATGCACCAGTGCAAGAACTCCAACCCATCACAACACCTTGGCCCTTTTGTCAGTGGGGACTAGACCTTGTGGGTAAAATCAATCCATCTTTATCCAATGGTCACACTTTCATCATTACCGCCACATAATACTTCACCAAGTGGATCGAATCCTTTCCACTTACCCAAGTAACCGACAAGCGGATTGCTTCATTCATCATCAATTACATCATCTGCTAGTATGGTGTATCCATGTCCATCATCACAGATAATGGGCTTCCCTTCAAAAATCAGGATATCTGTGAACTCTGTGAGAAGTTTTATATCCAACACCATTTATCCACCTCATATTACCCACAAGGAAATGGTCAAGTAGAAGCCTCAAACAAGAATATTATGAGGATCCTAAAGAAGACAACCAATGATGCTGGTCGTGATTGGCACATTTGTCTGAATCTAGTACTATGGGCATATCAAACTATAATTTGAACTCCTATACGCACAACTCCATACTGTCTTTTTTATGGAGGAGAAGCCATCTTGCCTATTGAGGTAGAATTACCATCCCTACAAGTTTCCCTGCATAGTTTGATAAATGATGAAGAGTACTGAGTCTCCCACCTTCAAGACTTGGAACTGCTTGATGAAAAGTGACAAATGGCCTACAATCACCTTAAAACATATCAACAATGCATGAGAAGAAGCCGCAATCATAGGATCAGACCTCACACATTTGAGGTAGGAGATCTTGTTCTTAGAGAGAATCCTTGCAATAAACCGAATAGAGAACATTGAGGCAAATTTGAATCCAATTGGCTGGGTCCAAATGTCATCACTGCAGTCTTCGGGTCTGGGGCATATCAACTAGCAACTTTAGAAGGAGAACCACTGGCAGATCCAATCAACAACATACATCTAAAAAAGTTTTATACATAAGCTGTAGAGAGCATCAAGCTCATCAAATATCATAAAATACCAAAAACATTCAGAAAAAGTCCCGAAAAAAAAAGTACAAAAAAATTAAAAAATCAAGAAAATAGTAAAGAAAAATTATTCATCCAAATGGTGAAAAACACTTTGGTGGCACCTTGGATAAGTACGGTGGTGAAAACCTGGCAAACAAGTACCATTCGTAAAGACTGCAGCTCCATTGTCTTTTAGACTTGTTGTGATCACATCCATTGCATCCGCTTATACATCATATCTATCATGGCTTGTTATTGATCCAAAATCAGCGTTATTGTCTCATGTGTCCTGCATCATGCTTTCACATCGACACCTAACTGGGGGCAACGTTTGAAAATATCCTAAAATAATCCAAAAACATTTGTAAAAAAAATAAAAAAAGACCAAAAACATTTAGAAAATGTCCTAAAGAAAAAGAAAAAAACATTCAAAACAAAACAAACACCCAAAAACCTTAGAAAAGATCAAAATCAATAAAAAATATCGCAATACACTTGCTTATTGTACATAAATATCTAGTCATACATAAAACAACATTTTACGCTACATATAAGATGGCCCACTATCAGATCAGACAAACAAACAAACATCTGAGCAACACATACACGAGACCATCTTAAACAAGGATACATCCTTCCTTCAAAACAAAACATGCTGACATATCTCTTTGACAAGAAGATTCTATTTGATTGATAAGCATTTGGTCATATTACCACTTTTTATATCAGGTTCCTATGTTTCTCCAGGATATCTACAAGTGATTACAGTGGCTAGGATGGTTCTTGATATCTTTTTCTTATCTTTGTTTTCCTGTTTGTAGATTGTTCCAATGAAGTTTTGGGGCATGTACTAGCGATGTCTGCGTGGGATGTTCACTAAGCTACGAGATCCTATGCAAAAATACAAGTCATGGATCACTATGGCTTACTGACTACATTGTATACCTCGACCATATGTATATGAACTAGAATGGAGGGGAACCTTCCTTATGTGTGATGTTTTTTTACAGGTGCAACACTCAACCTTGGTTTCTAATACCTTAGCCAAGATCAGTACTACCATGCTTGATGAGGAAATAAAGCATTATCAATAAACCATGGATCGCCATTTCATCTCATCTTTATATATTGCATTTTGTTGCATTCCATCCATCTATAAATCCATATCACTGCATATCATTCATACATAGTTATGCCAATGGATAACTCTATTTTGATCCTCTTCCACAGGAATGGGTCCTAGGTCTCCAAACCTTCTCTCTACAACTAACCCCTCTGCCCTCCCCATCATCATCATCATCATCATCATCATCATCATCATCATCATCATCATCATCATCATCACATACCCTATATTGTGTTCTGCCATGGACATTGTAGTCCATCTCTCACTAGAGGAGCTGCATAGCCGGTGTCATAGCATCTTGTATGCAATACCATTTCTGCCTTTTAAACCCAACTGTCAATTGATCAAATAATCAAACACAATCACATCAGGCAATTACATCAATTGTCTAAGTCTCGACGAGTATTTTGCTTCAAATACCTTGACTTCATCAGGAAATTACATCAATCGCTTAAGTTTCATCAGGTCAATTTGACTCACTTACTCAAACTTTATCTAGTTCAAGCGACCATCTGACATCAATTATCACACTTTGACTAAAACTAGGGCAATTCACCTAATTGCACCAAACTGTCCAAACAATATTGATCAATTGTACAACATCAATCAAATGCACTACTATACTGCATTTACATCATATCTCCTACATGAACTAAGGATACTTACCAACTTACGCTAATTTTTTCTCATTCACAATCCTCCATTATACCATGCCTAATTTTCTATTTTTTGAGAGCTCGCCCAATTTTTCAAAATTTTGGCCCATCTCTCGAGGGGGCATACCAACCCACAAACTAACATCCCTTGAGAATTTTTCTCATGCCTATCAGTTTTTGTTTGAAACGACGCATAAACGACACCGTCTTAAAGAGGGGTAAATATAGACACATAAATCTATCCATGAATTAAATGATTATTTAATATTTATTTAATACACTAATATTCCTCTATTAATTAATTCACCATTAGTCTCTTCTTCTATCCTAGTTAAATTAATTAAATAAATTTATTTAATTCCCCTTTCCACTCATTTAAATAAATTAAGCATTTGTTTAAAAATCACAAATCAAATTCCCATTTAAATAAATCATTATTAATTTAAAATATCCCATCCACTTTCATTCTCCTACAAATGCAAGTTGCACTACTTATTTTAATTAAATAAAACATTTAATTAAAAGGCCCATTTATCCTCACCCACTTGCCAAACCCACTTGCTCACTAATACCCTTCTATATTATTCTACACCCCCTTCTAGATTCTTCTAAGCCCTTCTAAATTAGCCTAATCCCTCTTCTAATCATTTGCACAATCCTAAAGCAAAATTAACCACCAACCCATCATCTCAACCATTTAAAACTCTTATAGAGTCATAAATGCTTCCCTTCTTCAATACACTAACCCACATGGATCTTGACCCTTTAGTCAAGGCTTAACCATGGGTAAAATTTGCACAAGAGTTTACCCATTGGATAATAACCTTACCTTTGGATAATAGCTTTATCCAGAAACCCACCCTACATGAGGTTACCCTCATGTCTTTTCAGGCATTATATGCTCCTTCCCTATCCTCTCAAGCCATCTCATGCTAACACTTGTCATCATGGGATTGGATTGAAAACCATCACATGGATAATGAATCATGCAATCTTGGCCCTCCACAAACTAGATCAATCTTGACCATCCAATCTTCTATTTTGCCTATAAATAGAACCTTTATCCTCAAGCAAAGGAGGAAACATTAGAGAATTGTTATTATATTTTAATTAGCATAGATACCTAGTTTTCTCATAGCATTACTCTTTACATTTGCATAAGAGTTTGTTTTCATTTTTGACCATCTTGAACCTCCATTTGGCATCCATGGTTAGTGCTAAGAATGAGAGATACACTCATTTGGATCTTGGGGAGGAGAAAAACAAGGGAGGAGCAACCAAACACATCATGGAAGCATCTTAGGGAGACTCTTCCCCTTTCTCTTATTTTGTTCATGCTTCATCTATGTTTTAAATCTCCTTGGGTATGTATTGAAATGGTTTTTAGCTCATTTGTTTTTGGTTTTATGGTTGAAACTAACATATTGACATTTGAACCTTGTCTTATGGCTTGTCTTCTTTTCCATGCATCAGACAATTTTCTCAATCTTGTTTTATTTGTGCATCTTTGTTTCAAAAGGGAAAATATTGTTTTCTATGTATGTAAATATTGTCTCTTAATTATTCTAGAAATTCCGTGTTTCCTTTATGTATATCTGTTAATTGAATTTAAAGAGTTAAATTGGGTTTCATTTTCTTTGGAGTTTGAAGTTGTGATTGAAACCTTGTGGATCATGTTTTTCATTTTATGATGGTCAAGTTCTGATTCTGAGTGAGAAATGCCCTTTTCTTTATTTAGTTTGAGTTAGATTTCGAGTCTAGATTTTTTCTGAAAGTTAGTCGATAAATTTAAATTTGTTCCTGAGTCATATTTTTGTCTCTATATCATATGCACAAGTTTGGGTAACATATACACTAAGATAATTTACATATGCACTAATTTGTTTAGTAAATGCGTTATTCTATTTGGTATATGCGCTTGTTTGTGTCATGCATGTGTTAAACTATGTTATGTATGTGCTAAAATAAGTAGTGTATGTGCTAATGTAATTTGTAAAGGTGTAAGTAAAAGTTTGAAAAGCGCTAAATTTTTGTAAATGCGCCATAATAAGTGTTAAATGCGCTCAAAGAGATATCAAAGGCGTTGTTTCTCATTTTTTTTCCATTTTTGGTTGATTTTCAAAGTTTGTGTCAGACCAGAGGCTTATTTTGGAGTTGTGATTTTCTATGGTAATTTATCTAGAGGCTAATTTGGTTGATCATGAGGATTTTATGTGTTATTTCCTTTCTTCCTATGTACTTAAATAGTTTGGTATATTGGTTGGGCAACTTGATGTTGCATGAGATTTATTTTAAAGCATTATGGATTAGATTTGTTAATGTGGATCAGATTCTATTATGGATCCAATGTATCAAGTTTCATGTGGAATTATGTAGACCTTGCTTATGAGACGTGGTTGTCATGATTCTTTATGTGAACCATGTATGTCATGATAGTTGTGATTCTCTTGTTTCCCTAGGTTTTAGGAGCATATTAGGGGGAGTGGCTCTCAAGTGGGTGTTGGGGCCCTCAAGTGGCTTCCTGGAGATCTCATTAAGAGTTGGTTAATCAAGTGATAACATTAAATTAAATTAATTGGTTTAGGTTTTACACACATTAATAAGATAATTGTTGGTGCTCTAGAAGTGCCTCATTTGCTTGTATAGACAAAGGATGGGATCTCATGACCTAGAGTGCTCGCTTAGACTTAGGATGAGATTGAGAAGGCCTGTATACCAGATCGATTCTCTTGCCTCTATTGAAGGATTGTTTGATTCCACATGTGCATCAAATGGGTGTCGGGGTCTAGAATTTGGACAAGGTCATACTACTAGGAAAACTCATGTTCGTGGCATGTGATGACACTCTTCCCTATGTTTTTCCTAGGACCATTGTTGGAAACAACAAGAAGGAAAACTGAGAGGAAGGAGGGGTGAATTAGTTTTCACCAGATTAAATCAATTGAGCACAATCTCAAATCTGATAAAATCCAACAAAAAGAAAGATAACATCAATAACAACAACACACATAATACCAATATTTTTGACACGAAAAACCCAGTTAGGGGAAAAACCATGGTGGAAATCCACCCATAATAGGATGATACTCTATAGTAGTATGTATAAATATTACAATGGGGAATGCACATGCATTTAGGCACACTGCCTAGAGATCACTGCTCAAATTAAAATGACCTAGAAGGATCAAACCCTTAGGGAAGGTTCACTATCTTACATAAAGATTCGGACTACAATCCAGAAAGAATGAACTACAAAAATAGCATCTGCTAATGCCTAATGACTGTTTTGGTTAAGCTCAAATGTCTACTCTTCACCAATATCTTCTCAATGCACCACACTAAAATATGAATTCACTTGTTCACACATATACCACTCTCTGATAATGTAGAATTAACACCTATCTCTAAAATTACATGAATATTACACCCATTTATACAGATCATCAACCTTTACTACAAGGCCAACCAAACCCATAGCACCTAATTACAAAATTACACCACACGATACATAAATCAACCACCAAACCAATACAATTCCATTGACAACATATCATGGACCTAAATCAACTCCTCAAACATGCACCACCACCGGAAATCTTGCCAAGAACAATCGCAATACGTTACACCACCAAAACACCGCATAACATGAAGAATATCACCAGACCATGAAGATCATCAAGAACTCGCACAATAATAAATCCTGACCACCAAGACAAATAGGACATGATTAGAAAAATGCCAAAAATAATGTTAGAACCATCTGCAATAGATGCACCAACCCCACTTATGCAAATCTTCATCGATCAACACACTAATGTTCAAGAACACTCAATAGCGACAATTTAGATAAGAAAGATAGCTTCCAGAGCACCAAATCATGAACCACTTGAAAGGAAGATACATATGAACATCCAAAACATTCTCCCAAAACCACAATACAAGATATGATCATACTGGAGCTCACTGGATCAAAAACCAGACTCTTCTAGCCACTGAACAGAAAGAACAAAACCTCAAATCTTATCACCGGATCACCAAAAGAATTCTTTGCAACACCAAAAAACATGAATATGTTGACATCAATGACAAAAACATATCCTAGCAACAACAATCTCCAACAATCTCCCCCTTTGGTATTGATGGAAACATATAGATGTGAAAAACAATCAATTCAAAGTAATAAACCAACATCAACAAAATCCAACAGGCTCCTCCTAAGGTCATGCACATAGTTTTTCACATGCTTCTCTACCCCTTTGACAACAATTCCAAAGATATAAACTATTCAAGCTTCTTTACCCCAAACAACATAGTCACAACTCTAAACAACTCACTAACTACTCCAACTGCGTAGCAACATCAACTCATCAATCCGAATAAAGAGATAAGATTGTAAAGTCCACCGGATTGATGCATCTCAATGCTCCTAGTTCTTATTAGGAGGGGCAAAGACCCCTAATTTGTCTCTCAAATACACAAATGTATCTGTAGGCAAATGTTAGTGAAAATATCTGCAATCTGATCTTTTGTAGATACATACTCCAGTTTTACTTCTTCATCACTAACTTTTTCCCTCAAGAAATGATACTTAATTGATATATGCTTAGTTTTAGAATACAGTACTGGATCCTTGGAAATATTAATAGCACTTGAATTATCATAGTAAATAGCAATAGGCTCATCATACAAAAATCTTATGTCTTTTAACATCTGTTTCATCCAAACTACCTGAGTACAATTTGTAGTAGCAACAATGTATTCAGCTTCAATAGTAGATAGAGATATATCATCTTGTTTCTTGCTCACCCATGACACCAACTTCTTCTGCAAAAAGAAAGAACCATCGATAGTTCTCTTTCAGTCATCTACATTACTTTCCCAATCAACATCAGTATAGGCACATAACATAAAGTCATCATTCTTCAGATACCATAGCCCATAGTCAGCAGTTCCCTTCAAGTATCTAAAAATTCTTTTAATAGCAGTAATATGTGTCTCTTTAGGATCAGCTTGAAATATGGCACAAAGACACACGACATGCATAATATCTAGTCTAGTTTGAGTTAGGTATAACAATCCACCAACCATAGATCTATACAAAGTGATTCGGTTTCTTAGATTCATCATTCTTAGACAACTTGCATCCAGTCACCATAGGAGTTCCAACAGGTTTAGTATAAGCTAACCCAAATTTCTTCAACAATTCCTTCACATATTTAGATTGAGAAATAAAAATACCTTTATGTTGGCAATTTGGAGGAATTGATTATGTGTTGCATTGATGTTTGTCATTTATGTCACCACTAGCTGTTTTGCTGTCAACCGACTTCTGGTAGAGTGGTTGGATTATCATGTTTATCTGAAGATTTGTCTCTAGTTTTGGTTCGGCTGTTGAAATTAGTTTGGATTGGTTATTCATGTGTTCCTGATGTGTATCACATTCAGTTGTTTTGGAATTTGGTGATTCGGATGCTATCATATGTTCTAGTAAGACTTTTGGTTATCGGTAAGGGTTTTACCGACAGAGCTTTGATGAAGATTTTTTGATGAATCCGATAAGTGGTGTTGG
The DNA here is from genome assembly GCF_030272615.1 of Cryptomeria japonica. Classification (NCBI taxonomy): domain Eukaryota; kingdom Viridiplantae; phylum Streptophyta; class Pinopsida; order Cupressales; family Cupressaceae; genus Cryptomeria; species Cryptomeria japonica. The sequence continues at coordinate 472,175,109 of NC_081411.1, read as the reverse complement.
TGCGGCTTTTAGAAGGTTTTCAGGATGTTGATGGTTATCATGTTCGTGTTCCAATTGTATGTGGTGTTTCATTTGGATTATGATGAACTATTTTGGGTCTGGTGTTATTTTGCTAGGTTATGGATCGGTTTATGTAACATGTTGGTTGATGCTCCCGATGCGTCACTGGTTGGATTTATTGTTTGGTTTATGTTGTTTTGGTCTTAGGCCAACTTGGTTTATCATTGGTTTGTGGGATTATGCAACCAATTTATTGTATTATTTTTTAGGTGGCCGACCTAATTGTTTAGGTCTCGGGTTGGTATAAATATGATGTAAGATCTCTTTGTAGATCGTACGTCAAAGTTATGGGACTATCTGTGTGTGAATAAATTTGTAATCATATGCAGAGGTTTTTGGTCAAAAATAGGTGATCTAATTGGGTTTGTAAAAGAGGTTTAAGACCTCCGGTATTGAGCTTAACCAAAAATGTACTCAAGCATAGGAGATGCTATTCTTGCAGTTCATGCATCTTTCCAGATTGTAGTATGGATTTATTTTGTAGTTGGTGGCTCCTTTTGTGATGAGCAGTGTGCTCTAGGTTGTTGGCCTTCTTGCATGTGCAGGCCCCTCTTATTATAATCACATACGTGCTGCAAAAGTATTATTTGATTGTGGGTAGGCTTCCCACAGTGGTTTTTCCCTTTACCAGGTTTTCCACGTACAAATCATGGTGTTATGTATGGTTGGTAATTATTCTATGACTTATGTTTGTGCTTAATTGTTATATCTTCTATTCTGGTATTTGGTTTATGCATTCCGGTAAAAGGTTTTGTGTGCTTAAAGTTTTATAATCTGTTGACAACTGATTCACCCCCCCTCTTAGTTGTCCACCAGTTATCCTACAATTTGTATTAGATCTTGGTCCTCTCTGTAGATGCTTAACCACTTGAGGACAATCCTATGGAAACTAATAGTTCAACTACACTTGTTTTTCAGAGAGAAACCCCTAAGCTTGATTCGACAAATTACAGGGTATGGAAGAGTCAGATGGAGACTCATTTGAGATGTATTGGGAAAGAGATTCAAGAGATCACGAAGAAAGGCTATACTCCTCATAATCCAACATCTGGCAATCCTCCTCCGACAACCTTGGATAAGGATATTGAAAATGATGGTAGAGCTAGAGAAGTACTCCTGAGTGCACTTTCTGATCAACAAGTTATGGGATTAATTGAGCAATCATCTGCGAAGGCTATATGGGATAAGTTGGAGGCTCTGAATGAAGGTGATCCTACTATTAAAATTGCTAAAATTGATGGTTACCAGGTAAGGTATGAGAATCTGAAGATGGAAGTAGATGAAATGATTACTACTTTTATGGAAAGAGTTAATGAAATTGTTATGGTAATTCAGTGCTGTGGTGGATCTTTGAGCGAAGATGAGATTGTTTCTAAAGTAATAAGATCTTTTCCACTAGATTACAAGATGAAGGCTACTGCAATTAATAAGCTGAGAATAATGGCTAACACGTTTGTTAACAGGGATACTTTGGTTGGAAAATTATCTACTTTTGAGCTTGAAGAATTTGGTCCTCAAGGAGTTGCAAAGACTGAATCTGCATTTCACACATCTGCATCATCAACCGGAAAGAGTGAATGGAAAGCTTTATATGCAAAGGAACTAGAGGAAATGAGGAAAGAAGATGATGAGTTTGAGAAACTTGAAGCCCTATTTTCTAGAAGAGTACTTAAAGGTTCAACAAGAAGTAAGTATGAAGGAAAATCACCTTTTAAATATTTTGCATGTAATAAGATAGGTCATTTTGCATCTAGATGTCCTGAGAGGAATTCAAGATTTGAAGAGAAAACTAGAAGATATTTTAGGCCTAACCAAGATTATTAGAACAAGCATAAGTACATGAGAAACAAAGATAAATCAAGTTACTATGTAGATGAGGAAGGTGTGACTGATTCAGATGATGAACTGACACAAGATTCAACTAGTTGATCCGACAGTGGAAAGGAATGAGTATTTTTGGCTATCAAGGAAGATGCTCCGACACCTGTTATTCAAAATGAGGAAAAGGCCCTTGCTGCTAAAATTTAAGACAAGGATGAATGGGTGATAGACAGTGGATGTTCACATCATATGACTAGAGATAAAAGTAAGTTTCTATCTATGCAAGAATTTGACAGTGGTCTGGTTATATTTGGAGATGACAAAGCATGTATGATTAGAGGAAGAGGAACTATATCATTGGATGGTAAGCATAACACTGATAATGTTTATTATGTTGAAGGTTTAAGGCATAATCTTTTGAGTGTAGGATAGTTGGTGGATAAGGGATTTCAATTACAGTTCAAGGATGGAAAATGCAAAATCATTAACAGATCTGGTTTGGAGATTGCAAACGGTACACAAAATAAAGGTAACATCTTTCATTTGAATCTAGTAAGAAGACATGTTTGATTTCACAAGTTGATGAGAGTTGGTTATGGCATAAGAGGTTGTGTCATGTGAATTTTGATTACATTGTAAAGATCAGTTCAACTAAGGCTATTAGAGATATACCTAAGATTGTGAAGCCCTATAATCTGGTATGTAAGGAATGTCAAATGGGAAAGCAAGTCAAAAATTCTTTGAAGTGTATACAAGACAAATATAATGATGTTCTTGATCTTATTCATACTGATTTGTGTGGTCTTGCTAGAATAAAGAGTTTTCAGGGTGATAGATATTTTATGCTAATCATTGATGATTATTCTAGAATGATGTGGGTAACTTTTCTAAGGGAGAAGTCTAAAGCTTTTGGAAAGTTTAAGATATTTAAAGCTAAAGTTAACACAAAGATAGGGTTCAAGATTAAATGCTTAAGGTTAGATCAGGGTGGTGAATTCATATCCGGTGAATTTAATAGTTATTGTGAGAAGTATGAAATAAGGAGACAATTGTTTGCACCCCAGACACCTCAGCAGAATGGTGTTGTGGAATGAAATAACAAAACTATCTTGGATGCGACCAAAACTATGATGATGGAAGCTAATCTACCTCATATCTATTGGATAGAAGCTATGAGAATGAAAATATACACATTCAATAGAGTTCATATCAAAGGAGACATCGATAAGAAACCTTATGAGTTATGGTTTGGTCATACACCTACAATTAAGTATTTTAGAATCTTTGGTAGTAAATGCTATATCAAAAGAGATGATTCCATTGGAAAGTTTGATCCTAGATGTGATGAAGGGATATTTCTTAGTTATTCTAATGAAAGAAAATCATATAGATGTTATTACAAAAGTGCAGAGAATTGTGGAGAGTGCTAATGTCAAGGTGGATGAGCTGTACAAAGCTCAAATCAGAACTTATGAGAGAGAACCAGAAGTGGAGATAATCATAGCTGAACTGGTAGCACCTATACTAAAACAAAATATTGAACCATTTACCCTGGTAGTATCAGAAAATTCAATAGTAACTAAAGATCAGAGTAGAGAAACAGAAAGTCAGAAGACTCGTAGGTATGTAAGGTTAAATCATTCAGAAGATCAGATCATTGGAGACAAGAACAAAGGAGTAATAAAAAGAAGAAGGTTGGCAACTATTGAGGTATGTTTAATTTATCAAGTTGAATCAACATGAGTTATTGAATATTGTAAAGATGAATATTGGATGAGAGCTATGGAAGAGGAATTAGACCAGATTGAAAAGAAAAACACATGGACTTTAGTTCCCTGACCTAAAAATAAGAATGTTATTGGAACTAAATGGGTTTTTAGGAATAAAATGAATGAGGATGGACAAGTTATGAGGAATAAGGCTAGATTGGTATGTAAAGGATATTCTCAGAAGGAAGGAATTGATTATGATGAGACTTTTGCTCTGGCAGCTAGGATTGAAGTGGTGAGATTATTTATTGCTTATGCTGCCCATAAGAAATACAAGGTTTATGAGATGGATGTTAAGTGTGCATTTTTTAATGGAGATCTTGAAGAGGAAGTTTAAATTGAGCAACCTGATGGATTTTCACTTTCAGATAACAAAAACATGGTTCGCAGGTTAAGGAAAGATTTATATGGATTGAAACAAGCCCCTAGAGCTTGGTATGCTAGATTGGACAAATATCTTTTTAAGCTTGGTTTCACTAAAGGTAATGCTGAAAGTAACTTTATTATAAGATCACTGATGATGACATATTAATTCTTTAAGTATTTGTTGATGATATCATATTTGGAGGTGAGGATAAGTTATATATGGAATTCTCTGAAAATATGAAGAATGAATTTGAGATGTCTATGATTGGGGAGATGAAATTTTTCTTAGGTTTGCAGATTACTCAAAATGATAAAGGTATTTTCATCTATCAAACTAAGTATGCTAGAGAGTTGTTGAAGAAATTTGGTATGGAAAATTCCAAATTGGTTGGTACCCCTATTGTTACAAGTGAGAAATTGACAAAGAATGATGCATCAACTCCGATAAATCCTACAAGGTATAAATCTATGATTGGAGGTTTGTTATATCCGAATAAGACTAGACTAGATATAATGAATGAAGTTTGTATTGTATCAAGATATCAGAGTGATCCTAGAGAGAATCATGAGATTAGAGTGAAAAGGATTTTCATGTATTTGCAAGAAACAACTAAGTATGGTTTGTGGTATCCTAAAAATGATGACTTTACACTATGTGCATATACAGATGGTGACTAGGCTGGAGATGTTGATGATTGAAAGAGCACATTTGGTGGAGCTTTATTTCTTGGAAAGGAACTTGTTTCATGGATCAATAAGAAATAGTCATGTACTTCTTTATCTACTACTAAAGACGAGTATGTTGCTGCTGCTACTAACTATGCACAAGTTTTATGGATGAAGCAAATGTTGAAGGATATAAGGGTAGATTGTAATGAACTGATAATTTTTCACTATGATAACTCTACTGCTATTGACATATCAAAGAATCCAGTATTTCATTCTAAGAATAAGAACATTTCTATCAAGTATAATTTTCTGAAGGAGAAGCTAGAAGAAAATGAAGTCAGATTGGTTTATGTGAACACTAAAGAGAAGATTGCAAATATCTTCACTAAACCTTTGTCTAAGGAATCATTCGAGTACTTCAGATACAGATTGGGAGTTTCTAACCCTCCGATAGAGACTTGAGTGATGCTGACTAGAATCAGTCCGACATGCATTATTAGAACTATCATTCATTTCAGATTGATGTGTTGGTGCTACTATTCAGGTGGAGTAGTCAGCTGCATGGTTCAAAGGTTTTATGATTTTTCTTTGATATTGATGTTAGATTTCTAGCATTAATGTTAAAGGGGGAGATATATATATATGTGAAAAACAAAGCTTAACATGAATATCATTCACATGGGGAGTTTGGTCTGTTGGTTCAGAACTTCATTTTCATATCATTTTGGGGAGATTCTTGGATGTCTTCCTTTGGGGGAGACTTGTTTGGCACTTCTTGGCACTTGGATGTTTTTCACATCTAGTGTTGCCATCAATGCCAAAGGGGAAGATTGTTGGCAATGTGGAGGAATGGATAATGTGTTGCATTGATGTTTGTCATTGATGCCAATACTAGTTGTTTTTCTGTCTACCGGCTTCCGGTAGATTGGTTGGATTATCATGTTGATCTGGAGATTTGTCTCCAATTTTGTTCTGGCTGTTGGAATTGGTTTGGATTGGTTATTCATGTGTTTCTGATGTGTATCAAATTTAGTTGGTTTGAGATTTGGTGATCTAGATACTATCACATGTTCTAGTAAACCTTTTGGTTACCGAAAAGGGTTTTACAAGCATAGCTTTGATGAAGATCTTTTAATGAATCTGAGAAGGGGTGTTGGTGTGGCTTTTAGAAGGTTATCAGGATGCTAATGGTTATCATGTTCATGTTCTAGTTGTACGTGGTGTTTAATTTGGGTTATGATGACCCATTTTGAGTTCGGTGTTATTCTGCTAGGTTATGGACTAGTTTATGTAACATGTTGGTTGATGCTCCCGATGCGTCACCGATTGGATTTATTGTTTGGTTTATGTTGTTTTGGTCTTAGGCTGACTTGGTTTATCATTGGTTTATGGGATTATGTAACATATTTATTGTATTATGTTTTAGGTGGCCGACCTAATTGTTAGGTCCCAGGTTGGTATAAATATGATGTAAGATCTCTTTGTAGATCGTAGGTCAAGGTTATGGGACTATTTGTGTGTGAATAAAGTTATAATCATATGCAAAGGTTTTTGGTCATTCATAGGTGATCGAATTAGGTTTGTAAAAGAGGTTTAAGACCTCTGGTATTGAGCTTAACCAGAACTGTACTCAAGCATAGGAGATGCTATTCTTGCAGTTCATTCATCTTTCCAGATTGTAGTCTAGATTTATTTTGTAGTCAGTGAGGCTCCTTTTGTGATGAGCAGTGTGCTCTATGATATTGGCCTTCCTACATATGTAGGCCCCTCTTATTGTAATCACATACTTTCTACATAAGTATTATCTGACTGTGGGTATGCTTCCCACTGTGCTTTTTCCCTTTACTAGGTTTTCCACGTACAAATCATGGTGTTATGTATGGTTGATAATTGTTTTGTGATTTATGTTTGTGCTTAATTATTATATCTACTATTTTGGTATTTGGTTTATGCATTCTGGAAAAGGTTTTGTATGCTTAAAGTTTTATAATTTGTTGAAAATTGATTCACCCCCCCTCTAAGTTGTCCATCGATTATCATAACACTTTATCAGTCTGAGTAACCTGCAATCATAAGAAGAATTTCATCTCACCTATCATATACATCTCAAATTCCTTTTGGATATCATCAGCAAACTTCATACTCAAATCATCATCTCCTCCAAAAATAATATCATCTACAAATACTTGAACAATCAAAATGTTATCATTCTCAACCATAAAGTATAAATTACTATCAACAATACCTTTACAAAATCCCAACTTCATCAAATACTTATGTAATTTGCATACCATGTCTCCTTCATTTGATCAAGAAAATCCTTCTGGTTGCTCAATGTAGACTTCCTCCTCAAGATCACCTTTCAAAAAGGCTAACTTGACATCCATCTAATAAACCTTGAAATTCTTATAAGCAACATAAGCTAGTAGTAATCTAACAACTTCAATTATAGCTAGGAGAGAAAAAGTTTCTTCATAATAAATACCTTCCATCTGAGAGAATCCCTTACATACCAATCTTGCTTTGTTTCTTACCACTTCACCAACTTCATTCAATTTATCCGGAACACCCATTTAGTGCCAATCACATTTTTTTTCTTTAGAACTTGGAAAAAGATCCCAAGTGTTATTCTTTTCAATTTGATTAAGTTCCTCCTCCATAGCTTTTATCTAATTCTCATCCTTACATGCTTCAACAACATCTTTAGGCCTAATCTTAGAAATCAGAAATATCGCTTAAGAAATAAGTCTTCTCCTAGTCATCACACCCTTGTTCTTATCACCAATAATATGATTCTTAGAGTGATTCAATTTTACATACCTTAGAGTCTTTAGATTATTCTGATTCTCAAGCTCTTGAAGTCCTTCACTGACAACAACATTATCTGGATTAACTGTCTCTATCGGATTAATCTGCTTCAAGATCTTAGTTTGTGCAGGCTTAGAAACAATATCCTGTTCATCAATCTCATATACACATGTTCTGATCTGCTTACCAAAACATTCATCAACTTTTACATTTTCACTTTCCACTATCTTGTTCAACCTCTTATTGTAACACCTGTAGGCCTTACTCTTAGTAGAATATCACAAGAAGATTCCTTCATCACATCTTGCATCAAACTTTCCCATATCCACAACTCTTTTTATATAACATTTTCTTCCAAAAACTTAGATATCTAACTGTAGGAACATCACCAAACCATAGCTCATAAGGAGTCTTACTAGAATCACCTTTTATATGCACCCAATTGAATGTGTAAGCAACAGTGCTAACAACTTCCTTCTAAAAGGTTTGTGCAATATTTCCTTTAATTAACATTGTTTTAGAAGCATCCAAGATTGTTTTGTTCTTTCTTTCAACAACTCCATTCCGCTAAGGGGTTCTAGGAGTAGATAGCTATCTTCTAATTCCATTCCTCTCACATAATGTATCAAACTCATCGGACATAAATTCTCCTCTTCTATCCGATCTTAGACACTTCAACTTCAACCCTGTCTCAGTATCCACCTTTGATTTGAATATCTTGAATTTCTCCAATGCTTCTGATTTCTCCCTTAGAAAAGTCACCCACATCATTCTAGAGTAACCATCAATTAGAAAAATGAAATACCTATCACCTTGTATGCTTCTCACTCTAGTAGGACCACACAAGTCAGTATGCACAAGGTCTAACAGTCCATTAGATGTATACAATTTGCGTTTATATGATTTTTTTGTTTGCTTTCCAAACCGACATTCTTTACATAACAGATTAGAGGACTTCACAATCTGAGGAAAATCTCTAACATCTATAGTATAACTTATCCTTATCATACAGTCAAAGTTAACATGGCATCCTCCTATGCCACAACCAACTTTCATCTATCTGAGCAATCAAACAACTTTTCTCACCAACAATCAAGTGAAAGATATTACCTTTAGTTTTAGTCCCCGTTGCAATCTCTACACCAAAGACATTCAAAATCTTGCATTTACCATTCTTGAATTGCAAATCATATCCTTTGTCAACCATTTTTCCAACACTCAGATATAGAACCTCTACTATGAATCACACAAGATTTATCATCTCCAAATCTTACTATACCACCATCATACCTTTCCATACTCACAAATTCACTTTTATCACTTTCCATATGATGTGAGAAACCACTGTCAATTACCCATTCATATTTCTCTTCAATCTTAGTAGTCAAAGATTTCTCCTCAATAATGCAACTTGTAGGATTCACTGGTACTAGATCATATTCTTTGAGAGAAATAAACACAAACTCATCTCCTTAATTCCCATTGTATGATTCTTCGTCTATCACACCTTCATCAACAACATAATAGAATCTCTTCTGATTTATCTACTTTTGGTTGGGCTTGCAAGTTTTATCATTCTTATCATGCTTCTCATATTTATCATTCTTATCAAATCTATCATTTCTTTCATGCTTATCATACCTAGACATTCTTTCAGGACACCTAGAAGCAAAATAACCTATCTTATTACAAGAAAAATATTTCAAAGGTAACTTCCCATCATACTTACCAACTCCCTTAGGAAATCTCTAGGCAATAAGTGTTTCAAGATCATCCAACTCTTTCTCCTGTTCTTCCACCTCCCTCATCTCTCTTTCATATCTTGAAACCCTAAATGAACTCTCTCTCAGATCACACAGTTGCTTCCCGGATATAGAGGCTTTAAATGTAGTCTTAGATTTACCATGTGATTCTCCAAACTTGCTCAACTCAAATGCAACCAACTTACCAACCAACATATCTCTTGTCACAGTAGGCACACTCCAGATCTCATCAATAGCAACAACTTTAGCTTTATAAGAAAAAGGCAAGGATCTCAATACTTTAGCAACAATCTCATCTTCCTCAAGAATTCCACCTACACATCTGATGTTCATAACAATCTCATTCACTTTAGCCATAAAGGAAGTTATGTTCTCATCTTCTCCCATCTTTAATGTTTCATATTTTCCCTTCAAACTTTGCAATTTAGTAACGTTAACTTGTGCATTTCCTTCCTACAATACCTATAACTTTTTCCATATCTCATGTGCAGTCCGAAGCCCCATCACATTAGTCATCTCTAAATCAATCAAAGCACTCAGCAATTCTTCCTTAGCCCTTATGTTATGTTCATCTTCCTTGATCTCATCAACAATAACCGGTCCATTCGGAGGAACATTGTAAACATTCTTTGCAATATTCCAATAATTTTCTCCACTTCAAATGAACCTCCATGCGGTCCTTCTAGACAATATAATTATTTCCACCAAATATTGGACTCTCCTTCTTAAACACATAAGCTGCCATCTCGAATCTCCTCAAGCAGTTAAGCTTCTTCTAGAGGATCTAGCTCTAATACCACTTGTTGGCAACAACAAGAAGGAAAACTGAGAGGGCGGGGGGGGGGGGTGAATCAGTTTTCACTAGATTAAATCAATTAAGCGCAATCTTAGATCTGATCATCTGCAACCAATAAAAAGATAACAACAATAACAAAAACACACATAACACCAATATTTTTGACATGGAAAACCCGGTTAAGGGGAAAACCATGGTGGGAACCTACCCACAATAAGATGATACTCTATAGTAGTATGTGTAAATATCACAATGGGGAATGCACATGCATTCAGGCATACTATCTAGAGCTCATTGCTCAAATTACAATGACCAAGAAGGCTCCAACCCTCAGGGAAGGTTCACTACCTTACATAATGATTCATACTACAATCCAGAAAGAATGAACTGCAAAAATAACATCTGCTAATGCCTGATGATAGTTCCAGTTAAGCTCAAATGTCTTCTCTTCACCAATCTCTACTCAACACACCACATTGAAAGATTAATTCACTTGTTCACACATACACCACTCTCTGATAATGGAGACTCAATACCTATCTCTGAAATTACATGAATATTACACCCATTTATATAGATCATCAACCTTAACTACAAGGTCGGCCAAACCCATAGCACCTAATTACAAAATTACATCACATGATACATAAATAAACCACCTGACCAATATAATACCATAGACAACATAGAACGGACCTAAATCAACTCCTCAAACACGCACCACCACCGGAAATCTCGCCAAGAACAACTGCAACACGTTACACCACCAAAACACTGCATAACACGAAGAATATCACCGAACATGAAGATCATCAAGAAATTGCACAATAATCAATGTGGATGACCAAGACAAATATGACATGATTAGGAAACACCAACAAGCACATTGGAACCATCCACAATAGCTGCACCAACACCACTTATGCATATCTTCATCGATTAACATGCTAGCGTTCAAGAGCATTGAATAGCAACAACTCAGATAAGAAAGATAGCTTCCAGAGCACCAAATCACAAAAAACTTGAAATGAAGATACATATGAACATCCAAACATTCTCCCAAAATCGCAACACAAGATATGATCATATCAGAGCTCACCGGATCAAAAACTAGACTCTGCCAGCCACTAAACAGAAAGACCAAAACCTCAAATGTAATCACCGGATCACCAAAACAATTCTCTGGAATACCAAAATACAAGAATATGTTGATGTCAATTAACACAACATATCATAAATGAAACAATATTCAACAAACTTAACCTCTATTTTGTGTAGAATCTTTTGGTGAGTTTGTGTCTTATGTTGAGCATATGTTTTATGTTGTTTAGTCTTCTAGTTGTTTTCCTTTGTGATAATGTGTATTCCCTTGTATGTATAGGTGTCAACCTAGGTCAAGTGATGTATGTGGGGCTTTATGTCATTCTCCAGAGCATGAGGATGGACCTTTTTGGTTCCACATGGTCGGGTGGTTGATGCCTTCTTCCATTGGGATTCCTTGTTGGTTGTTCATGTGCATGAAGGATGTTTCTTTGTTTTCTCAATTCTTGTGCTATGGATTCTTGGAGCAGATGTGATCTATTCTTTATGTCCATGAAATATAATTGCAATATGTAATTTGGATATCATACATGTAAACTGTGTATCATGACTTTCTACTTGCAGTGGATATTGTATATTTGAAATGTAATCTTGTATGTAATGAAATAATGATATATGTGAATTATTTTATATGGAAAAGGTATCAACTATATTTTAGGGATGTATGAATAATCTTGTATATTAGGATTATTAACTTGGGAACATTTGATAATTGGATATTAAAATGGACTTATTGTGTTACAAGTGTTAAATATGATATAATTCACGATTAAGTATTCAATGGGTTAAATAGTTACTGTGTGTGTGAAAAAGTGAAACAAGTCTGATAGCTGCAAGACACAACACTTCAATTAAGTCATTACATGTATGGTTAGGCAAATATAAGCATGAATAATAAAACCATAACAAATCGACCAATTGCCTTCTAAAAGATTCAAGTATAAGATTGCTCTCAGATTTTTATAAGCAATACCAGTGACTAGACTACACCAAGACGAAGGATTTAATCTATATGAGCAAGATATTAAGCTATATGGATGCAAGATGGATGAAAGATTCAAGCAATGATGGATTCAAGCAATAATGGAATAAACTAAATATACAATAATCTAAACTAAGATGCAATAATATCAAAAAAAGCAAGCACAATATCTTCAATGACTCCAGAGCAAAATCAACATAATAATAATAAATCTCTAGGGTGTTTCTCAAATATCTCTCGAGTGATTTGAATGAGAGCTGAAGGCTGAATTTATACAGAATCACAAGAGAGATCAAGAAAAAGCACAATTTAGGATTAATTGAAATAATTGAGAAATCAAGTTCAGTCAACTTTGAGATAGATTCCAATTATAGTTTAATTGAAATGCATTCAGATAAGAAGTTCAAGTTGCATTAGAAATAAGAATTAATTAATTCCATGCATTCGTGATAAAAATAGATAATTCTTTTATTTATTCAAGAAAAGAGTCTTTTAATGAAATTGAACTTCTTTTTCTCAAAAGCTAGGAGTTCTAATTTTAGAGAATGATTCAATTTAATTGCTTTTCTGATTTCAAGTTCTCAATTTAGAAAAAGAAATAATATCTCAAGTTTGATTTCTCTCTCAATTATTTTATTCTATTTTCAGATTAATTCCTCTTTTGCATGATTAAATGGCAAATTTATTAATTAATTAAATATGCTAGGATATTTAATAAATTAAACAAGATAATTGATCAAAATGATATTCTTGGAATGATTCAATTAAATAAATAAATATTTAATTAATATTGAGTAATTGATTTGCCATGTGACATTTGATGATTAAAGAATTAATTAATGTGCTCAAGATTGATTTAATTGCCTTTGGTTAGGACCTTGGTGATGTTGTCAAGATTAGGGGCCCATGGTTTAGATGACCAATTTTAGGGTATTACATTTGCCCGTCTTTGAATTAATGTGCAAGCAGTGCGTTGGTTCAAAGAATAGTTGATGTCTAGGAGATGCCAGTTCTGAACTTGATTGATCATGAACCAGATGAAAAGTGAGGTGTTTAGCTTGATTTGAAGCGATGAAGCTAAACAGAGTTGATTAAAGTGATACCGATCTCGAACTTGATTGAACTAGGAACAATAGAGAGCAAAGATACCGAACTTGAACTTGATTTATCAAGAAGCGGATCTTACTGATCTAGAACTTGATTGAACTAGACACAATGAGCGAAGATAAAATCGATCTTGAACTTGATGGATCAAGACATGATGAGCGAAGATAAACTATCCAGCTTGATTTGATGTGATGAAACCAAACACCTGCTTAGATTGAGTGTATGATCAAAGATACTCTTTAAACCCTTGATTGAGTTTAAACAAATAATCAGCTTGATGAAAAGCGATGAAACTGATTAACATTAAGAGACTAATTCAGATGAAGGCAAATATCAACTTGATATGAAGTGATGAAACTGATATGCCCCTAGCGATTGATTCGATTCAGATGATCGAGAGATCTCAACTTGATGTGAAGCGATGAAGCTGAGATGCCCCTTAGCAATAAGAATTTGATTTTCTTTAGTTGAAAAAGATTTTTTTTCTTTTTTTTTTTGCTCGACTTTGATGAAGATTTGAAAATTTTCTCGACTTTGAAGATGTGAGGTCATGAGTATGCCCCCTCGGGAGCGAAATCGAAAGATAGCGAGGGTACATGATTTTAGGCAATTTTTGGTGATGATAATTATTTGAGCACAAATTGATTTAGAGGAATTTTTGTAGATTCGGCTTTGATTGATCAGAAATTGAGCACAAAGTGATATGTAGAATTCAATTGAGATTCATCGTTGATTGATGAGAAATTGAGCTAAAATTGAAGCGAGCATGAGCATCTGATGAAAAAGTGCTAAGTGGTTCAAAATGTGAAATTGAGTAGGAAAATGATCTTGTATTTCGATTTCAATCCCAAAAATGGAATCAAAACGGGCAAATTAGCTAAGGGTACAATTTTCATGTCCATCGAAGCAAGTTGAAAAATTAGGGTTTTGGCTATATATGGCATAAAAGTGTCATTTTCAATTCATTTTAACCCTCCAAGTTTGAAAATTCAAAAAAACTTCTATGAAGAAAAATGGTGGTTCCCACTCATATGCATCGATTCGAGCGTTAGAGATGACATAATCGACCTTAGAACTATGAGCCATCGGTAAGTGATCAATCTTAAGCCTGTTATTCATTTCAATTTTGAATTTTTTTGTTGAATTTTTCAATTTTTGGCACGTTTAAGTCAGGCTTTCTCGTTTTGTCATGCGAGATAGGATTCTGTCTCGTACAACAAATTGATGAAGTCTGTTTTTTCGTTTTAGCCCACTAGTTTTGTCATTCTAGGCCTACCCTTGTATCGTACAAAAACATTCAAAAGAGCCCCTTTTGTTGTCCTAAGGCTAGTATTTTGTCGTATGGGAGTCTTTTGTCATAATAGACCTATTTATGACTCGTACGGATTGCTCCCTCTATTGTGTTTTGTCGTTTGAAAAATAGTGAGCATTTTTGAAGGTGCAAACTTGAAATTTTGATTTTGCAATTGATGTAGTTGGATTTGCATGATGTTTTTCTTCTCTTATATGCTTATTTGTAATTTTTCCTGATGCTCTGTTGTTTGATTTTTGCAGGTTCGATTATGTGTGTCAGTTGTTAGAGGTTGACTTGGCACATATTGATTTGTGCGGATTGACCCACCTTCTTGATTTACCTGATATCCATGTGAATCATAGAATGCTGACTGCGCTTGTAGAGAGATTCCATTATGAGCATAACACATTCCACTTGCCAGTTGGGGAGATGACCATCACTCCTGAGGATGTTTATAGGATACTTCGTATCCCTTTTGCTGGGGATAAGGTGGATTATGATGTAGCGCAGCTCCTTGGGTTACTCATTGTTAGACATGTTTTCAGAGATCCTGACATTTTGACACGTTCTATTAGTTGGGATGTGATGATGACTAGATACAGTGAGGACTTTCCACTAGCTTGCATCTTGGCAGGTTTTATCGGCTTCTCTTTTATGTCAGACAGGGGACAACAAGGATTTTTGTCTGGATGGGGTAGGATGCTAGAGAGGCTTATTGAGACCACTCATAGATTAGGTTGGGGCTCTTTTTTATTAGCACACGTGTATCATGAGATGCATGAGATTGTATATAGGGAGGGGAAGAGTATGGATGCAAGAGTTTTGATTTTATAGGTATGGGCCTGGGAGCAC
The DNA here is from genome assembly GCF_030272615.1 of Cryptomeria japonica. Lineage (NCBI taxonomy): Eukaryota > Viridiplantae > Streptophyta > Pinopsida > Cupressales > Cupressaceae > Cryptomeria > Cryptomeria japonica. The sequence continues at coordinate 472,159,721 of NC_081411.1, read as the reverse complement.
CTCCTAGTATGCAGGTCGATTGTAAATGATGACAAAGATCATGGTCAGCCCATTGTATATAGATATTCATGATATGTTACTCAATCCCATCTGGGCAAGACAAAATTTTGGAGATGACAGCTGAATGATTTGATAGCCGTGACATGGAGACCGTACAAGGGTCTAGAGCAGTGGGATGATTGGAGGGTTGTACGCAAGGATTTGTTCGTGACTCACCCACTCATCGGTAGATCACAAACTGTTGTCGAGTGATTCATTGTTTCCCGAGTAATGAGGCAGTATGGTAGACCTCAAGGGATCTCGTAGGAGTACACTGCATTTGCTTGTTATGCAGATGAGAAGAGGTAGGGATGGGCACTGAGATTATCTTATGCCTTGAGTATACAGGAGCTGACTGGATTACAATGTCTTAGATGGGACTATATGGATGATATTGTAGATGTGGGGGTATTGCCCCAGTATAGGGATTGGTTCCAGCATCATCCATTCCTCAGATTTATAGATCTAGCTGAGTAGGTACCTAGTATAGAGGAGATAGAGGATGATGCCCCCCGTGCAAGGATAGGGACAGGGACAGAGACAAGGATAGAGAGCTGAGGCTCCGAGGTGGGAAGGTGGTGATCCTGGTGCTAGTAGTAGTGGGGTACTAGCTAGTGGTAGATAATAGAGAGGAGAGGGCGGATCCCTAGGTATGGTTGGAGTGACACTTAGTGGAGTGAGAGTGCCGGAGGGTGGAGGAGAGGAGGAGAGAGAAGCACCAAGATAGGTTCGACAAAGGAGAGAGGAGCAGGAGGGAGCTGGAGGCAAAGATGGAGGCAGTGGAGGCAGAGATGGAGGAGGAGAGCTTGAGAGGGATCAGAGGGTTGACACTGCATGGTCAATGAGAGTATGCCTACCGGGTTTACAGTCACAGCTGACAGTGGCATAGACTCAGCTGGGAGACCGAGACCGACAGCTAGCGGATCTTAGATTGGAGAGAGATCGTCAGCTAGCAGATCTTAGAGCAGAGAGAGATCATCAGGTAGCTGAGGTCAGAGCAGAGCGTGATTGTCAAGTTGCAGCAATGAGGGTAGAGCGAGATACTCTTCAGTAGGAGGTTCTTCATCAAACGAGTTGAGAAACCTATTATGTTGCGGCTTATAGTGTAGCTATTCCAGTAACACAATAGGTTGTACCATATTCATAGTATATGGCTCGATTTGAGGGAGCTCGGGCACCTTGTCAGGATCCTGGTCAGCAGGCTCCACTTGCTCCACCAGGCGATGAGGGAGAGGCCGAGAGCTAGATTTTATTTTTGTAGCTTGGAGATTTTTTGTAGCCCTTATGATTCTTTCTCTGATGGGAGATTGTATATGTCAGTTGACATTATTTTGTGCCCTGAGACTTGATGATTATATATATACGAGATCTGATTGGACCTCATAGTACTTGTGTTGATCGATTATGAGGTGTCTTCTATATGCTTTATTCTATATGCATGCATATTTTTTTTTTCAGTATGGATGTATGTAAATGCAAATGAATATGAATGTTTGTTTTTGTTTCTTTTCATATGCAAATAAATGATGAAAATGAGTAATGAGTAATGCAAATTTTCATATTTTCTTTTTTCTATGCAATAAGATGAATGCGAATGAGTGATAATGAAATGTATGAATCTATATAAGATGCTTATGTATGCAACTAACATCTCAATACACAAGTACTCAATCGGAGAAATGATGAAAAAGAGACTGCTTAGCTAAGAAATGATGATGCTTACAACTCTCATTCAGAATATATAGAGATTATTACCATACCAAAATCACTCTAAATTCACAAAATACAGAATGAAATGCAAACTAGATGCAACCTAAACCTAGTCACTGGATTTAAAATGCTTAAGTTTCATCACTGAGCATAACAAACATAATAGGCAGATTAGAGTTCCTTTCTTTTCATGGACAATATTAATTATCTTGTCCACAATGACCCTTTTTTCATTCATATCCTTGGATAGATTACGCAGGGACTTGGATTGCATGATAAAGAAATTCGCTCAAAACAGATAAAGAAATGATGGGAACCTCCCTATAGCATACAAATAAGTAGAGTCAAGGTATGTGTGGAAATTTCACATTGATGTGAAGGCTCTTATCACAGACACCCAACTTATTCGATGTTTCCAGATCATCCGAATCATTCCTACAAGCAGAAAACAAAGAAAATATTATGCCCCCAATCCTTTCTCCTCTTAGTCAAGATAGACTTCCTTGAGTTACTCAGAGGGATGATAATCAAAAATCAATATAAAAGACAACATACAAAGAAAATTTTCATTCATAGCTCAAACTGTTAGTGAAACTCTTAGAGATGGTATTTCTACTTCAATAGGTAATACTGCTTTAGATCCATACACCAAAGAGAAAGGTGTAGCCCTAGTAGGTGTTCTGATACTTGTTCTGTAAGCCCATAATGCAGGATTGAGTTGCAGATGCCAATCCTTCCCATATTTGTTTACTGTTCTATGTAAGATAGTCAATAGGTTTTTGTTAGATGCCTCAACTTGTCCATTACCTTGAGGGTAATATATAGATGACCGGTGTTGTTTAATTTTGAATTTCTCACAGAGCTCGTCCAGATCTTTATTCTTGAATTGTCCTCCATTGTCAGTCACGATGGATGAAGGTATCCCATACCTGCAAATGATATGGTTTAGAATGAACAAAGCTACTTGTTTACCAATTTCTTTGATGAGCGGAACTGCTTCTACCAACTTAGTGAAGTACTTAGTGGTAGTTATGATAAACTTGTGTCCGTTGGATGATGCAGGATAGATCTGACCAATGAGATCAAAGACCCATTGCTGGAAAGGCCAATGTGTGATGAAGGGTATGAGATCCCTTGTTGGAGCATGTATGAGATTTCCATGTAGCTGACATTTTTCACAAGTTTTAGAAAACTTTATAGTGTCCTTCTCCATATCTGGCCAATAGTAGCCAGACCTTAGTTGTTTTCGAGCTAAAGTAAGACCATTCCAATGAGATCCACAAATACCTTCATGGACTTCTGATAATGCATGTTTAGACTCTTCAATATCTAGACACATAAGCAATGTACCATCCAAACTTCGCCTAAACAAATTGTTAGCAATTATGACATACCATGAAGCATTTTTAGTTAGGTTCCTTTTCTCATTATGAGTAAGATTTTCTGGGATAATTTGGTCACACAGATAAGAGTAAATGTCATTATATCAAGATGAGTCATGTCCAATAATAGAACAAACTATCCGGGACTCAGGAAAATCATAGGTAGGGTAATGTAACTCTTCCACCAGGCATTCAAAGCAAAAATTAGATTCTTGTAACTCAGGTATAGATGCTAAGGTGGCCATAGCATCTGTTGCTCTGTTTGCTGATCTGGGAATCTACTGGAATGATACAAAAGTAAAATACTTCTTGAGATCATCAACCATTCTCTTATAAGGCATCAGTTTCTCATCTCGAGTCTGATATGTATCATTGATTTGATTGATAATTAGTTGAGAATCTCCATAGATATGTAGCTCCAGAACCTTCCATTCAATAGCTATTTTGATCCCGTTTACCAAAGCTTCATACTTTGCAATATTGTTTGTGCAAGGGAAAAGAATCTTATAAGCCTTCAGGATTGAGTATTTTTGAGGAGTGATAAATAGTATTCTAGCACGGAAACCATTTTGGGTGAAAGATCCATCAAAGAACATCTACCATGATTGTTGAGTAAGGTGCATTATTGATTCATCTGGAAACTCTATATGCAGTGGTTGAGTGTCTTCAAGTGGAGCTTCAACGAGTTGATATGCAATTACCTATCCTTTGATGGCTTTGTGTTCCACATATTTAATATCAAACTCTGTAAGAACCATGACCCATTTTGCCAATCTTCTAGTGAGTGTTGCTTTGTTAAGAAGATACTTGAGCGAATCAATCTTAGCTACTAGCTTGATGGAATGTGCCAACATATAATGTCTCAATTTTTTTGATGCAAAGACTAATGACAAGCATTATTTTTCTATTATAGTGTAGTTCATTTCATAAGACACCAATGTTCTGTTGATGTAATATATAACTCTCTTTTTTATTTTCATCCTGTTGTGCCAGAAGTGCCCCCAATGATGAATCAGTGGTTGATATATATAAGATCAATGGTTTTCCCTGAATTGGTGGCATTAGTATTGGTGGGTTGGATATGTACTCTTTGATTTGTTGAAGGTGCTATTCACATTCTCGATCCCAATTGTATATTACTCCTTTCCTTAATACTTTTGTGAAAGGTTGAGCTTTGTTCGCCAGTTGAGAAATGAAGCATCTGATTGATTGGAGACATCCCTATAAAATTCTCATTTGACTGATGATCTTCCGAGGTGACATTTCCATTATAGCTTGGACCTTCTTAGGATCAAACTTGATTCCCTTCTTTGAAATGATGTAGCCAAGTAGTTTACCAGATATCACTCTGAATGCACACTTTTTTGGATTTAGCCGGAGTTTGAATTTTTCCATTCTATCTAGTATAGGGCCTAGCTCTTGAATATGCATGGAACTCTTCATAGTCTTTACTAAAGTGTCATCAACATAATCTTCCATATTCTTATGCATCATATCATGAAATATAGTTGTTACTTCTCTTTGATAAGTTGCTCCCGTGTTCTTCAGCCCAAATGGCATGACATTCCAGCAAAAGGTTCCCCATGCACAGGTGAAAGCTGTCTTTTCTTGATCTCCAGGAGCTATTTTGATTTGATTATAACCAGAGAATTCATCCATTAGTGAGTACATCTCATACCCAACAGTCATATCGACTATCATATCAATGTTTGGTAATGGAAAGTCATCCTTTAGACAAGCTTTGTTGAGATCTCTGAAGTCTATGCAAACCCTAATAGATTTGTCTACCTTTGACAGAGGTACTATGTTTTAAATCCATTCTGCATAGTCTATAGCTCTGAAAAATCTAGCTTTTAGCAGTTTTTCTAGCTCAACTTTGACTAGTAGTGCCATGTGAGGGTGCATTTTATGGAGTTTTTGCTTGACTGATTTAACTCTTGGTGTGATAGAAAGATGATGCATGATAAGATCACGATCCAGGCCTGGCATATCAAAGTACGTCCATGCAAAATTGATCTTCTTTTTTGAAAAGAGATGAGTGAAATCTTTCAATTCTTCTACTGATAGTGATTGAGCTACATGAATGATATGTGGTATTTCTTGACTCCCAATGTTCACTGGTTGAGTTGGCTCAATCAATATAGAAGATCTCTCCTGGAAGTGACTTGGCAGTATATCAAGTATCTCACCTTTAGGCACCTCAGAGAGGTTTTCACCTTTAGGTACATCCTTTGTTTTCTTTTTTTTAGATTTTGATACCACCACAATGTGGTTTTCGCCATTAGATCTTTTTTTATTTTTATTTTTTATTTTTGCGACTAAGATACTTGATATCTATTTTAGTCATGTTTTCACTCTATTCGCTGGTGGAAGAGTACATGGGTTCAACCCCATTTAGGTAATAAGCTAATGTGTAGTCATTGGCAAAAGTAGCTACATTCATGGGTTGGTCATGTAGACTACAATCAATTAATTCAGGATGTACCAAGGATAGAGTGCGAACAAGTTCGAGGGAGTTCACGACATTGTCATCATAACTGCGGATCGACAAGTCAAGTTCCAAAAGGATACCTTGCATAAATGTCTCGAGACCAGGAAAAGTCAGAACATGATTATTAAAGTGCATGTTAATATTTAGTTGACCTAATACAATAGACCTACTTGTAGCATCACTCTCTACGCTAGGTCGAACTTCATATAGAGGTTCGAGAGTAACAAGATCAACAGATAGATTCTTGCCATTTATATCAGAGGATTCAGAGTTTGATGCTCAGTAGATATTGTCATAAACAAGACTATTGTCAGAGTCCTCAGAGTCATTGGATGAAGTTTCCGAGTCTTCTTCAAGTGGTTGAGTGAATGTATGTATGGTATCAACACCAACATCTTTAATGCTGCAAGTTCTTTCAAGATTTGTCTCATTTAGCATTTGTATCTGACACACCTGTTGACATGATCTTGATGGTTTTGTGACCCCCTGTCGTCTACCCCATTCAGCTTCCTCTGGAGTGATGACCAGTTCTGCTTCTGTAGCTTCCAATTTTTCTTGTGTAATCCCATACCTCATTTGTTCTATTTTATTAGAGGGGTATATAATAGATGAAAAAATTTCTGGTATTCTTCCTTCTTTTAGCCCTTGTTCATAGTCTGGTTGTCTTCTTAGTCTGATTTCCTGTATCTCCTTTTCTATCTTTAAGCGCATCAGCTCTTGAGTATCATCTATGATACTGCTAGAATCTTTTGGGGTTTCTGTACTAGATGTATCTGAGAGGTGGTCTGGATCCCATTCATACTCCTTTGAGTTAGTCTCTGAATCATCTACTTGCTACCTACCAGTGTATGTGACTAGAACTTTCAGTGGTGCAAGCAATTCGTTGATTCTTTCTACTTCGTCTCTTATATCCTCTGGGACTTCAACACCTTGTATTGTTGTGCTTACTATTTCTTCTTTCTTGATTACTGATTCCTCTTTTTCTTTTACACACTCTGCTTGAGTTTGTTGAGTGTTTGTTTCCTATAGTGTTGAAGGAGATGTCCTTTTCTATCACTTAGACTTAGAAGCATGTTTTTGGTCTGATGTCTTTTTTGGATTGTACCCATGTCCAGCCTTATCATTTGTTGATTTTGTTTGTAGTTGAATCGGTTCAATAATAACCTCTTGATGTTTTCCCAGGGGACCCGTACCTAAATATCCTATGCATTGAATCATTTTGTAGCCTGGACCATATTGTGTTGACGAAATCTCACAATGTCGTACTTCTTTGTTTTCACTATCTTCCTTAAAAAGCCATTTTAGAACAACATCCTCTTCTATTTCATCTGCCAGGGAAGTAGAAGATTGTACAAAAAGACCATCATATATGATATTCAAAGTTGAAGTCTGTGTTTTTATAGCCTCTGATGGTTTTCCCAACTATTTCGGCGATGGAGGAAGAGAGACTAATGAAATTACTGGTTCTATCTTGTATCCATCCATGCTAGTATTGGTAAATTTCAATTTCTTTTCCAAGTCTTTCATTAGGGCTTTTGAACTTTCATTTGTAGAGGCTGCTCTATTATGAGGCACAAAGGTATTAGCACCTTTTGTCAATGCATTACAGGGGATATTTGTATCAGTAGGAATATTGACCTCAACTCCGTTATAAGGAAATTTTAAGCATTGATGGTAGATGGAACAAACTTCATTTCATGAATCCACGACCTGCCCAGGAAGATATTAAATGAAAGAGGAAGATCAAGTACCTAGAAAATGACATCTCTTTCTATAGGTCCCACCCTGATTGGTAATGATACCAAACCTTTAGAGGTCCTTTCCTCTTCATCATAGGATTTAATTGTTATTTTCTTGCTCGGATCAATGACATTTTCAGAAAATCCTAGTTGTGTAAGTAGACTATAAGTATAGATATTCAACCCCGCACCTCCATATATCAAAACATGTTTGACTCTATGCTTATGGATCATGGCTTCAATGTCTAATGGCTGGTTATGTGGATGATTTAGCGAGTTGTCATCTTCTTCAGAGAAGGTCAGATAGTGAGGTGAAGTCAGATGACCCACCATGGATTGAAACCGATCAATGTCTAAATCTTCTGGAATGTTAGTGGTGAGCAAGGCGTTGTCCAAGATTTCTTTGTGAGTAGGAGAGATTTTTAGTAATTCAAATATGGAAATTTGAGCGTTTGTCTTTTTCAATTGTTCAACAATGCTATATCTAGAGGATGATGATGAAGTTAGCCTTTTAAATTTATCAAATGTTGATTCTTTTTGTTTGTTTGACAAGGCTGGTAGGTTTGACGTTGTTTGAGTTGGAGTTGAATAACTAGCTCCTTGGAGAGTTACATTCTTTTGAGAATGGGTCATAGCCTTTGCATATCGTCATTCATTTTGTTTATCTTGGATTATGATCACATTGCAATATTTAGATTGGGAAGGCTCAATCATGTTGATAATGTTGTCATTGCTGGTATAAGTATAATTTACTTTGGCACCTCCTTTGGTCTTTGAGGAATCACCTTGTTCGTAAATAGGTAAGGGGTCTTTAAAAGCTTTATGATCAACATTTGTCGGGTGATTCCCGACAACAATTTTACCAGCGTCTATGAGATCTTGGATCTCATGCTTGAGCTTCATGCAGTTGTTTGTGTTATGACCTTTATTCCAATGGAAGTCGCAGTACTCATTTTCTCTCCACCATTTTGGTTTGACTTCTGGATCATATGGCCTAGAATTATCTGGTAATGTTATCAGGTTGTTTTCCAATAGAGTTTTGAAAGTGGATTCGTATGATTCTTCTAGAGGAGTGAATTCATGTCTAGGTTTTGAAAGCCAAGGTTTCTTTTTGAACCACTCTTTTGCGTTCTTCTGAAGATTTTTTGCTGCGGTTTCAGCTGCTTTGAGTGCTTGTGTGCCACTATCCAAGTTGAATATCATGGGATTTGAGTTGGCTTTAATAGTGTCTACTACTTTGTCATTAACAAAATTCTTATTGTTGTCTTTTCCATACTTCCAATACTTGTTCTTCTCTTTAGAGCTAGATCCTGGTTGTGTTTCTTTCCAAGGAGTGATATCTCCTTTCTTTATAAGAACATCTTCCATTTGGATAGCATTATCTACCATTTTGTTAAATGATGGGTGTACTCGCATTTGAATACTATATTTCAATTCAAGGACAAGATTATTGACAAATATATCCATTTTCTCAGCATCTGGGATAGGCTGTGAATACCTAGAGAACATCTTTCTCCAACGTTGGAGGAAAGTGAGAAAAGGCTCCCCTATTTTCTATTTGGTATTGCAAAGTTTGATCATAGTAATAGGATGTTGAATGTTGTAGGAGTATTGTTGTAAAAATAGTTGGATTAGTTCTTCAAAAGTTTTAATCCCTTTAGGTAGACTTGAGAACCATTCCATAGCTTGTCCTCCCAAACTCCTCGGAAAAAGGCGCATGAGATATGTTTGATCATGCATGAACTCCATGCAAGCAACGCAAAATTCTTTGACATGATCTTGAGGATCTTAGGTACCATCATATTTGTCAAATTTTGGAATATCCACTCGTGAAGGGAATGGAGGCATGTATAAGTTTTTGTCAAATGGAAATGGGCATATTGTCTAGAGAATATAGTTTTAGGGACTTATCCTTGTTTTTGAGTTCTATGAGCTCAGTCCGTAAAGCTAGTAATTGTCTATGGACCATTATTATAGGCGATTCTTCCTTTTTAGTGATGAGAGTCTAAATTTCATATCCACTGGGAAGTTTGGCGCCTTGATTTGCTAGTTCTAGAAAATAGTCTTCTTTTTCTCTAGCCACGATAGCCTTCATCATTTTTTGGAAATCTTTATCCTTTTGACATTTATGAATATCTTTTTTTGGAGGTTCAGAATCTTCAGCTTCACTTGATGAGGAATCATTATCGGTTTCATGAGTACTGAGGTTGTCTTTGTCATTTTGTTCTATTCTAGGTATAGTGGTAGATAATGGTTGATCGTAAAATGGTCACTCTGATGATGAAGGTTTATCAGTCAGGGGATACTCTTCATAGAATGGATTATCTTTATATGAAAATGGTTTCCCTTTGCCTTTGGCATCTTTCTTATGAGAACTCCTGGTTTGAGTAGGCATTTCTATTAATTGGTGTGACCTAAAGTTGTTTGTGATGCAGAAGTCAAGATCAAATTCATAGCTAGTTGTTCAGTTAACGTATTTGTTTGAGAGGAGAAACTAAGATTTACTCTGGTTTCATGAATGATCTATCTTGTATAAGATGTTTATCTAAGTGATCTGAGAGAAGTGACTAAGACTTAGTCTGGTTTCAGGAAAGATCTATCCTATATAAGACGTTTTATCTAAGTGACTTAGGTTTGATATGTAGTTGATTGAACTAGTTGAAAGATGATCGACAAATCATGCAACACAAATGGCAGAGGTGTACTATTTTGATCTGTTTATGCTCAGGATGATAATAACTAGTTTTATGCTTGTTGTAGACTGTTTTAGGCAAGTTTGACTGTTCTGGACTGACAAAATCATAGATTCGTACGATAGGTTTCTCAGGACCAGACGTCAATTCAAAAGCTTTAGGATGACATCAAAAAGTGTTTCGTACAAGTTGCTGCCTTATACCATATGACAAATGGGTATGTCTAGAATGTCAGACTGATCAATGCAATGTTTTATCGTACGACACAAGATGTAAGGTGAAATGACAACTCTCAGACCCAGATGACAGATAATCAGGATTCATACGACACAGGTTGCAGGCTCAAACGACAGACTGTTAGGACTGATGGACTTTCGTATGATACATAATATGAAATAGGACGATAAATCAAAAGACTCGTATGACTGTTTGCTGGATACAGGTAAAAATTCTAAGTTTTCAATGACTGAGTATAACCAGATTTGAGATGGACTGGGTTTTGATCGCTGACTGACGATGAGCTGTTTAGAGGTAGACTGAGTTTTTGATTATTGAGGTATACTAGTTTGTGACACGGACATAGTTTTGACTAGGATAGACTAGTTTTGGATAGAGTTTCGACTGGGATACACTAGTTTTAACACGGACAAAGTTTTTGATCACTGAGTTGTTTCTTATTTTTTCCAGTTTTGGTATTTCAGTTTCAGTTTTAGGGATGAAAACACAGAAACATGTAGTATGAATAATAACTCCAATCACAACATGCAAACCCTATGGAAATTGGTGAGAGAAGATTTTTTTTTCTTGTAGACTCAGGTACACATCCAATAGCTAATCAAAATACGACCGCTGAGTCTCATGCAATAGATTCTCAATGTCGTATTAGCCGAATCCTAACGTTAATGGAGGCAGGAAATGACAAGTATCTTGGGAGAGTTACTATCTCTCTTGCACAAAGATTATCCCCCCTTTCGAAGGTGAACTGGGTAGCTTCTAATTTTGAATTGGAACTAGTAAGGGGTCCGTTCGACGTGTCAAGGTATAAACTCAATTAAGAGGTCTACCAGCCTTGAAAATAAAGGTTTAATATACCCGAAGGTACTGAGGGGAGCTATTCTTGAGCACTACCATTGACTTAATTTTCATCAACTCACATTTATTTTATAGTGGATTGGAGTACTTGGCGTTTAGTCGTTCCCACTTGTGTCGTTCCCCTCACACCGGCCATAACGGATTTAAGAGTTATTAGCTCCTTAGGAGGGCACGCCCGCTAAAGATGTACAAATCTCAAACTTAAAGAAAATACCTCAAGGGTCTGGATTTTGGATTGTCTATGCAGACAAGATAATACTCTCTTACATCTCAGAATTTACTTAAAACACAAAATACAGATTTATTCTTTAACCAGATAGCAAGTTAGGTGCCTAAAAATAAATTTAAGGAATACACGATGTTTAGTCGATTCTTCTCAGGCAACCTGCAAAGACAACAAATCAGTAGTCATATTGTCTTTGTGTGACAAGCATATTCTTCGACAAGCGTTCTGCAAAAACTAATTAGGCTGTGAAAAATTCTCAGATAGATAGATAAACAGCCAGGGTCAGTGTTAGTATAATCAATTTTGAATGAGAACATTAAAGAATGAAATCTTCTTTTTAACCAAGAAAATACAGAATCGTACTATAATTTTTACCCAGATTGTACGATAAATTATACTAGATCGTACGATAAATCATAGTAGGTCGTATGATACCTGCAGTTTGTCATTTGGGCATATGGGAAATATCGTACGACAAATCCCAGAACCTGTACGGACGAAAATCTGAAAAGTAAAAAAAAATCCGAAAAAAATTAAAGTAAGCAATAGTCTTGGAGGCCGAAAAATGTAGTCTTCTGCCCCACGGTGGTCGCCAAAAATGTGTGTGTGAAAAAGTGAAATAAGTCTGATAGCTGCAAGACACAACACTTCAATTAAGTCATTACATGTATGGTTAGGCAGATATAAGCATGAATAATAAAACCATAACAAGTCGACCAATTGCCTTCTAAAAGATGCAAGTATAAGATTGCTCTCAGATTTTTATAAGCAATACCAGTGACTAGACTACACCAAGATGAAGGATTTAATCTATATGAGAATGATATTAAGCTATATGGATGCAAGATGGATGAAAGATTCAAGCAATGATGGATTCAAACAATATGAATTCAAGCAATAATGAAATAAACTAAATATGAAATAATCTAAACTAAGATGCAATAATCTCAAAAAAAGCACCCACAATATCTTCAATGACTCCAGAGCAAAATCAACATAATAATAATAAATCTCCAGGGTGTTTCGAAAATATCTCTCGGGTGATTTGAATGAGAGTTGAAGGCTGAATTTATAGAGAATTACAAGAGAGATCAAGAAAAAACACAATTTAGGATTAATTGAAATAATTGAGAAATCAAGTTCAATCAACTTTGAGATAGATTCCAATTATAGTTTAATTGAAATGCATTCAGATAAGAAGTTCAAGTTGCATTAGAAATAATAATTAATTAATTCCATGCATTCATGATAAAAATAGACAATTCTTTGATTTATTCAAGAAAATAGTCTTTTAATGCAACTAAACTTCTTTTTCTCAAAGGCTGGGAATTCTAATTTTAGAGAATGATTCAATTTAATTGCTTTTCCGATTTCAAGTTCTCAATTTAGAAAAAGAAATAATATCTCAAGTTTGATTTCTCTCTCAATTCTTTTATTCTATTTTCAAATTAATTCCTCTTTTGCATGATTAAATGGAAAATTTATTAATTAATTAAATATGCTAGGATATTTAATAAATTAAACAGGATAATTGATCAAAATGATATTCTTGGAATGATTCAATTAATTAAATAAATATTTAATTAATATTGAGTAATTGATTTGCCATGTGACATTTGATGATTAAAGAATTAATTAATGTGCTCAAGATTGATTTAATTGCCTTTGGTTAGGACCTTGGTGATGTTGTCGAGATTAGGGGCCCATGGTTTAGATGACCAATTTTAGGGTATTACATTACTTTCCTATTTTTTATGTAATGAAATGAACATTAGTTTAAGTAGGTAAAAATCATGTATCAATGCTAACTAATGTTGTAGATGTGTTTACTTATGTTGTATCTATGAAATGTCATTAAGTTACCCTAGGATAGGAATTTAAATGTTATAAGTTAATTCCACTTGTGCAATTAAGATTATGTAATCATATTAATTTAATGTAGGTATTTAATTTAAACTTTTTATGTTGTTGTAACCTGTTTAAAAAAAATATTTCTCTAGTTTTCTAGATAGACGATTAGTTTCTCTAGGGTTTTCTTGGTGGGCATTACACTCTCTCTTTGAAACCTATCTCCTAGAAAGTATAAAATCAAATAAGCACTTTTAATGAGAATACATTTTTTGGCATAAATTTTTTTGATCCGTGAGACCTTTTTTAATTTTTTTCGAAAGACATGAAACCTAAAGATCTAAGAAGATAAACACAAGACTAATATTAACAAAAATGTCTTGAAAAGAAGACTCAATAAGCAACTTAGAATTAAAAGTATAAATTGGATAACATTTTGGCGACATCTCAGGGGTGCTTGCTTGTTAAGAACTCAAGACTAGTAAAACCTTTAACATTTCCATTGGGAACATGAGACTCATAAAGACTAAAACAAAATTAGAAAGGACTTGAAAACCTATTGTTAAGAAGATTAACAACACCTAAACTATAGACCAAATTGCTAAATATGTGCATTAGCATTTGTAGGGATAAAAACTAAACTGAAACATCACTAAGACTTATAACTTGACCCTAAACTTGGTGCTACAACACCTTATTTGAAAGAAAAATTAACTCTACTATGATGCAAAAATGGAGATTTTCACCTTAATAACAGAGCTTGACGTGTATTGCCAATGGAGGGAACATCGTTTGCAGTGGGAAATTTGAAATCGAGAAATGGAGGGAACAACGATGCTGGATCCTCTGGTTCTGATTCCACTACAGCTCAAGGACAAGCATCTGATGATGAGGATGGAAGGCAGGATGGGGACCCACGAACATGGGACCCTCCTCTCGATCCCAAAAACTTAAAACATTCTCAAGATTCAAGCCCTAAGGCGGTGAAGATTGACTCAGAAAATATCAAGGAGGGGCAAATACCTAAACCCTGGAATAGTCTCTTTGCAAGACAAGCTTTTGGTAAACTAACTGGTAAATCATCTTTCCCCTTTGTGAAGGATATATCATATAATAGAATAGGTAAACTTGCGATTGAGATTCCTGATTTAGTTATTGATCATAGCATCTCTTTAATGACTCTTTCTCTGGTGGGGAAGTTTGTTGGACCTCAACCTAATATTGAGGATGTTAGGTCCTTTGTTAAGAGAAAATGGAGAATGAAAGGATAGGTTGAAGTCTCGGCCCTGCCTAGAGGCTTTTTTGTTTTCTCTTTCTCATGTGGGGAAGATTTGGAAGCTGTGTTAAGTGGTGGCCCCTGGATGTTTGGTAAATCCTCTCTTTCTATTATAAAATGGTCCCCTAACATGGAACTCAATGATTCTTTCTTTGACTTTGCTCCGGTATGGGTTAGGTTGCCTGGGCTGCTGTTGGAATACTGGGTGGAGGATGTTTTCTCAGGAATTGCTAACTCCTTTGGGGAGCTTGTTGTGATAGACCCAATGATAGCAGCTCACAAGAGATTGGTGTATGCGCGCATCTGCGTCAACATATCAGAGAATATGGACCTCCCAAGTACTATTGACATAAACTCCAAACTTGGGTTATGGGAACAAGCCATTGAATTCGAATCTCTACCATTTGTGTGCTTCTCTTGCAAAAAAGTAGGTCACTGGGCTAAGGCTTGCCCCAGCCACCCTAAAAAACTTGTGATGAAAGAAAAAAATATTCACAAACCGGTATGGAAAGAAAAAAATAATAACAAAGACTGCAACAAGTTAGAAGAAAAAAGTGGAAACTTGGTGAATATACCAAAACACTTGAAAGCAGATAGCACTGACCCTCCTAAAGACCCCCCCTTGAAGGGGAATGAAAAGAATGAAACCAAGGAGTTTGAGATCAAAATAGGCAATACCTTTGAGGCTCTACAATCATAGGCAAAGGAGAATGAAATCAGTGAAGAGACACTTGAAGATGGTGAGATTGAGAATATCACTAACTCTCATCCTGAGGATCTTCATGAACCTATATCAAAAAAAGATGAACCCTATTTAGAGGAAGAGTTTCAAGAACATGAAATAAAACTGGGAAGGATTAACAAGTTTGGGTCATCGCAAGAAAAATTAAATGCCTTATTCTAGAATATAGAAGTTGATATGACCACTTCATCCCAGAAAGGAGAAGTCCTATGGAGCAACATGCAAGATGAGTCTAGAACAGAACAACAAGAAGAAAAAACAACAGGAAATGGAAAGAAAATTAAAACCAAGAAGGTAGGAGGCCCTAATGGAGTAAAAACTAGAACCATAACTAAGGCTAATTTTGGGGCTTCAAGATCCCCACCGGGACACAAAAATATGAAATCCTGCCCTCAGGCTTCCAAATGAAAGTAATATCTTGGAACATCAGAGGCCTAAATGGTCTCAATAAACATGATATATTAAGGAACCTCATTCGAGATCAAAATCCGGATATTATCCTGGTTCAAGAAACAAAAATGAGTAAAGAGAAAGTGGAGAAATTAAAGTTTTTCAAAAATGGAGGGGTTTGTGGCAGTAGCTCGAATGGAGCCTCAGGAGGGGCTGCTATATTTTGGAATAAAAGCACAACCTCTAGAGATATGATTGATGTTGATGGCAATATTTTATCCCTAAAAGCTAAAAGCATCTTTGATGGTACGGAATTTGTTATCACTAATATCTATGCCCCTAACTCCAAATCCGCTAGAAGTAAATTCTGGAATAAAGTTCAGCATAAAAGGAAAAATTTTCCTCTGTACAGCTGGGTTGTGATGGGAGATTTCAATACTCCTCTGCAAGACATTGAAAAATTTGGAGGTAGTCAAGTTCAACCAGATAGCAGATCTGACCTGATGGACTTTATTAATGATAATTCTCTCATTGATATGGATCTCAACGAGGCTTCCTACACTTGGTCTAACCAAAGAGATGGTGAAGATCTCATCCACGTAAGACTTGATAGATCCCTTCTCTCTAATGATTGGATTCTTTCTCATAGATGCTCCCTTTCTGTTATTAATAGAATTGGGTCAGATCATTATCCCATCTCTTTTGTTGCTGAGAATTTTAAGAATAATCAGAGATTCCCTTTTCGTTTCAAAAAGATGTGGACCTCCCACCCTAATCTTGAAAAATCTATTGCTAACTGGAGGAATCTTGATGTTAATGGAACTGCCATGTATAAAGTTGCCAAAAAACTTAAAAACATCAAAACCAATATTAAGACCTGGAACAAGAAGGTCTTTGGTGATATCTTTGATTCAAAGAAAAAATTAAAGGAGGAACTGGACCAGATACAAGATTCAATCCAGAAAGAAGGCTACAAAAAGTATTCCAAAGCCATGGAAGATGATGTTCTAGTCAATATCCACAACATTATCTCTAGGGAAGAAATCTATTGGAGGTAGAGATCTAGGGGTATATGGTTGAAGGTAGGGGATAGAAACACTAAATTTTTCCACATGACTTCTCTAAAACATAAGGCAGCAAATAGAATCACAAGACTGACTGTTGATAACAACACTCTGCTTAATAAGGATGAAATCAGGGATGAAGCTGTTAGATTCTTCAAGCAGCTCCTTTCTAGTAACAAGGACATTGATCAGACCCATCAACTCAATTTGGTTAAAATTATTCCTAATATCATTAACCCTATTCAGAATAAGGCCCTTACTGCCATCTCGTCTGCTGGAGAAATAAAAAAAGTTGTCTTCTCGTTTCAATGGGATAAAGCTCCGGGCCCTGACGGTTTCCCTATGTTTTTCTCCAAGAGTTCTGGCATATTGTGGGGGAAGACACGGTTAATGCGGTCAAAGAATTTTTTGGATCTAGAAGAATCCTTAAGGAACTTAATTCCACTTTTATAGCCTTAATCCCCAAAGTTGATGGGGCGGACTCTATGGGAAAATTTAGGCCAATTAGCCTATGCAACTCTTTCTACAAAATTATATCCAAAGTTTTGACCACTAGAATTTTGGCGGTGCTTCCTTTCATCATATCTGAGGAGCAGAAAGGTTTTGTTCCTGGTAGGCAGATTCTGGACTCAATTATTCTTGTTCATGAGAACATTCATTCCCTCAAAGCTGCTAAAAAAGAAGGTTTCTTAATAAAGCTGGATTTGGCAAAGGCTTATGATAGAGTTGAGTGGGATGTTCTCTTCAAAATCATGGGGGCTTTTGGTTTTGAAGATAAGGTAATCAAAATAATCAGAGAACTGATCACTACTCCTATGTTTTCTATCCTGATTAATGGATCGCCTACAAATTTTTTTAAAACTTCAAGAGGGCTAAGACAAGGAGACCCCATATCTCCTATCCTTTTTACCATATTGGCTAAAAGTATGAGCAGATTGATTCATAAGTTGAAACAAAGCAAAACTATCAAAGGTCTTCAACCTTCCTCCGCTAATGTTTTTTGCACTCATCAACAGTTTGTTGATGACACTATCCTTATGGGATACTCTTCAGTCAAGGAGGTTGATGCCTTCAAAATAGCTCTTAACTCCTATGCTTTGGCTACTAGTCAGCAAGTCAATTGGGACAAATTGGCTATGTACTTCCTCAATACTCCAGTCACAAGACAACAAAAAATTGCTAACATTATTGGGTGCAAAGTGGAAATGCTCCCTTCCACCTATCTGGGCCTTCCTTTAGGGTTAGCTCCTCCAAATTCCTTTTGGAATATGCTTATTGATAAAATTAATAAAAGACTTGCTGGATGGAAAGCCTCAATGTTATCTCAGGCTGGGAAAATGTAGCTCCTTCAAGCTACTCTTCAAAATCTCCCTGTTTATGCACTCAACCTGTTTGGTATCCTGGTTAAATTTGTTGAAGCCATGTAAAGAATCCAGAAGAAATTTTTACAGTCAGGAGTGGAAGAAAAAAAGAGAATACCCTTGGTTACCTGGGACAAAGTGTGTAGACCAAAGAACAATGGAGGGCTAGGGATTAAAGTTATAAAAAACCTTTAACAAAGCTCTTCTTGCTAAAGAGCTATGGAGAGCCTATGATACTAAGAAAGATTGGAATCAAATATAGTTTGACAAATACATTCAGAATCAGAATGTAGATAGGAATTTGGAATTCATCAAAGCAATAGATATTAGACTAGCTCAACCACAAAAGCTAAATTGCAATGATAAGAAATCCTAAAAACATTCAATAGAGATATGAAGATAAGATAATCGAACCAAATGCAAACCATTACAAATGCGAATATCTCCTCCATAATTCTCTATTTTCCTTCTTTCTCCTTCAAATTACTTTGTTTGTGGATCTCACCTACAAGTGCAAAAGCATAGTATGAAAGCAAGATTGACAAGATCAAATGACAGCGTAAGGATACTAGAAGCATGATTGATTGATTGAAAATGTGATTGATTTTGAAAATGTGATTGATTCCTCCTTTCATTGAAGAAAATCATCCAATTTATAGAAAAATTGGAGAGAGGACAAGATTAGCATGAAGAGATTTGAAAGGAAATTCAAATCAAGAATGGCAAAATTATGACAAATGACAATTTTCTATGCAAGGAGTATGACAAATTATGACAAGTTGCTATGCAAAATGCATGACAAATTATGACAAATTATGACAAATGGAAGCATAAACATAGGAGAAAATGAGGGAATGAAATTAGGGGAAATATTAGAAAAATTAAAGAAAATAGGAGAAATGGAAATTAGGAATTAGGAGAAATTAGCAAATTGAGGAAAAAGATGAAATAGAAATTAGGTGAATTAATTAATAGTTTTTCATCCATTAATTAATTCATGAAAGAGACCTAGGACTAAATAAATAGATTTATTTAACCCACAAAGAAGAAGAAAAGGATTAAATGATCAAATCATAAAACCCTAGAAATAAGAGGACCAGGAATTAGGTCAAGACAACAAGAAATTAATGTCGATTCGATCATGATTTTGATTGACAAAGGACCAATACTGATAAACGATTGAGATTGGTTGACAAATTGACCAAGATTGACAAAGAGATCAAATTGATAGGTGCCAATTGACGAGGAACAATGACTAATTGATCCAAATTGACACAATTGAAAAGGACAACGATCAATGACAAATCAATCACAAAATGACAAGATTGACCAGGACAAGGATCGATGATGAATCGATTGCAAAATGACAAAATTGACAAGAACGAGGATCGATGACGAATCGATCGCAAGATGACAAGATTGACAAGGACAGGGATCGATGATGAATCGATCGCAAGATGACAAGATTGACAAGGACGAGGATCGATGACGAATCAATCACAAGATGACAAGATTGACAAGAGGACAAGGATCGATGATGAATCGATCACAAAATGAGAAGATTGACAAGAGGACAAAACCCTAATTCTATCATCGATTAGGATTAACGATGTCCAAAATGAAATCGAAATTGATGATGTCCAAAATATGACAAATGAGCACACACATTGATACGACAGGATAAGATCGACCAAAATCATGACTGAAGATTGCTATCGACGAGATCCAATTCGAAAGCGAGAAAAATGAGGAATGTAGAAGAAGGACTCGATGCTCACAAATGATAAAGACCAAGTGCGCAAGATAGAAGAAATGTTAATGCGACGCAAAAACCCTAAAATAAGGCAATGCGCAGATGTTAAAGTATGACTCCGCAAGCGTTGACCATTTTTAGATGTCTACATTTTGCCCCTCTTTGAGACAATGCGATTTTAAGTGTTGTTTCAAAGAACAATAATGAAAATGCCCCAGACAATAACAATGACATATGCATGTCGGTCGGACATATCCAGAAAAGAAGCCAATTTGTCGATAAGAATAATAGAAAATGATAGGTTCAAACAGATCAAGAATTGAAGGTCAGATGCACAAATTAAGAGCAGTGGAAGCTGCAAAAGACCATGACCAGCATAAGATGGAGAGGATGCACGTCCATCTAGGTATTGACAAAGAGCTATATAGGAGACAAAGAGAATGAAAAGAGCTCATTTGCACTAGCCAAAGTGGAGGAATTGTTGCTTTGGAAAAGGACCCTTGCATAGAGATGGTGAACATTCCAATGGCAGATCATCTTGGGGAATGTGTACATACCTGCAAATGACCAGACGACGCGGGAGCAACAGTATGTAGCTCAAAAACCCATATGTCAAATTTCATGAATTTTGCTTGCTTGCGGGACATTGAGGGGCCCACAAGGAATGGAAAAATGGACATCTACGCCTGTGTGGGCACATTCTGTGCTTGTGTGAGGATGTTCTATGCTTATGTAGGGTACACAAACACAACTTGATGCTGCACAGGCACAGGATAGGGTACACAGGCGCAGTTGTGCACTTAGGACCCTAATTTGACTGAAAACAGCGTGCGGATGATCCCGAAAAGAGGGATAAGGGTAGAATAGGTCAAAATAGATAGGAAAGACCCTGATTTGTGCATGAAACAAGGAAATGCAGCCCTTAGGAGAAAACCCTAAAACTAACAAAGTGTGCCCCAATTGTGATGCAGAGTCGATAGTATCCATTGATTACACGAGAGAATAGACCCGACTGCTTCATGTTGCGACATAGACTTAGGAGTACGGACAAAGATACATTAGTAGGACTTGGATTATACTATATTAAATTCATGCCCAAGATTAGGGAAAACACAGGACTGCTGACCGCATTGGCAGAGCGATGGCATTCAGAGACTTCCTCTTTCCATCTACCGACTGGAGAGGTGATTATGACACTAGAGGACGTGTGGCGTATCCTCCGCATTCTGATTCATGGGGAGATGATAGCATATGACCCAGTGACAGGGAGAGACACTTTGTGCAAATTATTTGAGTGTGATGTAGATGACCTTGATATCGTAGAGAGGGAGATTGGCTAGGAGACCATGGCATCAGAGTATGATCAGCGATATGTAGTGATAGCTGTGGTGATAGCATGCCTATTAGCAGGTGATAGACAAGGACATGGATTCCCTATTGGATGGGGAATAGTGCTAGTGCGAATGGCGATAGAGGGGACTATGTATGCATGGGGACCATGTGTGCTTGCTATGCTATATTTTCAGCTGCATCAGATAGCATATCAGAGGGTGCAGACTTTGAGCTATGGAGTCACACTATTACAGGTATGGGCATTTGAGCACATAGCCATATGTCGACCGATTGAAGAGAGACAGGTAGTACCACATCGACCATATGTGTACTGTTATGGGGGTACGCTGAGATAGGGTCCTTTTAGATACATATTGTATTGGTGACATGAGCTAGACAGATTGAGAGAGTTCACATGGAGGCCATATCAGGATTGCTCTGGATGGTCAGATGATAGTGATGAGCTACCGTAGTGCAGACAAGAGAGATACCTGATTGGGTGACCAGTGAATCGCTAGAGAGTGATTGAGATGTATCTGCTGGAGAGAGTCAGATGACAGTTTGGAGAGAGGCAGGATGTACAGAGAGGAACTGCACACTTTGCCCGATCTCACAGAGAGATGAGTCAGTGGGGGAGGATGATTCAGCCACACATAGCATATGCTGACTTCACACAGCTATAGCAGAGACAGTGGGATTGGAGATCATATGTGGTGGACACCGGGACGACAGAGGAGTATGAGCGATGGTTTGCATGACGACGGCCTATGCCATTGACGGATCTTGATATTCTAGTACCTAAGAGACAGGAGGACTTTCCACTTGCAGAAGAGGAGGAGGGAGATGATGAGGATAGAGATAAGGATGAGGGAGATGACGAGGATGAGGGGGATGATGAGGATAGAGGGAATGAGGAGGAGGATGACAAGGATGGAGGGGATGATGAGGACGGAGGGGATGATGAGGATAGAGATGAGGATGAGGAGGATGAGCCAGATCCAGCCGATCAAGAGTCATTGCAGGATATACCCATAGAGCCGGAGACAACTAGCATAGAGGAGATGGAGATATGTAGGGCCACCATAGCGAGTTAGCATGATCACATTGCGACATTAGAGAGACAAAATGCTATCTTGAGGATAGAGCAGGATCAGTTCAAAGTAGAGATAGCCAGACTGACAACGGCTCAAGATATAGCAATAGCCCAGGCACAGCAAGCAAAGCAGAGAGTGACCGAGTATATTGGGTCGATTAGGGATGCCAATGCATGTGAGATGGCATAGATGATGGTAGAGACCAGAGATGAGATACGCCATTAGAGGACATTATATGAGAGTGCAGTTCCACCAGAGTAGAGAGCAACATCATATCAGTCACGGTCAAGGACAGAGAGTAGGCCATGCTCTCGGAGGTTAGTGAGCAGCATGGGGGTGTGTGGACCTAGGAGACCACCACAGCCAGGACCCAGGGCAGGAGGGACATCATCCTTGAGACATGGCAGGGATGAGGAGGATAGAGGGAGCACCCAGTGATAGAGGCACATGCTCCTTATGACAGAGACATATATAGTGTGACATTATGTATTCAGCCTGCAGGACATACTTAGGACAGACAGTCCAATTTTGTACTCCGATATTGTTTTGATATATGATATGATATACAGCTATATGATGGGATGCAATGTGTTATGGCTTATGTTTACTTTCCATGTATGGATGTCTTACGCACTGTCTATGTACTATCGTTGGAACATGTATGAATGGTGTTTATGTTTTTGGATGCATTTATAAGATGAAATAGATAAAATGTTGTGTATGGACTTGATATAATGCAAATGTACTAATGAATGAATGTAGGATGCAAATTATGTTTTTGGAGATCGGAGAACTAGACTGAACTGACTGCCCAAACTGATGGAAGAAATGTTAGTAAGAAGAAATTAAACAAAGATCAGTTAGAGATGAAGAAAAACTTGCTTTCACCAATGCACAGAAGTAGGTGAGAACCTTTATTTAATGTAGCAAAGCGGGTGCAGAGCATCATGGCATTGAAGGCCTGAGCTGAAATGCAACCTCTATTGCAAAAGACAGACACATCACACACAAGGAATGAGTGAATCATCCTAGGGTGCATACATCAAGGGTCAAGGTATGTGCGGTGTTCATAGAGCGAACATACTTATCACAGACACCCAATGATATAGTTGCCCCAGTTTGTGAAAAACATTCCACAAACAGCAAACACAACAAAGAAAAGAAAAAGGGACCATGAACCATCTCGGTCACTCTAAGTCACTCAGTGACATCCTCGAGCAACATAGGAACATGATCGAAGCCAAAGATAAATCAGTAAAAAGATAAGACTCTCAAATTCAACCAAGTCAAACAAACAGTCTGATCGTCATTGTCAAAAGTGGAAAACAAGAATGATCATGCTATCTGGTTTCGGGGAATGCGGTACCCCATCTAAGACAGGACACAGTCTGGTTTCGAGTATACCACACCCTGTATAAGACCCATGATAACACTGACAAGGATAAATGATATTGATGTTGAGTGATTGAAATGACAATTCTGATTAGTTTGAATGCCTGGTTTGATTGAAAAGTTCATCTATTAATGCATGATTTCAGTAAAGCGCAGTGTTGTAACATGTTATCTATTTGTTGTCTACACAAATGTTTGATCGATTATCATTGGATGTATGCTCAGCGATCTATTGGATGTATGCTCAGCGACGTATTGACAAAATGCAAAATGCCAAAGGAATTATTTTTGGATTTTGACGTTTTGAAATTTTTTTGTTTGTTTTTTCAGGACTTTATTTGACTTTTTAGGGATTTTTTCAGGACATTATTTGATTTTTAGGGATTTTTTCAGGACATTATTTGATTTGAAAGCTCTAGTAATTGATCATGACAAGGGGCGTGCACCCAATGAAATTTTGAAAGACATATACAACGATCAAGACCAAAACATATGCACAAGGACTGGAAACCTGAGTATGCAAGATAATGATGTTGACCAATCACAGGCCTGGAACAAAACATTGGGTCAGGGCAAGGATAATCGTGATAAACCTGCGAGGGGAAAGTATAGCTAGGGGTCATGATAGATGACGGAGCAATAATTTTTTACACATGGTGCCTGTTTGCTAGGTTTTCACCATGGTACTTGCCCAAAGCGCCTGTTTGCCAGGTTTTCAGTAGAGGGCAAATTATTTTTCTTTACTTTTGTTCTTTTCAATTTTTCACTTTTATTTGATTTTTCAATTTTTCACTTTTTTTTTTGATTTTTTTTGAGCTTTTCGATTTTTTTGTATTTTTTCAGGATCATATTAAAGAACTACTGACAAAAGAACTATTCCCAGTACTTGCGAAGGTGCATGCTATTTATAGGATCTGACAAAGGTTCACCTTCTGGGGTTGCAAGCTGATATGCCCCCGAGCCATAGGCTGCAGTAACTATGAAAGGCCCAACCCAATTAGGTTCAAACTTTCCTTTGATGATGTCATTAGATTGTGCATTCTTCAGGTTCGCCTTTAAGACCAAATCTCCCACTTTGAAGTGTCACCCTTTGACCTTCTTATTATAAGAGCGACGGAGACAGTTTTGATATGCCAGCAAATGTGTCAGGGCTGTCTGACGTTTCTCATCTAACATCTCAAGCTGATGCAACCGAGAGACTCTGTGCGTCTCATCATCAATCAAATTTTGTAGGGAAACATGCAAAGAGGGAATTTCCACTTCCAAGGGTAAAATGGCTTCCACACCATACACCAAGGAATAAGGTGTTGCACCAGTAGGTGTGCAGATGGAAGTATGATAAGCCCATAGTACTGGATTCAACTGTACATGCCAATCTCGACCAGCATCATTGACAACCTTTTTCAGGATCTTAATGATGGTTTTATTTGATGCTTCAGCTTGACCATTACTTTATGGATAATAAGGACTAGAGAAATGGTGTTGGATGCGAAACTTTTCACAGAGTTCCTTGACATCTTTATTTTTAAATGGACGGCCATTATCTGTGACAATTGCAAGGGGAACCCGATATCTGCATATGATATAATTCAGTAGAAACTTTGAAATTTGGACACCAGTGATATAGGTCATGGGGATAGCCTCGATCCATTTTGTAAAGTATTCTATGGCCATGATGATGAATTTGTGTCCATTTGCAGATGTCAGGTGAATCTTGCCAATAAGATCCAATCCCCATTGAGAAAAGGGCCACGGAGATATGATGGAGTGAAGTTCTTGGGCTTGGGCATGAATGCAATTTCTGTGGATTTGGCATTTGTAGCATTTCTTGACAAAATCATGAACATCCTTTTCTAGAGTGGGCCAATAATACCCAGCACGAATCAACTTTTTAGCTAGACTCAGACCATTGAAATGGCCCCCACATATACCATCATGAACCTCGTGTAAAGCCATTTGTGCCTTGTCAGAATCCAAACACCTGAGGAGGGTGTGGTCAAAGGAACGATGGTAAAGGGTGTCTGTGATGATGACATATTTGGCAGTTTGGCGTATGAAGGCTCAACGTTAGTTAGAGGAAAGGTTAGGTGGTAAGGTTTGGGATTTCAAATATTGATAGATGTCATTGTACCACAGGGAATTAGGACCAACAAGAACACACATCACATCTGCTGTCGGAATTTCAAAAGAAGGGACAAGCAACTGTTCGACCAAAAATTCACATCTGTCCATATTGTGGGGCATATTTAACATGAAAGCAATAGTTGCCATAGCATCTACTGACTTGTTTTGAATTCTTGGAACTTGACTAAAATGGATAGCCGTAAATTTTGTCTTGAAGAAATCCACCATATGCTTGTAGGGAATAAGCTTTTCATCTTTCGTTTCATAGTCATCATTCACTTGACGGATGACTAACTGGGAATCTCCATAGACTTGCAAATGTGTGATTTTCCAGTGGATCGCTACTCGGAGTCCTGTGACCAGAGCTTCGTATTCTGCAATATTATTGGTGCAATGGAAAGTTATTCTATAGGATTTGGGAATAGCATCACCTTGAGGGGTGACAAACAATATGCCTGCTCCGGACCCAAATTTGGTATGGGATCCATCAAAATATAATTTTCATTCATTAGAAGATGTGACAGCAAAGACTGATTAATCTGGAAAATCCGTCAACATTGGATGATCATCATGAATAGATGCCTTTGCAAGTTGATCCACTATGATTTGTCCTTTTATTGCCTTTCTCTCAATCTACTCAATATCAAACTCACTGAGGATCATAACCCACTTTGCTAGGCGACCTGTCAAAGCTGCCCTACTAAGCAAGTATTTCAAGGGATCAATTTTTGCAACTAACAATGTCTGATGATTTAACATATAGTGTCGAAGCTTCTATGTTGCAAATACCACTGCTAAACATGCCTGTTCAATAGTTGAATAATTCAGTTCATAGCCCACTAGTGTCCGACTGATATAATAAATAGCCCGTTCTTTTCCTTTCTCATCCTGTTGGGCTAAGAGAACTCCCAGTGCCGTTTCAGTTACAGAAATATACAATATGAGTGGCTTCCCTTCTATAGGAGGCATTAGAATAGGTGGCGACAATAGATAATCCTTGAGAGTTTGAAATGCTGATTGACATTGCTCAGTCCATTTAAAAGTGACACCTTTATGCAATAAATGCTGGAAGGGATGACATTTGTCTGCCAATTGAGCTATAAACCGACGGATTGACTGTAACTTTCCTTGCAAACTTCTTAGTTGACGGATATTTGAAGGAGGAGGCATATCCATTATTGCTTTAACCTTTTCAGGGTCTACTCCGATGCCTCTATGAGAAACAATGTACCCTAATAATTTGCCAGCTGTGACACCAAAGACACATTTCTTTGGGTTGAGTCTAAGCTTGTAGGTTTCCATTCGATCAAAGATTGGGCCAAGGATGGCTAGATGACTATAGTTTGTGACATATTTGCATAATAGGTCATCAACATAGTCTTCCATCAAAGTATGCATAAAATCATGGAAAATTATCGTCATAGCTCTTTGATATGTTGCTCCAACATTTTAAAGACCAAAAGGCATCACATTCCAGTAGTAGGTACTCCAAGCACATGTGAATGCAGTCTTATGTTGATCTTCAGGAGCAATGCGAATTTGATTATATCCAGAAAAACCATCCATCAATGATAGCATCTCATATCCAACAGTCATGTCAACTATGATGTCTATATTCAGTAGTGGAAAGTCATCTTTAGGGCATGCTTTATTAAGATCCCTAAAATCTGTACAGATTTTGATGCCCCCAGTTACTTTGCTAACTGGTACCAAATTTGAAATCCAATCTGCATAATCAATTGGTCTGATAAAGCCCACATCTAATAATTTTTTTAGTTCTACCTTGACCAAGAGAGCCACCTGGGGATGCATCTTTCTGAGTTTCTGTTTGACGGGCTTGGCATCTGATTTTAATGACAAGTGATGAAGGACTAATTCTGGATCAAGGTCGGGCATATCTGCATAGGACCATGCAAAACTGATCTTCTTCTCAAGAAAGAAATTGAAAAAATCTATCTTTTCCTATTTTGATAGAGAAGTAGCGAAATGAATGACCTTAGGGTTGTCAGGTGTACCCAAATTTATCTCTTCAGTCATTTCCACAAGTAATGTTGATTTATCCTAACTTGACGAGGGTATGTCCAATCTTCCACCTTTGGGTGCCTCAGAGAGGTTTTCACCCGCAGTTATGTCTTTTATTTTTACTTTTTCATGATCAGAGAGTGCCTTACGGTTTTCACTCAAAGACCTATTCTTTTGATTTTTTACTTTTTCTTTTTCATTTTTATGACTAGAAGATGGAGTTGACTCCCCAAAATATGCTGTAGAATCTAAATCAATAGTAAACCCTGCCTTATGATCACCTTGTGGTATGCCTTCCCGTAGTCCAAGGAATTCTGCAATTGCTTCATCATTTTGAAAACAATCCAATTTGAGTGGTTCTTGTTGGTCCTATTGGATAAGCTGTGGATAGACAAGGGGCATGTCATCATCAGTTTCAGGGAGAGTTAGGGCTGAGATGTCAAGGATAACGATGTCCATGGTATCACTATCTAAACTGCTCATATCTGATTCGGAGCTTGGGTCCCAGAATGACTCTATCCAAGCGTTAGGACACGTTTTGGGAGGGGGAGTTATTTCATGTTTGTCTTCCATGGGCAAATCATTGGGGTCAAGGAAAATATCTTCTATGGCATAGGAGCTAGAAGAAAAGGAACTCCATTCCCATTCATTGGAATCAGTTTTGGGTTGGATATCCTCAGGTGTTGTTTCATCATCAGAGTCACGCCCTTTTCCACACATGGTCACTTTGGTAGACGAGGTTCCAATTCGCAATGGTACAAAACCTAACCCTAAAGTTGGAGGTCGGATCTTAGGTATAATAGGGTCTAGTCTGCCTTTCTTATCAGGGCCCAAACCACTGCAACCATCATATCCCTTTTTCTGTAGTATAGTAAACCCTTTTCCATACCGCTCTACTAGTAACTTGACAGGTGGTGTATCAGTTGGATCCTTATAAAGCCAATCTATTACATCATCATCCAAGGTTTCTTTGTTAAGCTCACCCCATTTTTTAAATGTAGTGGGAGGCTGATATTGAATGACTATCTTAGGTTCTTTTTGCAACAACTGTGGTTTGCCATGTGATTTTGGAGATATTGGTAAATTCCCAATGAGGAATGTTTGAGCCATTGAATACTCTCCGCATCCTTGGTCCTGTATCTTCAATTTTCCTTTAACAACATCTAACAATTCATTAGGATCCACATAATTATGTGAGTGGGCCTCCCTATTGACTGGGACTTGTTGCTTCGGGAAATCCTTTAGATTAGCACAAAATCGAAATGGATTATGATCTCCTGGAATTGTTATCTCAGTCCCATTGTAAGGATATTTTAAACACTGATGATAAGTAGATGGGACTGCTTTCATTGCATGGATCCACAGACGACCGATAATCATATTGTAAGGGAGATCGAGGTATAGGACTTGTAGGAAAGTGTTTTCTGTCACTGGACCGACTCTGATAGGCAATGAAATTACCCCTTTAGATGGACGCTCAACATCATCATATGCTTTGATTGTTATTCTTCTGGAAGAATCAATGTCATTTTCTGTATAACCAAGACCAATGACCACTCTCAAGGTACAAATGTTAAGACTTGCTCCGCCATCTATCAAGACTCATTGGATCTTGCAATTATGGACAAAGACTTCAAGATGTAAAGGATCATTATGAGGGAGCTTATCAGGAGAAATATCATTATCAGAAAAGGTGACGTGTTGGGAAACAACTAGATGTCCCATTCGGGCTTGAAACTGGTCAACATCAATGTCTGTCAGGACAGTGGACTCAGTTAAAGCTTTATCTAGGACTGCGCGATGCATAGGGGATATTTTCAACAACTCAAGAATTGATATTTGTGCAGGTGTCTTCCCTAGATGATCTAGGAGATACTGACTCATAGGAGTTGATTTGGGAGGAATTGCAGGAGCTCCTTTCAGGACTATTTTGGATCAACGAGTGGTGACTGCGCAAGAAGGATCTTGTCCCTTTATTCTTATGGTGGAAACATACTCATTTGATGCTCGAAAACAATTGATGACATTGTTATAACCAGTATTTGCATAATTAAGATTTGTTGTTTGGGTAGAGTTTGAAGAAGATGCTTTACCCTTGTCATGATCAAGCAAAGGAGTTTTAAAAATTGTATGATTAGTGTTAGAGGTCGCATTGGGTAGGTCTACCTCAATTACTCCTTGATTTAACAAGTCTTGAATCATATGTTTCAATTGAAAACACGATGCGGTTTTATGTCCTTTTGACCGATGGTATTCACAATATGCATTATCATTCCACCAATGCGGCTTTACCAATGGTTCTTCCTTGATATCTGGTAACTTGATAAACTTTGCTTGTATTAATTGTTTCATTACTGACTCAATAGGCTCTCCCAGTGGCGTAAACTATTGAGGAGGCCCATCCCTTGATCAGAAACGTTTTCGTTGCTAGTTTTGTTGCTGACCTTGTTGTTGATTATATTGTTGAGTATATTGTTGGTATTGCGGTTGTTGAGTAACATTGCTTGCTGGTGTTTGATTTTGTTCCATAGCTGACATATTAGGAGCACTCAATTTCTTTATTGTGAATGTGGGTTGAGTTGCATTCACTGCTCTTGCGTCGACAAATCCATCATTAGTGACATTCTTCTTTTTGTACCAAAATCTATTTTTCTCCCCAGAATTGTTTGTGTTATCACTATCTTTGTTGAGTTTAATGAGTCCCTTAGCTACAAGAGCAGTTTCAATGTTCATCCCTTTCTTAATGAGTTTCTCAATGGTACTGGGACTTTTCAATTTGAGTTCATACATCATTTCTGGGACCAAATTTTGAATAAATAAGTTCACTTGTTGTTCGTCAGGTATATCTAGGGAAGAACAACTATACAAGCTTTGCCATCATTGCGAGAAAGTCACTAATGGTTCACCTTGCTTTTGCTTGGTGTTGCATAAATCTGACATGGTCACTTCACTGTCAATGTTGAATGCGAAGTGGGATATAAACTTTTGAGCCAATTCCAACCAAGTCTTTATATTCCCTAGCAAATACGAATACCAATCCATGGCTTGTCCTGTGAGACTTCGTGCGAACAAGCGCATTAAATATGTTTCCTCATAACTCACTTTAGTACATGCTGCAAAAAATGCTCGAATGTGGTCTTTTGGATTTCCATTCCCTTTATATTTCTCAAAATTAGGTGCCTCAAAATGCTTAGGGAAGGGAGGCATGTACAAGCTCTTGTCAAATGGATTAGGACATAAATCTTGATATGTGCACAATTTCTTTGTCCCTTTGGTTTCCAATGCATCGACTTGTCATTGCAACTTCTCAAGCTGTTGTGCAAATGTGTCAGGCATCAAAGATTTTGGAAGTTCATCATTCACTCTTGGGTGTGCTCTTTGTCAATACATCCTGCTCTCCATTGGCTGTTGATGCTCGGAAATTGCTGTCTTTGGTGTCTCTGGCATATAAAGTTCTTGATATAGCTCTTGTTGCTGTGGTTGTGCCATGCCTTGACCTTGACCCTTTTTCTATGCTTCTTGTGGTGGGATAATCATTGGTAGCCTTGGTTGATATTGTAATTGAGGGTGTTGTTGATATTGCACAAACATCAATTGTGGTTGTGAAGTATGATAACTTGTTTGTCTTGGCACATATTGAGGCACATGTTGTTGTTGATGCTGACGGATCGAAATTTGCTGACTTTGTGCCAATTGTTGTTGTCCTAATGTAAATCCCATCATTTGCAAAAAACTTTGTTTGTGAGGTTTATTTTGTTTCTCTTTTAGATGGGGTATGGCACTTGCATTGTCTTGCTGTGTTGTTTGTCCAATCCACTGTGGTGGTTGCAAGTTTGAATTAACTTGTAATGGTGTAGAAGACATCGCAACATGTTGTTGAATGCGATATTGTTGTTGTTGTGCATTGCTTGTTTGCACATTCGATTGTGCCTTTTGTGTATTACTCAATTGTTGTAACATTTGTTGTTGGTGCAAACCACTATTTGTGTCTCTTTGTGTTGCCATTATCGAAGGATCTGTCACAATATTTTGCATAACAGGTACTTGAGTATTTGGCAAATGTATTGAACTTAATGGGACATAGGAACTTTGTTGCATTGTGGAATTGTTTTGGACATTGGTAAGATCAGGCATTCCAGTCGTAAAGCTTTCTTGCATCTTAGATTTTGATCCACTTGTAATTATTTGAGGAATCATTTCTTGTTGAGAGACAGCTGTCAATATTTGTGTGGCCCTCATTTGATCTTGTGTTAAAGGTGTTGTACTAAATAATGGATTGTTTATTGTTTCAAATGGTGACTTTTGAGGAATAGTCACTGTCAACGTTTTTGAAGCATGTTTACTCATCAAGGTGTGTTGAGGTTCTTGTTGCACATTTTCTTTGTTTGGATGTGGAGAGAAACTTAACAACTCACCGCCTTGTTGTTTTTGCACATTAATTTGCTCACTTGAGGAGGTCACATTACTCATCATGTCAAGATATTTTTGTGGGAACATCTTAAAGACCTTGTTCAAGAATTTATCCATCTTTTTTGTCAACTTCGGATCTTTAAGGAACATATCAACATCATCGGAATCTGATGAAGAATCTGGTAAAACATTTGGATTTATTTCTTGTTGAACGCTTTGATCTGAACCAAATCCTTGTGAAAGAGTTTGTTCCTCATGTAATGTTTGAATTTCATGTTGCAGGTTCGGTTGATTCCAGTCGAAAGGTGCATTTTCCCTTGGTGTTGGTGGAACACTCCCATATCCCAGTTTCATGGGTACAAACAATGGCTCATATAATGGAGGTGGTCCAAGTTGAACCTTTCCATAGGGTAGTAATGATGTGTTTGACGAACCTTCAATTTGTAATGATTGACTAGGTTGCAACTGTGAGTTTGATACATTGTCAATGGGTTGATATGTTGGTTCGCCCATCTTCTTTGATTTTGACCTTGTTTCAACATGCATGTCACTATGCAAATGCAATATTTTTTGGAATTTTTCAAGGATGATGTAGGATATGCAACTAAATGCAAACTCAATAGACAAAAATGCAATCTATGGCAAGAATGCAACCTATGTTTTTGTTGTTTTTCAAGATTTGGACAAACTTTTTTGGAATGCAAATCTAAAGACTCAACCTTGGGAAGTTGAAATGAAGCCAAGACCTTAAAGGACAAAGGACCAAATGGCAATAGGACAAATTGACAATGTCTCACCTATATGCTTGGATACTAAGCTAGGTTTGACAAAAATGATATTAATGAAAAGACAAAATTTAGACAAGGTCAAGACTTCCTAATAACAACTTAGGGTATTATCCAAAGTTTTGATTTTCCAAGTTTGACAAATCAAATTTTTGAGACTAAATGCAGTAAGGCAATGATTATGACAATGACTTAGGACATGAAAATTATCTAAGGATATGATATGACAAGATGAAGCCAAGACAAGATGACAATACAATGACAAGGATATGCGAAGACCAATGACTTGGAATATGCAACCTAAATGGAAATCTGTCTTGGATATGACAATGAAATGCAAACTTAGAGAAATATTTTCGAACCTAAGTGCAAAATGAGGACGATCGCAATAAAATGGACTAAAATGAAGGGAGATGACAATATGCCCTAGGAACTAAGTTGGACTATGCAAAACCTAGCCTAAAGTGACATGAATGTTGAGACAAAGTTTTTCAATGTGTTTGAAAGCCATGTTTTGAAAATGTTTTGAACTTTTTTGGATGAATGTTCTCTTTTTAAAACCTTTTTTGGACAATGTTTGGACTTGTTTGACACATGATGTTTTGTGACAATCGTATAATTCAACTTTTGACAATCACAAAAGACAAGATGTTTGGACTTAGACCCAAGACAATCATGCTCATTCACAACAAATCTTATGGCTAGCAAGGGCAATATCTGTTGAATCCTCTAACCATAAAATACAACACTTAGCCGGATAGCTAGATGCTTGGTAGCACTGGCTCCCCCTTACAGTGCACTCACTTCTCGGGCATACCAAGCTTCGAGTTCAAGGGGCATCACTTCCCAAGAACTTGCTATCTCTAACTAAGGAGTACATTAGAGGTGTCTTCAGCATGCACGTATCACAACGCCTGAGCCAACAGATAGAAGGATTTTGGCCTCTAAAAACAAGAGATTCTAGTAAGGGCATCCGTTCGGGTGGGTATTGATTCGACGAATAAATCATCGCAATACCATTCTAGCACCCGTTGTCTACAACTTTTGTTGCATCCATAGTTATTTAGAGTGGTTCAGAAGAGCTTGGCTTTAGCCTGTCACCACTTTGGGTCATTCCCTCTCACCAATGCCTGTGTGAAGTGCTAGGCAAATCGGGAGGTAGGCCCAATTCTAAGGGTTAAAACATGCAATCAAACTAAAAGAAAACAAAGCATGCATGGTGTTCATTAACCTTTAAGAAACTAAATGTGCAACTACTTTAAAAATCACATGCAAGATGTTTTAATAAAAGTCTTTGACCATGTCCTGCATAAGATTTGTTAGTAGTTTCATTTTTAGTCTTCATCACACGTAATGCCAAGGTGCTGCACAGAGAATCAGTACCAAAGAAAAACTAGAATATAAGAACAGAATGAAAACAAAGTAATTTGCAAGTGAAAACACTGGTTTCACCTTTGTTTCTGGCCTTACACAGCCACAAAATGTCTCAACACAGGCGCAGAATGCCTTGACACAGGCACAAACTGCCTTGACACAGGTGCAGATCTCTTTGACATAGGCATAGATCTCTTTGACACAGGCGCAGGATGCCCTGACATAGGCGCATAATGCTTTGACACAGGCGCAGAAGTGTCCAGAAAGCTCTGAGTCGCCCTGTTTCTTGAGTTTTTCACCTGCAAATCAGCTCAAAAGCACTCAAAAACATGGTTAAAGGGGTTAGTTCACGTCAGGTTCACCAGAAAATGTAGATAGGAATTTGGAATTCATCAAAGCAATAGATATTAGACTAGCTCAACCACAAAAGCTAAATTGCAATGATAAGAAATCCTAAAAACATTCAATAGAGATATGAAGACAAGATAATCAAACCAAATGCAAACCATTACAAATGCGAATATCTCCTCCATAATTCTCCATTTTTCTTCTTTCTCCTTCAAATTACTTTGTTTGTGGATCTCACCTACAAGTGCAAAAGCATAGTATGAAAGCAAGATTGACAAGATGAAATGGCAGCGTAAGAATACTAGAAGCGTGATTGATTGATTGAAAATGTGATTGATTCTGAAAATGTGATTGATTCCTCCTTTCATTGAAGAAAATCATCCAATTTATAGACAAATTGGAGAGAGGACAAGATTAGCATGAAGAGATTTGAAAGGAAATTCAAATCAAGAATGGCAAAATTATGACAAATGACAATTTTCTATGCAAGGAGTATGACAAATTATGACAAATTATGACAAGTTGCTATGCAAAATGCATGACAAATTATGACAAATTATGACAAATGGAAGCATAAACATAGGAGAAAATGAGGGAATGAAATTAGGGGAAATATTAGAAAAATTAAAGAAAATAGGAGAAATGGAAATTAGGAATTAGGAGAAATTAGCAAATTAGAAAATTGAGGAAAAAGATGAAATAGAAATTAGGTGAATTAATTAATAGTTTTTCATCCATTAATTAATTCATGAAAGAGACCTAGGACTAAATAAATAGATTTATTTAACCCACAAAGAAGAAGAAAAGGATTAAATGATCAAATCATAAAACCCTAGAAATAAGAGGACCAAGAATTAGGTCAAGACAACAAGAAATTAATGTCGATTCGATCATGATTTTGATTGACAAAGGACCAATACTGATAAATGATTGAGATTGGTTGACAAATTGACCAAGATTGACAAAGAGATCAAATTGATAGGTGCCAATTGATGAGGAACAATGACTAATTGATCCAAATTGACACAATTGAAAAGGACAACGATTGATGACGAATCGATCACAAAATGACAAGATTGACCAGGACAAGGATTGATGATGAATCGATCGCAAAATGACAAAATTGACAAGAATGAGGATCGATGATGAATCGATCACAAGATGACAAGATTGACAAGGACAAGGATCGATGACGAATCGATCGCAAGATGACAAGATCGACAAGGACGAGGATCAATGACGAATCGATCGCAAGATGACAAGATTGACAAGAGGACAAGGAGCGATGACGAATCGATCACAAAATGACAAGATTGACAAGAGGAAAAAACCCTAATTCTATCATCGATTAGGATTGACGATGTCCAAAATGAAATTGAATTGATGATGTCCAAAATATGACAAATGAGCATGCACATTGATGCGACAAAATAAGATCGACCAAAATCATGACCGAAGATTGCTATCGACAAGACCCAATTCGAAAGTGAGAAAAATGAGTAATGTAGAAGAAGGACTCGATGCTCACAAATGATAAAGACCAAGTGCGCAAGATAGAAGAAATGTTAATGCGACACAAAAACCCTAAAATAAGGCAATGCATAGATGTTAAAGTATGACTCCGCAAGTGTTGACCATTTTTAGATGTCTACACAGACTATCCAAGGGATCCTTAACTCTGAAGATATCCTTGCTGGATCCTTCATCTGGAATAGTATTACCGAAGCCATAAAAGTGGCAAAAGCTGGGGCTGGATGGGTCCTTGGAAAAGGTGACAGAATAAGGTTTTGGGAAGACCCTTGGATGAAGAATGAAGCCCTTTATGATCAAAACAACAGTCAAATTATTGAGGAGTGTAAAAGGAGGTTTGGGCTTATGGTATGTGACTATTGGAAGGAGGACAAGTGGGTTAGGCTTGATGACCTTTATTCTAGATTTTCCTCTCTCCAGAAGGACTTGCTGTCCTTTTCCCCTAACAAAGGCTATGATGATGTTTTCCTCTAGAAAAGTGATCCTAAAGGTGAATTTACGGTTGATTTTGCCTATAAAAACACCTTTTCTCAAACCAACAATCCCATTTGGAGTAAAGTTTGGAACAACATTCTGATCCTTAAAGTCAACATTTTCTTTTGGCTTGCTTCTCATAATAGCACCCTTACTCTTGACAATTTAATCCGAAGGGGTTTCAAATTCCCTAATAGATGTGAGCTTTGCTAGAAGGAGGGGGAATCAGTTGATCACCTCTTCTTTCACTGCTCCTCTACCTGGGATATTTGGTGCAAAATGTGGGAAAAATGGAAAATTAACTGGGTCATGAACAAGAGCATCAAGGATATTATCTAGCAATGGAATTTTCCAACCAAATGCCAAATCATCAAGAACCTTTGGTCTTTGAAGCTCCGCATGATATGCTGGGGCATTTGGAAAGAAAGGAATAATAGGATTTTTAGGGAAGTTAAGTGTAATACTTAGGTGGTCTTTGAAAAAATATGCAGAGCTATAAAGGAGAACATCAACATTCCTCACAAGAATAATCAGCAATGGTCTATTACTGATATGAATGATATGGAAAAAGACATCCTTACCGAATGGAATCTAATGCATAAGGTCTACAGATCAAAAAATAAGAAGAAGAGAGATAACATTGTTTGGTGATTTCCCGAATATGACTAGATAAAGGTTAATTTTGATGGGGCAGCTAAAGGGAACCCTGGAAAGGCTGGTGGAGGAGGAGTTATTAGAAATGCTCAAGGAATTTGAATTGCTGCTTTTGCTTCTCCTTTTGGGACCAAAAATAACCATGTGGCTGAAGCTCTGGCAATGCTAGAGAGCCTCCAGCTAGCTTAGGAATTCAAATTCAAAAAAATTTGGCTCGAAGGGGAATTTTCAAACATCATACAAGCCCTCAAAGGTACTAGTTCTATTTCCTGGAATATTTCCAGTTTAATTAAAAATGCTAAAGATATTCTAAATAACTATGTTAGAATTAGTATAACTCATACCTTTAGAGAGGGCAATAAGGTTGCGGATATCCTAGCCAATAAAGGGGTCAATTTGGAGAAGGATGTCAAATACATTGGAGAAACTCACATCAAATGGGAGGTCAAAGAGAAATTATACTTTGATCACATAAATGGGTCAAGTTAATCTCATGATTTATTTCTGGGGAACGAGTTCCAAGGATAGATTTTGGGGGCGGATTAACTGTCAAATTATGAGTGTTTCTCGACATCATAACCAAGATCATATGTGTTTGAAAGATTATAGTAATAATAGCTAGGTTTGTGTGGACATAAGCAGCAACTTCAAAACCATGAAAGAGTCTTTACACGGGGAATCCAGAAATAACAAGTTTTCAGAGTTTTATCTGCGGACTGAGAATTGTAGCATAGGGTATCTTTACTTGGAGCTCAGAATGGGAGGTAGCCTAAATAGGAATGAGCCTCCCGGTTGTGAGAATTGGAAGAGTGAAAGAAAGGTCTTGAGAAGGCTCCACAGACACGGCTTCACTGACTATATGGAAAAGCTTCATGGAAGCAGAAACTCTATGTCTTACAGTTTCGCTAAAAGCTGGAGTAACAACAGAGCCACCATGTTTGGGGAGAGTTGGCAAATCGATGAAAACTTGATTGCAAAGGTCATGAGACTCAAGATGGAGGGGACTAAATTCTACAGGGATCAAAAGTATGTAGCTGAGGCTTTCAAAAATTTCTTGAAGACGGAGGATGAGAAGGGCAAGCTCGTGAAGAAGGACAACATCTCCTACTACACCCCCAGCAAGTAAAGCCTTTCTGGCAAAACGTTCTTAGGGCTTTAATGGAATATTTGACTGTGGATGGAAGATTTACAAAAAAATATAACTATCATTTCGCTATCTTGAGCCATTTCTGTCATGGCCCTTCTATTTAGCATTCTCTCTAAACGAGAGCCTTGCCGACTATGATAAAAAGCCTAATTCCTATCCTTTAGCTCACCAGGGACTCATTCTACTTATATATGAACATATTAAGGATAAGGCTAGGGAAACCAAGCATGATCCTTTGATCATTAATGCTCATATATCTGAGAAAGGCAAAGACTCTGACTCGAATGGGGATCAGCCTAGCACCCCTACCCATAAAAAAAGGAAAGTTGAAATAAAGCATGAAGAAAAGAAGGTGCATTGTGATGAAGAAGAGGAAAAGAATAAGGACACTGATATTGAAATGGAGCCAAAAAAGGATGAGAACTATGGTGAAGGGGAGGAAGGAGGTAATTCTGAGAACCCTCACTCTAACCCTAAGGGTTCAGAAAGTGAGAATGAGGCTATGAATCCTAAGGAGTATGACAACCCTAATGCTGAGGAGACTGAACAGAGCAAGGACTCTGCAGATACCATCTTGGACATCACCCGCAACTGCACTCTTGAATTCTTCAATTTCTAGAAATGGGTGGTTGAAAACATCACCAGTATGCAGGGTAAGCAAAGGGAGCTGGAAGATAAGATCAATAAGTTGATTAAGATGTCTGACTCTGGGAAATAGAATGAGGATACGAAAAATAGTGAAGCGGAGGAGGAAATGGAGATGGAGGACTGGCTGGAGAAAGATCTGATAAAAGGTGACCTGAAACATTTGGAGGATGTTATTAGAACTATGAAAGAATAGGTGGAGGAGGACAAAGACAGTGTCAACACCCGGATCACCCGTAATGAGAAGGCATTGAAAAGCCTTATGAACCACAGCCTCCAGGTCCTTAAAGTTTCTTCCCAAAATATGAATGAGCTGGTGGATCATTTGGAAAAGAAAAATCAAGAGAAGAACCTGGTAATTATAGAAGATGCTCCAACTTCCAGCCCGACCCACCAGAACCCTAGCCGCAGAACTAGGTAGACTACTGTTGAGAAGGACACGAAAATGAAAGAGAGTCAGATTGGACATGAAAACAATGACCTAAGGGAAGTAGCCAAGGAGATGATGCTTTTGGTATAGAATGCCGAGGAAACTATGAAGAGTTTTTAATTTTATTGTAATGATAGGCTTGGGGTCAATTTCTTGCTGGCCTCTTGCTGTCCTTTTCTCTGCTGCTGGTTTTCTTGTTGGTCTTTTGCAGCTGTCTTGTTTTGTTTCCTTCTTGAATATCTTTTGAATGTAATCGGGTTTCGGGTTCCTTAAAACCTATTTTTTCTTAATAAAAAACATAGCTTGAGGTGTATCACATTGATTGGATAGGTAATTATTCTCCATCAAGCTTAAATAACTGATAAGCATTATGCATCTTGCAACTTGTGATGATATAAGGACCATCCCACACAGCATCAAATTTTAAATGTTGTCCAGGCTTGTTCTTCAACTCATTCCACTTGAAAACTAAGTCTCATTCTTTGAATCCTCTTGGGACTGCTTTCTTATCAAAATTTCTTTTCATTTGCGCATGGTGATTCTCAATATTTATTAGAGTTTTCTTCATTATTTCTTCTAGCTCCATCAACTTAGAAAATATGATTTGCATTGGCTCTTCTTCTGTTATTTCCTGTTCTTGGATCAAGCTCAAAATTAGAAACTCCACTTAAATTGGAAGCCTTGCTTCCTTACCATAAACCAACACATATGGATAATTACTGGTGGACCTCTTTAGAGTGATCCTATTAGCCCATAAGGATCATTTCAACTTGATGTGCCAACTTCTTTGATTATCTTCTATTGTCCTTTTGATAATCTTGATCAGATTCTTGTTGGGCTCAATCTATCTATTACCCTTTGGGTAATAATTGGAGGAAGTATCAACTTATGACCAACACTCAAAGGTGGCTTAATGGAACCTATAAAATAAAGACCCCACTTCATAAAGGTTTGTTCCACCTTTATAGGTTGTAATGGAAGGGCTGACAAACTTTGTTTTCTTACAAACAATGAACACTTTCTGCATTTTCTTACCCATTCATGAACATGTTTAAACAAATCAGGCCAATAATAACCAACTCTCATGATTTTAGAAGCTGTTGTTCTTAGAGAAAAATGTCCACCTGCTGATCCATCATGAAACTCTCCAAGAAACTTATTTATTTGATCAGATTCAACACACGTTAACAACATTCTACTATAATCTTTTTAAAACAAAATCCCATCAATAATCACATATGAAATAGCCTAGAGTCTATAATACCTTATCTTTGCATTGTGAAGACCAACAATACACTCACCAATCTGAAGGTAATACCCCATTTCTTGGATGTGACTTAGGTAGGTACTACTACAACAATATGATCTTCATAATCAAGCACTAGAAGAGTCTAATTTTTAGCTTCTTTATTGTTCTCTACACCATCAGCTAGTTGCTCACACAACCCCTTTCCTCTAACCAACTTAACAACTTTAATATCAACGTCATATTCCATTATTCTAGTGATCTGACCAACTCTTTTATCATTCATAACTTTACTAAACATAAACTCATTCATAATAGGATGAGCAACCAACAAATGAATCTTGTTATTTGAAAGCATATACCCAAATTTCTTAAGACTTCTAATAATACCCAATACATGCTTCTCAATAAATTAATATGATAGCTCATAATCTTTCAATACTTGACTAAAAATGCAAAGGGTTGTTCTAATCCTTCCTGATTTGTTGCACCAATATGGTTGAGATTGTCTCCACACTGCCAAATACATACAATATAAAATCCTTAGAATAATTAGGATTAATGTGTGCTGGAGATGATGCTATTTCTTCTATTATCTCCTCAAAGATTCTTTTTCCTTCTTTAGTTCATCTGAAACTCAAATTTTTCACAAGAATAGCAATATTTGGAATAAACCTCTTTACATAATTTATTATACCTAGAAAGATTTGAAGTGCTTTCTTATGAGACAGCAGTGGTAAAATAAGTATAGAACTTACTCTTTCTAGATTAATTGATATGCCATGCTTGGACACTATGTGACCAATAAGATTTCTTTCATGAACAACAAATATACTCTTTTTTTTATTAATGAAATCCCATATTCTCTGCATCTTTCAAATCTCTTCCTTAAATGCACAAAATGATTATTATCATCTTTTAAAAAAACAATAATATCATCAAGATATGCCAGCACAAACTTAATCTTCAGACATTCAAAAGCCATATCCATGGCCCTTTGGAAAGTAGATCCTACATTTGACAATATAAAAGGCATTTTTCCTATAAGCTATGGTTCCCCATTTTGTGGTAAAGGTTGTCTTGAATTGATCTTCCTCTTTCACCAAAATTTGATTATAACCTTAAAAACCATCTAGCAAAGAAAACTTTTCAGAACTTGAAACCACTTGTAATATTTGTTCCATTGATGGCAAATGATGAGGGTCTTGAAGAGAGGCTTGATTGAGGTCTCTAAATTCCACACAAAGTCTAATCTCACCATTCCTTTTCCTCACTAGAACTAGATTTGACACCCAGGATGTATGCTTAATGGGAAAAATTATGTTACCTTGAATAAGCTTATTTAGCTCAGCCTTCATTAGGTGTTCCAGCTTTGGATTCAAAGGCCTTTTTATTTGTCTCATTGGTTTGGCATTGGGTTCCAACTAAATAGTGTGTTGGGCTAAATTAGGATCAAATACTTTGAAATTACCGTATTCTCAAGCAAAAACAACATTAAATTCTTGACAACGTAAAACAAATGCTCGTTGTTCCTCTTTAGTACATACCTTGCCTAGCTTTAAAAGCATACCTTTGAAGATCTCAATGGGCTCATAGTGTTCTTCCTTCACTGTTATGTTGATTTGGTCTTTTCTAACTTGATCATCAATGTTAAAAATAGATTTAAGGGTAACCAAACCCTTTGGTAACTTATTTGGTCTTAACTGAATAGTTCAATCATCGTATTGTTATTGCAACTTCTGCTGATTCCCATATGCAAACTCTGTCTCTTCAATAAAAAAGATAATAATATGCTCATCACTATTAAATAATTGCCAATGGTTATTGTTATCTGGAACTGGGGATCTAACAACTACTTTAACATAATGCTGGACATCAAAATTCTTTACCTCATTTGGGATGTCAAACTCATCTCCCATGGTGGCCAACTTATCAGCTTGTTTGTTTTGATTCCTTGGTATGGACAACAGATTAAATGCATCAAACTCTTCAATTAAATCCCAAATTCTATGCTTGTACAATTTCAACAACTTATTTTTGGTGACATTAATACTTCTCACCTGACTGGCAACAAGTTCATTATCCATAAACACTTACAAGAACTTAATATTCTTCATATTCTTCTTCCTTTCCCATTCCAAGCCATGAACAAGTGCTTCATACTATGCTGTATTGTTAGTGCAGCTAAAAGCAAAACAAAAATTAGAATAATACTTTTCACCTTCAGGAGAAATCAACATTTCCCCACCTCAAGAACCAACTTTAGTTTTGGAACCATCAAAATACAAGCTCCAAAGCCTATTAGACTTCTAATCTTGTTGCTCTTCTTGATCTTTTACCAAGTTTGGGACAACAACATTTTGCTCATATATCTTGTAGATACCTAGACCAACTTCATCCATGTGATTGAAATGATCAATCTAATGTCTCTCAGCTACCCACTCATCTAGAATCATATCAAAAATGCCTTCAACAAGAGTGTTTTTCTCTAAAATAGTAGGCTT
Organism: Cryptomeria japonica; assembly: GCF_030272615.1. Classification (NCBI taxonomy): domain Eukaryota; kingdom Viridiplantae; phylum Streptophyta; class Pinopsida; order Cupressales; family Cupressaceae; genus Cryptomeria; species Cryptomeria japonica. The sequence continues at coordinate 472,116,404 of NC_081411.1, read as the reverse complement.
CTCCTCTTTATCTTGCTCATGAAAAGAAATTTTAGCATTAGTATGATTGGGAACATAGGTTTCATTGTGATCCTTAGCCAAAGGTTTTGATTTGATAGCTACTTTTGTTCCATGTCTTGTTCTAAATAAAAAGTAAGACCAATCAGAAGACAAGTAACCTCCAAACTTAGCAGTGAAATCTCTATTAAGGAAAAGAAAAAAACAAGGTGGCAAATCAATAACATATATGTCTTAAGGAATAGAAAATTTGGGACAAGCATGAAGTGGAAGACTCAAATTTTTTATAACCCCAATGGTATTCACTACTATTCCATCAAGATAGATCACTCCTTTGATAAGAGGCTCATAGGTCAATCCTAGCTTGTCAACAATTTGCTTGGGCATAATCGAATTACTTTCTCCTGAATCTATCATGCAATTATAGACTAAATGTTGGCCAATAATCAGGGTAACATAAAATGGAAGAGGTTTAATCTCCTTAGGTTGTCCATCACTAGCTTGAGAAGTATCTACAATGACTACTTCAGATTGTTTCTTACAAGGCTCGCTAGATAAACTAAGGGTTGATAGAGCATTTTGCAACTAATTTTTTGCCCAGGAAGGGCTAAAGAATCCCACATAGAAATGTTTACATTGTATGATATCAAATATTAAATGAACTTGAACTCACCTTTTGTTGTCCTTTTGGAATGAAAACCTCTGCTTATGATTGAAGTGGTTGTGAATGGGACTTAGGCGGTTATTTACTTGGTACAACCTACCCTCTTGTAAAGATTTGAACTCTTTGGGTTTCTTGGGGAATATTAGTGACCTGGTTGCTTGTAGAGGCTTGATTTCTATATTTATGAGCTTTCTTTCCAAGATCAACTGCCCTCTTCTTAGACCTTGTATTCGTTGCAATAGGTATATAATATTGATTAGGAGTAGCATAGTTTACCCCATGGAACTCCTCTCCTTGTTACTTCATCAAAGCAACATCTTGATTGCCTTGGTCAAGATGTGAACTTTGTTGATCACCATTGCCTTCGAATGGTTTTTGTTGAACAACAACATTACCTTGAGCCATAAGAGATTTATTGAGTATTCCATTTCATAAAGTTTCTTGGTTATGGGTTTGACTACAAGGGAAACATCAGTTATAGTCATGAGCCATGCTGTTTTGGACTTGAACTAACTCTCTTGAAGAGCTGGCAACATTGGGATTGTATGGTTGAGATTGTCTTGGATTAAGATTCGTCCTTTGGGATTGTGGATCAACTTGATTGGGAGGTTTATTTGGCTAATAAGGAGATTGATAAGGTCTTTTACCTTGAATTTGTTGCCTCTATAGGTTCACTAGCCTATCACCAAAGGTCTGTAATATACCTTTTATCTCTTATTTAAACACATTGAGCTCTTGGGATTGACATGGGACAACATTATCTTGAGTTGAAGCTTGATAACCCAAGGCTATAAAAGGTGCTTGACAATAGTTATAGTAGGGATTATCTCTAGAATAGGTGGTTGTATCTATAGAAAAATGGGTATTGGAGGTCTAGGGGTTATTTTTTTAGCTTGGATGAGACTATTCTCAGCTCTTATAGAAATACCAAAAGTTGCTAGTAATGAGTTTCCACCCATCATCTGCATCATCAGTGAAATATCACTATTAAGATCTTTAAAATAGTACAAAAAAGGGTGATCATTAGATGGACTTATGATAGTTAGAATCCTATTCCAAGTATTAGGGAAATCAAAGTTAAATTCCATCATGTGTTCATGTGGAGCTCTTTTGGTAGTAATGAGATACTCCACCAATGTAAGATGGTCTGATTTATACTCAAACTGCTTGTTCAAATTATCTCCTAGCTCATCCCATGTGGAGATTGAATTGACCGGTAAGCTCCTAAACCATTGAAGGGCTTCACCCTTAAAAGACGCTGTAGGAGCCTTACAACAACATTCTCCTCAATGATCTGATGAACTCCACACAAGGAGGTCACATCTCTTATGTGTTCTATGATAGTGTTTTTATCTTCCCTAGTGAAAAAGGGAAGGCTCTTAAGGACCATTGTTGGAATATCATCATGGTAAGATAGATTCAAGGGACTATCTTTATTGAAAGGAACATAAGGATGATTCCTTCGAGGAGGATTATGAGCCATGGTATTTGTAGGTACTTGAACTAAAGAATTTAAAAACAAAGGATTGCTATAAATTGAAACTACAGGCTGAGAGTTGGGAAGAGTAGGAAAATCCCCACTTAGATTTATTGCCTTCTTTACTATCTTACACTTCCTCTTTGGTGGCAATAACTAAGAATTCTCAACAGGGGCTGCACTTTGTCTTGTTTTCACTATTCTCATATGTTGATTAATTTAGATCTACCCCTACCAAGAGCTTAGAGTCACCAAGTGTGAAAATTTTCCTTCTTGAAAGTTGAAATACTATTGCTCACAACTAGACAAAAATATATATGGATCTTTTAGTGGACCAAAATTTAGTACATTGTTCCATCGAGTGTGCCAAAATCTATTGTTACTTAGGTTTGCACCTTATTTAAGCCTAAAATCAACTAACCTATGAAACATGGGACTACTTTTAGGTTGTGGGTACCCTATAATGAAAGTAGACCTCCAAATGAAGGGCTGGGTCCCTTTGAATACCACCCAAACTTAAAGATTCTAATTGGAAAAGAGAAGAAGGATGCTTTGAAAATATAAACCTACAACTAACTTATGGTGATACACCAATATTTGATTTTTTGGTTTTAAAATAACTAATTACAAATAAATCAACCAAAGAAAATAGCTATGTTCACAACTGATTCATGCCTAAGTTGATCACAAACATTTCATATGAAGGTGTTTTGCTTTAGTTTGCATAAAGATCAAATGATTCATATAATAGTGCTGACTAAAATAAGGATTTTCACACAACATATATCCTGATCTAAGCTAAAGACTGCTTTCCAAAAAACTACATAAATAAGATAAAACAAAAAGGAATGACATAACCACAATAGATTTCATAAAATTCCATACAACACCATGAAAATGACATGAGAATAAGTAGGAACAACAATATTTCTTATTGAATTTGAAGAAGAATTTGATTGCAATACTTAAAAATGTCTGATAAACTCAAAAGACTTGAGTTACAAGTCAAATTTCTCTATTGTGTATTCAGAAAAAGATACAAGTACCAACTCCAAAAGTGAGTTGAAAGTGCCTTCTATTAAAATAAACTCCTTATTTTCAAAATTTGAAAATTTGGCTCTCTTTGTACCTGATGTTTTAGTTATTTGACTTAACTGAAGAGTCTAGTTCAGTGTAAGTAAATACGTTGATGTGTTGGCTCCAAGATTTCCTTCAAATCGGGTGTAAAATTGAAACCAACTCCTTGAAATTTGGATCAGATCACTTTTGAATTTTAAAAATCATCTTGCTGGGTTGAGTAGACTTGAAAACCCTAAAAAAAGGGATTATAATTGCATTGGAAGTGTTGTTTATACTCTCTAAACTGCCCTTAGCTGATGACTAACCCATGTGAGCCTTCAAGTTAGGTAAATGACTGGCACATGTACCACAAAATATCACTTTTTGAGGTCTCTAAAAACTGACATTCCAAAATTTGAACTTCAAACTCCTGAGCTTTTTGTATCAAAACTCTCAACTGACTATCATGACACTTGCCTACTTCTTACTACTGTAGGCTTTGATAGTGAAATATTTGATTGCTCCACCAATGTGAACTACCATCTTTTCCTTGTTTCTGTTGACATGTCATGAGGTGACTATCATATTGTCCTTCAAGAACTGCACCTTTGTTGCATTCACAATTTAGTGAAAGAGCCTTTGATAGCCTTTCTAGACTCTATCATTAGAGCCACCTATGATACCATGAATTTATTTTTTACTCTGTAGTAGACCTTGAGACTTTTGTAAAATCTCTTTTGATGTTCTCTCATATAGCTGATCACTATGTTTCTTTTTGTAAACCTACTAATGTGCTTTGTCATTCCCTATTAAACCTTTTGTTGTGACTATCATAAGGCCCTTTTTACTATTATTTGATGAAAAGATCTATCCTTGTCACAAGCTTCTTTCATAGTGAACTCGATATACTGACTTTTCTTGAGAGGGCTATGACTATTCTATTAAGTTTTTTCCATCCTTAAAGGCTTCTCTATGTCCTCACATTACTATGTTCATTGATCAAACAATAGGTATAATTATTATCACTATTTCCCTATCCCAGGTTTGTCTTATTTTCTTATTAGCACTGTCTTTTCTATCCTAACTATTGCAATAAAGATTGTGATTCAATGTGTTTCATGGAAATAGCTCCTCACCGTGACTCATTTGTTTCCTTGCATTCAACTATTCCTCTTTGGGTCTAGCATCTAAGGCCTATGGTCAGAGTCTTCAAGCTATCCAAATAATTGTTGGCATGATTAGCATAATTGATGCAGATGAGGTGATGTAGTTGAAGACTGATGACTGAACTGGTAGAGGATATAAGACTATTTGTGATGAAGAGATTGAGATTTTGTGATTAGATGACTTGATTAGTTAATTGTGTTGTCATTGATAGAAATTGATGTTAAATGATGTTAACTAATGTTTCCTGATATTTGGTTTGTCATCTAAGTGATTTAGTTTATCTCAGACAAGGTTTACCGATAATATACAAAAGACTGTGAAATAGGACTTTAACCGGTATATGCAGAGATGTTTTACTTGAAGTGGATGATTGGTGATTTGTGGTTTGGAATGTAAGCTTTTATCATGGAAATGAGTATATGATCGAAACTACATATTATGATGACTATCTAGAGGCATGTTTCTAATTTCTGATGAAGTTTTGCCAGGGTTTTAGTAGGGTTTTAGAATTGGTGATGAAATCATCAAACCAGTAATGATTATTAGTATGATGGTGATCGATGTCAAGTCTACATGTTAATGATAATGCGGCACAAACCGCATGAAGTGTTTGAAATATGTTTTGGTGTGTTTGGAGAGCGAATTTCTTGGGAATGTGCAGAGTGCTTAGCGAAATGAACTAAGGGTTTGAATTTGTACCAGATCGACTTGGTGTGATGACTTATGATCATTCAATGGTTGATATTGATTTGTAATTGATTGTAATGTATATAATGAGTTGTAAAGATTTGTGATGATCTTTGATGTAATTTAGTGTTTAGTGGTCGACCTAGTGGAAAGCATTATTTATGTTGGCTTAGTTGATGTTCATTGCGTCGGTGGTCTTAGAGAAGAGTGAGATCTACCTGAGAGTTGCAAATAGTGAAGCTTAATTGGATCTGATCAAGCAAGCAATTGAGTGCTATACACAGATTGTTCACTACTGTTCTCTAACAATTACAACAACTAAAATCCCTCAACCAGGTAGGTCATGATAGGCCTTATTCTTTTAAAACCCCTAGCATGGTAGGTCTCAAAAAGAGTAGTAAATCCTCTCATGAGGTTGATCCTAACAGGTCATTAAGCTCCTAACCAGGTTGCACATCCAAATCCCTTAACCGGGTGACTCCTAACATGGTCTTCTCCTAACGAGGCATATTGTAAGCTCCTAATAGGGCTAAGCTGCTAACAAGGCATACTTCAAAAGAGTACAAATCTTTGTGGGTACTAACTCCCACCGCGGTTTTTTCCCTATTTGGGTTTCCACGTCAAAAATATGGTGTTCATGTGATGTTATTGATTATCTTTAGTTTATTAATTATTTCTGAATACACCGGTTATAACACTTTATTAGAGAATTATCAGTGGTTATCGGTATTGTTTAATGAATTGGCATATGTGGTAAACAAAGTTAGATTTATTGTAAGTTTGATTTGGGTTTAAAGTTTGAAATTGGTATTAATACTGATTCACCTCCCCCTCTCAGTATTAATCAGATCCTCATAGAATTAACAATAACATCATGAATAGGTCTTCTTATGATCAACAACAAGCTTGATGACTATCGTGATGGTTGTTTTCTCTCAAATCTCTATGATGATAGGCTTTTCTAATATTGTTATGGAGGCTTTGGTTTCGATTGTGATGAGGCTACTCACTATATGTTATTCCTTTGACATATCACCTTGGTTGTAGCTTTTCCCGTTGTCTAGCTTGGAAGGCCTTTGATCACATAGGTCACTGTTATGATCTCTTCTTCACTATGTAGTGTTTTACTACTAGAGAGATTTGATTCTTAATTATTCTAATGTAGCTGCAACCATGCCCTTTTAAAGAGGCTTTCTCTTGATCAAGGAGTCTCTAAAATAAATGTCTTTTAAAGTTCTTTGACTATGATCTTTTGCCATTTTGTGGTTATGTGAACTACTATAACCTAGTCAATCTTCTTTGCACTAAGACAAAAATATCATTAATCCTCTGTGAGGCTATCCTGCTATAGGAAGGATTGCCATTTCATTGTTTCTTTTCATATGTAAGGTTATGAAGTGATTATTTTGTTCTTGAAGTCCATACTATCCTGTCTCTTTTCACTCCTTTGACATCGCTTGCTCTTTTATGAATATTAACAAACCCTCTAGATTGAATAAGGAAATTCATTTAAAGGCTCATACCCTACTTACATGTGACTGCAAATTAACCTTGAACTGCAATTTTTCATTATTTCTTGGATTGTCAGTAAAGATCTATCTTTGTATAATTTCCCTTTATATCTTGCTTTGTGTTTCTGAAAAGGTCTTTGTCACTATGATGTTGATCTTACTCTCATGACTACTCCATTAATATGAGTGTGTGTTGAGGCTACTATTATATCAATATTGTTGAGACATTGTTGTTCTCTTATCTTCGAAAATCTTCAGCTATTATAACTTATCCTCTACATTCATTAGATCAAACAATAGAGTAGATTTTAATAAAATCAATGAATATTCTCTGTCAAAACAAGGAGGACCCCAATGGGATAGTGGTAAATATCACAAGGAACCACCAATTCATCTATGAAGCCATAAAATAGTGAAATCTACCTTTAAAACTAAGATGATATCTTAGAAGAAGGCAAAAAAATCAGCCATTGTAATTTGTAGAACAATTTTCCATAGATGATTAATGCATCTTGGAATAATAAAAGTGGATGTATGTTTCCAAGACACTAAAAAGATGATTGCCAACATAGTGAATGCATCCCAACATCTTGAGATGACTATTTTGATTGTAGAAACTCCTTTTTCATGATATGAGTGCTCTATGCAAAAGAACAAATCCTTGATAAAAGGACAAATATATTTTAAAAGAAAAGAAATAGCACGTAGCAACAAATGGATTTCAAAACAAGCTTGAAATAATAGAACATGTTAGCACAATGGATATATGGGCCTCACATAAAACTCTACCTCCTTTTTTTTGAAATTGATTGATATTTGCTTGAAAATGTGGCCCTCTTCAATTTCTTTTGGCATCCTGAAACCTCTTTTCTTGTTGTTAACTACTGCTATTTTCCATCAACTATTGTTATTAGGGTGAGTGGAATCTTCCTTATCTCTAACTTTTTTTTCCCATGCATGATGCTTATGTTCTCATAAAAAATTCATTAATTTTGGCAGCAGTTGAAAACCTAGATGTGGAACTAAAGTTTAAAAATCCTTGAGGTCCCCATAAACTCCTGTTTGACCACAACTTAGGAATAAGAATTAGAAAAATTGAAACAAAGAAAACTCAAAAAATCTCTCCTAATTGGAAAGACACATGACGCTCTCTTTGAAACCTATCTCCCACAAATTATAAAAGCAAATAAGCACTTTTAATGAGAATAAAAGATTTTGCATGAAGACTTTTGATGTGAAAGATCCCACTTAATATTTTTCAAAAGACATGAAACCCAAAGATCTGAGAACCTAAACACAAGACTAATATTAACAAATATATCCTAAAAATAAGACTCAATATGCAACATAGACATAAAAGTCTAAATTGGATAGCATTAACATGACATATTTCATCTAACTTGAACACCTAACACTTGACTCACCAACACACATTCAAGCAAAAATCATACCCTTAAAGCAAAGCACACATACATTCAAACAACCTTCAATCTACCTCCACACAAACACTTTCATAGATCAAAATAAACACCAAAATTTCCTTTCCCAAACAAACAAACTTCACATGCCACCATCACAAATAGAGATCCTAGCATAGAAACTACAAAATCTACAACAACAAATGTCAAACATGAAAGTCAGTGGACCAAGAAGAAATACACAATGGAGGAAAAATATTCTTACCCATTTGATAAAATATTGTGAATTCCACCTTTCTCACTTGGATTCAAAATGCCTAAATTCAACAATAGAAGCAGAATGGAGATCCCATGAATCACATCAAAAAATTCTACATTGCTTGTCTTAAGGTAATGTATAATGACACATATCTCATGTGCATCTTTATACATATCTTGGGAGGGAAAGCTATGAAGTGGTTCTCTCACCTACCACCTGGTATACAGGCATGGAATGAATTAGTAGAAAAATTTGTTTCACTTTTTTTCCACAACATTGAACATAAAGTATTAATAATAGATCTTTGTAATACCAAACAAAAAAATGTAGAATATTTTTCCTCATTCTTACAAATATGGAGAAATCTTGCAAGAAAATGACCATGTCACATACCAAGGCAACAACTAGTTTAGATCTTCATTAAAAAATATAAATCAAGAGATGATGTTTCAACTCCAAGTCTAGTGTTCCAACACATTCAATGAAGTCATTGACAAGGGTATCTCCTTTGCGAAATCCCTAATGGCAAAAGGACTTGTAAATATTTACAAAGAAACCAATAGTAGTTTCCCAATACAACAAATAATAAATTAAAAATTTGGTCATGTAATAAAAATATTATAAATGATAGTGTCATGGATGCCAAAGTGGCCAAAAGTCTCATCCTATCATTAATCTCAAAGGACCTTCAAACACACAAACACACAAACAACACATCAACCACATTATAATGATCAATCATCAAACACTACTTAAGTAGTTATCAATTTGGTCCTCCTATGACCAATAAAAATAACCTAAGATGAAAATACATGACCTCTGGTTAACCCATTGATTTAATGATGCAGAGAAAGGACTTACTCAAAATGGCCAAGGGGCTTCTTCGAATCCAACATAGTTTGACTCACAAACGACCTTTGTCTTGGGACTCACTTTAGGAAATTTTGACATTACTGTACTTTACCCTTCCTATGTCATGAAAATACCTTGAAATGTGGCCTAAGGGACAACTAACAAATCCCATGTGAAGACTTTCAACAACACACCAACACTTGGGGTTTACACTTATTGTTTTGTTGCAACTAGATATGACAACTTTTATAGAACTAGACCAAACTAAGAGATGAATTGTTTCAATCCATAACCGATTACTCTAGGATCCTTACAAAACTCATTAAAGTGAATTCATGGATTATTTGATGTTGACACACAACAAGGTATGCAAAAAAACTTGACTAGTTACTGGTTGGTTGCCACTATCCACGCAACCCTTCCAGGACAATCATTATCTTTTGTCATATGGTGGCCACTAATGATCACTAACACATTGAATAGGTTTATAGGTCCTTCTCATGCACTTCCAATACCTTCTTCAATAAAAAAAAGCCCAAACTATGCATTATTACATTAAAATATGCCCTTCTTTGTCTTGGCAATCTGATATACTAGGAAAATCATACCAACAATCCTTCAAAAGAATGTGCAAACCTCCACTTCAGCCATTGAAAGTTTTCAATATTTTAAAACACACAAAAACCTTTCCACCCATTTTGGTGGTTTTTCACTGGTGGAAAGTCAAGTTATACATTTTTTCCACTTGTTGGTTACCCTAGGTAGGGTTTTGACCAATTTTTAGACAAAATGTGATATCTTACAAAATACTCAATGAAAATTATAGAGATTAGAAAAAAATAAAATAAAATTTACATTACACCAAATAAAAATTGGTTTTAGATAATAATATGGACTATACAGTCCGTACAAGATGAAAGAGTAGCAAACAATGTAAGAAATGCATTGGAAAATGAGGTTTTCATTCACCAAATTCACCAATAAAAGTTCTCCAACCCCAAAAATGATTTGGAAGGTTAAATTTATACATTTTACACCCTAAATATCCCAACCATTAAACCAATGAATTTGTTAACAAAATAACTTTTGGAAAGTTCTTGGCAATTTTTTTGAGCAACATGACAACTTTGTGCAACTTTTACAATTTTTGACCAATGAACTTAAAACTTTGCAAAATGGTAAAAAATGGTGCCAAATGGTCATAAATGACCTTATTAGACTAAAAAACACCTATCCAACCTAGAACCAATAATTGACAACTTTTCTTGTTATGAGGCTACTAATGCCCGTGCATCAATAAGCTTTGAAGAATATAATCTAGTCCAATGTTGTTAAACTTATAGGAGTAAAACAATATGAAACAGAACACTTGAAACCTTTCTTTTGGAATAAAAATGAGTTCTATTAGTATTAAATTATTAAAGGAGAAAAGACCTCTATTGGGATCCTCAAATGCAAATCACATAATTTTTAATGACCCCCTACAAAATCAAGAAATAGGTAAGGCCTATAATTCAAGGACCAATCAAGACAAAAACTTCAATTAAAATAACACAAATTATAATACAATCAATAATATCAAATAGGCTAACAATCATGTTTCAAACATCACCATAAAAAATAAAAATCCTCATACTATTGTCGCAAGTTGTCAATCCAAAGTGACCTTGCAAGGGGCCAATCCAAAGTCATAGCCAACAAGCTAATACAACCTTATAGAGAAATTAGGAAAAACACCTGCCCAGATGTCTATCCTTGAGTTATTGTGCATATCACCACAATACAAGGCAGTCCTAGATAAAGCTTTATAGGAGTCTCAATTCCAACTGACATAAATGTAGACTAGTTTTAGCCCATGATAGGACATCTTGCTACCTTATACTCTATTGAGTAGGATGTTCCTTCACACATTCCATATTGTAATGATCCTCTCCATGTATAAGTATTTATCCACAAACCCAAAATATATGTTTTTTTATAGATGAAGGAGCACGCCTCAATAGAAAAATAGGAAAATGAGATATATAGAATGCATATATGAATACAAGGAGTTATAAGAATATTTAACCTATATTTAAATAATATTTTAAATATAAATACTTTTAATTTATTATCTATTATTTTTTGTATGCTTTTATTTTGATTTACAACTAATCTTTGGTGTTGATATAATTCCATGTACCCTCAATAGGATTGAGTCTAGGGTATAAAGACTACAACATTAAGATATCACTAGGGCTTAAAACTTTGGTATGTGTCCCTCATATTTTTTGCTAACATTGGTTCCATTGTGAAGACCCTAGTTAGGTCTTATTGAGGTTTATCAAAACCAATTCAAATTAAAAATCTTATACTAGATCAATAAGAAAAGAAGATGATAAAGGAGATTTATGATAATATGCAAAACTTTCCACTTGACATCTACCTAGTGAGGGGGAGCTAGGAACCAAGGGGATAGGAAACGTAAAGGGGAAGAGAAAGAGAACCGTGAACAAGGGATATCAGATAACTACCATGGTAAACAATAAAGGTCTAATGCAATCCAAAAACCAAAACACCCATGCCTAAAGGAGATAAGAGAAATTCAAGAGAGATCAACGAACAAATTGACCTAGAAAGGAAAGGAATAATGATAGCCCAAATGGAGAAGAGAGAAGACATACAAGTATTAGATAGAGAAGAAAGACACCAAATAAGGATGGAAATGACAACAAAATTGAGATTGAAGTGCACCAATGGGATTTTGGTGAGCACACTAACATGAGTGTTATTGAAAAGATAGGAAAATTAAAATGAAGGAGAAGACCCTAGAAAAGATGAGCCCACTATAAAAAAGAACATGAATATTATTACACAAAATTAAAAAAATTATCAATATAAAAAAACCCAAAAGATTGCCAATAAGGAAAAGTAGTAGCATAAAGGCTCCTCCCTTGCCACAACCTCCTAGAAACCTTTAAAAAAGTTGGATTTAATTAATATCACAATTAATTTGGATGACGAAATCAAATGATTTTTACAAACTCTAAACAAGGTCTTATCCCTAATTAAGGATTATTTAGAGAAAGCGATTAATAAAAGCATAAGTAAACTATGCCAATAAGAAGAGGAATATAATTTCAAGATGGTTGAATAAATTAGGTAATTAACAAAAAAAATTTCATTTATAAATCCAAGGTTGAAACAATGTTTGTGAGAGTCACAACCCCCAGAATAGGACCCAATGAGGGTCTAAAAGTAGAAGAGTTTTGGCAATATTGTTACCACAAAAAAAAAAAGAGAAGCAACAAAAGAAAGATAAGAAACAAGAGAAAATAGAGCAGGATATATAATGGAGTGATATGTTAGGAGAAGGTTAATTTAAAAAAAAATGAAAGAGATAAGGTGAGAGAAGAAAACCCTCAGATTAGTGTGAAGAAGGATACAAAACTAAGTACACTAAAACTAGAGTAGAAACATAAACTAGAACAAAGCTCAAAACTAGAAAACAAATCAAGAAAAATGGAGGCTAAAATAGGATCTTGGTATTTGGTCAGAAAACTACAGAAGCACCAAAACATGTATTTCATTAGAATCATTTTGGGAGAGAGTAGGAAAAGAAGAAGATTGGCATAGCTTACTAGACTTTTTAGGACCTTTGAGGACAAAGGAATCGTAATCGTACATGAAGCACTATCCACTGCATGAGAGCAGTTGAGATGAAGTGAAGAAGGAATTCTTAATAAAATTTACAACTCTAGAAATCCTCCTAAGGAGTATGAGAAAGATGAGAACCTTAGTACAAGGAGAGGATTAATCAATGAATAAATATGATAAGAAATTTAAGGAAGTTTTCTAGAAGTTGGAAGAGCCATTGAAAAAGAAAGAAAAGATAGAATAGTTCATTTTCATATTGCAAAAGGATATTAGAGATTGATTAGATGGAAGATTTTTTGATACATAAACTAATTTGATAACTATGGCTTGATGGATATAAGCACGAACTTGGAGGAGGCCAGAGAAGGATCAAATCAAATATTCACTTAAAGACTTTATTTTTTAGAAAACAATTTAGCAATTTAACAAGAGATCTTAGAAAAAGAGCTTGCAAGCCAAAAAAATTTGGTGTACTTATTGCAATAAAGGGTCAAATTAAGAATGAATTCCCCAAGGCTAAATGAGAAAGAAAAGTTTCCACAACTAGGATAGTAAAGTCTAATTCATTATATTGCATCATATAAAAAGGACCGGATATACATTTAATAAAAGACTATCTAGACTCTAAACCTCTAGTACAAAAAGGAGGAAATCAATGTAACAAAGTTTTTCATAGTCATAATTGCTACATTGATGAGAAAAACATTGTTTTATATCTCTAGCCACAATGGAGAGACAACCAAAATGCATGCATCATGCACACCAATAAACAACAAGAGTACATAAAGACAATCCAATTATAGAGGAGGAAGAGGACGGGGAAGAAACAATAAGAGAATGAATGATGTAACTTGTTTCAACTTGTAGTATCATAAATTATATAATTTTACAATTTCATACTTATTTAGGCCTCACTTTAGTGTGTCTACCTTTTATACCTTGATTATGCCTGATTCTACTCACACTAGTGCCAAATCTATGATCCTCATTCTTTACTTTGATTCTTCGAATTTGATTCATCCCAGATGGAATGGGCCATGGCACTAATTTCTATAGTCCTCCTGGACTAGGGTGGTAGATACCATAGTCTAGACTAGAAGGACCCATTTTTAAATCCTCTAATGGTGAAAAAATATTGAACAAGAATTAATTTTTGATGTTGGCCCTCTTCAATATGTTTCATGAGGATAGGTATAAAATAAAGTCTTATGTCCTCATTTGAAACATCTCTCTCAATAATCTCTCATCAAGTAAATTCACTTCATAATTCAAATTCAAGTGGGAAAGCAATCAAGCATCATTAGAGAAATGAAGGAGAGGTCAAGTATTCAAATTTCAATTATTCAAGATGGCATTTGTGATCGAGTTATTTTAAATACATCCATGAGTTCCTACATGACAAAAATCAACCTTTTTATAGTCTTCAAGACAAAGGAGATTCATAAAGAAGGTATAATATTTCTATTCAACATTTTATTTCTAGATCTAAGATCTTTTTCATTTAATTCATCATGAGGTTAATTCCAAATATGGGGTTTGACCCAACAAAATTTTTCCTCTTATGTGTGTTGGTGAAAGGTTATGAAGTGAAGGAATATAGATCTAGAAAGTACAAAATGAGAAAAATTGAACCAAAATTTGAAGAACCAAAAAAAGTCTGAAATTGACAATCAATGAATAGTGTTTGACACTTTTTTGACAAAATTGGAGGAGAAGAATGTGAGTGACATTTTTATCTTAAAACTATTTTCAATATTCAAATCTATCACTTTCAAGACTAGATCACCTAGCTCCATAGTCCAACATTTCCAAGCTCAAATTTTAGACACATGTTCGTCTTTGCTTCCAATTTCTAGATCTGTACTCATTTTCTACATATCTATTCTAAAACTCTTTGTTCATATTTATTTATCTCAATGCTAGATCATTAGCCCTAGTTCTTATTCTATCTTATCCATTTATGAATAATTCAAGTCAAACAAGGTGAATAATATTAAATAGTTTGCCCATATATTTCAATAGGTCTAAAGCTGGGCCTATTAACATTACTTTCACCTTAATGTGTTAGTGTGTTGAAAATGGGTTTTATTCATAGTTTGCATGTATATATTAGTGAACCCCATTTTCCATTTGTTGGGACTGTTCACCAAAAAGTAATGGAGTAAATTTTCTACCTCAAGGATGATGGATCCTTGAGAACAAACTATCCCTCTGATACCTCCTTGAACTGGCTCTAAGATGAGCCAAGGGATAACAAAATAAGACTGAAGCATCAGAAAGTCAAGAGGACTCTCTGGATGGCTTTGTTGAGCCTCTTTCCTCTGGACGAGTACCTAGAGCTAGGACACTAGCACAACGCGCTGTCATCCTGTGTGTGTTGGCATTATTGGCATTAGGTTGTCATTGATGTCAATTGGTTTAGCATGGTCACCGGTGAGTAAGTAGTGGTGACCAGTATGGGTGAAGTAAGACATGATGATGTCAATCCATATGTGTGTAAGCTGATAGACAGGTATGTTATCGGTACATATGAAATGCATCGTTGACTGGAAAAGCGGAACCATCAACAAAGCAATAAGACAAAGAAGAACTAAAGGATATGAACTGGTACACATAGAAAAAGTTTAATGCTACCGGTAAATGGACTTAATGGAAGGACCGACAGGTTTGATGGAAGACCAAGTTGATCTACCGGCAGAGAAAAGGTCAGCAGGTATGAAGGTCCACCAATGAAGTTAGGTTATATCGGTAAGGTGAGTTGAACCAGTAGTCAATCTTGGTTGGTGAAGGATGTCAAATTGACATAGAAAACCGAGCATAGGTGGATGTTGACAAGGATGACAGGTGGAAGCTAGGTGGTAGTCACGCAGAGGTCAATGAAGTATTCATCAACGTAACAGTCAGCAAGTCGGTCGACTTTTATGAAGAACTCAAAAATCATGGGAGGATGGCTAAATGTTGCATCTTGAGGAAGACAAGGTGGCACGATGATTGAACTGACCCTACAAGAAGATCTGATCTTTGTACCCGCTTGCTGAAGGAAACAACTAAGCCATTAATGGGGTTTGATAGAGAAATGCAAAAAAGCATGTTGTAGATATCCAAATATATAAAATGCACATTGGAATGCGAGGTGTTGGTAGTGTTGATCGATGACATGAAGATCATCACTCTAGAAAAATAGATCGGATCAAATCTAATATGGATCAAGTTGGTGAAGGAAAATCCTAACACAACACTATTTGAATGTTGTTTTGGTGGGAACCCTAAAAGGTAAATATGTCAGCTCGAGACTGAAATTAGTTGATGCTTGATGCAAAGTGTGAGGGAGAAGAGAGGCTGAGAAAGAAGAAAGACCATCTTCCTTAGAGTTTACTCTTAGAAAGTTATAGTGTGTGTTAGCAGGATGAACTGGTAAGAGGGTCTAACCAGTAGAGACAGAGTAACCGATAAACTATTATAGTCTAAATAGTCAAGTATATCGACGAGGAGTGATTGGTTAGAAAGGCATCCAAGAGTGACACTATGAAGTGTGAGGTTGAGAGAGAGAGAAGGAAGATTGGAAGTAATTGGTGAGTGATCAGAAAGAGTAATCGGATAACCGGTTGTGAGAGAACTAGTGAAGAAGAGGTGTTTGTTAACCGATAGAAATCCATTGATCTGGTGTTGCAAAACTCATTTGCAACTAGGTGCTATAACTGTAAAAATTATATTGCATTATACAACACCGAGTTGGATCTTGGTGTAGGGGTTGTGGTGCAGAGCACCTAGCTCAAAGTTGTCTTTTCTTGCATTTTAAAATTTTTGTGTGATTTCAAGTTATTTTATGTTGTAATAAGGTGGAAGAAATCCTATGATGCTTTTTGAAGCCATAGTTTGGTTGTCCACACTTTTGTTGTGCTCAGGATCCAAAATTGTCATTATCCTGAAATATTGTCAAAATGTCAATTTTTGGTTTGTACCAGGTGGATGCCTGGAAACTTGCTAGAATGTTTGGAAATGGTTTAAATCCATTGTAGGATTCCATTTGAGTGATTTTTAAGGCCTTGAGAGCCTTGGAGTGTGTTTTTGCACTCATAGGTAGAAGTTGTCAAAATTGTCATGACAACTTTTGCATTTTTAGGAAAAAGTTCTCCATGAAGGAATTGTGTATAAAACCTTCTAAACATCTCCAATACGAGGTTAATCAACTTTTGGTTTGCATTCAATTCATTTGCCAAGGGTTTACTATTCTTTTTCTCACATTTGGACTATTTTTGCTTTGAATTTTTGATTTTGTACGACTTGTACGGTGCTCATAGTAGCATAGGAAGTTATAAATGTGTTTTACCTTTCCAAAAAGTATAATATGAAGGTATGAAGTTCTTTGAATCAAAAGTTATCACTGTTTTTGTAATAGTTGCTCACAAACCCTTGAAATTTGGGGTTTTGATTGTAAAAATGCATTTTACCTGAGCATCCATGAACGACACAAGTTGCAATCCATTGGATGGCTTGGGTAGGCTCTTTAAATAGTTTTAGAGTAGGTGTTTTGTGTTTTTGCAGGCCACAAGGAGGAGAATGGGTGAGATGAACAACACACAAGCTTGTAGCTAGTGAGTGGGGGAAACAGAGATTGCTCATTTTCAAAGACATGGAGAACTGATACCTTAGCAACCCATAGTGTTTTGGAAAGGTATATGGGTTTACCAAAAGTATCCAATATTGTTCTAGTTGTGTATTTTGACTAGTGAAGAGTTTGGAGCACATCTTCCAAAACTGCCTAGAAGCCCTAAACCCCTTAAAAATAGCTCATTTTGAGTTACGCTAGTTGTATGACAAACTGAGATGGGAAAATTTGTGATATTGTTTAACTTCCAAATGGGTATCTGAATATGTAAAATATATCTGGGGGTTGTTAAAAAATTTTGGGGGAAAAGACCAAAAAATAGTCCCAGAAGGGCTAGTCATTTAGGCCTAATAGCACCTGGTAGAAGCAAGTTGAAAGCCTAGGGCTTGGGAGGAAGGTGCAGACCTTTAAAATACCTACAAAACATAACCACAAACTTTAAACATGGTTAGAGTGAAGATCCTTGGCGGAGGTCTTTGGAGCCTAGCTGGAGTTTTGGGAAACTAGTAGGAGACCATCTGAAAATCAGAGATTTGGGTCAAAACCGACAAGAAACCTCAAGAGGCTATACCTAGGAGGCAAGACAATAGATTTTAGGCCTTGGAGGTCTAAGGAGTGTACCCTAACAAGTTACCTTGGAGGATCTTGAGTAGAAGAGTGAGTTGAGGAGTTGGGGTGAGTAAGGGTGAATTGGAGAGCTAGGCTCAAGATCTCTGCATCAGGTTGGTTCTCCTTGGGTTGGTGCTCCTTGGGTTGGTGCCCTAAATCATTGTAATTTGATTGTTTCATTGTGAGGCTAGATTGGAGTAGTAGTATCCAACAACATTTCTCACCAAGGTTTTTCCCATCTTGGGTTTTCCTTGTACATCTGGTGTTGTGGGTTATGCAGTTATATGTTTGTCTCTTTTGATATCCACTCTTATCTTACCAGTTTGATTGTTTAGTGTTTAGGTTGATAACTGGTAATCCAAGCTTGGTTTAAAAATAGTTTTTTTCAAGAACCACTGATTCACCGCCCTCTCAGTGGTACATTGTGTTCAATAGTGTGGATGAAGCATAGAGTCCGAGCAAAAAGTTCTAGATGAACTGACATAAGGTAAGTAGCTGCGAGAAAATATTGAAATATTAGATGATGTAGAATACGAATTCAAGTGACAAAATAAGAGACAGTAAGGAAAAATTACAAAGGGTCAACGTTATGAAGTGTCCCGCAAGATGATTTCTTTCTCGTCATAATGTACCTACACACATGCAAGAAGGAAAATGTTGTGGGTTGTGTTTTGGAGTCTACCTAAGTTTGAACCCCATTTTGGTATTTCCACCTCCACGGACAACCCAAGAAGCCACAAGAATAATAAAGTGATAAAGATAATTGGAAATAGAGTAAGATAATGGAAAATGATATGCAAAATGAAGAGGATAAGAGAACTCCCCTTCCACAATGCTTTGTTAAGATAATGGTATATGTCGCTTGAAGAGCTGCAACAATGGTGTTTTGAGTTGTAGAAGTTGTGCAAAAGATCACCAGGAGATCCAACCTGCCAAAGATCATCAACTTGCCAAAAGAATCCCCTAAAATGCCTTTGCAAATAGAAGATAAAGGCCCTAGAAGAAAACCAGACGTCAGTGGGCGCATGTAGAGGCATTACGATTCCTTTCAGGAGTAGGCGTAACGCTCAAACGACCACCTATAGACTATCAGATTTGTGGGACACGATCGTGGCACGGCTTAATCCTTGAAGGTGATAGGTCAGCACAGTTATTAATACTTCTCCTTAGAGTTTACAAGGATAATCTGAGTGGAAAAAAGGACAAGGTGGCGAAGCCCAACCTCCGATGACATGGAGGAAGGCACTATTTGTCACATTAATCGCAAGAGGTAAGATTTTTGATATTACAAGGGAATTGTCTTCATAAGAGAAATTCAAAAATCCAACAATGAATATAGGTGGGTTCTTGTATCTACTCATTACTTTACCAAATGGATTGAGACAATATTAACTATGAGATTTTTCCAAGATCAAGAGCTCAATAAAAAGTACAATAGAGAGACAAAATATAGGACAAGAATAAACTATATTCTCATCAATATGAAAATATAGATCAAATGGATCATCAAAAGCTACATACAATGAATATAGCTTGCTTATATAGGCAAGGCTATATGGATATGTGAGCACACAAACATGACATGTGGCTCAATGAGAAACAAGGGTAGGTAGGAAATAGGTGTGGTAGTGATAGGGAGGTAGTGCAAGGTGGTTGCCAAGTGGCTAGAATGTTTACTAAATGAAAGGTTCTTGTTGTTTCACAGTGTATACACCAAAATCAGAGTGCAACAAGCTAGTAGGAAGCCTAGCAACTCTCCTTGTTCCACCTCCGTAAGTCAAACACTTCCTGGTTGCTCAAGGGCATCATCTCCATTATTTTAGTATTCCTTCACAAATGCTACCAAACTGACTTATGGAGTCAAACTCACCAAATGTGTTGGATTAATGCAAGGTTCACTTATTTCAACTTGATTTGTTGGGTTTTTTGCTTTACAACCTTCTTTGTCATACCCGATTTGACAAAATCCAAGTTTTAGGCCTAAAATGGGCTACTAGGAATTAGCCCTCCTTTTGGGGTTTTGTGCTCACCCTGCTCCAGCGATGGACTTGCAGACAAAAAGAAGTTGATATTTGGACACCCTTTTGGGAGATCTTGAACATTTTCTAAGTCTCAGGGTCCCTTAGGCCTTCTCCGTGACTATCCCAAAAATGGGTGCAAAAGGAGGGTTTGCAAGAGTTTTAATGGCAAATAATGACTAACAAGTTGGAGACCTTCAATATGGACCATAAAAACTTGGTTCTACCATGTTACTTGCTAAATAGGCCATGAAAAGACAGGTTTTACACCTTCCAAAGGTTAGGAAATAAGATTTACAAAAGTTGCTCATAAGGCATATGCAACAATGACAACTTTCCCATTATTGTTGTCTACAAGCACATCTTTAGTATGAAAAGTAATTGCATTTCAAAACATGAGAACATGTCCATCATTAAAGACACATAAATATCACATTATCCCTACACAAAAGCCATTAGGCAATTACAAACAAAGATTTGTTCACTGTCAAGTCATTTATGACTGCACTTTTCTCTTTTCACTGTTTTTCACTTTGGACCTACACTTTACATTGTCAAAACTCTTATTTGAAGATCTGTTTTGTTCTTTATTAGCAATGCTCTACCTTTTTATGCTTTATTTCCTTCATACCTACCACTTGGAGAGGAGAATTTCATGTACAACTTCAACAAAAAATGTAAAAATCAGTCATAGTTGACAGTGGCAGCCAACTGGGCATTACAATTTTGCCTCAAAGATCAACAATTGATCTTGGAAACTTTACAACCCATGGACAATACCAAAAATCACTCCTTGTTCCTATTTGCAAGCAATTAGAAGGAGGTACAAGGCTTAACAAACCCCAACATGTGGTGGAGAGTAAGCAAGTGAATAGAAAATCAACTCTAAAATAGTGACTCACTATTTTTTACATCATTTACACAAATTGAAAATGCAATCATCCTCCTTATGGCTTAGGAAGCCTCTTTGCCTTGACATACAACCTTAAACATCAAAGCAAGTATGTCCATCTGATAAATGCATTTTCTATGGAAGAGCAAAGCATCAAACTACTTCAAGACCCTAGCCAAATAGCACACTTGCCTAGGGCTCCATGGCCACAAAACTCCCTACACCTGAACTTTTGAAATCAAAACAAGTATGTACATATCTTAAAATTTGACCAACTAGTTCTTGGGAAGCCATGAGCATTTAGGGCCTCAAGAAGCCAAGTTGGTCAAGCATCCTTGCCAATTTCCTAGACAAGGCAGTGAAATTGTCAAAACCAAATATTTTTGCACAAAACTCAAAACTTGATGAAATTAAATGCCACCAAAGGGAAAAGATTCAAGAAACATGAGAGAACATGAAAATGCCAAAATAGTATGGACAAGTACAACAAGCGTACGGACTGCTGCTCACTTGGAGTCAAAACATAGTGAAAAACAAGGAACTTTTAGTGCAAATTCTGAAAATGCCTAATAATTTCAAATGAACAACCCTTACAATAGTTCAAACAGGAGATTAAATACCTCTCCCAGTTAGTTAGCCTCCTATACAGACTGGTACATGTCCAAGAGCACTTAAATTTGACATTTTGATGCCTAAATGACAACTTTTGGTGCCTAGAAAATGCAAGGTTGATCTCAAAGACCTACAATCAACTAAGAGCACTACTCACACCTACAAAACAAGCATAAGGCATTTCTAAGCACTTTTAAAACAAAAACCACATTAAAAACTCACTTTTCCATCATTTTACCAGGCAACTCCAAACTGGCAACTTTGAGCAAAAAGATGAAAACAAGAAACCAAAACCACACAATGAGTTCAAAACTCATCCAAACAACCTAGAACAACTTCAAAAACATCTTAGACAACTTTCCAACTTAAAACTAATAAAAACCAAAATTGCTATCAAACCTGAGATGAAAATGAGACCTAGGTGCTCCTGCACCATAATCCCCCAGTGACAAAGAAGTCATGTGACTCCTTTGGGCAGAAAAGAGAGAGGAATACCAGCCTTGTTGAAGTCACTTTCAGGTATCCAAGTGGCTTCAGAAGCTAGTTGATCTTTCCACTTGATCAAATGTTCAAGGTAGTCATGCTTTCTAGTCTTCTTGATGATTCTGGAATCAAGTACTTGTTCAGGAATGGGAGAAGAAGAAGAGGGGAGATATAGATCAGAAAGCGAATGTGAAATGTCTGAAGCTCTCTGATTCTCTTCTAGAGGCTGCCCCTTGAAAGGTACCAAATCTGAAACATTAAAGATAGGAGACAAGGAAACATCAGTAGGTAAATCAATCTTATAAGCATTTGGACCATACTTAGCCAAAATCCTGCAAGGTCCAATTCTTCTCCTGTGTAACTTGATAGGAACTCCCTTTTGCAATCTAGACTTGTTGAGATGCACCATCACAAAATCTCCAACTGAGAATTAGACATCCCTCTTTGAAGCATCCACCCTTGCCTTGACTCTTGTTGTGGTGTCCTGCAAAGATTGCTTAACCTGTTCATGGATCTCTTTTAAAGATTGTGCCATATCCTTTGTTGTCCCACTAACTTCCCACTAACATGTGACAAGTTAGTCACATCATGTAACTCAAAAACACCTCTTGGATGCATACCATAAACAATCTGAAATGGACTCTTACTAGTGGATCTATTTACACTGTCATTCTTGGCAAACTCTGCTTGTGGGATGAGCTGATCCCAGCTTTGTCCATACTCCTTGGTGAGACATCTGAGTAGATTACCCAATGTTCTAATCACCACTTCTATTTGGCCATCTATCTGTGGATGGTAAGCTGAGCCAAAAGACAAGTTAGTACCCAATTTCTTCCACAAAGTCTTCCAAAAATGACCCAAAAACTTAACATCTCTATCTGATACAATGCTATATGGCAAACCATGTATTCTGACAACTTCTTTAAAGAAAAGGAAAGCAATATGACTAGCATCAGTAGTAGTTTTGCAAGGTATAAACTGAGCCATTTTACTAAATCTATCAACAACCACAAAGAAACTATCATGCCCTATTTTTGTCTTTGGTAAACCTACAACAAAATCCACACTGATGCACTCCCATGGCCTAGAAGGAATGGGAAGTGGCTGATATAAACCAGCATTAGTGCTATTACCTTTGGCCTTCTGACATACCATGCACTGTTCAACATACCTTTTGACATCTCTCTGCATCTTAGGCCAGTAATAGAAGCGTTGAACCAACTCTAAGGTCTTATTGAGACCAAAATGGCCACTCAAACACCCATTGTGTTTCTCTTGGATAAGGTTCTCTCTCATGGAACCTTTCGGAACACATAGCTGTCCTCCCCTGAATAACAAACCATTTTGCAATGTATAGTCAACATACTCACTATGGAAATGATTCTCAAAAGCAAGACAAACTTTATAAGCAGCAGCAAAATCATCATCATTAGGATACAAATCTTGAAAGCAATCAATACTAATACTCTTAACTTGGATCTCTTGAATAGTCAACAATCTCCTACTTAAAGCATCAGCTACTTTGTTACATTGGCCTTTCTTGTGCTTAAGAGTAAAGGTATATGCTTGTAGGTATTCTACCCATTTCACATGCCTATGGTTGAGTTTATCCTGAGAATTCAAGAAACTGACTGCCTAGTTGTCTGTATACACAACAAACTCTTTAGGAAGCAAGTAATGCCTTTACTTCCTGAGTGCCTGCACCAATGCATATAAATCTAAATCATAAGATGAATACTTTTTCTTTGCATCATTCAATTTTTCACTAAAGAAAGCAGCTGGTCTGTTATCCTGACTCAAGACTGCACCTACTGCAAGATGACTGGCATCACATTCTATAGTAAAAAGTTTATCAAAACTAGGAAGGATTAACACTGGCTATGTAGCAACTCTAGTTTTGAGTAACTCAAACCCCTTATTGGCTGCTTCTATCCATTGAAACTTGAGCTTATGACCACCCTTTATTGTATCTAACATGGGTGCACAAATCCCACTGAAACCTCTGATAAACTTTCTATAAAACTGGGCTAGACCATGAAAACTCCTAACTTCACTGGCTGATTGTGGGGTTGGCCAACTTGTTATGGCTGCAACTTTAGATTGATCCATCTTAATATCTCCACTAGACACAACAAAACCAAGATAGACTAGCTCTTGCTGCATAAAATCACATTTCTCAATATTTATGGTTAACTGCTCATCAGATAATCTTTGCAAAACAATGGCTAAGTTTTTCAAATGCTCCTCTTTAGTCTTACTAAAAATAAGAAT
The DNA here is from genome assembly GCF_030272615.1 of Cryptomeria japonica. NCBI lineage: Eukaryota > Viridiplantae > Streptophyta > Pinopsida > Cupressales > Cupressaceae > Cryptomeria > Cryptomeria japonica. The sequence goes on along the minus strand of NC_081411.1, from coordinate 472,092,183 downwards.
GTCATCTAAGTAGACTATCACAAACTTACTGAGAAAATCCTGCAATACTTCATTCATTAACCTCATAAAAGTACTGGGAGCATTAGAGAGTCCAAAAGGCATAACCAACCATTCATAAAGACCCTCATTTGTTTTGAAAGTAGTTTTCCACTCATCACCCTCTTTTATTATTATTTGATGGTAACCACTTTTTAAGTCTATTTTGGAGAAATACCTTGCACCCCCTAAACAATCCATCAAATCTTCTATCCTGGGAATAGGGAACTTGTACCTTATTGTGATTTTGTTGATATCTCTGGAGTCCGTGCATAGTCTCCATGTGCCCCCTTTCTTAGGTGCTAACACAGTGGGTATGGCACAAGGACTTATACTCTTTCTTATTAATCCTTGATCCAATAACTCTTGAATCTGTCTAGCTACCTCTTTGTTCTATTCAGGAGTCATCTTATATGCTGCTTTGTTTGGCAAAGAAGCTCCTGGTATAAAGTCAATTTGATGACTAATGGCTCTAGGAGGGGGTAATGTTGCTGGTTGTCCATCACTGATGATGCCCTTAAAGTTATCAAGAATTTTCTGCACTTCTTGTGGGATCTCAACTTGTTTTTCTTTCTTCTCCTCCTTAGGTTTCACTACAAGTGCATAACCAATCCCATCTCCCTCTTTCATAGTTTGGATGTATTCTTTTTCATTGACTAGTAACACTTTAGGTGCCTGTGGTTTGCTATTCTCTATCTCTTCACTAAGGGACTAAATTTTGTAGACAATGCCATTCTTTTGAAAGGAATAAGTGTTTTTTTCACCATCATGGTGTGCCCTTCTGTCAAATTGCCAAGGTCTACCCAATAGTAGATGGCAAGCATCCATAGGAAGGATGTCACATAGTATCCTATCCTTGTAGTCACCTATGTTGAAGTCTACGCATGCTTGTTTGTTAACTAGGACATGTTGCCCCTTGTTCAACTAGGTTACCTTGTAGGGTTAATTGTGCCTCATTCTATGTAGGTTCAATTTGCTAACTGCCTCCTTTGAGATAATGTTATCTATGGAACCTGAATCTATAACCACCTTACATACCTTGCCCAAGATTTTGCACTTTATCCTAAACAATGCTCTTCTCTGAGACACTTCACACTTGTGAGGCTCTTGCATCAATACTCTCCTCATCATTAGACTCTCTCCATCTTCAGGTGCTAGGTTCATTGCTGGAGTTCTCATACTACTTCCATCCTCCTGAACACAGTTCACTCTCTTTTCACCTCCATGGGAAGAACTAGGCTTTTCTAGACACCTATATGCAGGATGACCCAATTTCTGACATTTATAGTATTTCATTGTGGAGAAGTAAGACCCTCTACCTAGGCCACTAGACCTACCACTTCCTAGGTTTCTTGATCCCCTACCCCTATAATTGGGCTTGCTCTGAGAATCCCCACTTTTCTCTATATGCTTAGACTCCCCCTGGGACCTTTGATCTATGTGTCTTCCCCCAAAACTACCTCGATGGCCTCTACCATCTCTGCCTCTTCCTCTACCTTTGTTATGCTGCTCTTGCTTCTTCCTACTCCTTTCCTCTACCTTGAGTGCAAGTTGATAGCACTTCTGGACTGTTGTAGGGCACAACAAACTTAACTCTTCCTGTATGTTCCATCTCAAGCCATTGAGATACCTAGCAACCTTGACATTTTCATCCTCTTGGATCTTTGACCTAAGGCATAGCTTCTGAAAATCCTCGGTGTAGGTACTGACATCTAACTCTTTTTGCCTAAGGTTTTGCCTTTTCCTATGAAGCTGTATTTCATAGTCCTCTGGAATGTAAGTCTCTCTGATTTTGGACAACATTCCCTTCCAAGTTGCTATGGGCTTTTTCCCCTCTTTCTCATGTTCATCCTGAATGAACTTCCACCATGTTAAGGCAGCTCCTCTCAACCTGGACTTAGCCACCTTCACTTTCTGGGCCTCCATCACACCATCACATTCAAAATGGTTCTCAAGCCCCTCAATCCACTCCATGACCACTTCTGGGTCCATTTTACCACTGAATAGTGGGACTCCTTCTAGTGTTCTCCCACTCATAGCCTTCAAGGCTTTCAAAAAGGGTTCATTCTCTATCACAGGGTCAGGTATAGGGGTTTCATCCTCTATAGCTAAGAGCTTACCCCTGCCTTCTGTTCCCTCTATCTTATTGCTGGCTTCATCTGCCTTCACTTCTACTTCACCCAACTTCTACTCTAGGAGGTCTAGCTTCAATTTGAGTAACCTATTTTCTTCTTCCTGGTCTCCCACTTTCTTTGCTAATTCTGCATTTGTCACCATGGTTGCCAAATTGCTACTTCTTCCCGAGTGTAATTGTGCTCTGATACCACTATGATAGGGAGGTAGTGCAAGGTGGTTGCCAAGTGGCTAAAATGTTTACTAAATGAAAGGTTCTTGTTGTTTCACGGTGTAGACTCCAAAATCAGAGTGCAACAAGCTAGTAGGAAACCTAGCAACTCTCCTTGTTCCACCTCCCTAAGTCAAACACTTCCTGGTTGCTCAAGGGCTTCAACTCCATTGTTTTAGTATTCCTTCACAAATGCTACAAAACCGACTTATGGAGTCAAACTCACCAAATGTGTTGGATTAATACAAGGTTCACTTATTTCAACTTGATTTGTTGGGTTTTCTTCTTTACAACCTTCTTTGTCATACCCGATTTGACAAAATCCAAGTTTTAGGCCTAAAACGGGCTACTAGGAATTAGCCCTCCTTTTGGGGTTTTGTGCTCACCCTGCTCCAGTGATGGACTTGCAGACAAAAATAAGTTGATATTCAGACACCCTTTTGGGAGTTCTTGAAGATTTTCGAAGTCTCAGGGTCCCTTAGGCCTTCTCCGTGACTGTCCCAAAAATGGGTGCAAAAGGAGGGTTTGCAAGGGTTTTAATGGCAAATAATGACTAACAAGTTGGAGACCTTCAATATGGACCATACAAACTTGGTTCTACCATGTTACTTGCTAAATAGGCCATGAGAAGACAGGTTTTACACCTTCCAAAGGTTAGGAAATAAGATTTACAAAAGTTGCTCATAAGGCATATGCAACGTTGACAACCTTCCCATTATTGTTGTCTACAAGAACATCTTTAGTATGAAAAGCAATTATATTTCAAAACATGAGAACATGTCCATCATTAAAGACACACAAATATCACATTAGCCCTGCACAAAAGCCATTAGGCAATTACAAACAAAGATTTGTTCACTGTCAAGTCATTTATGACTGCACTTTTCTCTTTTCACTGTTTTTCACTTTGGACTTGCACTTTACATTGTCAAAACTCTTATTTGAAGATCTGTTTTGTGCTTTCTTAGAAATTCTCTTCCTTTTTATGCTTGATGTCCTTCATACCTTGCACTTGGAGAGGAGAATTTCATGTACAACTTCAACAAAAAATGTAAAAATCAGTCATAGTTGATTGTGGCAGCCAACTGGGCATTACAATTTTGCCTCAAAGATCAACAATTGATCTTGGCAACTTTCCAACCCATGGAAAATACCAAAAAATCACTCCTTGTTCCTATTTTCAAGCAATTCGAAGGAGGTACAAGGCTTAACAAACCCCAACATGTGGTGGAGAGTAAGCAAGTGAATAGAAAATCAACTCTAAAATAGTGACTCACTGTTTTTTACATCATTTACACAAACTGAAAATGCAATCATCCTCCTTATGGATTAGGAAGCCTCTTTTCATTGACATACAACCTTAAAAATCAAAGCAAGTCTATCCATCTGATAAATGCATTTGCTATGGAAGAGCAAAGCATCAAACTACTTCAAGACCCTAGCCAAATGGGACACTTGCCTAGGGATCCATGGCCACAAAACTCCCTACACCTGCACTTTTGAAATCAAAATAGGTATGTACATATCTTACAAGCTGACCAACTGGTTCTTGTTAAGCCATGAGCATTTAGGGCCTCAAGAAGCCAAGTTGGTCAAGCATCCTTGCCAATTTCCTAGACAAGGCAGTGAAATTGTCAAAACCAAATATTTTTGCACAAAACTCAAAACTTGATGAAATTAAATGCCACCAAAGGGAAAAGCTTCAAGAAACATGAGAGAACATGAAAATGCCAAAACAGTATGGACAAGTACAGCAGGCGTACGGACTACTGCTCACTTGGAGTCAAAACATAGTGAAAAACAAGGAACTTTTAGTGCAAATTCTGAAAATGCCTAATAATTTTGAATGAACAACCCTTACAATAGTTCAAACAAGAGATTAAATACCTCTCCCAGTTGGTTAGTCTCCTGTACGGACTGGTACATGTCCAAGAGCACTTAAATTTGACATTTTGATGCCTAAATGACAACTTTTGGTGCCTAGAAAATGCAAGGTTGATCTCAAAGACCTACAATCAACTAAGAGCACTACTCACACCTACAAACCAAGCATAAGGAATGTAACCACATTAAAAACTCACTTTTCCATCATTTTTCCAGGCAACTCCAAACTGACAACTTTGAGCAAAAAGATGAAAACAAGAAACCAAAACCACACAATGAGTTCAAAACTCATCCAAACAACCTAGAACAACTTCAAAAACATCTTAGACAACTTTCCAACTTAAAACTAATAAAAACCAAAATTGCTATCAAAGCTGAGATGAAAATGAGACCTAGGTACTCCTACACCAGGTAGGTAGGAAAAACAATAAAATATTCCACATGAAGTGGATCACCCACCGAAGGTGGAATTATCACTCCACAATAAGTGGATATGATAAAGTAACAACAAGATCACACCATAAAAGGTGGAAATTCTCCTACATACACACTCCCAGTGTAGCACAAACACCCAAGTGTCTCATATGCAAACTACTATAATATGCATGTACCTATGTAAACTTAAGTAAGATATAATAATATCCAACATGAATAATTAATTACACCAACATTAACCCATAATGATACATCAAATTTTGTAGTGTAATTATTACTAAATAACATCATAATTAGATTTGATATGTCTACAAGAACCACTGTAAACAATGTTATGAATTTTAAATCACATGGCATGTTAAATTTATATACAAAATATGTTGAATATCCTAGACAACTGAGAGGGAGGAGGAATCGGTTGTCAAAATCAATTAAAATCTTTTACTTATTCTACAAAAACGGATTCCATGAACTAAGTCTTGATTACTTAACCATAAACACATATAAGGGTAAATGTACTAATCCATGTTGCACCTATAACTATTTTATGCGATTCGACTGGAACGGTTCTGGCCATAAGGGTTTCGGCCGGAAGGGTTTCAACTAGACCAATGTGGTAGTCATGTGGCGGCCACGTGGCAAATGGGTTCTGGCCGGAACCCGTTTGTTATATAAGCTGCAAAAAAGGTTTTTCCCCTCATTTTTCATTGATCGACTTAAAGTTTAGCGGTCGAAGAGAATAAGGGGCAAAGTAACTCGACATTTTTTCACAATTTTATATAGTTTATTAGTTTTTTAGTTTTTTAATGCTTAATAATATATTAATTTTAATTTTTTTAATGCTTAATAATATAATAATTTTAAATTATTTAATGGTTAAATTTTTTTAATGGTTAAATTTTTTTAATGGTTAGATTCGTTTAATGGTTAAATTTTAATAATGGTTAATTATTTATAAATGTTGTACACATATACAGTTAGACGTTTAAATGTTCTCGTACGACCCCTTAACACATAATAGGACCTCTTAAGACACCTTGGGCCCCTTAAGATAGTTAGGATCCCTTAAGACAACTAGGACAACTTATTACATCTTTTGATCTCTTAAGACACTTAGGAGAACATAGTACATCCTAGCACCTTTAAAGACATCATACAAACCCTTAGTACATCCTAGGACCTTTTAAGACATGAATGACCCCTTAATACATCCTAGGACATCTTTTGAATCCTTTCAGCATCCTAGCATGTATAACATAAGACCCCATATGACACCATAAGACCCCTTATGACTGTAATGACCCCTTATCACCTCTAATGACACCTTAAGACCCCTTACAACCCCTACTAACCCCATATGACCCCATAGGATCATATAGTGTCATAAGGGGTCACACATGTTCTAACACGTGTGACCCCTTAGGACCCCATATGAACCCTTTTAAAGTCCTAGTATGTACAACATATTGCTTAGGATACCATATGAGCCCATAGGGTCATATAGTGTCCTAAGGGGTCATATGGGGTCCTAAGGGGCCACGCATGTGTTAGAATGCACATGTGCGACCCCTTTAGGACCCCATATGACCCCTTTTAAAGTCCTACTATGTACAACATACCCCTTAGGACACCATATGACCTCATAGGATCATATGGTATCCTAAGGGGTCATATGGAGTCATAAGGGGCCACACATGTGTTAGAACACGTATGACCCCTTAGGACCCCATATCACCCCTTTTAAAGTCCTTGTAGGTACAACATACCGCTTAGGACACCATATGACCCCATAGGATCATATAATGTCCTAAGGGGTCCTAAGGCACAACACATATGTTCTAACACATGTGCGACCCCTTAGGACCCCATATAACCCCTTTTAAAGCCCTAGTAGGTATACCATACCCCTTAGGACACCATATAGGGTCATATAGTGTCCTAAGGGGTCATATGGGGTCCTAGGGGTCCACACATGTGTTAGAACACATGTGTGACCCCTTAGGACCCCATATCACCCCATTTAAAGTCCTAGTAGGTACAACATACCCCTTAGGACACCATATGACCATATAGTGTTATAAGGGGTGATATGGGGTCCTAAGGGACCACACATGTTAGAACACATGTGTGACCCCTTAGGACCCCATATCACCCCTTTTAAAGTCCTAGTAGGTACAACATACCACTTAGGACACCATATGACCCCACAAGGTCATATAGTGTCCTAAGAGGTCATATGGGGTCCTAAGGGGCCACACATGTGTTAGAACACATGTGTGCCCCATATGACCCCATATGGCCCCTTTTAAAGTCCTAGTAGGTACAACATACTGCTTAGAACACCATATGATCCATAGGGTCATATAGTATCCTAAGGGGTCATATGGGGTCCTAAGGGGCCACATATGTGTTAAAATACACGTGTGACCCCTCAGGACCCCATATCACCCCTTTTAAAGTCCTAGTAGATACAACATATCACTTAGGACACCATATGACCCCATAGTGTCCTAAGGGGTCATATGGGGTCCGAAGGGGCCACACATGTGTTAGAACATGTGTGACCCCTTAGGACCCCATATCACCCCTTTTAAAGTCCTAGTAGGTTCAACATACCCCTTAGGATACCATATGATCCCATAGGATCATATAGTATCCTAAGGGGTCATATGGGGTCCTAAGGGGCCACACATGTGTGACCCCTTAGGACCCATAGCACCCCTTTTAAAGTCCTAGTAGGTACATCATACCCCTTAGGACACCATATGACCCTATACGGTCATATAATGTCCTAAGGGGTCATATGGGATCCTAAGGGGCCACACATATGTTAGAACACATTTGTGACCCCTCAGAACCCCATATCACCCCTTGTAAAGTCCTAGTAGGTACAACATACCCCCCAGCACATCCTATGAGCTATTAAGACATGAACAACCCCTTAGTACACCCTAGGAAATCTTTTGACCCCTTTTAGCATCCTAGCATGTATAATATAAGACCCCATGTACGACACCATAAGACCCCATGCGACATATAAATAGGACCTAATATGACATAATATGTACTAATGTGACATAAAACCCCTTAAGACTCCATAATAAGTCCTAATATCGACTAAGATTAAATGGTAGGTAAAGAAAATAATAAATATTGGATATTTATTTAATTGAGAAAAATAATTTAACATAACGTACTTGAAAAATGTAGGGTTTGGATAAAGACGTGAAAGTGTAAATTGTCGACTAAGATTAAATGGCAGGTAAAGAAAATAATAAAATATTGGATATTTATTTAATCAAGAAAAAATAATTTAATATAACATACTTGAAAAAATAATTTAATTTTACATCTACTAAAATCTTCAAAAAATTTGAAATCTTCGCCGCTTTATATAAAAAATGCCATTTTTATTTGCAAAAACAATTGAGTTAATTCAAAAATCAATCATATTATTTTGCACTCCTTTATTTTTCATATTAAAAAAAAAAAAACTTTATTTATCTGGGGTTGAAGAGGTGTGGTTGCTCAAATGACTAGTCGCGTTCGCCTTAAGGGTTATGGCAGGAACGCTTCTAGTCAGAACGTCCTACGTGGCATCCTAAGTGGCAACCACATCAACAAATTTGTCACATTTTTGAAACTTCTTATTTCTGCAACAATTTTCTACAAGAAAACTCAATTTATTAAAAAAACAAAAAATGTCCTTCCGGAGAGATCGAAGTCAAGAATCTACTCATATAATTTTTATGATGTTTTGATTAGATTTAATATATATTATTTCAAAAATACAACAAGTAGGCATTTTAATGTTTGGTAAGAGGCTGGTTTGAAAAACAAAAGAAAATATTGAATCACCTCAAATTTAAAAATAAAAAAATATGGCTCACCAGAGGAGAGAGTCTTCTCTAAAAGGTTTTTTTTTATGATTAACATAAATTTAATTGACAAATTTTGGTAGGGGAAAAAAATGATCAAATTTAGGTATATTCGACTTTAAAATGTTATAACAAAGAAAATATACATCAATTTTTTTTTTTAATGTAGTGTATATGTATGTCATCTATTAGGGATATCAAAATTAGAAAAAAAATAAGTTGATTTATATTTTGTTTTTTGGTGGGAACTAAACTTCGTGATTTTCAACAATTTTCAGCAATAAAAAAATTGACTTTAAAAGTGAAAAAAACATATCAATTCTTGTCAATTTTTTGTTTTTTAAAATAATATACTTATACTTCATCAAATTTTACACATTTCATTAGTTTACATCATCTTCAAATTCAAAATACAAATGCCACTTTTATGGCATCAAAATTGAACAGTTATTGTTGTGTTAACCTTTTCCTTTATAAAAGTGTGACAAAGGTTTGTACTTTTACCCATAAGAATGAGATAGAACACACATGAAATACTAGATTTGACATGGAAAAATCAAGAAGGGAAAAACCACAGAGAATGATAATTCTCAAGTATAAAACACCTATTAAGGTGACACCGGTTAAAGTGATTTTTACAAAGCGTGGCTCACTACCAGAATGCTCATTCTAGGTGGGCGAATTGCCCGACTAAAACTGCCAGAAAAGGGCTCACTGCCTAGAAGAAGAAGAAGGAAAAAAGAAAGGATCTACCACTGAAGCACAAATGCCACAAAGGTGCAATGCTAGAAGAAAACCTTTGGCTCACTACCTCTAGTACCAAAGATCAACCACAATCACATACAACCTCTCACAAAGATCACATTAACAGGAGATGAATATTCTTTTTAAAGCCACTTGATGTTGAATACCCTAGACCACTTAGAAGGGTGGGGGGTGAATCCGTGGTCTATAAAACTTCAATACATTTGACCTTAATAATCAATGAACCACATGCATATCCCTATTCATAGTAGAAATATTGACATCATCAAAGTACAAACCAAACCATAAGAGAGTAAAACAATATATGCACATCACATTACATAGATATATGAATGGAAAACCCTTGAAGGGTAAAAAAAGCACTTCGAATAAAAAATCTATTAAGCCTCACTAGCAACCTCATTAGTTACAATTTTGGAGAGCCAACTCCAAGCCTCATTGGAAAAATTTAGGGCACCAACTCTAGGAGCACCAACCTCTTACAAGTTTAGGAGCATCGACCCCTTTACAAGAGATCAAAATATATACAAAGGACTACTCTATGTCTCTACAAATCATACATCACTCTTTATAGATGAGTTGTGTAACACACAATCACATCTCACAATCCTATCTCCAAATACAAAAGTTACAATGATATCAATGAATATTTATGACTACCACAATATAGTCACATCTCCATGATTCTGATTTCTTTTTGTGATACCAAAATATACATGATATAGGATTAAAAAAATTAAATTGCTACTACACATTCATATCATCTATAGAAGAATCATTTTATTTACAAAGCACCTTCCACATCATTATACATTGACACCTCTATAAGCATTTGCCATTCCAACTTTTCAACCTGCACACTTCACATAGTTATCTTGTTTTTCATCAATTGAGTCACTATGGAAACAATAAAAACATCTTCACTCAAAGAATAAACTTTGAAACTCAAGCATTTATACAAATTAACCCTACAAATATCAAATTAACAATTTATCCTTAATCTTCAATAAGACTATGTAGTAGAAAGATTCTATTTTTCAACCCTTTTCATCATCAAACTTGATCTTAAATCTGCAACCTATCAAAGCACATCATGATTCTCTGACATTTTCATTGCAGTTATCTTTGTATTTTTTCTCTAACAACTCTGTGTAGATGTTCACATTTTCAACCATCATCACCAAGACATGAATCAATACAAAACATTTCGTCTTCCCATTATAAAAGACGCTTAGCAAAAATAGTTTTCAACTACCTTAATGTTCACCACCAACTTTCTTCTAACATGAATATCTCTTTTATTCACCGTGACATTTCAGAATCCAACTCCTCCTCTTACTTGCCATACTTAAACAACCATTTAGTATTATAAAAAAAAACTAACCATCTATTACATGCCTATTAAAGATTGAACACCTTCCTCATCTTAGCATATAAGATTACTTTTAATCATAAAAACTTATCACACATCATTGGTAATTGATTAGCCTCATCTCACAAAAACATAAAATTGTTCCAACTCCTTGTAGTTATGACACTAAAAAAATTCATGTAAATGATAACTAATATTAACAAGCAATGTAATAATGTTTATGCTAGCATTTAAGATTCCCATCGCTTGCTATTCTACATTAGTCACAAACTTGATAGAAATCAAGACTTTCACTACAGATCCAAGTTCCTATTATTGTGGATTCTGTTCTTGTCGCCAAAGTTAAAGGATTAAACATTTGCATAGTAAAACTTTGAGCATCGAACCCTGACCATTTTTTTTTGCATTAGGTCATCAAGAAAACAAACCATTAACATAATGAATGCACTTTGAGATCAATCAACTAACTCTTTCAAACTACCTTTCAATTCAACTTGTCTTTCCTTCAAGAACACACCATGTCACTTTTTCACGTCACTGCTTAATCAATCTTTGTCGGGAAACACCTCTATTTCCACATAGACATATCAAATTCTACTAACATACATAAATAAGATCAAATATATGATGAACATCAAAGCTAAAATGCCTTGAATCATAGATCTCCATGAATCTGTTTGATGATGAACACACACTAACATGGTCCATATGTTGACTACATCAACTCACATACTAACATCAACTCCCCCTTTGACAATGCACTGACCTAGTTGACATCAATCCCAACCACAACTCATCCTCACTTGCCAATCAAGCCAACACTTGCTTTTATATTTTCTTCATTACTATCATCCTTTGTTTATACAAATCATTGAAATAGAAGTTTTCCAACTTAGCCAAACAAATTTTCGGAAGCAAATTTAAAATAGGCCTACACTAAACATTCCCACAGTGGAAAGGAATGAGAAGTCAGCCACACCACAATGCACTGCATCGATCAAAACAACACCCTATCCATATGCAAAGAACTAGACCTAGAATGAACATATTTGTAACCACGACTCTGGAGAAAATCATCACATCCTAAATCAGGATAACAAAGATAAAGACATGAACAACATAAATCCAAGATATCATCATCAAAACCATAAATGTAGAGAAATGCAGAGCACTACAAACACCCTCAACTATCATCATCACTGAGTACACTTTTGGATCACAAATTTAGGAGCACCAAATTGTAAGCATGACATCCTAAGGAAACATCCGACAACGTACCAAAAATTCATGCCTACAACTGCAACATATCAAAAATGCAGAGCAGAAACCAATCAATGAAACACCATCAAATAATCAGTATGTTGAAATCAATGACAACCATACTGACACACTATAAACTTCAAATTTGCAAAAAAATATGGAATCAATTTTATCCACTCTTCCCCTTATCACTCCTAAGAGAATGAGTGCATTGAGTCCAACCATAAGAGCCACATAAAGATCACTAGAAAAAAATTAGATATAAAAAAGAAAGAGTAGGATGATGAGCTAAAATATGCATTATGAACTAGTAGAGTGACTTACAAGACTACTATTGGTAAGAGTCCATTTGATCTTGTGTATGAGTTGGATGTCAAGATGATAATTAGTTTTGGATTCTCATATATCAGTTGCTAAAGAATGCTGATAAAGGATAAGATACTTATTATCCAATTTAAGCATTTGGTTTAAATTGTGTTTTAAAATCTCAATCTAAGTTTTAAGGCCCAAGGTGGATCAATATTTTGTTCTTTTATAGGTTTCCCCTTTTGGTTTTGAAAGGTTCTTTTGTTTTTTCAAAGTCTTCATCTTTATTTAAAAGGTCAAAATACCTTCATTATGTTTCAATCCATGTAGAAGTGTTATTTAAAAGGGCAAGGAAAAGAAGAGAATCGCATGGTTTTTCTCTTGGGAGGGATTCTAAGTTTTCAATTTGGTCAAATTTGTTTTAAAGAAGAAAACAAACCTTAATCTCTAACATGTAGTTAAGGAGTCAATCCAAGGTTGAAGGTGAGGACCAGGCAAAGAAGCCCTAGTTCTCTCGTGAAGAGCATGGAAGCAGTAGTTTTACGAAGAAACCCCAAAATCATGCATGGTAACAACAATTTATAAGAAGGATAGTTTTCCATATCAAAGAAGAACTCTAGAATGCAAATAATGTCGATATTCATTGTCAAAATAATAGTTAAAGTTAAGAGAAGCATTAGTGCATAGGTGGAACAACACATTCAATAAAGTTAGACAAGCAAAGTTCAAGATTTGGATCTATGATAAGAGGTATGGTTTCCAAAATAAAGTCATAAAACCCCGATGCTTGAATATCCTATTTTTTTCATTTATTAGAGAGAAATTGCTCACTTTCATGTTGTATATGAAGCATTTCTATGGAGAACAAAGATCTGAGTCAATGCCATTTATTTCCTCTATGTGAACCTACTATTTATAATATTTTCAATGTAGTGAACAAGATGATATTCATAGTTGTTTATGAACATACCCCACTGCTTTCATCAGATGTTATTACCATTCCATGATTTCTTTCTCTTCTCTAGAAGGATGTTTTAATTTTTATTTTTTTTGAGAAGGACCTTTTGGACACTCTTTTGAGTTACTCACTAATAGAGTTTTGATTCTCATTGCTATGAGAAACTCCCATTGTTTAAGTGTATCTTGTTAATACTTTGACTAAGAGAAAGACAATGGTTCCTTCAATAAGAGACAATATTTCAATGATAGTAGTGGTTTATAACACTAATTTAAAGAGTCAAAACAATATTTTCAAAGAGAAGAATAGATCATCACTGTCACAGAGACTATGAGATAACTATCAAGAGCATAAAAGGGATGAATACAATCTTAGTCATGAAAGCCTAATGTGTAGTCTCAGTAGTCTAAGAGATAATCACAAAGTCCCATAGAAAAAAGGGTATTTCTATAAGAGAATAGAAAATAGGTCACTATAGAGAAAGAATGTTTGTAATTCAAGAAAATTAGTATTGACTTTGTTGTCAAAAGTTACAATCTCTATTTTTTTGCTTTGTAGGGTTTTGATAGAATTTCCATGTACAATGAATATTATACCGAAGAATCAAATATTAGTCTTCTTCAAGAGAGTAGTCATAACTCCATGAGGGAGCCATCATTCCAAATCTTAAGGTAATATAGTCCTAGTAGAAGAAATAGATTACCAGAAAGAATGAAATATCACAGTCAATGATAGGCCTTTGGTTGAAATTCATCCTTTGGCCTTGAGGATCAGATTGAACAAGAGGTCTATTTAATACATAAGGAGCTTGATAAGGTCTGATATTTTGGCCTTGTTGCCTTTCTAGGTTGACTATCTTACTGCAACAGGTTTTTAATAAGCCTTTGTCTCCTCTAGTTCTTGGGATGGGGTTGGGACAACATTGGATTGATTAGGAACTTGATAACCTAAAGCTAGAATAGAAGGAATAGTAGCAATAGTAGGGGTTTGTATTGAAATTGGTGGTTTCACCTTGGGAAAAATAGGCATTGGGGGCCTAGGTACTATTTTTTCAACCTAGATCAAACTATTCTCATTCCCAATAGCAATATCACAAGCTGTGGGTAATGAATTTCCACCCATGGATTTTATCATGACCAACATATCATTATTCAAAGCTTTGAGAAAATACAAAAAAGCATAATCATTTGAAGGTCTTACTGAGGTTGGAATCCTATTCCAAGTCTTTTGGAAGTGGTAATTAAAGTCCATCATATGTTCATGTGGAGCTCTTTTGATTATAGTGAGATACTCCAACAATGAAAGATGCTCTGACTTATCTTCAAATTGCTTGTTCAAATGATCTCCTAGTTGGTCCCATGTAGAAATTGAATTGACAACTAGATCTCTGAACCATTGGAGGGCTTTATCTTTGAAAGAAGCTACCTAGAGTCTCACTGCAACATTTTCTTTAGTAATGTGATGAACTCCAAACAAGGAGGCATGTCTCTAATATAGTCTATGGCTATTGTCTGATCTTCTCCTATGAAGAAAGGAAAATTTTTAAGGGCTACTATTGGAATATCATCATGTTGGGCAAGATTCAAGGGGCTTCCTTGATTAAAAGGGACAAAGGGCTAATTCCTAGGAGGTGGATTATGATCCATGGTACTTCTTGGAGGATTAGTACTACTAGGAATCGTAGGGTTTACTATTATTTGAACTGAAGAACTTGAAAATAGAGGATTACTATAAGTTGTAATTACAAGTTGTGACTTGGGAAAATTATGAAAAGCTCCACTTGATGGATTTATTGCCTTCTTTACTACCTTACCCTTCCTTCTTGGTGGTGATAACTAAGAATGCTCAATATGGACTACATTTTTCCTTGTTTGCACTCTTCTCTATTGTTATTGAACTAGATTTTCCCCTACCAAGAACTCAAAGTCGCCAAGTGTGAAATTTTTCCTTCTTGAAGGTTGAAATACTATTGCTCACACTAAGAAAACATAAAAAATCAACCTTTTAGTGGACTGAAATTCAGTATATTTTCCTACTGGGCATTGCCAAAAATATGCCGATATATTAGCTACTATAGGAGCTCAGTAAGTGACATTAGCAACACTAGGGGACAATAATATGTGAAATTCATTGTTAGATCCTTAACTCCTAACAATAATGATCATTGGAAAGTTTTTGATAGTGATTAGCCGATTATAAATTTACTAAGAGAAGAGGCTGAATTTTCAGCTACTAATCAAGAAAAACTCAAACAATAGTATGAAAATCAAATCATACAATTGAAGTCAAATAAATTACCCAAAGTTTTGGTTACATTGGAGTCAATCTTCATTGCAAATGATCAAAAGTGAAAGGAGAAAGCTAGTATGCAGATCAAAAAAGAGCATTTTGAGGAGGTTGAGATATTCAAGGAGAAGCTTTTGAAGCTTAGTAAGGTATGTTCATTGGAAGAAAGGCATGGATTTGTTTTAATTTTTCAAGAGTTTATTGAGATATTTACATGGGAATATTTATATTTGAAGGGGTTTGATCCCAGTATTACCCAACATACCATTGAGCTTGAGCCTAATGGCAAACCCATGAGACAAAGACAAAGGCCTTTAAACCCCAAGCTTGAGTCCCTCATGGTTAAAAAGTTGAATAGAGAACAAATAAAATCCATGAGAAAAATGGTGTGGGAAGCATACAAGAAGGATAGTCAACAAATCAGTAAAAGCATCAACAGTCCTTACTAATAGACAATAATAGTGAGGGTAGTCATAGCCCTTGGAATTGTTATGCTTCACATAGTAGGGAAAGATACACAGAGAAAATATAGTCAAAGATTGAGTTGACATAGACCTTTAAGTAGAGTATGATTATAGTGGTGAGGAAGTAAGACAATGATATGTGCACTAAGAAATCTATTGAATTGGTTGAATGGACTAGAATACTAAGAGGGGGGGTAAATCAATATCCCCACAATTTCTATAACTTTTAATGATATATAAACTTCATCAATTAAGCTTATCAACATGAAATAATAAATGCAAAATAAACAAATAACACAACCACAAATTGAACACCAAATTTAATACGTGGAAAACCCAAATGGGAAAAGCCATAGAGAGTGTTAGCTCTCAAGATAATATAACTAGTTATATGGTGTTTACAAAAAGGGGTGGCTCACTACTAGATACAACAACAACTCACTACCAAAATGCTCACTACAATAGAAAATAATTAAACTGAGGAAGATTGCATCTCCCAATGTATGAATTCATTTACAAGTTAAGCTCAGATAACAACTCACAAAAACTCATAGTAGTTCCAATAAGGGATCACTGTACAACACTGTCCACAATCACCTACATCAAGTCTGATAAATGATTACTGCACTGCTCTGCTGAACCAACTACTTACAGTAGATCCAAAAAAGGATTATTGCAACTCTGTCCATACTTTGACTCTTCTTCACATACCTTGACTCATACACTTCTCACCCTATATACTTTCTTTTCTTATTGCAACTGCTCTATTATCCATAACTCTGTCATTCACACACTTCTTACTTTGTTATACACACACTCTACTTTCTTTTATCTCATACTCTTCACATAATTATTTTTTCATTTCATACACCTTCTATATATGTGTGTGTATGTGCCGATAAGCTCATACACCAAGATAATATGTCGACCAAGCATAAATGCTTTACACAATAATTTCCTACTCAGATCAATACGTTATCCAAGACATGCCTCAACCAAAAATAGGATGAACAAGTTAGCCTATACCAAATCTTACATGCTTCCTTCATAGAATTCATTTACCGAAATGTACATCTTAATAATTGGGAGAAAACAAGAGTCAACCAGACCCATAGATACAGATCCATAAGCACAACTTTCAATCACAATAACTCCCAACTCCAAGATAAAAATGTCATGGATTCCAAACATAAAACCATGTAATATAATCATCCAAATAGAAATACAATAGATACAACTGATATAACTGCTATGACTGATGCCAAAACTAGATATAAACCAAGATAAGCACAACACATGATTTCGAAGATGAGGATATTTTGAAAATGAATCAAGTAGATCATCTATGCCTTACTGCTACATATGACATACATATTGATGCTTGATCTACAATACCAAGATTGCTTTTAATGCCATAACAACAACATCACTGTTGAGACATGGGACCTTCCATACGCTGCTGGAGTTCTCTACGACTGAGCTAATGGCCCCTCTTGGATCAGTCCATCATCGGTCTGGGTGTGGCTTATTTCTAACACTAACAACCACATTCGGTCCTAGCCAGATTATGAGATTTGACATCAATGTCAATATTCATACAAATCCAACACAATCCACACATTGGATGCAAATTAAGGACAATATTTATATAGAAATGACAAGTTTGAAAGAATAATACAATATCAATAAAAGTGTTGGGGCTAATATAATTGGATAAGAGAGCTCGAACGGGTAGGTGAGTTGGCTTGGATGGTGCGTTTTCTCCCTATTGGTTTTGGGTTCAACTCCCTTCCCGGGTTTAAGATGGGGGACTGCTTGCAGGTTGTGGATTCACCCCCCAGGGACTAGTCTCGCCCCTTGGCTTGCCCTTAAGTGGAAACACTAGGCTGAGGTAGCAGGAATTGGGGATACCCTGGGTAACAAAATAAAATAAAATAACTGGATAAGAGTAAAAATATTGCACATGAAAGGACGTTGTTGTAGAAGGAAGCAACAAAACATCTATTTGACAAGAAGGTACTTCAAAGAAAATTGAAAATTGAAAATTTGATCCTCATGTAATATGCTAAGTCTCAAGACAAGAGTAAGAATGAAAATTTTCATCCCTTATGGCTTGGGGCATATGAAGTTGTTGAGGAATATGGTAATAACATTAACCATCTTAGGGATTTAGTATAATATTCCATGGAGTTACACATTCATGATCAACATTTGAAATATTAGTTCATGTAAGTAATATTAGTCCTACCTTGCATATATTATGTTTTGTATCATACACTGTGCTCATGTCCTTGAGTAATAATAATTATTGTTTAATCATGATGAATTATGGGGCCTAATCCTTTTGTTCCTCTTCTGATTTTCTCCCAAAGATATAGATTCTCATTGTGACAATAATTGACACATCTCCAACTAGATCCAATTTTAGGGCTCAAAATTATATTGCTAAAATTTGCTAGTCTTTTTTCCTTTATGCAATTAGACCTTGTTTTTCCCGTCACAAATAATCAATTTTTAAAATATTTGTATGGGTCCCCATTTGTCATGTTTTCCTAAAATCTTATTGTTTGGAATCCCCCCATGTACCTATCATACATTGGAAGTTACCAAGGTCTCACATCTAAGTGGGGGTTGTTTTATGCTCTAATTTTTAATAGTTGTGCTTTTGTCAAAGTTTCATATTTTCCCTTCCTAATATGCATTTACTTCTAAGTCCACCATCATGTTTTATCTTAATCTAGATATCAAACTTCTCTTGTTGGAGTTCCAAAATTCCTTTCACGACATCCCTTTTTCTCAAACCTTTCTTTTTTCCATTGCCTTGTTAGAGTATCAAGTTTTGACTTACCTACATATTTTTCCTTTTGTGATTTATCCTTTTAGTCATAGTTTCATACACTTCTTTACCCAAGTACCTTTTCCTTGGTATCACCTATCCTCAACTTCAAAAATTCTCTTCTATATACCTTTTCAAAGTTGAAGATGAAAAATACTTCTAATATCATATGAGATAAGGTATCCCCAACTCCCAAACATTTGTATGAGTCAATTCTAATCCTCTACATTTCACATTGTTCACCTTTTCAAGATTGTGAATTTAAACTTACCCCAATTTAAACACTATAGGAAGTTTTAAAATTTTCTAAATGGGATGCCCTATAATTGTCTTGTTTTACCCTCTTGGAGTCATTAGGGTTTAATCCAATTTTTTTTATTAAAGTCCAAATCCTTAAATCCTTGTCTTTGTATTAAAATGTTATAATCCTTCATTGACTTGTTCAATTGGTTAAACATTCACTTAAGTCATCAATTGAGTGTATTTGTTCAGTTTTTAACCTATCCCATTCGTTAGGCCTTCTATTTCCTAGCAAGTTTCTATGATTTGTTTGAAAGCCTAAGTATTAGGGTTAATTTTTTAAATTCCAACTCAATGAACCCTTGATCCTTCTATATCCTAGTGAAAAGTATCCACATGCATTTTATAATCATTAAGTAATGGCTACCCCATGATCCTACGGGGGTAACCCTTAACCATTTGAGTCCTTGCATGATGGAAAGGTGAGGGTTATGATTTAAGAAATGGAAAGTGTTGATAGTGTACCATGTGCCCCCACATGGTTGACCATAATGTTTATTGTTTTACCATGGGGTGATGGGGTAATGGTTACATGGACCATGCACTTGATGAAATAGCTCTGATTTTGGGTAGACAACTGAGAGGGGGGGGATGAATTAGTTGTCACATAAACACACAATTAAAACTTATTCTCAGATCTGATAATTGACCATGAAAGCATAAATCAACAACACAACAAGAACACACAATATGATGATACTCTATTAGAAGTATTATAAATATTGCAATGGGGAATGCACATGCATTCAGGCACACTTCCTAGAGCTCATTGCTCAAAAACAACAAGTGCTACAACCCAAGGAAGACCCACTGTCTTACAAATAGATTTGGATCACATCCAAAAAATCATGAACCGAAGAATAGAATCTACTAATCCCTAGTTACATTTCTAGTTAAGCATAATTTCCTCTTCACTCTACTCTACCTTCGAAAGATTGATACATTATTGGCACATACATTTGATTCTCATCCATACACAACACCTCTCAACACACTCAATTACAAATTATATTTATTTATACATGACATCAACCTTGTGAGGATCATCAAGGTCGGCTTAACACTCACCATGTAATTACAAAAATATAACCACACATGCTACAAAATCATATGAAGACGAAGAAATGTTGGCCAAGACATAGCAAGAACCCATATAAAATGCCTCCTTGAATAATTATGCATCGAATATCCATAACAAGCTACAAGCATCTAGTCGGACCAAAATATGAAGAACACTAACACATTGGAGAAAATCATCAATTACATGCACAACGATCAAAGAAGACCACCAACACAAAAGGCATATGATCTAAAAACATACACAAGCATCATAAATTACCATTGAAACATCCACAACTCAAATTACTAGAATCACATCATCATTATACCAAACTTGAAGAACACTAACTTCAATGACTGTCAACCTAGAAAAATAACTTGCGGAGCTCCAAACAAAAAACCACTTGAATTGAAGACACACATCAATGTCCCAAATATTCCTCCAAGTCCGTAGATCAAGATATTACAATGCGGAGCAATGCAGATCAAATCACTGACACTTTGTCACCACTGAATAACTTAAAAACTAGCCATAACACATATAAGTTAGAATCTCTGATACCCAAGGAAAACTGAGAGGGGGGGTTGAATTAGTTTTCCACAAATTAAATAATTAATATAGATTATAAACCATTTGCTGGAGCACAATATAAACAACACAATGAAAGATAAAGCATGAAAGCACATAACACACAACACTAATATTTTGACATAGAAAACCCAATAAAGGGAAAAACCATTGTGGGAAACCCTACCCATAGTCAGATAATACTTTTGCGGTAGTGTGTGAAATAATTACAATGGGGATTTCACTTGCAATCGGGTCAACCGTCTAGAGTGCACTACTCATCACAAAAGGGAATTCTCACTGACTTATATATGTTAGACAGTTCAAATAACCAAAAGACAAACTGAGAGGGGGGATTGAATCAATTATCACCAGATTACCAGAACCTTAAGAAATTTAAAATTTTAATACCGGAACCCAAAAGATCAATACCAGAATGCATAAACCAAATACCAAAATAGAAGATAAACCAATTAAGCATAAACAATAATTAGAGAATAAATACCATCCATATGACACCAAGATTTACACATGGAAAACCCGGTAAAGGGAAAAACCATAGTGGGAAGCCTACCCACAGTCAGATAATACTTCTACAGTAAGTATGTGAATTACAATTGAGGGGCCTGCAATTGTGCACTTGCAAGAAGGCCAACATCCTAGAGCACACTGCTCATTACAAAAGGAGTCTCACTGACTACATAGAAATCTAGACCACCATCCAGATATATGAATGAACTACAAAGATAACATCTCCCATGCTTGAATACAGTTTCGGTTAAGCTTAATACCAGAAGACTAAATCCTCTTACATAAAATCAATTTGATCACCAATGATCGACCAGATCCTCTGCCTAAATGATTATTACATTATTCGCTCCTTACATATCCATATCCCATTCCATGATGATCTACAATGAGATCTTACATCATATATACAAACCCTCGACCATAAACACGGCCACCAGACAATAAAACAATTACACAATTACACAATTACAAAACATGTCGGCCTAAGACCAAACAAATAATATCCAACCCATAAGACATCTAGAAAACACATCGAGAGGTCCAATCCACATGTTACATTAAGACGATCCATAACCTAGATACACCGAGACCCAATATAGGTCCACACACGCTAAAGAAATGATCCCCAATCAACCAAGTCTCGAACATGATCACAATCAACATCCCGAATCTCCACTAGAAGCCGCACCACACCACTTATGCAATTAATCAAAGATATTCATCAAAGCGCCGTCGGTGAAACCCTCATCGGAACCATTGTTAGCACATATTTTTATAAAATATTTTGTGCTATACGGAGGCCTTTTTTCCTATCATATGAGCCTTTACTACTGGTTTACATGTGTAGGAATCTTATTAGTATGAGTAAAGTTCTCTAAGGATCAGTTGTTTCAAGAGTGTCAAGGTATCACTTAGACACACTAAGGGCATGCATTAAGTAAAGACTGCATAAAGAGTCCATCATATCAACATTTTGGCATATATCAAAGGAGGAGTCAGTATGATGATATTAGAAGTGCCTTTGGCTTACATACACCCTATATGAAGAATTGGAGCCATTAACATTTGTGATAATTTTCAAATTTATAAAATTTAAATTATCGGCACAGGTTATCCTGACAGGACTGCATAGACAAGCATAAAAGAAGTGAGACGTTATCATCAGGGTAGCTTATATCGAGGAGTAAGTAAGAGGATATATCCATCGGCAAAAGAATTAAATATTGGAAGTGTGAGGAAGTTGTTATACTGATAGCCGATGGAGCTATTAGTATAACCCTCATTGATAAGGAAGAGTGCGGATGAAACATTTAATTATCGGAGTATCGGGAGATGGGAATATTGGGTTACCCCGATGTCCAATAGGATGAATAGCGGAGCCGAGAGGAAAAAGGTGTGGACTGGAAGTAAGATGGTTTCATCGGAGAAAATGTTAACTTTTGGGAGGGAACCAAAATAGTTACACCAATACCTGATAAAGGAAAGCTAGGCGGGCGATAATATCGGCTGGAGTTATATCGATAAAGAAGTGCTGAGCGTGGAGTTTAGAATCTTATTGGGGTAACTTATATCCATCAATGAGAGATGTTTACATGCTATCCCAACGCCTGATAAAGAAGTTAAAGTAGAATGCAGACAAGGAGACTTCGTCAGGAAAAGCTATGCCGATAAAGCGAGCGGTAGAAGGGTTTTGCAAAATAAAAGATGGTATCATCGGGGAATTGGTAAAACACCAACCAGGTTGTTCTACCACCCGATGAAGCAACCACAAGGAAATAAGTGTGAACCATAAAAGAGAACTCATCAGGGTAGCTTCTACTATCGGATGAGCGTTTCTGGAGTTATGCCGATTTCCGATGGGCAGGATGCCACAAAGGAAAGAAAGGCGGATCTGTCGGGGTGACTTACCCTGATCAAAAGGACAAAAAGGAAATTAAAGAAGTGTACATTATAGGTGGTGCCAAATAATTAAGCTCTCAGGAAGAGTTATACTGATTAGCCGTTAAGAAATCTAGTGTGAAAACAAACATGACAACCATTATTTAATGCATCTAATGGATAGGCCTGAAATTGCACGAAGCAAATCTAACCAGGATTTGTTTTAGATGTTAACTATGATGGAGATAAACTTATATATGGGGTCTTGTGTACATTGTATTTCACAAAGTAATCTATAAGCAGTTTGTTATCTCTGAAGTGCTAATTGAAGTTACAAAGTGCAAAACAAAAGATTTGCAAAATGGAGGGTACAAGTGTGAAAGGAAAAAGGAAGGTCATAGAAACATCTAGTGACACATCGAAACAATCAAAGGTAGGAGAGGCTATGAAGCAGAGGAAGCTAAATCAGGACATGATCGACTAGATGAGTTCTCTGGGAGCTAAGTCTAGAAGATCGAAGACAAATTTGCCAATTTGTGATCAGCTGGATGATAGGTATAAGGAAATAGGCGATGTATGGACAAAAGTGCAAGGACATGAACTGTTCTTGTTCCATTACATAAGGATAAATGACCTGATGCCTATATCTAACCCATGGAGCACTGGTCTAGGCAAACTCATGGTCCCTAATGTATTTGTAAACATAGACTTGCTCAAGCTCCTGGTCAGAAATTATGATGCCACTAAAATATGCATCCTATTACCCGATGAGACTGTTTTCATTCGTTTCACAGCAGTGACAGTTCAAGAAGTTTTTGGTTTGAATTCTAAGGTAGAGGTGCCTCTGTCTTTCAATGATTTGGAGGAGGAATATAGAAAGATGGACACCACATATCAAGGGTGGAATTTGGTGTTTCATAAGGCTGAGAAAGTAAGATTGCTGGAGGAAGATGGTCTGCATTATGATATAAACATTTTTAAAAAATATTTCCAATATACCTACATGGCTTGTGGACAGGTTGGAGGAGTCGAGGCTCCAGACGTAGCAAGAATGGGACTGCTAGTTTTGGCAGCTGATGTCTAGAGGCATGAGCCAAGAGTGTTTGATTTCGTTGCATATCTGGCAGACAGATTGCATGAAGGTTTTCTAAACTTGAAGAACAGTCCTTATAAGCATTTCAAGCATTATTCTCTGTTAATGTGTATAATATTGTTTTATGGTTAATTCAAAGACTGTGTCCAGAGGGTTTGAGAGTAAACCAGTTTGGAAAGGACGGACAAGATCAACCTGTGCAACTATGGGTTTCTTTATGGGATTCTAGGTATGTGAGTTCCCATTATGTGAAGTTTGAAGAATTTTTTGTCAAACCCTTGTTCAGAATATACAATGAAACTATTGAAGGATCTTTTTCAGAAACCATTAAGAAGTTTCTTCGGTTATTTGAGCACTATAATACCAAAGTGAATCATAATTGGGGTGATTGGTTTTCCTATGCCAATTTCACTTTTGTTAGGGTGTTCGGTTTTGAGGGTTCACCATATGTATTGCCTAAACTAGCACCTGATCGTATTGCATTTTTAGAAATTGTTAGACAACTTAGTGTTTCCAATGCTCGTCACTTTGGGGATGTATGTAAGAAGACCTTTTTGCCAAGGACTTTGGATTTTGGAGATTTCAGGATTGTATCAACCAGGGCTTATGAAGCCATTGACAGAAAGTTAGCAGATTAATTCAATTTGTTGTTACACACACCTAGGAATAATTATGATCCTGAGGGATATATAAACATGTGTAGGAAAGGGTAGGCCCTGAAAGGTTATATCCATTTTACTGATGATATGGAAGATCCGTGCAAAAATAAGGAAGTGGAAGAATTGGTTGATGTGATGGAAGATTTGGAGAGAAGGTTACAGAAGAAAAAACAAATGCTGAAGGAATACCAAGGTAAAGAAGAGGAACGTGCAGAAAGTGACTCGAGGGAGAATGAAGTTGTATCAAAATTATAGGTACCTAATAGACAAGAAGAGCCTGATGCACAGGACAAATTAATCATAACCTTGAATGCAAAGATAGATGATAGAATGATTGAGCACACCTCTTTTGTATCAGATGATCAATTCACAAAATCTAAAGAGTTCAAGTCATTCTTGTATCACTTCAAGGGTAAGAAATTAAGGGAAGTAGTGCCAAAAATTACCCCCGAAAATGAAGCAGACATGAAGAGGAGGTTGAAGGAAGACATCAATGCAGAAGTTGAGAATATGACCCCATAGAAGGGGAGGCAATTACTAGTGGAGGTTGGTATAATTGTGTTTCCAGGATGGGACTTGAGTGCCTTGTTTGTTTTTGATACTTTGCTGCACTCGGATAATAGAGATATGAAATTGGATATCCAAGGAGTAAAAGATATTTTTATTGGATCAAGGTATGATCCAAATGAAGAATAAATGTTGCTATGGGCCCTATACCCTCCCAATAAGAGACCTAAGATAATAGATGTAGATAAGGCTTTTGGTCATATGATGAGGTTGAAAGTCGGAGAGGTGGATCCTATGGTCACTGCAGATATAGGGATTGACATTTCTAAGTTTAATAAGGCTCAGTTGAAATGGGAACTTGCTGAAAAGCATAAATATGAAGCATTGTATAAAGAAGCTTTAAAAAGAGGAGGACATCCAGTACCACAAATCACTGACCCTAGTGCCCAATGGAAAAGGAAGGTTGAAAAACTAGCCTTGGAACACAATAAGATGAAGAAGCAAATGAAAACTATCAGGATGGATGCTGCCTGTGTATTCATGACAAGGAGATATGAAAATTTAGAAAAGGTTTTGCACGAATTTTGGGGTATATATAAAAAAAAAATGGATAATATAGTCTCTAACCAAAGGATTTATGACAGACTTAATCTGTTATTACAGGATGAGACATTGAAAGAAAATACTGTCAGAAGGATAATAGAGTTAATTGAAACTCATGAAAAGTATACAAAAGAGTTGAAGGAATATTTCTGGGAGTGCCACAAGGTTTTGTGGAGTGAGATTCCCAGTTTGGTTAATGATGTAGGGGTTATCAAGGACAAAAGTGCATGTCTCTCAGAATGTAAGGCTTTACTTAGTGCAACCCTCAGTATCACCCAAGCAGATGCCCTGGATATGCATGAGATAGTGGAGCGGTTAGAGAACCTAATCAAGATAGAGATGGTGCTTAGGGATACAATATTTAATGTAGTTACATACAAAGATGAAGGCTACCTTAAACACATCAGGAAATGCAGGAAGAAGCTGGATCCAAAGAATTGAAGTTTTTATTTCTCATGCTTTTATAATTGTCATATGTTATCATAGCAATTAAGTAGTTAGGTGTTAGGTTTTAGTTAGATTTTAGTTTAGAAAAATGAAAGGATGTATCCTTTCATCTATGCCTATTGATTCACATATTTGTAGTGAGTCATTTTGTATGTAGATGAGATCTACAATCTATGATTTTTAGAAGAATTACAAAAAAAAGAAACAATCACTTCTGCCTGTAAGGGTGGCAAGTTATATGTATTAGGGAAGTCTATAGAAACAAGAAGTATCTTTTTGAGAAAACAAACTGAAATGGAGTATCTTCAAGTGCAGCTTATGTATGCAATCATTTCCTAAAAATTAATATACGAGGTTCACTGTTTCTTTTCCAAATATTGTGCATACTTTTGTGTTGATGAGTTATCTTTGTCCTCTTGATAAATTTGTCAATTGATTTGCTATGATGTGCCATCACATGCTGTTACATTAAATGTGAGATTGGGTTTTCATTGTTTGTGTAACACATACTAAAACCTTCATAGTTGATGATTAATACTATCTTTGGAGTTGATAACATCTCTTGTCCACAAAGTGTCATAAATATCCTTGGATAGAGGCACTGGTCTGTTATCCATCCTTTAAGGTCCTGGTTTGATATGCATTTAAGGTCCTTAATAAATAAAGAATTCTTCCCAAACCCTATATGAACTGATCTTTGCATATTTCTTTTAAGTCCTAAAAGCATTGTATCCTCAAGATATAATCATAATCATTTTCATTTTCTTTTAAAAGGCATTCACTTAAAGCACACAATAAAGCATAATTGCAGAACAATCATTTGCCAGTTTTGCATTTGCTAGTCATAAAGCTTAAATCCACTTTAAATTACTCTTTTTGTGCTTGAGAGGGAATGGTATACCTACCTAGGTTCAGTGGAGCCATAAGTGCAGAGGGATTTGCTCTTCGACCATCCCTATTTGTTGGCCAAGGCTAGTTGGATTAGTCGAGGATTTGGAAAACCCTTGTTTTCTAATCTGTGGTTTTGGGCACCAACAAATTGGCGACTCTACTGAGGAGTTGTTATACAAAGTTTTCAGAATCTTTGGTAGTTTGTTTTAGACTCTACTGGAGGGAGGATCCCATAAGATTAGTTAAGTTGGTAATTTTTTCCTCTTAGGAGGTGGCGACTCTACATTTCAATACATGAATAATAGTTGGTATTTTGAGAAAATAAGAGAAACCCCTAGACATTTATCAATCAAATTGATGCAGGGGAGGAGGTCTTTGCGCAAAGGACAAGAAGATTTTGTTTAGTTGAGTCCCAAGAAAAGGAATAAAGAGAAGAAATCAAACTTAGCATTTGAAGGATATAAGATATTTTTTAGTAGGGAGGAAGATTCTTCATCTGCTGGAAAATTTGAGAATAGGGAGGAAAATCCTTTCTATAAAATAAATGCAAAAGATAATAGACATGGCCATGATGAGATCCTGACTACTGAGGAACAAGAAGAAAAATAGTGGGATTAACTTATTCTTAGAATGGATGACATGAATGTAGATGATGCCAAGATGGCGAGGGCACTTAAAAGGCAACCAAATTTGGTGTTGCAAAAACTCATAATAGAGAAATAATATTTCAAACCCCAAGACAAACAAGGCAGAAGAAGAGAGGGGTGAAACAAGTAGACAAGTAGTTCCAAAGTATAGACCCCCTCATATGAGAAGAATAGAGCAGCCTTTTTTAACTTATGATAACCCATTGGTAAATGAAAGTAGAAGATGGAGGGATGTGCATAGGGGTCAAAGTGAAGAAAGGCAGGAGGATGGAAGAAGGAATGTAAATGGGGAAAATGATGGGAATTGGAATAACACAAATAGGGGTAACCATATAGGAAGTAATGGGTATGGAAGCAATCAAAATAATGGACATAATAGAGGTAACAATGACAATTATGGAAATGGCAATGGTGGAGGTAGGAACAATAATAATGGAAATAATAGCGGTGGTGGAAACAATGGGAACAATGGTAATTATGGCAACAATGGTGGATTTAATAGAGGAAGTATGAACAATCAAAACAACCATCATGTTGGCAGATGGTCTATGATCATTGAAAGATACAGATAGTTGGATTTCACTGGCATTGTTGGTTATCCAAATCAGATCACTAACGATTTAAGATCAACAATCCTCAAATTCTCAAGAAATGGAATTGATTAAGTAGAAAAACATGTAGTTAATGTAAAAAATATCATTGAAGAATTTGAGGTTCCTCATGAGGATGTATTCATGAAATTGTTTGTTCAATCTTTGACAAAAGATGCAGGAGAATGATATAGAAGCCTTCCTAATAGATGTATTTGTAGCTGGTAGGAATTTGTAACACTATTCTTGGAAGAATTTGGAGATCACAATGATCCTTCATTTGCATCCCATGAATTAACAAGTATAAGGAAGAATCAAAATGAATCAGTTGCTGAATTTAATAAAATATTTAACAAAGTATTAAATAGAATACCCAGAGATGTCAGACATGTTGATTCATTTCTGATTAACTTTTATTTGAGTGCTTTTGACAGCAAAACCCATAATGAGATTTTGTCTCATAGACCCGATACCTTACAACAAGCATTTAAGACAACTGCTACTATTGAGAATAATAGGAAGGTTCCTAGGAAGGTTGCTAAGAGAGATGATCCAAAGTTATACAACTCTAGGGTTCCCAAGAAAGATGATCTTACTTAGATCATGGACATGCTTAAGGACCTAAAGGGTAAGAAAAAGCCTAATGAAAGGCCACCATACATAAACAATAAGCAAATAAATTACAATAGGCGAAGGTTGTATGACATGCCATATAACACAAATTGGAAGGATAGAAAACTAGTAAAACCTAATACAAAAAAAGAGACTCTTGATCCATTAAAGAAAGACACAAACTTTGTAGATGAGTATCCATGGTGTGCTGTATGTAATCTGCCTCATGTTGCAGAACAGTGTATGATTGGCCAAGGCTTGATAGAAGAGGAAGATAAAAATGAGGATTATGAACCAACTATGAATGACCTTTCGGCTTATCCATATTGGGGAAGAGATGAGGATTTATCTGAAGAAGAAGAATACTCTGATGTGCATCAAAGAAGAGAGAATTTTCAATATAGCATACAACAGGTTTTTTCTGATGATGATGAAGATATCCCTGCCTTGAGAAAATTGTTTCAAGAGGAAGCAATGCCTTCCTTGAGAAACTTGACTGAAGAGGAGAAGAAAGCTTTCACTATTGTAGATGTAGAACAAGTGAAAAGCAATTACCAGGTGAGAAATAGGAATGTCAACAATTAGTAAGATAAGCCAGCATATATTTTTGCCAAGGTCACAAAATCAGGTGGGACCAATAATAACATAGCCAAGGGCAAGGATGTAAGTGCCAAGAAAGGGAAAGGACCAGAACAAACTAAACAAATGGAAATGCCAAAGCTCATTAAGCCTGTAGAGAAGAAACAAGTAAGTAAGACAAATTCAAATTGTAACTCATTCATGTCTCAAGCACTATCCCAGGTGAAGATATCTATGCCTTTGCTAGAAGTAATGAAATTTCCAGATTACAAGAATGAGACTTTAAAAATTATATCTAATATTGGAGGAGTAAGGAAGATCCTAAATCAAAAGAAGATCCTCATGTGGTGTTATCAAAAATCTCACACAGGTAGATCCTTTCTATCTAACAATGTTGATAAATGAAAAAATGCTAAAACATTGGATGATAGACTCAGGAGCGGTAGAAAATATCATGCCAGAAGATGTCATGAAAGAGTTGGGAATGCACATTGATACACCTTATGGTAAGTGCTATGCCATGACAATAGGTCAGTTCCTGTAGTAGGAATCATGAAGGACGTTGAGTTCAGATTCCCAGCCTACCCAGACATTGCATACAAAATAGATATAACAGTTGTACAAGTGCCTGCGAACTATGGGATGTTGTTATCCAGACAATGGTCCAACTTAGTGGGTGGACATGTTCAGCTTGACTTGTCATATGCCACTATTCCAGTAAAAGGGACATCGGTGAGGATAAACAGAGAGCCAAGAGCTCCATATCTCATAGAAGAGGTTGATCCTGATGTAGTGACTTGCTTGTTCCATTCTGATATGGACAACTTTAAGGTAAGTATTTCTAAACCTTTAAAAATTGATAAAGTTACAAGAACTGTTAAACAAAATGAATATTTTGATGGTGCCTGCAGTAAGGATGGAAATGGAGCAAGAGTTGTATTTATTTCACCTAATGGAATTTTTTTTAGATACTCCTTGTTAACTTTTGAGTGTACTAATAATGTTGCTGAATATGAGGCCCTCTTATTAGGACTTAAACTAGGAAATAAACATGGAATTAAGTTACTAATAGTTTATGGTGATTCATAATTAGCCATTTTACAAGTTAGAGGCAAATTTGCTGCAAAAAATGAAAAATTAAGAAGCTACAGGAACGAAGTTTGGGATTACATTGAACTGTTCGATGCTTTCTCCATCAATTGGATTGAAAGATCCAATAATATTTGTGCAGACTTCATGGCTAACTTGGCTATCAAGCATAATGATATCCCTTTGGATGATATTACCCAAGTAGAAATCAAGACCAGACCTTCAGTTCCTGACAATGTAAAAAGTTGGCAAGTATTTGATGATGACAGAGATTTGCTAAAGTTTTTATTTTGTAAGGATCAGTATGAGCACCAGCGGATTGATTGGAATGGACTTGTGGAGGACAAGGATGGAAAGGAGAATGTAATTGGGCGAGAGGTGTTGTAGTTGAAAACAAATAAAATCCCAAAAGGACTGGTAGAGCTTGAAAAAATGTTTGATGATAGAGACATGGCAAGTTTCAGACCTAATCTAGGAGGATGTGAGGAGGTTGAAAAAATAAACTTGGGAAGTAAAGAAACCTAAGAGAAGTACATATTGGAAAAAACCTCACACCAAAAATAAGATCATAATTGATTAATCTGCTAAGTATAGGCACGTCTTCGCTTGGTCATATGATGACCTTAAAGCATACAGAGAAGATTTGTTCCAGCATGAGATACCCTTGAAGCCTGATGCAAAACCTTTTAGACAAAAACAAAGGTCGATAAAACCTACTTTGGCTCCTAAGATGAAGGAGGAGCTGATAAAAATGAGGAATGCTGGTATTATTGAGCCTATAAGGCACTCAACATGGGTATCCAATTTGGTCCCAGTCAGAAAAAAGAATGGTGACATCAGACTGTGTGTGGATTTTAGAAATTTAAATGTTTCATCTTTGAAGGATAATTATGCTTTACCTAACATGGAGGCTCTTTTGCAAAAATTCACAGGAAATGAATTGTTATCTATGATGGACAACTTCTCAGGCTATAATCAAGTCAAAGTTAGGGAAGCAGAAAAGTGCAAAACTGCTTTCACTACACCTTGGGGTACCTATGTCTATGCTAGGATGCCTTTTGGACTAACAAACGCAGGAGCTACATTCTAGAGGGCTATGGATGTGGCCTTTGAGGGTATGATTGATTATATCTTGGTAGTTTACCAAGATGATATGACTGTTTATTCTAAAAAGGCATAAGATCATTGTAATGATCTAGGAAAGATTTTTATTAGAGCATCAGAATATGGCATATCTTTGAATCCTAAAAAATGTCATTTTGGGGTTACTGAAGGAAAATTGTTAGGTCATATTGTTTCAAAAGATGGTATGAGAATCGATCCAGAAAGGATTGTTGCTATTGATAAAATTCAAATCCTAAAAATAGTTAAAGCAATTCAATCTTTTTTCGGTCAAATTAACTTTGTAATAAGATTTGTTTCAAATTTCTCTGAAATCATAAAGCCTATTGCTAAAATGTTGAAAAAAGGTGCTGAAATGAAATGAAATGAAATAATGAAGCTCTTGAATCCTTTGTAAATATAAAAAGAGCCATCAAGGAAGCCCCTATATTAAAATCACCTGATTTCTCTAAGCCTTTTCAAGTGTTTTCATTTGCTTCATTCCATACTATTGTTGTTGTCATGTTACAAAAGAATGATGAGGGTCATGAACAACCAGTGGCATTTTTAGCAAGACATTGCAGACATCTGAGTTGAATTATGATTTAAATGAAAAACACGCTTATGCTCTTGTGAAAGCTGTGAAATCTTTTAGACCCTATCTAGTTGGTGCCACTGTCATTGCCTATGTACCAAATGTTGTTGTTAAAGACATCTTTAGACAATCATAAACTACTGGAAGGAGATGCAGATGGATAAACCAGATCCGAGAATTCAATATTGATCTATAAATCACAAAGTTGGTAAGAGGTCAGGGTTTAGCAAAATAGATGGCAGGATCTAATCTTGAAGCAACACAAGTAAATCAAATGGAGTTGGAAGATGCACAAATGAGCATTGAAAGGTGTCCTTGGTATACAAATATTATTTATTTCTTGAAATAAATGAAATGTCTGGATAGTTTAAATGATAGTCAAAAAAGAACTTTAAAGCTTCAAACATCTAGGTATGTATTACTTAACGAAGATCTATATTAGAAAAATAGAGATGGTATTCTTTTATTGTGTCTAGATGAGTGTCAAGCATCTGCTATTTTAAAAGACTTACATGAAGGTGTATGTGGAGGCCACTTCTTAGCTAAAACAATTGCTCATAAAATTCTTAATACCGATTATTATTGGCCTCAAGTTTTCAAGGATTGTCATACTTATATCAGAAAATGTGAAGCTTGTCAAAAGTTTTCAGGGAAGCTCAACTATAATGGAGCTATTCCTCTCAGACCTATACATGTATAAGAACCATTCCAGATGTGGGGTATTGACTTCATAGGGAAAATAGTAAATGAATCTAGTGGTGGGAATAAATGGATTTTGGTGGCTACTAATTATTTTACTAAGTGGGTTGAAGCTATTCCCACAAGACAGGCTACAAGCAAAGTGGTGACAAAGTTTCTCTTAGAAAACATTCTGACCAGATTTGGAGTACCTCAGAAGATTGTGGTAGACAATGGGATGTGTTTTAGATCCAAGGAGTTCTCTGATTTCTATGAAAATTATGGCATCACTCTATCTTATTCATCACCTTACCATCCCCAAGGAAATGGACAAGCAAAATCAAGTAATAAGAACTTGCTGAAGGTAATCAGAAGGATGTTGGGTGATAATAAAAAGGCTTGGGATTCAAAATTGGTCTTAGCAGTATGGGCTAACAGAGTGACAGTCAAGAAGTCCATAGGATTTCCCCATATGAGCTTGTATACGACAAAGAATAAAGATTACCCTTAAATAATTTGCTTCCAGTTTATAAATTTTTTATAGAAGAATGTTCAGAAGAAGTAAAATTTATGGGGGACAGATTGATGGCTTTAGCTAAGTTGGATGAATGTAGAAAAGAGGCTTAGGAAAGAAATCTACAAAGATAACAAATGGTAAAGGCTTTACCTGACAAGAAAGCTTGCGACAGGTCATTTGAAGAAGGAGAATGGGTGTTAAAGTGGAATTCCAAGGATCAGGTTAAAGGGAAGCATGGAAAATTTGATGCACTTTGGCTAGGACCCTTCATCATTTCAGAAAAAAAGTGGAGAAAAATATTACTACTTGCAGGATACTAACAGTCAGGTGCAAGAGTTCCCGGTTCATGCTCAGTATCTTAAGCATTTCTTCTCTTGATGAGCAGGGAGTATTTTTGTATCATAGTAGTTTAAGTTTCTTTTTGCTTTCTGTTTTCAATTTTCATTTTGGTCTGCTTTCCAGAGATAACTAGGATCTTGCTATGTCCTTAAAGAGAACATTCATCCCCAAAAAGAGACATTGTTAGCACATATTTTTATAAAATATTTTGTGCTATATGGAGGCCTTTTTTCCTATCATATGAGCATTTACTACTAGTTTGCATGTGCAGGAACCTTATTAGCACAAGTAAAGCTCTCTAAGGATCAACTGTTTTAGGAGTGTCAAGGTATCACTTGGACACACTAAGGGCATGCACTAAGTAAAGACTGCATAAAGAGTCCATCATATCAGCATTTTGGCAAATATAAGAGGAGGAGTCAGTATGATGAAATTAGAAGTGCCTTTGGCTTACATACACCCTATATGAAGAATTGGAGCCATTAAAATTTATGGTAGTTTTCAAATTTGTAAAATTTAAATTATCGGCATAGGTTATCCTGACAGGACTGCATAGCCAAGTGCAAAAGAAGTGAGACGTTATTATCGGGGTAGCTTATACCGAGGAGTAAGTAAGAGGATATATCCATCAGTAAAAGAATTCAATATCAGAAGTGCAAGGAAGTTGTTATACTGATAGCCAATGGAGCTATTGGTATAACCCTGACCGATAAGGAAGAGTGCAGATGAAACATTTTAATAATCGGAGTATCGGGAGACGGGAATATTGGGTTACCCCAATGTCCAATAGGATGAATAGGGGAGCCGAGAGAAAAAAGGTGCGGACCGGAAGTAAGATGGTTTCATCGGAGAAAATGTTAACTTTCAGGAGGGGACCAAAATAGCTAAACCGATACCCGATAAAGGAAAGCTAGGTGAGCGACAATATTGGGTGGAGTTATGCCAATAAAGAAATGCTGAGTGTGGAGTTTAGAATCTTATCAAGGTAACTTATATCCATCAACGAGAGATGTTTACATGATGTCCCGATGCCTGATAAAGAAGTTAAAGTAGAATGTAGACAAGGAGACTTCGTTGGGAAAAGTTGTGCCGATAAAGCGGAGCGGTAAAAGGGTTTTGCATAATAAAAGCTGATGTCATCGAGGAATCAGTAAAACATCAACTAGGTTGTTCTGACACCCGATAAAGAAACCAAGAGGAAAGAAGTGCAAACCATAAAAGAGAACTCATCGGGGTAGCTTCTACTATTGGATGAGCATTTCTTGAGTTATGCCGATTTCCAATGGGTAGGATGCCACAAAGGAAAGAAAGGTGAATCTGTCGGGATGACTTACGCTGATAAAAATGACAAAAGGGAAATTAAAGAAGAGTACATTATGGGTGGTGCCAAATAATTAAGCTCTGGGGTAGAGCTACGCTGATTAGTTGTTAAGAAATCTGGTGTGAAAAAAGACATGACAACCATTATTTAATGCATCCAACGGATAGGCTTGAAATTGCACGAGGCAAATCTAACCAAGATTTGTTTCAGATGTTAACTATGATGTAGATAAACTTATATATGGGGTCTTGTGTACATTGTATTTCACAAAGTAATCTATAAGGAGTTTGTTATCTCTAAAGTGCTAACTGAAGTTACAGAGTGCAGAACAGAGGATTTGCAAAATGGAGGGTACAAGTGCGAAAGGAAAAAGGAAGGTCACAGAAACATCTATTGACACATCGAAACAATCAAAGGCAGGAGAGGTTGCAAAGTAGAGGAAGCTAAATCGGGACAAGATCGACCAGATGAGTTCTCTAGAAGCTAATTCTAGAAGGTTGAAGACAAATTTGCCAATTTGTGATTAGCTGGAGGATAGGTATAAGGAAATAGGTGATGTATTGACCAGAGTGCGAGGACACAAACTATTCTTGTTACATTACATAAGGAGAAATGACCTAATTCCTATATCTAATCCATGGAGCACTGGTCTAGGCAAAATCACAGTCCAAAATATATTTGTAAACATAGACTTTCTCAAGCTTCTGGTCAGAAATTATGATGCCACTAAAAGATGCATCCTGTTACCCGAGGGGACTGTTTTCATTCGTTTCGCAACAATGACAATTCAAGAAGTTTTTGGTTTGTATTCTAAGGTGGAGGTGCCTCTATCTTTCGATGATTTGGAGGAGGAATACAGAAAGATGGACACCACATATCAAGGGTGGAATTTGGTCCTTCATAAAGCTGAGAAAGTAATATTGACGAAGGAAGATGGCATGCCTTATGATATCAACATTTTCAAAAAATATTTCTAATATACCTACATGGCTTGTGGATAGGTTGCAGGAGTCGAGGCTCCAGACGTAGCAAGAATGGGACCACTGGTTTTGGCAACTAATGTCCAGAGGCATAAGCCAAGAGCATTTGATTTCACTGCATATCTGGTAGACGGATTGCATGAGGGTTTAAAGAACCTGAAGAACAATCCTGATAAGCATTTCAAGCATTATTCTCTGCTAATGTGTATAATATTGTTTTATGGTCAATTCAAAAGACTGTGGCCAGAGGGTTTGAGAGTAAACCAGTTTGGAAAGGACAGACATGAGCAACCTGTGTAGCTATGGGTTTCTTTATGGGATTATAGGTATGTGAGTTCCCATTATGTGAAAAATGGCCAACAATCTCCCTCTTTGGAATTGATGGCAACACTAGATGTGAAAAACATCAAAGTGCCAAGAAATGCCAAAACAAGTCTCCCCCAATGGAAGACAACAAACAATCTCCCACAAGGGATATAACAATGAAGTTCTGAACACAAAGACCAATAATATCAAAGTACAAAATTGGACTGTCTGTCCTACGTATGGCCCGTAGGCTAACTACATAATGTCACACTACATAATGTCAACTGTCTATCATAAGGAGCACATGCCTTTGTCACTGGGTGCTCCCTCTATCCTCCTCATCCCTGCCATGTCTCATGGATGATGTCCCTCCTATCCAAGGTCTTGGCTATGGTGGTCTCATAGGTCCACTCACCCCCATGCTGCTCACTAACCTCCGAGAACGTGCCCTCATCTCTATCCTCGATCGTGCCCGATATGACATTGCTCTCTGCTCCGGTGGAATTGCACTCTCATATAGTGTCCTCTAATGGTGTATCTTCTCTGTGGTCTCTACCAACATCTGTGCCATCTCACGTGCACTGACATCCCTAATCGACCCAATATACTCAGTGACTCTCTATTCTTCTTGCTGTGCTTGGGCTATTGCTGTATCTTGAGCCACTGTCAAACTAGCTATCTCTGCTCTGAACTGATCATGCTCTATCCTCAAGATGGCCTTTTTTTCTCTCTAATGTTGCAATGTAATCATGTTGACTCGCTATGGTGGCCCTACACATCTCCATCTCCTCTATCCTAGCTGTCTCTGGCTCTATGGGTATATCCAGCAATGACTCTTGATCGGCTGAATCTAGATCATAATCTTCATCCTCATCATCTCCATCCTCATCGCCACCCTCATCCACATCACCACCCTCATCCTCCTCATCCTCATCTCTGTCCTCATCCTCTCTAGTGAGTGGGAAGTCCTCCTGTCTCCTCAGTACTGGAATATCCAGATCTGTCAATGGCACTGGCCGTCGTCGTGCAATCCATCACTCATACTCCTCTATCATCCTAGCGTCCACCACATCTGATCTCCAATCTCACTGTCTCTACTATAGCTGTGTGAAGTCAGCATATGCTATGTGTGGCTGAATCATCCTCCCCCACTGACTCATCTCTTTGTGAGATCGGGCAAAGTGTGCAGTCCCTTTGGGTACGTCGTGCCTCTCTCCAAACTATCATCTGACTCTCTCTGGCAGGGACATCTCAATCACTCTCTGGTGATTCACTGGTCACCCAATTAGGTATCTCTCCTATTTACAATACGATAGCTCATCACTATCATCTAACCATCCAGGGCAATCAAGATATGGTCTCCATGTGAACTCTCTCAATCTGTCTAGCTCATGTCGCCAATACAATATGTATCCAAAAGGACCCTATCTCAGTACTCCCCCATAGCAGTACACATATGGTCAGTGTGGTAATACCTATCTCTCTACATTCGGTCGACATATGGCTATGTGCTCAAATGCCCATACCTGTAACAGTGTGACTCCACAGCTCAATGTCTGCACCCCCTGATATGCTATCTGATGCAACTGAAAATATATCATAGCAAGCACACATGGTCCCCATGTGTACACTATCCCCTCTGTCACCATCCACTCTAGCACTCTTCCCCATCCAATAGGGAATCCATGTCCTCATCTATCTCCTACTACTAGGCATGCTATAACAACTGCTATCACGACATATCGCCGATCATACTCTGATGCCATGGTCTCCCAGCCAATCTCCCTCTCTACGATATCCAAATCATCTGCGTCACACTCAAATAATCTACACAAAGCATCTTTCCTTGTGATACTCTATCATCTCTCCATGAATCAGAATGCGGAGGATACGCCATACATCCTCTAGTATCACAGTCGCCTCTCCAGTCACCAGATGGAATGAGGAAGTCTCTGAATGCCATCGCTCTGCCAATGCGGTAAGTAGTCCTATGTTTGCCCTAATCTCAGGCATGAATGTGATATAGTATATTCCAAGTCCTGCTAATGTATCTCTGTCTGTGCTCCTGAGTCTATATCGTAACATGAAGCAGTCAGGTCGGTTCTCCTGCATGATCAATGGATACTGTCGACTCTGCATCACAATTGGGGCACACTTTGTCAGTTTTAGGGTTTCCTTCTATGGGCTGCATTTCCTTGTTTCATGTCCAAATCAAGGTGTTTCTAATCTATTTTGATCTATCCTACCCTTATTCCCCTTTTCGGACCCTTCGCATGCTGTTTTTGACAAAATTTAAGCTACCAGTGCACAACTACGCTTGTGTGATCTATCTTACACCTGTGTTGCATCAACTTGCACCTAAGTACCCTACACAAGTGCAAAATACCCTACACAAGTGCAAGATGTGCTCACACAGGTGCAGAAGTTACTTTCTGCATTCTCTGTGGGCCCCGCAATGTCCCACAATCAAGTCAAATTCAAAAAATTGACAATATGGGTTTTTGAGATACATACCGCTACTCCCGCATCGTCCGGTCATCTATAGGTGCATACATGTTCTCTGAGGTGATCTGCCATTGGAATGTTCACCATCTCTCTGCAAGAATCCTTTTCCAGAGCAACAAATTCTCCTCTTTGGCTAGTGCAAATGAGCTCTTTTCACTCTCTTTGCCTCATTTATAGATCTTTGTCAGTGCATAGATGGATGTGCCCTCTCTCCATCTTATGCTGGTCATGGTCTTTTTCACCTTAAATTGCTTATCATTTGTGTATCCGATCCCTGATTGTCAGTCTGTTTACTCCTATCATTTTCTATCATTCTTATCGATCAATTGGCTTCTTTTCTGGATGTTTCCAGCCAATTCCTTGAGGGGGCATGCATATGTCATTATCATTATCTGGGGCATTTTCATTATTGTTCTTTGAAACAATGCTTAAAATCACATTGTCTCAAAGAGGGGCAAAATGTAGACGTCTAAAATTGGTCAACGCTTGCAGAGTCATACTTTAACATTGGCGCATTGCCTTATTTTAGGTTTTTGTGTCGCATTAACATTTCTTCTATGTTGCGTACTTGGTCTTTATCATTTGCAAGCATCGAGTCCTTATTCTACATTCTTCATTTGTCTCGCTTTCGAATTTGGTCTTGTCGATAACAATCTTCAGTCATTATTTTGATCGATCTTATCCTGTCGCATCAATGTGCATGTTCATTTGTCATCATTTTGGACATCGTCAATCCTAATTAGGGTTTCGTCCTCTTTTCAATCTTGTCATCTTGCGATCGATTCATCATCGATCCTTGTCCTTTGGTCAATCTTGTCATTTTGCGATCAATTTGTCATCAATCTTGTCGTCTTGCGATCGATTTGTCATCAATCGTTGACATTTTCAATCTTGTCATTTTGTGATCGATTTGTCATCGATCGTTGTCATTTCCAATTTACTAATTTCTCCTAATTCCTAATTTTCTAATTTTTCATCAATTTTCTAATTTCCTAATTTCTAATTCATCTAATTTTCTATTTTCTCCTAATTTCATGGGAATGACATAGCAAATTTTTCATAATTTGTCATATTTGTCAATCAATCAATTTTGCATAGCAATTTGTCATAATTTGTCATAATTTGTCAATCAATCAATCTTGCATAGAAAGTGTCAATTTGTCATAATTTGTCATAATTGTCATTCTTGATTTGAAATTTCCATTCAAATCTCCTCATGCTAATCTTGTCTTTTCTCCGATTTATCTATAAATTGGATGAATTTCTTCAATCAAAAGGGTCGAATCAATCACGCTTCTAGTACCCTTATGCTGTCGTCTCGTCTTGTCAATCTTGCTTTCACATTATACTTATGCACTTGAAGGTGAGATCCACAAAACAAAGCTATTTGAAGGAGAAAGAAGGACAATGGAGATTTTTGGAGAAGATATTCACATTTGCAATGGTTTGCATTTGAATTGAATTTCTTGTTTTTTATGCATCTCTATTGAATGTAATTAGGATTTGTCATTGCATTTTAGTTTTCGTGATTGAGCTAGGCTAATTTGATATTTGCTTTGATGATTTCTAGATTCCTATCTATGTTAATTGGTGAACCCGATGTGAACTAACCCCCTAACCATTCTTTGAGTTGATTTGTAGGTGAAAAACCCAAGAAACAGGGTAATTCAGGGCTTTCTGGGCACTTCTGCACCTGTGTAGGAGAGTTCTGCGCCTGTGTCAAGGGATCTGTGCCTATGTTACTGCATTCTATGCCTGTGTCAAAGGGATTTGCACCTATGTCAATGCATTCTACACCTGTGTTACTACATTCTGTGCTTGTGTAAGACATTCTGCGCCTATGTAAGGCCAGAAACAGAGGTAAAAAGCAGTGTTTTTACTTGCAAATTACTTTGTTTTGCATTCTGTTTCTGCATTTTGGTTTTTCTTTGGTACTGATTCTTTGTGCAGCATCTTGGCATTACGCATGGCAAAGACAAAAATGAAACTACTAACAAATTTTATGCAGGTTCGCTAGTCAAAGACCAAACAAATCAAACTTCTGACTTGATGATTTTGCAGGTTGCCTTGTATTTCAACCGAACTTTTGTGTTTGTGATTCATAATTAGGCACCTAGTATGATTGCTAAGTAGGATGGAATGAACGTGTGTTTGCTTTGATTGTCAAGTTTGACATTGGAGTAGGAGAGTATGCTCTCATCCTTCATAGGGTGATCAGAAATCTAGATCTTCGATACCATTCTCATGGCTTAGATTGTTTGTTACCTTTAGAGGGCCTGCCTTCCCAACCATTCACTTTCTTTTGCAAGCAAGTGACAATCGTGAGAAGGGAACGACCCAAAGTGAGCACAACCAGAGTACCTTGGCATTCTAACTCACTATAAATAAATACCTGATGGGCGAAAGCTTTGAAGGAAGGGTTACGTGGGAATTGTAGTTACTTGGGAAGTGATGACCCTTGAACTCTTTCTCATATCAACATCTAAGTAGGGCCTCACAATCTAAATTGTGCTTGCACGACTACATTTGTTTGGTATCTTGGTGGGCTTAATGTCTCAATCACGCTTGTGTGACACCAAGGAGTAATGCTTAACAAAAATCCTTACTAAACACCTTGTATTTAGAGGCCAAAAATCCTTCTAGTTGCTTGAGAAGGACAAGTTCGGATACTTGGAAGAGATACTAAGTTCGTGGGGAGATTTCCATGGGGACTGATGCTTGGCTACCCTGAGAAGTGAGTGTCATGGAGGGGAGCCCGTGGG
The DNA here is from genome assembly GCF_030272615.1 of Cryptomeria japonica. Classification (NCBI taxonomy): domain Eukaryota; kingdom Viridiplantae; phylum Streptophyta; class Pinopsida; order Cupressales; family Cupressaceae; genus Cryptomeria; species Cryptomeria japonica. Next base: position 472,050,202 of record NC_081411.1, on the reverse strand, counting down.
GTCAAGCATCTATGTATTCTCCTCGAATCTCATAACGAGTCTACCTCTTAAGTACCTACTGCCCTTGCCATCCATAAGAAATGTGTGAATGAGCATGATTGTCTTGAGTCTAAGTTAAAATATCTTGTCTTCTTTACTTGTCAAAAGTTGAGTTGTGTCTCATTTCAAAAACAAGACAAATTGATTCAAAACAAGGTTAAACACAAAAGTATTTCATTCAACAAAGTTCAAAACATCTTCAAACATGGTTGTCAAACATTTTTCAAAATCTTGTCTCAACATTCATGTCACTTAGATTTAGGTTCATTCTAGGTTTGCATTTTGCAAATTCATTGTCAACTACCAAGGTTAGGTTTCACTTAGGTCATACTCCTTTGCATATCAATAAAGGTCATCCATTTGCATGTGTCCTCTTGCATTAGAATAATACCATTTCATAATTCAACCTTAGGTTGACATTGTCATACATTTGCATTTGCATACCCTAGGTTTCTTCATTAAGCTTAGGTCATTATCATATCATATTAGGATCACTTGCATAGTAATTGTCCCTTTGCATATAGTGTCAAAACTAGGTTTTGTCATACTTGAGTAATCCAAATCTTTGATAAACCCTAAGTCATTGTTAGGAAGTCTAGACCTTATCAAACCTTTTCTCTTTTTGTCATTATTGTCATTTGGTCAAACCTAGCTTAGTATCCAAGCATATAGGGGAGACATTGTCATTTTGTCCTTTTGTCACTTGGTCCTTTTGTCCTTTGAGGTCTAGACATCATTTCAATTTCCTAAGGGTCTCTTTCTTAGATTTGCATTCCAAAAAGTTTGTCAAAATCTTGAAAAACAACAAAAACATAGGTTGCATTCTTGCCATAGATTGCATTCTCATCTATTTTAGTTTGCATTTAGTTGTATATCATATATTATCCTTGAAAAATTCCAAAAATATTGCATTCACATAGTGACATGCCTGTTGAAACAAGGTCAAAATCTAAGAAGATGGGCGAACCAACATATCAACCCATTGACAACATATCAAACTCACAGTTTCAAACGAGTCAAACAGTACAGATTGAAGGTTCATCAAGCACATCATTACCACCATATGGAATGGTTCAACTTGGACCACCTCCATTATATGAACTAGTGTTTATACCCATGAAACCAGGACATGAGAGTGTTCCACCAACACCAAGGGGAAATTCACCTTTTGATTGGAATCAACTGAACCTGCAACATGACATTCAAACTCAAACATTATATGAGGAACAAACTCTTTCACAAGGATTTGGTTCAGATCAAGGCATTCAACAAGAAACAAATCCAAATATTTTACCAGATTGTTCATCAGATTCTGATACCTCTGATGATGTTGATATGTTCCTTCAAGATCCAAAGTTGATGAAAAAGATGGATAAATTCTTGAACGAGGTCTTTAAGATGTTCCCACAAAAATATCTTGACATGATGAGTAATGTGACCTCCTCAAGTGAGCAAATCAATGTGCAAAAACAACAAGGCGGTGAGCTGTTAAGTTTTTCTCTGGATCCAAATGAAGAACATGTGCAACAAGAAACTCAACCTACCTTGATGAGTAAATGTGCTTCAAAGGCATTGACAATGACTATTCCTCAAAAGTCACCATTTGAGACAATAAATAATCCATTATTTAACACAACACCTGTAACACAAGATCAAACGAGGACCACACAAATATTGATAGCCGTCCCTCAACAAGAAGTGGTTCCTCACATGCATAAAATTGGATCAAAATCTAAGATGCAAGAAAGCTTCATGACTGGAATGCCTGATCTCACCAATGTCCAAAATAATTCCACAATGCAACAAAGTTCCTATGTCTCATTAAGTTCAATATATTTGCCAAACACTCAAGTACCTATTATGCAGACTATTGTGACAGATCCTTTGATAATGGTGACACAAAGAGCTACAGATAGTGGTTTGCACCAACAACAAATGTTGCAACAATTGAGTAAATACACAAAAGGTACAATTGAATGTGCAAACAAACAATGCACAACAACAACAATGCCACATTCGACAACAAGTTGCAGCACCCTCTGCACCATTATAAGTTAATGCAAACTTGCAACCACCACAATGGATTGGACAAACAACACAACAAGTCAATGCAAGTGCCATACCCCATCTTAAGGAGAAACAACAAAAACCTCCCAAACAAAGTTTTTTGTGAATGATGGGATTTACACCGCGACAACAACAATTGGCACAAAGTTAGCAAATTCCAGTTCGTCAGCATCAACAACAACATGTGCCTCAATATGTGCCAAGACAAACAAGCTATCATACTTCACAACCGCAATTGATGCCTATGCAATATCAACAACACCCTCAATTGCAATATCAACCTAGGCTACAAATGATGATTCCACCACAAGAAGCACAACAACAAGGTCAATATCAAGGTATGGCACAACCACAACAATAAGAGGTGTACCAAGAACATTATATGCCGGAGACACCAAAGATGGAAATTTCAGAGCATCAACAACCGATCGGAAACATGATGTATCGACAAAGAGTACCCACTAGGATTAATGATGGACCTCCAAAATCTAACACAATTGTGCAAGAGCTTGAGAAGTTGCAATGACAAGTCGACGCATTAGAAACCAATGGAACAAAGAAGTTGTACACAGATCAAGATTTATGTCCTAATCCATTTGACAAGAGCTTATACATGCCTCCCTTCCCTAAGCATTTTGAGGCACCTAATTTTGAGAAATATGAAGGGAATGGCAATCCAAAAGATCACATTCAAGCATTTTTTGCGGCGTGTACCGAAGTGAGTTATGAGGAAACATATTTAATGCACTTATTTGCACGATGTCTCACAGGACAAGCCATGTATTGGTATTCACATCTACCAGGAAATATAAAGACTTGGTCAGAATTGGCTCAAAAGTTTATATCTCACTTCGCATTCAACATTGACAGTGATGTGACCATGTCAGATTTATGCAACACCAAGCAAAAGCAAGGTAAACCATTAGTGACTTTCTTGCAATGATGGCGAAGCTTTTATAGTCGTTCTTCCCTAGATATACCTGAAGAACAACAAGTGAACTTGTTTATCCAAAATTTGGTCCCAGAAATGATGTATGAACTCAAATTGAAAAGTCCCAATACTATTGAGAAACTCATTAAGAAAGGGATGAACATTGAAACTTCTCTTGTAGCTAAAGGAATCATTAAGCTCAACAAAGACAGTGATAGCACAAACAATTCAGGGGACAAAAATAGATTTTGGTACAAAAACAAGAATGTCACTAATGATGGAGTTGTTGACGCAAGAGCGGTGAATGCAAATCAACCCCCATTCACAATCAAGAAATTGAGTGCTCCTAATATGTCAACTATGGAGCAAAATCAAACACCAGCGAGCAATGTTACTCAACAGCTGCAATCCCAACATCATACTCAACAATATACTCAACAATATAATCAACAACAAGGTCAGCAACAAAACCAGCAATGAAAACCTTTTCAATCAAGGGATGGGCCTCCTCGACAATTTACACCATTGGGAGAGCCTATTGAATTAGTAATGAAACAATTAATACAAGCAAAATTTATCAAGTTACCAGATATCAAGGCAGAACCATTGGTAAAGCCACATTGGTGGAATGATAATGCATATTGTGAATACCATCGGTCAAAAGGACATAAAACTGTATCATGTTTTCAATTGAAACATATGATTCAAGACTTGTTAGGGCAAGGAGTAATTGAGGTAGATCCGCCCAACGCGACCTCTAACAATGATCATACAATTTTCAAAACTCCTTTGCTTGATCATGACAACGGTAAAGCATCTTCTTCAAACTCTACCCAAACAACAAATTATGCAAATACTGGTTATAACAATGTCATCAATTGTTTTCGAGCATCAAATGAGTATGTTTCTACCCTAAGAATAAAGGGACAAGATCCTTCTTGCGCAGTCACCACTCGTCGATCCAAAATAGTCCTAAAAGGAGCTCCTGCAACTCCTCCCAAGTCAACTTCTACAAGTCAATATAATCTCCTAGATCATCTGGGAAAGACACCTGCACAAATATCGATCCTTGAGTTGTTGAAAATGTCCCCTATGCATCGCGTAGTCCTAGATAAAGCTTTAATTGAGTCCACTGTCCCGACAGACATTGATGTTGACCAGTTCAAGCCCGAATAGGACATCTAGCTGTTTCCCAACACGTTGCATTTTTTGATAACGATATTTCACCTGATAAGCTCCCTCATAATGATCCTTTACATCTTGAAGTCTTTGTCCATAATTGCAAAATCTGACGAGTCTTGATAGATGGCAGAGCAGGTCTTAATATTTGTACCTTGAGAGTGGTCATTGGTCTTAGTTATACAAAAAATGATATTGATTCTTCCAGAAGAATAACAATCAAAGCATATGATGGTGATGAGCGCCCATTTAAAGGGATAATTACATTGCCTATTAGAGTCAGTCCAGTGACAAAAAACACTTTCCTGCAGGTCCTAGACCTCAATCTCCCTTACAATATGATTCTTGGCCTTCCGTGGATCCACACAATGAAAGCAGTTCCATCCACTTATCATCAATGTTTAAAATATCCTTACAATGGAACTGAGATAACAATTCTAGGAGATCCTAATCCATTTCAATTTTGTGCTACTCTAAAGGATTCCCCGCAGCAGCAAGTCCTAGTTAATAGAGAGGCCCACTCACATAGTTATGTGGATCCTAATGAATTGTTAGATGCTGTCAAAGGAAAATTGAAGATACAGGACCAAGGATGCAGAGAGTATTCAATGGCTCAAACATTCCTCATTGGGAATTTACCAATATCTCCAAAATCATATGGCAAACCACATTTGTTGCAAAAGGAACCTAAGGTAGTCATTCAATATCAACCCCCCACTACATTTACAAGATGGGGTGAACTTGACAAAGAAACTTTAGATGATGATGTCATAAATTGTCTTTATAAGGATCGAATTGAGACACCACCTATCAAGTTTCTGGTGGAACGATATGGCAAAGGATTTACTATGCTGCAGAAGAAAGGATATGATGGCTACAGTGGCTTAGGCCCTGACAAGAAAGGGAGGCTAGAACCTATTATACCCAAGATGCGACCTCCAACTTTAGGGTTAGGTTTTGTACCATTGCGAATTGGACCCTCATCTACCAAAGTGACCACGTGTGGAAAGGGGCGTGACTCTGATGATGAAACAACACCCGAGGATACCCAACCCGAAACTGATTCCAATGAATGGGAGTGGAGTTCTTTTTCTTGTAGCTCCTATGCCCTTGACAATGTTTTCCTTGACCCTGATGATTTGCCCATGGAAGACAAACATGAATTAACTCCCCCTCCCAAAACATGTCCTAATGCTTGGATAGAGTCATTCTAGGACCCAAGCTCCGAATCAGATGCAAGCAGTTCAGATAGTGATACCATGGACGTTTACATCTTTACCATCTCATCCCTCTCTCTCCTTCAAACCGATGATGACATGCCCCTCATTTATCCCCAGCTTATCCAACATGACCAACAAGAACCACTCACATTGGACTGTTTTCAAAATGACGAAGCAATTGCAGAATTTCTCGGACTACGGGAAGGCATACCACAAGGAGATCATAAGGTAGGATTTGCTATTGATCTAGATTCCATAGCATATTTTAGGGAGTCAACTCCATCTTCTAGTCATAAAAGTGAAAAAGAAAAAGTAAAAAATCAAAAGAATAGGTCTTTCAGTGAAAACTGTAAGGCACTCTCTGATCATGAAAAAGTAAAAATAAAAGACGTACCTGTGGGTGAAAACCTCTCTAATGCGCCCAAAGGTGGAAGATTGGACATACCCCTATCAAGTTAGGATAAATCAACATTGCTTGTGGAAATGACCGAAGAGATAAATTTGGGTACACCTGACAACCCTAAGGTCATTCATTTCGTTGCTTCTTTATCAAAACAAGAAAAGATAGATTTTGTCAATTTATTTCTTGAGAAGAAGATCAACTTTGCATGGTCCTATGCATATATGCCTGGCCTTGATCCAGAATTAGTCCTTCATCACTTGCCATTAAAAGCAGATGCCAAGCCTGTCAAATAGAAACTCAGAAAGATGCATCCCCAGGTGGCTCTCTTGGTGAAGGTAGAACTAAAAAATTTACTAGACGTAGGCTTTATCAGACCCATTGATTATGCAGACTAGATTTCCAATTTGGTACCAGTTAGTGAGGTAACTGGGGGCATCAGAATCTGTACTGATTTTAGGGATCTCAATAAAGCATGCCCTAAAGATGATTTTCCACTGCCAAATATAGACATCATAGTCGACATGACTGCTGGATATGAGATGCTCTCATTGATGGATGGTTTCTTTGGCTATAACCAAATTCACATTACTCCTGAAGATCAACATAAGACTGCATTCACCTGTGCTTGGGGTATCTATTGTTGGAATGTGATGCCCTTTGGTCTTAAAAATGCTGGTGCAACATATCAAAGAGCGATGACGACAATTTTCCATGATTTCATGCATACTTTGATGGAGGACTATGTTGATGACTTATTATGCAAATTTGTCACAAGAGATAGTCATCTAGCCATCCTAGGCCCAATCTTTGACCGAATGGAAACCTACAAGCTCAGACTCAATCCAAAGAAGTGTGTCTTTGGTGTCACAGCTGACAAATTACTAGGGTACATTGTTTCCCACAGAGGCATCGAAGTCGACCTTGCCAAGGTTAAAGCAATAATGGATATGCCTCCTCCTTCTAATCTCCATCAACTAAGAAGTCTGCAAGGAAAGCTACAGTCAATCCGCCGCTTTATAGCTCAATTGGCAGACAAATGTCATCCATTCCAACATTTATTGCATAGAGGAGTCACTTTTAAATGGACTGAGCAATGTCAATCAACATTTCAAGCTCTCAAGGATTATTTGCTGTCGCTGCCTATTCTAATGCCTCCTATAGAAGGAAAGCCATTTATATTGTATATTTCTGCAACTGAAACGACACTAGGAGTTCTCTTGGCCCAACAGGATGAGAATGGTAAAAAGTGAGCTATTTATTATATCAGCCGGACACTAGTAGGCTATGAGCTGAATTATTGAACTATTGAATAGGCATGTTTAGCAGTAGTATTTGCAACACAGAAGCTTTGACACTATATGTTAAGTCATCAGACATTGTTAGTTGCAAAAATTGATCCCTTGAAGTACTTGATTAGTAGGGCAGCTTTGACAGGTCACCTAGCAAAGTGGGTTATGATCCTCAGTGAGTTTGATATTGAGTACATAGAGCGAAAGGCAATAAAAGGACAAGTCATAACAGATCAACTTGCAGAGGCTCCTATTTATGATGATCATCCCATGTTGACCGATTTTTCGGATGAGTCAGTCTTTGCTCTTACATCTTCTAATGAATGGAAGTTATACTTTGATGGATCCCATACCAAGTTCGGGTCCGAAGTAGGTATATTATTTGTCACCCCTCAAGGTGATGCTATTCCAAAATCCTACAGAATAACTTTCCATTATACAAATAACATTGCAGGATATGAAGCTCTGGTCACAGGACTCCGAGTAGCGGTCCACTGGAACATCACACATTTACAAGTCTATGGAGATTCTCAGTTAGTCATCCGTCAAGTGAATGATGACTACGAAACAAAAGATGAAAAGCTTACTTCCTACAAGCATATGGTAGATTTCTTCAAGACAAAATTCACGGCTATCCATTTCGGTTAAATTCCAAGAATTCAAAACAAGTTGGTAGATGCGATGGCTATGATTGCTTCCATGTTAAATATGCCCCACAATATGGACAAATGTGAATTTTTGGTCGAATAGTTGCTTGTCCCTTCTTTCAAAATTCTGACAGTAGATGTGATGTGTGTTCTTGTTGGCCCTAACTCCTCGTGGTACAATGACGTCTATCAATATTTGAAATCCCAAACCTTACCACCTAACCTTTCCGCTAACCAATGTCGAGCCTTCATCCGATAGACAGCCAAATATGTCATCATTGCCGACACCCTTTACCGTCGTTCCTTTGACCATACCCTCCTCAGGTGTTTGGATTCTGACGAAGCACAAACGACTTTACATGAGGTTCACGATGGTATATGTGGGGGCCATTTCAATGGTCTAAGCTTAGCCAAAAAGTTGATTCGTGCTAGGTATTATTTGCCTACTCTAGAAAAGGATGTTCATGATTTTGTTAGGAAGTGCTACAAATGCCAGATCCATGGAAATTACATTCATGCACCAGCTCAAGAGCTTCATTCTGTCATATCTTCATGGCCCTTTTCTCAATGGGGATTGGATCTTATTGGTAAGATTCACCCGACATCTGCAAATGGACACAAGTTCATCTTTACAGCCACAAAGTATTTTACAAAATGGATCGAGGCTATCCCCATGACCTATATCACTAGTCTTCAAATTTCAAAATTCCTACTGAATTATATCATATGCCGATATGGGGTTCCCCTTGCCATAGTCACAGATAATGGCTGTCCCTTCAAGAATAAAGATGTCAAGGAACTCTGTGAAAAATTTTATATCCAAAACTGTTTCTCCAGTCCATACTATCCACAAGGTAATGGTCAAACCGAAGCATCAAATAAAACCATTATCAAGATCTTGAAAAAAGTTGTCAATGACGCTGGTTGAGATTGGCATGTACAGTTGAATCCAACACTATGGGCTTATCGCACTTCTATCTGCACACCTACTGGAGCAACACCTTATTCTTTGGTGTATGGTGCAGAAGCCATTTTACCCTTGGAAGTGGAGATTCCTTCTTTGCGTGTTTTCTTGCAACATCTGATTGATGATGAGATGCACAGGGTCTCTCAGTTGCATCAGCTTGAGATGTTAGATGAGAAACATCAGACAGCTCTGACACATTTGCAAGCATATCAAAACCGTCTCCGTCGCTCTTATAATAAGAAGGTCAAAGGGCAACACTTCGAAGTGGGAGATCTGGTTTTAAAGGCAAACCCCAAGAATGCACAATCTACTGACATCATCAAAGGCAAGTTTGAACCTAATTGGGTTGGGCCTTTCGTAGTGACTGTAGCCTATGGCTCGGGGGCATATCACCTTGCCACCCCAGAAGGTGAACCTTTGTCTGATACTGTAAATAGCATGCACCTTCGCAAGTACTAGGCATAATTTTCTATCAACACTTTTTCACATATGATCCTGAAAAAATACAAAAAAAATAAAAAATCAAAAAACTAAAAAAAAAAAAAAAAAAAAAGTGAAAAAAGTGAAAAAAAAGAAAAAGAACAAAAAAGTAAAGAAAAATGATTCGCCCTCTAGTGAAAACCTGGCAAATAGGCACCGTGGGCAAGTACCATGGTGAAAACCTGGCAAACAGGTGGTCGCGCCAACAAAAAGATATGAAAATCATAGTAAAACCTTCCCTGGGAATTGGACATTCCAACAGGTGACCAATATCTCTCTTTGTAGACGTTCATTTACTTGTCAAACCAGGGGACGTATACTTTAAATGGCGCAGCAAAATATATGCACTAGGAACTCATTTTGGTCAAATCTTAGCAGAAATAAATACTGGAAAGAAATTCTACCTACGCTACAAGAAGGTAATGCAAAGCTCTTTAACTCAACTATGATTTGATTAAAATAGAAATCATGATAACTACAACTGAAACACAAACTATGAACTGACCTTATGCTGCAGGAACAGGCACAGTGATGGATTCCTTGTGCTGTAGGAGCAATGTAAAGCTGAGTTTGTATGAAAACTTTAAAGATGAAAGTAAACTGAAGCTTAACAAGAAAGAACAACTAACTAGCTAGTTACAGATACCTACTAAGTGGGCCCCTTTAGCAAGCATCTCCTGATTATGCAGATGCTAAACTCAGAACTTCATTGAACTTTATTCATAAAAATAGAATGATATACATTGTTTTGTTGATATGGAAACTAACAACAAACTCTGTCTCTCGTTAAACAAATTCTGTCTTTCATTATCATATTGATTCTTACATGATATCTACTACTCTGATTCTATCTTATTCTAACTCTCTTCTCACTCACACAGGAGGAGAACTTTATTTAAAAACAGGAGAGCAACTAACTAACTAACTCCATCAAGGAAAGATGTGGAAGTAAAATATATCCCCGAATCAAGGAACAAACTCCATAAATGAATTTATGCGTTCAACCCGATCTAGAGAGAATCTAGCGTTTCACTCTTTCTAGATTAACTGTCATTAAAATTCTTTCCCATGGTTTCGGTCAAAAAGTCCTTGCCGGAGCTCCCTCGAAGTCGTGCAGGAAATGGACTTTACTACAAGGTCGAGATCGACTGCGCTTGACTCGATCATTCTTCAACAACCTGTGAAACAAAAGGTAACAGGCAACAGAAAAAGGCGTATGGTGCATACACGATATCTATTCATTAATCACACATTTAAATCTACTTCATCATTCAAAAACTGTATACGATATACCAGTCATTTTAGGGAGTTAACGGGGCAATAAATGCAATCAAATCAACACAAAGAGCTGCAGGAATATAAAAGTATCTTGCTACAGGATATCCCAAAAAGGTTTCAACAAAGTCTGAACATTCATGAAATAACAAAAGCAAAGGCATTTAAAAGTTTATCATAACATCCAAATTATGAGCATATTTTAAGCTCATCACTGCCCCCTACTTAGTCCAATGCTGGTCCTCCAACATTAACTTTCTTGGTGGTTTCTCTGAAGTCGGTGGTTGCTACATGACTTTGAAATGAGATTTTAAACTTGTAATAAAATCTTCTAAAATCCTGACATTTTTCATACATTTGGTCTTCTAATTCATTGTTAAGATTTGTAGCCTGGTGAGGATAAAGTGGCCACATTAGCACAGGGGGTCTGAATGTCAGCGGCAACCACAGTTCAAATCTTGTTTGAAGTCCCAATTGAATATATCTGCTGGTTCGTTTGAGAGCTGCTATGAAATTTAGGGGACCATGTGGTTCTGATTTTCTTAACCCAACAGTTAATCTCTTCCATCTTTTCTCACTTCTGGTGAATGCCAATTTCCAAAATGAATATTGTTGTGCCTGGAATTCATCATATACTTGTTTTCTGATATCAAATATTTTCTCTCTTGCTGAAACATTATTAATACCATATGTCAGATCAAACTAATCTTTCAACATTGCATGGGGGTTTGAACTTTGAGAACGTAATGGAACAGGCTTTGTTTTCTCAGCTTCCTCATATGTTTCCCACTGCCTACCATAATTCACCTCATTTGTTGCCCATGACATAAATGCTCTCAAATGAATATCACCAATATATGGAAGAGGATTCCATTCTGTTTCAAATGGTATTAAAAAGCCATGCAAATAAAATTCACACAAAAAATTCCTTAACCAGTTAGGGGCTACCTGATATGCTTCATAGAATTCCTTGGCAGTATGAATTATAGGATCTTGGTTTCTGGAAATTCTCATCAATTGGAACCATAAAAATTGTTCTTTAAGGCACATAGCATAAACTCTAGGTGGTGGTCTACATTCCATAATCTGACCAGTTATTTTTAACATTTTTTCCATTTTTGCTTTCAACTCAGCAATTTCCTGCTTCTGACTTTCAATTTTCTTTTTCAATTTCCTCTTTTCTATTCCCCATAGACTTTGTTACATGTCAGTCTGGGCTATGTATCGGAAAGTCAGGGTTTGCAATGTAACTGTTTCCCAATTAGCTTAAACATATTCCCGAAACTCAATTAAAAACATTCTCTTATACACAACAATGGCTTTACAAATTGCAGGGTGGAATACAACTTCACTAGGCACATTCAATTGTTCAGTTTGTTCTTGCTCTTACTGCAAGATAAATTCTTCTTGTTGCTGCAGTGGAGAAGTCTGTGCTTCCTCCAAAAATTGCATAGCAGTAGTAGCCAAATCATCAAGATTTGGTAACCCTTGCTCATTATGCCTTGTTTCTTTTGTCTCAACTTGTTCCTCTTCAGGAACGAATGAACTCTGGGGAGCATTCTCAGACATATTATGAGAAACATTAATTGGACTCAACAGACTCTTCTGAAATTACAATCACCTCTGGTTGCGGTGAAGCAGGGGAGGTCTTAGATTGTTTCCTTGCGGAAACCCTTCTTGGCACTGATGCGGCTGCAGGAGGTGTTCCGATAGCTTTCCTCTTTCTTGTTTGTTTAGAGGGCTTTGCCCTACCAGAAGATGATGGTGAACTAATAATAGCAACAGGTGTTGCTGTAGGAGAAACAACTACAGGGGAAGGTGCTGTAGGAGAAGGGCATTGCCTTTTTTGAGAATGAGGGTCAGATTTTGAGGATCCTTCTGCCTTTATTTTTCCCTTCTCTCTCCTAGTGGCAGACCTAGTTTGTACCCTAGCAGAGGATTCAGGTGCGAAAGTTGCAGGACCAGGTGCTACAGGAGTAGGTGACCCTTGCCCTATTTTACTGGTAGATGCAATTTCTTTCTTCTTTTTCTGAGGCCATGGGGTAAGTACCCTAGGGGGTTGTAGGATTTGCAAACTCTTTTGGGCAACAAATTGTTGCCAGGAGAGAGGTGAGACATCTCTCAAAGAGTGCTCAATCAGTAATTTAATAAGGCCATGATGAGCGACAGAATTATCTTTCTCCTGTTGAGTTTTGTGGGCACTTTGTTCTAAAAATTTTAACAAAAAATTCAAAACATTTATAACTAACCCATGCCTCATATGGCTCAATAATTTAAAATGATGAGAATGCAGATAGGAAAAATGGCCTTCATAGGTCAAATACCTGATTATGTAAGTAGCATACTCTGAATAAGGAGGAGGCAACGATACACGCTTGCATCCCTGCTTGGAGACTTCCAGAGGTCCATCAGTAGGCATTGAAAACTCAGCCCTTGCAGCTACAACGTCTGAAGAAAAGTTTTCTCCAACAGCTGGAAGCCCAGTTACTTCAGCAATTCTGTTTTCAGTTGCAACAACCATTAGACCTCATACGGTGGCTTCCCCTTCAGAAAGGGTTCTCAAAAATTCTCTAGCAACCTCCTCATCAAAATCATTTAAGCTCAAGAAATAATTCAACCACCCACAGAGGCTGAATGCATGGATTGTTTGCGCATTTTGCAATAACATTTCATGAGCTACAAGCTCATGTCGCACCAACTGACCACCCATGTTTGTAGTTTTCCTTTAGCTGAACTCAATTCCTTGCTGAAGATTCAAATTCTCTGTTTCCCTTTCTGCTCTGGTTTTTCTTCTTTCGTGTCATCACATTTCTTTCTTTTTCCAAAAATAAACTTTTTGAACAAGCAGTCTTAATCGTAATTATGTAATAAAGAAGGACATGCGATCATATTTGGAAAGTACTAGAAAATTATTAAAGAAAGATTATTTTGTAGTTATGGCAGCGGCGAAAAGATAGATTTTAAAAGATGGATTACCCCGCCCCCTTCTTAAAGTATGACATGTGTCCTCATATGTCATAAAGAACAGGTAGAGATTTGGGTAATAGTGACCGGTACATGCATAGCAGTAAATGAATAGGATGAAACAAATCAAATATGCAATAAGAAAAGATATGGCGTACCTTTGATAATTGCACGTACGTGTGAAGAAAGATGATGACATCTGCATGAATTGACAAGTGGAAAAGATATCTTAATTAAGGTTGATGTGGATGGATGACCTGGATGGGTGAGATGGGCGGATGAAATGAATGGATGGAATGGATGGATGGAAGATAAAGAAGTGAAATGGGGGCGATAAATGAGAATGGAGAAAAAGGAGTTTCCTTTTAAAAAAAAAAGAAAACCTTTATTATGGGCATGCTTTGTTGAAAATTACGGTAACGCTGCAGGAGAAAGGCTAAAGCCTTCGGTTGCAGGAAGAGTAGCGGGAGGAACCTGAATGAACTGCTGCATGAATTCTTCCTTGGAGACTAGTTTGTGGTACAACCGGAGTCGGTGGCCATTCACTAGCAATTTGAAGCGGACTGGGTCTATTGTTATCAGCTGCACAGCTCCATTGTCAAACACATTTTCAACTTCATAGGGGCCAAGCCAGCGTGTTGTGAGCTTACCTTGGTTTTCTTGATATCTGGAATCATATAACAGAGCCCAATCTCCAACAAAAAATTTCTTGATTTTGATGTGTTGATCATGCCATTTCTTCCTTTGCTGTTGGATTGCTTCTGTATGCTGCAAGACGGCTTTTCTCATTTCGTCCAAAGCATTTAGCTGTAGGAGATGGTCCTTCTGTGTTTTAGATATGTTTATATTGAGTTGAAGAGATGTCTTCAAAGTTTTGTGTTCAAATTCTATGGGTAACATGGCTGTTTTCCCATAAAGTAGCTCAAAAAGTGTAAACGCAGTTGTTGTTTTCCATGTAGTTCTGTAAGCCCAAACTACTTCAGGAAGTCTATTGCTCCAATCTTTTTTATGGATTTGCACTGTCTTTGTGAGGATCACCTCAATTTCTTTGTTTGTTACCTCTGCCTGACCATTGGCTTGAGGGTGATAAGGGCTGGACTTCCTATGTTTGATTTTATAGTCATTCATTAGTGTAGTGATCAGATTCGATGTAAACTGAGTTCCTTGATCAATTACAAGCTCTCTAAGAACTCCAAATCTTGTGAAAATTTGTTCATACAGAAACTTAGCAACTTTGTTATCTCAGGCATGAGTCATAGCTGTTACCTTGACCCATTTTGTTACATAGTCCGTGCAAACTAGAATGTATGACTTTCCATTTGATGGTGGATCAATTGGCCCTACAAAATCCATCCCCCATTTATCAAAAGGGGTGACTATTATCTGCAGATATAGTGGCATTTTATCGGACTTAGTTGGTCTTCCCATACATTGGCATCTGTCACATTTTCTTGTATAGGCCACAACATCCTTATGTAATGTTGGCCAGTAGTACCCTATTGTAAGAACTTTCATTGATGTTCTTTTTGCTGCAAAATGTCCTCCACATGATTCGTCATGGCAAACATGCAATATGTCGTAAGTTTCATCTTCTCTTACACATCTATGCATTATTTGATCAGGTCCAGTATAAAACAGACTATTTGCAATCTAGGAAAAGTTAAAACTTTTCTCTATTAACAATTTCTTTTCTTTTGGAGAAAAGTGGTCTGGTATTCTGTTTGCTGCTAGATAATTGGCAATGTCTGCATACTAGGGTATATGTGCAGCGATGGAAAACAAGTGTTCATTTGGGAACCTATCATCAATGATCTCATGTTCAACAGGTGCAGCTGATTGAAGTCTTGATAAAAAGTCAGTTACAACATTGGCTCTCCCTGGTTTGTCAATTATGAAAATGTCAAACTCTTGTAACAACAGGAGCCAATGTGCCAACCTACTAGAGATGGCAGGTTTGTTCATCAGATACTTGGTTGCTGCATGGTCAATATGGATGAATATCTGATAACCTGTGACATAATGCCTAAATTTATTCAAAGCATACACTACTGCAAGCAACTCCTTTTCTGTGACAGTATAGTTGAGCTCAGGACCTTGAAGGTTCTTGCTGATAAAGTAAATAGCATGTTCAACTGAATTTTCTTTTTGATTCAGAACTACTCCTATGCCAAAGTCAGAGGCATCAACATGTATGTGAAAAGGCAAATTCCATTTTGGACCTTGAAGAATAGGGGCTTTAGTAAGCAAGTCCTTTAGTTGTAGGAAGGATTTTTCACAGGCCTCTATCCACTCAAATTGAAAATCCTTTGTTAACAAAGCATAAAGTGGACTGGCAATTTTACTGAAGTCTTTTATAAACCTTCTATAATACCCTGCATGATCAAGAAAACTTCTGACATCTTTCTGTTTTGCAGGAGTTTGTAAATTCTGAATTATTTCAATTTTAGCAGGGTCGACCTGAATTCCATTCTTTGAAACATGATGACCTAGAACAATACCTTCTTCCATCATTAGAAAATACTTTTCACTATTTAGAGACAAATTTTTCTCTCTACACCTTTTCAATACATTTTCTAAATTTACCAGTGCTTCTTCAAATGTGACTCCATAGGCAGTGAAATCATCCATGTAAATCTCCATACATTCATGAGATATATCAGCAAAGATACTAATTACTACTCTCTGAAATGTTGCTGGTGCATTGCATAGGCCAAAAGGCAAGACCGAATAAGCAAATGTTCCCCATGGACAGGTAAAAGTGGTCTTATCTTGATCTTTAAGGGCAATTTTTATTTGATTGTACCCACTGTAACCATCCAAAAAGGAAAAATATCTTTTGCCAGACAATGAGTCTAGTACTTGATCTACAAAAGGTAGTGGAAAGTGATCTTTTTTAGTGGCACTGTTCAATTCTCTATAATCTACACATACTCTCCATTTTTCACCTTTCTTGGGGACAATGACTAATGGAGAAACCCATTGACTGTCAGAGATTGGATAAATAAAACCAGCATCAAGCAACTTTTGAAGCTCACTTTTAACTATTTTTCTAAGTGCTGGATTTACTCTTCTTGGAGGTTGTCTAATTGGTGAACAATCGTCTTTGATATATATTCTATGAGTACAAACTCGAGGATCTATTCCTTGCATGTCCCCATATTTCCATGCAAAAGCTTTATGCTATTCTTGTAGCATTTTTAATAGGTCAGTCTGTTGAGACTGTGACAGCTTGTTATTGATATTCAAACAATGACCTCGAGACAATTCTATCTGCTCCATGAGATTACTCATAGAGTCTACTGGTAATGTTTGTATCTGTTGTGGAAGCAAATTATGAAAAATTGCTGGAAGTTTAGGCAGTGAACTTTCAGAATCTGGTTGCTACAGGAAACATTGTAAATGAGTACCATTTGGATCAGATGAACTACCCGTATCAGAGTTGTACTGTAGAATTTGAAACAGCAAGGCATCTTCACTCTGAAGTTGTGAGAATGAGTCATTTTGAATCATCATTAATTAAGCCAAAGAATTGGCTTCTTCAATTTCCTCCCCCACATCTGGTCAAACAGGTTGGGACAAATCTGGCTGAGGTCTAACAGACGGATACAGAGCCAATTTCTTTGTGGACTGCCCATCAGAAATGGTCATATCTCTAGAACGGCATCCTATAAAAGCATCAACAATTGCTAATTATGGTCTACCAAGAATAACTGGATATCCTCCTAAAGTTGTCTTAACTGATAATATTGTGAAATCAGCAGGATACTCCAAAGATTCAAGAATGACAATTACATCTTCTACTATCCCATCAGGTTTAACTGTGGAGCTGTCTGCAAGCTGCAGAACTGTGGGTGTAGATCTAATGTTTAAAATGTTCAGGGAGTCCATAGTATGCTTTGTCATGACATTAATGGCAGCACCTAAATCAATCAAAATATTTTTTACAACTTGGCCATTTACATTTATCTGCACTACAGGACTTCCAGGGTCAATATACTTTGGAATAACTACATTTTCCAATATTATATCAGCTAATTTTCCTGGTACATGAATTGTTTGAGGATCCTTTTTCTTTCATCCAAGCTTCTTCAAACAGGCTTCTTTAATAGCTTTTCTAAAAATAGGAATATCTTTAATAGCCTGAAATAAAGGAATTTGAATCTGCACATTTTTGAGCTGATCCATAATGTCAAAAGTGGGTTCTTCCATGGGTTTATATGCAGTACTTTGCAACCTCTAGGAAAAAGTGGGTTGTCTTGATTTTGCAGAACAGGCTGTTTAAGAACTGTATCAGTTATGGGCATGTGCTCAGTAGGAACAATAGGTGTAGTAGATTCTTCATGGAGAGAGTCTGATATTTCAGTAATCAGAGGCAGTTTTGGAGCAGGTAAAGTAGTTCCAGATCTCAAATGGATGTCATTAACATTTAAGGCATAAGCTTGATATTGGTTGGCTTCAGCAAGATACACAGGCTGCTGTTGTTGCTTATTATTGGGATTGGGCAACGGTTGGGCAGGCATAGGTGTTTGTTTTGGAGGTCTAGGATTTATGGTAGTTACTGCAGGAGGTGGCATAAGAGCTTGTGGTTGTGGCTGTGGAAGCTGCAAGAATCCAGAGGACTGGTTTTTCCATTGTTGAGGGCCTCGCCATTGGAAATTTTGTTACCAATTTCCTGAAGGTGGGGTCCATTGCCCTTGTGGCTGCTGCCATCCTCCTTGAGGGGATTGCCATTGTTGGTTCTGATAATTAGGCCAATTTGGTTGAGATGGATTCTAGGGTGGTGGTGGTCCATATGCATGTTGCCATTGGTTATTATATCCAGAATAAGAATTACCAAAAGTTAAAGAGTCTTGAGACATACCTTGTCTTTGGGCCCATGGTCTCCTTTGTGCAACAAAGAACACTTGATCATCATCTCCCTCTACTGGCTTGAAGTCAGTAGGTAGCTGTTTGGCTTCCAAATTAGCCACCATCTTGCATCTGCAGTCATGCTTCTTTTGTCTGCAGTATGGACCGAACTCAGCCAAAACTGCGTCAGCCTCCTCATATTTCTTTCGAGCCTGCATAGTGTCCAGTTGCGTAGCCATATTATTAATGATGTCCTGCTTGAAGTCAGATAGCAAATTTGTTATCTCCATTCGGGAAACTCTAGCAGAAAAAGACTTCCCTATTGTAACATGATGACCTCAACCTTTCTTAACTATTGCTCGAGAGTAGTTAAGACATATTTTCTTTATATCATCCCAAGGCAGCTGGGTTATATCACCTCCTCCTATTAGGTCCAGGGCATCTATACAGGCATCACTGATTCCTCTTAGAAATAGTAATTTCTGAGAGTCCTCGTTGAGAGTATAGTTTGAGTTCCTCTTTAGTGAAAACAAGAATCTGGAAATATAATCTTCCAGATTTTCATCATCCTTCTACTGAATTCGGAATATGTTATCACTTTTGCTGGCGCTCTTACAATATTCCTTATACTTGTCAAGGAATGTCATCTGCATGACCTCCCAACTATCGCCAACACCTCTTCCCAGACTCATGAACCATCTGAGAGCTCCTTCCTTCAAGGTGGAAGGAAATAACTTCAGTTTATGAGCGTCTGTGTTGTAGTCATAACTGCGACAGAGGACATCAAATTCAAACAGAAAGGTTTCTGGATCCTCTGTGACCAGGCCATAAAACTCTGGAAGCAAAGAAGAGGGAATGTTTTTTAAGATTATCAGTATCTCCCTAGGGACAATGGGAAACTCAAATGCAGGAGGTGGATTATTTGCCATGTTTGGTTGCTAGAATAACAGAGCGAATGGATTTTCTTTAGGTTCGTTGTCAGCTGGGTCAAATGGTAGTTCAATAAATAGATTTTTAGGGAGAAACCTTCCCAGGGCGTCTCTTCTTCTTCTATGCATGCAATATGATGAATAGTGGCTTGACGGATCTAGAAAATTTTACTAACAAGCTAAACTAATGCTAAAAATGACTTCTGATAAACTCCTAGCTAGATGCCATCCCTGACAATGATGCCAAAAATGGTCGCGCCCACAAAAGGATATGAAAATCACAGTAAAACCTTCCCTGGGAATTGGGCATTCCAACAGGTGACCAATATCTCTCTCTGTAGATGTTCATTTACTTGTCAAACCAGGGGACGTGTACTTTAAATGGCGCAGCAAAATATATGCACCAGGAACTCATTTTGGTCAAATCTTAGCAGAAATACATACTGGAAAGAAATTCTACCTACACTACAGGAAGGTAATGCAAAGCTCTTTAACTCAACTATGATTTGATTAAAACAGAAA
Source organism: Cryptomeria japonica (assembly GCF_030272615.1). Classification (NCBI taxonomy): domain Eukaryota; kingdom Viridiplantae; phylum Streptophyta; class Pinopsida; order Cupressales; family Cupressaceae; genus Cryptomeria; species Cryptomeria japonica. The sequence goes on along the minus strand of NC_081411.1, from coordinate 472,030,442 downwards.
TCATCATAACTACAACTGAAACACAAACTATGAACTGACCTTATGCTGCAAGAACAGGCACAGTGATAGATTCCTTATGCTGCAGGAGCAATGTAAAGCTGAGTTTGTATGAAAACTTTAAAGATGAAAGCAAACTGAAGCTTGACAGGAAAGAACAACTAACTAGCTAGCTACAGATACCTACTAAGTGGGCCCCCTTAGCAAGCATCTCCTGATTATGCAGATGCTAAACTCAGAACTTCATTGAACTTTACTCATAAAAATAGAATGATATACATTGTTTTGTTGATATGGAAACTAACAACAAACTTTGTCTCTCGTTAAACAAATTCTGTCTTTCATTATCATATTGATTCTTACATGATATCTACTACTCTGATTCTATCTTATTCTAACTCTCTTCTCACTCGCACAGGAGGAGAACTTTATTTAAAAATAGGAGAGCAACTAACTAACTAACTCCATCAAGGAAAGACGTGGAAGTAAAATATATCCTTGAATCAAGGAACAAACTCCATAAATGAATCTATGCGTTCAACCCGATCTAGAGAGAATCTAGCGCTCCACTCTTTCTAGATTAACTGTCATTAAAATTCTTTCCCATGGTTTCGGTCAAAGAGTCCTTGCCGGAGCTCCCTCGAAGTCGTGTAGGAAATGGACTTTACTGCAAGGCCGAGATCGGCTGCGCTTGACTTGATCGTTCTTCAAACAACCTGTGAAACAAAAGGTAACAGGCAACAGAAAAAGGCGTATGGCGCATACACGATATCTATTCATTAATCACACATTTAAATCTACTTCATCATTCAAAAACTATATACGATATACCCATCATTTTAGGGAGTCAACGAGGCAATAAATGCAATCAAGTCAACACAAAGAGCTGCAGGAATATAAAAGTATATTGCTATAGGATATCCCAAAAAGGTTTCAACAAAGTCTGAACATTCATGAAATAACAAAAGCAAAGACATTTAAAAGTTTATCATAACATCCAAATTATGAGCATATTTTAAGCTCATCAACAGGCACCATGTGTAAAAAGATCATTGCTCTGTCATCTATCATGACCTCTAGCTATGCTTTCTCTCTGCAGGTTTATCATGTCTATCCTTGTCCTGACCTAATGTTCTGTTCCAGGCCTATGATTGGTCAACATCATTGTCTTGCATACTCCGGTTTCTTGTGCATATGTTTCGGTCCTGGTCTCTATATATGTCTTTCCGATGTGCATTGGGTGCGTTCCCCTTGTCATGATCAATCACTGGAACTTTCGAATTGAAAAATGTCCCAAAATAATCCAATTTTTTTTTTTGACAAATGTCTTGAAATAAATCCCTAAAAATCAAATAATGTCCTGAAAAAATCATAAAAATAAAAAAAATGTCCTGAAAAAATCCCTAAACATCAAATAAAGTCCTAAAAAAAATGAACAAATTTTTTTTGTAAACACTCGACAAGCAAAACAAAAAAATATCCCCTTTGTGCATAGACAGATCGCTGAGTATACATCTAATGACATGTAATCACACAATGCGCTCTACTGAAATCACGCATTAACAGATGAACTTTTTCAATCAAAACTAGACATTCAAACTGATTAACATTGTCATATCAATCAATCAACATAAATATCATTTGTCCTTGGCACACTATCATGGGTCTTATACAGGGTGTGGTATGCTCGAAACCAAACTGTGTCCTGTCTTAGACGGGGTACTGCATTCCCTAAAACCAGACAACATGAACGTCCTATCAACACTTTCAACTTTTGACAATGAAGATCAAGATGTTTGTTTGACTTGTTGGAATTAGTACGTCTTATCATTTATTGATTTATCTTCGATCATATTCCTATGTTTCTCAATGATGTCACTGTGTTATTTAGAGTGACCAGGTGGTTCATGATCCCTTTCTTTTTTTGTTGTGATTGCTATTGGTGGAATGTTTGTTACAAACTAGGGCAACGATATCATTAGGTGTCTGTGATAAGTACATTCTCTTTGTGAACGCTGCACATACCTCGATCCTTGATGTATGCACCCTAGGATGCTTCACTCATTCCTTGTGTGCGATGTGTCTATCTTTTGCAAAAGGGGTTATGTTTCAGCTCTGACCTTCAATTCCATGATGTTCTGCATCTGCTTTGCTACATTAAATAAAGGTTCTCACCTACTTCTGTGCACTTGTGAAAGCAAGTTTTTATTCATCTCTAACTGTCCTCTGTCTACTTTCTTCCTACTAACATTTCTTCCATCAGTTCGGGTAGTCAATTCGGTCTAGTTCTCCGATCTCCAAAAACATAAGTTGTATCTTGCATTTATTGATCAGTACATTTTCATTACATCAAGCATCACATCAACCATTTTATCCATTTCATATTATAAATGCATCAAAAACACATAAAAAAATATATCCATACATGTTCCACAAGGGTACATCAACAGTGCATAAGTCATCCATACATGGAAAACAACTATAAGTCATAATACATTGCATCCCATCATATTGATGCATGTCATATCATATATCAAAATAATATCGGAGTACAAAATTGGACTATCTGTCCTACATATGGCCCGCAGGCTGACTACATAATGTCACACTACATAATGTCAACTGTCTGTCATAAGGAGCACGTGCCTTTGTCACTAGGTGCTTTCTCTGTCCTCCTCATCCCTACCATGTCTCAAGGATGATGTCCCTCCTGTTCAAGGTCCTGGCTGTGGTGGTCTCATAGGTCCACTCACCGCCATGCTGCTCACTGACCTTCAAGAACGTGCCCTGCTCTCTATCCTCGATCGTGCCCGATATGACGCTGCTCTCTACTTGGGTGGAACTACACTCTCATATAGTGTCCTCCAATGGCGTATCTCCTCTCCAGTCTCTACCAACATCTGTGCTATGTCACGTGCATTGACATCCCTAATCGACCCAATATACTTAGTGACTCTCTGTTCTTCTCGCTGTCCCTGGGCTATTGCTGTATCTCGAGCCGCTGTCAATCTGGCTATCTCTGCTCTGAACTGATCATGCTCTATCCTCAAGATGGCATTTTGTCTCTCTAATGTCATAATGTGATCATGCTAACTTGCTATGGTGGCCCTACACATCTCCATCTCCTCTATCCTAGCTGTCTCCGGCTCTATGGGTATATCCTGCAATGACTCCTGATTGGCTGAATCTGGCTCATAATCTTCATCCTCATCAACTCCATCCTCATCACCACCCTCATCCTCATCACCACCCTCATCCTCCTCATCCTCATCTCTGTCCTCATCCTCTCCATCGAGTGGGAAGTCCTCCTGTCTTCTCGGTACTAGAATATCCGGATCTGTCAATGGCACTGGCCATCGTCGTGCAAACCATCACTCATACTCCTCTGTCATCTCGATGTCCACCACATCTGATCTCCAATCCCACTATGTCTGCTGTAGCTGTGTGAAGTCAACATATGCTATGTGTGGCTGAATCATCCTCCCCCACTAACTCATCTCTCTGTGAGATCGGGCAAAGTGTGCAGTCCCTCTGGGTACGTCTTGCCTCTCTCTAAACTATAGTCTGACTCTCTCTGGCAGGTACATCTCAATCACTCTTTGGTGATTCACTAGTCGCCCAATTAGCTATCTCTCCTATCTGCAATATGATAGCTCATCACTATCATCTGACCATCTAGGGCAATCAAGATATGGCCTCCATGTGAACTCTCTCAATCTATCTAGCTCATGTTGCCAATACAATATGTATCCAAAAGGACCCTATCTCAGTACTCCCCCATAGCATTACACATATGGTCAGTGTGGTAATACCTATCTCTCTGCAATCAGTTGACATATGGCTATGTGCTCAAATGCCCATACCTGTAACAGTGTGACTCCACAACTCAATGTCTGCACCCCCTGATATGCTATCTGATGCAACTGAAAATATAGCATAGCAAGCACACATGGTCCCCATTCATACACCATCCCCTCTATCGCCATCCGCTCTAGCACTCTTCCCCATCCAATAGGGAATCCATGTCCTTGTCTGTCTCCTGCTAGTAGGCATGCTATAACCACTGTTATCACCACATATCGCCGATCATACTCTGATGCCATGGTCTCCCAGCCAATCTCCCTCTCTACGATATCCAGATCATCTACGTCACACTCAAATAATCTACACAAAGCGTCTCTCCCTATCACTGGGTCATACTCTATCATCTCTCCATGAATCAGAATGCAGAGGATATGCCATACATCCTCTAGTGTCACAGTCGCCTCTTCAGTCGCCAGATGGAATGAGGAAGTCTCTGAATGCCATCGCTCTGCTAATGCGGTAAGTAGTCCTATGTTTGCCCTAATCTCAGGCATGAATGTGATATAGTATATTCCAAGTCCTGCTAATGTATCTCTGTCTGTGCTCCTGAGTCTATGTCGTAACATGAAGCAGTCAGGTCGGTTCTCCCGCGTGATCAATGGATACTGTCGACTCTGCATCATAATTGGGGCACACTTTGTTAGTTTTAGGGTTTCCTTCTATGGGTTGCATTTCCTTGTTTCATATCCAAATCAGGGTGTTTCTAATCTATTTTGATCTATCCTACCCTTATTCCCCTTTTCGAACCCTTCGCATGTTGTTTTTTACCAAATTTGAGCTCCCAGTGCACAACTGCGCCTATGTGATGTATCCTGCCCCTGTGTTGCATCAACTTGCACCTGTGTACCCTACATAAGCGCAAGATACCCTACACAAGTGCAAGATACCCTACACAAGTGTAGGATGCACTCACACAAGCGCAGAAGTCACTTTCTGCATTCTCCGTGGGCCCCGCAATGTCCCGTAAGCAAGTCAAATTCATAAAATTGACAATATGAGTTTTTAAGATACATACCGTTGCTCCTGCATCATCTGATTGTCTGTAGGTGCATACATGTTCTTCGACGTGATCTACCATTGGAATGTTCACCATCTCTCTGCAAGCATCCTTTTCCAAAGCAACAAATTCTCCTCTTTGGCTAGTGCAAATGAGCTCTTTTCACTCTCTTTGCCTCATTTATAGATCTTTGTCAGTGCAAAGATGGACGTGCCCTCTCTCCATCTTATGCTGGTCATGGTCTTTTTCACCTTAAATTGCTTATCATTTGTGTATCCGATCCCTGATTGTCAGTCTATTTGCTCCTATCATTTTCTATCATTCTTATCGATCAATTGGCCTCTATTTTGGATGTTTCCGGCCAATTCCTCGAGGGGGCATGCATATGTCATTGTCATTATCTAGGGCATTTTCATTATTGTTCTTTGAAACAACGCTTAAAATCACATTGTCTCAAAGAGGGGCAAAATGTAGACATCTAAAATTGGTCAATGCTTTCAGAGTCATACTTTAACATTGGCGCATTGCCTTATTTTTGGTTTTTGCGTCGCATTAACATTTCTTCTATGTTGCGTACTTGGTCTTTATCATTTGCGAGCATCGAGTCCTTCTTCTACATTCTTCATTTGTCTCGCTTTCGAATTTGGTCTTGTCAATAACAATCTTTAGTCATTATTTTGATCGATCTTATCCTGTCACATCAATGTGCATGTTCATTTGTTATCATTTTGGACATCGTCAATCCTAATTAGGGTTTTGTCCTCTTTTCAATCTTTTCATCTTGCGATCGATTCATCATCGATCCTTGTCCTTTGGTCAATCTTGTCATTTTGCGATCAATTTGTCATCAATCTTGTCGTCTTGCGATCGATTTGTCATCGATCGTTGACATTTTCAATCTTGTCATTTTGCGATCGATTTGTCATCGATCATTGTCATTTTCAATCTTGTGATCGATTTGTCATCGATCGTCGTCCTTCTCAATCATGTTAATTTGGATCAATTAGTCATTGTTCCTTGTCAATTGGTGCATTTATCAATCAAATCATTTGTCAGCATTAGTCCTTTGTCAAGTCAGAATCATGATCAAATCAATCTTACATCAAGGCCTAATTGTCGTCCTTGCATTTCTAATTCATCTTCTAGAGTTTTTATGATTTGTTCATTTAACCTTGTTGGTCATTTTCCCTCTAGGTTAAATAATTTATTTATTTATCCTAATTCTTCTTGTCACAATTAAATATTTATTTAATTGGCTAACTAATTTCTCCTCTCTTTGTGAATTAATTAATGAATGAAAAATTATTAATTAATTTACCTAATTTTCCAATTTACTAATTTCTCCTAATTCCCGATTTTCTAATTTCCTAATTTCTAATTCATCTAATTTTCTATTTTGTCCTAATTTCATGGGAATGACATAGCAAATTTGTCATAATTTGTCATATTTGTCAATCAATCAATTTTGCATAGCAATTTGTCATAATTTGTCAATCAATCAATCTTGCATAGAAAGTGTCAATTTGTCATAATTTGTCATAATTGTCATTCTTGATTTGAAATTTCCATTCAAATCTCCTCATGCTAATCTTGTCTTTTCTCCGATTTATCTATAAATTGGATGAATTTCTTCAATCAAAAGGGTCGAATCAATCACGCTTCTAGTACCTTTATGCTGTCGTCTCGTCTTGTCAATCTTGCTTTCACATTATACTTATGCACTTGAAGGTGTGATCCACAAAACAAAGCTATTTGAAGGAGAAAGAAGGACAATGGAGATTTCTGGAGAAGATATTCACATTTGCAATGGTTTGCATTTGAATTGAATGTCTTGTTTTTTATGCATCTCTATTGAATGTAATTAGGATTTGTCACTGCATTTTAGTTTTCATGATTGAGCTAGGCTAATTTGCTATTTGCTTTGATGATTTCCAGATTCCTATCTACATTTATATATTTCAAAGTGATGACTCATGCATATCCTTCATGAAAAAGAAAATGAACCAACAGTTGGGTGAAAAGAAACACATTTTTCACCAGAAAGAGAGAAAGGCTTTCACATTCATTTGTCAACACAAAAGAACACTACAAGATGATTATCAATAAATGTAAAGCTCACAGACTTTACCCCTGCACATATCCATTCAATATAAAAACTTATTCCACCAAGAATACTTAATGTAGCATAAATGTTGATTGATACTCGCTCGTGCCTCACATGACAAGGGGGATCATAATCATTTAAACAACAATATAGCACTTTAAAAATAAAAAGATCAATGAATTCATAGACCTAGAAAGAACTGGTAATGAAATAAAATATTTTGCACATAAGCGTACATCCCAACAGAGATTGCTCTATCTTTCAAACACACAGATTTGAAGATCATATCAAAATATCATTCCATTCATGTACCAGAAATGTCTACACTGAAATTCAAAGAAAATTAAGTCTGTTTTTCAAGTCAAAGTTTTTCGGATCTTAAACAAAGCTTGCCTAATTAAATTTATAGCCCCTAGGCCAATAGTTCATTTGAAAAATAACCCTAAACTTTTAAACTCTACCCCAGAGTTAAAAGAAACTATTTTTTTTGAGCTCAATAAAATTTTAAATGAACAAAGGCCATAAATAGGATGACAAATCATCCATAAGACGATCAAGAATCCATCGTGGAAGAGGAAGTTGCTAACTTGTCCTATTTTTTCATAGTACCACACACATTTCACCATTCTAGATGTGCGGCTGAGAAATTCAGGATAACCTGATAGTGCCGGAGTCCAATGTGTAGAATGTGCTACTTCCAAACTTCTTTGTCCATGTTCACCTGCATAACTTTTTCTTTATGCGCTTCAAAGTGATCAAAGCAGACTGCTAGCATCGATTCTATCCTTGCCACTTTAGAAAAGTCATCTGTGGTTAGAGACTTTGTCTCTTTAACAAGATGCACTCTTTCTTTGAAGATTTTGGCCATATCTACAGCAGGTTCAATTGTCTATTCATCCTCCTTCAAGAATTGTATATCGATGCATTGTAGATCCTTCTATATCGTATCAATCAGTTCCTTTAATCCTTTTAGTAATTCGGAAAAATTCTTCATGACCTTGCTTAATGATATAATTTCTCCATTCAACATTCTTGTTTGACACATACAACACATTGTCATCTAGGTTTTCTACTGGCTTCTTAGTTAGAAATTTCATAATGCCAAATTTCTGCACATTTTCATCTGAGCCAAGACTGCTACCCATTTGGTTCTTTCTTTTTCCCATGCAATAGCTTCCAGTTCTAACTCTTTGCTCACAGTTATGACATTGTCATATACCTTGACCAGGCTAGCAATGTAGTTCGTACCCTGCTGCACTATAGAATCAAGCCATTCATTAAATACTTCAGCTATCATGCGACTTCTCTAGACTTGATCTAATAGTTTTTGATTCACTGGTGATTTGGGTTCAAAGGAAAATGTCATCAGTGTCAGGGGCTGAGGAATCAGGTGATGTATGGCGTTGATATACTCTGCCATCTAGGTGACAACTTGTTTCAACTCCCATTTGTCCTTTTCATCTTTCCAAGTCTTCGATATCATTCTCTTTGTGGAGGATTCTAAATGTTTAGCATTTAAAACCCTGAAGCAACTCCTAGGTCAATCTTTTCAACCATAAAATCACTCTGTGGCCTTTTCTAGATCTCTATTTGAGATGGGCTTAGCTACATCCACTATCCAATGATTTGTTTCATCATTAACTTCCATCATTGCCTGTGTTTTCAGCTTCTTGGGTTTAGATATTTTCCCAAGGCATTTACTCACCATATCCTCCACGGGAATTGTAATAGGAACATTGTTGTGTTTCTTCCCAATTGAAGCTCCAAGCCATCGAGAAGTAGTTGAAGTCTCTTTGGGTGGAGGTGTCTGATCATCTGGTGGGTTAACGACAATCATAGTGTTCATTAGATTTGGATCTTCTTCAGGTTCCTTCTCTATATCCACATCCTACATTGGAGGGTTACTCAACACTTGTTGATCCATCATCACCCGAGTTTCTTCACTTGACTCCAAATCCACAACAATTTGATCCACTGCTGGTTCTCTGTTCTTCTTTTTGCTCCTTGAATGAGTAACTTGAACTACTGAAGAACTCAATGGGGATCACTTCGATCTTCTAGCTTGAACCTCTCCAATCTTAAGTCTTGAGTCACCTGCAACATCAAAAATTTTGTTAGAGGAGGAAGAAGGAATTTGTGTTTTAGCAAGTGGACCAACTATCAATTCATTAGGAGTGATGATCGACTCCTTTCTAAATTTTTGGTGCCATAGCCATTTTTCCATTCTTCTTATGACATTGAAGGACTTGGCTTGAATGTTTTCCTCTTCTCTTCTATCCCAGTCAATTTTAGGAATAGGTTGCCCTTGAACACTCTCATTAAATTCGGGATCCAATACATCTCCCCCTTCCTCTTCTTGTACTCTAGACACATTAATGGGCAGCTTCATGGTAATAACCTGTTGTAAAGTGAATCTTGACCATAATTTCCTTCTCACTTCAAATTCATCACAACAGTTTTCCCAGTAATCTTATAACTGAGGTTCATGGAAGAAATGGTCATCAACATTCAGAATTTCTACAACATATCCCTTGCTATCAAACTTTTGCCTAGCAATGTAGGGCTGCAAATTCATTTTCTTGAACTCTAATTCTTGGTTTAAGGCATCAGATATAGATTTACAACTGTAGTAACCAAGTTCAATTAGGAAGACAACTTCGGATTTATCATTCATTCCTAAGTTTTTATCAATATGAGCTAACTTTCTTCTTACTTCAATAAGCACATAACTGTCAAAAGCATATCTGGGCAATTTGAATGGTTCACCTTCAAAACCCCCCACTCGGATATAAGTAAATATTGGAAACTGAATGAAATAGCTTCCATATATGCTAATCAGCTCCATGGCCTCACTTGGTATTCCTTTATTAATGTCTCATTGCAACTCAAAGGCAACCCTTCCTGTGTAAACATCATTGCATCTAGTGAAATGTTCTGCATGTTTCTATTGTTGTAGGTAAGGGTAATAATCATAAACCTTCATGCCATCTACCCAAGGCTCATTATGCAATCCTTGTCATTCTCTGGTACAGGCCAATATATAGAATAAATATGAGGACATGTAAAAGCTACACATTCCAACAAAGTTGGTCAAACCCTCACAGAGCCTTTCAGCGATCACCTAGGCCCAGTCAAGATAATTCACACCAGCTAACAACACCTGGATATAAAAGTACATCCAATCTTCCCAATACAAAGAGTGTGATTTCCTTTTTTATTTAACAATATGACAATATCTCGCACCTCTGTGATGAAATTCTATCTGGTAAGAGGCTTAGGTAACCGAGACCCCCCTTTCCGAACCTTCAGAAGCCAATTCCTTGCAATGACACTTCTATATGTGCTTTTCTTCTCAGAGAAAAACACATATGAGGTTCCAATTGACCAATCTTCGTATGACTCCTTATGAGGGATTCCTATTGCAGCCATCACCATCTCTCTATTAATTTCCACTAACAATTTGCCACTGCTGGTCCTAATGCACCTAATATTAGTATCATTTATGTTCATACATGCTATTACTAGATCTAGACAAGGATCGACAGTTGGGAAGCAACAGCTTCAATCAGGCCACTTCTAACTATTCTCTCCATCATCGAATCTGCCCCAGGGTTTTTAGCTCTTTTTAAGAAATCTCCCAAGTCAGCTTGGGCCAAAGAGGTGTCACTCAGCTCTGGAAGTATACTAACTAGGCATGATGTGAGACTAAGTTTTGGAAGAGTCGGCCTCATAATAGCCACTTTTATATTTATCAAACAGTTCCTAAACAAGACAAAATTCTATTCCAAAACAAAAGAATTTTCCTACACTAACTGACCTTCTGAGCTAGTAACACAGTGGAGGGAAATTATCAAAACTCACCTCTTACCACCATGAAATATATGAAACCCTCAGAAGTATGGAGTTGAAATTACCTTCGGCGTCTTTCGCTCCTTCAACAATAATAGCTACTACTTTCACAATTTTGAGAGTTCAAATGTTAAGAAACGAAAAACAACTGAGTAACATCTACACACGCCTCATAATTATTCATTCAAACGTGTGAGATAACCAATGATTTGATAGGAACCTGACAACTTTCTTAATTACACATCAACTCTGCACAAACAGTTTGCGTTTTAATGATTTCTTTCCAAATTTAGAATTTTAAATTATAAGATGTCAAGAATATTCCTTTTGCCACGCCACCTTTAGTGTTATTAATTTCCTTGGGGCCAAACTTGGAATGAACCTTTTAAATTTGAACTAAACCACAAGGAGTTCAATGGTTCAAGTTCAATCCGAAGAAAAACAAAAGAACTCTCAACTTGCGGCTTAACACAACACCAAGAATGAGTGAAGACCCTTAACAAATGTAAAGGAAGACTTTGAACCTTGAACCTTGAACTGATTTAGAAATGGTTCAAAGTTCAAGTTCAAGACCGACTTAACACATTCACACTCGCTTGCTTAACAAAATTACAAATTCGTGACCCATGCAAGGGGACCAGTTGAACCTTGAACCTTGAACCGATACGTAGGTTCAATGGGGCAGAAAAGGTGAAACATAAAGGAACAAAAGGTGCATAATTAAAGATGGATGAAACCAAATGAGGGAAACAGAATTAAATACACATTATTTTGTTCAAAAATAATAATGGGGTAATATAATGCATACCAGATTGATGCCAAATAACATCAATCAATTCTCTACCGGAGGGGAAGAAACCCCTAATCTGTCTCTCAAGTGCTCAAATGATTCCTTAGGCAAAGGTTTAGTGAAAATATCTGCAATCTTCTCTTTAGTGTTCACATAAACCAATCTAACTTCATTTTCTTCCACCTTCTCCTTCAAAAAGTTATACTTGATAGATATATGTTTTGTCTTAGAGTGAAATGCCAGATTCTTTGATATGTCAATAGCAACAAAGTTATCATAGTGAATAACTACCGGTCCAATGCGATGCACTTTAATGTCCTTCAAAGTTTGCTTCATCCATAGAGCCTGTGTACAATTAGTAGTAGCAACAACATACTCAACTTTAGCAGTAGATAAAGAAGTACATGATTATTTCTTGTTGATCCATAAAACCAACTTCTTTCCAAGAAAAAAAGCTCCATCAAAAGTACTTTTTTGGTCATCAACATCACCAACCCAATCTGCATCTATGTATACACATAAAGTAAAGTCATCATCCTTAGGGTACCTTAAACCATATTTAGATGTACCTTGCAAGTATCTAAATTTTTTTTCACCGCACTCTCATGATTTTCTCTAGGATCACTCTGAAATCTAGATACAATACAAACAACATTCATTATGTCAGACCTAGTTTGAGTCAAATAAAGTAGACCTCCAATCATATATTTGTATCTTGTAGGATTTACCGATGCAGAAATATCTTTTCTTGTCAATTTATCACTTGTAACCATAGGAGTACTGACCAGTTTAGAATCTACCATACCAAATTTCTTTGACAATTCCCTAGCATACTTAGTTTGATAGATGAAAATACCTTTATCAGTGTGAGTAATCTACAAACCTAAGAAAAAATTGATTTCCCAATCATAGACATTTCATATTCTTTCTCCATATTCTTAGAAAATTCCATGCGCAACTTATCTCCACCTCCAAAAATGATGTTATCAACAAAAAATTCAATAATCAATATATCATCTTCAGTGACTTTATAATATATATTGTTGTCAGCATTACCTTTAGTGAAACCAAGCTTCAAAATATATTTATCTAACCTTACATACCAAGCTCTAGGTGCCCGTTTCGATCCATATAAAGCTTTCCTTAACCTACAAACCATGTTTGTATCATCTGAAAGTAAAAAACCATCAGGTTGCTCAATATAAACTTCCTCATCAAGATCCCCATTCAAAAATGCACACACATCCATTTGATAAACCTTGTAGTTTTGATGCACAACATAGGCAAGAAATAATCTTATAGCTTCAATCCTAGCTACAGGTGCAAATGTTTCACCATAATCAATTCCTTCTTTCTGATAATATCCTTTACAAACCAATCTAGCTTTATTCCTTACAACTTGTCCATCTTCATTAAATTTATTCCTAAAAACCCATTTAGTTTCAATAACATTCTTAATTTTAGGCCGGGGAACTAAAGTCCATGTGTTATTCTTCTCTATATGATCTAATTATTCTTCCATAACTTTCATCCAACATTCATTTTTACATGATTTAATTACTAATACCGGTTCAACTTGAGAAATTAAACATACCTCATTAGTTGTGAGTCTTCTCCTTGTCATCACTCCATTGTTCTTATCCCCAATGATCTAATATTCTAAATGATTCAATCTCACATACCTAGGAATCTTCTGACTCTCTATTCCTCTTCTAGGTTCTTCAGTTACTGTTGAATTATTGGATACTGCCGGAGTAATTAGTTCAACATTCTATTCCAATAAAGGTGTTACTAGTTTATTTATGATCATTTCCATTACCAGTTCTTGCTCATAAACTCTGATTTGACTTCTATTCAGCTCATCCACATTTACATTATCACTCTGCACAATTATCTGCAATCTCTTGTTATAACATATATATGCTTTGCTTTCATTATAATAACCAAGAAAAATTCCTTCATCACATCTAGGATCAAATTTGATAATGATATCATCTCTCCCGATATAACATTTATTACCAAAGATTCTGAAATACTTAACTGTAGGTGTGTTGCCAAACCATAATTCATAAGGTGTCTTACCTGTTTCTCCTTTGATATGTACTCTATTGAATGTATAAATTATTGTGCTCACTGCTTCTCTCTAGTAGATATGAGGTAGACTAGCTTCCATCATCATTGTTCTAGCAACATCTAAGATAGTTATGTTTTTCCTTTCCACAACTCTATTCTACTGAGGTGTCTGGGGTGCAGAAAATTGTCTCCTTATACCATGCTTCTCACAAAAGTTTATAAAATCACCAGATGTGAATTCTCCACCATGATCCGAATTTAAACATTTAATCATCAATCCTGTCTTTGTTTTAACTTTATCTTTAAAGATTTTAAACTTTTCAAAAGCCTCAGATTTCTCCCTTAGAAAAGTAACCCACATCATTCTAGAATAATCATCAATGATTATCATAAAATATCTATCACCTTGAAATTTTTTAACTCTAGTAGGGCCACACAAATTAGTATGAATAAGATCAAGAACATCATTAGATTTATCTTGTATACTCTTAAAAGAGGTTCTGACCTATTTACCCATTTGGCATTCTTTACATATCGGATTATAGGGCTTCACAATCTTAGGTATATCTCTAACTGCCTTAGTTGAACTGATCTTTACAATACAATCAAAATTCACATGACATATCCTTTTATGCCATAGCCAACTCTCATCAATTTGTGCAATCAAACATGTATTCTCACCAAAATTCAAATGAAATATACTACCTTTTATCTATGTACCAGTTGCAATCTCCAAACCAGATCTATTAATGATTTTGCATTTTCCATCCTTGAACTGTAATTGTAAACCCTTATCCACCAATTTGTTCTACACTCAAAATATTATTCCTTAAACCTTCAACATAATAAATATTATCACTATTGTGCTTACCATCCAATGATATAGTTCCTTTTACCTTGATCATACATGCTTTTTCATCTTCAAATCTAACAAGACTGCCATCAAATTATTGCAAAGATAGAAACTTCCTTTTATCTCCAGTGATATGATGTGAACATCCACTGTCAATTACCCATTCATCCTTATCTTCAATTTTAGTATCAAGTGCCTTCTCTTTAGGTACATTCTCTTCCAGTGCTAGAACATATTCCTTGATAGCCAAGAACACCCATTCCTTTAAATTGCCGGAACCACTAACAAAGTCTTCTTCTAGTTCATCATCAGAATCATTCACACCTTCTTCATCCGCTATGTAGCATAATTTATCTCTATTTTTCCTATACTTATACTTGTTTTGATATCCAGGGTTAGGCTTAAAATATCTTCTAGCTCTTTCTTAAAATCTTGAATTCCTTTCAGGACATCCATATGCAAAATGACCAATCTTATCACATGAAAAACATTTAAAAGGTGCTTTTCCTTCATACTTACTTCCTACCGGTCCTTTAGGTACTCTTCTAGCGAATAGGGCTTCAAGTTACTCAAAATATTCATCTTCTCTCTTCATATCATCCAATTCCTCTTCATATAAAGATTTCCACTCTTGTTCGTTGGTTGATGATGCAGATGCATGAAAAGTAGGTTCAGACTTGACAGCTCCAGAAGATCCAAATTCTTCAAGCTCAAATGCAGATAATTTCCCAACCAAGGTATCTCAATTGACATAAGTATTAGCAATTGTTCTCAATTTATTAATTACAGTAGCCTTCATCTTGTAAGCTGGTGGTAAAGCTCACAAAAATTTAGAAACAATTTCATCTTCACTTAGAGTTCCACCACAACATTGAATTCCTATAACAATCTCATTTACCCTTTCCATGAATGCAGTAATCCTTTAATATTATTCCATTTTTAGGTTTTCATATCTCACTTGGTAAATATCAAGTTTAGAAATCTTCACAGTAGGGTCACCTTCATTAAGGGTCTCCAAATTATCCCATATAGCCTTTGTAGACAATTTGTCAATTAATATCATTATTTGCTGATCAGGAAGTGCACACAAGAGGGCTTCTCTTGCTCTACAATCATTCTCAAGATCCTTATCCAAGTTTATTGGAGGAGGATTTCTAGATGTTAGATTATGAGGTGTAACACCTTTCTCTGTGATCTCCCAAATCTCCTTGCCAAGACATCTCAGATGAGTATCCATCTGAATCTTCCATAATTTGTAATTTAATCCATCAAGCCTAGGAATATCTCTTCGAAAGATAGCTCCAAATAAACTAGATGAACTTGAACTGTTAGTCACCATACGATCTTGCTCAAGTGGTTAAGCTTTTTCAAAGAGAACCAGTTCTCTAATACCAATTGTTAGACAGTTCAAATAACTAGAAGACAATTAAGAGGGGGGGGGTGAATCAGTTGTCACCAAATTTCTGGAACCTTAAGCAATTTAAAATTTTAATACTGGAACCCAAAATATTAATACCAGAATGCATAAACCAAATACCGAAATAGAAAATAAACCAATTAAGCATAAACAATAATCAGAGAATAAATACCATCCATATGTCACCAAGATTTATACGTGGAAAACCTGGTAAAGGGAAAAACCATGATGGGAAGCCTACCCATAGTCAAATAATACTTATACAGTAAGTATGTGAATTATAATTGAGGGGCCTACACTTGTGGGAAGGCCAACAACCTAGATCACACTGCTCATCACAAAAGGAGTCTCACTGACTACATAGAAATCTAGACTACAATCCGGAGAAATGAATGAATTGCAAAGATAACATCTCCTATGCCTGAATACAGTTCTTGTTAAGCTCAATACCGGAGGACTAAATCCTCTTACATAAACCCAATTTGATCACCAATGATCGACCAGATCCTCTGCCTAAATTATTATTACATTATTCGCTCCTTACATATCCATATCCCATTCCATGATGATCTACAATGAGATCTTACATCATATATATACAAACCCTCCACCATAAACAATAAGGTCGGCCACCAAATAATAAAACAATTACACAATTACAAAAAATGTTGGCCTAAGACCAACCAAATAATATCCAACCCATAAGACATCCCAGAAACACATCGAGAGGTCCAATCCACACGTTACATTATGTCGGTCCATAACCTAGATACACTAGGACCCAATTTAGGCCCACAGACACTAAATAAATGATTCCCAATCAACCAAGTATCGAATATGATCACCATAAGCATTCTGAATCTCCACTAGAAGCTGCACCAACACCACTTATGCAATTTATCGAAGATCTTCATCAAAGCTTTGCCGGTGAAACCCTCACTGGAACCACAAACCAAGCTTTCTAGAAAATTCGATAGCATCCAATCACCAGATCAAAACCAATTGACTGAACATGAATCTCAGTAGCATGAATAAGACAATTCCATAACCCAAACATACCAGATCATACCAAATCATGCTGAATCAAATCCAACCATAAACCAAACAACCTACCGAGACCAAAAGGGTGCCAATAAAGCATCCAAAATAGCTAGTGTTGACATCAATGGCAAAACATCAATGCAACACATAATCAATTCCTCTAAATGGCCAACAACATAAACAACAGACTACAATCCAGAGAAAATGAACTATGAAAATAGCATCTCGTAATGCTTGATACAGTTCTGGTTAAGCAGAGATGTTTGCCTTGCAATACCAAAACCTTCACAACCCTTCACTAAATGATATAACCTTGTTCACACAATTACCTCTCTTTGATAATGCAGGCATAACCATACTGATATCCAAATTACATGAATATATCGCCTATAAATATAGATCATCAACCTTGATAACAAGGTTGGCTAAACCCTACCCATAAACCATAATTACAAAAAAATCATTACATGATACCACCAGACCAATATTATGATTTACATTACATAGCATGGACTTAATTTAAATTCCCAAACAATTATATATGTCAGAAATTTCGCTAAGATGAATTCCAACAAGTTTCACCAATTGATAGAAACCCTCAGTGCAAATAACATAGAATAACCAACTGAATCCAAATATGACCACCAAATCATCACGCCATCCAATGCAAAGCCACCAAACAATTAGGACATGATCAATAATGCCTTAAACATGTTAGGAACCATTTCTATAAGCTGGACCAAAATCACTTAACCAAATCATTGAATATCACCAACCAGTACTAAGAATATCAACCGGTAATCCAGAACATAAATGATAGCTTCCAGATGACCAAGTCATGAACTAACTGAATATGAAAAGCATATAACCATCCTAAATAACCATCCACAACCAAAACAATCAATCTGATAACATCATACCAGAATCACTGATAACCAAGTCCAACCGGTACAAGAACCAACCGGGATAGCAGTAACCAACTGGTAAAGAACCTTATCCAACTAGAGAACATCAATGACAACACATAAGCAATTTCAACATATTTCCAACAATCTTCCCCTTTGGCATTGATGACAACACTAAAGGTGAAAAAAATTCAAGTGCTAAGGAATGCCAACAATCTCCCCAAACAATCAGGAACCAACAAAATATCTCTCCCCCTAAGATTTTTTATTTTTCACATGAACACTATCTCCCCCTTTGACATCAATGACAAAGGGTTGATGCCAAACCAAACAATTGACTACTCCTCCTGAGCAACAACATCATCCCATCAACCCAGATCATAAGATATTTCTGATAAGCTCATCGGATTGATGCATCCCTACATCTCTAAGTCTCTATTGGAGGGGTGGTGACCTCCAACTAATCTTCGAGATATTAAAAAGTATCTTTAGGCAATGGTTTTGTTAGAATATCTACAATTTGTTCCTTAGTAGGCACATAAACTAATCTGACTTCCTTTGCTTCAACCTTTTCCTTCAATAAATTATACCTTATAGAAATGTGTTTTGATTTGGAATGAAATACCAGATTCTTTGACATATCAATAGCAACAATATTATCACAGTGAATAACAATAGGCTCATCATAACTTACCCTTATATCCTTCAACATTTTCTTCATCCAAAAGATCAAAGTGCATTTAGTTTCAACAACTACATATTCAGCTTTAGCAGTAGATAATGAAGTGCATGATTGTTTCTTGCTAAGCCATGAAACCAATTTCTTCCCAAGAAAGAATGCACCACCTGTAGTTCTCTTCTATTTATCAACATATCCTTCCCAATTTGAGTTTGTATAGGCACATAATCTGAAATCATCATCCTTTGGATACCATAACTCATACTTTGTTGTTCCTACCAAATATCTGAATATTCATTTAACAGCAATATCATGACTTCCTCTCGGATCAGAATGTAATCTAGAAGCAATGTAGACAACATTCATTATATCTGGTCTGGTCTAAGTTAAGTACATCAATCCACTAATCATTGATTTGTATCTAGATGGGTTCACTCTAGGAGATTCATCTTCCATAGTTCTCATCCAATTCTCATCTTTACTTGCTTCAATAAAATATTCTGGTTCTATTTGAGAAATTAAACATATCTCTTCAATAGCTAACCTTCTTGTCATCGCACCTTTCCTCTTATCTCCAATGATATGATCTTCAAAATGATTCAACCTTACATACCTGGGAGTCTTAGGATTATCTTGACTTTCTGATTCTTTTGGCTCATCAACAGTCACTGTGGAATTTTCTGATGTTACTAGAGCAACTGGATCAATGCTCTGAACTTATTCTTGCACAACTAGTTTTGATATGACAATCTCATCTTCCGGTCCATAGTCATATGTCCTGATCTGATTATTACCTTGCTCATCCACTTTGACATTTATGCTTTCCATTATCCTATTCAGTCTTTGATTATAATATCTATATATGCTTTTCTCTTAGTAGAATAACCCAAAAATATTCCTTCATCACATCTAGGATCAAATTTTCCTAATGCATCATCTCTTCTAATATAGCATTTACTTCCAAAATTTTTGAAATACCTTACAGTAGGAGTATGACCGAACCATAATTCATAAGGAGTCTTACTGGTATCACCTTTTATGGGTACTTTGTTGAAAGTGTATACTACAATATTGATAACTTCTCTCCGATAGATATCGAGCAATTTGTCTTCCATCATCATTGACTTTGCAGAATCTAAGATAGTTATGTTCTTCCTTTCCACTATTCCATTCTACTGTGGAGTTCTAGGCGTAGAAAATTGTCTTCTGATTCCATGCTTCTCACAAAAGATGTTGAACTCACCGGATGTAAATTCACCACCTTGATCTGATCTTAAACATTTTATCTTCAATCCTATTTATGTCTCAACCATTGCTTTCAAAATTCTGAATTTTTCAAGATATTTTGATTTTTGTTTAAAAAATGTAACCCACATCATTCTAGAGTAATCATCAATAAGCAACATAAAGTATGTATCACCTTATAAACTTTTAGTCCTTACCAGTCCACACAGATCAAGAATTTGGCTATAGACAATAGTTTCTCACATCACATGACTAGCTACGAGAGGAAATTCCTGACTCTGCAAGAATTTGATGGTAGACTAGTCAATTTCAGAGATAACATGACATGCAGGATCAAAGGCAAAGGAACAATAACCTTGGATGGTAAGACTAATACTGACAATGTTTATTATGTTGAAGGTTTGAAGAAAAATCTTTTGAGTGTAGGTCTAATGGTGGATAGAGGATTTCATTTGCAATTCAAAGATGGAAAATGCAAGATTATCAATAGATCTGGTCTGAAAATTGCCTCTAGAACTCAGACCAAAGAAAAAATCTTTCATTTGAACTATGGTGAGAAGGCTTATTTGATTGCTCAGATTATGAATAAGATCAATAATTTCATTAGATTTATCATGTATGATTCTAAAAGAAGTTCTAACTTTCTTACCCATTTGACATTCTCAACATATCAGATTATAAGGCTTGATAATCTTGGGGAAATCTCTGATAGCGTGTGTTAAACTGATCTTCACTATGCAATCAAAATTCATGTGACACATCCTCTTATGCCACAACCAACTTACATCAATCTGAGCAATCAAACAAGCCTTCTCACCATAGTTCAAATGAAAGATGTTTCATTTGGTATGAGTTCCAGAGGTAATTTCCAAACCAGATCTATTGATAATATCACATTTTCCATTTTTGAATTGTAAATCAAATCCTCTATCCACCATCTGACCTTAACTCAAAATATTATGCTTCAAACCTTCAACATAATCAACATTGTTAGTATTAGTTTTATCATGCAAGGTTATTGTTCCTTTGCCTTTGATCATGCATTCCATGTTGTCTCCAAATTTGACTAGTCCACCATCAAATTCTTCCAGAGTTAGGAATTTCCTCTTGTCACCAGTCATGTGATGTGAGAAACCACTGTCTATAACCCATTCATCCTTCTCTTTAATTTTAAAAGCCAGGGCTTCCTCCTCAGTATGATTTGTATCAATGATAGGTTCCAAAGAATCATCCTTGATAGCAATAAAGACCCAATCCTACCAGATCCACTCACAGGTTCATCATCATCATCATCATCATCAGTAATACAAAAATCATCATTACCATCATAGTAACATAATTATCTGTTAGCAATTTGGAGGAATTGATTATGTGTTGCATTGATGTTTGTCATTGATATTAACACTAGCTTGTTTAGTTGTCTACTAGGTTTTGGTAGAGTGGTTGGATTGTGATATTGATCTAGAGATAATCTCTAGTACATTTAGTTTGGTGGAATTGGTTTGGTTAGGTCATTCATGTGCATGTCACATTCATTTGGTTTAGGATTTGGTGATCCAGAAGCTATCATATGTTCTAGTAAGCCTTTTGGTTACCGGTAAGGGTTTTACTGGCAGAGCTTTGTTGAAGATATTTTGATGGATTCAATAAGTGGTGTTGGTGCAGCTTCTAGAAGCTTATCAGGATGTTGATGGTTATCATGCTCATGTTCTAGTTGATCGATGGTGTTGCATTCGGCTTATGGTTACCAATTTTACATCTAGTGCTATTCTGTTAGGTTATGGACCAATTTATGTAACGTGTTGGTGGATGCTCTCGATGCATTATTGGTAGGATTTATTGTTTGGCTAATATTTTTTAGGTCTTAGGATGACTTGGGTTATCATTGGTTTATGGGTTTATCTAATGGATTTATTGTATTATCTTTTAGGTGGCTAACCTAATTGTTTAGGTCCAAGGTTGGTATAAATATGATGTAAGATCTCTTTGCAGATGAGAGATGGTCACAAATAGGTTATGGGATTATTTATGTACAAATAAAGTTGTAATTATATGAAGATGTTTTGGTTGATCATAGGTGATCAAATTGGGTTTGAGTAAGAGGTGTAAGACCTCCGATGTTGAGCTTAATTAGAACTATACTCAGGCATAGGAGATGCTATACTTAACATTCAATCTTCTTTCTATATTGCAGTCTGAATATTTTTTGTAGTCAATGAGGCTCCTTTTGTGATGAGAAGTGCACTCTAGGTAGTGTGCCTTCATGCATATGTGGGCCCCTTATATGTAATATTTATTCATCTGATAAGTGGATAGATATTGTGGGTCTCCAATCCCACCATGGTTTTTCCTCTTTGAGGTTTTCCACGTATAAATTTGTGGTGTTATGGTGTTCATCTTTGTGGTTGCATTATTACTTATTGTTATTTACTTTTATGCATACCAGTTGCTAAGTTGTTGTGTTAATAAGGTTAAAATTAATCTTTCTGGGAGAACACTGATTCACCCCCCCTCTCAGTGTTCTTGGATTCCAAAAATTGGTATTGGAGAAGTCAGTTTGAGGGTTAACCGATGAAAATTTGTTGGATATCATATCTGGTTTGGTTTACTGGTAAGACACCTTATGAGTTATGGTTTTTTCATACACCTACAGTTAAGTTTTTCAGAATCTTTGGTAGTGAATTGGAAAGTTTGATCCTAGATGTAATGAATGGATATTTCTTGGTTATTCAAATGAAAGCGATGTACACATTTGCATGAAGATTGCATTGATGAAATGTTATGTTGTCATTGATGTCAATTATAACCAGTAATGATGTTGTTACAATGTTATTTTGCTACCAATAAGTGAGCTTGTGAAGGAAACTGATATTACTAGAGAAGGAGTGAGATCAACCGGTAAACCCTACCTGTTGATATGCTAAACCCTAACCAATGAAGTTTGGTGAATCTGTTGTATTGGTTTATGATCAAATGATGAGAGGTAATGATTATGACATGTATGTGTGTTGTATGAGAAGAGTTCCGAAAGGTTTTTGGCGCATAGAGATAACGGTTTTTGTCTTGGGAATGAGCAAGTTCATTGCATGTAATGTAAACCATGTGATGAGTTACAGTGTTTGATGAAGTGGTGTTCAAGGAGCAGTTAAGGATATCTTGAATGATGTGCAGTGATTGTTATGTAATCTAACGATCATACTTGAACTGATTTGTTTGTAATCTCTATGAGATAATTAGGTTTGTGATATGTTACCGAATTGTTGATTTGTTTATAAGGTCTATGAGTTGTTTGTTGTTGTGTTGGAAATTTGTAGGTGAGAGTAAGAGAGTGTGTTCTGAACCAGATGAAGTATCTATAGTATGTGTAAAGGAAGATAGGAGCATGAAAAGAATTTGAACAAGCAAGTGTAGTGCTATTCAAATAGATCAGAAAATCTAGTCAAATCCCCTAACCGGGTAAGCTCTAACAAGATGAGTGTTATTCAAATCCTCTAACCATGTGATCCATTAGCCTAGATTTCAAATCATCTACCGAGGCTACTCCTAATAGAGTATTTCTTCTAATAGTGCATTTAAGTCAATCCCTTAACTGGGTGGTCCCTAACAGGATCTGTTCTTAACATGATTTTTTGTAATGCTTTAATAGGCTAGGATCCTAACAAGGTGAACTTTAAAAGAGTTCAGAATACTTGTGAGTATTCATCCCCACCTTGGTTTTTCCCTTTTGGGTTTCCACATCAAAAATATTGTGTCAAGTGGTGAATGTTTTTGTGGTTATGTTTACCATGGTTAAATTGCTTAACTACTAAATCCACTTTGATATGTTATGTTAACCAACAACAATCTGAAACATGTTTTTTAATTATGTCAATAAAGTATATGATTGATTCAGTTAAAAGTTTTTGAGAGTTCAGAGATGTTTTACTATTAGTCTGTTATAACAGTCAACCGAATTAACTTGTCAAAAATATTGCATTTGAAGTTCAATGTTTAACCAGTCAGTTTAGAGTTTGCTTTAAGAGGTTGATTTTGAGATTGGTGAAAGTCAATATAATTTTCTATCTATTGATTCACCCCCCCTATCAGTAGTTTAGTAGATCTTTATTCTTTTATCATACCAGCAATTGGTATAAGAGCATTTTAGGTCCTCTAAGGTCTAAGCCTAATAACTTGAGGTAAAGATCTTGTAAAACATGAAGAAGAAAGAAGGTTTGAAGTTTAATAGAGAGAACTAAAGGATATGGTTGATGAATACTAAGAGGGGGTGTGAATTAGTATACAAAAAAATACTGAACTCAAGCACTTAAACAGTTTAGCAGTAAACTAGTATAATAGTTTTACTAACAAACCGGTTAAGACAAATACAAACCAAACAACAAATAAGGCATTCACCCACAGGAGCACAATCACCATAACACAAGAGATTTTGACGTGGAAACCCAAATGGGAAAAAACACGGTGAGATGAAACTCACAAGTAACTATCTGTAGAATAGTAACCAGACCGGTTAAGGTCAGACAAGTTAAGGTCATACAATGTTCTTCACCAGAACAGACCCTGTTAGGAATCTCAATCTCTGTTAGGAGATAAGTCCAATTAAAGACTACCTTGTGAGAGGATTTCAGATCCACACTTGTGAACCACCTTGTTAGAGGATTTACAAAGGCTTTGCTAGGCCTACCCGGTTAAGGGTTTCAGACTTGTAGAAGATGTGAGTAATCAACAAGTGAGTGATCTAAATACTAGCACAGTATGCTTGGTTAGATCCTTGATAGCTCATTGTTAATGAATTTTAGCATTACTTCAGTCTTCAAAATCTCCACACTCTATTTCTTCACACAAACCTAATCTTCTTCTGTGATCGCACATGCAAAAATCCCATCAACCACCTAAAACCCTAACAACAACTAAAACCCTAGACATGATGTCCTTATAGAGGAATCTGATTTCATCTCGGTCCAATAGGATTACATTGCAAGTTCCTAGGTTTAGTGCATCTGGACACATTTGGTAACACGACACAGAATCACCACGAAAGTGTTGGTGGATGATAACTCATCACAAAAATACCAGTTGGTAACTCATCACAGAGTAATACCGGTTCATACATTTACCGATTACCGGTTCACACATTTTACCAATTACCAGTTTGTCAAAATGAAGACTGGGAAAAATGATAACAATTGCTTTGTTCCTTTGTACCACTTTGGGATCCTCAAACTGCTTGAGTCTTCATACCGCTTGAGATCGGTAAACACTTTTTGCAAAACACCGATAGTCTAAACACTATAATACATAATACCGGTTGGAACAAATACCGGTTGAGCATAACTCATACATACAAAAAGTGATCTCAAAGCAAGTGTGTGTCCATCAATGACAATCACAACATCATCATAAAAAATGCCAGCAATCTCCCCCTTTGGCATTGATGGCAACACTTAGGAAAAAGTTTGACTTCTAAGTGTTTTACAACAAAAATATGCCATAATCAAAATTACTCCCCCGAAGCATATACACTATCCCTTTTACAGAAAATACAATGTATATTAGTCCCTTAAAGAGATAACATGAAAGCTTACATAGTATTCACCAAAATTTTAAATACAAAATACTACTCCCCCTTTGCCAACAATGACAAAGTATTGCAGAATAACCCCTGTTTCTCATTATCATTAATATAATAAATATTTATGACAATAATGAGTGAAACTTATCAAAAACTGATTTGAAATCTTGCATGAAGGTCTTCATGGATAAGGACCATGATTCAAGTAATGAGGTAGCCACCTCACTTTCTATTTGCATCTGGGATACCCGTTCTTCCATGGCATCAATGGTGCTCATCTCTTGAGTGACCGTTAAGGCATCCAGATTGAGATAGCATTTCTGAAGTATTTGCAGTCTTGGTAGTAGAACCAGTTGAAGTTCCTACAAATCCCTAGTCTGGTTGGTGATCTCCAACTCTATTCTAGCAGACTGGAGCTGAAACCGGTGAACAGTTTGCCCATATGTAATAAAGGAATCATAGGGCGTCTTGATGGTACTTATAAATGCCTACAAATCAGATTGTAGTTTTTCTTTCTGTACAAGAACATCATCACAAAAGAGATGGGGTTGGCTTATCTTACTGAGCAGTAGTTTACCCTCATCTATAGCATCTCTTATGTCTTTCTAGTATTTCTAAAGTTCACATCGGAGCTCATGCAATTTCTTCACTAAGGCAGTGTTTAGTGCCTTTTGATTCTTCTTCTATGCGTTAGCTTCAACAACCTCTTCTAGGCTTTCTACCTAGTCCTCCAGAACTATGCATAGAAGTTTTAGCCGGTCCAAAGAGGAATTGGTACTAGCGAGGTTGGTATTGGGAATCAAACTAGTAAGTGTATCCACCGTAGTTTGAATAACGTCTTGCTCCTTTTTTGTCCTTAAAGCTTCCAGTCAATCCTGTGCAAGCTTAATGCTTTGGATCAGCTCTGTTTCATTTGCAGATTGGAGGTCAATGGGACTAGTAATGTCAGCTGGTTTGGCTTGACTACCAGTTGCCTTTGGTGTCTCCACATGAGTGCTCTTTGCCGCTTCCTTCTTCACTTCGGCTTTTTGCTTTTCCTCTTCTGCCTTCTTTTGTTAATCTGCTTCTTTCTTTTTCTTCTCTTCATCCTTATTCCTTTCTTCTTCCTTCTGCTTCTCTTCTTCTTTCTTCTTCTCCTCTTCTTGTTTCCTCTTCTCCTCTTCCTTTTTCTTCTTCTCCTCTTCCTATTTCCTATTCTCCTCTTCCTTTTTCTTCTTCTCCTCTTCCTGTTTCCTCTTCTCCTCTTCATGTTTCCTTTTCTCTTCTCCTCCTCTTCCTGTTTCTTTTTCTCCTCTTCCTTTTTCTTCTTCTCCTCTTCCTTTTTCTTCTTCTCCTCTTCCTATTTTTTTTTCTCCTCTTCTGCTTGTTTCCTCTTCTCTTCCTCTTGATTCTTTTTCTCTTTCTCCGCTTGCACCTTATCAGCCTTTTCTTTGTCCTATTTTTCTTTGTCCACTCCCTCTTTATCAGGGTTTTCCTTTGCTACATCTAGAGTGACATTTTCACCATCCAAAGCATCAACGTCAATTGTGTCCATCTGTTCAGTGACTGGTTCTCCTTCACTATCATATACCTCATCCAGTTTTCCAGTTTTTGATTCTTGCTTAGCCTTCTTGTTGGCTTCAAACACTTGGTGCAACCTCAGAGCAGCTTTGGCATGTGAGTGTGTATCTTTTACCACTTCAGGAACTTTGCCTTCTAGTAACAGGAGTCTTCTTCTTCTCATGAAGAAGAGGCCTTTGTATTTATCCATAACTTCATATAGCTCTGAATTTGACACATCAGGAAAATATTGTGCAAAAATTTCCTCTCTTATTTCCTGTTCCTTTTGTATGGCAATGTGCCATTTATTATCTAAAGAATTATATAAAGAATTTGGTGTCACAGATCTAATTTCTGATGGCAATAGGTCTTTAATACATAAATATTGAATAACTTCCTATTCAACTTCCTCCTTTTCATTGTCATTAAAATCATCAAAATGATCTATTAAATCACTTAGCATTTTTCTCCTAATATTCTTGATAGTTCTTTGATAATGTGTTAATGGTTTGTAAGAGAAAATGTCTATATTTACCAGTGTTGATGATGCTGGTTCATTGTTGGTTGTCTTTGTCTTCTTCCTCATTTGCCTAGTCTTTTTAGGCTGTACCTCAAGTTCTGTATCCTTAGAATCTGGTAAGGTGTTTTTAGTTTTCCACTTTCTTTCAAAGACCTTGGCAGGTACAACTTCTGGTTTCTTCTTCGCCGGTGAACGCTTGGTCACTTTAGGACTTACGAAAGTAATTGGTGTCGATACTGATGTTACTGCCTTTCCTTTCTTCACTGAAGGTTCTTCAATCGGTGTTACCCTCTCCAAGTAGGTTCCGGTTCTCTTCTTCTTTGGATCAAGAGGCGAGGTAAGTAAGGTAGAGGCATACCCATCAAACATGTCATACATCACCTCATATCCCATGGGCTCCACTTCTTCCTTTTTGGGCTCAACCGCTTCCATTATGCACTCATCTACTCTGATGATAAAGTAGATGTCCTCTTCATACTTCTTGACAATATTGCCAGATATTCTCATCCTCTAGCTCATCTTGCATCTGAATTCATCAAAGTATTTGATCAGGACTTTAGGATAACCAGTTCCTACTGCTTGAAGACTTTCTCTGATTTGCTTGGTAACCGATTGGTCAGTAGACCATTGTATATCACTGACTCTCAAAAAATAGCCTTAAAAATAGAAAAACAGACCTACGAACAGTTGTCCAAATTTAAATCTTAAGGCATTGTCTTGTTTGATAGATTTCAGGTTTACCAGAAGTTGCCTCTGCATATAGGTGCATAGATCAAATGATGCATCTTCCATGATCATTCTATAGGCAGCATTCATCGCTACTATAGAGACAGAGTTTATTCTGCTAGCATAGAATGTTCGGTATCCAATCACCATGTAGACATATTTGACCAAATCATCCTTGATGGTGTTAACGGTCATTCCTCATTGGTCGCTCACAGAACCGGTGAGCTTGGTCTTTTCCATCTTAATGACTTTTCTTAGGGTTGGCACTTCTCCAACATTATAGAAACCGGTGAGAGCATGAATTGCTTCCGGTGTGATGTCATGTGTCCGCTCAAGATACATTTTGTCACCGTGCACTCTGCTTAGAATGATGCAGATGTGATCTTCTGTAAATTATTCAAGAAAATAGACCGCATTGTGAAGTTTCTTTCTTTCCAGGATGTTGTATTCTGGTTTGATCTTCTTGTCATTCCCATAGAATAAACTTAACTAAGAATGGATCACTAGAGATCCTAGGTCTTCTATTTTGCAATCAATATAATCTAAAATACCTTCCTCAACTATAACACCAGTGGGTATCTGGGATAGGGCATTGTATTTCATCTTCCTTTGTATGAAATTTGTTGAATCACTAGGTGCACTTGAACTGGAGTGCGATGCAGAAGCCATGATAAACAAAGAAGCTCAAAAAATACCTTCATGAATCGAGATTTAGGGCTTTGACACTTTAGCTTGCAACACACCACTTCGGTCGCTTAGAACACCACTTAGTGTTCTTCACTTGACTGATTGATACTATCTATGGATTCTACTTCAAAGTTTTTGAAATCTCTCTGAATCGTAAAACAAATTGCCTTTGGTCGCTCTGCACTTGAGAATTTCTTTGCTCGCAAATTGATAAGTGAAAATGACTTGAAAATCCCTTTTAAACAAATTATTCACCTACCATAATAAATGCTCCATTATTAGGTTATAAACCCTAATTTTTCTTTTTACCATTTCCGATCTTCTGCCGATTGACAGGTAACACATATCGGTTAAGGTATTTTACCGGTGTAAACCGTTTGCTGGTTCAACGACTTCCACACTAGGTGCAGAAACCAACTCTTCTTGTGACACTTCTTCAGGTTTCTTCTTCCATGTTATCTTCATATCTACTTGAATAGTTTCAACATCAATCTTTCCTTCTGGAGTGATTGGTATATCATCTGATATGTTCTTTCTCATTCTGCAGGTTCTGGCAGGGTGTCCCGTTTTGTTGCAATGATAGCATACCACTCCAAATGTTCTCCATGGTCCATTGTTCATTCTACCATTATTCCTCTTGTATGTTGCAGTAGTGTGACTGCTACCATGACAAATCAAATAGGTTTCTCTCCAACTGGTTGCCACTTGATAGCCACCACCACCTGACTGATGGTCATAGGCATTATACCAATTTGGATTTCGGTTCACAGAGGATTCAGGAAAAACTCCTTAACTCCTTTGAGGATATCTTCCAGTGTTGTGTATAACAGACTTGCATTCAAATGCTCTATGCCCAAACTTTTTGCATGCATAACAGTTACCATTGAATCTATTAGATCTAGGCTTATTGTTTAGAAAGTAGGGAAAATTATGGTAAGCCTTACTTCTACATACATTGGCAATCTGTCCTTCCTTGAGACAATTAAAGAAAACAGGTTTGAAATTTTTCTTACCTTTATCCTTTGGTGCCGGTTGCTTCTTTGATGCTCCATATTTTGTTCAGAGGTCTCACCTTCCTCATAACCAGAAAAACCAAGTCCAGTGGTATTCTTTACCGGTTTTGCTGATTCAAGCTTTTGTTCTAGCTTAATAGTACTCTTATTGAATTTGGCAAGTATTTCCTTTGACTCAGTGAGTTCTTTGGAAATAGGAGCATTGGATTCCTTCAAGGTTGCATTCTCAGAATTAGCCATGTTTAGTTCACCTTGCATTTCTTCTTTTTCCACTTTACTCTCTTGGAGATGAGCGGTAAGTGCACTGATTTCTTCCTTCAGCTTGGAGATCTCATGATCTTTGTCTTTTACTAGATCTTCAGCTTTCCTCTGATTCTCAAGCTCTTGACACATTCTGATAGTCAGTCCTTCCAGTTCCCTTCTTAGGTTAGTATTAGATTCATTCAGTTTTTCAACTTCTTCAATTAGGGCTTCCATGTCTGCTTCATCAGAAGAACTATTTTCAGTAAGGTCCATCAGTTTCTCAGCATGCTCTCTTCTCTTTGCTAGAGAGGCTTTATATTTGACTTTGAGTTCATCAAAGTCTTTCTCAGTCTAAGTGAGATGATGAGTAAGCTCCCTCACAGTGTATTCCCCCATATCTCCTTCCAAGTGGTTAAACTTATAGAAAGGTTGGCTCTGATACCAATTGATGAATACTAAGAGGGTGGGTGAATTAGTATACAAAAAAATACTGAACTCAAACACTTAAATAGTTTAGCAGTAAACCGGTATAACAGTTTTACTAACAAACCAGTTAAGACAAATGCAAACCAAATAACAAATAAGGCATTCACCCACAGGAGCACAATCACCATAACACAAGAGAGTTTGACGTGGAAACCCAAATGGGAAAAACCACGGTGAGATGAAATTCACAAGTAACTATCTGTAGAATAGTAACCAGACCGGTTAAGGTCATACAATATTCTTCACCAGAATAGATCCTGTTAGGAATCTCAATCTCTGTTAGGAGATAAGTCCAATTAAAGACTACCTTGTGAGAGGATTTCAGATCCACAGTTGTGAACCACCTTGTTAGAGGATTTACAAAGGCTTTTCCAGGCCTACCCGGTTAAGGGTTTTAGACTTGTCGAAGATTTGAGTAATGAACAAGTGAGTGATCTAAATACTAGCACAATATGCTTGGTTAGATCCTTGATAGCTCATTGTTAATGCATTTTAGCATTAATTCAGTCTTCAAAATCTCCACACTCTGTTTCTTCACACAGACCTAATCTTCTTCTGTGATCGCACATTCAAAAACCTCATCAACCACCTAAAACCCTAACAACAACTAAAACCCTAGACATGATGTCCTTATAAAGGAATCTGATTTCATGTCGGTCCAATAGGATTACATTGCAAGTTCCTAGGTTCAGTGCATGTGGACACATTTGGTAACATAGCACAAAATCACCACCAAAGTGTCTATGGATGATAACTCATCACAGAGTAATACCGGTTCATACATTTACCGATTACCGGTTCACACATTTTACCAATTACCGGTTTGTCAAAATGAAGACTGGGAAAAATGATAATAACCACTTTGTTCCTTTGTACTCCTTTGGGATCCTCAAACCGCTTGAGTCTTCATATCGCTTGAGATCGATAAACACTTTTTGCAAAACATTGATAGTCTAAAGACTATAATACATAATACCGAGTGGAACAAATACCGGTTGAGCAAAACTCATACATACAAAAAGTGATCTCAAAGCAAGTGTGTGTCCATCAATGACAATCACAACATCATCATCAAAAATGCCAACAATGGTGTGATAGAATGAAAATTTATATCAAGAGTATAGGAAGTCAATACTGGGAACATGTTAGTACTCAATATGTTGCACCTAGTGGGATTATGACTGATGATTAGAAGAAAGAGAAACAAGAAAACAATCAAGCATTGGAGGCCATTATCAGTTCTTTGTCTGATGCAAAGTATGTTGATGTCCATGGTATGGAGACTACTTATGAGGTATGGAAGAAACTTGAAGAGATCTATAGCGGTGATGAGCATGTGAAGATTGCCAAAGAAGAGAGTCTAAGAGGAAAGTTTGATGACATGCGAATGGCTGAAGGTGAGAATATACAACAGTATGGTCAGAGGATCAAAGAGATAGTTGGTGAGATAATGAGTGCTAGTGGTAAAGTGGAAGATTCCATAGTGGTTATTAAGGTGTTGAGAAACCTTCTACTGGTCTACGCTATCTGAGTTGCAGCCATTCAGAAGCTAAAGTCAATTGATAGAACTAAGGTAACCCTTGACTCCATCATTGGTAAGCTTACTGATTTTGAATTAAATGGTTATGATGGTAGTGTTCAAAAATCTAAATCTACATTTAGAGCTCTAGTTCTAACCCTTCTATAAGGAAAAATAGAGATATCAGTCACAGTTATGAATCTAGATCCAGTAGAGAAGTTGATGATTGAGACAGTTTGGTTGAGCTTGAATCATTGTTGGCCAAGCGGTTGCCTAGAGGTACTGATAAATATAGAGGTAAATTACCTTTGAAATGTTTTGCATGCAAGAAGATTGGACACATTGTAGGTAACTATCCTAATGGTGACAATGAGCACAAGCATGAGAAGTTCAAGAAGTACAAAGGAAATGGAAAAATAGATTGTCTCATTGCAGTTGATGGTGGTATCACTGATGTGGAATCTGAGGGAGATGTTAATGAAGACATTGTTTTTGTAGCCATTAAAGAGGAAACATCTGATTAGAATGCATTAGTTTCTCGCATGGATAATTATGATGATTGGATCATTGATAGTGGTTGTTCACACCACATGACTGGTGACCAGAGAAAATTTCTTACCTTGAAGGAATTTTATGGAGGAGTTGTGAGATTTGGTAATGACTCACCCTGCACGGTAAAAGGTAAGGGAACTATTTCTCTTAATGGAAAGAGTCGTGCAAATGATGTCTACTGGGTTGAAGGACTAAAGCACAATATTTTGAGTGTATCCCAACTCAATGACCAAGGTTATCCATTGAAATTTAAGAATGGAATGTGCAAAATCTATGGGAGCAAAGGTGAAATGATTGCAACTGGCAAGCAGACTAAAGGTAACCAGTTTCACTTGAATCCTAAAGTCAACAACTATTTAATTGCTAAAGTAGATGACAGTTGGCTTTGGCATAGGAGATTTTTCCATATAAATTTTGATAACATTGTTAAAGTGAGTAAGTCCAAGTCAGTGAGATGTTTGCCTCAGCTGGACAAACTAGTTAATTCTCTATGTAAGGAATGTCAGTTGGGAAAGATGACATCCTTAACTTTTAAGAACAAATATTTTTTAGTAGAATATTTGTTAGATCTAGTTCATATAGATCTCTGTGGACCTATAAGGACTAAAAGTATTCAAGGTGACCGATATTTTATGATCTTCACTGATGATTTCTCAAGAATGATGTGGATCATGTTAGACATAATGCACCACTGAGAGGAGGAGGGGGTGAATTAGTGGTTCTCAAACTTTTTAATTTAGCTATCCTATTATGAGCATACCAGTTAATGGATCTAACTCAATGCAGACTTACCAATTAGTCGGGAGACTAATCACAAATGCAAACACACATAAAGGGACATCACATAACACTAGCATATATGTGGAAAACCCAAGATGGGAAAAACCTCGATGAGCAATGTTGCTGGAGTCTTTTGCTCCAATCTAGCCTCACTATGAAAACTATTACAATGTTTAGGGCACCAACCCAAGGAGCACCAAACCTTTATTTAGGGCACCAACCCAAGGAGTACCAACCCCTGATTTAGGGCACCAACCCAAGGAGCACCAATGCCTAACTTGTTTATGGGATACAACCCAAAGGAGCTACAACCCCTGCCTAATTTATGGGCTACAACCCAAAGGAGCTACAACCTCTACACTGAGCTACAACTCAGTTTTCACAATAAGAACATCAAATACCAAATTAACAATCTTGTTACAAGTGAATCTTGCAACCTTCTCATCTACCTTACCCTACCGGTGAGATACCTTCTCTGCTACACTGACTCACTCTTCTACTACTCTCTTTAGCTACTTAATTGCTGGTATACTCTATCGGTATACCTCTTCCACTTCTCCTTCTCTGCTGGACATCCACCTTACTCTTTGCTCTTTACCAGTACAACACTTTACCGGTCCTATGTCTGCCTTCTCTACAACTTCACTCTCTTCTGCTTTGTCGATATGGACACTACCGATTATGCTCTTCACTCTCCCTCTTTTCTCAGATACTCTCTAAGCACTTTGGCTGATTTTCTCTTGTAGAAGTATCACACTTCATAGTAGCACAATACTCTTTTATATAGTAGCAACTTAACTATGTCTTTGGCCTTCATATTTATAGCCAGGTTTACCCACCAAAGCCCAATTCAAAATCTATGTTGTTAGGGTTTCCTCACCATCCTTGAGGCAAACCAAATCCAATCAGATCTTGCTCGATCTAATATCTCTGGAAGCCAACTGTTCATCTCCACCATTGTTGTGCCTTCCAATACATGTTATCTAAATATAGGAAACACGATCCTTTACCTCAACCTGCATCTGTCAAACCATCATTAATGACTCTTTTGTTTCCTTCTCAAGGTCTTCTAACAATCGGATCTTCTTGCTTTAATCTAGGTGCCAAAAAATCCCTGATTCTTCTCTATTGTTCATTCTTCCTCGAGCCACACACTTCTGACCTGATCCACAAATCACGAGATCTATATTCAATGCACACCTGTAGAGATACCTAATTCTACATGACACTTCACCAACCTCTACGAGCTTTCCACCTTGACTCCATGTGGCATCCACATCAACCAACTATTAACTTGGCTCTTCGAGTTGGTCTAGATAAGATCACTGACCAACCACTCTACCGGTTCCTCTTTCCTATCGCTTTACTAAGCCTACTAGTATCACACATTCTACCAATTACCTCCTCATGTCCGCCCTTTTCTATACTGTCAGTGGAACATTTAAACTTGTCTCCAAACATGTATATCCAAAGCATGCTCATTCCCACAAGTGAGGAAGTCCTCTGCATCTGCACCTTGTCCATATTACTAGTAGGCATACATACCAGTAAGCACTCTTGATGACACAAGTCATCATCCTTCACTAGAATCCTTCTTCAGTCAGGCCATTCTTCTTCTATGTGCCTCTACTCAGTTATGCCTTTTCCTTGATCAGCTCTGATCATATCTCCACTAGTTTGTCTGAATGACAAACACATCACTCTTATTCTGTACCGGCATTTCAACATTCCTTTGCCTCTTCTCTCTTATCTCAAAGAATCATGATTCACACCATTCATACCTAGAGATAAGTTCCTCTTACCGGTGAAGTGGCATCTTGCCTTCTGCATCCTGCAATGCACTCATGTGACTTCCTTGTTTGTGCAACATCTCTTCATAAAGGCACATGTGACCCGGTGTGGGCACATTCATTGTCAGTCATCTCTTCCCATGGTGACTGCATCTTCATCTCATGGGAGTCCTTCTGTCCTACAACCTCACAATATACTGACAATCTTCTCATTCTTCTCACCCAGTGTTGATGTGATTTAGGTAACATTTTGCCTCTTCATCACAAATAACTGCACAAACACCTTGCACATCCTGCTTGTACACTGATCATGACCTTTTTAGATTGACAACCACTCACTTAGTTGATCTGACTTTCCTATGTCAACACATCTCTTACCAATTGGCATCTTTTCCTTACCGGTGTTCTACAACACAAGGTGATATCCAAGATATCTCAACTTGTACTCTTCCTTGACAGTGTTACACATACATCTCTTCTATCGATAGTCATCCCATACCGATTGACATCAATGATAACAAAATGACAACAGGTCACATTACTGAAGGATAAGTCATTATATTTTGGTAAGTTCAAGGCATTTAGGGCCTTAGCTGAAAAGGAAAGTGGCAAGAAGATAAAGTGTTTGAGGGCTGATCAAGGTGGTAAATTTACTTTAGAGGAATTCACTATATATTGTGAAGAAAATGGTATCAAAAGGCAACTTTCTATACTAAGGACACCACAATAGAATGGTATTGTAGAGAGGAACAATTGGTCAGTTGTTGAAGTTTCTAGAACGACGTTGATACAACGAGGTGTAGCAAAAACTATCTAGAGAGAAGCTATCGACACAACTATCTACACTATGAACCAGATATTGGTAAAGAGAGGTAAGGATTAAAATCCTTATGAATACTAGTATGGTAGATCACCTAATGTCAGTTATTTTAAGATATTTTATAGTAAATGTTTTATTAAGAGAGGTGACTCTGTTAGCAAGTTTGAGGCTAAAAGTGATGAAGGCATAGTTCTTGGTTACTCCACCAAGAGTAAGGCCTATAGATATTACAACAACTGGACATAGAGAATCATTGAAAGTGTTGATGTTCAAGTGGATGAGTATCTTGAAGTCTCAGGAGAAACCAGTGTGGAGAAAAATAATGAAGATCCTTGCATTTTGTTTATGGAACAAGAACCAGTGAAACCTGAAACTGGTAAAGTGAATGTTGTTGTACCAGTTCAACTGGAACAGGTAGATTTAGAAGAAGATGATGATAATGAAGAAGAAGAATCTAAAGATAATGATCATATTATTCTGAGGTATGTGAGACTTAATCACAATCCTGACCAAATTATTGGAGATAAGGATGCTGGAGTGTTAACCTGAAGAAAAATTAGAGAAAATTCTTGCATGATCTCCACCATTGAGCCTAGAACTGCTAAGGAAGAATTTGAAGATGATCATTGGATCAAAGCTATGGAGGAGGAGCTTGATAAAATTGAGAAGAACAACACATGGACCCTAGTACCCAAACCGGTGAATAAAAATGTGATAGGTACTAAGTTGGTATTCAAGAACAAACTGAATGAAGATGGAGTAGTACTCCGAAACAAAGCTAGATTGGTATGCAAAGGGTATGCACAGGAAGGAGGAGAAGACTATGGTGATACTTTTGCATGAGTTTCTAGACTGGAAGGTGTCAGGACTTTACCTACATTTGCAGCACATAAGGGATTCAAATTATATCAGATGGATGTGAAGTCAACATTTCTAAATGGAATACTGGAGGAAGAAGTATACATTGAGTAGTCAGATGGTTATGATTTGACTGATGCAAAGGACATGGTATGCAAATTGCAAAAGGAAGTATATGGGTTAAAGTAAGCACCGAGAGAATGGTATGAAAGGTTACATTCACACCTGATGAAGATAGGTTTTCAGAGAATGAGTGAAGACATCAACATATATCTCAAATCTGAAGGAGTTGATGATATCATATTTGGAGGCAATGATGACATGAGCACTGACTTTACAAATGAAATGAAAAGTAAGTTTGAAATGTCTCTAGTGGGAGAGATAAAAAATTTCATAGGTTTGCAAATTTAGCAAATGAAGAAGGGTATTTTTATCACACAATCTAAGTATGTGAAAGAGGTATTGAAGACATTTGGAATGAGTGACTGTAAACTAGTTGGGATACAAATGGTTATAGGTTGTAAATTGTCTAAAGAGGATGAAGCCACATCTATTGATGAAAAGGAGTACATGCCAATGATAGGGAAATTGCATTACGTTGTTCACAGCAGACCGGATATAGCTCATGTAGTTGGTCTAGTTGCTAGATTTTAAAAGAATACAAAGGAGACACAATTGATAGCAACCAAGAGGATATTCAGATATTTGAAAGGTACTATTGACTATGGTTTATGGTATCCATATGTAGGTAAATTTGATTTGAAGGTGTATAAAAATGTAGACTAGGAAGGTAATGTTGATGATAGGAAGAACACAACTGGTGGAGCATTCTTTCTTGGAGGAAGGCTTGTCTCATGGAGTAGCAAGAAGCAGAGTTGTATATCATAGTCCACTACTGAAGCTGAGTATGTTTCAGCTTATATGAATTGTACCCAGGCTATCTGGATGAAAAACATTATGGAAGGATTCAAGATGAGGTTTACAGAACCAGTAAAGATCTTATGTGATAACACTAATGCCATAAATATTTCAAAGAACTCTATTTTGCATGCACGAACCAAGCATATTGAATTGAAGTATCATTTCTTGAGAGAAAAAGATCGGAGTAAAGATGTGATATTGGAGAATGTTTCTACCAAGGAGAAGCTTGTAGATATCTTTACTAAACCTCTACCTAAGACTACTTTTGAGTATCTTAGAATTCAGCTAGGGGTTGTATCCCTCCATGAGGTCAATTGAGCATGATGTGAAATACATCAGTCCTAGAGGTACTTGTAGAATTTTACAGGATTGGTGTAGAGTGGAGTTATTCCACAAGGGGAGCATCAAGTTGCAGGTTGATGATGCTTAACAATGAAGTTTGACATTGCATGTTTCACTTTCACTTTGGCATTGCTATCAAAGGGAGAGAAGAACTATATGATTGGGAGAAGAATTGTATGATTAACAGAGAGAAGATCTATAACTAAAGACATGGAGACTCAGTTGAAGGAGAGTACATGGAAAAATGTAAACCATGATTCCTATTCACAATCATAGCAATTAAGGGTATTGATACTTGTATTGCCATCAATGCCAAAGGGGGAGATTATTGGCATTTGCATGAATATTGAATTGATGAAATGTTATGTTGTCATTGATGTCAATTATAACTGGTAATGATGTTGCTATAATGTTGTTTTGCTACCAATAAGTGAGCTTGTGAAGGAAATCGGTATTACTAGAGAAGGAGTGAGATCAACTGGTAAACCCTACCTGTTGATATGCCAAACCCTAATTGATGAAGTTTGGTGAATCGTTTGTATTGGTTTATGATAAAATGATGAACGGTAATGATTATGACACGTATGCATGTTGTATGAGAAGAGTTTCAAAAGGTTTTTGGCGCGTAGATATAATGGTTTTTGTCTTGGGAATGAGTAAGTTCATTGCATGCAATGTAAACCACATGATGAGTTACGGTGTTCGATGAAGTAGTGATCAAGGAGCAGTCAAGGATATCTTGAATGATGTGCAGTGATTGTTATGTAATCCAACGATCATACTTGAACCAATTCATTTGTAATCTCTATGAGATAATTAGGTTTGTGATGTGTTACCAACTTGTTGATTTGTTTATAAGGTCGATGAGTTGTTTTCTTGTTGTGTTGGCAATTTGTAGTTGAGAGTAAGAGAGTGTGGTTGCCAAACTAGATGAAGTATCTGTAGTATGTGTAAAGGTAGATAGGAGCATGAAAAGGATCTAAACAAGCAAGTGTAGTGCTATTCAAACAGGTCAGCAAATCCCTATAGTTTTCTAACAATTACAACAGTCAAATCCCCTAAATTGGTAAGCTCTAACAAGCTTAGTGTTATTCAAATCCTCTAACTAGGTGATTCATTAGCTTCAATTTTAAATCCTCTACCGAGGTTACTCCTAACAGAGTATTGCTTCTAATAGGGCATTATAGTGAATCCCTTAACCGGGTGTTTCCTAACAAGATCTGTTCTTAACAAGACTTTTTGTAAAGATTTAAGAGGCTAGGCTCCTAACAGGGCAAACTTCAGAAGAGTTCAGAATACTTGTGGGTATTCACCCCACAATGGTTTTTCCCATTTGGGTTTCCACATCAAAAAAATTGTGTCAAGTGATGAATGTTTTTGTGGTTATGTTTACTATGGTTAAATTGCTTAATTGCTAAATCCACTTTGATATGTTATGTTAACTGACAACAATTTGAAATATGTTTTTACTTATGTCAGTAAAGTATTTGAATGATTTAGTTAAAAGGTTTTGAGAGTTTCATAGATGTTTTACTGTTAGTTTGTTATAAAAGTCAACCGGTTTAACTTGTCAGTAATATTGCATTTGAAGTTCAGTGTTTAATCAATCAGTTTAGAGTTTGCTTTGAGAGGTTGATTTTGAGATTGGTGAAAGTCAATACAATTTTCTATCTATTGATTCACCCCCCCTCAGTAGTTTATCGGATCCTTATTATTTCATCATACCATCAAGCAAATCATATAGAAAGATTGCAGAGAATTGTGGAGAGTGCTAATGTCAAGGTGGATGAGCAGTATAGAATTCAAATAAGAACTTATGAAAGAGAACAGAAAGTGGAAATGATCAGAATTGATCCGGTAGTACCTGCACTAGAACAAAATGTTGAACTAGTTACCCTGACAGTATCAAAAAATTCAACAGTAACTGAAGATCAGAGCAGAGAAACAGAAAGTCAGAAGACTCCTAAGTATGTAAGGTTGAATCATTCAGAAGATCAGATCATTGGATATAAGAGAAAAGGAGTGACGATAAGGAAAAGGTTGGTAGCTGAAGAGGTATGCTTAATTTCTCTAATTGAACTGACATCAGTAGTTGTAGCATGTAAGGATGAATGTTGGATGCAAGCTATGGAAGAGGAATTGAATCAGATATAAAAGAACAACACATGGACTTTAGTTCCCCGACCTAAAAATAAGAATGTTATTGGAACTAAATGGGTTTTTAGGAATAAATTTAATGAAGATGGACAAGTTGTGAGGAACGAGGCTAGATTGGTCTGCAAAGGATATTATCAGAAGGAAGGAATTGATTATGATCAATCTTTTGTTACAGCAACAAGGATTTTTAGGTATGGTTTATGGTTGATGATGACTTTTCACTATGTGCATATACAGATGCAAATTGGGCTGGAGATATAGATGACCGAAAAAGCACATTCGATGGAGTTTTCTTTCTTGGAAAGAAAATTGTTCCATGGATCATCAAGAAACAATCATGTAATTCTTTATCTATTGCTGAAGCTGGGTATGTTGTTGTTGCTACCTGCTGTACATAAGTTCTATGGATGAAGAAAATGTTGAAAGATATAAGGGTAGATTGTGATGAACTGGTAGTTATTCAATGTGATAACTCTATTGCTATTAACATATCAAAGAATCTAGTATTTCATTCTAAGACAAAACACATATCAATCAAGTATAACTTTTTGAAGGAATAGGTGGAAGAAAATGAAGTCAGATTGGTTTATGTGAACACTAAAGAGAAAATTGCAGATATATTAACTAAATCTTTGCCCAGGGAATCATTTGAGTACTTTAGAGACATATTGGGGGTCTCTGTTCCTTTGATAAATTTGATTGGCATCAGTCTGGTATGCATTATTAGAACTATCATTCATTATGAATTGATGAGTTGGTGATACTACTCTGGGGGAGTAGTCAG
Source organism: Cryptomeria japonica (assembly GCF_030272615.1). Taxonomy (NCBI): domain Eukaryota; kingdom Viridiplantae; phylum Streptophyta; class Pinopsida; order Cupressales; family Cupressaceae; genus Cryptomeria; species Cryptomeria japonica. The sequence goes on along the minus strand of NC_081411.1, from coordinate 471,989,322 downwards.
CTGTGTGGTTTAGAGGATCTATTATTTTTTTTTTATGTTTATGACATATTTTTGGCATTGATGTCAAAGGGGGAGAGATATACATGTGAGAAACAAATCTTAACAAAGATATCAGTCAAAGGAGGAGGAACAAAATTTCAGATTGGTTGTATCCCACTGGGGGAGTTTAGTTTAGGTCTATGAATGGTTAATTGGTACATAGAAAATTGGTTTAGAGGTGATTATTGGATGTCTTTCATTGGGGGAGACTTGTTTGACATTTCTTGGCACTTGGATGTTTTTCACATCTAGTGTTGCCATTAATGCCAAAGGGAGAGATTGTTGGCAATTTAGAGGAATTGATTATGTGTTGCATTGATTTTTTCCATTGATGTCAACACTAGCTTATTTGGTTGTCTATTGGGTTCTGGTAGAGTGGTTGGATTGTGATGTTGATCTGGAGATCATCTCCAGTATTCTCTAGTATGATCAGTTTGGTGGAATTGGTTTGGTTCGGTCATTCATGTGCATGTCACATTCAGTTGGTTTGGGATTTGGCAATCCAAAATCTATCATATGGTTTAGTAAGCCTTTCGGTTACCGGTAAGGGTTTTACCGATAGATCTTTGTTGAAGATCATTTGATGGATTCAATAAGTCATGTTGGTGCAGCTTCTAGAAGGTTCTCAGGATGCTGATGGTTATCATGTTTGTGTTCCAGTTCATTGGCGGTGTTGCATTCAGCTTATGGAAACCTATTTTAGGTCAAGTGATATTCTGTTAGGTTATGGACCAGTTTATGTAATGTGTTGGTGGATGCTCCTGATGTGTCACACGTTGGATTTATTGTTTGGTTAATGTTGTTTCAGTCTTAGGCCAACTTGGGTAATCATTGGTTTGTGGGTTTCTGCAATGGAATTATTGTATTATCTTTTAGGTGGCTGACCTAATTGTTTAGGTCTCGGGTTGGTATAAATATGATGTAAGATCTTTTTGTAGATGAGAGACGGTCACAGATTGGTTATGGGACTATCTGTGTGCAAATAAAGTTGTAATCATATGTAGAGGTTTTGGTCAATCATAGGTGATCAAATTGTGTTTGAGTAAGAGGTTTAAGACCTCTCATGTTGAGCTTAACCAGAATTGTACTCAAGCATAGGAGATGCTCTACTTGTAGTTCAATCTTCTTTTTGGATTGTAGTCCAAAGATTTCTTGTAGTCAGTGAGTCTCCTTTTGTGATGAGTAGTGCGCTCTAGGCAGTGTTCCTTCCTGCATTTGCAAGCCACTTATATGTAATTTTTATTCATCTGATCAGTGGATAGATATTGCAGGCCTCCAATCCCAGTGTGGTTTTTCCTCTTTAAGGTTTTCCACGTGTAAATCTATGGTGTTATGGTGTTTTTCTTTGTGTTTGAATTATTACTTACTGTTATTTGCTTTTATGCATACCAATTGCTAAGTTGTGTTAATAAGGTTAAAATTAGGCTTTCTAAGAGAACACTGATTCACCCCCCTCTCAACGTTCCTGGATTCCAACATTATCATTTCCTTCTAAATCTAGGTCTTCTCTGATATTCTGGATTAGGTTTATAATTACTCATAAATCTTTCTTGATTCCTAGCAGCTCTTTCAGGACATCTAGAAGCAAAATGACCAATCTTATTGCATGAAAAACATTTAGAAGGAACTTTTCCTTCATACTTACTTCCAACCGGTCCTTTAGGGATTCTTCTAGAAATTAGGGCTTCCAACTCTTCAAGTTCTCTGTCTTCTCCTTCAATGTCTTTCAATTCTTTAGCATATAAGTCCTTCCAGTCTATCTTTTTCTTACTAGAGGCAGATGCTCTAAATGCAGTCTCAGATTTAGTAGCACTCTGATCTCCAAGTTCTTCAAGTTTAAAAGCAGTCAACTTCCCAAGTAATGTATCTGTGGTAACAGGGGTATTTGACATTTTTTGGATTTCATTTATTGCAGTAGCCTTCATTTTGTAGGTCAGATGTAGAACTCTTAGAATATTTGAAACAACCTCATCCTCATTAACATTTCCACTGCAACATTTGATTCCCTTGACAATCTCATTCACTCTATCCATGAAAGAACTTATATTCTCATCTTCTTCCATATTCAAAGTTTCATATCTCACCCGATAACCTTCAAGTTTTGTAATCTTTACTGCTTGGTCACCTTCATAAAGAGTTTCAAGCTTCAAATAAATCTTCTTTGCATTTTCCAGTGATAGACTTATAAAGCACTAAGAGGGGGGGGTGAATCAGTGGCAACAAAAACAATACCACTTGAAACACAGACCGGTAAAGATACTTAACCAACTTACTTTATACTATGCATGTAATCCAAAATGATATTAAAGCATCCACAACAAGTAAAACATCCACCATAACACAAGTGTTTATACGTGAAAAATCCAAATGGGAAAAACCATGGCAAGATGGGACTCACAAGTTAACTATCTGTAGTAATAGGCAACTGACCGGTAAAGGTCTACAAAAGTGATCTACTAGGAGAAAATCTCTAAGGAAAGCACAGTGTGGAAAATGCCTTCCTAATGTCAATTAGTAGGGGAAATCATACAAGAATGCAGTTTAAAACTTTTACAGAATGTTAAGAATAACATAGACAAAAACGGATAGAATCAACACAAAGATAGAACACCAAGAATTACATGGGAAAACCCTTTCAGAAAAACCCCACCACCAGCAGTTCAACACTTTATTTCCACTAAATGAATTTATAATAAAGTTTCAGTTTGCAACTACAGGCAGTCATTCTCAGATTCTCACGAACTGGACACTACAATTGGCTCTCAGATTATCAGTCACGACTTCTCAACATAGCTCACACTCATTGAGTTTCCTCTTGTCTTCCTATACCAGATTGTTGACCATTCATCTGAGCAACTACACCAACAACTTGAAGTCTAACCATCTGTGTTGGTCTGCATTCATGAGAAACACAATATCCCACATGAACCAGGAAGTCAGTTCAGTTCATATTCATATACACCGGCAGGAACTTCTAATGTGACCATGAGCTCATCTTGTGGACTTTGGTTTGAAGCGAGCATCCACGGTCGGTCTCCACTCCATCAACCAACGGAAAAACCACAAATGCATTGCTCCGATCTCCCAATGAACCAGTAGATGAATCCACTAATGTGGCTCTAAACGGATTGGCTCCATCGGCTCATCAGGATAGCCTCCAACTTGTCAACCCGATTGCTGATATCAACTTGATCACCAAAGGTGACCTCATCGGGTCATCGACAAGACAATCAAACTGGTTACGCCGATCTCCGATAACACCAAAGTCAACTAAAGCGGATCCATCGGGTAATCGGTATAGCATTCAACAAGCTCCTTCGATAGCCGATGACATCCCGATCGCTGAAGGCGACTTCATCAGGTCATTGGTATAACGACTGAACAACTATCCTGATAGCCGATGCTACCCCGATGACCGAAGATGACTTCATCAGGTCATCGAGATGACATCAAAACTACTTCTCCGAGCACCCGATGAAAGAGGATACATCGGCAAGAGTCATACCGATATAGCTTATAGATTTCCTTCACATTGTTTCATCGACCAAAGTCAACCTGATCAGTATGAACAAAGGGTCAAGTGAATTAGAGGCACATTTCCAACAAACTCCCACTTGACGAGTAATTCACTGGACCAATTACCATTCCAGACATTACTGAGAATCATGGGTATCAAGACCCATAGAATTATAACACCACATGAACTTGTGAGTGCTCACCGGTTTCGTCAAGGTGTCTGCAACATTTTCCAAAGTGTCTACCTTGTTAAAAATTAAAATTTTCCATCTTCCACCATGTCATGAACAAAGTGATACTGAACATCAATATGCTTTGTTCAAGCATGGAAAGTAGGCTTCTCCTCTAGACATATAGCACTCTGACTGTCTCTCCAAATTTCATTCTGCCTTGCATCAAAACCAATATCTGTACTCAAACGCCTGAGCCAAACAAATTCTTTACAAGCATGTGTGGCTGCCATGTATTTTTCCTCTATAGTGGACAAAGCGACTACAGACTATAGCTTGCTCATCCAACTTATTGCTCCATCATTTAGAACAAAAATATATCCATTGGTGGATCTTCTGCTGTCAATGTCCCCTGCCCAATTAGAATCCACATAATCAAAAATGCTAAGAGTTCTCTTTGAATTATTCAGATTACCATGATAGCACAAAGAAAAATCTGAAGTTCCCTTTAGATATCTAAACACCCTCTTTACAACATCCCTATGCGACTTTCCTAGATTTGACATAAACCTGCTAAGTACTCCCACTAGTTGGGCAATGTCTAGTCTTGTACAGACCATAGCATACATCAAGCTGCCAATAGCACTTGCATAAGGTACACTTTTCATGGCTTCTATCTCTTTTGGATATTTTGGGTTGTCAAGCACAGACAGCTTAGTTCCCTACAAGATGGGAGCAACCTATGATTTACAGTCAGAGATATGAAACCTGTCAAGAACATTGGTTATATATTTTCTCTGGCTGAGCCAAAGTTTTCTCTTAGATCTATCCCTTTTGATCTCCTTTCCCAGAATGTAATTTGCTGCTCCTAAGTCCTTCATTTCAAATTTCATAGATAACTGAGATTTTAAATCTAAAATCATACCTTTTGTATTTCCTATGAACAACATGTCATCTACATACAAAGCTATGATAAGAATCCTATCACCTTTAGCTTTGTAGTAAACACAATGATCAACTTTTGATCTCACAAATCCCAACGACAAAAAAAATGTATCATACTTTTGATACCACATTCTAGGAGATTGTTTCAAACCATACAGAGACTTCTTGAATCTGCATACAAAACGTTCTTTACCTTTTTCCACAAAGTGCTCAAGTTGTGACATATAAATCTCTTCATCAAGATCATCATGAAGAAACATTGTCTTCACATCCATTTGTTCAATCTCCCAATCATATGCTACTGCAAGTGACAAGAGAAATGTGATAAATGTTAGCTTAGCCACAGGAGAAAAGATCTCTCCATAGTCAATACCTTCCTTTTGAGAATACCCCTTTGCAACCAATCTTGCTTTGTACTTGTCAATGCTACCATCTAGACCATACTTCTTTTTGAAAACCCACTTGCAGCCTACAGGATTTCTGCCTTTAGGCAATAGCACCAAACCACAAGTTCCATTTTTATCCAATGATGACATTTCATCATTCATGGCTTCCAACCAGGAATCTGAATCAGACATCTTAATAGCTTCTTTGATAATCCTAGGCTCATTAGTATCTGAAAGTAAAGCATAAGCACAATTAACATTCAACATAGAGTGACTGTACTTATTAGGTGTATACCTATTAGGTTGCCACCTCTCTCGAGTATATCTTCTCAACTTTGGTATTGAGGCTTCTTGAGATTCAACAGGAGGCTCATCATCATGTTCTTCTTCAAAACTACTTGAACTACTTGAACTCTCCTCATCTTTAGGTATCTCAGGAGATTCTTCCTTAGCTAGAGGAATTTCAACCTCAACTTCTCCTTTCTTTCCTATGTTGTGATCTAGTGACATAGGTTTCAGCTCATGAAAAATCACAGTTCTACTGTACATAACCTTACCAGTCACTAGATTCCAAAGTTTGTATCCTTTCACACCAGCTCCATAGCTAATGAAGATACATTTCACAACTTTGTTATCCAACTTAGATCTATTAATATCAGGCACATGAGCATATGCCTCTGCACCAAAAACACGAAGTTGCCTTAAAGAAGATTTCTTACTAGACCATGCTTCCATAGGTGTTTTGTCAACCAATGCTGAAGTAGGAGAATGATTCAGTAGGTAACATGCTGTAGCAACTACTTCAGCCCATAATTTTTGTTCCAACCCAGCTCCGCTCAACATGCTTCTTGCTTTCTCCATTAGAGACCGATTCAACCTTTCAGCAACTCCATTTTGTTGTGGAGTGTAAGGTACAGTCTTATGTCTCTTAATTCCATGATCAACATAGTACTTGTCAAAATTTTCACTACAATATTCACCACCATTGTCTATTCTTAAACATTTAATCCTTCTCCCTATCTAATTTTCAACAAGGTTCTTAAACTCCTTAAACTGACTGAACACTTCTGATTTACTTTTAAGAAAGTACACAAATGCACTTCTTAAATAATCATCTACAAAAGATACATAGTACTTAGACTTAGATAGAGAAGGAACATCCACTAAACCAAACACATCAGAGTGAACATAATCCAGAATGTCAGAAGATTTATGAGAACTAGAATAAAACTAAACACGGTTATGTTTTCCATATATGCAGTGTTCGCAAAAATCAAACTCAAAACTACAATCATCTAGACCTTCAACTAGATTCTTATTCTTCAAGGATTTTAAACCTTTTTCACCTATGTGGCCTAACCTATTATGCTAGAGCATTGTTTTCTCAGCAGGAAGTTTAGTTTCCAATGAATTAGCATTATGCATCATTACAGTTATCTTAACAGACTTTGTAGAGGTTACATTACAATATATAGGTTTGGCATTTAACTTATATTGTATACCAATGCGATCACCCTTTGCCAAAATAATGGAACCCCTAGTCATCTTGCAACCACCAGATACAAATATAACTTGTACTCCAACATCATTAAGTTTACTTACAGAGAGAAGGTTTCTTGCCATACTTGGTATATGAAGAACTCCATTGATCCCCTTCACTCTACCATCTGGGAATTGAATTTTAATTCTACCTCTCCCTACAATCTCCAATTTAGAATCACTAGCCAAGTATACCTTTCCACCAGTTTATGGTTCATACTTCGAGACCCACTCCTTGTGGGAGGTCATGTGAAAAGATGCGCCAGAATATACTAACCGGGTGTCATTTGAGGTAGGCACTACTAGGGCTACAACAAATGCATTTGCATCACTATGAGAAGATTCAATGTTAGAATACTTCCTCTTCTTCCGCTCCTCCTTGAAATCCTTTAGCATATGCCCTTTTTACCCACAGTTCTAGCACTTCACCTTTGACTTCTTGCCTGGAGATTTTGATCTCTCTTGAGACTTGGAATTCTTTCCTTTCTTCTTGTCTTTGTCCTTCAGTCTGCCTCAAACATAGAGTGCATCTTTTGTCCCTTCAGAAGACTTCTTTCTCATTTCTTCTGATAAAAGAGTATTAACTACAGTATCCATCTTGAACTGGGTCGTAGTACTACCGATAGCCATCACTAAGTGCTCACAAGAGTCAAGCAATGAACACAACAACAACATGCAATGTTCTTCTTCTTGAATGGACACACCAACAGAAGTTAACTATGAAAGAACCATATTGAATGCATTCAAGTGGTCTGCCAATGATGTTCTTGCATCCATCTTCAGAGAGTACAACTTTTTCCTCAAGAAAATTTTATTCACCAAGGACTTGCCTTGATAAATATCTCCCAACTTATTCCAGAGAAGATGTGCATTTTTCTCCTCATGGACATTTAACACAACAAAATCAGAAAGACATGGCCTGATTAGACCCCTTGCCTTCTGGTCAGCTAATTCCCAATCCTCTTGCTTCATGCCTATAGGTTTCTACCCAGACATAGCAATCCAAAGGTCTCAATCGATCAACAAGTCTTCCATCTTGAGTTTCCACAGTTCGGAACTGGAACCATTAAATTTCTCCATGTCTATGCGCCCCGAGGTGCTCGCCATCTTAACCTATAAAACAAACAAGTAGACACTCTACAAGACTCCCACTGAAATAGAATTGACCCAAAAAACCAACCCTACCCAACAAGGATAACAAAATGGGCCAAGATCTGATACCACTTGTAAGGAAAGCACAGTGTGGAAATGCCTTCCTAATGTCAATTAGCAGGGGAAATCATACAAGAATGCAATTTAAAAATTTTATAGAACGTTAAGAATAACATAGACAAAAATAGATAGAATCAACACAGAGACAGAACACCAAGAATTACGTGGGAAAACCCTTTCGGAAAAAACCCACCACCAATAGTTTGACAGTTTATTTCCAGTAAATGAATTTACAATAAAGTTTTAGTCTGAAACTACAGGCATTCATTCTGAGATTCTCATGAACTGGACACTACAATCATCTCTCAATTTATTAGTCATGGATTCTCAACATAACTCACACTCATTGAGTTTCCTCTTGTCTTCCTATACAAGATTGTCGACCATTCATCTGAGAAACTGCACCAACGACTTGCAGTCTAACCATCTGCGCTAGTCTGCATTCATGATAAATATAATATCCCACATGCACCAGGAAGTTGGGTTAGTTTGTATTCATATACATCAGCATGAACTTCTAATGTGACCACGAGATCATCTTTTGGACTTCGGTTTGAAGCTAGCATCCACGGTCGGTCTCTACTCCATCGGCCATTGGAAAAACCATAAATGCGTTGCTCTGATCTCCTGATGAACCAGTAGATGACTCCACTAATGTGGCCCCAAATAGATCGGCTCCATCGGCTTATCGGGATAGCCTCCAACTTGTCAACCCAATCGCCGATATCAACTCGATCGTCGAAGACGACCTCATCGGGTCATTGACAAGACAATTAAACTAGTTACCCCGATCTTTGAAAATACCGAACTCAACCAAAGCGGATCCATCGGGTAATCGGTATAGCATTCAACAAGCTCCTTCAATAGCCGATGACATCCTGATTGCTTAAGGAAATTTCATCGGGTCATCGGTATAACGACCGAACAACTATCTCGATAGTTGATGCTACCTCGATGACCGAAGACGACTTCGTCGGGTCATTGAGATGACTTCAAAACTGCTTCTTTGAGCACCCGATGAAAGAGGATACATATGAAAGAGTCATACTGATAGAGATCATAGATTTCCTTTACACTATGTCATCGGTCGGAGTCAACCCGATCAGTATGAAAAAAGGGTCAAGTGAATTAGAGGCACATTTCTAACAAAATCCTGTTAAAGATCCCAAAGCTCTGTTAGGAGCTATACCTTGTTAAAGTAGTACCCTGTTTAGAGTAACCTCGGTAGAGGATTTCAAACCCAAACTAATGGATCACCTTTTTAGAGGATTTGTACAATGAAGCTTGTTAGAGCTTACCCGGTTAGGGGATTTGAATATTGTAGTGATTAGAAAACAATAGGTGGTGTGATCTAGAAGTAGCACAACTTGCTTGAATAGATCCTCTTCTTCTCACTCAAAACTGCATCACCAACATATTCCGCAACACCTTCAACAACTCAACACTTCTATTTCGCATCATAAAAATAGTTCATCATAATGTCATTATATAGACATTAGATTTCATGTCGGCTCAAGAATCATATAACAATTTCTTAGGTGCAGTGTATCTGGATAATCTAATATAACTCATCACAAATTTCTACCAAATCTATCGGTTAGGGATAACTCATCATGACTGGTGATAACTCATCACACAATTAGTGAAACCAGTTGGAACACCGATACTGGTTAAGAATTAACCTCTTCCAACTCATAGACCGATTGTCCTCCATTTTCTTCTTTGAAGATCTCCGCTAAATCTCAAATCTGGTATCAATCCATTCCTGCATATACCGGTTATCTACATATATTGGTTAGACACCCTCTAAACCATTTGGACTTAATTATACATATAATACCAGTTTCGCAATACAAAGACTTAGGAGTAATACTGGATTGTTTTATCTAAGATGACTAAGACAATGTGAACATATGTGTGTGTATATGTGCCATCAATGACAACACATGAAGTCATCCATTACAATCATCATCAAGCCAACAATCTCCTCCTTTGGAATTGATGGCAACACTTAGAATATTTTACAACTTTACAACTAAGTGTTCTTACAAAAATTGTACAAACATATTTCTACTCCCCCTTAATAATACATACAAAATTTTCACAATACATACGTATTTCTACTCCCCCTTTTACAACAATGCCAAATTGAAAAGTAAAATACATATATATTATATCAAAATTTGAATAAAAAATTTACATATACAGAAATGTAAGTGTCTTTATCAAGGATTGTGTTGGTGCCCAAAACCACATATTGGGAAAACAAAGACTTGCCTAATCCTCAGTTAACCCAATCAGCTTTGGCCAATGAATAGGGATGGTCGAAGACCAAATCCCTCTACACTTTAGGCTCCACTAAACCCAAGTGGGTGTAACTTACACTCTGAATCACAAAAGAGGTTTATTTTAAGTGAATTTAAACTGTGAGAATTAGCAATTGTAGAGATGGCAAAAGGTTTTCCTGCAATTATGCTAATAGAAGTGCTTTTTATTGAATGCCTTTAAACTGATAAAATAAGTGTGAATATAGCTGTGTAATGTAAAAAGTTACTGTTCAGGACTTTAAGCCATTATGGAAAAGAGTAGTGTTGATAGAAATTAGAAGATCTGTTTCTTTGATAAGGACCTAATGCATGCAAATTTATTTAGCAGAGATTAATAACAGACCAATGCCTTTATCTGACCATTAATGAGTAACTTTGTGGACAAGAATCACTATCAACTCAAGAGACAGTTATAAGACCAACACTATGAAAGTTTGATTATGTGTTGCATGAACAATAAAAACCCAATTTAGCATTCAGTACAACATCATGTGATGGCACATCATAACAAATCTAAAGGATTTATCAAGAGGACATATGATTCTATCAAACACAAAATTACACATAAGAGTCTGAAGATAAAAGCATGAAATCTTGTATATTAACTTTTGGAATAAGAATGTACACAAAAAAATACACTTACAAATACTCCAATATATTTAGTTTGCACAAAGTAAACTCCTCATTCCTATGAGACTTTTCTAAAACATAATACTTGTAGCCCAACTAGTGGAAGAATAATGCCTATCTCTATATGATACAAAAGTGACTCACTACATATATGTGAGCCAAAGGATTCAAGTGAAAGGACACACCCTTTCATTTTGTTAAACTAGACTTAACTATAACCTAATACCTAACTGCCTAACTGCCAGACATAAAACAAAATTACAAACTAAGAAGTCAATTTTGGTCATCCCATAATGTGTTACATTTCTGAATATGCTCCAAGTACTTGTTGTCCTGGTGAGTGTTGGTGTTGAATAGAGTATCCCTGATAACAATCTCCATGGTAACTATTTTTTCCATCTGCTCACCTATCTCCTTCATATCCAAAACATCTACTTGGGCAAGATTAAGGGATGTGTTGAGTACATTCTGGCATTCTGCAATCCAAACCCCTTTGTCCTTTAACTGCTCTGCCTCATCCACAATATCTGGTATACCATATCTGACAATATCCTTACAATTAGTAAATTCCTGCTTGATGTCCACACCGAATGCCTTATGCTTGTTCAACCTTCTTTGGATCTTTTTAACAATTTTCTCCTCGACACTCTTCTCTTTCAACAATGCCTTTAGCTTCTCAAAAATTCTTTCATGAGAAGACATATTATCCCGAGTCTTCTGAAAGTTGGTCCAGAATTCTTTGAGAACTTCCAACAAATGCTCAAACCTGTTGGTCAACAAAACACAAGCATCATCCACCTTGGCAGTCCTGATTTGCCTTCTCAATTTTATATTTTATTTCATTTGGTCCTCATATTTCTTTTTCCACTGCACACCAGTATCAATTGTCTGTGGTACTTCATGACCATGACTTCTTAACAAGTCTTCATATAAAATTTTGTATTTCTGACCCTCTTTTAACACCCACTGCATTTGGGCTTTATTTAGTTTTGCAATGTCAATCCCTAAGTCAACAATGACAATTGGATTAACCTCTCCTGCTTTCAGCCTCATCATATGCCCAAATACTTTATCTACATATATAATCTTGGGTCTTTTATTTGGGGGTATAGGGCCCAAAGAAACATTTCCTCTTCATTTGGATCATATCTTGACCCAATAAAAATGTCATCAACTACCTGTATGTCTAATTTCACATCTTTCCTATCCGAATGCAACAAACTATCAAAAATGAAAGAGGCACTTAAATCCCATCATGGGAACAAAATGATGCCTGCCTCACTGATAAGTTGCCTCTGTGGTGTCATTGTAGCCACCTCTGCATTGATGTCCTCCTTCAATCTTTTTAGCATCTCTGCTTCATTCTCAGGGGTGACATTTGGGATTCTCCCCCTCAATATTTTTCCTTTGTAGTGGTACAAGAAGGACTTAAACTCCTTGGACTGTACAAAAACTTCACCTACAAAAAATGCTACATGTTCTTCCATCCTCACATCTGTGTTGGTGTTGAGTCTCACCATAGCCTGCTCCTGGCTCTTTGCAATTTTTTCTAGTTCAGGTGCATGGAGAGTAGAAAAAGCTACATTCTCATCAGACTCACTCTTAGAGTCTCCTTCTTCTTTTAGTTCTTGAAGCCTTTGCTTCTGCTCTTCCAATTTTTTGTTCAACTCCTCTAAGACTGCATCAACCTCACCCTGCTCCTTGTTCCTAAATAAATCCTCTGCTTCCATGGGTATGTGCAAATATTCTCCCAGGTTTTGGCTCTTCTTGCAGTGGGTAATATATCCTTTTGGATGATAATTCTTTCGAGCCTGGTGTCCATACAGATTGTACTCCTCTACCAGCTTCTTTTCAATCATTTCATATGCCTTGGTAGACATAATGGTGAAATCTCCAAAATGTAAAGTGTCAGGCATGAATAATTTCTTGTGTGCACCACTTAAATTCTTTGCATTTGACATGCTAAGTTGCCTAACAATCTCTAGATATGCAATTCTGTCAAGCACTAATGTAGGCAGCATGAATGAAATACCTTCAAACCCATAAACCCTGAAAAAAGTAAAATTATGGCATAAAAACCAGTCACCCTAATTGTGGTTGATCCTAGTGTCTCGAAAAGCATGGGGTATCAAGAATATTTTAATCTCCTGTGAGATAGACCCCTCACATTATATCCCAAAAAAATTGTACAAGGTCTTGACGAAGTATTCTTCAAACAACACAGTGTGATTTGTCAAACCTTGAATCCCACAGGGATACCCACAATTGGATTGGTTGGTCCTGTCCCTCTTTGTCTCTGGAAGTTACCCTTAACTCTTTGGGCCACAGACCTTGCATCTTCCCATGAAACAGGCCCATGAAACAAAACCATATGCATTGGTAGTGAATAAAATTTGAAGGTGGGGTTTGGCTCTATTTGCAGACTCAAAAACCCCTCATGCATCTTCTCTGCCAAGTAGGTTGCATAATCAAATGGCCTCAGCTCATGCATTTGAATCTTTGTAGCCAACACTAATGGTCCTATTCTTGTACCATTAGGAACTTCCTCCCCACAGACCTGGCTACATGCCCAATATGTGTACTGCAAGTATTTTCTAAACAGGGTAATCTAAAAAGGAGGACCGTCCTGCTCCATGAGTCATCCCTTCTCCTTTTTGTGAATTGCCAACTTCCATGTTGTGTGAGCGGTGTCCATTTGGGTATATTCTCCTTCCAGGTTTATGAAGGATAAGAGCATGTAGGGTTCATAAGACATGCCAAAAACCTCCTGAATAGACCCGACATATATTCATATGAATGGATCCCCATTGGGCCATTGGATGCATCTTTTTTCTTTGTATTATTTCCTTGTGAAAAATTCCAACAATCTGAGGTTTTGAAACACATTTGGTACCACCAATTTGCCTAAATTTATCATCCAAGGGTTTGACAATGGCATCTCCTTGTTCCTCCTTAGGTAGTGATTAAAAAATAGTTCGTGGCCCCTTATGGTTGTCCATATATCCCCAACCCCTTTGTACTTATCTTCCAATTGATCCTTGGGTGGAAAATTTGTTTTAGACCTCCTCGATTTAGCACCAGATGACTCCATCTGGTCAATCATATCCTGGTTCAACTTTCGCTTCTACATACCCTCCACAGACTTCACCTTTTTTTATTTAGTTGACTGTGTATCTGAAATCTCTATGACATTTCTCTTTCCTTGTGAACTAGATGCCTCCATGATTAAGTGCTTTAATTCTTAATTACCTATGCTTCCTGTCTACAACTTGAATGTTAATAGTTGAAGAGACTGTGAAAAATTCCTGGCACAAGAACTCTTTCTTTATGCTGGATATGCAATAGCTAGGATCTGTAATGATAAAAAAACTCATCAATTTTGCTTCATGTGGATTAAATCCTCCTGATTGTGAGCATTAAATAATGGTTGTCGTATCATACATTCTAACGGCTAATCAGAATAACCCCACCCGATAATTCAATTATTTGGCACCATGCATTCTTTCAATTACCTTTTTGTCTTTCTAATCAAAATAGGTCATTCTGATCAATCCATCGGATCTTGCTTTGATCATTTCACTTTTTTTCCTGAGGCTTGACTTATCCTGATGGATCCACCTTTCACTTTTATTACTTAGTGTTTCTTTATGTTACATTGGGGTATGTCTCTCTGATGAAACCTCCTTCTATTTATTTCTCTAGTCGCTCCATTGGCCTTCAGAATGAAATTACTTTACAATTCATCTGGTGGGCCCTTGTCATCTAACTTTCTCTTTGATCAGTTTTCAATGATTACTTCATCGGGCATCGAAGTAGCATATTTCCCTTATCTTAGATAGTTATAGTCTCCCCGATATGTCCACCCTCTATGGCATTCTTCCCATCGGGAATCGGCATAACTTTAACAATGTTTCTCTGGTAGTGTAAGCTATCCTGATGAGTCTTTTGCACCTTACTCTCCTTATCGGGCTGCTTTAGTCTATCAATGTAGTCTACTTCGCTTGTGCCAAGCTCGTCTTCCTCATTGGGCATCGGGATGACCCAAAAAACATCTTCCCAACAATGTATGTTATCCCGATGAGTCTTGTTTCCTTTCTTTCTTGGTACTACTTTGTCGGAGAAAGTCTTTCCGATAAGGTTTCCTTCTCCACTTAGTCCATCGGGTATCGAGGTAACATAAATTAGGACCTCTTGATAACTCGATGTCATTGCTACAAATAGATTGCCTTGTCGTTTATCGACAAGAGTTCCATTGACAACCCCATCGGGTATCAGGATAACATTTTCTCCTCCTTGCCGATAGTGTATGTTACTCTGATGACTCTGACTTCATCGCCGTAACTTGCCCTGATGAATATCCACTTAGTCGCACTTTTTCCTGCTGCTCTCACTTTAGGAAACACCGTTGGCATGAGTCACTCCAATCAACATACTCCTTTCTCCTTGGGCGATCTCATCAGGATGACTTATGTCGATAAGCAAAATTTTGCAGTTTTTGCAAAAGAAGGCCCTCCTTATGGATGTAACTTTTAACAATCATACTGAAGGGTTTCTCTCACACTATTTACCTCTCTAAACATGCTCATACCCTTCTCTATGCTGATTTTTCAAAGATTCTATTGCAATGAGACTAATTTTGAATATGTAGATTACCAGAATGCCATCATACTCAACACTTCCCTTGAATATGCCCAAGTGATGCCCTTTTATGAAGACACTGCAACACATCACTTGCACATGCAATCCAGCAATAAGTGCTCCTATGATGAAACTAAATGCAAAAGCATCCATATATAGAACAAACAAATTTGTAAAAATATGTGCTAACAGAGTGTTCACTGTAATTTTCAAGAAAATTTCATTGAAAGTGATCTTCATCTGAGAAAAACCATTTTCCCATGTTTCCAATAAGGTTTTAGTCATCTCAATGGTTGTCATAACCTATGCAGTGAATTCTTCTATCGCATCCACTGTGCTCATTTCTGGAGTAGCAAAAATAACTTCTGCATCCTTGTATGCTTGTTGTAAGATGTTCACTTTGGGTCTTAATTGGTTCTTTAGCTCTTTTAAGGATTGAAGTGTCTTATCCTATTCAAAATCATAGACATCTAACCGATTTTGCAAATCATCAACCGATTTGCCAAAAGCTAACGCTGAATCCTGTAAAGGTATGTAGGTAGTACATACCCTTTCCAGTTCATGTTCTGTCTCTTCTCACCTCTTAATCAAATTAGTGTAGAAGAATGAAACATTAGATGTATAGGCTAGTACCCTTCCTCCTGTTTCAATAGAAGTCCTGAAAAGATCTTTATTCAAGGATAAACCAATCTTCCCTATATCAATATCTTTCATTATTTGCTCTCCTCTCTTCTATCTGTAATTATTCTTAGCTAAATTCTGAGCAGCTTCTTCAAGGGACTTCAGTTGGTCAGAAGCATCGTCAACCAACTAGCTAAGCTTGCCAATAGGAGTTGACAAGTTTCCAATCTTGGTCTCCGGTAGAAGACTAGACAGAATCTCAATGACAGTTTAAAATGTTTCTGCTTCCTTCCTCAACTCTTTCAATCTTTTCTTTTGAGCTCTAGATTGCATAACTATTGCAATCTCCATGAGTTCAGATGCACTCATATTTGTGTGTGTGAAAAAGTGAACTTGTAGCTGCAAGCACAACACTTCAATTAAGTCATTATATGCATGGTTAGTAATCAATAATCATAAGAAATAAACCATAGCAAAGCGACTAATTGCCTTCTAAAAGATGCGAGTATAAGATTGTTCTCAGATTGTTATAAGCAATACCAGTGACTAGACTACACCAAGATGAAGGATTTAATCTATATGATATTAAGCTATATGGATGCAAGATGGATGAATAATTCAAGTAATAATAATCAATTCAAGTAAACAATGGATGCAAGCAATAATGAATGTAAAATGGATGCAAATAATCTAAAAAAGCACAATAACTTTCAATGACTCCAGAGCGAAATTAGTGTGATAATAATCTCCAAGTGGGTTCTCAAAAATCTCTAGGGTGAATTGGAATGAGAGCTGAAAACTGAATTTATAGAGAATCACAAGAGAAAAAGCTCAATTCAGGATTAATTGAAATAATTGAGAAATCATGTTCAGTTAACCTTGAGATAGATTCCAATTATAGTTTAATTGAAATGAATTCAAATTAGAAGTCCAAGTTGCATTGGAAAATAATAATAAATTAATTCCATGCATATCTGATAAAAATAGATAATTCTTTAATTTATTCAAGAAAAAGGTCTTTTCAATGCAACTGAACTTCTTTTTCTATTTTTGAAAAGCTTTAAGTTCCAATTTTAGAGAATAATTCAATAATTCAATTAAATTTCTTTTCTGATTTCAAGTTCTAAATTTAGAAAAAGAAATAATATCTCAAGTTTGATTTCTTTCTCAATTCAATTCTTTTGTCGTTTTATTTTCAATTCAACTCTTTGTAATAAATTAATCCTTTTTGCATGATTGAATGGAAAATTTATTAATTAATTAAATATGCAAGGATATTTAATAAATTAAAATGGGATAATTGATCAAAATGATATTCTTGAAAATGATTTGATTAATTGAATAAATATTTAATTAATGTTGAGTAGTTGATTTGCCATGTGATTTTTGATAATTAAAAAATTAATAATATGCTCAAGATTGATTTAATTGCCTTTGGTTAGGACCTTGGTGATGTTGTCGAGATTAGGGGACCATGGTTTAGATGACCAATTTTAGGGTATTACATTTGCCCCTCTTTGAATTAATGTGCGAGCATCGCTTTGATTAAAAGAATGTGTGATGTCTAGGAGATGCCAGTTCTGAACTTGATTGATCAGGAACTAGATGAAAAGCAAGGTGTTTAGGTTGATTCGAAGTGACAAAGCTGAATGAAGTCTGATTAAAGTGATACCGATCCCGAACTTGATTGAACTGAGGAATGATAGAAAACAAAGATACCGAACTTGAACTTGATTGATCAAGAAGCAGATCTTACTGATCTAGAACTTGATTGATCTTAGATATAGTGAGTGATGATAAAAAAATTAATCTTGAACTTGATTGATCAAGACATGATGAGTGAAGAATAAACCGTTCAGCTTGATCAAGAAACAAATACTAAACACTTGCTTAGATTTAGTGTGATCAAAGAAACTCTTTAAACTTTTGATTGAGTTTAAATGAATAATCAATTTGATTTGAAGTGATGAAACTGATTAACATTAAGAGATTAATTCAGATGAAAGACAAATATCAGCTTGATTTGAAGCGATGAAACTGATATGCCCCTAGCGATTGATTTGATTCAGATGATCAAGAGATCTCAACTTGATGTGAAGCAATGAAATTGAGATGCCCCTTAGCAATAAGGATTTTTTTCTTTAATTGGAAAGATTTTACTCGACTTTTGATGAAGAATTGAAAAATTTCTTGACTTGTGAGATGTGAAGTCATAAGGTCGTGAGTATGCCCCCTTGAGAGTGAAATTGAAAGATAGCGAGGGATTGATTATAGGCAATTGTGTGACAAAAATAACTTATTTGAGCAGAAATTGATTCTGAGGATTTTTTTTTCTGAAAATTTCAGTGATGATTAAGAAATTGAGCGTAGAGTTGATTGTAATGTTGATGTGTAGAACAAAATTGAATTAAGATTCAGCGTTGAAATTGAGCACAATTTGAAGAAAGAATGAGCATTTGATGAAAAAAGCGCTAAGTGGTCAAAATTGTGAAATTGACTAGCAAAATGATCTCGAATTTCGATTTCGATCCCAAAAATGGAATCAGAGCAGGCACATTAGCTAAGGGTACAATTCTCATGACCATCGGAGCAAGTTGAAAAATTAGGTTTTAGGCCATATATAGGACGAAAGTGTCATTTTCAAATCATTTTAACCCTCCAAGTTTGAAAATTCAAAAAGCCTTCTGCGAAGAAAAATGGTGGTCCCTACTCGTCAACATCAATTTGAGTGCTAGAGACGTCACAATCGACCCCGAAACTACGAGCCAACGGTAAGTGATCGATCTTTAGCCTCTTTTTGTTTCCAATTTTGAATTTTTTTGTTAATTTTTCGCGTTTTTCATGGGTTTTGGGTCAGGTGTCACCGTTTATCATGCGAGATAGGATCCTGTCTCGTACGAGAAACTGGCAAATTTTCTTTTATCGTTTAAAGCCATTAGATTTGTCGTACGAGATTAACCCTCATGTCGTACGACACGTCTGTTAAAAGACCATTTTGTCATGCGATGTGTAAAAGTTTGTCATTAGAGGTTGTTTACTCATACGAGAGCCATTCTTGACTCGTACGAGATGCTGTTTGACTGTGTTTTGTCATTCAGAAGATAGTGATCATTTTTGAAGACTGTGTTTTGTCATTCAGAAGACAGTGATCATTTTTGAAGATTGTGTTTTGTCGTTTGGAAGACAGTGATCATTTTTGAAGACAAGATGTTGTTTGACTGTTGCATTTGACTTAGTTGGATTTGCGTGATGTTTAACTTCTCTTGTAGGCTCATTTGGAATGTTTTCTGATGATTGTTGTTGGTTATTTTTGCAGGTGTGCTTATTTCCTGTGCTCTTTAGATGTGTATATCCTCCCACTATGGCTTTGGTTCATGATTTGTCTAAGGTTGAGTAGGCTCATGTTGATATGTGTGGCTTGACTCACCTGATGAGGTGACCTGATATCCATGTGAACCATGGGATGCTCATAGCGTTGGTAGAGCGGTTTCATTCAGAGCATAATACCTTTCATTTTCTAGTTGGGGAGTTGACTATCACTCCTGAGGATGTGTACAAGATCCTTCATATCCCTTTTGCTGGGGATAAGGTGGATTATGATACTGCATTGTTACCTGGACTACAGGCTCTTAGGAACATATTCAGGGATCCTGATATCTTGACTCGTTCTAAGAGTTGGGATATATTGATGGGTAGGTACAGTGAGGAGTATCCGCTGGCATGTGTCCTAGTAGGTTTCATTGGTTGCTTTTTGATGCCAAACAGAGGGCAATAGGGTTTTCAGAGTGGATTGGGCCGTATGCTAGAGAGGTTGATAGAGACCCCTCAGAGACTTGGCTAGGGCTCTTGTTTGTTGGCCCACATGTATTAAGAGATGCATGAGATTGTCTACAGAGATGGGCGGAGCATGGCTACAGGGGTGTACATTTTACAGGTGTGGGCTTGGGAGCACCTTCCCATTTGTCGACCGATTGTTGATGATAGCAGAGAGCCAGGGCAGCCGATTATTTACAGGTATGCTAGATATATTACGCAGCCCCATCTAGGCAAGATAAACTTCTGGCGATGATAACTCGATGATCTGATAGCTGTCATATAAAGACAGTATAGGGGATTGGAGTCATGGGATGACTGGTGGGTGGTTTAGAGAGATCTTTTTGTTACATGCCCACTGATTGGGAGGTTACAGACTGTTGTGGAGCGATTCATCATTTCACAAGTGATGAGGCAATATGGCTGGCCTCAGGGGATCTCTTAAAAGTATACAACGTATGCTCGATACACCGATGAGGAGAGACAGGGATGGTCACCTAGGCTATCCTATGCTTTAGCGATGTAGGAGCTGACAGGTTTACACCATCTGAGGTGGGATTACTTGGATGATATAGCAGATGCAGGGGTATTACCACAGTACAGGGATTACTTTCAGCAGCATCCATTCCCTTAGTTTACAGATTCAGGAAAGTATGCTCCTCATATTGAGGATGTGGAGGATGATACCCTCGCATTGGCACAGAGATAGGCATAGAGACAGGGCCATAGGCAGGCATAGGGCCAGAGACCAGATGTTCCATGATGGATTGGTGGTGACCCTGGTGCTAGCAGTAGTGGAGTGCGAGCTGATGTTGGATAATAGAGGGGTGAGGGTGGATCCCTTGGGAGAGTAGGTGTGAGGTTGGGTGGCAGAGAGGAGGAGCAAGTAGCTCTGAGGCAAGTCCAGCAGTGGCGGGATGAGCAGGGTGGAGCCACAGGTGGAGATGGTAGAGGAGAGCCTACGAGAGAGCAGGGGGCTGACACGAGATGGTTGATGAGAGCACACCTTGCAAAGCTATAGTCATAGTTGACAGTGGCTCAAACTCAATTGGCAGAGTGAGACCGACAGCTGGTCAAGGTTAGGGCTGAGCATGATCACTAGATCATAGCATTGAGAGCCGAGTCGAGAGAAGAGATAGAGTCTATTCGACAGTTGGTGCTTCTTCAGAGTAGTAGGGCTGCATATTATGTGGTGGCATATAGTGTCGCAGTTCCTATTGCACAGTAGGTGCAACCCTATTCACAGTATATGGCTAGATCAGAGGGAGCACGAGCACCGCACCAGGATCCCGAGCATCAGGCTCCTCCTCCACCAAGCGATGAGGGAGAGGGTGCCAGCTAGATGATTCTTTTTGTAGTTGGGATATTTTTTGTAGACACACCCATTTTTTTGTAGCTGATATGATTCTTGCTTCGATGGTAGTTTGTATATGTCATTGGACATCATTTTGTACCCTTATACCTGATATATATATATATATATATATATATATATATATATATATATATATATATATATATATATATATATATATATATATATATATATATATATATATATATATATATATATATATACAAGACCTGATTTGACTTCATCGTACTTGTGTTGATCGACTATGAGATGTTTCTATATGCTTTATTCTATATGTATGCATTTATTTCAGCATGAATGTATGTAATGCAAATGAATATGGATGTCTATGTTTTGGTTTCTTTTTTATATGCAAATAAATGAATGAATGAAAATGAGTAATGAGTAATGAGTAATTCAATTTTTTTGTTTTTCTATGCAATAAGATCAATGTAAATGAATAATAATAAAATGAATGAATCTATATGAAATGTTATGTATGCAGCTAAACATCTCAAAACACAAGTACTCGATTGAAGAAATAATGATAAAAGACCACTTAGCGTAAGAAATTATGATGCTTTCAGCTCTCATTCAGAAGATAAAGAGATTATTACTATACCAAAATCACTCTAGATTCACAAAAATGTAGAATGAAATGCAAAATGATATGCGAAATGCAACCTAAACCTAGTCACTAGATTTAAAATACTTAAGATTCATCACTGAGCATAACGAACACAATAGGCAGGTTAGAGTTCCTTTCTTTTTCAATGTGCAATATTAATTATCTTGTCCGCAATGACCCTTTTTTCATTCATATCCTTGGACAGATTTTGCAGGGACCCGAATTGCATCATAAAGAAATTCCCTCAAAATAGACAAAGAAATGATATGGACCTCCCTGTAGCATACAAATAAGTGGAGTTGAGGTATGTGAAGCGATTTCACCTTAATGTGAAGGCTCTTATCACAGACACCCAACTAATTTATATGTTTCCATATCATTAGGATCATTCCTACAAGCAGAAAATAAAGAAAATATTATGCCCCCAATCCTTGCTCCTCTTAGTCAAGATAGACTTCATCGAGTTACTCAGAGGGATAATAATCGAAAACCAATATAAAAGACAACACACAAAGAAAATTTGCATTCATAGCTCAAACTGTTTAGTAATTGTTTTCCGTTATGTTGTTTTGCTTGCGAACTCAGTGATAAAAACTCTGTAGTAGTCAGGAGACAGGTAACTGACTTAGAGTGGATGATTAGGTTTCACTGATAGAATAATGACTTGGTTGACACTGCTTAGGATATGTAATGTGCTCTGTCAAGTAACCTAAGACTAGGACGTTGATTAGTTTCAAGTCATGAGGGTTCCAACAAACCAGGATGTCACAAAAGTGACTGAAAATATGTACAAGTGAAAGCAAAAGATGCTTGAAAGCGGGAAATACCAACGTTGTGTTGATAGATGGAGCGATTGAGTACAAGAGGTGCCTATTTGCCAGGTTTTCACCTGCTTGGCAGAGATTCATTTTTTTTTTACCAAGGTGCCTGTTTACCAGGTTTTCACCAGGGCAATTTCTCTCTTTTTTATTTTATTTTTTTGATTTCTTCAGGACTTTTTCTGATTTTTAAGATTTTTTTCAGGACTTTTTCCAATTTTTAGGATTTTTTTCAAGACTTTTTCCAACTGTACAAGTTTGTTGGAGCAGAGAGTGCTAAGCAAAGAATTTCTTCAAGTGGATGGTGTTAATTAGTTCACGGAGCTATTCTCCTTCCGAGTTTGAGAGTTGATAGGCACCAGAGCTGAATACTACAGTAACAATGTAGGGACCTAGCCAGTTGGGTTCAAACTTCCCTTTATTGTCGCGAAACTATTGATTTTTTGGATTTTCTCTCAAAACTAGGTCACCAACTTGAAATTCTCTTTGTCGAACTTTCTTGTTATACCCTCTGGACATTCTCTTCTGATACACTTTGAGATGATCAAACACCACTTGCCAATGCTCATCCAGCAATTCGAGTTCTTGCAATCTAGATATTCTATGATCTTCATCAGTAACAAGACCTTGCAACAAAACTCTTAGAGATGGTATTTCTACTTTGATAGGTAATACTGCTTCAGACCCGTACACCAAAGAAAAAGGTGTAGCCCCAGTAGGTGTTCTGATACTGGTTTTGTAAGCCCATAGTGCATGATTGAGCTGCAAATGACAATCCTTCCCAAACTTGTTCACTGTTCTGTGCAAGATAGTTAGTAGGTTTTTGTTAGACGCCTCAGCTTGTCCATTACCTTGAGGGTAATATACCGATGACCAGTGTTGCTTTATTTTGAATTTCTCACAAAGCTCGTCCAGATCTTTATTCTTGAATTGTCCTCCATTATCAATCATGATGGATGAAGGTATCCCATACTTGCAAATTATATAGTTTAGGATGAATAAGGCGACTTGTTTACCAGTTGCCTTGGTGAGTGGAACTGCCTCTACCCACTTGGTGAAAAACTCAGTGGCAGTTATGATGAATTTATGTCCGTTCGATGAAGCCGGATATATCTAACCAATGAGATCAAAGGCGCATTGCTGAAAAGGCCAGTGTGTTATAAATGGTATGAGGTCCCTTGTCGGGGCATGTATGAGATTTCCATGAAGCTGACATTTCTCACAAGTCTTAGCAAATTTTATGGCATCTTTTTCCATATCTGGCCAGTAGTAGCCCGCCCATAACAGTTTCCGAGCTAAAGTAAAACCATTCGAATGAGATCCACAAATACCTTCATGGACTTCCGATAATGCATGTTTAGATTCTTTAGTTTCTAGACATCTAAGCAAAGTACCATCCAAACCTCATCTAAATAAATCATTAGCTATGATAACATACCACGAAGCATTTTGAGTTAGGTTTCTTTTCGCATTACGAGTAAGGTTTTTAGGGATAATTTGATCACATAGATAGGAATAGATGTGGTTGTATCGGGATGAGTCATGTCCAATAATAGAACATACTATTTGGGTCTCAGGAGAATCATAAGTAGGGTAATATAACTCTTCCACCAGGAAATCAAAGTGAAAATTGGACTCCTATAGCTCAGGTATAGATGCCAAGGTAGCCATAGCATCTGCTGCTCTATTCGCTGATCTAGGAATTTGTTGGAATGATACAAAAGCAAAATACTTCTTAAGATCGTCTACCATCCTCTTGTAAGACATCAATTTCTCATCTGGATGGTATTGTTCCTTCTTTCAATGCTTGTTCATAATTTGCTTGCCTCTTTTGTCTAATTTCTTGTATTTCCCTCTCTAGTTTTATGTGCATCAGCTCTTGAGTATCATCTATGACACCACTAGATTCTTCTAGAGTTTCTGTAGTGGATGTGTCTAAAAGATAGTCAGGACCCCATTCATACTCGTTTGAATCAGTCTCTGAATCATCTACTTGTTGCCTGCCAGTATATGTGACTGGAACTTTTAATGGTGCAAGCAATTCTCTGATTCTTACAACTTCATCTCTTATATCCTCAGGGACCTCAACTTCTTGTATTATCGTAGCTGATACCATCGAAGCTTGAGCACTAACTATTTCTTCTTTCTTGACTGTTGATTCCTCTTTCTCTTTTCTACACTCTACTTTTGTTTGTTTAGTGTCTGCTTCATGTAATGTTAAAGGCGATATCATTTTCGAGCCTTTAGACTTAGAAACATGTTTTTGTTCTGATGTCTTTTTAGGATTGTATCCCAGTCCAGCCTTATCATGTGTGGATTTGGTTTGTAGCTGAATTGGTTTAGTAATACCTTCTTTTTGTTTGACCAAAGGACCAGTACCTGAGTACCCCATGCACTGAATCATTTTGTAACCATGACCATATTGGTTTGAGGAAATCTCACAATGTCGTACCTCCTTATTTGGACTATCTTCCTTAAAGAGCGAGCTAAGCACATCATCCTCTTCTATTTCATCCTCCAAGGAGGTAGAAGACTATATGAAGAGACCATCATATATAGTATTCGAGCCGAAGTTTGTGTCCTCATGGCCTCTGATGGCTTGCCCAACTATTTTGGTGATGGAGGGAGAGAAACTAATGATAGTACTAGTTCTATCTTGTAGCCATCCATGCCGGTATCTGTAATCTTCAATCTCTTTTCTAAGTCTTTCATCAATGTTTCTAGATCTTCATTTGGAGAGGCTGCCCTATTATGAGGCACAAAAGTATCTGCACCTTTTGTCAATGCATTACAGATGACATTTGTATCAGTAGGAATACTGAGGCACAAAAGTATCTGCACCTTTTGTCAATGCATTACAGATGACATTTGTATCAGCAGGAATACTGACTTTATCTCCATTATAAGGAAACTTTAAGCATTGGTGATATGTTGATGGTACTACCTTCATTTCATGAATCCATGGCCTACCCAATAATATATTGTATGACAATGGAATATCGAGAACCTGGAAAAGGACATCTCTCTCTACCGGTCCCACTCTGATTGGTAATGATACCAGACCTTTGGAGGTCCTCTCTTCTTCATCATAGGCTTTAATTGTTATTTTCTTGCCTGGATCAATGACATTTTTAGAGAATCCTAGTTATGTAAGCATATGATAAGTACAAATATTCAACCCCACACCTCCATCTATCAAAACACATTTAACTCTGTGTTTGTGGATCATGGCTTCAATATGCAATGGCTGGTTATGTGGATGATTTAATGAATTGTCATCTTCTTCAAAGAAGGTCAAATAGTGAGGTGAAGTCAGATGACCCACCATAGACTGAAACCGATCAATGTCTAAATCTTTTGGAACATTGGTAGTGAGCAATGCTTTGTCTAGGATTTCCTTATGAGCAGATGAGAGCTGTAGCAATTCAAAAATTGAAATTTGAGCATTTGTCTTTTTTAACTGTTCAACCACACTATATCCAGAGGATGATGATGAGGTTAATCTTTTAAATTTATCCAAGGTTGATTCCTTTTGTTTCTTTGGCAAGGCTGTTGGATTTGATGTTTCTTGAGCCGGGTTGGAAGAACTAGCTCCTTGGAGGGTAACTTTCTTTTGAGATCTGGTCAGAGCTTTTGCATATCGTGATTCATTTGGTTTATCTTGAACTATAATCACATTGCAATATTCTGAGTGTGAAGGTTCAATCATGTTGATAACGTTGTCCTAGCTGGCATAAGCATAATTTACCTTGGCACCTCCTTTGGTCTTTGAGGAATCACCTTGTTCGTAAGCAGGCAAAGGGTCTTTAAATTCTTTATGATCAGCATTGGTTGGATGATTCCTAACAACAACTTTACCAGCATCTATGAGATCCTGAATCTATTGTTTTAGCTTCATGCAATTGTTTATGTTATGACCCTTATTCCGATGGAAGTCACAGTATTCATTTTCTCTTCACCATCTTGGTTTGACATCTGGATCATATGGTCTAGAGTTCTTTGGTAGTGTTATCAAGTTGTTTGCCAACAGAGTTTTGAAAGCGGATTCATATGATTCTTTAAGAGGAGTAAAATCACGTTTAGGTTTGAAAAGCCAAGGCTTTTCTTTGAACCATTCCTTTGTTTTCTTTGGTGGATTCTCTGCTGCAATCTTAGCAGCTTTAAGTACTTGTGTACCACTAGCCAAGTTGAATATTATGGATTTTGATTTGGTTTTGATAGTTTCTACTACCCCATCATTAACGACATTCTTGTTGTTGTCTTTGGCAAATTTCCAATACTTGTTCTTCTCTTTGGAGCTAGATCCTGTTTGTGTTTCTTTCCAAGGTGTGATATCTCCCTTCTTTATGAGCACATCTTCCATTCGAAAGGCATTATCTACCATTTTGTTAAATGATGGGTGTACTTGCATTTGTACGCTATATTTCAGTTTGAGGACTAAGTTATTGACAAATATATCCATTTTCTCAGAGTTTGGAATAGGTCGTGGGTACCTAGAGAACATCCTTCTCTAGCATTGGAGAAAAGTAAGAAGAGGTTCCCCTGTTTTCTGTTGAGTATTACAAAGATCGATCATAGTCACAGGATGTCGAATGTTGTATGAGTATTGTTGTAAAAATAGTTGGATTAGTTCTTCAAATTTTTTTATTCCTTTGGGTAGACTTGAGAACCATTCCATTGCTTGACCCCCTAAACTCCTTGGGAAGAGATGCATAAGGTACATTTGATCGTGCATGAATTCCATACAAGCAGCACTAAATTCCCTGACGTGATCTTGAGGATCTGAGGTACCATCATATTTATCAAATTTTGGGATTTCCACGCGTGAAGGGAATGGAGGCATGTGTAAATTCTTGTCAAATGGGAAGGGACATATTGCTTCCAGAGAATATTGTTTCGGGGACTTGTCCTTATTCTTTAGCTTTGTGAGCTCCATCCGCAAAGCCAGTAACTATTTGTGTACCATGATTATAGGTGAGTCTTCCCTTTTAGTAACAAGTGTCTGAACATCATATCCAATAGGAATTTTGGCACCTTGTTTTGCTAGTTCTAAGAAATAGTCTTCCTTTTCTCAGGTCATGATAGTTTTCATCATTTTTCTAAAGTCTTTGTCTTTCTGACAGTCAAGGATTTCTTTTTCTGGAGGTTCAACATCTTTGTCAATCTCACTTGATGATGAGGAGTCATTATGATTTTAAGGAATATTACGGTCGTTTTTGTTTCCATCATTGTATTCTGTCTCATGTATAGTGGGAGATTTCAGTTCATCAAAAATTGGTCTGCCTGATGATGACGACATGTTAGTGAGTGGATCCTTCATGTAGAATGGATTATCTTGATAGGTGAAGGTTTGTTCTTTTCCTTTGGCTTGTTTCTTATGAGAACTCCTGGTTTGAATAGGCATTTTTATGGATTAGTGTGACCTAAAGTGGTTTTGTGATGCAGAGGTCAAGATCAATTTCAGAGCTAGTTGTTCTATTTAGAGTATTGTTTGGGAGAAACAACTGAGATTTTGTCTGATTTCAAGAACAATCTATCCTATTTAAGACGTTATCCAAGTTGATTCTAAGCATAGTGTAAGATGCAATCTGGTTTCAGGAACGATCTATCCTATATAAGACATTATCTAAGTGACTAAAATTTGATAGGTAGTTGATTGAACTAGCTGAAAGGTGATCGACCAAATTGTGCAATGCAAATGGCAGAGGTACACTATCTTGATCTGTTTACGCTCAGGAAAATGATAACCAGTATTATGTTTGCTATAAGTTGTTTCTAGGCAAGTTTGACTGTTCTGTTCTGACAAAACTAGAGACTCGTACGACAGGATTTTTTGAACCGGATGACAATTTAGCAGCTACAGGACGACAATAGTTCTGTTTTGTACGAGTTGCTGCCTCGTACTGTACGACAAATGGGCATGTGCAGGATGGCAAAAGACTCAGAGCAGTTCTGTTTTGTATGACACAGGATACAGAGTCAAACGACAGAATAAAATAACTTGTACGACACAGAATTGGGTCTAGGATGACAAACCAAAAAACTCGTACGACACAGGATGTGATATAGGACGATGAATTATCAGACTCGTATGACTGTTCACAGGACAGAGCCTAGAAATTTTGAGTTTTTTCGATTGCTGAGTATGACCAATTCTAAGATGGACTGATTTTTGACCAAGATAGACTAGTTTCTGACACGGACAGAGTTTTGACTTAGGATGGACTAGTTTCTGACATGGACAGAGTTTTGACTTAGGATGGACTAGTTTCTGACATGGATAGAGTTTTGACTCAGGATGGACTAGTTTTTGACACAGACAGAGTTTTGACTTAGGATGGACTAGTTTCTAACACAGACAGAGTTTTGACTCACTGAGTTATTTCTGGTCTTCACTGATTTTTGGTATTCCAGTTTTTGTTTCAGGGATGAAAACACAGAAAACAAGTAGTATGTATAGTGACTCCAATCACATCATGCAAACCCTAAGGAATTTGGTGAGGAAAGAAAACCTTTGCTTGTAGACTCAGGTACACACCCAATAGCTAATTAGAATATGACCGCTGAGTCTCTCGCAATGGATTCTCAATGTCGTATTATCTGACTCCAAATGCTAATGGGGGCACGAAATGACAAGTATCTTGGGAGAGTTACTATCTCTCTTGCACAAAGATTATCCCCCTTTCAGAGATGAACCAAGTAGCTTCTAATTTTAAATTAGATTTAGTCAGGGATTCATTTAGCGCATCGAGGTATAAACTCAATTAAGAGGTCTCCCAGCCTTGAAAACCAAGGTTTAATATACTCAAAGGTATGGAGGAGAGCTATTCCCGAGCACTGCCGTTGACTTGATTTTCATCAAATCATGTTTATTTTATAGTGGGTTGGAGTACTTGGCGTCTAGCCATTCCCACTTAGGTCACTCCCCTCACACCGGCCGTAGCGGCTTTAAGAGTTTTTCAACCCCTCGGGAGGGCAGGCCTACTAAAGATGTACAAATCTCAAACAAAGAAAAAGCTTCAAGGGTCTGGATTTCTGATTGTCTACAAAAAGACAAGAGCATACTCTCCTACTTCTCAAAATCTTCTAAAAGCACAAAAGACAGATTTGTTCTTTAACCAGATAGCAAGTTAGGTTCCTAAAAATGAATTTAAAGAATAGACGATGTTTAGTCGATTCTCCTTCAGGCAACCTGCAAAGACAACGAATCAATAGTCATATTGTCTTTGTGCGACAAGCATATTCTTCTATAAGCGTTCTACAAAAACTAGTTAGGCTGTGAAAAACTCTGAGATAGATACATAAACAATCAGGGTC
This sequence comes from Cryptomeria japonica, assembly GCF_030272615.1. NCBI lineage: Eukaryota > Viridiplantae > Streptophyta > Pinopsida > Cupressales > Cupressaceae > Cryptomeria > Cryptomeria japonica. The sequence continues at coordinate 471,959,369 of NC_081411.1, read as the reverse complement.
AGTCATCAGAATAATCAATCAAAAATGAAAAAAATATGAAATTTGCCTCTTTTACCAGAAAATACAGAATCGTACGACAGACACTTGACTCGTACGAGACAGGATGCAGTATCGTACGAAAGAAGATTGCTGATGATGTTGGCTCGTACGATAGAGGATTTTTGCTTGTACGACAGAGGATTTGATCGTACGATAATATATTTGCAATTCCTACGACACCTGTAGTTTATCGTTCCAGCCTATAGGAATTGTCGTACGAGATGTACAGACGAAAAACCAAAAAATTTGAAACATGGAAAATAACAAAAAATAAAGCAGTCAGTCTTGGAGGCCGAAAAAAATGTAGTCTTTGGGCGCCAGAGATGTGTGTGTGAAAAAGTGAACCTGTAGCTACAAGCACAACACTTCAATTAAGTCATTATATGCATGGTTAGTAATCAATAATCAATAAGAAATAAACCGTAGCAAAGCGACTAATTGCCTTCTAAAAGATGCGAGTATAAGATTGCTCTCAGATTGTTATAAGCAATACCAGTAACTAGACTACACCAAGACGAAGGATTTAATCTGTATGATATTAAGCTATATGGATGCAAGATGGATGAATAATTCAAGCAATAATAATCAATTCAAGCAAACAATGGATGCAAGCAATAATGAATGTAAAATGGATGCAAATAATCTAAAAAAGCACAATAATTTTCAATGACTCCAGAGCGAAATTAGCGTGATAATAATCTCCAAGTGGGTTCTCAAAAATCTCTGGGGTGAATTGGAATGAGAGCTGAAGACTGAATTTATAGAGAATCACAAGAGAAAAAGCTCAATTCAGGATTAATTGAAATAATTGAGAAATCATGTTCAGTTAACCTTGAGATAGATTCCAATTATAGTTTAATTGAAATTCATTCAAATTAGAAGTCCAAGTTGCATTGGAAAATAATAATAAATTAATTCCATGCATATATGATAAAAATAGATAATTCTTTAATTTATTCAAGAAAAAAGTCTTTTCAATGCAACTGAACTTCTTTTTCTATTTTTGAAAAGCTTTAAGTTCCAATTTTAGAGAATAATTCAATAATTCAATTAAATTGCTTTTCTAATTTCAAGTTCTAAATTTAGAAAAAGAAATAATATCTCAAGTTTGATTTCTTTCTCAATTCAATTCTTTTTGTCGTTTTATTTTCAATTCAACTTTTTGTAATAAACTAATCCTTTTGTAATAAATTAATCCTTTTTGCATGATTGAATGGCAAATTTATTAATTAATTAAATATGCAAGGATATTTAATAAATTAAAATGGGATAATTGATCAAAATGATATTCTTGAAAATGATTTGATTAATTAAATAAATATTTAATTAATGTTGAGTAGTTGATTTGCCATGTGATTTTTGATAATTAAAGAATTAATAATGTGCTCAAGATTGATTTAATTGCCTTTGGTTAGGACCTTGGTGATGTTGTCAAGATTAGGGGCCCATGGTTTAGATGACCAATTTTAGGGTATTACAATACTATCTACATTTATAGGCCCTTTGATACCTATTGAGTCATCCTCATCATCAATTTGTTGCTTAACCATTTCTGTTTCCTTTTTAGCTAGTATCTTCTCCTTTGTTTTCTCTTTCTCTGTCTCCTTTTTCTATTCAAATGCCTTCACTTCAACCTCTTTCTTAGGTTTCTCTTTCTCTTGTTCCACCTTTGTTTGTTTCTTCTGAGTAACCATTGTAACTGGTGGCAATTGATTTTCCACTTGGTATTCTTTTGCCGGTGGAGGTTGAATATCCATACTAGGTTGAATTACCGGTGCTTCAAGTACTTTTTCCTATGTAACAATAATGATTGGTGGTTGTAATGGTTGCATAAAAGGTTCAATGATATTACCAGATAAATCAATGGTGTCTTGAATATCATCTACAAAGATAACCGGTAGAGAGTCATCCTTATGCTTAATAGGATAGACAGTATTTGGTGCAACAATTTCTTCTTTATCTAACTCCGGTTGTTCTCCAGTCTCTGTTTGATAAGTTTTATGAGACTTTATCTGCTCATACATCCTTTGAATATTTCTATCTATCTGATGAGTTTACACTTCAATAGATTGTACTTTTCCATTCATTAACATCAATCTTCTTGCCTTAGAATTAAATTGTCCTTTGAATTTATCAAACAATGCTAATAATTAATCTGTAGACAATTTAGGAAAATACTGAATGAAAATACTATCAATTATTTCTTGATCTTGTTCAACTGCAACTTTCCACTTATTTACAAGAATAGAATACAAAGAATCAGAAATATCATTTTTAAGATCCCAAGGTAATTGATTGTATTGACATAAGTAGTTGATTACCTTTTGAACAATTTGTTCCTTCTAATCATCATTAAAAGAATCAAAACATTCTTTCACAATATCAAACCTATTCCCCCCTAATGTTTCTATAGTCCTCTCAAAATCAGTCATAGGTTTGTAAGATAAAGCATTAATCGGAATATCCTGCTGTGAGGTGTCTTCTACTAGTTTGGCTTTCTTACTAGTTGCTTTCATTTTCTTTGGTTCCCCTTCAGTGTTGGTATCATCAAATTCTTCTTGAAGAATAAGTTGCCTACCTCTCTTCTTCATTGTAGTATGCTTCTTAGAATATAGTTTGGGTGCTGGTTCCTTTTTCACTTGGACACTTCTTGTCACCCTTGTACTAGTGGTCACTGGAGGTTCTTGTTCAGCTTTCTTCTTCTTCTTCTTCTCTTTGGCAGGATTGGGTTCAACAGGTGCATTTCTTTCCTCGTATGTTCCTAGTCTTTTCTTCCTCTTATCCTTGAGAGATGCCAAAAGGTTGTTGGCATATCCAATTAATAAGTCATAATTGACTTCATAACTCATTTCATCTATTTCATCCTCGGGTTCTACAACCTCCATAAGATAAAAGTCCATGGTGACTGTGAAACAAATGTATTTTGCAAAGTTTTTCACCACATCTTCAGGTAGCCTTACCCTCATGCTCATCTTATTTTGGAACTCATTAAAATATCTATTCATTACAGTAGAGAACGTGTTCTTTGCAGCCTTCATATTGTTCTTGATTTGAGCAGTTACCGGTAGGTCCTTTGACCATTGAATGTCACCAATTCTTGGTAGGAAATTATGAAAACAAAAGAATAGACCAATCAATAATTGACCAAATTTGAACTTTTGATTACTTTCTTTCTTAATTGATTGTAGGTTCAACATCAATTGACTCCTTATAGCCTCACATACATCATAATTTGCATTCTTAGCAATCATTCTATAAGTTGCATGCAGAGCTGCAGATGGCACACTGTTCATTCTACTAGAATAAAATATCATGTACCCAATAACCATAGTAGCCAGTCTAACTGTTGGGTCCTTAATGTTGTTAACTAAAAATGCATGATCATAAGAGGTAGTTTGAGTTAGTGTTACCACTATTTCTTTTGAAATCTTCCTCAGCTTAGCAACTTCACCGGTTTGCCAAAAACTAGCGACTGTATGGATTGCTTCCTTTTTAATTATGTGTGACCTTTCAAGATACATATTTTTACCATGCACACGACTAAGAACTATCCTAACATGTTCTTCAAAATCTTCAAGAAAATACGCCGCATTGCGAAAGCCCTTTTCATAAGCCCTAATGTACTCAGGTTTTATTTTTCCGCTTTTATCACACAAGGATTTCAGTTGAGAGTAAATTGATAATGATCCTAAATCTTCAATTTTACAATCAATGTAAATGGATAAATCACCTTTTATCATAACACCATTAGGAACTTGAGAAAAAGCATTATATGACACTATTTTCTCTATTTCCATAGACTCCATAGGTTCAACAGTGATCATAAGTCTCTCTAATTTCTTAGACAATGATTCCGTTATGGAAAAATCGATTTGAGAGAGATTAAAAAAATAATACCTTTATTCCTCTGCATTGGCGATGTTTCCGGTTGATCTCTCGAATGCACACCCATTTAGCCTTTGCAAATCTTCAAATCTGATTGAATATTTCAATCTGCAACTCAAATCCGTCTACAATCAGCTAGCAAATCTCTTTATCGCTCTTTAGGTGCTCAATAACTCTCTTTCGAATGCAATTAGGGTAAAAATAACATAGTAAAACTTTCTTTTATAAACTTTTACCTACTGCATTAATTGCTTGACCGATAGTGTAGAAAACCCTAATATACTGCTTTACAAAACTTCCCAATACTGACAGGTATATAACCAGTTGACAATCTTTTGAAAAACTGATAGACAAAGATATCAAGAGTTCTCACAAGATAACTCAAAATGCAAACTCTATTACCACGCATTCTTCAATACCTGGATGTAAATTTACCACTATGCTCCCCTTAGGCCTGTTGAAAGGCTTAGTTTTCTGGTGTAGGATTCTCCATGCTAGGTGAAAGAATAGATTCTTCTTCAGGCTTGTCCTCACTCTTATTTTTCTAGATTTTGTTCATCTCCTCTCTAGTTTCCTCTACATTGACCTTGTTCTTACCTTTATGATCTTCAGAGTGGTTAACCGGTTTGATCTTCCTGGTTCTACAAAACTTTTCCATGTGTCCCAATTTGTGACAATGATAGCAATTCATTCTAGATGATTTCCAAGGTCCTGTATTACCTCTTCTAGTTATCCTTCTATAGTTCATAGCCACATGACCATAATTGTTACAAATGGTGCAAACAATATTAGTTACCTTTTCCATTTTAAATGGACTAAACCAGTTGACATAGTGTTTCTACCAGTTCATGTTTCCCCGGTTGTCATAGGTTCTCCTTTAGTCACCATTAGGTCTTGGATTCATGTGAGGTGCTGGATTGTTTGCTCCATATTTGCATTCAACTGATCTATGTCCATACATGTTGCATGTAAAAAAATGACCTTCAAATCTCCTAAATACATACCTAGCATTTGCATTATAGCATGTATTCTCATTAGGTCTACTTCTACACATATTTGTAGTATGTCCAGGTTTATGACAAACAAAGCAAACATGTTTAACAACTTTCTTACCGATAGGCTTGTTAGCCTTAAGAGCAGTTTTACCTTTGTGTATGTTGCTCTTTTTACCGACATATTCTCCTTTCTCAGATGTATTAAAACCTAGTCCAAATGTGTCACCTTTCATCCTCTGAGATTGAATCTGCTCATCCAGCATAGAAGAACTCTTATTGAACTTTTCAAGCTTTCCATTAGCCTTAGTGAGCTCTTTGGTAAGATCTTCATTGTGTTTTGTAAGAGTCTCTCTTAGAGATGTTGTCATTTCAAGATCTAGCTACAAAGCCTCCTTTTCTTCTTTTTCTACATGCTAATACTCATGCAAAGTTGTATTCTCTTGTTTGGTCTTAGCAATCTCATGATCTATTTCTTTGATTAGGTCTTCAGCTACTATTCTTTCTTCAAGATCTTGGCTCATGCGGATAGTTAGGACTTCTAACTCTCTTCTCATATTTATCTTTTCACCGTTTATTTTTTCAACTTCTTTAGCCAATGCATCAATGTTAGCTTCATCTGAAAAACTATTATAAAATATCTCCAAATATCTCCAATAGTTGTTAATTCATCTCTCTCCTTTTGACTTGTGAAGCTTCAAATCTGACCCTTAGGGTTTCAAGCTCTTCCTTGGTAGCTTCAAGTATTCTAGCCATCTCAAAGTAACTCATATCCCCCATAGTGGATTTAGGGTTTCCTTCCAAGAGATTAAGCCTTAAGGAAGTTTTTCTCTGATACTAATTGATAGACTTATAAAGCATTGAGAGGGGTGTTGGTCTCAATTTCTGATTACTTTGTTTTCTCTATAAGATCTCAAGCCTCTGATCACATAAGGATAGAACAACAAGAATAGAAACACAAGACAATAATTAACGAGGCTTACTAAGAAACCTCCTACACTTCAAGCTCAGTAGAGCTTAGATGGGTATACCCTTTTGTGATTTCTTTATCACAATTTTAAATGGTAACTTTCAGAGAACCAATACAAATTTCTGCAAACTTTATCACTTTAAATGCAACCGGGTATAAATGAAAGATTCATTTTCATAATAAGGGATCATCAAGAAATTCATAAAATTCAACAAGCCATACCAGTGCCTTATTCGGGCCTCAGAGTCATTTAAAATCAAATAAAAACTTTGACAGTGGAAATTCACATACATATCATCACCTTGATTTAATGAATCTATATATGCTTGACATATATAAATTGTCAACCTATGTCAGACCCAGTCATCAAATTCATGCAGAGTTACTGATTATCAACGAAAAGGAAATAAGTATGTTTAATTTCCCTTCTTGAGGGAAAACCTAAGACATTCTCATAATTTTCCTTGCAAATCATTTGAATAAACAATCCTAGATCATCTAATCAAAACGATAACCAACATATAGACACAAAGACAACAAAAATCTAGGCTTAAAATGTTGTGATTGTATATTAATCTCCTTTCATCAAAATTTTACAAAGACACAAAATGATCCTCTAGAGTGCCAAACAAAGACCTGTATACATTTTGCCAAAGCTTTCATACAAAATCCTTGCGATCCCCTTCTAAGTAGTCCTGGTATCCATTTATAGAGAAAATGGATGCGACAAGCTTCAAAATTCCCTAGAAAATATTCTTATCCTGACCATCATTCCCCCCAAAAAGTTATATCAATTACAAGATATCATAGAAGGAGGATCTCAACTGATTCTGAAAAGTGTTCTTCTGCAATAGGTTAGTTATCTAGCTGGTAAATGTCCAACTAACTTTTCAAAATCTGCAAATCAAGTTGTCGGTGAGCTGCCACATGTTGGTGGAATATCCCTATGCCTCTATCTCTTTCACAACATATTTGATTTCCCATACCTTGAATGTGTCATCCCTAGGCCAAGAGAAACTAACAATTTTCTTCTTCAGCTTATTAGAACTTTTCCACGTCTCCCTTAACTGTTTAACTTCCTTTTCCAAGAAACCAAATTGTGATTTTATTTTCTCAATCTCTTCAATGGTTTAAATGAATAAAGAAGTATCATCTATATTTATGATGTTATTTATTCTTTGAGACAACTTATGACCTAGCTCGCCAAGCCATACTTCTTTATCTTTCAATTTGTTAATACTAACAAAATCTCCAGGAAATAATTCTAATTTTTGATCTACATATTCCTTTCGATATATGTTTTCCTTCCTTTCTACATTGACCCTTTCCGCTGTGAACTTGGACAAACCTTTTACCAACTCGCAAGTAGGTTTGACAGCGACATCAACATCTACTTCCTCCTGAGATAAAGAATATATAGACTCTAAATCAACCTCTTTGGCAATCCATTTGTCCAAAATTGGCTCCAAAATAGCCTTATCTTCTTTCAAAGAACCCAGAATAGTCCATACTCTTTTCATATTAATATAAACTTTTGCAAGTCCAACAGTATCAACAAACTTCAAAATTGTACCCCTGATCTTCTCTTAATATTTGTTTACAAATATTGCCTCAGCCTGTTTCAATCTTTCCATCTCATCTTGAATGTTTTCAATTGATTGAAAACCAGAAGTCATGGGAGAAGGCGAGAATTCAATAATTGGGCTGGAAGGAGGGGGCCTAGCGGGAGAAGAGGCAATCATCAAATTGGAAGGCTCACCCTTTTGATGTTGTTCACCCAATTTATTCTTCAACTCTGCAATGGTGTTATCCTTACGAGCTATCTCAAGGTTTGCTTCATTGTAAGCTTTTAGGACTACCTCTAACTTCACCTAGAGATCATCTTTCTCCTTGGCTTCTTGCCACTGCCATACCAAATTTAGCAGACTCTAAGGTCATGCTGGCAGCTTCTACTACCCCTGTATCCCTAACTCTCTTTATAATCATGCCTCCTGAGTAATCAAATCCCGAGGAGTCTTTCCTTCTTTTTTTTTCTTCCCTCTTTAGGGACCATATAACAAGGGCCGCATGGTCATTACTATAATTTATTCCTTCTAGAGGCTTGGTTTCTTTTCTAACTGCATCAAAAACTAAGGCATTAGCTATGTCCCATTCTGGGAGAATCAAAACTTCGGCATCTGCAATCAATTTTCTCCCTTGCTCAGGGGTAATTGCCTCAAATTCTCTCAGCATTTCTTGCTTTATTTCTACTTCATTAGCAGATGTATCTTTATGGGGTTGCTCCACTTTCCCCTTTTCACATCTTTCTTTAGACTGATCAATATGTATTCTCCAAACAAATTGCAAAAATGCTCCTGTTTTGACAAAACTGTTATCAACTAAAAATTCATCACTGGCCTGCTTAATGATAGGATCTAGTTCTCTGCCTGCAAACTCTTCAATAGTCAGGTTCATTTTGGTACCTACTAGCTCTTTTGACATCCCTTCTTGTAATTCCCCGTATGTGCATGCAATCTCTCCTAGGATCCCTAACTAAAACAATTGCTCAGCTGCTGCCTACTCATCGCCTATGAATAATGGGGATTGAGAAGGAGAGTACAAAGAAACACTTGACTGTGCTTCCTTTTCTAACCTCTACCTTTTTGGGGAGCCTTGTGACTTAGGAGCATCCTCTATTGACCTTTTTCCTTTTGAAGTGGAAGGCTCATCTTTCCTTGGCATCACTACAACTTTAGCAAAAATAGGCTTACTTAAAAATAGCTTATCTTTCTCAGGATCTACTTTCATTACAACATCCTTCTTCTCATTCAAGGTCCGCATTACATCTTCAAAATAGTCCAAAAACTTAATCTTTTCTTCAAAAGGGTGAAAACTGTTCAAAGGATCATAGTTCTTGTCAAAATGTTGGACAAAATCAAGGGTGTTCTTGAATGCCAACCATTTCTCCTTTCTTACTTCTTGCTTAGCCAAATTGAATTTATTTCTTATCAGATCTTCAGGAAAATGAAATTGATGAATTCTACCCCCACACCTGAGTTTCTTCCTGAAAATATTATTAAAGAAGTCCTCTGGATCAACAAACCTAGCAACTACCGTTGACAACCTGTATGGCTGAAGGAAACTTTCAAAATTTAACCAACCACCTTTGTTGACTACAAACTGATGTGCCAAAGTGACTGTTGGGAAAATTATCCCTCTTCCTTTGTTTGTTAGCTCTTCTTCTTTTAGGCCTCCAATCTGCCTCAAAATCTCAGCCATGTTGATCTTCAAAGGGACCTGATAGGGGAGCAGATATGGGGTTCCCCTGAAACTATATACTCTGAAAATAGTGGAAACAGGATACAAGATTATGTCACTCCAATTGTGCACAATCTTAATATTCTCAGCAAACTCCTTTGGTCTAATTAATTCAAGGAGAGCCTTTGGGATCCTAGGGTTCTCTTGACATAGAAGGATTATGAGCTTAGATGCAAAGCATATGTCAAATTTCAAGTAACTTGCATCCTCTCTATCCCAAGACAAATATGTACTCCATAACTGAACATGCATGTCTTCACCATCCTTTTCCTTCAATAGGTCCATGTCCTTTGCAAAATATTCAGCACCTTTAAACAAGAACATGTGCATCAACAAGGAGTACCAATTGAAAGGTCTATCCACCTTATCATTATTTATCCTGATTAGACCTTCATGAATGACATTTGTAAGATAAGGTGCAAAATCATAGGTTACTAGTAAGGATGGGTTCAAAATTTGTGCCATCATAAGCATATAATGGGTAGGTGTAAGGCCTTCCCCAAACCAAGCTTTGATTAAATTAGTTGACCATGTTTGACCCTATTAACAAATGCTATATGATTCAATAGAATGGACTGTGTTAGACAGATAGATTGGTGAGAAAAGTAATTGAAACAAGTTATAGAATCATTTCACCTTGTGGTGTACATTTGGACGTGTTATGAATTTGAAATCCTAAAGATCCACTGATTGGATAATCTTGATCTAATGTATGTCAGCTATATCTGGATTTAGAACTTATATGATTCCATGATTTGGATAACATTGATATATGTTGATGCTTCATCTATATGCTTTATGATATAGAACTCTATATGATTCTAGAATAGGATAAATTTGAGATGATGTATGTCCTTATTGGATTTGCAGGACTTACTATGATGATAGAATTAGGATGTATGTTTTATGTGTGGATCAAAATTATGAGAATTATGATAATCGCTTGTGTGGATTTATTTGGATATAAGGTATATTGAATTATTCAAATGTAAATTGTATGTAGAGTGTTTGATGTGTATTCTAATTCATGTGTTTAAGATTATATGAGGTTATTTGAAACTACTAATGTGTAAATTGAGTTGCGCAGGAAAGATTATCCATGTGACCATGGAAATATTATGGAGAACCAAACCTAGACTTATGTGCGTTCATGAAACTAGGGTTTGTCTATTTGGGGAGACAACACCTCGTTTGTGTCGTATTTTATTCATAATAGTAAATGATGCATGTGTGTTAAATGTTATTTAATTGATTTATTTAAAACCAACAAGAGACATGATTTTATGTATAATTTTGTAAAAGTATTTTCTTTGTGTCACTTGACACATGTGGATTTATTATGAGTTTTTAAATTTGTCTCTTTGAGGGAATTGTCTAACTATAGTGTCATGCCCAAAATTTAGGGCAAGAACAGGATTTTTTTTTTTTGACATAACTTTTAAAAGCATTAAATCGATAAATATAAAATGCTACAACATGTTTTGTCTTAACTATATTTGGATTAGCTCTATCTACTAGCACCATTTGCGGAATTCCAATTGAAGGGTTTTAATGTCTACTCGAATTTAATAAGACAATTAATTTAGATAATTAATTTACATGGGCAATATTAATCATGGATGGCTTCTAAATGATTTTTTTTGTTGAACGCTAATTAAATTTATTCTCCTAGCATCCCTTTAGTCCATAATTAAAATTTACTAAAGTTAACCCAATTTAATCCAAGCTTAAGATGTGCTCAAATTAATTTAACTAAGTTATAATTAAGCCCATGATGAAAAAACGTCTCATAGGTTTTAAATTTCAAAACATATATCCAAGAAGACATTTAAATTACAATTTACTGAAATACCCTTAGACTAATTAAATAAATACTGTTTGCCCACTTGATTTTATTTATAAAAAAAAACTATATTATATATATATTTAATCCTATAGGCCTACATCATATATATATTTTTTTACTTCAACTTTCTAATTCTTATTTACATATATGTGTATGTAAATAATTATAGTTATATATAAAAAAACACATATATTGAAATATATAATTTTAAATCAATATAATGTTTTATTTCCAATTTTATTAAGAGCATCCCATGCAAACCCTAATTAAAAATTTGCATTATAAAATCTTCCTAAGATTATGATTCTTTTATTAATTCAAATCTCATTACCCTAACCCTACCCGGGCTAGGGTTTATTCTATTATTATTTTTTTTAATTAACTCCCTTTTTTTTCCACAGAGCCGAACCAAGCATCCTCGGGCTAGGCGGCCATGGCGGAGGAGGAAGTAGTTGAAGTGGGGCGGACGACGTGACCGTCGCCTTCCACTGTGCATCGACCCCGTCGTCCACTGTGCATTGCATAGTGGGAGGCACCGCCGTCCATTGTGCCTTGCATAGTGGGAGGCGTCGCTTACCACTGTGCGATGCACAGTGGGGAGGCGTCGCCGACCCCTATGCAAAGCACAGTGGGTTCGGCCGAGGTTTTACACCTCCTCGCTTTATTTTTTTTGGTAGTTTTTTAAATATTTTTTTTTTATATATATATTTATATATATATATGTATATATATATATATGTATATATATTTATATATGTATATATATTTATATGTATATTTGTATATATATATATATATTTACATAATGGATGTATAAAATGCATAATGTATAATGTTTTGGCCAATTTACTTTGCAAATATAGATTTTAGATATATATATATATATATATTTTTAAACCCTTAGATTAGTTTAAATACTCAGATTTTTATCACTGTTTATTATTATAGGCATGAATATGATTTTGCTAAAATCTGAGGTAGAAAAAAAAGTATATAACTATAGGTTTATCTCCTGCAATTAAATAATGACAGACTTAAATAAATTTATACCGCACCATTTAAATATTGTTTAAAAAAAAAAAATAGATAGCCTATTTAACTTCAGATTTACTTTCTACACAAAAGTAATTAACAGAATTTATTGAACTTTAAACATCAATTATAGGACTACGAAACTATTTAAATCAACTATCTATTTATTCTAGATCTCTATTTCTGCAACTAAGTAAATTCCAAAAAATAATAAATTTAATAGCAACTTAATAAATCTAAAATTTATTAAATTAAAACTATAGAATTAGTAAAAAAAGATACTTTAGATTTTATTTCTGCAATTAATTATGAAACTTTATTTTCTGCAACTATGATTATCTAGAATCCATAAACTTAGATCATGCAATTGGGAAGAATAAACTGCAATATTCTCATTCAAAGCAACATGCATACAATCATTAAATCCTTTCTTTATTCCCTGGATTTATTTCACAACCATATAGGGGTAAAATAAATTCAGATGTTTTCCCACGTTTTTAATATACACAACAATCATTAAAATTCAGAAACATGTACTTTAGAAAACTGAATCCAGATTTATTCATTTCTGCTTTTGCAATATAGCAACTAAACTATTACATTTCTAGGAATTACTTTAAAAGACACTATAGACATTATAAAAATAGGTCACTCAAATGAGGATATTTTAAATCAGAAAATTACATATTTCCAAATGGATTCTGCAACAAATAACTCCATCAAACTTCCACTTGTCCTAATCCCTTTCTTTCAACAACCTGCAAATAAGATCAAGGATATGACCATGGAGTGCTCACCTCCCAGCCTAGGCTAATTGGTAGCCACCCCCGAGCTCAGAGAACCAAGCCCTAGATGGGAAACAAACATGCAAACACAGAGGGACAGAATGCACACAAATTCAAACACACTCCCATCCCAGCTACACTGCACCACACTCTGGTGATGGCTTATTTTTTAAGGGTGGTAGTGGACCAATTACCCTGAGGAGAACTGCAAGTATGAAAAAGAACATGTAGCCACCTCATGGCAAACCATATACATCAAGTATAGCAACCCCTTAAATCCTTATGCCCCCCAAGGCATTCATGCCTTATTTCCCTCCTTATGACCCCCATTGCACAAACAAGCCATGTAGCAAGGGTCACACAAAATCCCTTGTGATCGCTCTCATAACGAGTCTCTCACTCGAGGGCTGTCACTACTACCACCCACAAGATCCTCCTCTCTCCCAAGAGAAAGAGGTCTTGATGACTCCCAAAAACACATATAATACATAACACAAAATACCAAATGAAATTCCCAAAAGAACATGCAAAGAAGCAAATCTTTTACACCAACATTACTTTCAAACACATGCAAACAAAAAGCCATTTTAAGAAGAATGCAACCAACCTTAATCTTCCCAAAGGTAGGTTAGTTTTGTTGAGGATGAACAGCCCAATTCCATGGATCTTCTCCTTCTACCCTTAGCCAAAATTCTCTATTCAAAATCTAGCCTATTCTTTTTAAAATTTCTCTTGTTTCCAAAAATGGAGAGTGGGTGATTACCCACAAATTTTCTAATTCTTGCTTAAGAAGTCCATTGTGAGAGTTCTCACAAGTTTCTAAAAACTAAAGAGGAAGGTAAGATAGAATGGGAAAGGGAACTCTCATTCGAAAAGGAAAGTTTACAACTAGGTTCAAATCTTCTAATTTCAATTTTCGCACAACTCAGAAAAGTCAATTTTTAGGGTGTCTAAAAGATCACATGGGAGTAGAAACTTGCTTTAAATTACCCCTAACCCTTAGGTATACCTTATGGGCTTTAGGAAACCCTATTAAACTACCCCCAGGTGTCCATTTAACCCTTTTTTAACCCCTCTGAAGTTTATTTTCGGGTCAAACCTATGTTGACCATCCCAAAGATTTTTTACCCAAGGCATTTATGACATCACGTTACATTAACTGAAAAAGCTATAGTTAAACACTTTTCCACCAAGAGACAAATTTAAAAATTCAAACTTAAATCCATACATGTGTCCAGTGACACAAAGAAAACACTTTTAGAAATTAATACATGAAATTGTCTCTTGTGGATTTTACATAAATCAATTAAATAACACTTAACACACATGCATCATTTACTGTTACAAATAAAATACAACACAAACGGGGTGTTTTCTCTCCAAATAGACAAACCCTGGCTTACGAACATACATAGGTCTAGGTTTGGTTCTCTGTAATATTTCCATGGTCACATGGATAACTTCCTGTGCATCTCAATTGACACATTAGTAACTTTCAAATATCCACATATAATATAATTCACAGGAATAATAATACACATCATCACTTGCCTACAATTTACATCGGAACAATTTAAATACATCTTTTATCCAAGCAATTTCACATAAGCAATTCATCCTAATTCTCATAATGTTGATCCACACTTAAACATACATCATAATTCTATTATCATAGTACAGTCCTATAATTTCAATAACGCCACTTATCACCGCAAATTCATCTTATTCAAAAACTATGTAGTGTTCTATCTCATAAAGCATATAAATAAATCATCCATATATAGCAATGTTATCCAAATCATGAAATCATATAAGTTCAAAATCCAAAATGCATAAAAATAAGTATCCGTAATAGTCTCAATATAAAAACCACTGAAATGTCAGACTAAGTCGAGGTGGGGCCTCACATATAGCTTTTTCAATTAATGTAATGTGATTCCATAAATGCCTTGGGTAAAGAATCTTTGGGGTGGTCAACATAGGTTTGACCCGAAAATAAACTTCAGAGGGGTTAAAAAAGGGTTAAATGGACACCTAGGGGTAGTTTAATAGGGTTTCCTGAAGCCCATAAGGTATACCTAAGGGTTAGGGGTAATTTTAGGCAAGTTTCTACTCCCATGTGACCTTTTAGACACCTTAAAAAGTGACTTTTCTAAGTTGTGCGAAAATTGAAATTAGAAGGCTTGAACTAACTAGTAGACAAGATAAGATTTTGAGTAACTTATTGAAATTGTGGGAAATGATATGTCCCTACTTCGTAATTCTACTCATGCGACTTCCAGGAGTAAGGCGAACTCTAGGGGAGGAGGATGTAAGGCCTTCCCCAAATCAAGCTTTGATTAACTTAGTCGACCATGTTTGACCCTATTAATAAATGCTATATGATTCAATAGAATGGACTATGTTAGACAAATAGATTGGTGAGAAAAGTAATTGAAACAAGTTATAGAATCATTTCACCTTGTGGTGTACATTTGGATGTGTTATGAATTTGAAATCTTAAAGATCCATTGATTGGATAATCTTGATCTAACGTATGTCAGCTATATTTGGATTTAGAACTTATATGATTCCATGATTTGGATAACATTGATGTATGTTGATGCTTCATCTATATGCTTTATGATATAGAACTCTATATGATTCTAGAATAGGATAAATTTGAGATATGTATGTCCTTATTGGATTTTTAGGACTTACTATGATGATAGAATTAGGATGTATGTTTTATGTGTGGATCAAAATTATGAGAATTATGATAATTGCTTGTGTGGATTTATTTGGATATAAGATATATTGAATTGTTCAAATGTAAATTGTATGCAGAGTGTTTGATGTGTATTCTAATTCATGTGTTTAAGATTATATGAGGTTATTTGAAACTACTAATGTGTAAATTGAGTTGCGCAGGAAAGATTATCCATGTGACCATGGAAATATTATGGAGAACCAAACCTAGACCTATGTGCGTTTGTAAAACCAAGGTTTGTCTATTTGGAGAGACAACACCCCGTTTGTGTCGTATTTTATTCATAATAGTAAATGATGCATGTGTGTTAAATGTTATTTAATTGATTTATTTAAAACCAACAAGAGACACGATTTCATTTATAATTTTGTAAAAGTAGTTTCTTTGTGTCACTTGACACGTGTGGATTTATGTTGAGTTTTTAAATTTGTCTCTTGAAGGGAATTGTTTAACTATAGCTTTTTCAATTAATGTAATGTGATTCCATAAATGCCTTGGGTAAAGAATCTTTGGGATGGTCAACATAGGTTTGACCCCAAAATAAACTTTAGAGGGGTTAAAAAAGGGTTAAATGGATACCTAGGGGTAGTTTAATAGGGTTTCCTAAAGCCCATAAGGTATACCTAAGGGTTAGGGGTAATTTTAGGCAAGTTTCTATTCCCATGTGACCTTTTAGACACCCTAAAAAGTGACTTTTCTAAGTTGTGCGAAAATTGAAATTAGAAGGCTTGAACTAAGTTGTAAACCTTCCTTTTCGAATGAGAGTTCCCTTTCCCATTTTACCTTACCTTCCTTTTCAGTTTTTAGAAACTTGTGAGAACTCTCACAAAGGGCTTCTTAAGAAAGAATTAGAAAATTAGTGGGTAAGGGTAGAAAGAAAAGACTTGTGGAATTGGGTTGCTCATCCTCAACAAAACCAACATACCTTTGGGCAGTTTAAGGTTGGTTCTACCTTTCTTGTAATGTTTTCTTATTGCATGTTGTTTTGAAAGAAATGCTTGTGTAAAAGACTAGTTTTCTTGCATATATTTCTTTAAAATTTATTTGGTGTTTGGTGCTTATGCAATGTATGTGTTTTGGGAGTAATCAAGACCTCCTACTCTTGGGAGAGAGGATGGTCTTGTGGGTGGTAGAAGTGACAACCCCTGAGTGAGAGGCTCTCGTTATGAGAGTGATCACAAGAGATTTTATGTGACCCTTGCTGCATGGCTTGTTTATGCATTGGGGGTCATAAGGAGGGAAAAAAAGGGCATGAATGCCTTGGGGGGCATAAGGAATATGGGGTTGTTATACTTGATGTATTTAATTTTCCATGAGGTGGCTATATGTTTTACCATACTTGCAGTCTCCTAAGGGTACTTGGTCCACTACCACCCTTGAAAATACACTACAATGTGTGGTGCAATGTAGCCTGGGTTGGGATTGTGTTTGAGATTGTGTTTTACCTTGTCTTTTGTGTTTGCATGTGTGTTACCTGTCTAAGGCTTGGTTCTCCGAGCTCGGGGGTGGCTACCAGTTAGCTTAGGCTGGGAGGTGAGCTCTCCATGGTCATAGCTTTTGATTTAATGTAGGTTGTTGGAAGGAAGGAATAGGACATGTAGATATGGCTGGAGTTATTTGTTGCAGAAAAAAGGTTGTAAATGTAATTAATATTCTTTGAAAGTCCTCATTTATTAGAAATGAGAGACCTATTTGTAAAATGACAATAAAGACTTGGGAATATGTTTTAAAGATATGTAATATTTATTTATGTTATATTGCAGAAAAGAAATGATTATTTCTGGTTTTTTAGTTCCTAAAGTTTTGAAATAAATAATTGTTGTGTATAGGATGCTTTGAAAAGAAATTCATTCCTTTTATGCATTTAAAGCAAAATATTAGAAAAGAAATGGAATTGAATTGCATGCATGTAGTAGGTTGGTAATACAACATCCTAGAACTATTCATGGGAATGCAAAACTTAGTTGTCTAAATCTGTTATTTAAATTATTAGCAGAAAATTAAAAAAAAAAAAATATTATTGTCATCTCTAAGTTTTATTTAATAAAAATATAGGTTAATTTAGTTACTGTTAGATTTGTCAAATTCTATCATTGGTTTCTTGCAGAAATAGAATCTTTTGTTAATCAGACTAATTGAAATAAATATTTTCTAAGGATGCTATGTTAAGTATATTTAATTATGATAATCAATTTATACTTGGAGGAAGTAGATCCATAATTAAATAATCCATCTATTTTAGTTTTTTGCAACTAGGAGTTTGATTAAAAGGAAATAAATACAATGATTCAAAACTGAAGTATTTATCTGATTTGTTAAAATGTTTCAATATAAATAGATATCAGCATTTATTTTCTAAGAAAATGCCCTAGATCTGTTACTTAATTAAAAATAATAATTTATATATCTATATATATATATATATATATATATATATATATATTTATGGGTAAATATATATACATCTAGACAAATTTATTTAAATATAAATATGTTAAAAGAGTCTCCTTTAAACAAAAAAAAATCTACTATCTTAAATATATAAATGAACATATACAAATATATAAATGAACATTTATATATATATATATATATATATATATAAATTTAATAAATAAATAAATAAATAAATCTTTTTTTTTATTCTAATAACATTACAAAAAAAAAGGGGAAAAAAATTAAATTTAGGGGGGGGGGGGGCGAACATTGTACAATGCACAGTGGATGGCGGAGCCGCACACTATGCACTACACAGTGGACGGTGGGACCGAACACTGTGCAATGCACAGTGGGCGGCCTTGGCCGGCGCCGCTCCCCATAACCCCGCCACCCATAACCTCCGCCTCTGCGAAATAAAATCACTGCCGCACCTCCCTAAAAGGCATTGGGCCCCTTGCATATTTCCTTAAACAAAAAAAATATATATAAAACCCTAGCCCGGGTAGGGCTAGGGTAGTAATAAGAAATGGTAAATTATAAAATAGGGGGTATTTTATAATGCAAATTCCTAGTTAGGGTTTGCATGGTTTTATTTTTATAAATTTGGGAAAATTGTTATAGTAATTTGTTAGGTCCTGAAGACAACTAAGAGGGGGGTGAATCAGTTGTCTAATAAATTCAAACCAAAAACTAATTAATTGACTTAATGCTTAATACCAGTAAACTAGTTAAGTATGCCGGTAGATAGTGTTAATAGTAAATTGCTATATCGGTAAGGATTAATGCATGAATCATAAACATAAAGTCATCCACAACACATGACACTAATATTTGTATGTGGAAACCCTGTAGGGAAAAAGCACAATGAGAAACCTTACCCACAATCAAATGATACTACTGCAGATAGTAAGTGTACATAAATGGGGTCTGCACATGCAGAAAGGCCAATAGCCTAGAGCTCACTGCTCAATCACAAAATGGGAGTCACACTGACTACATTTGGATGGTTAAATCCAATAAGAATGTACTGCACAAAATAGCATCTTCATATGCTGGATTCAGTACCGGTGTAATGCTGATATGCTTCTACAAAAACCTAACTTCACCTTCAAATGATGTCTTCATGTATATCCCTGCTTGATCTCACATATACCTTCACTCAATTCTTTTTCGCATTCCCACACTTGATCTTACATTTATATCATACCCTAAGACCAATTTTAGTAGGTCGGCTCTACAAGATATTACAATAAAACATTTTCCATACAATATAATATCTGATGCAATAACCAATTAAACATGTTGGCTTAATGCATTTACAACAATAATAAATCATCTCCATAGCGTGCCATGCTGATCTGGAAAAGATAAACCTGCTGGTGTAACCCTAGATAACCTGGACCTATTTGCCGGTAAAAGAAAATATGCAAATATGAATATACCAATGATTAATTCTTCAAAACAAAGTGTCCACATGATGTCTTCGACATTACCAAGTGTCTTCCATATCATTCCAGGTACTGGTGAACAATATATCTTGTCGGTGAACCATATACCAGTAACTGTTGCACAATTTACTTGCTTGCCAATGAATGTTGCTGGATCTCCAAAGTAGGTGTTGACATCAATGACAAAACCATACCAAAATACCAACAATCTCTCCCTTTGGCATTGATGGCAACACAAGATGGAAAAAAACCATCAAAGTGCCAAAACAGAAATGCCAAATACAAAAAACCAATAATCTCCATTTCTCCCCCTGGGAGTAACATGTGTTTATCCAAAGATTTTTCAATACCAATCTCTCCTTCAATGTGTTTTTCAAAATCTCTCCCCAAAAAGATAATGTGTTTTTCAAAATCTCTCCCCAAAAAGATAATGTGTTTTTCGATAGATATCTCTTCCTCTTTGACATCAAATGCCAAAGTTACAAAAGTCAAGTTCATACAAAATACCAACTACTCCCCCTGAGAAGTAGCGTCCTCATCAAATACTAAAATAAAAGATTTGTCTTTTTAATTTTGTCGGTTGATGACAATCGTCAACTGTCTAAGTCTCTACCGGTGGTGGTATGACTCCAAGCTGATCTCTGAGATATTTAAAAGTCTCCTTAGGCAATGTTTTTGTGAAAATATCTGCAAGTTTTTCTTTAGTATTCACATAAATCAGTTTTATCTCCTTTTCTTCAACTTTTTCCCTTAGAAAATTCAGTTTGATAGAAACATGTTTTGTTTTAGAATGTAATACCGGATTCTTAGATATATCATTGCTGTAGTGTTATCACAATAAATAGTAATAGGTTCCTTGCACTTTACCTTTATGTCTTTCAACATTTGCTTAAGCCATAGTACCTGTGTACAGTTACTTGCTACTGCAACATATTCTGATTCTATTGTTGATAAAGATGTACAACTCTATTTCTTACTCAACCAAGAAACTAATATCTTTCCAAGAAATAAAGCTCCTCCAGTGGTGCTCTTTCTATCATCCATATCTCCTCCCCAATTTGCATTTGTGTATGCACATAGGTCAAAATTTCCATCTCTAGGATACCATAATCCTTGTAAGTACCAGAAAATCTTTTTTACTGTTGATTCATGATTTTCCCTAGGATTACTTTGAAATCTAGAAACAATACATACTGCATTCATGATATCAGGTCTGGTTTGTGTCAAATACAGTAAACCTCCTATCATAGATTTGTATCTAGTTGGATTAACAGGTGTAGATTCATCCCTTTGAGATAATTTGTCATTTGTAGTCATAGGTGTGCTTACCAGTTTAGAGTTCTCCATCCCAAATTTCTTTAGCAATTCTTTCAAGTACTTGGATTGACTCAAAAATATACCTTTATTAGTCTGAGAAATCTGCAAACCTAAAAAGAATTTTATTACTCCAATCATAGACATTTCAAATTCTTGTTGCATTTTAAGAGAAAATTCCTTACATAATCCATCTTCTCCTCGAAAGATTATATCATCAACAAAAACTTCAATAATAAAGATGTCATCATTAGTTACTTTGTAATATAAATTGCTATCTGCATGTCCTTTAGTAAAACCAATCTTTAAAAAATATTTATCCAACCTTGCATACCAAGCTCTTGGGGCTTGTTTCAATCCATACAGAGCTTTTCCTAACTTGCAAACCATATCATTGTCATCTGTCAAAGAAAATCCATCAGGTTGTTCAATATATACTTCTTCTTCAAGATCTCCATTCAAAAATGCACATTTAATATCCATTTGATAAACTTTGTAGTCCTTGTGACCTGCAAAAGCCAAAAATAATCTAACTGCCTCAATTCTGGCTACCGGTGCAAAAGTTTCATTGTAATCAATTCCTTCTTTATGAGAATATCTCTTACACACTAGTCTTGCTTTATTTCTGACAACCTTACCATCTTCATTAAGTTTGTTTCTAAATACCCATTTGATTCCAATTACATTTTTATCTTTAGGCCGGGGAACTAATGTCCAAGTATTATTTTTCTCAATTTGTCCTAATTCTTCTTCCATAGCTTTAATCCAAAATTTATCTTCACATGCCTCATTGATAGATGATGGTTCAATTTGAGAAATAAGACATACCTCTTCATTTGCCAATCTTCCTCTTGTCATAACTCCTTTAAATTTGTTTCCAATTATCTGATCTTCAGATTGATTCAATCTTACATACCGGGGTGTCTTAGTTTGTTGTTGTTCTTTAATTATTGTGGAATCTTCTGATGATACTGAGGTAACTGGATCTTCATTCTGTACTAGTGGATTTAGTATAGGTTCATTTGTCACAATTTCTATTTCTGGTTCAAAGTCTATATACCTTGAAGTTCCTC
The DNA here is from genome assembly GCF_030272615.1 of Cryptomeria japonica. Classification (NCBI taxonomy): domain Eukaryota; kingdom Viridiplantae; phylum Streptophyta; class Pinopsida; order Cupressales; family Cupressaceae; genus Cryptomeria; species Cryptomeria japonica. The sequence goes on along the minus strand of NC_081411.1, from coordinate 471,937,500 downwards.
TGAATTGTTCATCAATCTTTACATTTGTACTCTAAACAATTTTTTGTAATCTCTTGTTAAAACATCTATATGCCTTTCTCTTAGATGAATAACCAAAAAATATTCCTTCATCACTTCTAGGATCAAATTTGCCAATATACTCATCTCTTCTAATATAACATTTACTTCCAAAATTTTTGAAATACTTAAGAGTGGGAGTATTACCAAACCATAGTTCATGAGGGGTCTTACCAGTTGCACCTTTGATGTGAACTTTGTTGAATGTATAGATAGCAATGCTAACTGCCTCTCTCCAATACACATGTGGTAGATTTGCTTCTGATAACATACTTCTTGCTGCATCCAAGATAGTTATGTTTTTCCTTTCAACAACTCCATTCTGTTGTGGTGTCCGAGGTGCTGATAACTGTTTTCTGATTCCATTCATTTCACAGAATGTATTAAAGTTCTTAGATGTGAATTCTCCTCCTTGATCTGATCTTAAACATTTGATTTTCTTACTGGTTTCATTTTCAACCATTGCTTTGAACAGTTTAAATTTTCCAAGTGCTTCTGATTTCTCTCTGAGAAAAGTAACCCAACACATTCTAGAATAATCATCAATAATTAGCATGAAATATCTATCACCTTGTAAGCTTCTAGTTCTAGCTGGACCACATAAATCAGTGTGAATTAAATCAAGAGCATTATTGGATTTTTCTGGAATACTTTTAAAACTAGCTCTAACTTGTTTTCCAAGTTCACATTCCTTACAAATTGTATTATGAGGTTTCACTATTTTAGGTAGATCTCTAACTGCTTTAGAAGTACTAATTTTTACCATGCAATCAAAGTTTACATGACATAGTCTCTTATTCCATAACCAACTTTCATCTATATGTGCAATTAAGCATGCCTTTTTTACTGTAATTCAAATGAAAGATATTGCCTCTAGTCTGATTACTGGTTACAATTTCCAAACCAGTTCTATTCATGATTTTACATATTCCATTTTTAAATTGTAACTGAAATCCCTTCTCAACTAATTGACCAACACTTAAAAGATTATGCTTTAATCCTTCAACATAGTAGACATTGTCAGTGTTATGCTTACCATCAAGAGATATTGAACCCTTACCTTTGATTGAATAGGCTTTCTCATCACCAAATCTTACTAAACCTCCATTGTATTCTTGAAAGTTCAAGAATTTACCTTTGTCTCTAGTCATATGATGTGAGCATCCTGAGTCAATGATCCATTCATCCTTTGTTTCAACTTTAGTTGCTAGGCCTTGTTCTACCAGTTGAGCAGTAGGTGTCAGTTGATCTTCTGTTATAGCAACAGAAACCCATCCGTTGTCTGTTGGATCCTCATCAGAATCATCAGTCACACCTTCATCAGCAATGTAACAAGATTTATCTTTGTTCTTCTTAAATCTGTATCTTTGATATTTAGGATTAGGCTTGTATGTTCTTCTAGCTTCTTCTCTTAGTCTAGCATGTCTATCAGGGCATCTTGAAGCCATATGACCAATCTTATTGTAGTTAAAACATTTAAAGGGTGCTTTACCTTCATACTTACTTCCAATTGGACCTTTTGGCATTTTTCTTGTGAATATTGCTTCAAGTTCTTCAAGTTCTTCATTCTCCTTCCTGGTTTCTTCAAGTTCTCTTGCATAAAAGGCTCTCCAGTCTAATTTGTCAAATGATGGAGCAGATGATATTGATGCTTTAAAGGCCAAATCAGTTTTTATAGTAGCAACAGGACCAAATTCCTCAATTTCAAAAGATGAAAGTTTTCCAATCAATGTATCCCTAGTTACTGATGTATTAGGCATTGTTCTCAACTCATTTATAGTAGTAACCTTCATCTTATATGCCGGTGGCAAACCTCTTAATATTTTTGAAATAATTTCATCCTCACTCAAGGTTCCTCCACAACATTTAATACCCAAAACAATTTCATTTACTCTTTCCATAAAAGCAGAAATCCTTTCATTTTCTTCCATTTTCAGATGTTCATACCTGACTCGGAAGCTTTCAAGTTTTGCAATTTTGACTATGGAATTGTCATGCCCAAAAATTAGGGCAAAAACAGAATGATTTTTTTTAAAAAAATAACTAGTTAATTAACAAAGTTTGCTATCACGACATGTGTTAACATGTTGGCCATAACAAAGATCGAACTAACTCTGATACTAACTAAGTATCAAAACTTAATTAAATTTCATTTGCAAAAAACTAAATGTTTTAATTTATTTTCTCATCAAATATAGTCGTTAGTTTAATTTATTAAACTCATTTAAATGGTAGACGTAGATAAAAATTGATCTCCAATAAAGCCATATTATCTAAATTTCATTTTAAATCATTAATTAATTTAATGGATTAAAGTGTCAAATTAATTTCTTAAAGACCTTATCTGATGAGGATAATTATCTTTCCAAAGTCAAATTTAGTTTACAAGAAATTAATTTTCCCCTTCTATTCAATTAAGGCTTCACAAATAGTTAATCTAAATATAATTAATTGTAAATTTAAAAAAAAACAACTCCTTTTAAAAAAAATAAATTTCTACAACCTTAAAAATAACTTTCATGAAAACCCTAATTTAATTCATAATATATATTTACTTCTTTGGCACCTTTTTTAAATCATTCCATTTTTGCCCTAATTTTTGGTCAGACTGTTCCAACCCTAATTTAATTAGATTAATGTAATTTACTTGGTTCTATATTAATTACATATCAATTTTCCTCCATCTTGTAATTACGTTCCTCCTTAATACTTAATTTTATAAAGAAATTGGCTTCTATTAATTCAATACTAAAACTTATTTATTTGAGTTAATATTATCAAATGGAGCCATTACAATTAAAGTGCCAATCATAATTAAGATGGTTAATTTACCTATTAAAAGTTCCCTCTTGGGTTAACAGGTTTCACAAGGTTTAGTCCACTTAGAGGAATTAATCTTTACGCCCCTACACTATCCTCTTATATTAATTACTTAATTACTTTATTTAATAATTTCATTTATTTATGAAAATCCAATTAGATCTCCAAAATTAATTTACCAATTTCATCCAAATCTTTCATAAGATTGAACTCCAGAAACATTTAAAATTTATAAATCCTTTTAAAACATGCCCATTTGATTATCAAAAGCATATATAAGTTTATTAAAATATTTAGTCTAAAAATTTGCCCTATTCATCCATATTTTCAAATTCTATAAATATATATATATATATATATATATATATATAAATAAATAAATAAATATATATATATATATATAATAATTTTTTTATTTTTTTTTACATATTTACAAATCATGCATGCAAACCCTAACTTCAAATGTAAATCATAAAATACCCTATATAATCTCAAAAAAAAAACTCTTCTTTTCTCATGTTACCCTAGCCCTACCCGGGCTAGGGTTTTACTTTTAGTTTCTTGCATTGTAGGGCCGATCAAAATCGAAAACCATGGTGGAGTGGCCAAAGTTTTTTTTTTTTTAATTTAAAAAAAAGGGAGAGGTAGTGGCGCGGGGGTTTTACCCGGTCGCCACTGTGTGCGCACACAGTGGTGGCGCGGGCGCCGCCCACTGTGTACCCACACAGTGGCAATCTGCGGGCCGTCCACTGTGTGTTCACACTGGCGGCGCGGGCGCCGCCCACTGTGTGCCCACACAGTGGCGGTCCACGGGCCGCTCACTGTGTGTTCACACAGTGTCGGCGTTGGCACCGCCCACTGTGTGCTCACACAGTGGGTTTCGGCCCTCCACCCGAAACCCTATTTTTAAAAAAATTTATTTATTTTATTTTATTTTTAATATATTTTTAAAAAAAATAAGTTTATATATATATATATATCTTTTACATTATAAATACAAATATGGGTTAAATATGATTATAAATAAATATATATGTATATATATATATATATATCTATATATATATATATATATATATATATATATATATATATATATATATATATATATATATATATATATATATATATACTTTCTTTTTATATAGATATATTCTAGATATAAACTTAAATAAACATATTTTGAATGCACTTAAATTATTTCTTTCTTTGCTAACCTTGTTGCTTTAATAAAAAATAGGCTAAATAATTTAGATTTATTTAAATATAGTTTTACTTTCTGCCAAAAATAAGGTAACTATCAGAATTAAATTCACTAAGAATAGTATAGATTTTATTTTCTGCAAAAAGATAAATAATAGAGTACGAAAATTTTAATAGCAACTACACACATATGTGATTATTAAACTAGATAGACTATTAAATTTCCAGACTTAAATTCCTGCAAATACATATGCGATTTTAATTTCTGCAACTTAATTTATCTAGAATCTTTTAAACTTAGCCATGCAATAGGAAATAAATTGGAACTTTCATATTCGAAAACAACATGCATGTAATCATTAAATCATTTCTTTATTTCCTTAATCTATTTCATATGCATAAAGGGGTAAAATAAATTTCATTTCTCTTTCCTAAATATTGTATAACCTACAATTATTAAAGTTCAGAAAATCTTTAGGAACTAAATCCAGATTCATTTCTTTAGTATAGCATAAAACAATATTTCATCTCTATAAGGTACATCAAATTACGAAATAACCTTCAATACTAATGGATCTCCCATTTCTATTCAATGAGGCTCTTACAAACCTTTGATACATTTCTTTTCGAAAGATAGATACGACATAATTTCCTATTACAATGTTGCTACTTAAAACATATATATTCCATTTCCACATCTTTTCTGTAACAACTGAAATCCAGCAACCTCTACTTGTCCTCTTTCCTTTCTTCCAACAATCCTGTAAATAAAACATAGACTATGACCATGGAGTGCTCACCTCCTAGCCTAGGCTAACTAATAGCCACCCCCGAGCTCGGAGAACCAAGCCCTAGACAGGTAACAAGCATGCAACACAAAAGACAGAATACTCACAAACTCAAAACACACTCCCAACCCGGGCTACACTACACCACACATTTGTGATGTCCTTACAAGGGTGGTAGTGGACCAAGTACCCTGAGAAGACTACAAGTATGGCCAAACAAATAGCCACCTCATGGCAAACAAAATACATCAAGTATAACATAATCAACCCTTTATTCCTTATGCCCCCCAAGGCATTCATGCCTTATTTCCCTCCTTATGACCCCCAATGCATAAACAAGCCATGCAGTAAGGGTCACACAAATTCCCTTGTGATCGCTCTAATAATGAGAGTCTCTCACTCGAGGGCTGTCACTTCTACCACCCACAAGATCCTCCTCTCTCCTAAGAGTAGGAGATCTTGATTACTCCCAAACACAAAACAAAGTATAAAACAAAATACCAAATAAATTTCCAAAAGAACATGCACGGAAACAAATCTCTTTTTCACAAACATTACTTACAAATACATGCAATAAGAAATGCATTATATGATGAATACGACCAACCTTAATCTACCCAAAAGGTAGTTTAGTTTTGTTGAGGATGAGCAGCCCAATTCCACGGTTCTTCTCTTTCTACCCTTAGCTAAAATTCTCAAAACCAATATTCTATCTTTTATTTACAAAATTCTCTTGTCTCCAAAAATGGAAAGTGGGTGATTACCCTCAAATTTTCAAATTCTTGCTTAAGAAGCTCATTCTCTGAGTTCTCACAAGTTTCTAAAAACCCAAAAGGAAAGTAAGACAGAATGGGAAAAAGACTCTCATTCGAATAGGAAAATTTTCAATTAGATCAAACTTCTAATTTCAATTTTCGCACAACTCAGAAAAGCCAATTTTTAAAGTGTCAAAAAGGTCACCTAAAAGTAGAAACTTGCCTAAAATTACCCTTAACCCCTAGGTATACCTTATGGGCTTTAGGAAGCCCTATTAAACTACCCCTAGGTGTTCATTTAACCCATTTTAAACCCCTCTGAAGTTTATTTTCGGGTCAAACATATGTTGACCTCTCCAAAGATTCCTTTCCCAAGGTATTTATGACAACACGTTATATTATTTAAGAAAAAAAACTATAGTTAAACACTTTCCTACCAAGAGACAAAAATAAAACATTTAAACTTAAATCCACACATGTGTCAAGTGACACAAATAAAACACTTTTACAAAATAAAACATGAAATCGTCTCTTGTAGGTTTTACACATTAAATTTAAATAACACTTAACACTCATGTAGCATATACTGTTATGAATAAAATACAACACAAACGGGGTGTTGTCTCTCCAAATAGACAACCCCTGGCTTACGAACATACATAAGTCTAGGTTTGGTTCTCCGTAATTTTCCATGGTCACATGGTAAATTTCCTGCGCATCTCAATCTACACATTAGTACTTTCAAATATCCACATATAATATAATTCAAAGAATAACAATACACATCATCACTTGCATACAATTTTCATCTGCACAGATTAAATACATAAGCAATTTCACATAAGCAATTTCATCCCAATTCACATAAACTTAACCATACATCATAGTTTTATTATCATAGTAAAGTCCTGCAAATTTAATAACGACATCTATCATTGCAATATCATCCTATCTAACAATCATGTAGGGTTCTATATCATAAAGCATATAAGTAACTCATCAAAACATAGCAATGTTATCCAAATCCTGAAATCATATAAGTTCTAAGTCTCAAAATGCATCAAAATAAAGTATCCATAATAGTCTAAATATAAAATCCATTGAATGTCAGACTGAGTTGAGGTGAGGCCTCACACCCTCCCCCTCTAGGCATGAACTTCCTCCTCGAGTTCATCAAAGAGGTGGGGGTACTCTGATCTCATACGTGCTGCGTCCTCCCATGAAGCCGTAACCTCATCATAACAATCCGACTGGACCCTAACCTGGTCCAGCTCTCGACCTCAAAGGGCCAACGTCCGGCATGCCAAAATGCGAATGGGCTCCAAAGCTAGCTGCTCGTCCGACTCCACCTGCAAGGCATCCCAATCTAAAATGTGAGACTCATCATAGATATATTTTCTCAAAACTGATACATGAAACACATCGTGGATGCGTGAAAGGCTAGGTGGCAATGCTAAATGGTAGGCAACTAGACCTATCCTCTCGAGAATCTCAAAAGGTCCTACAAAGAAAGGTGCGAGCTTAGAACCCTTTCCATAATGGATTGGACTCTTATGCAGTCGCACTCTCAAGAAAACTCTATCTCCAACCAAGTAGCTACGATCTATCCTCTTTGCATCAGCATATTTCCTCTGTCTATCCTGAGCCTCTCTGAGACACTGCCTAATCAAATCCACCTGCTGTTCCATATCCTGAACTATCTCAGGACCAATAGCAACTCTATCCTCTATGCGATCCCAACTCAAGGGCATCCTGCAAGGCCTGCCGTATAATGCCTGATAGGGTGGCATCCCCAAAGAAGTGTGATGCCCATTATTATAGGCAAACTCCACTAAGGGAAGATACTCCTCCCACCGGGTTTGATGATCCATGACGTACATGCGAAGCATATCCTCTAACACCTGATTGACCCTCTCTGTTTGACCATCTGTCTCCGGGTGATAGGCTGTACTGAAATTGATCTTAGTGCCCATAGCTACCTGTAATGACTTCCAAAAGGAAGAAGTGAAAAGAGAATCCCTGTCAGAAATAATCTTGCGGGGCACGCCATGAAGTCTAATAATGTCCCACAAGAACACCTGTGCTACTGCTAGAGCTGTGAATGTAGTACGGACTGGTGAAAAGTGAGCTACTTTGGTCAACTTGTCAACTGTCACCAAGATAGCATCATGGCGATGAGAAGACATAGGAAGACCAATGATGAAATCCATGGATATAGTATCCCACTTCCACTCTGGTATAGCATGAGTCTGGAGCAACCCACCGGGATGGTGGTGCTCTGCCTTTACTCTCTGACACTCGAGGCATCAAGCTACTATCTCAGCAATGAGCTGCTGCATTCCCGACCAATGATACAACTGCCTCAAGTCAGCATGCAACTTTTTAACCCTGGGATGCGCTACACAAGGAGCTCTATGAGCCTCTGTGACAATGAACTCTCACAATCCTTCGGAGGAAGGTACATAAATGCACCCTCTGTGGCATAACAGTCCATCGGACTCCAAAGAATAATCCACATATTTCCCTTCTAGAGTAACCTGAGATCGTATTACCTGACCAACCTCTGCATACCATCCATCCTCTAGCAAGTGTTGTAGTATACGGTCTCTCAAATCTGTGCCCATAGATATGGTGTAAACCTCGTGATGTCTCCTACTCAAGGCATCTGCAACTACATTTTCCTTTCCTTTGATGTAGTGAACATCAAAATCATATTCGCACAAGAACTCCATCCATCTCTTCTGACATGCATTAAGGTTCGGCTGAGTGAAGATGTACTGAAGACTCTAATGATCTGAATGCAACTCGAAGTGATGACCTAGAAGGAAGTGTCTCCACCTCACAAGTGCATGCACTACTGTTGCGAGCTCAAGGTCATGAGTGGGATAATTAAGTTCATGAGTCTTAAGTTTCCTAGACTCGAAAGCTATGGCCCTACCATCCTACATAAGAACTGCCCCTAAACCCTCTAGAGAAGCATCTGTACAAACCATGAAGTCAGCTGTAGGATCTGGTACAACAAGGATAGGAGCACTAGTAAGTGCCTTCTTGAGTTCCTGAAAGGCCTTCTCGCACTTCTCTGTCCACTCAAATTTCTTCCCTTTACGTTGAAGAGAAGTAATAGGGTGTGCGTCTCTGGAGAATCCCTTGACAAAACATCGGTAATACCCTGCTAAGCCCATGAAACTCCTGACCTCTGTCACACTGGTTGGCACTGGCCAATCCATAATAGCCCTAATCTTTGATGGGTCAACTGAGATCCCATCACCGGAAATAATGTGCCCAAGGTACTTGACCTCAGACCGAAAGAAAGCACACTTCGATAGGCTGCCAAACAACTGATTATCCTGCAAACACTGCAATACCTGTTTCAGGTGCTCGTCACGCTCCTTCTCATTCTGAGAATATATCAATATATCATCGAGAAACACAATAACAAAATGGTCCAGAAAGGTACGGAACACCCCATTCATGAGGCTCATAAAGACTGCTGGGGCATTCATAAGTCTGAATGGGACTACGGTAAACTCATAGTGACCATATCTAGTGCAAAATGCGGTCTTGTGGATATCACTTTCCACTATTCTCAACTGATGGTATCCTGACTTCAGATCTATTTTGGAAAAGACTTTGGCACCCTGAAGTTGGTCGAATAAATCATCAATTTTGGGCAAGGGATATCGGTTCTTGATGGTTACTTTATTTAGCTACCGATAATCCATACATAATCGGAGAGATCCATCCTTCTTCTTAACGAAGATGACTGGTGCACCCCAAGGGGATACACTAGGATGAATATGACCCTTCTCAAGGAGTTCCTCAAGTTGTATTTTGAGTTCATTTAGCTCATTTGTGGTCATCCTATAAGGTGCTCTCGAAACTGGCTCGACTCCTGGTACTAGGTCTATATGAAAATCAATCTCTCTACGGGGAGGCATTCTCGGTAACTCTGAAGGAAATACATCTGAATATCCCTTAAGGATAGGATGGTCATCGAGTGATGTTTCTTTTTCTTCCTCTTCTTCTCTGTCACTAATAGTGATAGCAAAAAGCTGACATCCCTTCCGCATGCTCCGCTTAAGCTGCATTGCGAAGATCATGCAAAGAGACACGAGCCTCTGAATCCCGGTGATAACTATGGGCGAACCATGATCATCCTCACACTCGATCTTTTTCAGGCAGCAATCCATCTTGGCTATGTGGGCATAAAGCCAATCCATGCCAATTACGATTCCGTAAGATCCAAGTGGAGTCACTCTAAGGTCTACTAAAGTGGTGGGCTTGCCAATCTGCAGCTGACATGCCCTAACCTTTGCTTCCACCAACACTCTAGCTCCTGAAGCTAATTCCACTTCCCAACTAACACCCTGTCTAGTTGCCACTAGCCCGCAACACTCCACAACCAATGGAGATATAAAGGAGTCAGTAGCTTCTGAATCAAACAAAATAGATACATTGTTACCTTTGATTATACCTATAGATTCGATAACTGTGGCTTGATGCTCAGCCTGATGGTTGTCAACTGCTATGAATACTCTATGGGACCTACCCATATCACCAACTGTTGGCTCTGAAGCGGCCATCCGTTGACTCCCTACCACCTGTCCCTGAGGGCAATCCCTTGCCATATGCCCCATGGCTCCACAGGTAAAGCAAGCACCCCATGCCTGGAACTGGGCACCCTAAGGCCTAGAGAATGCCCGACCTCCTGTCCTACTAGATCCACTGTACCCACCCCTGGAGGACTGCTGAGTCCCCGCCGGCTGTGTGTACTTCCCCTGTGCTCTCTGATCATGTCTCTGTCCCTGAGTCTGCCACTGTTTGGGCTTGGAGCCCTACTGATACTGTGGAGGCTTCTGCCTCTGGTTCTATGGTGTCTGTTGTGGAGGAGGGGGTTTGGAGAACCCCTAAGAATTTTGGTTGTTTCCTTTCCAATGTGGTTTCTGGAATCCATAAGTCTGAGGTGCGAGATTTCGGTTCTGAAACTGATCCCTATTGTCCTGTGGTCTGACCTGAATTTCCTTGGCAATCAGTGCCTTCTCCACAACAACCCAAAGGCTCTCTGGAGCAGACATCCTAACAGGCCTGACTATACCGACATTTAATCCCCTAATGAAGTGGTTTACAAGAAGTTTCTCATCCTTTAGATAATCTACATAAGGCAACAGCTCAAAGAATTTACTCTCATACTGGGTTACTGACAAGCCTTTTTGTTGGAGATCGTGAAATTCATCTATACGACGCTGCCTGAAGTGTTCTGATAGGTACCTCTCATGAAACCTCTCTGTGAAAATCTCCCAAGTGAGAGTATCAGGAACTAATCCGCATTTGTACTCTTCCTGTCTCCACCAAGTGGAGGCTGTCCCTCTCAGTAGATGAACTGTGACATGTGCTTTCAAGTTTCACTCATAAGAACGCAATGCAAAGCACCTCTCAAGACTCAGAAGCCATGCCTCAGCCTCTACTCCATTTGTAGAACCTCTGAAGGATGGTGGTTGGAGGTGCATGACCTCCCTGATGAGATCCCCTGGATCTCGACGAGCTCTCTCAAAATAAACTGGTTCCACCGCTGGAGGTGGTCCTGGCATATGCACAAAATTTGGCTCATTACCACCCTGACTCTCTATAGGAATAGGAGCTGGGCTCCTGCTTCATTCTCTATCAACAGATCTATGACTCCCAGAGTCATGACTCCTAACCTGAGGGTTCTCTACTGGGATCCTTTCTTGAACTATGCCAATAAGATTCTGGATTGCTGCTAAGAGGTCTCGGTTAGGTTCATTTGGCTATTCAGGAGGTGCCCCTGGGTTCTCCTCTGGAACCAATGCCTCCCTCACTACCTCTTCACGTGCTATGCGCACATGTCTAGGACCCCGTCCACGCTTGCGAGCTTGTCGCGTCGTCAAAGGCATCCTAAGAGGAAAATAAGGCAAAGTAATTAATTAATTTCTTTTAGAATAATATTAATTCAATTAAATTCAAAAGTCTGATTAAATCAATTTAACAAAAATAGTTTAAATAATCTTATAGTGTGCTCAAAAGTGCTTCTCTTGCTTTGCAGTCATTTTCTTCATCTTTAGCTAAGGTAGTTGGAGCAGTCTGACCAGCTACAGCAGCAGTATAACCATTCTTAGTAACTTCCCAGATGTCTTTACCAATGCAATTCAAATGTGTCTCCATCCTGATCTTCCATATCCCATAGTTGGTTCCATCAAGTTTAGGATTGTCCTTCCTGAAATAATTAGTAGACATTGGATCTCCTCAAGTTGTTAAACTTTTGCAAAAGAGGACTAAGCTCTGATACCAATTGTTAGGTCCTAGAGACAAGTGAGAGGGGGGGGTGAATCAGTTGTCTAATAAATTCAAACCAAAAACTAATTAATTGACTTAATGCTTAATATCGGTAAACTAGTTAAGTATGCCGGTAGACAGTGTTAACAGTAAATTGCTATACCGGTAAGGATTAATGCATGAAACATAAACATAAAGTCATCCACAACACATGACACCAATATTGTACGTGGAAACTCTGTAGGAGAAAAACCACGGTGGGAAACCTTACCCACAATCAGATGATACTACTGTAGATAGTAAGTGTACATAAATGGGGTCTGCACATGCAAAAAGGCCAACAGCCTAGAGCTCACTGCTCAATCACAAAATGGGAGTCACACTGACTACAGTTGGATGGTTAAATCCAATAAGAATGTACTGCACAAAATAGCATCTTCATATGCTGGATTTAGTACCAGTGTAATGCTGATATGCTTCTACAAAAACCTAACTTCTCCTTCAAATGATGTCTTCGTGTATATCCCTACTTGATCTTGCATATATCTTCACTCAATTCTTTTTCGCATTCCCACACTCGATCTTACAAATAAGATCTTACATTTATACCATACCCTAAGACCAATTTTAGTAGGTCAGCTCTACAAGATATTACAATAAAACATTTTCCATACAATATAATATCCGATGCAATAAACAATTAAACATGTTGGCTTAATACATTTACAACAATAATAAATCATCTCCATAGCATGCCATGCTGATCTGGAAAAGATAAACCTGCCGGTGTAACCCTAGATAACTTGGACCTATTTGCCGATAAAAGCAAATATGCAAATATGAATATACCAATGATTAATTCTTCAAAAAAAAGTGTCCACACGATGTCTTCGACATTACCAAGTGTCTTCCATATCATTCCAGGTATCGGTGAACAATATATCCTGCCGGTGAACCATATACCAGTAACTGTTGCACAGTTTACTTGCTTGCCGGTGAATGCTGCTGGATCTCCAAAGTAGGTGTTGACATCAAAGACAAAACCATACCAAAATACCAACATAATTAAATATATATATATATATATATATAGAAGGTTGTCGATATTAAAGAATAAGGCAAATCTTTAGATTTTAACATTTTATTTAGTGTTTGTAGAATTCTTATGAGTATATAAAATCAAGTGAGTAAACATTGATTTTTTTTTTATCAACCTAAGGGTATTTCTTTTTTTTTTTAAAAAGAATGAAGTTGAGATTTAATTAACATACTTGGATATAGGTGTTTGGAATTAAACCTTATAGGATGTTTTTCGTAAGGGACTTAATTGTACCTTAGTTAATTTAATTTAAGCAAATTTTAATTATGAATTAAAATGAATACTAGAATAATAATTATAAATATATGCCAGGACTATTTTAATTGGTTTCTAAAATCAATTAATGGTTATCAGAGATTAATTTTGCCTCCGCCATTTAAATCTAAATTAGTTGATTTATTAATTTCGAGTAGACAGTAAAACTATTCATTTAGTATTCTGCTTTTAATTTTTAATTTTTAAATTAATTCTTTTTGGAAACTTGAGTTAGTAGATTAAGTTAACTCTAAACATAGTTAAGACAAAACATGTTTGAGCTTTTCATGTTAGCAAATTTAATGCCTTAAGATATAATTTAAAAAAAAAAAATTTCCCATTCTTGCCCTAAATTTTGGGCATGACAGTAGGCATGGCTCCATTGTGCTAGGGCCTACCAATTTCAATCCTCCTATCTTTGCAAAGTATTCCTTCAACAACCCACTCCTAAGATGATCCCTCTGGGCATCATAAACCTTCTTGAGCATCTCAAAATCAATGGGTTCCAAATAGTTTTAGGCCTCACTCAACCAGAAGACTTTTCTGAATTTGTCATTATTAATTTTAGTTAAGGGCCCCCCATTTACATTTCTCATAGTCCTAGTGATAGGGTCATAGTTTTTGGCAATTTGGGTCAACAGATCAACATCCATGAATACTCCAGGGACCACTAGTTTTTCAACATCTAATTCCCATATAATATTAATAGGAGCTGATGAATTCCGTTGACCAAATCCTACCCTGACCAAACCTAGACCTGCCATACCTATCTGGGCATCTCTCAGCCAACATCCCTTGTCGTACAAACCATCACCAATCTGTAGGCGGGGAGATTTGGGCATGAGTTCTTTTATCTTGGCCGCACTATTAGTAGATTGAGCCAGTTGTTCTAAAAAGTCATCACAAATAGCCCTCTCTTAGTAATTTATCTTTCTCTTGAATTCCCTCTGTGGTGCCATCTTATCAATCTAAAGCTAACCCTACTCAAATCGTTATTCAAATAACCTCTTCCAAATTTCCAGCACCAAATAATGCCACACAAATAGGAATTACAAAGAACAGTCGCAGAAGAACTTACTTGTCGCTTGAGAAATCACAAAACTGTGCACCTATTCTCTATAGATCTTCTTGAATGCTTCTTTGCAAATTTGAATTTAAAAACAATGCCTTAGGAAGGGACCTTAATGACACTTGATCATTAATTACTATCAATAAAGCCACACACTTGTGCAATTAATCCTTTTGAAATTTCAAATTTTGGCTCCAACGGACCAGAAGGGCTTCTTCTAAGTATTTTTCCTTCAGTTGCTTATCCGCAAAGATTAAAGTTCGATGAACTTTAATCATGATATAGTGACCACCATCAGATCATGTGGAACTAGCACATCCTTTAATCATACTAGCTTTCAAAATGGGCCCGTCACTTAGTCACTCGTCTACTCTTTGTCATTGATCCGCAAAGCTTAAAGTTCAAGCATCTCCCCATCACAGTCCAGCGACAGCCGTCGATCTTCCTCAGAATTGTCAACTCTTTAACCCACCTAGGCTGCCCACTTTGGCTAGACCCACCATTTAGTCACTAGTCCACGATGAGTAAAGGTTGGGCATCTCTCAATAGTAGTGTAGCGATAACCATTGGATCACGAGTCAACCATTCGATCTTTAAGGTCCTTCATTACTTAACACCACCACTTCACCATCTGCACTAACTGCCTGCATTAACTATCTGACCGGGCCCGCTGCTAATGGTTTGTCACTGGGTCACGATGAATATTCAATGTGTAACTTCCCATTGCAGTATCACGACAACTATTGGATCAAAAGAAACTCATCTGACCTTTAGGAACCCGACACATACATATGGGAAAAACTTAGGAAAATATGAAACAATTTTAAAACGGAGCCCGCCTAAGCCTAAAAAATCAAAATGGCCCCTTTCGACAACACGGTGACCGTTCCACTTAAGTGGAAAAAGAAATGGGTAAACAAAAGTGACTTGGAAATAATGCAACACAAAGGTTTATCATTTAAATGATTTTGAAATTGTAAAACCCTAAACCCTTAAGAACCATGGACTCGCAGACAAGGATCAATCCAAAATTTGAAAGACTTTTAAGGAAAAAAGGAAGGACTTCCAACAATATTCAAAACACTGATAACAACGGCTCTGACTAGGGATGGTTGGATGTGAGACCAACACAAGAACCTAAAAAAACTCGGGAACATAGACCAAAACAAAACCCAAGATAAAAGAAAACCTAATATATACAGCTCCTACAACTACTGTGCATGGACTAAAACGAGTCACGAGAAGTAATACTTCAGGAATTGTCCATGCACTGGAAATTCCTATACTTCACCATTCATTCTTTGCAAAAAATATGAATCCTTTCTGTTAACATCAAAAATAATCAAAGGGCCTATCCATAGTGATTCAAATTTCTTGTGCTTACCCTTGTCTTGTTCTCTAGCATTCCACTGAAGAACTATATCACCAATTTGGAACTTTCTGGTTGTAGTTCTTTTATCAAAGAGATATTTTGACTACAATTAGATTTTCAGATTCCTTTTATGAGCTATAGTTCTCATTTCTTCCAATTCTACCAATTGGATCACTCTATCCTCCATGGGTTCTGACAATTTCAACTCTTTAGGTTGCAAAAACTTGTATACAGGGAGGAGATTGTTTACTGATACTCTAGTCTATATTCCATAAACCAGTTCAAATGGAGATATAACAATGGCCTTATTTATAGTTAATTCTATGTGCCCATAAAGCTAGCTTGAGCTTTTGATCCCAAGATCTCTTGTTTTGTTCAAGAATCTTTTTAATGATGTTCAGGAGACTTTTATTACTAGATTTTGTTTGGCCATTGCCTTGTGGGTGATATGGTGAGGAATATGACATATTAATTCCATAACTGGCACAAAACTCTGTGAATTCCTCTGACCTAAAGCACATAGCATTATCCATTATCAATTTCACAGGCACACCAAACCGTGTTAGTATATTATCCATTAAAAATTCAATGACAATTTTACTACTTGCCTGTTTAGTAGGTATGGCCTTAATCCATTTTGTGAAGTAATCTGTGGCCACCACGATCCATTTGTGACCTCTACTTGATTTTTCTATTATCTCTCTAATAAAATCAATGCCCCATTGAACAAAAGGGGCTTCAACTATAACAAGGTTAAGTGGCAAAGCTCCTTCATACTTCAATTTAGAAGAGAATTTCTAACAAGGATCACTTTTCTGAACATATTTATGGGTATCCTTAAACAAAGTGGGCCAATAATATCCTACCCTAATTATCTTAGCAGTTGTTGTCTTTGCTAAATAGTGACCTCCACATACTCCACTATGCATCTTTGTCAACATTTTTTGAGCCTGGGAATCATCTAAGCACATCAATAATGCCCCATCTCTATTTTTCCAATATAAGTCTCCTTGAATAATAACATATTTCTGGGACTTCAACTTCAGTGTCCTTTTTTGATTGTGGGTCATTTCTTCTGGACAGGTTGCATTTTTTTAAAAATGCGCTATCTCTGAATACCATGGCTGCATTTCAATACTAGTGACCATGACCTTTTTAGTTTCAACATTATTAATATCAACGGTGACAAGATTTGATTCAATCATTAATTTAGCAAGGCCTAATCCTCTTACCAATTTTGTGATCTTGATCTCAAGATCAAACTCTTGTATCCTATTTATCCACCTACACTTTTTACCAGTAACCTCAGATTGAGATAGAATGTCCTTGATAGCTGCATGTGGGACATAAGAAATTATTCTTGCATTTACAAGATAAGGCCTAATTTCTTTAACAACCTTGACTAAAGCATATGCCTATTTTTCCATAATCTCATACTTTAATTCAGCAACCTACAAGGATTTACTATAGAAAGCAATTGGATGTTCATACCCTTCATCATCCTTCTGAAGCAAAATTGCTGCTACTGTATGGTAAGAAGCAAAAGAGAATAGTGAGAAAGGCTTACTATAATAAGGGGATTTCAACACCGAGGCTTCTTGAATAGCCTTTTTTATCTTGTCAAAAGCATGTGCTGCTTCCTCATCCCAAGAGAACTTAGCATCTTTTTTTAGTAGCTTAACAATAGGCTTAACAATCTCAACAAAGTTAACTATAAACCTCCTATCAAAATTCACCTTACCTAGAAAGGAATGAATTCCTTTGTCACTCTTTGGTTGAGGCACACTATTAAAAGCCTCAATTCTTTCAGGGTTGATCCTAACTCCTTCCTTGGAAACAATATGTCCTAACAATTTTCCTTTAGTTACAGCAAAGTGGCATTTTTTTGGATTCAAAGACACACCAAACTCCAAGGCCTTGCAAGATATTTTTTTCCAAATGACCACAGTGGTCATCTGCCTTCTTTGAGAAACATGTAAGATCATCCTGGTAAATAACCATTATGATTTTAATAAACTATTTGAAGGCTACATCCATAGCCCTCTGAAAAGTTGCTCCAACATTTTTAGACCAAATGGCATCCTTACATAAACATAAGTTCCCCAAGGGGTAGTAAAAGCAGTCTTGAACTGCTCAGACTCTTTTACTAGTACCTAATTATAACCAGAGAATCCATCCATCATTGATAGTAAGTCACAACCAGTTACCCTTTGTAGCATAGCTTCCATGTTTGGAGATGAGTAATTATCCTTAAGAGAAGCAACATTCAAATTCCTAAAATCTACATAGAGCCTTATGTCCCCATTCTTCTTTCTGACAGGAACTAAATTGGATACCCATGAAGAATTCCTTATGGGCTTTATAATCCTCCCTTCTCTCAACTTAGTCAATTATTGCTACATTTTGGGTTCTAAGAGGGGTTTAATGGGTCTTTTCTTTTGTCTAAAAGGCTTAGCATCAGGATGCAGAGGTATTTCATGCTGAAATAAATCTTGTATATACGCCTTCAAGTCCTCATAAGACCAAGCAAAAACATGTTTGTACTTTCTTAGCAAATTAATGAGGTTATTCTTGATATGAGGAGACAAGTTTTTCATGATATACACCAACTTAGGGGATGACTCTGTCCCTAAGTTTACCTCTTCCAATTATTCTAGTTTAGTGGATGACTTTTGGTGTAAATAACCATCACTATAACTAAACATACCCTCTAAGTCCACTAATCCTCTAGGTATGTCATTAGTTTCTAATTGGACCATGTCATTTCCAAAAACTGTTTCTTTGCCTTCTAATACTTCTAATGCATTACAATCAATTTTCTGACCTTCATATTCATCAATGCAATGTACAAAACGAAGTATATCATCATCATTTTCAAACACCTACCAGTTATACACATTGTCTGGGATAGCAGGCCTAGCTTTAACCTCAGCTATTGATACTCCAGTCAGTGTTACATCATCAATTTTTAGTGCAACATTAGCTAATAAGTCTGCCATAATGTTTTTTGATCTCTCAATCCAATCAATTGAAAATGCATTAAAGTATTCAATCATATCCCAAACAACATGCTTATATCTTTTCAACCATTTATTCTTAGATGCATACCTGGATCTTATCTGAGACACCACTAGTTCCGAATCTCCAAAAACTTTCAATAATTTAATTCCATGTTTCTTAGTGATTTCTAGCCCCAATAATAAGGCCTCATACTCAGTTGTATTATTTGTACATTGAAAAGCTAATAGAAAAGATTATTTGAAAGTAGTACCTGATGGGGAAACAAAAAGTACCCCTGCTCTAGATTCTTCTTTGGAACAAGCTCCATCAAAGTAAATATGCCACAAGCCCTCCTATTGAGATTCCAATTCATTAACAATAGGGTCCATGTTCTTTAACTGAGGTTGAATTGGTTCCACTCTAAAATTGTCAAAGTCCACTTCAATCATGCAATTGAGCATGTAAGGATCTATTTTCTCAATGACCCTTGGTGCACATGATTCTCTATATAGCTTAACTTGATTTCCATTCATAGAGATAGTTGCATATGAAAGATCTAATTGGACATTTCCCCCAACTACTGCAGCCCATTGTCTAGACAAAAGCATTCCATAATGAGGCTTGGTATTAGTTACTATGACATCCATCTTATAAGTGGATTCAGGGAATGCTGCTATTTTTACTTCTACATCTTTCATTCTACCCACAAGAGGTACTTCTCTATTATCCATGGCATAGCATTTCCCATACAAATTACTTAATAACAGTCCCAATTCCTTCATGACCCCATATGGCATCACATTTGCAGCAACCCCAGAATCTATCATACAATTTTTTATTAGCCTATTATTGACTAATAAGGTTACATAAAAAGGATCAACTTGGGAAGGTTCTTGAGTAATTGTGGTTCCCACTTAACTTTATGAGATTTTTTTGTCTTGATCCCTTTTATCCTTTTTAGTACCTTTAGGTAAAGAAGCATTGTTGTTTGATATACTAGAAAGTAAAGAAAATGCAACCTCTCTATGCTCTTTCATTTTTAACAATTCCATCAGTGGTACTGTAACTTTCATTTGAGTCAAAGCCTGATTCATATCAAATGTAGAACTAATATTTGACTCAGTATGGGTTTTAACCTTCTCTACCTTTTGGTGACTTTTTTTCTTATCAGCAACGATGTCAAATAAATTGCCAGTCACACTATTTTCTTCAGGTTTCCCCAAAGCATTGGACTGAGGCCCTTTAGCATGGTTGTCTTAGCTAAGAGTATTTTCATTAGCTGCCCTTTTCTGAGACACTTCTTTCGTAAACATAGAACCAGGCTCACCCCAATCTTCATCCTTCTTGCTACTCAGATTATAATTATGTTTAGCCTTAGCTATGGTGGCTTTGGTGAGGTTATTGACTTCTTCCTCACTAGGCCTTCTAAGATGAACTTCTTCATCCTCAATTGTTACCACATTCAAGGTGGGATGCCAATCAGTTGTCAACTTCCTGTGGCAATTTACACTACTTCTCAATGCATCATACTCACTTGCTTGATCCTGTGAATACTAATCATCACTTTCAACAGTGGTTTCAAACATATTAATTGCACATTTATCCTCACTCTGATATCTCAGTTCACCCTCACTCCTCATAGATTCCTTTAAAGCTTGTGCCACAACACACTGGTAAGGGGAGTATGGTCCATCACATCATGTACACCAGGGAGTGTTCTCCACATTATGCACATTTCCACCCTTTAAAGGATCAGGAGTGTCATAATTATGCGTACTCCTTGGCTTGTCTTAAAGGGTTTACCATCCTTCCAAGTAGTGTTGCATAGCATGTCATGTAATCTAGCAGGTCTAACTTGCCAATTGTAATGAGGTTTATCATTCTTATTCACCTTGGCAGTTAGGTCTTTCACAATAGTTATTAATTTCTCAATCTTATCCTCTTCTTTAGAGGCTTTATTTAGATGTGGCTTTTGCTTTTGCCACAATCTACCATCAGTTCTCCTTCCCACTTTTCCTGATGTTTTCCTGTTACTTTCCACATTTATGGAAATTCTAAAGGCATCTCTTAAACTATGTGGGTTTTTATCTCTAAGGATATAAGCCATTTTTGGGTCAAAGGCATTATAATAAGTAGTTAGACATACATTCTCATCTAACCTTATTACTTGAAAAAGTCTATGCATTGCCTTTTGAAACCTTGCATTAAAATCTGTGACAACCTCATTGTCAGACTTCCTGATGTTGTTAAATTAATTGAGCATGAAGCTAACATTTGTCTTGTCTCCATATTTCTCTTGAAAGCAATTCTTTAACTCTTCCCAAGAACTGGTGTTATTTACAGGTAACCCTCTGTACCAATCCCTGCCATCATTCACTAAAGACTGCACAAACAATTTCATAAGCACATCCTCATTGGAAATCTTAGAGTCATTAATCATGTCACCGAAAGACTTTAGGTGTTCCTCTGCACTTATGGAATTGTTTACAACAAATTTCTAGAGTTTATCCCTCATTTCAATAGGGACATGGTTTGGGTAACCTTGTATTCCATCAAAGAAAAGTTGTCTATACAATTCCACATTGATGGGTCTTCTTTGGAATTGGTTACCAGCAGAGTTATTATGAATATTCATTCTCAAACTAGGACCTCCAACACGAGGGACTTGGTTATTCTCGTTAAGAGGTTGCACAAGAGACATTTGACTTACTGGAGGAGTATTAAAACAAAAGGCAGGACTATGTTGGTTAACATGAGCATATTGGTTTAGAGATGGAATAGTATTCACGGGCATGGTTGGTTGAATTTTCATTGCAGAGTGTGAATTTTAATTGAAGAGTGTGAAGTATATTGAGGCATATGTGCAGAACATGATGACATGGTAATATTGTATGTTGTCATTGATGTCAATATGCTGAAGTATGAATCAGTATGGTGTAGTAAGAAAACTGGCAAGAGAACCGGTATGATGATGTAAACTAGTATTTGTGAAAAAGTGAAGTGGTATGTTTGTTCAAGGTGAACCGGTATGTTGGAATAAGAACCAGTAAATGGAATTTTTGTATTGGGGTTTCATTTGGCATGACTACCAGTTGGTAGTCTCAACTTCAGGGTTTTCGGTTGATGCATTTCAGGATTGTGTGATTCAACCGATGACATCTTGTGATGAGTTAGCATTGTATGAAGACTAGATAATTGTTGCCACGCCAGTCTTGTGCACGTGAAGGATTTCCTTGAGGATCTTGCATGGAGGGTGATCCTATCTACCTCGGGAATGTGCGAAGTCTTTGTAAATGGTGGAGAGCGCATGATGAGTTATCAGCTTCCTGAAGTGGCAAAGAATGAATGTTAGAGAACGTATTGAGATTTATTTAAGACTGTTGTATTTGATGCAGTGTGATTAACGATCAGGATTGAACCGACTAGATTGTAAAACCTAAATGTTTAGGGTTTAGGGTTTATGCTACCAACCTATCTGTTTCCTATAGGGTCGATGATGTTTTTCATTTTGAAGTTGTCAGAAAATGGTATGTGTGTATCCCAGTGAGTGATACTTGATTCTTGCCAGATCAGAGAAGTGTGTTGATACCTGTAGAGTGTGATTACAAAAGAAAAGGAGCTTAAGTGGATCTGCCTTGGCATTGAGTGCTATTATCAGATCAGTGTATTACCTGTTGACTTCTAACCATTTCAACAGTTGGAAAATCCCTTAACCGGTTAGCTTTAATAGGCTTTTGTGTAAATCCTTTACTAGGGTGACTCAATTCAATGAGTTCTTCAAATCCTCTTGTGAGGTAACCTTTAACAGGGTTCTAACCTTTAACCGGGTATTTAGCCATCCCTTAATTGGGTGATCCCTAGTAGGATCGGTTCCTAGTAGAACCTATTGTAAAAGTCTCTAACCGGACTAGGCTCCTAATAGAGAAGACTTCAAAAGAGTTCAAGAATAGCTTATGGGTATTCATCCCCATCGTGGTTTTTCCCAGTTGGGTTTCCATGTGAAAAATCAGTGTGTCATGTGTGATGTCTTTCATTTGATGGTTTAGTGTTTTATGTCAAACTGGTAAAATATGTTGAACTAAGCAGTCATTATATTTCTGATGATAGATTACTTGTTTATGCATAAGGGTGAAGTGGAAATGAGATATTAGATTGTATGGAAAGCTAAGGGTTACCGGTTTATGTCTTTCACATTCTCATTGTGTTTTACCGGTGGTAATCTAGTTTAGACCGGTGTTAGTGCTTGCCAGTTAAAGTGCACTGTTTGCAGTCAAACTAGTTTAGGAAAAGTGTTTTTGCCTATACTAATTCACCCCCCCCCTCTCAGTACCAGTTTGGTACTAAGTGTTCATCATTTCTTCATCAATTGGTATTAGAGCTACTTCCAGGTCCTCTGTGTTGTAAGCTTAACCACTTGAGCAAAAGATCCTACTCTAATGATTAAGAGGGAAGGTCCAAAGTTCAACAGAGACAACTTTAAAATATGGAAGGACATAATGAAGATATACATCAGAAGCATGGGTGCTCAACACTAGAGCTATGTTGAGAATGCTTATGTTATCCCTAGCGGTACTCTCACCGATGATCAAAAGAGAGATATTCAGGAGAATGGGCAGGTCATGGAAACCCTAATCAACAGTCTATCTGACATTGAGTTTATTGATATTCAGGATAAAGACAATCCCAAAGAAGTATTGGATGCTCTTGAGAATATCTATGGCGGTGATGAGCATGTGAAAGAAGCTAAGGAAGAGAGCCTTAGGAGAAAGTTTGAAGACATGCAGATGGTTGAAGGAGAGACCATTCAACAATATGGAATAAGAATCAAAACTGTTGTTGGAGACATCAAGAGTGCGGGTGGTATAATAGATGATTCCACTATTATTAGCAAAGTCTTGAGATCCTTATTATTGATCTATGCAATAAGGGTTGCTACTATTCAGGAGTTGAGGTCTATAGACAAGATAAAGGTATCCCTAGAATCCATCATTGCTAAGTTGACAGCTTATGAGCTAAATAATTATGATGGCAATATTCAAAATACTTAATCAGCCTTTAGAGCATCTATTACACCATCTAGAAAGGGCAAAGAAGCTAGTACCAGTGGTGAACCAAGATAAAGTAGAGAAATGGATGATGAGGACATCCTAATGGAATTTGAAGCTCTTCTTGCCAAGAGACTTCCTAAGGGAACTGGTAAATACAAAGGTAAGTCCCCTTTGAAATGCTTCTCTTGCAATAGGATAGGACACATTGCTGTAAATTGCCCTAATGGTGATAACAAGGAAAAATCGGAGAGGTTCAAGAAGTTCAAAGGAGGAAGCCAGAGAAACTATTTTGTAGTAGTTGATGAAGGTGTCACTGATGAGGAATCAGAAGATGAAAAAAGTGAAGACATTGTGTTTGTAGCAGTTAAAGAAGATGTGTCAGACAAGAAGGCTCTTGTCTCCTGCTTTGATAATTCCAATGAGTGGATTATTGACACTGGCTGCTCTCACCATATGATTGGTGACCAGAGTAAGTTTCTATCTCTGGAAGAGTATGATGGTGGTATGGTTCATTTTGGTAATGATACACCATGTATGGTAAAAGGAAGAGGGTCCATCTCTCTGAATGGAAAAAGTAGTACTAACAATGTGTATTGGGTAGGTCTCAGACACAACCTTTTGAGTGTTTCCCAGCTGAATGATAATGGACTCACTCTAGAATTCAGAGATGGAGTTGTTATCAGTGTTTAAGAAATGGGTTTTCTTTACCCATGATTGGCTAGGTTTTTGAAATGTTGAGTCAGGTATGCTATTAACTACTCCAAATCTGTTTTAAGTCTTTAAGGGTTTTAGTTTTAAATCACTCAAATGTTTGATTAAAACCCTCTAGTTTTTATTCCTACGTTACTTTATTCACTTAAGTAATGGGTCTTGGGGTCATGTGAAGTGTTCCCCCTTGTTATTTGCCTAGGTGGTCGTTAAATAATTGTGAAAAATCTATGCCTTATGCCTTTTTCCTTCTAATATTGTTGGGTCCAGTAAGTGTCATGCAACTTCCAGATGAATCTATGACTTTTGCTATTTCGTTAGCCGAAGTTGTGGGTGTGTTAAGCTATGCAAAATAGCAAAAGGAAAAAGCATGTTCGGCTATGTGCATTGGATCTAGTTTAACGAGACTCCATCTCGCTCAAGATCTAATGGTTGGCATTGATTCATAGCCAAAATGAGCAAGTAAGTTACCTTTCACAAAATGGCAAAAGGGTTTGGTGGGACCCAGCGGTGAAGAATTTTCCACGGCTAAAAGGCGATCAAGTTCAAAAGAAATCAATAGCTCACGTTGTTTTGGAGCTGATAGATGCTCCCATGTTATGCTATGCGAAACAGTGAAAGGTTTTTGGCCTAGGAAAAAGAGGTTTATAAGAAGCATAACAAATGCGTAGGTTCTCAAAGATCTAACGGCTAGCGCAGTTTTTTAGGAGAAAGATGCTTGAAAGATAGCTTTCGCAAAACAGCGAAATGACATGGCATTCCAAGCAAGCAGTCCAACTGGTTGAGATGGCAAATAAGATAATGACACATGGCCGAAAATCAAAGTGGTCAGTGGATTGGATTTAAGGACTAATGGGTGGGTCCAAGAAGATGAGTCACGTTGTGGGATAAGAAGTGACCTGACAGATACAGGTGGCAAGGATGAGGTGGATCCCGATGTTTTCTCTCAGCGAATAAAAAGTTGACATGTCAGTTCGGAAATGACTAGACACTAGGTGGATAAAGTCGAGTCAGATGTCCCACATCTGCCAGATTCAAGTAGGTTGTTAAGCATCAAACAAGTTTGATATAATCTAACGGTCCACGTGTGTTCGTGAAGGTAGGATGCTTGTATTTTAAAGCCTGTGAAATGGTGAAAGAGCTAGTGGTCCCGAAGAATAGGTAAAGTAGAAAGGTAAAAGAGGATCAACTCTATTTTGATCCAAGGGTTCTCATCATTTTGTGGCTGCAAATCAAACGAGGATTAAGGCCTACAAAATGGCAAAAGGGAAAAAGAGGTTCTTCTCGGCATGACGTGAAGTGACAGATGTTACTTCTTGTAAAGATTGATGGTGATGTGTCGATTGACACATAATTCAAAAGGTGATTAAGGGCCCACCAAGGTGTAGCCAGTGGTTATGCAGGAAGTAAGACACATGGGTGACTTTGAACTAAACCCAAAGAGTTTTCCAGGGCTAATGGCTGAGTGCCACATGGCATTTGTTAACCGGTAAATAAGTGGGGTAAACAATGTCCGGATAAAGGTCTCACTTAAAAGATGGTCATCTCAAGATTGATCCAACACTTCTTGTTGTTTCGTGGCCCAAAGATGTGAGTGGATTAACCTCTGCAAAATAGCGAAAAACCGTTAGCCATCATGATGAGGTGCGGTTAGTGAAAAAGTTGACGGACTCGGTAGGAGTTAAAGGCCAAGCGGTTAGAATTATATCTAATGCTTAGCGTAGCTTCACAAAAGGAAAGTGCTTGCGGGATAAAGCTTGTGAAATGGCGAAAAGGAGGTAGGGCCCGATGCAAAGGCAAAGAGGTTAAAATAGTGTAAAGACTGATCAAGTCTCATTTGATCGCATGGCTGGTGTGATTTCGTTTAGCAAAATTGCTAGGATGTTATGCTATACGAAATGGCGGAAGAGCGAAAAGAAAATATACAGGCATGTTGTGACCCGTTGGAGTGAAATTTTTGAATTCTTCTATGAATTCAATTTTGAAAGGATGGCCAAAGCATGTGGTATCAATGTCACAGTTAAGAGCACGACTACCGTATATGATCTCGGATCAATTGAATGAAGGCATCATTTTGAAAAGTTGTTGTAGAGAAGCAATTGCAGAGCAAATTTCTCCACTTGTAGAGCAAATTTCTTCAGTTGCAGAGCAGATTTATTCAAGCAAAAAATAGGTTCTCTTGTACTCCTATTTGGCAATTACTTGACAGTGTGTTTTTGTTGAGGTTTTGATTAATTACAAAATAGTTGGGGCTAGTAATTAAATTGCTTGCATAGTTTTTAAGATGGCACCTAAAAGAAAATTCTCAAGAAAGGTTAATTACCAGGAGAGGGCTATCTATGATGATTTCCTAGAATAGTTGACAATGTCAACTAATGTGGCAACAAAGGTAAAAGAACTAGTGCCAAGAGCTCCTCGCCAAAAAATAGGAGAGGGATTGTATGACAAAGGAAACTGGCTAAGAGACCCTCAAATTGGGTTGTCTGGGTTGGGATTATTTAAAGTTGGATTTGGTATGAGAAACTCCCTAGCCCCAATGAATAGTATCTAGGAGCTGGACGTAGGCAAATTGGTGGTCCCTAGAGTATTCATGGATGTGGATCTCCTAACTCAGATTACACACAACTATGACCCAATCACCAGAAGTGTTAAGGATATAAGTGGAAAAACCCTCATTGAAATAAATAATGAGGAGTTTAGAAATGCTTTTGGGCTTAGTGAGTTTACCAATTTTCTAGAGCCTATTAATTTTAAATCACTAGCTCAGGTTTACAGTGTGTATAGGAATCACCTTAGAAATGGGCCTCTTAAAGAATTCTTTGTGAAGATAGGCGGGTTAACAGTTGTAGGACCTAACACCGAGGAGCCTTTTTCTTTAAATCTATTCACCCTTAGGGCCAAAGGATTATACTAGTCACTCTACGAAATTTTAGGAGAAGATGCTGAGGAAAATATGCCAACTCATTACATGTTAATGATTGCTCAAATTTTGAACCCTTCTTTGGCAGTGACTTTTGACTATGCTTCCTATATCGCTGATGCCATCCATGAAGGATTGATAGGAATAAAGAATGGGAAAGTGGATAGGCCTTTTGGATGGTACTCCCTCCTTATGCATTTATTTTTGTTCAAGGGTGGTGACTATTTTGCAAGTGGAATGAATATTGTGAAAGAGAAAGATGGAGAGAAGATTCCAGTGCAGTTATGGAGTACAGTGTTGTCCTGGGACAGAGAAGATGCAAGCTTCTTAAAGTTTGATAAATGTTTTGCATCTAAGATTAGGACTCTTATCTACTCAGAGAATCCAAGAGTCCCTAAGGTTCTTTTGGAATTCATTAGGCCAAAAGAGTTTGTTGAGAATGTTAAAATTATCCACAATTGGGGTGATATCTACTTATACCTTATCTCCACAGTTTTCAGAGTATATGGCTTCAAAGGCACTCCATTTTTGTTACCCTATTAGGTCCCTCTTAAAGTAGGAATTGTAGAGATCCTCAGACAAATTGGTAGTGTGCAAGAGGTAGAGTTAACAGGCAGAGGTAAAGGGACCATTTTCCCTACAGTTACCATAGCACATCAATTTGTGATAATTAAAGGAGGTTGGAAGTGTTTTGAAGATTTCCTTTAACTGTATCATTTGTCAACTGCAGTATCCTAGTGTGCTGACCCTGAAGATTTCTTCAACGACATGTTCAGAAAAAGGGCAATATGCAGAGGTAGACCCCACCAATTCCAATTTCTTGAAGACCTCATTAGGAATGAGTTTAATTTAGATGAGCAAGAGCTGAGGAAGGAAAAGTGGGTGGCCTACAAGAAGGCTTTAGACTTTGTGCACCAATTTGACACTAGCTATGACCCTTTGTCTAGCTTTCACCCCTTTGAAGAGAAGATAAAGTTCTTAATTCTTTATTTTGAGGATGTGATGCAAACATTGAAAGAAAAGAGGGAGGTTGTAATTAAGAACAGCCCAGAGAAAGAAAGACTAATTCTAAATAGGTCTACATCTGTCTGAGCAATCCCTCCTGGTGATTACATATTGCATAAGAAGTCCAACTATAGTGTGTTGATGCCAACAATAGGGGAGCCTTCTACCTCAAAAGGGAAGAGGAAGATATAGGATGCCATTGACATTCAAGATAGCCCAAAGAAATAGAGAGTGGGAAAGGAAGTACAATCTGATGAACCCTTGTATTCCCCATCTCAATCCCCTATTCATATAGGAGATGAACAGGAACAGGCAACAGCTGAGCAACTACTACAGTTAGGCAGTCTTGGAGAGATAGCATACACATATGATGAAGTGGAAGAGGGAATGCCAGAAGAACCCCTTACTGCTAAGATGAACATTACTACTAATGAGTTCAAAGGCTAGGAGTGGGATCCTGAGATCAAGCAAGCCAGTGATGATTTCTTGGCTGACAATAATTTTGTCACATCAGGAGCTTTCATGCAATTTGTATGGAAGCAAAACATTGATAAATTTAATGCTAGGTGTGAAAAGAGGAAAGGTGAGCAGCCCCACAAGGATCCAACTATGGTGGAGGAAGAGATAAAGCAAGAAATGGTTGATGAGTTTAAGCCCATCACTCCTGAGTAGGGAAGATACATGGTAGCACATGCTGGGGTACTCATTCTCCCCAAATGGGACATAGCAGATGCCTTGGTTTTTGAGGCAGTAAGAAAAGAGACCAAACCTATGGAGGGAGTCACTTTCAGCAAAGATAATGCTGCACTGGTCATGTGGTCTCTTAAAAGAGATGAAAGTAAGAGGAATAAGGACACCCCAGGGTCAAGTTACCTTGGAGGAATGATAGTGAAAAGAGTGTAGGACACTGGGGTAGTGGAAGCTTCTAGCACTGTGCTAGAGACTACATAGTTTAGTGTTCCAATAGTAGAAAGAGAGGCTAAGGAAAAGGCAGATCTCCAAGTTAAGTTGGAAACAATTTTGAAAGCTTACAACAGTGCCAAGGAAGAGGTAAGGGGTAAAGATAGCATCATCGCCAAGCTACAAAGCTAGTTGGCAGGACAATTCCATCAAGGTGAGTCCTCAACATTGATGATCTCTTCTTCTCCTGCAAGACCTCCACCTACCAGCCCCATTATTGAGTTCCCACCATCTCCAGCACCTTCTAGTTCTCAGTTGATTGAGATCACTCCTCATGAATTAGAGAATATAAAACAGGCTCAAGCCTTATATGCAAAGAAATATGAAGAGAGGGTAAAGGCTACAATTTTAAGTTTTGATTACACTATAGGGTCTTCACCAATGTATAACAACATGAGTAAGATTTTGGAAATATGAAATGAGTTAAATGGGGACAAGGCTATATTAATGCCTATTTTTGATAAATAGAGACCCAGAGAGCAGGATATAGAACTAATTTGTGTATCCTATGATGAGGCAGGGGCTGACCCTATTATTAAATCTACAAATGATATGACAAAGGATTTAGTAAAGTTGGCAGAAGGAGTAGATAATGCAGATAGAAAGATCAACATGTACAAGAAAGAGTACACTGATCAAGTTTTTGAATTACTCCCAGGAGGTTTTGTCAGCCCAACCCAATTAAAGGACAAACAAATATGGCTTAAGGAATTGGAAGACAAATTGTCACTAAGAATAAAAGGAATTGTTAAATCAGAGGATGCCTCCATATTTGTCAAAACAATTGAATAGATTGAGAAAATCAAATCTTATTATGGTTTCCTGAATTCAGAGGTCAATAAAATGAGGAATTCTTGGAAAAGATTAGCCAAGACAAAAGAAAAAGTAATTAACTTCTCATGGCCTGTTAATGAGGTGTATCAGGAATGGACAAGAAAGTATGCAGTGCTTGATGCAGAGTAGTTAGAAAATGTTGCAACAGAACAACAAGAAGAAGAAGCCGCGGATGTTGAAAGAGACTTGTAACCACATTTGTAAAAGGTTTTGTAACTTCTTTTTAGGAAGTAATGATTGTAACAAACTCTCCTAGGAAATTCTGAAGCTATGTGTGCATCCATATTGTTATAAATGGATACCAAGACTAGTAGAAAAAAGGATCACAAGAAATTGTAAAAAAATGCTACAGAAATTTATCTGAGCTTTTTTCAAGTTTTGATGGAGAATATTCGAATGTTTTTGTAATACTTTCAGAAGAAATATTAATACACAGACCATTGGTTTTGAGTTTAAACTTTTTGTTGTCTTCAACTATGTTTGCAAATGTTTACTGTTTCATTTTGAGTAATCTAGGGTTATTCCTTTTGAATATGGGTTGCAAGGCAATTTTCAGTAAAAATGTTTCTTAGCTTTTCTCTTCAGGAGGGGAATTAAATACGCAGGAATCATTTTTTACCAGTAAATTCTTTGTGGGATACTTTGAATTTTGATGAGCACAGTTTAGTCTAGTATGAATAAATTCTTATGTGTGTCAGGCATATATAGGGATTTGTAGAAGCCAAACTGATGGAATATGTAGAGATGTTTGATTGTGGATGTATTGTTTGAACTTAGATGACTCTGTAACCTTGGATAAGGCACTGATATCTATTAAGGTTATCTTCTATACATCTTGTAGATCAATACTGAACATGAGTATAAGTTTCATTCCTTTGTTTCAATTAGTTTTAAGGTGATAAGATCCATTGGTTTTCAAACTGGTTTGCTGTGGATTTATCTTTTAAAAGTGTGAATTCAGTTCACAAAGGTATACCCACCTGAACTTTAGATAAGTTTGAAGTGTAGAAGGTTAATCAAACCTTGTCATATGTTGTTCTGGAAGTTTCCTTCTCTTTAATCTCTCTTCTGCATACAGAGTTATCATATCACTATAAGGATTTTAAAGTGAATCATGTTTTGAGAATAACAGGAGTGTATAAAATAAAAGGTAAGAGTGGTGAACTGATGGCCACCGGTATGTAGACCAAAGGTAACCTGTTTCAGCTGAATGCAAATATCAGTACATGTCTAATGGCTAAGTTTGATGATAGCTAGATATGGCATAGGAGACTCTTCCATGTAAACTTTGATAATATTGTGAAGGCCAGTAAGATCAAGGCAGTTAGAGGATTGCCTATGCTGAGAAAACTGGAAAATTCTTTGTGCAGAGAGTGTCAACTGGGGAAAATGTCTTCTTCAACCTTCAAAGGTAAATCTTTCACTACAGACAATTTACTTGATCTTGTGCATACTGATTTGTGTGGTCCTATGAAAACTAGGAGTGAGCAGGGAGATAGGTATTTTATGATTCTTACTGATGATTGCTCAAGAATCATGTGGGTTACATTCTTGAAGGACAATTTTGAAGCCTTTGGAAAGTTCAAAGCCTTCAGAGCACTAGTTGAAAAAGAAAGCGGTAAGAGGATTAAGTGCTTGAGAACTGATCAAGGAGGAGAATTCACTTCCAGTGAATTCAACAAGTACTATGAAGAGAATGACATCAAGAGGAAATTGTCTACCCCCCAGACTCCACAACAGAATGACCTACTAGAGAGAAACAACCGGACTGTAGTTGAAGCAACCAGATCTATGCTGATCCAAGGAAAAGTTGCTCACACTTTTTGGAGAGAAGCGGTGAGCACTGCAATCTACACTATGAACCAGATACTCATCAAGAAAGGTAAGGATAAAACTCCTTATGAGTATTGGACCAGTAAGACACCAGTGGTAAGCTACTTTAGAGTGTTTGGTAGAAAATGCTATATCAAGAGGAGTGAACATCAAAGCAAGTTTGATGCTAAATGTGATGAGGGAATATTCCTAGGGTATTCCATAAAGAGAAAAGCTCTCAAATGTTTCAACAATAGGACTCAGAGAATTGTTGAAAGCATCAATGTTAGAGTTGATGAAACCTCTAAGAAACCTGAGGAAATCGATAGTGAGCAAGTAAGAGATGAACTGGTAGTAACCTTCTGGGAACTAGTTATAAAATAGCCTAGCACTAGTAACAGTGTGTCTACAACGGTAGATGTTGATGCTAATGAAGATAAGGATGAAGAAGAAAAGCAAGAGGAAACAACTAAGATCATTCCTAGGTATGTAAAGTTGACTCATGATCCAAAGAAGATCATAGGAGACAAGGATGCAGGAATTATTACAAGAAGAAAGGTCAGAGAGGCACATAAAGATGAAGACTGGATCAAGGAAATGGAAGATGAACTTGACCAGATAGAAAAGAATGGTACATGGTCTTTTGTACCTAGACCTGAGCATAAAAATGTCATAGGCACCAAATGGGTTTTTAGAAATAAGCTGAATGAACATGGCACAGTGGTAAGAAACAAAACCAGACTAGTGTGCAAAGGATATGCAAAAGAATAAGAAGAAGACTATGGAGAAACCTTTGATCCAATAGCTAGATTGGAAGGAGTTCATATGCTTCTTGCATATGCAGCCTTCAAGGGATTCAAAGTATATCAAATGGATGTAAAATATGCATTCCTGAATGGAATACTAGAAGAGGAGGTGTATATGAAGCAACCAGATGGGTTTGCCCTATTAGAAGACAGTGACATGGTGTGTAGGCTACATAAAGCCTTGTATGGACTAAAGCAGGCACCGTGAGCATGGTATGAACACTTGCACTCCCATCTTGTCAAGATTGGATTTGAGAGAACAAGTGAAGATAGCAATATCTATCTGAAGTCAGAAGGAGATTGGATTCTAATCTGTAAGGTGTTTGTTGATGACATAATTTTTGGAGGAGATGACAAGATGAGTCATGATTTTGCAGATGAGATGAAAAAGGAATTTGAAATGTCACTTATAGGGGAGATTAAGTTCTTCATTGGACTACAGATTCAAAAATGAAAGATGGAATCTTTATCACTCAGTCCAAGTATGTCAAAGAGGTGTTGAAGACCTTTGGCATGGAAGACAACAAATTGGTTGGTACACTGATGGTGACCGGTTGTAAACTATCAAAGGAGGATGACTTAGTGTTGGTAAATGAGAAATAATACTGATCAATGATTGGTAAATTACACTATGTAGTACATAGCAGACTGGACATTGCACATTTAGTGGGCATTACTGCACGATTCCAGAAAAGCCCAAGAGAATCCCACTTGGTAGCAGTCAAGCAGATTCTGAGATATCTAAAGGGAACTATTGACTATGGATTATGGTATCCGTACAGTAATGACTTCAACTTGAAAGTGTTTACAGATGCTGACAGGGCTAGTAATATGGACGATCAGAAGAGCACAACCGGTGGTGCATTCTTTCTTGGTGGTAGACTAGTCTCATGGATGAGTAAGAAGTAGAGTTGTATCTCTCAGTCTATAGTAGAAGTGGAGTATGTTGCACCATTTATGAACTGCACCCAGACAATTTGGATGAAGCATGTATTAAATGGCTTCAAAGTTCCTATATCTGAACTGGTAAGTATATTTTGTGACAACACAAGTGCAATTAACATCTCCAAGAATCCGGTTTTACATGCTAGAACCAAGCACTTCGAGCTCAAGTATCAGTTCTTGAGGGAGAAGGTTCAGAACAAAGAAGTTGTATTGGAACATGTTTCCAATAAGGAGCAGTTAGCAGAAATATTCACCAAGCCTCTACCGAAGGCTACCTTTACCTATTTGAGAGTTGAATTAGGGGTGCTGCCCCTTCAAGAGGTGAACTAAAGGTGTGTGCTCCACATCAGTCAGGACTTACATTGATATATCTTTTTCAGGATTGGTGTGTTGAAGGATGCTACTCCTTAGGGGGAGCAACATAGTGGAACATAGATGTTTATGCCTCCACTTTGGCATTGTTGTCAAAGGGGGAGAAGATGTGAAGCAGAAAGATATCTTTGTATATTGCCATCAATTCCAAAGGGGGAGATTGTTGGCATATGTGCAGAGCATGATGACATAATGATATTGTATGTTGTCATTGATTTCAATATGCTGAAGTATGAACCAGTATGGTGTAGCAAGCAAACTGGAAAGAGAACTGGTATGATGATGTAAACCGATATTTGTGAAAAAGTGAAGCGTTATGTTGGAATAAGAACCAGTAAATGGAATTTTTGTATTGGGGTTTCATTTGGCATGACTACTGGTTGGTAGTTTCAGCTTCAAGCTTTTTGGTTGATGCATTCCAAGCTTGTGCAATTCAACCGATGACATCTTGTGATGAGTTAGTATTGTATGAAGACCAGATAAGTGTTGCCATGCTAGTCTTGTGCGTGTGATGAGTTATCAGCTTCTTGAAGCGGCAAATAATGAACGTTGGAGAACATCTTGAGATCTATTCAAGACTGTTGTATTTGATGCAGTGTGATTAATGGTCAGGATTGAACCAACTGGATTATAAAACCTAAATGTTTAGGGTTTAGGGTTTATGCTACTGACCTATCTATTTCCTATAAGGTTGATGATGTTTTTCATTTTGAAGTTGTTGGCAAATGGTATGTGTGTATCCCAGCAAGTGATACTTGATTCTTGCCAAACCAGAGAAGTGTGTTGATACCTGCAAAGTGTGATTGCAGAAGAAAAGGAGCTTAAGTGGATCTGCCTTGGCATTGAGTGTTTTTATTAGATTAGTGTATTACCTATTGACTTCTAACCATTTCAATAGTTGGAAAATCCCTTAACTGGGTAGCTTTAACAGGATTTTGTGTAAATCCTTTAACAGGGTAACTCAATTCAATGAGTTCTTCAAATCCTCTTGCGAGGTAACCTTTAACAGGGTTCTAACCTTTAACTGGGTGATCCCTAGCAGAATTGGTTCCTAGTGGAACCTATTGTAAAAGTCTCTAACCAGACTAGGCTCCTAACAGAGTGGACTTCAAAAGAGTTCAAGAATAGCTTATGGGTATTCATCCCCACCATGGTTTTTCCCAGTTGGGTTTCCACGTGAAAAATCAGTGTGTCATGTGTGATGTCTTTCATGTGATGGTTTAGTGTTTTATGTCAAACTGGTAAAATATGTTGAACTAAGCAGTCATTATATTTCTAATGATAGATTACTTGTTTATGCATAAGGGTGAAGTGGAAATGAGGTATTAGATTGTATGGAAATCTAAGGGTTACCGGTTTATGTCTTTCACATTCTCACTGTGTTACCGATAGTAATTTGGTTTAGACCAGTGTTAGTGCTTGCCAGTCAAAGTGCACTGTTTGCAGTCAAACCTATTCAGGAAAAGTGTTTTTGCCTGTACTGATTCACCCCCCCCTCTCAGTACCAGTTTGGTACTAACTATTCATCATTTATTCATCAGAATAGTGATTGATTGATCTATAATCCCCTTGTCTGTGGATCCCTCCTTCATCAGTTTCTAAGAAACCATCATCATCAATTCTGTGGGACTCATCTCTGTGATGGTTTTCTTTTCTACTAGAGAAGTGTCAATTGCCAATAATGATGGGCTCCCAACTAGTACCCTATCAGATTCCCCTATTTTCTCTGATGATTTATCCTTTATTACCTCCTCACTTGCACTGGTGGCTTGGCCATTTGGTACAATTTGTGTAACTATCGATTCCTCTATAGGAATAATATCCTCAACTTGTACATTAGTATCCGAAGGACAATTGTCCTCAATGTTAGTATCATGTACAATGTTCTTAGTATTAACTAGTATTTCAGTATTTGTCTATACATTTGTGTTTACCGGTGGCTCAACTTCCACTATCTTGATATTTTTCAAAACTAAGGGTGGAGTACACATAATCCCTTTTCCTTTCCCTTCAACCAGGGTATCTACAGTGTTGGTCTTGGTCTCCGATGAAGTAAAGACTCCTTTGTGTTCTTCCAAAAATTTAATCCAACATTTCTGAGTTTCCTTCATTATTTCATTCATTGTCCCCAGCATCAGGCTAGTTATCTTATGTTTTCTATTGAAAACCTTTATATCTGTAGCCTCAATTGTCTTATCCATTTCATCTAGAGTTATAGTAACACAGATAGCTAGTAGTTCTTTCATTTTAATGTGTTTATCCTCTTTCATAGAAGATAATCTTCTAGCATCTAACATGCTTTATAACTCAGCTGGTATTTGATTTTCTATCTCTATTAAGGCTTTCTTGTAAATATCTAAGTATAACAGGACTACTTCCTCTACCTCTCTCTGTTCATCAACCTCTTATTTGTCATAATAAAACTTAACATTCTTCAATATGCCATCTTTAGTTATTTCATCTACAATCTCTACACAAGTTTTGGGTGGTATGATAATTACATTACCAGTTTCAAGTGCCAAATCAATGTCACTCTTCTTTCTCCTCTTGGTAGTTTCAGATGCAGCTATAGGTGCTTTCTTATGAGCTGGTAACTTGATTGTGACCTTTCTAATTGGTTTCTTCTTTGCTTCTACCTTAGGTTCTTCCAGTTTCTTCCTAACAACCCTCTTGAAGGCTAATGGTGTGTCATCCTCTAATCCAGAATCTGATCAATAAGTGCCTTTATGTCCTTTGAGACCTCTTGTACAAATTTTCTTGCTCTTCCTTCTTGTTTTTACTTCTCTTCCGATTGAACTCTATTTCAACCTCTAGAGTCTTTTGTTGTGCAGTTCCATGGGGCTTCTCTGCCTCATCAATTTTTGCATCAATCAGAATTTTTGCATAGGCATCAAGGATTAATGCATCTACCTTATATCCCATTTCCTCTATCCAAATCTTCCAGGGCTTGACTGCCTCCATGAGAGTCACACCCTTCTTAACCATGGAACATATGTCGGTAGAGTATTTCTCTATTATATGCTCAAGTATTCTTATCCTAGACCTAATAGACTTTTTAAAAGCATTGAAACAACCCCCTATCTTATCATCTCTTTGACTTCCTAATGCAAAAATTGATTGTTTTCACTGTCTTCCTATTGGAATGTCAAAATCCCATTGCTTCCTACCAGAACTAGGTGTATCATTTAGAAAGTATAATACCAAGTAGACCAACAAATTTCCATACTGGAAGGTTCCCTTCTTCTCACCTTTAATCTTTCCTAAGTTGATCAATAACTCTTCAAGCATCCAACTACAAAGATCTAACTTTACATTTAATCTCATCATCTTATATGCAGCCAAAATACAGGAATTGGAAACAGAATTCAGTTGGTTTGACTAAGTTACCTTGTATCCTATAACCATGCTGCCAAACTTTATGTTGGTGTCGGTGATAGTGCTCACTTTCATCAATCTCTTGTCAGATGTGGTGTCGGTGATCTGCCTCATGAAGTCATTTGAAACTTTCTTATCTAGATGTTCCCTACCAATGGCAAACCAGTAATTTCCTAGATGGCTTCCTTAGTGATTTTATAAGGTCTGTCTAGCCATATGAATTCCCAATGTACTCTTTCCAATACATATCTAGTTATTTCATCCTCAAACTCTGGAATATCCAGAATATTTGTAAACCTGGATCTTCAATGTGTTGATATGCCGGTTTAATCTTTCTATATTCTCCCATTAGTTCATTCATATACATCCCCTTAATCTCTGAAGTTCCTAAGTCCTCTATATGATAGTGAATGTATTCCCTAACATCTTCTACATACACCACTCCCTCCAAAATGCAAGAAAATGCTCCAACTGAATCTTCCTTGGTAGCCACATGTGGATACCACCTGAAAATTGGCCTGGGGCGGTCCTTAACCTCCACTATAGTAGGATTTGCAACAAAATAGGAACAAAAGATGATCTCACTTCCATGTTTCAAGAAAAATACCTTTAGATCGCTCTCAGTGAAAACCTTCAACAAGTTCTTCCAGATGTCAGTGAAGTCACTCAAGAAGAAATATGATTGCCTCTGAAAATCCTGTGATCGCACTTAGTCACTCTGAATCACTTTGAAATCGCTCTGAATGTAGGGTAATTAACAATGAAGAGTATTCGACCTTTTATCCCTCGACAAAAACCCTAATCTTTCATTGACATTAATGACTACCAATGAAAGATACTAGACCTCACTCAGAATATATCCATGCTGGATAATCCTTTCCAATATCTGGAACATCTTCCAGAACCTCTTCTTGGGGCATATGCAGCATCTTCATGAATTTTTTCTACCCCTAAGGCATCTGCCTTAGTTACCGGATGAGCTCATAGCCAGTGCAAGAGTAGCCTCTTTTACTGGATAGGTAACTGGGACATTCCCATCTGATGATTGTTCTTCAACATTCCTAACCCATCTCTGAGTATGATCATGCCAGATTTCACTATTCTTCTCTTTTCCTTTTTCATTTGATCCTTCATTACTAACTGGTGGATTTCTGCTTCTACAGTGTTAGTCTCAAATTCTAATTCTCTCCTTTCCTCTCTGTAAGAAGATTTGATAACTCTATTTGCATATGAAGAGGGCACCAAGAAAATAGAATTCTAGAATAACATATAACAAGGTTCTCAACAAAACCTTCTACACTTCAAACTTATCCAAAGCTTAGGTGGGTATACACCTTATGAAAACTTTCACACTTTTAAATTGAGATCCACAGTAAACCAATGCTAAAAACCTATGGATTTCATCACCTCAATGGAACTGAAACATTAAAATAAAAACTTGTGTTCATTTTCAATATTGATCCTCAAGAAAAATAGAAAGAATTCCATAACAGGTATCAGTGCCTTATTTAGGCCACAAAGTCACCTAAATCAAGCAAAAGTTTTCAAAAACTAAACATTCTCATACATTTCATCATTTCGGCTTTCATGAACCCCATACATGCCTAACATATACATAGGTCCTTTCCCATTTAACTAAAACAGTTCATCAAATTCAAAGCAGCAAATAATTAATCTACTGACAGAAATATTTCATGCACATTTAATCCCTCTCCTGAAGAGAAAAGACATAAATATGTCTATAAGATTTCCTTACAATCCATGCTCATTTGAACAACCCTAAATTATCCAAATGAAACCAGCAAACTAATGAATGCACACCATAAGACAAAGAAGATTTAGGCCTAAAACTTTGATCTGTATATACATATTCATTCTTAAAAATGTTACATATTTCAAAGAGATCTTTGAGAGAACTAAAAAAAAACCTAGATATATTTCAATAGAGTTTCTTTACAAATTCTTGTGATAATCTTTTCTTAAGTCCCGGTATCCATTATAACAATATGGATGCATACAAGCTTTAGACATTCCTAAAAATAGTTTGTTACAACTGCAATTTCTTTCAACAAGAAGCTACACGTCACTTTCAATCCTAGTGGCCTTTTCAGTTTGTTGCTCCACTGCAATATCTTCTAGCTATTCTGGGACTTCCTCTTCTTGCACTGCATACTTTTTGGTCCACTCTTGGAACACATCATCAACAGCCCATGAGAAACTAACATTTTCTTCTTTCAACTTAACTAACCTTTTCCAAGAGTTTCTCACTTTCTTAACCTCTAATTCCAAAAAACCGTAGTGTGACTTTATCTTCTCTATTTCTTCAATTGTCTTAACAAACAAGGATGTGTTATCTATATTAATAATTTTATTCACCCTTAAAGACAAGTTAGCTCCCAACCCATCAAGCCACACTTGTTTGTCCTTCAACTAATTTTGACTAACAAAACCCCCATGAAATAATTCAAACTTATGCTTAGTATATTCCTTCCTATACAAGTTGGCTTTTCTCTCTACACCAAGTCTTCCTTCTGATATCCTGGTCATGCTTTTTGCTAGCTCACTTGTGGATTTAATAGTGGCATTAGATCTTGCCTCATCATAAGATGCACACATAAGTTCTAAATCCACTTCCCTAGGCATCTACTTCTCTAAAATTGGCTCAAAAGTAGCCTTGTCTTCATTCAACTCACTCAAAATATCCAAAATTCTCTTCATGTTAGTATGCACAATGGGAGCTCATACTGTATCAGCAAAACTCAAAATTGTGGCGTTTACCTTTTCTTCATTTTTATTTGCAAACAGGGCTTGAGCCGGTTTTAACTTTTCCAATTCATG
Source organism: Cryptomeria japonica (assembly GCF_030272615.1). Classification (NCBI taxonomy): domain Eukaryota; kingdom Viridiplantae; phylum Streptophyta; class Pinopsida; order Cupressales; family Cupressaceae; genus Cryptomeria; species Cryptomeria japonica. The sequence continues at coordinate 471,897,168 of NC_081411.1, read as the reverse complement.
CTGAATGGTCTAAGCTAGTTGAAAACTAGAGGTCATGCGAGAAGGGGGAAATTCAACAATAGGACTAGTGGATGGAGGTCTTGCTGGAGAAGATGCAATCATCAGAGTAGAGGATTCACCTCCTTGGTGTTGTCCTGCCAATTGACTCTGTAGTCTAGCAATAATACTATCCTTGTTAGCTGCCTCCCTTTTGGCTTTATTATAAGCCTTTAGAATTGTTTCTATTTTTATTTGGAGATCAGCTCTCTCATTAGCTTCTTTCTCAGCCATTGCCACACTGAATTTTGCAGTTTCAAGAACTATGCTGGCGGCTTCCACCACTCTTGTGTCTTGGACTCTTTTAGCATGAAGGCCCATGTTGTGACAAAATTACTATCAGCCAAGAACTCATCACTAGCTTGCTTGACAACAAGGTCTAACTCTTTGCCTTTGAACTCATCTACAGTTAAGTTCATCTCAGCACTCGGTGGCTCTTCTGGTATCCCTTCTAGTGTTTCCTCATATGTGTAGGCAATCTCCTCGAGATTCCCTAACTGCAACAATTGTTCGGCCACTGCCTGTTCATCTCCTATATGGATAGGGGATTGGGATGGAGAATACAAAGGTTTACCTGTTTGCACTTCTTTCCCTACCCTTTGCCTCTTAGGGGAGTCTTGGATGTCAATGAAATCTTCTATTTCTCTCTTCCCTCTTGAAGTAGAGGGCTCACTTGTTACTGGCATCAGCACACTATATTTTGGCTTCTTATGCATTACATAATTACTTGGAGCAATGGCCTTAGCAAAGGTAGGCTTACTTAGCACCAACCTAGCCTTGTTAAGAATATCTCTTATTATAGCTTCCCTCTTTTCCTTCAAAGTTTGCATTAGGTCTTCAAAATAAACAATTAAGAATTTAATCTTTTCCTCAAAGGGATTAAAGCTAGAAAGAGGGTCATAACTACTATCAAATTGATGAATAAAATCAAGAGCCTTTTTTAATGCTACACACTTTTCTTTCCTCAATTCTTGCTCATCCAAATTGAATTCATTTCTAATAAGATCCTCAGGGAAATGGAATTGGTCTGGACTACCTTTACATACTGCTCTCTTCCTGAACATGCCATTGGAAAAATCCTCAGGGTCAGCAAACCTGGATAGTACAATAGACAACCTATATGGTTGAAAGAAGTCGTCAAAGTGTTTCCAACCACCCTTGATAATTACAATTTGATGAGCCATGGTGATAGTTGGGAAAATGGTCCCTTTTCCCCTATTTGTTAGCCCTGCCTCTTGCACACCCCCAAATTGCCTTAGGACATCTACAATTCCTATCTTCAATGGGACTTGATAGAGAAATAAATATGGAGTGCCTCTAAAACCATAATCTCTGAAAACTATAGAGACAGGGTATAAGTATATGTCACCCCAATTGTGCACAATCTTGATACCTTCAGCAAATTCCTTAGGCCTAAGGAATTCTAAAAGAGCTTTGGGGATCCTAAGGTTCTCTAAGCATAAGAGAAGCCTAATCTTAGATACAAAGCATCTATCAAACTTTAGGTAGCTGGCATCCTCTCTATCCCAAGACAAAATGGTGCTCCATAATTGTACAGGCATCTCTTCACCATCCTTTTCCTTAACTAGATCCATTTCACTAGCAAAGTAATCAACACCTTTAAATAAAAACATATGCATGAGAAGGGAGTACCATCCAAAAGGTCTGTCTACCTTACCAGTTTTTATCCCTATCAGTCCTGCATGGATTGCATCAGTGAGATAAGGTGCATAATCAAATGTTACTGGTAGAGAGGGGTTCAGACTCTGTGCTATCATTAGCATATAATGGGTTGGCATAGTGGTTTCAACATCTTCCCAAAAAATATGATAGAGTGACCAGTACATCCCTTTAGCCCTCTGGGTGAACAAATTCAGAGAGAAGGGTTCCATGGTACTAGGCCCTACAACAGTTAGCCCTCCTATTTTGACAAAAAACTCCTTCAAAGAACCACTCCTGAGGTGATCTCTCTGCACATTGTAGACATGGGCCAATGTTTCAAAATTAATAGGCTCTGAGTAATTTGATACCTCATTGAGCTTAAACACCTTCCTAAATTCATCATCATTGATTTCAATTGAGGCTCTGCCATTCAAATTCCTGATACACTTAGCCACAGGGTCATAATTGTGTGCAATCTGGGTTAACATGTCTACATCCATGAAAACCCCAGGGACTATGAGCTTTCCCATGTCTAATTCCCATATATTGTTCATCGAATAAGAGGCATATCTTTGACTAAAACCCACCTTAAAAAGTCCTAGACCTGATATCCCTATCTGTGGATCCCTCAACTAGTTGCCTTGTCATACAAACCGTCTCCAATTCTTAGATGGGGGGCTTTGGGTACCAATTCTTTAATTTTGGCTGTGGCATTTGTGGACACAGTTAATTGTTCTAAAAATCATCACCAATAGCTCTGTCCTGGTAATTCACTTTCCCTATGAAATCCCTTCTTGGTGCCATCTCGAAATTGCAGTTTCTCAATTAAAATTTGGACATACTTTTGAAAAAAACAAGCATGCAGTGATACCAATTCGGACTGCAATTAACATGCAATATGCAGAAACTTACTAATCGCTTGAAGAATTTCTCTCTGTGCACCGACTCCTCTACAAAACTCTTCGAAATGGTACTGATGTTCAGTTGATGTGAAGCTTAATACGGTAGCTGAGCATTGAATTGAAGCATTAAAACCGCATGCTTCGGCAATCAACTCAGGATTGAATTCACAATTGAATTCAAAAAATGGCTCCAACGGATCATAAAATTTTCTAAGTGTTTCACCTTTCACTTTTTTGCAGAGGCTAAAATCCTTGCACTTTAAAGTTGCGAAGCAATGCTGTCCTTTGAATCATGAGAAATCCACACGTCATTTACCTTACCTAGGTCAAGCTGCTTAAAACTGGGCCCTACCTTCCTTTCGCTATTTTGCGAAGCATAAACCTTACGCATCTCTTCCATGCAAAATAGTGCCTACCATTAGATCTTCCACCATCCACTCGATCTTTACTCCCTGTGGCGACCACTAGTCCCTTATGACTAACTGCACACAACCGTCACCGCTAGTGGTTTTTGTTGTTTCACAAAGGTTAATCACCTTGCATCTTCGGGCTACGAAACAATGCTCATCATTGGATCACCTTTGAGATGCAAGATCTTTAACGCCCTTTAACATTCAAAGTGGGCCCTCTACACAGAGTCTATGTGCCCTTTTTATTTCTAGCAGATAATTTTGATGTGTTAGCCGCCAATTCGTCCAAGAACTCTATCGAAATCTGTTGGTATTTTGGTATGGTTTTGTCATTCATGTCAACACCTACTAAAAACTAGCACTTTGGAGATCCAACAACATTCATCGACAAGCAAGTAACTATTGCATAGTTATTGGTATATGGTTCACCGGTAGGATATAATGTTCACCGGTATCTGGAATGATATGGAAGACACTTGGTAATGTCAAAGACATCGTGTGGACACTTTTTTTTGAAGAATTAATCATTGGTATATTCATATTTGCATATTTGCTTTTACCAGCAAATAGGTCCAAGTTATCTAGGGTTACACCAGCAGGTTTATCTTTTCCAGATCAGCATGGCATGCTATGGAGATGATTTATTATTGATGTAAATGCATTAAGCTGACATGTTTAATTGGTTATTGCATCAGATATTATATTGTTTGTAAAATGATTTTATTGTAATATCTTGTAGAGCCGACCTACTAAAATTGGTCGTAGGGTATGGTATAAATGTAAGATCTTATGTGTAAGATCAAGTGTGGAATGCGAAAAAGAATTGAGTGAAGGTATATGAGAGATTAAACAGAGGTATACATGAAGACATCATTTGAAGGTGAAACTAGGTTTTTGTATAAGCATATCAGCATTACACTGGTACTGAATCCAGCATATGAAGATGCTATTTTGTACAATATATTCTTATTGGATTTAACCATCCAACTGTAGTCAGTGTGACTCCCATATTGTGATTGAGTAGTGAGCTCTAGGCTGTTGGCCTTTCTGCATGTGGAGACCCCATTTATGTACACTTACTATCTATAGTAGTATCATCTGATTGTGAGTAAGGTTTCCCACCGTGGTTTTTCCCCTTACAGGGTTTCCACGTACAAATATTGGTGTTATGTGTTGTGGATAACTTTATGTTTGTGTTTCATGCATTAATCTTTATCGGTATAGCAATTTACTATTAACACTGTCTACCGGCATACTTAACTGGTTTACCAGTATTAAGCATTAAGTTGGTTAATTAGTTTTTGGTTTGAATTTATTAGACAACTGATTCAGCCCCCCCCCTCTCAGTTGTCTCCGGGACCTAACAATTGGTATCAGATCTTAGTCCTCTTTTGTAGAAGTTTAACAACTTGAGGAGATCCAATGTCTACTAATTACTTCAGGAAGGATAGTCCTAAATTTGATGGAACCAACTATGGGATATGGAAGATCAGAATGGAGACACATCTAAATTGCATTGGTAAAGACATCTGCGAAGTTACAAAGAATGGTTATACTATTGTTGTAGCGGGTCAGACTGCTCCAACTACCTTAGCTAAAGATGAAGAGAGTGATTACAAAGCAAGAGAAGCACTTTTGAGCACATTATCAGATCAACAAATCATGGGATTATCAGATAGGTCTACTGCTAAAGCTATTTGGGATCATTTGGAAACATTGAATGAAGGAGATTCAATAGTCAAGATTGCAAAACTTGAAAGCTTCCAAGTCAGGTATGAACATCTGAAAATGGAAGAAGATGAAAGGATTTCTGCTTTTATGGAAAGAGTAAATGAAATTGTTTTGGGTATTAAATGTTGTGGAAGAACTTTGAGTGAACATGAAATTGTTTCAAAAATCTTAAGAGGTTTGCCACTAGCATATAAAATAAAGGTTACTGCTATAAATGAGTTGAGAACAATGCCTAATACATCAGTAACTAGGGATACATTGATTGGAAAACTTTCAGCCTTTGAAATTGAGGAATTTGGACCTGTTGCTACTATAAAAACTGATTTGGCCTTTAAAGCATCAACATCATCTACTCCATCATTTGACAAATCAGACTGGAAAGCCTTTTATGCAAGAGAACTTGAAGAATCCAGAAAGGAGAATGAAAAGCTTGAAGAACTTGAAGCACTATTTGCAAGGAAAATGCCAAAAGGTTTAATTGGAAGTAAGTATGAAGGTAAAGCACCCTTTAAATGTTTTAACTTCAATAAGATTGGTCATATGGCTCCAAGATGCCCTGATAGACATGCTAGACTAAGAGAAGAAGCTAGAAGAACATACAAGCCTAATCTTGAATATTAGAGATACAGATTTAAGAAGAACAAAGACAAATCTTGTTACATTGCTGATGAAGGTGTGACTGATGATTCTGATGAGGATCCAATAGATAATGGATGGGTTTTTGTTGCTATAATAGAAGATCAACTGGCACCTACTACTCAACCGGTAGAACAAGCCCTAGTAGCTAAAGTTGAAGCAAAGGATGAATGGATCGACTCAGGATGCTCACATCATATCACTGGAGACAAAGGTAAATTCTTAAACTTTCAAGAATATAATGGAGGTTTAGTAAGATTTGGAGATGACAAAGCCTGTTCAATCAAAGGTAAGGGTTCAATATCTCTTGATGGTAAGAATAACACTGACAATGTCTACTATGTTTAAGGATTAAAGCATAATCTTTTAAGTGTTGGTCAATTAGTTGAGAAGGGATTTCAGTTACAATTTAAAAATGGAAAATGAAAAATCATGAATAGAACTGGTTTGGAAATTGCAACTGGTAATCAGACTAGAGGCAATATCTTTCATTTGAATAACAATGAAAAGGCATGCTTAATTGCACATATAGATGAAAGTTGGTTATGGCATAAGAGACTATGTCATGTAAACTTTGATTGCATGGTAAAAATCAGTACTTCTAAGGCAGTTAGAGATCTACCTAAAATTGTGAAACCTCAGAATACAATTTGTAAGGAATGTCAATTTGGAAAACAAGTTAGAGCTAGTTTCAAAAGTATTCCAAAAAAATCTAATAATGCTCTTGATTTAATTCACACTGATTTATGTGGTCTAGCTAGAACTAGAAGCTTACAAGGTGATAGACATTTCATGCTAATTATTGATGATTATTCTAGAATGTGTTAGGTTACTTTTCTTAGAGAAAAATCAGAAGCACTTGGGAAGTTCAAACTGTTCAAAGCAATGGTTGAAAATGAAACTGGTAAGAAAATCAAATGTTTAAGATCAGATCAAGGAGGAGAATTCACATCTAAGGACTTTAATACATTCTATGAAGTGAATGGAATTAGAAGACAGTTATCAACACCTCGGACACCACAGCAAAATGGAGTTGTTGAAAGGAAAAATAGAACTATCTTGGATGCAGCAAGAAGTATGTTGTCAGAAGCAAATCTACCACATGTGTATTGGAGAGAGGCAGTTAGCACTGCTGTCTATACATTCAACAAAATTCACATCAAAGGTGAAACCGGTAAGACCCCTCATGAACTATGGTTTGGTAATACTCCTACTCTTAAGTATTTCAAAATTTTTGGAAGTAAATGTTATATTAGAAGAGATGAGTATATTGGCAAATTTGATCCTAGAAGTAATGAAGGAATATTTCTTGGTTATTCATATAAGAGCAACACATATAGATGTTTTAATAAGAGATTGCAGAAAATTGTTGAGAGTACAAATGTAAAGATTGATGAACAATTCAGAGGAACTTCAAGGTATATAGACTCTAAACTGGCAATAAAAATTGTGATAAATGAACCTATACTAATTCCACCGGTACAAAATGAAGATCCAGTTACTCCGGTATCATCAGAGGATTCCACAGTAATTGAAGAAGAACAACAAACTAAGACACCCTAGTATGTAAGATTGAATCATTCTGAAGATTAGATAATTGGAAACAAATTTAAAGGAGTTATGACAAGAGGAAGATTGGCAAATGAAGAGGTATGTCTTATTTGTCAAATTGAACCATCATCTATCAATGAGGCATGTGAAGATAAATATTGGATTAAAGTTATGGAAGAAGAATTAGGACAAATTGAGAAAAATAATACTTGGACATTAGTTCCTCGGCCTAAAGATAAAAATGTAATTGGAGCCAAATGGGTATTTAGAAACAAACTTAATGAAGATGGTAAGGTTGTCAGAAATAAAGCAAGACTAGTGTGCAAGAGATATTCTTAGAAAGAAGGAGTTGATTACAATGAAGCCTTTGCACCGGTAGCCGGAATTGAGGCAGTTAGATTATTCTTGGCTTTTGTAGCTCACAAGGACTACAAAGTTTATCAAATGGATATTAAATGTGCATTTTTGAATGGAGATCTTGAAGAAGAAGTGTATATTGAACAACCTGATGGATTTTCTTTGACAGATGACAATGATATGGTTTGTAGGTTAAGAAAAGCTCTGTATGGATTGAAACAAGCCCCAAGAGCTTGGTATGCAAGGTTGGATAAGTATCTTTTAAAGATTTGTTTTACTAAAGGAAATGCAGATAGCAATTTATATTACAAAATAACTAATGATGACATCTTGATTATTGAAGAATTTGTTGATGATATAATCTTTGGAGAAGATGGATGTAAGGAATTTTCTATTAAAATGCAGCAAGAATTTGAAATGTCTATGATTGGAGAAATAAAATTCTTTTTAGGTTGGCAGATTTCACAGACTGATAAAGGTATATTTTTGAGTCAATCCAAGTACTTGAATGAATTACTAAAGAAATTTGGGATGGAGAACTCTAAACCGGTAAGCACACCTATGACTACAAATGACAAATTATCTCAAAGGGATGAATCTACACCTGTTAATCCAACTAGATACAAATCTATGATAGGAGGTTTACTGTATTTGACACAAACTAGACCTGATATTATGAATGCAGTATGTATTGTTTCTATATTTCAAAGTAATCCTAGGGAAAATCATGAATCAACAGTGAAAAGGATTTTCTAGTACTTACAAGGTACAACAAATCTTGGATTATGGTATCCTAAAGATGAAAATTTTGACCTATGTGCATACACAATGCAAATTGGGTCGGAGATGTGGATGATAGAAAGAGAACCACTGGAGGAGTATTCTTTCTTGGAAAGAGATTAGTTTCTTGGTTGAGTAAGAAACAAAGTTGTACATCTTTATCAATAGCAGAATCAGAATATGTTGTAGCAGCAACTAACTATACACAAGTATTATAGCTTAAGCAAATGTTGAAAGACATAAAGGAAAAATGCAAGGAACCCATTACTATATATTGTGATAACACTGCAGCAATTGATATATCAAACTAAACATGTTTCTATCAAACTAAATTTTCTAAGGGAAAAAGTTGAAGAAAAAGAGATAAAACTGGTTTATGTGAATACTAAAGAAGAACTTGCAGATATTTTCACAAAACCTTTCCCTAAGGAAACTTTTAAATATCTCAGAGATCAGCTTGGAGTCATACCACCACTGGTAAAGACTTAGACAGTTGATGATTGTCATCAACTGACATAATTAAAAAGACAAATCTTTATTCCGCTCTTTGATGAGGAAGCTACTTCTCAGGGGGAGTAGTTGGTATTTTGTGTGAGCTTGATTTTTGTAACTTTGGCATTTGATGTCAAAGGGGGAGAGATATCTATGGAAAAACACATTATCTTTTGAGGAGAGTTTGGTATTGAAAATAAATCTTTGGATAAACACATGTTGCTCCTAGGGGGAGAAATGGAGATTGTTGGTTTTTGGTATTTGGCATTTCTGTTTTGGCACTTTGATGGTTTTTCCATCTTGTGTTGCCATCAATGCCAAAGGGGGAGATTGTTGGTATTTTGGTATGGTTTTGTCATTGATGTCAACACCTACTAAAAACTAGCACTTTGGAGATCCAACAACATTCACCGGCAAGCAAGTAACTATTGCACAGTTACTGGTATATGGTTCACCGGTATCTGGAATGATATGGAAGACACTTGGTAATGTCGAAGACATCATGTGGACACTTGGTTTTGAAGAATTAATCATTGGTATATTCATATTTGCATATTTGCTTTTATCGGCAAATGGGTCCAGGTTATCTAGGGTTACACCGACAGGTTTATCTTTTCTAGAACAACATGGCATGCTATGGAGATGATTTATTATTGATGTAAATGCATTAAACTGACATGTTTAATTGGTTATTGCATCGAATATTATATTGTTTGTAAAATGACTTTATTGTAATATCTTGTAGAGCTGACCTACTAAAATTGGTCTTAGGATATGGTATAAATGTAAGATCTTATTTGTAAGATCAAGTGTGGAATGCGAAAAAGAATTGAGTGAAGGTATATGCTAGATTAAGTAGAGGTATACATGAAGACATCATTTGAAGGTGAAACTAGGTTTTTGTATAAGCATATCAACATTACACCGGTACTGAATCCAACATATGAAGATGCTATTTTGTATAGTACATTCTTATTGGATTTAACCATCCAACTGTAGTCAGTGTGACTCCCATTTTGTGATTGAGCAGTGAGCTCTAGGCTGTTGGCCTTTCTACATGTGCAGACCCCATTTATGTACACTTACTATCTGTAGTAGTATCATTTGATTGTGGGTAAGGTTTCCTACCATGGTTTTTCCCCTTACAGGGTTTCCACGTACAAATATTGGTGTTATGTGTTGTGGATAACTTTATGTTTGTGTTTCATGCATTAATCTTTATCGGTATAGAAATTTACTATTAACACTGTCTACTGGCATACTTAACTGGTTTACCGGTATTAAGCATTAAGTTGGTTAATTAGTTTTTGGTTTGAATTTATTAGACAATGGATTCACCCCTCCCTCTCAGTTGTCTCCGGGACCTAACATAATCCACATTTTAATGACCACATGTTTTATTTTGGCCATGGATTTCATCACCATCACCGCTCAATCAAGGTGGGACATCCACGATGTACTTGGAGCCGCATGTCATCCTGATAGTTCATCATTTGCCCTAGCTGGACATCCAGCTGTTCTGCCACATCACCTGTCGTGCAACTGCCAGCTCATTTTGCTACTTCGCGAAGAGTATACTGTGTGCTACTTTGCCCAGCGAAACAATGCGGACCATCAGATCTATTCTAAGATGCACCTCTTTTACTCTCCATTCTACCCTTAATCCGGGCCCATTACCTTTTCGCCACTTTGTGAAGCATAAAACCCTAGCAGCTTTTCTTCATGAATCAACGTGAACCGTTAGATCAACTTTGAGTTGATTGGCCTTTAATACCACAAAATGCTTACCTACCAGACCCACCTATCCTTTTGCTATTTCATGAAGGATAAAACACATGCTCTTTTGCCCTGCGAAATAATGTGGGTCGTCCAATCTCTGCAAGATGCACCCTTCTTACCTTGTAAGCAATCTTTCTATCAGGCCCGCTACCCTTTCATCATTTCATGTAAGGTAAACATTAGACACCTTTGTCAGGCGAAACAACCCCAACCATCAGATCTTCCTGAAGATGAATGGTCTTTAATCGAAGGATTCACTTAACATTCGGGGCCCACCAGGATTTTGCTACTTTGTAAAGGATAAACCTCGCGCATATTTCCTTCGCGAGACCGCGCGCACCGTTAGATCTACTGGAACTTACACAATCTTTACAGAGCCCAGCAAGGACATGCAAAACTTAAGAAAAGGGTGCTAAATAAAAGACTTAATAAAGACCCGCCTAAGGCAATTCGTAAAGGGGAGACCCTTTCACGACGGACCTACCCTTCCGGTTAAGTGGAAAAAGGTAACACAAAAATAGAACGCAAGGGCTTTCAGAACATAGGAAGGGTTAAATTTCAAAAACCTTAAACCCTTTTTGACCCAAAAACTCAGAGGCAACATGAAATGCTAAGCACAACTTTGCAGACCTTAGCCAACTATGGAGCAAAATCACACAAGCTCAAAATAGTGATAACAAAGGCTCTGATTGGGGATGGTTGATTGCAAGATCAACACAAGAATACAAAAAACTCTAGAGAACCGACCAAAACAACCCCAAAAATGACCAATAGAAACAAACCTAATTATATACAGACTAAAACCTACCGTGCATGGACTTAAGAGAAGTAATTCTTCAGGAATTGTCCATGCACTAGAAATTCGTGTACCTCACTATTCATTGTCTGCAAAAAATATGAATCTTTTCCATTCAGATCACAAACAATAGAAGGGCCTATCCATAATGACTCAAATTTCTTATGTTTTCCTTTATCTTGCCCTCTTGCATTCCATTGAAGAACCATGTCACCAATTTGAAACTTCCTCAATGTGGTTCTTTTATCAAACAAATTCTTGGATTGCAACTGGATCTTCAAATTCCTTTTATGGGCTAGAGTCCTATTTTCCTCCATTTCCACCATTTGAATCATTCTATCTTCCATAGGTTCAGATAACTCCATATCCTTAGCTTGCAAGAACTTGTATATAGGAAGAAGATTGTTGACTGGTACCCTAGATTGCATGCCATTAACCAATTCAAAAGGTGACATACCAATTGCTTTCTTGATAGTAACCCTATCTGCCCATAGGACCAATTTCAATTTCTGGTCCCAAGACCTTTTGTTCTCCTTAAGGATTTTCTTAATAATATTCAAAAGGCTCTTATTACTCGATCCAGCTTGCCCATTACCCTGAGGATGATATGGTGAAGAATAAGACATAATTATTCTATGACTGGTGCAAAATTCTGTGAACTCCTCTAATCTCAAGCTCATGACTATATCCATTACCAGTTTCACAGGAACACCAAATCTAGTTATAACATTATCCATCAGGAAATCAATAACAATTTTACTAGTGGCTCTTCTAGTAGGTATAGCCTCAATCCACTTAGTGAAGTAATCAGTGGCCACCATGATCCAGATGTGACCTCTTCCTGATTTCTCAGCTATTTCCCCAATAAAGTCAATGCCCCATTGGACAAAAGGGGCTTCCATTGTAACCAGGTTGAGGGACAAGGCTCCCTCATATTTCAATTTGGAAGAAAATGTTTGGCATGGGTCAGATCTTCAAACATGTTCATGGACATCTTTGCACAAAGTAGGGCAATAGTATCCAGCTCGGACTATCTCACCAGCTATAGTCTTGGCAGAGTAGTGACCTCCACACACTCCATCATGCATTTCAGTTAACATCCTTTTAGCCTAGGATTTGTCTAAACACATCAACAATGCCCCATCTCTATTTCACCAGTATAGGTCACCCTGAATAAGGACATATTTTTGAGATTTTAGTCTCAATGTCCTTCTCTGGTTGTGAGTCATTCCTTCTGAATATGTTGCATCCCTTAAAAAATATACTATCTTTGAGTACCAAGGCTGTGTCTCAATACTTGTGACTAGGATATTCTTAATTTCAACATTATTCACCTCAACATCAAGAAGGTTTGATTCAGCCATCAACTTAGCAAGACCTAAACCTCTTACCAATTTAGTAATTTTAATCTCTAAATCAAACTCTTGAATTTTGGTTATCCATCTGCACCTTTTACCAGTGACCTCGGACTAAGATAGAATGTCCTTGACATCCACATGTGGGACATAAGCAATTACCTGTGCATTCACAAGATATGGCCTAAATGCTTTTACAACCTTAACCAAAACATACGCTTGTTTCTCCATAATTTCATATTTTAGCTCTGTAGCTTGTAGAGATTTACTATAAAATGCTATAGGGTGTTCATGTCCTTCATTATCCTTTTGTAGAAGAACTGCAGCCACTGTATGATAAGAAGCAAAAGAAAACAGAGGAGAAAAGGGCTTACTATAATCAAGGGACTTCAACACTGGTGCCTCCTGGATAGCCCTTTTAATTTCACCAAAAGCCTTTGAAGCTTCTTCATCCCAGTAGAACTTTGTATCTTTCTTAAGCAATCTAACAATGGGCTTAACTATCTCTGTAAAATTGGCAATGAACCTTCTAACAAAATTTACCTTGCCCAAGAAATACTGGATACGTTTGACACTTTTTGGCTCCGGTACATTGTTTATAGCTTCAATTCTTTCAGGGTCTATTCTAACCCCTTCCTTCTTTTCTTCAGTGACAACAAAATGACACTTTTTTGGATTTAAGGAGACACCGAATTCCAGAGCTTTATTGAAAACCATTTCCAGGTGCCCACAGTGGTCATCCGCCCTTTTGGAGAAATATGTTAAATCATCTTGGTACACAACCATGATAATGTTAATGAATTCCTTGAAAGCTACATCCATTTCTCTCTGGAAAGTAGCTCTAGCATTTTTTAAACCAAAAGGCATTCTTACATATACATATGTTCCCCAAGGGGTGGTAAAAGCAGTCTTGAACTGTTCAGATTCCTTCACTAACACCTGGTTATATCCTGAGAACCCATCCATCATAGACAATAGGTCAGAACCAGTTGCTCTTTGTAACATTGCTTCCATATTGGGAGAAGAATAATTATCTTTTAAAGAAGCAACATTTAAGTTCCTAAAATCAACACAGAGCCTTATGTCCCCATTCTTCTTTCTAATTGGGACCAACTTAGACACCCATGATGAATGCCTTATAGGCTTAATGATCCCCCCTTCCCTCAACTTGGTTAACTCTTGTTGCATTTTAGTTTCCAAAAGGGGATTAATAGGTCTTTGTTTCTATAAAAAAAGCTTATCATTTTAAAGCAAAGGGAATTCATGTTGAAAAATATCTTGCCTGTATGCCTTCAAATCCTCATAAGACCAAGCAAAAACATGATTATATTTCTTCAATAAATTAATAAGGTTAATTCTGTTGTGAGGAGACAATTTCTTTCCAATGTAGACCAACTTAGGGGATGATTTTGTCCCCAAGTTCACTTCCTCCAATTCATCTAACTTGGTGGTGGACTGCTGATGCAAATGACTATCACTATGACTAAACATACCTTCCAATTCTACTAATCCTTTGGGTATTTCATTAGTTTCCAACTGAACCATGTCATTTCCAAACACTGTTTCTCTATCTTCCATCACTTCTACCAATGCATTGCAATCAATTTTCTGTCCATCATAGTCATCAATGCATTGTATGAATCTGAGAATGTCTTCATCATCCGCAAACACTTGCCAATTGTATACATTATCAATAATAGCAAGCCTAGCTTTTATCTTAACTATGGATACACCGGTTAGTGTTACATCATCATTATTTAATGCAACATTTGCTAAGAAATCAACCATGATGTTCTTTGATCTTTCTATCCAGTTAATAGAGAAAGCACAAAAATGCTCAATCACATCCCAAACAGCATGTTTATACCTTTTCAAACAATCATTCTTAGATGCATACTTAGACCTTACTTGAGAGACAACCAACTCTGAATCCCCAAACACCCTTAACAACTGAATTCCATGCCTTTTAGCAATTTCAAGCCCCAATAACAAGACTTCATATTCAATAGTGTTATTTGTACACTGGAAGGCTAGCAAAAAAGAGTATTTGAAAGTTATACCTGATGGAGACACAAAAAGAACTCCTACTCTAGATCCTTCTTTAGAACAAGCTCCATCAAAGTACATGTGCTATAAACCTTGTTGTTGAGATTCTAATTCGGTCACAATAGAATCAGTATTTTTTAACTGAGGTAAAATTGGTTGCATTCTAAAATTATCAAGATCTACATCAATCATGAAGTTTAACATACTAGGGTCTATTTTCTCAATTACCCTAGGGGCACATGGTTCTCTATACAATTCAACCTGGCTTCCATTAATTGGGATTGTAGCATATGATAGATCCAACTGAACATTTCCACCTACTACTATAGCCCATTGTTTGGATAGTAGCATGCCATAATGAGGTTTTGTATCAGTTACTATGACATCCATCTTATATGTTGCTTCAGGAAACGCTGCTATTTTTACCTCCACATATTTCATTGTACCTATTACAGGCACTTCTTTGTTATCCATAGCATAACACTTTCCATACAGAGTACTTACTGACAGTCCCAATTCCTTCATGACACCATATGGCATCACATTTACAGCAACACCAGAATCTATCATGCAATTCTTAATCAGCCTATTATTCACCAACAAAGTTACATAGAAAGGATCAACCTGTGAAGGCTCTTGTGTAATAGTTGTTCCCACATATACTTCTTGAGTTTGCAACTCATGATCATTTTCACCCTTCATTGCACTTGAAGGCAAAGTTTTACTGCTGTTAGATATTTTAGAAAATAAAGATAGAGCAGCTTCTCTATGTTCTTTTATTTTCAGTAATTCTACTAATGGAACTGTAACCTTCATCTAGGTAAGAGCCTGAGTCATATCAAAGTGGAATTATTAATTAACTTAGTATTAATTTTAGCTTTCTTTTCCTTAGGCTAACTTGCCTTCTTCATTGTAGCAGTCCCTTGTATATCACCAATAGCATTATTATCCACACTCTTGGCTACATCTTTAGATTGGTCATTCTTGGCTTGACCGTCTTGAGGCAAGGTGCCATTACTTGTTGTCTTCTTCTGAGATATTTCTTTTATGAACATTAATCTAGGTTCACCCTGATCTCCATCCTTTTTACTACTTCTCAAGTTGTAATTATGCTTGGCTTTGGCTATGGCAGCCTTAGTAAGATTTCTTACCTCTTCATCACTAAGTCTTTGGAGATGAACTTCTTCATCTTCAATGGTTACCACATTCAAAGTAGGATGCCAATCAAGTGTCAACTGTCCTTGGTAACACTTATTATTATTTATCACATCACACTCACTACATTCACTTTGTGAGGACTCATCATCACTTTCAATAACTATTTCAAACATGTTAATGTCAATCTCACCCTCTTTTCTCATAGATTCTTCAAGGGCTTGAGCTACAACACACTGATGAGGAGAATGTGGTCCATCACAAGCCATGCACCAGGGAGTATTTTCCATGTTATGAACATTTCCTCCTTTCAAAGGATTTGGGGTATCTTGGCTTTGAGTGCCTTTTGGCTTATCATTCTGAGGTTTGCCATCCTTCCAAGTAGTGTTGTAAGGCATGGTATGCAATCTAGGAGGTCTATCTCACCAATTATAATGAGGTTTTTCATTTTTACTTACCTTAGCAGTAAGATCTTTCATGGCAATCATTAACTTCTCTATTTTGCCATCCTCCTTGGCAACTTTATTTGGTTGTTGTTTAGATTCTTGCCACAACCTTCCATCAGTTCTCCTCCCTACTTTTCCAGATGCTTTCCTATACTCTCCACATTAATGGCAATCCTAAAAGCATCTCTCAGACTATGTGGGTTTTTATCCCTCAAGATGTAAGTCATTTTTTAATCAAAAGCATTATAATAAGTGTTCAGACACATATTATCATCTAACCTCATTACTTGGTAAAGCCTATGCAATGCTTTCTGAAATCTAGCATTGAAATCTATGACAATCTCATTATTAGACTTTCTAATATTATTGAACTCATTGAGCATGAAGCTCACATTTTTTTTATCACCATATTGTTCCTGGAAGCAATTCTTAAAATCCTCCCAAGAACCAATGCTATTCACAGGCAGACCTCTATACCAATCCCTTGCATCATCTACCAAGGATTGTATAAATAGTTTCATGATAACATCTTCATCCACAATTTCATAATCATTTATCAGGTCACCAAATGATTTTAGATGCTCTTCTGCACTGATTGCATTATTACCAACAAATTTATGAAGCCTATCTCTTAATTCGGTAGGAACATGGCTAGGATACCTTGGGATTCCATCAAAAAAGAGCTGCCTATATAATTCAAAGTTAATGGGTTTTCTCTGGAACTGATTAGCATTAGAGTTATTACCCATATTCATTCTCACATTGGAATAATGAGTCAAAGGGACTTGACTACCTTTATTAGTAATAGGGACTTGATTAGCTAGAGGAATGCTTACAGGTAAAGCTGACTGAATCTTTACTGGAGAGAGTGAAGCAGGCTGAGGTAAAGGTTTACTTAAGTCTGTTGAATTAAAAATTATAGGAGGAGCCTTTAGATAATTAATTTTCTATTTAACCTCTTTATTGGCTGCTTCTAATTCAGCTCTCTCTAATTCCCTTTGCAGGTCTTCTTTTTCTTTTCTCATTCTTTCTATTTCTTTCTCATGTACTGATAGCATGTGAGAAACTTCTACAGTAGTCTTAGACCCAGACCCATCTTCCATACATTTCTATTTTCCTTTGTCAACAACATTCTTAACAGGTTGTGGGTCACTAAGGACCTCCCTACTTGGTTGTACAACAGATTTATATGTAGGGTTAATTTTGGCAACTAAATTTTCTCTGATGACTGGTCCTTCATCCTCACTCTTAGCTTCTTCTCGGGTGAATAATTGAAGATCAGCAATTTGTCTTAAAAGCCTATCCCTCTCAATCAACTTAGCTTTCACTTCCTTTTCTTTATTTGCTTCCTTTTGTGCCCTTAGGGAGATTAAGTGATGGACTCTTCTATTGAGGGCTTCAATTTCTTGGGACACCTTATCTTCATCGGGGAACATTTCTTCAGAATCTGACACATTGACTTGGTCAATATCAATTAAACTAATATTTCCATCTACTGTTCTAGGTACATAATCCATCCTCATATTAGAACTATTCATATCCTTCCCTGAGATACTATTGTGAGAAATATTTTGGTTCAAAACTAGGACATCCTGAATATTACCAAACAAACCAGAATGGAAACCCAAAATGTCTTGCTCAGATTCATGGGAAGAAGAATTTGAATTTGCATATATGGGTTTATCAGATAACTTACCTGTATGAATGCTCTTTTGTACCCATGTTGTAATAGATGGCTCATGTGCAACTAATCTTTTCTGGCCTCTTTGTGTCTGTTCAGGTAATCCCTCTTGCAATGTCTCTTGAGGATGCTTCTTCATAAATGACCTGGTGTTTCTTCCTCTCTACATTATACTTGTTTCTCTTAAAAGATTTATACTTATTCAACAACACTGGTTATACTTGTTAGAGTCGCCACCCATAAGAAATATGGGAAAATAAGAAAACAAGTTTTAACAAATCACTTGCACAGATTTAGTTAACAGGAAGATTCATAGAGAGAGAGAGAGAGAGAGAGAGAGAGAGAGAGAGATGGCACAAATGAAAGATAATGCAATCTGCCACAAACACACAGAGATTCAAACAAACTTTTGAGTTAATACAAGCACCAATCTATAACATAGATACACACTATGACTCTCCCCAGCAGAGTCGCCACTTTTGTTAGTCTCAAATTATGATTCTCTCCTTTCCTCCCTATAAAAAGATTTGATAACTATGTTTGCATATCCAGAGGGCACCAAGAAAATAGAATTCTAGAATAACATATAACAAGGTTCTCAACAAAACCTTCTACACTTTGAACTTATCCAAAGCTCAGGTGGGTATACCCCTTGTGAAAACTTTCACACTTTTAAATTGAGATCCACAGTAAACCAATGCTAAAAACCTATGGATTTCATCACCTCAATGGAACTGAAACATTAAAACAAAAACTTGTGTTCATTTTCATTATTGATCCTCAAGAAAAATAGAAAGAATTCCATAATAGGTATCAGTGCCTTATCCAAGCCACAAAGTCACCTAAATCAAGCAAAAGTTTTCAAAAACTAAACATTCTCATACATTTCATCATTTCGGCTTTCATGAACCCCATACATGCCTAACATATACATAGGTCCTTTCCCATTTAACTAAAACAATTCATCAAATTCAAAGCAGAAAAAAATTGATCTACTGACAGAAATATTTCATGCACATTTAATCCCTCTCCTGAAGAGAAAAGCCAGAAATATGTCTATAAGATTGCCTTACAATCCATGCTCATTTGAACAACCCTAAATTATCCAAATGAAACCAGTAAACTAATGAATGCACACTAGAAGACACAGAAGATTTAGGCTTGAAACTTCGATCTGTATATTCATATTCATTCTTGAAAATGTTACATAATTCAAAGTGATCTCTGAGTGAACTAGACAAAAAACCTAGATATATTTCAACAGAGTTTCTTTACAAATTCTTGTGATAATATTTTCTTATGTCCTGGTATCCATTTATAACAATATGGATGCATACAAGCTTCAGACATTCCTGAAAATAGTTTGTTACAACCGCAATTTCTTTCAACAAGAAGCTACACGTCACTTCAATTCTAGTGGCCTTTTCAGTTTGTTGCTCCACTATAGTATCTTCTAACTATTTTGGGACTTCTTCTTCTTGCACCGCATACTTTTTGGTCCACTCTTGGAACACGTCATCAGCAGGCCATGAGGAACTAACATTTTTTTCTTTCAACTTAACTAACATTTTCCAAGAGTTTCCCACTTTCTTAACCTCTGAATCCAAAAAACCGTAGTGTGACTTTATCTTCTCTATTTCTTAAATTGTCTTAACAAACAAGGATGTGTTATTTGTATTAATAATTTCATTCACCCTTAAAGACAAGTTAGCTCCCAGCCCATCAAGCCACACTTGTTTGTCCTTCAACTGATTTGGACTAACAAAACCCCTACGAAATAATTCAAACTTATGCTCAGTATATTCCTTCCTGTACAAGTTGGCTTTGTTGGCATTACATTAAGTTTGTTGGTATGATGATATTGAGAAGGTTGTTGGAGATTGATAATATAATTGATAAAGGATGATTACTATCTTAATAATTTTATTTTGTCATTGATGTCAAGCAATTGATTTTCTGATTCAGTATGATGTTTCCATATGTTAAAGAGTATATTTTGATGAGTATAAATATGTCGGTAAGTGACACAGAAAGAATGTGAAAATGAAGGGGAGTAATAAGTTATTCAATGGGCAACTATTACCGAGTTAGACAGTGATGAGATTATGTTATTTTGATTGTTTTGTTATCCTATATATGTGTATTCGAAGACTGAATAAGAAGGAAAAGATTTCATGTAATAGAATGAGTAAAGGTTTGATACTGTTCTATTTTACCGAGCAAGGAGCTAGTTGGTAAACACCAAGGTTATCAGTGTCAGTCAAAGTAGAAAGAATGTCTACCGAGTAAAGTTCAGTATTTACCAAGTATCAATCGAGCAGTAACAAAATGCATTGGATGAATAAATACATTATTAAATGAAGGATGCCAATGAGCTGGAGATTTATAGATGATTGGAATGTCGTGTAAGAAGTTTGTTAAGGATCAATGGCAATGAAAATTCAAGAGTTGGATCTATAACACAGATTGAATGGTCATAACTAAGAACAAGTACTAAGGAAGGTATACAAATTCCAAGGCAAGATAAAATGTTTTTTCAGTTCAAAGGATTCGATGAACCTAGTCAAGTTTGAAGATCTGATGGCTAAGATTAATCATGGGAAATGTGATTAAGGAGATTAAGCGGTTTGGAATTGCTTATAAATAAGGAAAAGTTGATGAACACAAAATGCGGGCAAATAGAAGAGCAGTGATACTGCAGAGGTGATTACCGAGTCCAAAAGATTGGAGATCTGATTGAAAAATAGATTGAGAAGCCCAACAAGGAGGAAGATAAGTCTTATGACAAGATTATTTTGAGCACATAGAGTCTGCTTTAACATTTCAGATGTGAAGTTGTAGATATATTTTATTACTATTATTTATTTTGTAAGTGACAGGAAATCTCTTAACAGAGTGGACCTAACAGTCTTATTTGTAAATCCTCTAGCAAGGTAACATTCTGAATGAGTGTTTGAAATCCTTTGACAAGGTCACTTCTAACAAAGTGCAAGATTCTGATAGATCTAACGTAAATCCCTTGACCGGGTCACATCTAGCAATGTGTTTATGTAATCTTTAACAGGATTGGCTTTTAACTGAGCATACTCTAGAAGAGTATATTTTCTTAGTGGATCCGAAATCCCACAGTGGTTTTTCCCTATTTGGATTTTGACATTAAATCTGGTGTTATATGTGTTTTGTTGTTTCAAGTTTATCATTTTATGAGTTTGAATGATTTACAGTCATAGTTGCATATCAAGTAAGTTCTATCGAGGTTGAATTTGGATAGATCATTGTATTGTGAGTTTATCTGATTCACCTCCCCCTCTCATCTAACTAACAATTGGTAGCAGAGCTATAACTCCGAAAGAAAAGTTTAAAGGAACTTGAGGCAAGATTCGAAGATGTATAAAAGGGATGCACCAAAGCTGAATGAGTCAAGTTTCTCCACATGGTAGAAAAGGATGAAGTTTCACTTATCAAGAATTGGAGAATATGCAACATATTATCTGGAGAATGCTTACACTGCACCTAGCACCTACCCGATGACAATGGAAGAGATAAAGGAAAAGAAAGAACATATTCAAGCATTGAAATAACATCAGCATTGACTGACTCAGAGTTTAATGGTCTAGAAGGTTGTAATGATGCCAAAGCTATGTAGAATAAGCTTATATCTATGTATGATGGTGATGAACATGTTCAAAGAGAAAAAGTAGACAGTCTAAGAGGACAACTTGAATCCATGAGAATGAATGAAGGTGAGAACATAATCCAATATAGTACAAGGTTAAAGGAAACTATCAATCAAATCAAAGGAGCAGGAGGAACTATTGAAGAAAAGGATGTAACAAGTAAGTTGCTGAGAAAACTTCTACCTACTTATGCCATTCAAGTCTCTGCAATTAATGAATTAAGGTTTGTACCAAACATGCCAGTCTCTTTGGATGTTACTATTGGTAAGCTACACGCTTTTGAGTTGAGTAATTTTGATAACGGTGGGTCTTCGGTAAACAAAGTTGAATCTGCATTCGGTTCTTTTCATCTTGATGAATCTAATGATTACAATGATAGAATGTATAAGTATGCTGAAGGAAATCATAGTGGAGCAAGTGAGAGATTTCGCAAAAACATGGAAGAAGTACATAAACTATATGAGGAAATCAGAAAGCAAGAAGAGATTGAAGCATTATTGGCTAGAAGGTTACCGAGAGGCAAAGGTAAGTATAAAGGAAAGTTACCTTTGAAATGTTTTAACTGTGATAAAATTGGACATATGGCTTCAAACTATCTTGACAAAGAATCTAGTGAAAAGAGAGAATACGAGATGATAGACAGAAAGACTACCAATACAGAGGGCACCGAGACTTCAGAAGGAGAGATAGAAAGACATTCCTAGTAGCTAATGAGGAATCCAATGATGATAAATTTGATGGGACTGAAATAGAGGAAGTTGTATATGTGGCTATCAAAGATGGATCAGATGAAGAAATGTATGAAGAAAAATCCTTACTATCACACATAAATAATAATGATTCTTGGATCATAGATAGTGGTTTCTCACATCACATGATAGGTGATAAACACAAGTTTGTTAAATTAGAAGAATATGATGGAGGTTATGTAAGATTTGGTAATGATGCACCATGTCCTGTGAAAGGTAAAGGATCTATCACACTTCTTGACAATGCTAAATGTGATGATGTATATTGGGTTGAAGGTTTGAAATACAATTTGTTGAGTGTAGAATAGCTAAACAATATAGGATACTGAATAGAATTTCAGAAAGGAATTGTCAAAGTTCATGACAAACATGGAAAGTTGGCTACTACCGGGACTCAAACAAGAGGTAATACATTTCATCTTGACTCAACTCAGAACAATTGTCTATATGCAAAAATAGAAGATACTTGGTTATGGCATAAAAGGTTTTGTCATGTAAATTTTGATAACTTGATCAAAATAAGTAAGAAGCACTGAGTAAGAGGTCTACCGAGCTTGGAAAAACCCGAGAATGCAATATGCCGAGGATGCCATATGGGTAAGATGACAAAATCAAGCTTCACAAGTAAGTCTTACACTTCTAAAGGAATTTTAGATCTTGTACACACTGATCTTTGTGGTCCTATGAAAGTTCAAAGCTATTATGGTGATAAATACTTCATATTATTTGTGGATGATTACTCAAGGATGATGTCAACTATGTTTTTAAAAGAGAAATCAGAAGCCTTTCAAATGTTCAAATGGTATAAGGCAAGAGTTGAAAATGAAACAGGAAGATAGTTGAAATGTCTAAGATCTGATAGAGGAGGAGAGTTCATTTCAGATGAATTTAACTTATTCTACAATGATCATGGTATAAAGAGACAAGTGTCTGCACCGAGAACACCACAACAAAATGGGATAGCTAAAAGAAGAAACATATCAATTGTAGATTGTGCCAGAACCTTGATGATAGAAAAGAGAGTACCTCAAATATTTTGGAGAGAAGCAATAAGCACTGTAGTTTACACCTTGAACCGAGTACAACTGAAGAAAGGAACTATGAAGACACCGTATGAAATCTGGTATGACAAGAAACCAAATGTAAGTTATTTTAAAATATTTGGAAGTAGATGTTATGTTCACAAAGATGACAAAAATAGAAAATTTGATCAGAAAAGCGAGGAAGGAACATTTCTTGGTTATTCCTCTACTAGTAAAGCATTTAAATGTCTGATCAAATCATCTAACAAAATAGTGGAAAGTGCAAATGTGAAAATTGATGAATTTGCAGAAAGGAATGATGAAGGAAACTCCTAAGAACCAGAAGATTATGAAGAGCTTGTATATGTACAACCAAGAAGTCTAACCGAGAAAGCTGATGAAGAAAATACTTAGTTATCGAGTGATGAAGAAGATCATATAGAGCCTACCAAGCCTATATTAGCAAAATATGCCAGAAGAAATCATGAATCAAGTCAGATCATAGGAGATAAGGATGCTCCATTAATGACAAGGAACAAACTAAGACAGAACACATGTCTGATATCCGAGTTTGAACTGAGGATAGTAAAAGAGGCATTAAGCAATGAAGATTAGGTGAATGCTATGATAGAAGAGATTGAACAAATCAAGAAAAATAAAACATGGACACTGGTCCCAAGACCAAAAGAGAAAAATGTAATTGGTACAAAGTGGATTTTCAAAAATAAGCTAAATGAAAAAGGTGAGGTCATTCAAAATAAAGCAAGGCTAGTTTGCAAAGGTTATGCTCAAGAAGAAGGAATAGACTATGGTGAGACTTTTGCACCTGTGGCAAGACTTGAAGGAGTGAGAACATTGTTGGCATATGTTGCTTACAAAAAATTCAAGGTATATCAAATGGATGTTAAATCTGCAGTTTTGAATGGTATACTAGTAGAACAAGTTTACATTGAACAACCTGAAGGATTTATTGAAGAGAAGAATAAAGATCAGGTATGTAAGTTGAACAAAGCTTTATATGGCCTAAATCAAGCACCCAAAGCATGGTATGAAAGGTTGCACACTTACTTAATCAAGATTTGATTTATGAGGACTAGTGAAAACAACAACATGTATATGAAGAATGATGAGGATAATGGAATATTGATTTCAGCCATATTTGTTGATGATATTATTTTTTGTGGAAATGATTCTTTATGCAAGAAATTTGGAAATGAAATGTGCAAAGAATTTGAGATGTCATTAATTGGTGAAATAAAGTATTTTATAGGTTTACAGATACTGCAAATGAAAAATGGGATTTTCATTACTCAATCCAAGTATATAAAGGAAATCTTGAAGAAATTTGGAATGGAGGATTCTAAACCTATAAGTACTCCTATGACTACTAATTGTTAACTATCAAAGAATGATGAATCTGCATCTGTTGATGAGACACTTTACCGATCTATGATTGGAAATTTGCAATATGTAGTTCACAACAAGCCTGATATAGCACATGCAGTAGGTATAGTTGCAAGATTTTCTGCAAATCCCAAAGAAACCCATATGACAACAATCAAGAGAATTTTAAGATACTTGAGAGGCACTGAAGATTATGGTTTACTATATAAAAAGAGGAATAATTTTGACTTAAAAGTCTATACCAATGCTGATTGGGCGGGAAATATTGATGATAGGAAAAGCACAAGTGGTGGAGCTTTCTTTTTTGGAGAAAGACTAGTGAGTTGGCTTAGCAAGAAACAAGGATGCATTTCACAG
Source organism: Cryptomeria japonica (assembly GCF_030272615.1). NCBI lineage: Eukaryota > Viridiplantae > Streptophyta > Pinopsida > Cupressales > Cupressaceae > Cryptomeria > Cryptomeria japonica. The sequence goes on along the minus strand of NC_081411.1, from coordinate 471,872,144 downwards.
TCAACAACTGAAGCTGAATATGTCACTGTAGCATTGAATTGTACCAATATAGCATGGATCAAACAACTATTGGAAGTATGAATGAGACAGTTACCTAGCCAGTAACTATATTTTGTGATAATACAAGTGTTATTAACATTTCAAAGAATCCGATAATGCACTCTAAAACAAAGCATATCTCTATAAAGTATCATTCTCTAAGAGAAGAAGTTCAAGAAAAGAAAGTTGTGCTGGAATATGTTAGCACAAAGGAACAAATAGTAGACATCTTCACAAAGCCACTACAAAGGGACACTTTTGAGTATCTCATAAGTAAGTTAGGGGTCCTACCCCTATCTAGTACTCACTGATAGAGTTTGGTGAAACCATCAATTCTATGACTCTACAGAATACTATTTGCAAGTTGATGCTGATTTACACACTTTAGAAGGTCATCTAAAGTTGTGCAGGAAATGGTGAATGAAGACAAGATGCCCTGACCAAGTCTAAGATGATACATTTGTATATGTTTTAACAAGCAAGGATATTACTTCAAGTGGAAGTAATCATGAATTAGTTTTACTTTTGGCATTGTTGTCAAAGGGGAAGAAGACTAATGACAGTGGGAGAAGATCACAGGAGAAGTTTACAACTCAAGGATAACAGGAGAAGAAAAACAACAGTCCGAATCAATTGGAATAAATCAAGTTGGTATTGCCATCAATGCCAAAGGGGGAGATTATTGGCATTACATTAAGTTTGTTGGTATGATGATATTGAGAAGGTTGTTGGAGATTGATGATATAATTGATAAAGGATGATTACTGTCTTAATAATATTATTTTGTCATTGATGTCAAGCAATTGATTTTTTGATTCAGTATGATGCTGCCATATCTTAAAGAGTATGTTTTGATGAGTATAAAGATGTCGGTAAGTGATAGAGAAAGAATGTGAAAATGAAGGGGAGTAATAAGTTATTCAATGGGCAACTATTACTAAGCTAGACAGTGATGAGATTATGTTATTTTGATTGTTTTGATATCCTATATATGTGTATTCAAAGATTGAATAAGAAGGAAAAGATTTCATGTAATAGAATGAGTAAACGTTTGATACTATTCTATTTTACCGAGCAAGGAGCTAGTCGATAAACACCAAGGTTATTAGTGTCGGTTAAAGTAGAAAGAATGTCTATTGAGTAAAGTTCAGTATTTACCGAGTATCAATCGAGCAGTAACAAAATGCATTGGATGAATAAATACATTATTAAATGAAGGATGCCAATGAGCTGGAGATTTATAGATGATTGGAATGTTGTGCAAGAAGTTTGTTAAGGATCAACGGCAATGAAAATTCAAGAGTTGGATCTATAGCACAAATTGAACAGTCATAACCGAGCACATGTACCAAGGAAGGTATACAAATTCCAAGGCAAGATAAAACATTTTTTCATTTCGAAGGATTCAATGAACCTAGTCAAGTTTTAAGATCTGATGGCTAAGATTAATCATGGGAAATGTGATTAAGGAGATTAAGCAGTTTGGAATTGGTTATAAATAAGGAAAAGTTGATGAACACAGAATGCGGGCAAATAGAAGAGTAGTGATACTACAGAGGTGATTACCGAGTACAAAAGATTGGAGATCTTATTGAAAAACATATTGAGAAGCCCAGCAAGGAGGAAGATAAGTCTTATGACAAGATTATTTTGAGCACATAGAGTCTGCTTTAACATTTCAGATGTGAAGTTGCAGATATATTTTATTACTGTTATTTATTTTGTAAGTGATAGGAAATCTCTTAACCGAGTGGACCTAATAGTCTTATTTGTAAATCCTCTAGCAAGGTAATATTCTGAATGAGTGTTTGAAATCCTTTGACAAGGTCACTTCTAACAAAGTGCAGGATTCTAATAGATCTGAGGGAAATCCCTTGACCGGGTCACATCTAGAAATGTATTTATGTAATCCTTAACATGATTGACTTTTAACCAAGCATACTCTAGAAGAGTATATTTTCTTAGTGGGTCCGAAATCCCACAATGTTTTTTCCCTATTTGGGTTTCCACGTTAAATCTGGTGTTATATGTGTTTTGTTGTTTCAAGTTTATCAGTTTATGAGTTTTAATGATTTATAGTCATAGTTGCATATCAAGTAAGTTCTACCGAGGTTGAATCTAGACTGATCATTGTATTGTGAGTTTATCTGATTCACCCCCCCCTCTCATCTAACTAACAGACTTTTCTCTCTACACCAGCTCTTCCTTCTGATAGCCTGGTCATGTTTTTTGCTAGATCACTTGTGGATTTAATAGTGGCATCAGATCTTGCCAGATCTAAATCCACTTCCCCAGGCATCCACTTCTCCAAAATTGGCTCCAAAGTAGCCTTGTCTTCATTCAACTCACTCAAAATATCCAAAATTCTCTTCATGTTAGTGTGCAAAATGGGAGCTCTGACTGTATCAGCAAAACTCAAAATTGTGGCATTTACCTTTTCTTCATATTTATTTGCAAATAGGGCTTGAGCCTGTTTTAACTTTTCCAATTCATGCTGAATGGTCTTAGCTAGTTGAAAATGAGAGGTCATGGGAGAAGGGGGAAATGAAACAATAGGACTGGTGGGTGGAGGTCTTTCTAGAGAAGATGCAATCATCAGAGTAGAGGATTCATCTCCTTGGTGTTGTCCTACCAATTGACTTTGTAGTCTAGCAATAATACTATCCCTATTAGCTACCTCCCTTTTGGCTTCATTATAAGCCTTTATAATTGTTTCTATTTTTATTTGGAGATAAACTCTCTCCTTAGCTTCTTTCTCAGCCACTGCCACACTGAATTTTGTAGTTTCAAGAACTGTTCTAGCAGCTTCCACCACTCCTGTGTCTTGGACTCTTTTAACAATCATCCCTCCAAGGAAATTGGATTCTGAGGTATCCTTCCTTCTTCTACTCTCATCCCTCTTTAAGGACCACATGACCAAAGCAGCATTATCCTTGCTGAATGTCACTCCTTCCATAGGCTTGGTTTTTTTTTTGACTGCTTCAAGTACCAAGGCATCTGCTATATCCCATTCAGGGAGGATTAGACCACCGGCCTTTGACACCATTTCTCTCCCCTTTTCAAGAGTAATGGATTTGAACTCTGCCATCATTTTTTGTTTCACCTCCTCCTCTACTAAAGTTGCATCTTTGTGAGGCTGCTCACTCTTTCTCTTTTCACACCTTGCCTTGAATTGTTCAATGTTTTACTTCCAAACAAATTGCATGAAGGCCCATGTTGTGAAAAAATTACTATCAGCCAGGAACTCCTCACTGGCTTGCTTGATAGCAAGGTCTAACTCTATGCCTTTAAACTCATCTACAGTTAAGTTCATCTCAACACTTGGTGGCTCTTCTGGCATCCCTTATTGTGTTTCCTCATATGTGTAGGCAATCTCCCCAAAACTCCCTAACTGCAACAATTATTCGGCCATTACCTGTTCATCTCCTATATGGATAGGGGATTGGGATGGAGAATACAAAGGTTCACTTGTTTGCACTTCTTTCCCCACCCTTTTCCTCTTAGGGGAGTCTTGGATGTCAATGACATCTTCTATTTCTCTCTTCCCTCTTGAAGTAAAGGGCTCACCTGTTACTGGCATCAACACACTATATTTTGGCTTCTTATGCATTACATAATTACTTGGAGGGATGGCCTTAGCAAAGGCAGGCTTACTTAGCACCAACCTAGCCTTGTTAGGATTATCTCTTATTATAGCTTCCCTCTTTTCATTCAAAGTTTGCATTAGGTCTTCAAAATAAAGAATTAAGAATTTAATCTTTTCCTCAAAGGGATTAAAGCTAGAAAGAGGGTCATAACTACTATCAAATTGATGAATAAAATCAAGAGCCTTTTTTTATACCACCCACTTTTCTTTCCTCAATTCTTGCTGATCCAAATTGAATTCATTTCTAATCAGATCCTCAGAGAAATGGAATTGGTGTGGCCTACTTTTACATACTGCTCTCCTCCTGAACAAAAATCCTCAGGGTTAGTAAACGTGGATACTACAGTAGACAACCTATATGGTTGAAAGAAGTCATCAAAGTGTTTCCAACCACCCTTGGTGATTACAAATTGATGAGCCACGGTGACAGTTGGGAAAATGGTCCCTTTTACCCTATTTGTTAGCTCTGCCTCTTGCACACCCCCAATTTTCCTTAGGACCTCTACAATTCCTATCTTCAATGGGACTTGATAGGGCAATAAATATGGAGTGCCTCTAAAACCATAAACTCTGAAAACTATAGAGACAGAGTATAAGTATATGTCACCCCAATTGTTCACAATATTGATACCTTCATTAAATTCCTTAGGCCTAAGGAATTCTAAAAGAGCTTTGGGGATCTTAGGGTTCTCTGAGCATAAGAGAATCCTAATCTTAGGTGCAAAGCATCTGTCAAACTTTAGGTAGCTGGAATCCTCTCTATCCTAGGACAAAATGGTGCTCCACAATTGTACAAGCATCTCTTCACCATCCTTTTCCTTAACTAGATCCATTTCACTAGCAAAGTAATCAACACCTTTAAATAAAAACATATGTATGAGAAGGGAGTACCATCCAAAAGGTTTGTCTACCTTACCCATTTTTAGCCCTATCAGTCCTGCATGGATTGCATCAGTGAGATAAGGTGCATAATCAAATGTTACTGCTAGAGAGGGGTTCAAAATTTGTGCTATCATTAGCATATAATGGGCTGGCATAGTGGTTTCAACATCTTCCCCAAAAATCTAACATAGTGACCAATACATCCCTTTAGCCCTCAGGGTAAACAAATTCAGAGAGAAGGGTTCCATGGTACTAGGGCCTACAATAGTTAGCCCTCCTATTTTGACAAAAAACTCTTTCAAAGGAACACTCCTGAGGTGATCTCTCTACACATTGTAGACTTGGGCCAATGTTTCAAAATTAATAGGCTCTAAGTAATTTGATACCTCACTCAGCTTAAAAACCTTCCTAAATTCATCATCATTGATTTCAATTAAGGCTCTTCCATTCAAACTCCTAATATACTTAGCCACAGGTTCATAATTGTGTGCAATCTGGGTTAACAAGTCTACATCCATGAAAACTCCAAGGACTATGAGATTTCCCATGTCTAATTCCCATATACTGTTCATCGGAGTAGAGGCATATCTTTGACAAAAACCCACCTAGTCCTAGACCTAATATCCCTATCTATGGATCCCTCAACTAGTTGCCTTTGTCATACAAACCGTCTCCAATTCTTAGACGGGTGGCTTTGGGTACCAATTCTTTAATTTTGGCTATGGAATTTGTGGACATGGTTAATTGTTCTAAAAAATCATCACAGATAGCTCTGTCCTGGTAATTAACTTTCCCTATGAATCCCTTCTTGGTGCCACCCCAAAATTGTAGTTTCTCATTTAAAATTTGGATAAACTTTTGAGAAAAACAAGCATGCAATGATACCAATTCAGACTGTAATTAACATGCAATATGTAGAAACTTACTAATTGATTGAATAAATTCATTCTGTGCACTGGCTCCTCTGCAAAACTCTTTGAAATGGTACTGATGTTTAGTTGATGTGAAGCTTAATACGGTAGCCGAGCATTGAATTGAAGCATTAAAACCGCATGCTTTGGCAATCAACTCAGGATTGAATTCGCAATTGAATTTGAAAAATGGCTCCAACAGATCATAAAATTTTCTAAGTGTTTCACCTTTTACTGTTTCATAGAGGTTAAAATCCTCGCACTTGTTCATTGCGAAGCAATGTTGTCCTTTGGATCCTAAGAAATCCGTACGTCTTTTACCTTACCTGGGTCAAGCTGCTTAAAACCGGGCCCTACCTTCCTTTCGCTATTTCACAAAGCATAAACCTTACGCATCTCTTCCATGGGAATTAGTGCCTGTCATTAGATCTTCCACCATCCACTCGATCTTTACTCCCCACGGGGACTGCTAGTCCCTTATGACTAACTGCACACAACTGTCACTGCTAGTGGTTTTCATTGTTTCACAAAGGTTAATCACCTTGCATCTTCGGGCTGCAAAACAACGCTCGTCATTGGATCACCTTTGAGATGCACGACCTTTAACACCCTTTAACCTTCAAAGTGGGCCCTCTACATGGAGTCCATGTACCCTTTTTATTTCTAGCAGATAACTCTAATGTGTAAGCCGCCAATTCGTTCAAGAACTCTATCGGACTCCACATTTTAACGACCACGTGTTTTATTTTGGCCATGGATTTCATCACCATCACCGCTCAATCAAGGTGGGCAATCCATGATCTACTTGGAGCTGCGTATCATACTGACAGATCATCATTTTCCCTAGTTGGATATCCAGCTGTTCCGCCACATCATCTATCATGTAACCGCCAGCTCATTTCACTGCTTTGCGAAGAGTATACTACATGCTACTTCTCCCAGTGAAACAACGCGGACCATCAGATCTATTCTAAGATGCACCTTTTTTACTCTCCATTCTACCCTTAAGTCAGTCCCATTACCTTTTCACCACTTCGTGAAGCATAAAACCCTGGCAGCTTTTCTTCGCAAATCAATGCGAACCGTTAGATCAACTTCGAGTTCATCGGCCTTTAATACCACAAACTGCTTACCTATCAGACCCACCTATCCTTTTGCTATTTCGTGAAGGATAAAACACATGCTCTTTTTCCTAGTGAAACAACGCGGGTCGTCCGATCTTCGTAAGATGCACCCTTATTACCTTGTAAGGAATCTTTCTACATGCCTGCTACCCTTTCGCCATTTCGCATAAGGTAAACATTAGAAACCTTTGTCGAGCGAAACAACACCGACCATAAGATCTTCCTTAAGATGAACGGTCTTTAATTGGAGGATTCACTTAAAATTCGGGGCCCGCTAGGCTTTTGCTACTTTGCAAAGGATAAACCTCGTGCATATTTCCTTCACAAGACCGCGTGGACTGTTAGATCTACTGGAACTTACACGATCTTTATAGAGCTCGACAAGGATATGAAAAGCTAGAAAAAGGGTGCTAAATAAAAGACTTAATAAAGACCTGCCTAAGGCAATTCGTAAAGGGGGGACCCTTTCACAAATGACCTACCCTTCCGGTTAAGTGGAAAAAGGTAACACAAAAATTGAACGCAAGGGCTTTCAGAATATAGGAAGGGTTAAATTTCAAAAACCCTAAACCCTTTTTGACCCAAAAACTTAGAGGCAACATGAAATGCTAAGCACAACTTTGCAGACCTTAGCCAACTATGGAACAAAATCACCCAAGCTCAAAATAGTGATAACATACAAAACTTAGCAATATGTCCAATTTTATTGCATACATAACATGTAACATTGTTCTTATGAATTGCTTTCCTAAAACCAGTGAAATTGCTTGACCTGCACTGATTAGCCATATGTCCAAATTTTTGACAAGCATAGCATTTTACATTCATTCTGCAATCTTCTGTCTTATGACCAATTTTATTGCATTTACAACATTTACCAGGAGCAGAACTAGGGTTCTGATTTTCTCTATTTCTACATTGCCTAGCCATATGACCAAATCTATTGCAAACAAAAATCTACCATTAAATTTATAATTATTGAATTGTCTTACCGATGCCTTATGGTTTTGATCTTCATTAGCAGTACCAGACCTCTATCCTTGCTCAAGTCCAAGTCTATTGGAATCTCCAATCTGCCTCTATCTCTTCAATAACTCATCAAGCTATGCTGAGCTGATCTTGAATTTTTATTTGTTCTCACTTGCAACAGTTAAATCTTCTCTTAGTATTATCATTTGTCTCTCAAGCTCTTGCTCATTTCTTTGGGACTATACCAAATTAGTTCTCAACATATCATTTTCATGAACCAACCTACCACATTCTTCAAACTTGTTCTTCAGCAATACAAAAATATTTTCTTCCTTTTTTCTCTATCCTCAATCTCCTTAGACATCCTCCTAGTTATAAATTTCATTTCATTCTTCATAACCATGTTCTCCTAACTCAATTTCTGACATTGTTCCTTAAGTGCACTTTTCTCTTCATCATCTTGATTTTGCAAAAGTTCCTTCCTCCTAGCTTGAACAGATGATAGCCTCTCTTGTAGGACAAGAATGAATTCCTTAGCAAAATTCAACTCATCTTGTATCTTTAAGTTCTTCAATCTTTCAGCATCATAATCTTCAAGTGCCATCTCAAGATTCTTCTCCAAAGCCATATTCAATTATTTTGGTTTCAGGGTCTTCCTAAGGCTGTTAAACTTCCTTCGAGGCACAAGGATCTAACACCAATTGTTGGAAACCAATAACATTGAGAGGGGGGGTGAATCAATTTTATACCGAAATAGTAGATTTTAGCCTTAACAAAACATTCATGCACCAACCGGTATACTGGTATAAACAGAATTGAAAGAAGTAAAGAAACCAATAAGCCAAACACATAAATGAGAATCATAGCACACAGATTTATACATGGAAAACCGCAATGGGGAAAAACCATGGTGGGATTTGTGACCCACAATATCAATCCACTGGCCATATGAAGAGATATTATAATATATAATGGGCCTACACTTACAGGAAGGCTTACAGCCTAGAGCACACTGCTCAATCACAATAGGAGCCTCACTAACTACATGAAATTCCAGACAACAATCTAGAGAAATGTGAACTGCTAAGATAGCATCTTCTATGCTAGAATACAGTTCTAGTTTAAACTCTGTCTATTCCAATTGAAACCCTAAACCCCTTTATCGAAATAACCCTTACAATAAATTCCTCACATACATAGTCTCTCTGATATATTTCACATCATATTACATTTACATATCCATTACATTACATCGCTATCATATCAAAATGATCTAATCAATTTGCCCTATATACCCTATACAAATTTATGCCTTATGTCAGCTTACAAAGATATACACAATATCAGATTACATGTTAGCTATATAAAAAATATATATTATTAAAATAAGTTATCGATGCTGGATCCAAGATAAGTCGGCCTCCAATACCGATAACCTTTACTATACCATGTTGGCCTGCATTGTCGATGACCAAAGAAATATTTTTGTCCTACCGATGCCGGTGCTGGTGTAGAATCTGTGAGGTGCCTGTTGGTACACCATATAAAGATGAAACCCAAAATCATGTTGCCATCAATGAAAACATAGTGAAACCAACCAATAGAGTGTCAAGTGTCAACAACCCTCAGTGGAAATAACATAAAATAAGCAACCAGATCCAAATAGGACCACCAAATCATCATGCCAACCAATGCGAAGCCACCAAACAATTAGGACATGATCAAGAACACCTTCAACATGTTAGGAACCATTTCTATAAGCCAGACCAAAATCACTTAACCAAATCATTGAATACCGGCAACCGATACAACCAACTGGTACCAAGAATATCAACTGATAATCCAAAACATAAGTGATAGCTTCTGGAGCACCAAATCATGAACCAACTGAATGTGACAAGCATATAACCATATTGAATGACCATCCAAAACTGAACAACCAATTTGATCATACTGGATCATAATCATTGATAACCAAGTCCAACCAATACATGAACCAACTGGGATAGCAGTAACCAATCGGTAAAGAACCATATCCAACTGGAGCACAGTGTTGACATCAATGAAAACACATAAGCAATTTCAACATATTGCCAACAAGATAACCATAACTCACTAAAATCTTCATGTAGACCACTGACAATTGCATCGAATCATCTATGAACAATCCTCTAAAAACCCTTTAATTCGTAGACTCTAATCATCAACATGCTAAATAAAATAATTCATTGAACTTAATTGCAACACTGTCATAGACAGATAAATATGTCGACATCAATGACAACACATCTCTCAGATATCTCTTAAGAACATATTTGTAGAATACTTACAACAATCTCCTACGATCACCCCATTTGGCATTGATAGAAATATATGATGTGAAAAGACATCAATGACAAATAATTTAACAACTCTCTCATATTACTCTCTCCTCTTGAAATCACTCTCTCCCCCTTTCACATGAATGGAAAAGACACATATTTGCAATCAAAACACAAAACTGACTCACAAAACTAACTTACTAACTACTTCCCTTGAGTAGCAACCTCCACTCATCAATCTGAATCACAAGATATGACTATAAATTTCACCAGAGTGATGCATAACAATGCAACATAGTTCTGATCAGGAGGGGAAGTCACCCCTAACTTCCCTCTGAGATACTCTAAGGTATCCTTAGGCAAAGGCTTTATGAAAATATATACAATTTGTTCCTTTGTAGGAACATACTCCAATCTGAATTCCTTCTCATTTACCTCGTCTCTCAAAAGTGAAACTTGATTGATATATGCTTAGTCTTTGAATGCAACACCAAATTCTTAGAAATGTTAAATGCACTTGAATTGTCATAGTAGATAGCAATAGGCTCATCATACACTACTCACTACTCTAATATCTTTCAACGTCTACTTCATCCATACCACCTGAGTATAATTGTTAGCAACAACAATATATTTTGCATCTATAGTAGATAGACAAATTAAATTCTTCTTTTTGCTCAACCAAGAAACAAACCTTTGTCCCAAGAAAAATGTACCACCACTATTACCCTTTTAGTCATCTACATCTCCTAGCCAATCAAAATTAGTAAAAGCACTCAAAGTAAAATCATGATTTTTAGGATACCATAAACCAAAATCAACATTTCCTTTCCAATATCTAAATATTCTTTTAACTACTACATATGAGATTCCTTAGGATCAACTTGAAATCTAGCATCAAGATAAACACATTCATGATATCTATTTTAGTCTGAATCAAATATAGTAATCCACCAAGCATAGATATGTATCTGGTCTGATTTTCTTTAGGGGAATCATCATCCTTAGTCAACTTACATCCGATCACCATAGGAGTACCAACTGGATTTGTATCCTCTAAACTATTTTTTCAACAACTCTTTCACATACTTGGACTGATATATAAAGATCCATTTTTATGTCTGTGTGATTTGCAATCCCTGAAATAATTTCATCTCTCCAATCATAGAATCTCAAATTCATTTTTCATTTCATTTGTAAACTCTTTGCATAAACTATCATTCCCTCCAAAAATAATGTCATCAACAAAACTTTAACAATTAGAAGGTTATCATGATCAATCTTGAAATACAAATTACTATCAACAATATCTTTGTTAAATCCTAGCTTCAACAAATACTTATATAATCTAGTATACCATGCTCTTGGTGCTTGCTTCAATCCATACAATCCTTTCTTCAACCAACACACCATATCCCTTTGATTAGTTAGCTAAAATCCATATGGTTTTTCTATGTACACCTCTTCTTCCAATTCACCATTTAGGAATGTGGATTTGACATCCATTTGATAAACTTTGAAGTCCTTGTAAGAAACATAAGCAAGAAATAATCTCACAGTCTCAATCCTTGCCACCAGAGAAAAAGTGTCTTCAAAATCAATTCCTTCCATTTGACAATATCCTTTACAAACAAGTCTTGCTTTGTTTATGACAACTTCACCTTTCTCATTCAATTTATTCTGGAAGATCCATTTAGTTCCAATTATATTTTTGTCTTTAGGTCTGGGAATAAGAATCCATGTATTGTTATTTTCAATCCGATTCAATTCTTCTTCCATTGCTTTGACCCAATGTTCATCTTTACATGATTCATTCACATCCTTAGGTTCAATCTTAGAAATCAAACAATATTCAATCTGATCTTCTATAATTCTTCTCCTAGTCTTAACACCTTTATATCTATCTCCTATAATTTGATTTTCATAATTATTAAACCTTACATACCTGGGAGTCTTAGGATTTTCTTTAATTTCAAACTCTTGTGATCTTTCTTTTGCACTTGCACTATTCCCTTCACCTTGATTTACTGAGCTCGCCAAAATGATCTAAACTTGATTATGGATTTGAGGTTGCTTCCCTTTGTTTGTACTATCATTCTGATCATCTAAATCATATCCACAAGATCTGATCTATTTCTCATTGCTTTCATCAACCTTGGCATTTTTACTCTCAACTATCTTTCTCGGTCTCTTTTTATAACACTAGTAGGCATGGCTTTTAGTAGAATAAGAAAGAAATATTCCTTCATCACATCTAGCATAAAAATTTCCTAAATCTTCATCCCTTTTGATATAGCATTTACTTCCATTTTTTTTGAAATGTTTAACAGTGGGAGCATGACCAAACCATACTTCATAAGGAGTCTTATCGGTATCACCTTTGATATGCATCTGGTTAAGAGTGTAAATAGTAGTACTCATAGCTTCTCTCCAATAAACATGTGGTACAGTTCCTTGCAACATCATTATCCTAGAAGCTTCTTGAATAGTTTTATTCTTCCTTTCCACAACACTATTTTGTTGAGGGGTTCTAGGAGCAAACAACTGTCTTCTTATCCCATTCTCTTCACAAAATGCATTAAACTCACTAGAAATAAATTATCCACCTTTGTCAGATCTCAGACACTTCAGCTTCAAAACTTCCTCAGTCTCAACCATAGCCTTGAAAATCTTGAACTTCTATAAAGCTTCAGACTTCTCCCTTAAGAAAGTAACCCACATCATCCTTGAATAGTCATCAATTAACAACATGAAATATATCTCTTTGCAATCTTCTAACTCTAGAAGGTACACACATATTAGTATGCACAAGATCCAATAATCCATTTGAAAAATGCTTACTCTTGAAATAAATTTTGGTTTGTTTCCCTAATTGACATTCTTTGCACATAGGGTTAGCAGATTTCATCATCTTAGGAAGATCTCTCACAACCTGAGCAGAACTTATCTTAAAAATGTTATCAAAATTTACATGACACATCCTTCTATGCCACAACCAACTTTCATCAACCTGAGCAATCAAACATCTTTTATCGACACTATTCAAGTGGAAGATATGAACTTTAGTCTTTGTACATGATGCAATATCAATTTTGGAGCTACCCAAGATTATAAACCTACCATTATTGAACCAAAGATCATATCCCTTGTCAACCATCTATCCATCACTCAAGAGATTATGCTGTAAGCCTTCTACATACAAGACATCATCAATATTGTGCTTGCTATCAAAAGAAATGGAACCTCTACTAGGATTATACCAGTGTTGTCATCACCAAACTTTACAACACCAACTTCATACTTTTCCAAGATCATAAACTTACTCTTATCACCTACCATATGATGAGAGAATTCACTGTCTATAACCCGTTCATCTTTATCTTCAACTTGTGTAGCCAAAACTCTTTCCACATTCATGCAACTAGAAAAATAAATAGGCATTAGATCATCTTCCTTGATAAACATAAACACCCATTCATTATCACTTGCATTTCCTTTATCCGGTTCATGATCTGAAACACTTTCATCAGTAGCATAATAACATCTTTTCTAAAATTTACGATTGAAATTTTTCTTAGGAACTCTTTCTAGACACTTTGAGGCAAAATGACCTATCTTATTACAAGAACAACATTTAAGAGGCAAGTTTCCTTCATACTTACTAGCTCCTTTTGGTAATATTTTGGCATTTAGTGCTTCAATATCCTCAAGCTCTTGTTACTATTCTTCTATTTCTTTCATCTCCTTCTCATATCTGGACATCCTCCTTGAAGAACTCTTGGATCATATCTCTACTTATCCTTTCTGGAAACAGTGGCTTCGAATGTAAATTCTACCTTGGAAAGGGAATCACCAAACTAACTCAACTCAAAGGCTAATGGATTTCCAATAAACATGTCTCTAGTCACATCTATCATGGTCTAGATTTCTTCAATAGAAGAAACTTTATGTTTGTAGGATGCAGGTAGGGATCTAAGCACTTTAGCAACAATATCTGATTCTTCCAACTTTCCATTGACACATCTAATATTGCACACTAGTTCATTCACCTTTTGCATAAAAGAAGTAACATTCTCATCTTCTCCCATCCTCAACATCTCATACTTTCCCTTTAAGCTCTACAACTTAGAAATCTTTACATATCTATCACCTTCATACAGGGTTTCCAACTTCTTCTAGATCTCATGAGTAGTTTGCAATTCCATAGCATTTATTATCTCAGAATCTGTCAAGGCACTCAACAATACTTCCTTATACCTAATATTGCATTCAACTTCCTTTATTTCATCCAGAGTTGTAGGTCCATTTGTAGGAACGGTATACTTGTTCTTTGTAATAGTCCAATAAACTTCTCCAATGTGTCATAGATGACACTCCATGTGGCTCTTCCAAATAGAGTAGTTAGTACCATCAAATATTGGACATTCCTTCTTGTAAGATTCCATCCTGAATCACCTCAAGTGGTTAAGCTTCTTCAGAGGAACCTTCTCTGATACAAATAGATGAAATAGATTTGATTCTGGGAAGACAACTGAGAGGGGGGGTGAATCAGTTGTCACAAAAACATACAATGTAAACTTATTCTTAGATCTGATAATTTATCGTGAAAGCATAAATAAAAAACACAACAAGAACACACAATATGATGATACTCTATTAGAAGTATTAGAAATATTACAATGGGGAATGCACATGCATTCAGGCACACTGCCTAGAGCTCACTACTCAAAAATAACAAGGACTACAATGTAGGGAAGACTCATTGTCTTACAAATAGGTTCAGATAACATCTAGAAGATCATGAATTGAAGAGTAGTATCTCCTAATTCCTAGTTATAGTTCTAGTTAAGCTCAATTTCCTCTTCACTCTACTCTACCTCTGAAATATTAATACATTATTCTAACATACATTTGATTCTCATCCATACACAACACCTCTCAACATACTCAATTACAAAGATACTACATTTATTTATACATGACATCAACCTTGTGAGGATCATCAAGGTTGGCTTAGCACTCACCACCTAATTACAAAAAAATAACCACACACACTATAAAATCATATGTGGACCAAGCAATGTTGGCCAAGACATAACACAAACCCATATCACATGTCTTGAATATAAAACACCTCCAAGAATTATGCATCAAACATCCATAACATGCTACAAGCATCTGGTCAATCCAAAATATGAAGAACACTAACACATCAGAGAAAATTATTACATTCACAATGATCAATGTGGAGCACCAACACAAAAGGTACATGGTCTAGAAACATCCACAAGCATCATGAATTACCACCACAACATCCACAACAACTCAAATTACTAGAATCACATCATCATTATACCGAACTTCAAGAATACTAACTGCAACGACTGTCAACCTAGAAAAATAAATTGTGGAGCTCCAAACCATGAACCACTTGAATTAAAGATGCACATAAACGTCCCAAACATTCCTCCAAATCCATAAATCAAGATATTGTAATGTGGAGAAATGCAGATCAAAATACTGACACTCTGTCACCACTGAACAACTAAGAAACCAACCATAACAGAGATAACCATAACTCACTCAAATTTTCATGCAGATCAATGACAATTGCACTGAATCATCTATGAACAATCATGTACAAACCCTTTAATCTGTAGACTCTAATCATCAACATGCTGAACAAAGCAACTCACTGAACTTCACTGTAACATTGTCATGGATAGAGAAATATGTTTACATCAATGATAACACATCTCTCAGATATATCTTAAGCACATATTTGTAGCATAGTTACAAGAATCTCCAACAACTCCCCCACACTATGTTAAAGGAAGTTGAGGGTTTGATTGCAGAGCTATAGGGTGAATACTAATTGTTACGTACACACCACTCGACTCCCTTGCATGATCATTGAAAAATTGGAGATGAAGACTGTGGAGCCACAGGGTAATAAGGAATATGGTGGGGCTAGTGATATACACACCCTTCACCCCCATGAGGGTGATGACTAAGCACGAGGATAGGCCACAAGCTAGTAAGAATATGACACATGTTTGTACATGGGCCCAGATGGAGAGGAAACAAGAATATAGATCAACACGATGGAAAAAGAAAGCTAACTCACAAGGTCAAACAAAAGGCAACCAATCTCATCCATACATGGATTGAACATCAATGATCCAATTTAAAAAATGAAAACAACTACCAAATTCAAAGCCTTCGCATGATTCAAACTAATTGCAACAAGACTATGGCTAAGTGCATTTTTATAAAATAAATTCCTAGGTGTTTGGCTCATTATTCACTTTTCATTCAAGAATCTCAAGCAAACAAAGCTTTGCAACAATAAAAGGAGAGTTTAACTAGCCAAATAGAGTTTTCAGAAGACATTAAAAATGGTAAGTTACTCTGTTCATTCTTGTGGTGCATAAGGTTGAATTTCTGGTGTTGTACTTTGTATTTTTTAAGGTATATTAAAAGAAAAACCCTAAGTTATCTTTAGTCACAATGCCTAGAAGAGAAGAGACATCACAATAAAAAAGAATGAACCCAAAGCTAGTTAGAGTGAGGCTACTGGTGAGAAAAAATAGAAAAGGTAATTCCACAAGGACATACTAGATATCTTTCTTGACTCAAATGTGCATTTAGGAGCCAAGAAAGACTTCAGGGATAACCGTGTAGACTGTGGAGATGCCAATATACCCATTTTAGGTTGGAGCCCATTTTCTAACTTCTACAAAAATAGGAATATGCCCATTCCATTTTTCAACCCTTGGTTCTTTGACCTAGATAGATTGACTATCCCAAATGTCTTCATTAAGGTATACTTACTTAGGGTTTTAGTAAAGAAGTATGATCATCTAACCAAAACTATTAGAAGGGATGATGGTTCAGTTTGAATAGATATAGAAAAGATGTCAATTAAGGAATGTTTTTATTTTAACAAATAAGATTTGATAGAGGTTGACCTCAGGAATTTTAAACAATATTATGAGATGCACAGGAAAACCCTAAGGAGAGATAAAGTTCCTCACTATAGGAACAAGGCATGGGATAACCGGATAACACAAATAGCTGATTTAGAGAAGGAGCCATTTGAGATCACAACATTTGAGGGATATTTTGTCAAAACATATCATGCTTTATGCCAAGTTTTAGGGATGGATGCACAAGATAGGATACCAGTCGGCCTAATGATGATGGCCATGAGAATACATGGTTTGGATTTTAACGTTGAGTCTCATTTTTCTTCTCATATTCAAAAGGAGATTAATACAGGGTTATTGAGGATATTAGATAACAACAAAATAATAGCATCCAAGCATTATTCCCTTCTTTGTCATCTAATACTATACTAGAATAGGGTAGCATGGATTTAGAAGATGAATATGAAATTTGTTGAGGATGATGGAAGCTCATTGCCTATGTAATGCTAGAATTATGTATGGAATAAAAAATGTGTGCAATCAGATTATGTAACATTCCATGAATGCTTTCTGACAAAGGTAATAGGTTGGTTTGGTTTCTTTTTTGGGAGATTATTGTTTAAGATTATGTAGTTGTTGAGGCTAAAAGAAAAAAGGCTTGATTTGGACAACAAGCACAATTTTGGTCATTGGTTTCTATTCTTTGATTATATAATTATTAGAGTGTATGGGTGCCCCTACGCACCAAATATATTGCTAATAGTTTTTGACCCTAGGTTAGAATTTCATGAATTTATGTGGAAACTAATGTGGATGGAAAAAGAGGTCATGGAAGGAATGTGAAAGGGTACCCACATGCCCCATTGCTCAAGGTATTATGAATTTTATACTAGATCATTAGAATTGGAGGAAGTACAAGAACACTTGAAAAAGAAATATAATTTGAAGTTTGGAAGGTTAAGAAGATATGATCCTAAAGAGTTAATTAATTGGCTAAAGGATAAGAATACGAATAAAGGGTCCTATTTTTATGAAGTATACTATGAGGAAGACATGATAAGGAGTTTCCCTAGTGTATCAAAAGTGATACAAAGAAGGAGAAAGTGGGGAATATTATTGAGCATTGAAGTTGAAAGAAAGAAATGAAACCCAAGTATTCTATGCTTTTATGTTGAAGAGAAAAATTAAGTTAAAAGGATAGAGCTCATGATGAGAAATTTTGAGAAAATATATGGGAGGAGTGTTGCAACTCAAGAAAAGAGGCCCACAGTAGCAGAGAGATCAAAATATGTACCTTCTAGGATGGATGAACTAAAAAATAAACGTATCAAAATTGTTGAGCCTGATGATTAACCGGCCCAACAACCTCCCTAGAAGAGACATAGAACTACGGTCCAACCCCTAATTGTTCCTTATGAGATTATCAAAGAGGTGGGTGAGACTAAAGAGGTTGTCTAGAAAATTTATGAAAAGGGTGGTGAGAAAGATGTCAATCAACCTTTAAATCCTCCTCCAAGGGAGGATGTTTAAGGACAAATACCTCAGGATAGGATAGATTTTCATGCATCTATTACTTTTGAGAAAATTGATTATGAAAGTGTTATAAAATCCCCTTAGATCTTAGTAGATGATGAGTTTATCAAAATTATTGAGTTTACAAGTTCCTAATTGGAATTTGGAAGATGTGTTTTTATTGGACAAAATTAGACAACAAATGGATCCACTATTTGCAGTAGCTTTTGACGGTGAGTAAGGAGTCAGTGGAACAAGATACCATCCAAAAATCAAAGAACTATCCCAATGGGTAAAGGATCCAAGAACAGATAAGCGAACATTATTGCTTGGTGTACAAGAGATAAGAGACAATTATATTATAATAACTTTGAAGGACACTACTACTGTGGAAGTTGCTACCATAACTATGCACTCAACAATGTTTGTTAGAGATACAATTGAGAATCAACAAAAAGAATTGGAATGAATGAAAAAAAGAAAAATTGAGATGAATTAGGGTTATAATAAGATGTATATGGAGAATATAAGGTTGAAAAATGCATTAGGGATTAAAGATCCTTCTCCAATTCCTTCAAATGCAATGATTGCATATGAGCTTCTAGTTGATACATCTGGCATTTCTTCTTCAGAGGAGGTGAGAAGACAAGGATTAGTTACAAGAATATATAAGAAGGTTGGTGAAAGAAGATCAATTATTGATTGAGGCTCAAGAAATGGCTAAGGAGAAAGCTTCAAATATTATGAAATGCACACTTGAACATTTGTTGAAGAAAATTATAAATAGATTTGATGATATGCATAGTTGTTACCAATCCATGCAACAAGGCATGCAATAATGTAAGACCCTATTGCCTATACTTAGGCTAATGTATGATAGATAGTGGCCACAAGCCCATAATTTTAATAATTTAGTCATAGCCACTCATCATATGCCAAATCCTCCACCATATATGATGCCAACTAGTAAAATGCTAAGGATGTTGATTAAAGAGGTCAAATTTATAGAATTAATGAAATAAGATATAAAGAGTAAAATGGATCTCTTCCACATACTTCAACATTGGTCAATCCTTGACCTATCTAATGAGAAAGGAGAAATGAATAATTTAGAAAAATGGAGGGAGTTTGAAATGTGTGCGCCTTCAATTTTTTTGAAAATTGATGATGGGAATAAATTACAGATGGCTACATATCTCATAGTCCTTGATAAAATCATTGCAACTGATAGTGGATACAACTTCATAATAGATACTAACATCACATTTGATAGTAAGTGTAGAGAAAGTCTAGCTCAAGTGCAATAGCTACAATATTACAAATGGTCATCGAACTTTTCAATTGCATAATGACATGGTTAGTATTGTGTTATCAAAGATTGAATAAGCACCATGTCAACAAAGGGAATGACTTCATCATGAATTACAATTCAATTATCTACATAAGGTGTAGTGTCCACCCTTGACTGGACTTGTTTTGACTAGACTTGACTTGATTTAACTTTTATTTCATGCATGATAGACTTATCTAGACTCTTTATGATGTTTTGGATTATGATTCTATATGTGTTTCACTTACTCATGATGACGCTAGACATTATTTGGACATATGCTATTTTAATTATTTAGATGGATGATGAAACTATTATTATTGATCATGTGATTTGATGGATATATATATGCTTGATGGATTTTATATGCATTACTATGTTGATGGATTATTGATGATTTAATTTAATCATGGATTTGATGCTATTACGACTACACTAACCCTATTTCACAATTATAAATGATGAGATGTTTATGTGATGTGTTTGATTATTGTATGACTGTCTTCATGAGAGGGATGATGCCACATCACTCATTGCGAGTGGGATGTGCCATTGCGATTCCCTATCACTTTCCTGTTATGAGATATATACACATATTGTATCGTTGCTTGTGGTTGCAGGATTTGTAGGTACCAAACACTGACTCCACCTAGCCTCACAGGTCTGAGTGTGTCTTTAAACCCCAATGGCATGTGGTCTGGAGATGACATGAGTTTTCTACACATACTCTAGGTCTAATTTATTCACTGTGAGTCATCAGCATCTTGGCATAATTTGCCATGTCAGTTAGTGAGTTGTCGCTTTGTGAGTATGCTAGTTAATGTTGATTTATTTGGTGTATTTATGTGCGATTTTGTAGATATTAATGTTTATTTATGTTGTTTAAGGTTTATTTAATATTTATTGTTTAATCCTTATTGGAGGTTAACCATTTATTTGATATTTATTTATTTATTTAATGTTTAATATTTTATTTGGTTATTTAATTATTTTATGAGGCTTTGAGTTATTTATTTATTAAATTCCCATTTGGATTATTTATTTGTGGCTTATGATTTATTTATATAGTTTATCTTTAATTTATATTGGGGTGTATAAATACCTTGGGGTAAAATAATAATATTTCCCACTTGATTTTGTATAAACATGCTTATATTTATTCTACCTACCCTTTACTCTCATTGGATGAATTTGAAATAGGAGTATAAAATTATACTATATGGTGGGTTGGTAAAATATATTTCAAAAAAGAATATCTTGACTAGTTCTCATGGAGGCTAGGGTTTTGGATTATTGAATGACTTTTTTTGTTTGTTTGTTGAGCTTGTTTTCGGGTTGCTTCTTCCTAAATGTTTTTTACAAAATTTATTTGGCTCTTGGTTTTGGCTTTTGCTTTGTTGCAGCTTTACTGGTTGGATTTTGGATTTGGATTTGGAAGCTCTTCTTCAACTTCATTCCATAACATGGGTTGCAAGTTGGAGATCTTCACTTTTTGTATTTTTAGTTTTCTGCATTTTGCGAATGATTTTCAGGAGCTTGGGTAGCTTGCATTTCATTTTATAAAGTTTATTATGGTTTCAGAAAATATAATGGGGATAAAATTTATATTATATGGTTTGATATGGTTTGGGTTGAAATATTTGGTGTTTTTGTGTATTGCCATTCATGACATTGGGTAGGCATTAGTGTTGTTTCTCTGGGTTTGTTTATTGCAGAGGTCCTTCATGGTTATGTTTGTATTTCATTGTTGTGAAATGAGACCACTTCATTATTAATTTGTGTTATTTGAGTTCTCTATTGAGTTTTTTGAGTGTATATGGTTGTTCTTGTTGTGGGAGTAGTTTTGCAATATCTTTGCCTTCGATCTATCAATCTTTGTTTTATTTATTTCTACTTGTTCCTAAGGTTTGGGTGACTCTTATGATATTTTTTTTTGAAGCTTATTGTTTGGACCTTGATATTATTTCCTTCTTGTAACTTTTTGTGTTTTTTCATCTGTTTCTGGTAAATGCGCTAGAAACGATAAATGCGTTATTTTCCCTTGTGTATGTGCTGAAAGCATTGGTATATGTGTTTCTTAATATTGTGTATTGTTGTTTCTTATTGTTTGTGTTTTTTTTTTTTCTGTGAATGCGCTGTCTAATTCAATGTATGTGTTGCAGAAGTAAGTATTTGCACTGCTGAAGTGAACAAAAGTGCTTCTTTGCTTCACAAATGTGTTGTTATGTCCTATTAGGGTGTTTTAGTCTGTTTTGTTCAACTTGTCTTATTTTTCTAATTGGATTTTTGTACCAAAGGCTTTATTGAGGTTTGTTGATTATTTCCAGATTTGTCCTTGATCAGATTTAATTGAAATGGTTTTTATGCTTATTTACCTTCCTATGTTATTATAGATGTATTGGTACTCTCTCTCCCATGTTGATGAGCCATGGTTGAAGAGGAGTTGATTTGTTGTTTTGGACTAGCAAGTGAGTAGGTCTTGTTGTGGTTTTATTTTCATGTTGACAACATATTTGATGGTTTTGTTATGCCCTTTGTATCTTTTGGCCAAGAGGCTCGTTTTGTTATACTTGTTGTTGTTGTAGCCATGTGTATATTGTAAGGAATATGTATGGATGTATTTGGCTGCATATTAATGTTTATGTTTTCAGATTTCCATGTTGGATTAGAGCCTCTTGAGATTATTTTTTGGGCCATGTTAGGGGGAGTGGGCTTCCTTGTGATGACTGGGGTCACATGAGATAGGCTTCCATGAGGTTCCTTGTAAGGATGCATGAAGTCTAGACCGCCAAGGCACATTGAAAGTTTACCATGATTGTAAACAAGTGATAACATAATAATAAATTAATGGGATGGGTAAATAATTCACTAATCAAGATAATGAATATTTGTGAGCCCCATGACTTGATCCTAGGGAGGATGTTTTAGGATAGGCATGGGAAGGCCATTGTGATGGAAAGTCAATCTCCCTTGATCTATCATAGGTTGAGGTGGCTCCACATGTCCATTAGACTTGTGCCTTATGTTATAGTATTGGTTATGTTTTGGATGGCATGTGATGATACTCCACTCCTACATGTGTCCCCTTGTTGTTTGTTAATATTCCTTGTTGATATGCATTTATGAATTGTTGACTTGTAAGCCTCTGGGAGATTCTTCTTGTGATTGTTTGTGGATGGTCCATTATTGAGAGTCCTTGTTATGTTACTCTCTTTGGTTGTTGAGTGTCAACCTAGATGTAGAGTGTGTGTTGGGACCCTATGTCATCCCCTAGCATGGGGGGTGGTTCCTTTGGTTCCACATGGTCGGGTGGTTAGTTCTTTTTTAATCATTGGGATTTTCTCTTCGATTCTTCATGCGTGGATGTGGATTCTTCTCATTACAACAACTTATGGATGTTCTTGTAGAACATTTAAGTAAAGGATGTCTTGGACTCATGTAATGTAATACCTTGTAAAAGTAGATGAAATCATGTGTTAGGGATGAGTTGTGCTCATGATGTATCATTTATGCAATTGTAATTGTGTTGTAGTTGGTAATTTAGGAATATGACATGGATTGTGATAATCAAATTATGAGATGTATGATAATGTTCTTGTATAATGAATGTAATTGACTTTCATGTACTTAGTTGTTGTAGTAGATTTAGATTTTTAATAGAATGGATTCATGTTATTGTTGTATTAGTTTAGATTCCATGGTTATCATCTAGAAGTAGACTTGTATGTGAAAGATCCTTAAGTAAATGGAATGCAAAAGATGTAGGAATTGTGGTTGCTAAATGAATATCATATAGATAGGGTTTCATTCATGTGATTACATTGGAAGTTAGGAGGTATACATGGGATATAAGATGATTATATTAAAGAGAAGAATTAATATTCTTGCATTATGCATTTGGAACTCATGTTAAAGAATTGATCATGCTAGGAATAGGGATGCATATGTAGTGGGGATGTGATAGATATATTAAGTGGTTTATGTTCATGCATTAGGTATTGCATTATCATTATAAATGAATGAGATCATGTAGATATATATCTAATAAGGAATAAAGCATATTTTAGATTTAGTTTATAAAATGAATTTAAGAAAAAGGAGTTAGTATTGCATGGAAAAAGTAGGCATAGCATGTTAGAGTTGAGTGCATCTCATAAAGGTAAAAAAATCAAGTAGTTGCATATAATAATGAATGGAATTAAATAAGTTGCATTTGCATATGGTAAAGGATTAAGTAATTATTAGTTTGGTAATTAAATGTATAGATGATATGATTTGTAGCATTAGATGTTTTAAAAAAAAATCTCTTTTTAGTATGTCTGATGCTTAATTTCTCTAGGGTATTTTGGTGGGCATTACATAAGGACCTTTCTAGATCAACATATCATAGGTACCTTACACTTATTGAATGGATTTTAATGTGTTTGAGATGTATAATCTATCAATCAACAAATTTTAGTGCCTTGATCATTCAAGTTTAAAGTGCCACATTTCAAGGTTGCAACGATATTCTTTTTAGAATTTTTTAGTTTTAAGGTATTCCACATTAGCAAGTTAGTTGGAGAGGATAAATGCCAATAAGTATTCTAGTTTCATCAGCAAATGCCTACCATCAACAAGAAAACTTTTTTTTTGTCTCTTGTGAACTTTAAAGATGATTTATCATATCCCAAAGTTGTTCAATCAAATTTTGACACATGAACAAATGGTTTGAAGCTTGTTTTTGTTAGGATAACTGGGAGACAACTAAGAAGGGGAGGGGGGTGAAGTGGTTGTCAACATATTACTAAAATTTAAGCTCACAAAACCTTCTACCGTAATGCATAAACTAAATACTAGAATAGAAGATGTAATAGTTAAGCATAAAGATAAATTAAAGAATAATTAACCAACCATCCATAACACATAACACCAAGATTTGTACGTGGAAAACTTGGTAAAGGGAAAAACCATGGTGGGAAGCATACCCATAGTTAGATAATACTTTCTACAACAAGTATGTGATTTACAATAAGAGGTGCTTGCACATGCAGGAAGGCACACTTCTCAACATAAAAGGAGCCTCACTGACTACAAAGAAATCCGGACTACAATCTAGAAAGATGACTGAATTGCAAGAATAACATCTCCTATGCCTGAGTACAGTTCTGGTTAAGCTCATTACTAGAGGTCTTAAACCTCTTTCACAAACCCAATTCTATCACCTATGATCGACCAAAACCTCTATATATTATTATAACATTATTCGCACACAGCTAATCCTATATCCCACTCCTAAGTTATAAAATCTACAAAGAGATCTTACATCATATTTATACCAACCTGGGATCTAAAAAATTAGGTCAGCTACCTAAAAGATAATACAATAGATCCGTTACATAATCCCACAAACCAATGATAAACCAAGTCGGCCTAAGACTAAAACAACATAATCTAAACAATAAATCCAACCAATGACGCATCAGGAACATCAACCAACACATTACACAAACCGGTCCATAACCTAGCAGAATAAGACAAGACCTATAATAGGTCTCCATAAGCCAAATGAAACACCACCAATCAACTAGAACACGAACATGATAACCATCAACATCTTGATAACCTTATAGAAGCCACACCAACACCACTTATCAGATTCATCAAAAAATCTTCATCAAAGCGCTACTGGTAAAACCCTTATGGGTAACCAAAAGGCTTACTAGAACAAATTATAGCATCTAGATCATCAAATCCTGAACCAACTAAATGTGATATGCATCAGGAAGACATGAATAACCAATCCAAGCTAATACTACAAGCCAAACCAAATCAAAGAATATCGGAGATGGTCTCCAGATCAATATCATAATACAACCACTCTATCAAAAGTTGGTAGACAATAAAACAACTAGTGTTGACATCAATGACAAAACATTAATGCAATACATAATCAATTCCTCCAAAGTGCCAAACATCTCCCCCTTTGGAATTGATGGCAACACTAGATGTGAAAAATATCCAAGTGCCAAGAAAATGCCAAACAAGTCTCCCTAATAGAAGACATCCAACAAACTCTCCAAGATGATATGACAATGAAGTTCTAAACCAAAAACCAAACTCCCCTTGAGAATGATATCACTGTAAAGCTCTATTTTTCACATATATCTCTCCACCTTTGACATCAATTCCAGAAATCTGACATAAACATCAAAGAGAAATCATAAAACCTCTGAACCACACAGCTGACTACTCCTCCTGAGTAGTAGCATCAACACATCAATTCATAATGAATTATAGCACTGATAAATGCATACCAGAATGATGCCAATCAACATCACTCAAGTCTCTACCGGAGGGGCAGAAAATCCCAATCTGTCTCTGAAGTACTCAATGATTCCTTAGGAAAAGGTTTAGAAAAGATATCTACAATCTACTCTTTAGTGTTCACATAAATCAGTCTGACTTCATTTGCTTCCACCTTCTCCTTCAAAAAATTATACTTGATAGAAATGTGCTTAGTCTTAAAATGAAATACTAGATTCTTTGATATATCAATAGCAGCAGAGTTATCACAGTGAATAACTATCGGTTCATTGCAATCAACCTTATATCCTTCAAAATTTGCTTCATCCGTAAA
The DNA here is from genome assembly GCF_030272615.1 of Cryptomeria japonica. Lineage (NCBI taxonomy): Eukaryota > Viridiplantae > Streptophyta > Pinopsida > Cupressales > Cupressaceae > Cryptomeria > Cryptomeria japonica. The sequence goes on along the minus strand of NC_081411.1, from coordinate 471,845,862 downwards.
ACTTGTGTATAGTTGATTTACTGAAGCTGATACATCTTTCTTTGTCAATTTCTCACTTGTAACCATAGGGGTACCAACCAGTTTAGAATTTTCCATACCAAATTTCTTCAACAACTCTCTCGCATACTTAGTTTGATAGATGAAAATACCTTTGTCATTTTGAGTAATCTGCAAACCTAAGAAAAATTTCATCTCCCCAATCATAGACATCTCAAATTCATTCTTCATATTTTTAGAGAAATCCATTCACAATTTATCCTCACCTCCAAAAATGATATCATCAACAAATACTTCAACAATAAATATGTCATCATTAATGATCTTATAATATAAGTTATTGTTAGCATTACCTTTAGTGAGACCAAGCTTCAAAAGATATTTGTCCAATCTAGCATACCAGGCTCTAGGGGCTTGTTTCAATCCATATAACTCTTTCCTTAACCTACAAACCATATTTTTATCATTTGAAAGTGAAAAACCATTAGGTTTCTCAATATAAACTTCCTCTTCAAGATCTCCATTCAAAAATACACATTTAACATCCATATGATAAACCTTGTATTTCTTATGGGCAACATAAGCAAGAAATAATCTCACAACTTCAATCCTAGCTACCAGAGCAAAAGTCTCATCATTATCAATTCCTTCCTTCTGATAATATCCTTTACATACCAATCTAGCCTTATTCCTCACAACTTTTCCATCCTCATTCAATTTGTTCCTAAAACCCATTTAGTTCCAATAACATTCTTATTTTTAGGTTGGGGAACTAAAGTCCATGTGTTGTTATTTTCAATCTTATCTAATCCCTCTTCCATAGATTTCATCCAACATTCATATTTACAAGCTTCAATAACTAATGTCGGTTCAAATTGAGAAATTAAATATACCTCATTAGTTTCCAACCTTCTTCTTGTCATTACTCCTTTGTTCTTGTCTCCAATAATCTAATCTTTTGAATGATTTAACCTTACATACTGAGGAGTCTTTTGACTTTCTATTTCCCTGCTCTGATCTTCAGTCACTATTGCATTTTTTGATACTACCGAAGTAATTGGTTCAACATTCTATTCTGGTACAAGAGCTATCGGTTTAGTTATGATCATCTCCACTTTTGGTTCTCTCTCATAAGTTCTGATTTGACCTTTGTACAACTCATCCACCTTGACATTAGCGCTCTCCACAATTCTCTGCAATCTCATGTTATAACATCTATATGCTTTGCTTTCATTAGAATAACCAATAAATATCCCTTCATCATATCTAGAATAAAACTTTCCAATGGAATCATCTCTTTTGATATAGCATTTACTACCAAAGATTATGAAATACTTAACTGAAGGTGTATGACCAAACCATAACTCATAAGGTATCTTACTGGTGTCTCCTTTGATATGAACTCTGTTAAATTTGTATACCATCATTCTCATAGCTTCTCTCCAATAGATATGAAGCAGATTAGCTTCCATCATCATAGTTCTAGCCACATCCAAGATAGTTTTGTTATTTCTTTTCACAACATCATTCTGCTGAGGTGTCCTGGGGGCAGACAATTGTCTCCTTATCCCATGTTTCTTACAATAATTGTTAAATTCATCAGATGTGAATTCACCACCCTGATTTGACCTTAAGCATTTAATCTTCAACCCTGTCTTTTTCTCAACTTTAGCTTTAAAGATTTTAAAATTTTCAAAAGCTTTAGATTTCTCCCTCATAAAAGTAACCCACATCATTCTAGAATAGTCATCAACGATTAGCATAAAATATCTATCACCCTGAAAAATCTTTATTCTAGCAGGACCACATGATAATGAATATGAATAAGATCAAGAACATCATTAGATTTGTCTTGAATACTCTTAACAGAAGTTCATACTTACTTTCCCAATTGACATTCCTTACATACTAGATTATAGGGCTTCACAATCTTAGGTATATCTCTAACAACCTTAGTTGAATTGATCTTTACAATGTAATCAAAATTCACATGACACAACCTCTTATTCCATAGGCAACTCTCATCAATTTGTGCAATCAAACATTTTTTCTCACCAGAGTTCAAATGAAAGATGTTACCTTTAGTCTGTGTACCGGTTGCAATCTCCAAACCAGATTTGATAATGATTTTGCATTTTCCATCCTTGAACTATAATTGAAATCCCTTTGTTGAACACAATCTACCACTGAGAGGGGGGTGAATCAGTGGTTCCTAAGCTCTTTTCCTTTTTAAAGCAACTTCAGAATACCGATTGTTATCTTAAGCACTAAACAATCAAACTAGTAAAGAAAATGAGGAAACCAAAGAAGACAATCACACAAATGCAACCCATAACACCAGATGTACGAGGAAAACCCAATATGGGAAAAACCTCGGTGAGAAATGTTGTTGGAGACTACTGCTCCAATCCAACCTCACAAGTGAAACACTGAATTACAAATATTTAGGGTACCAACCCAAGGAGCACCAGCCCTTGCGCCAAGCTCCAACTTGGTGATGTATATTGAAATACAATTTAGATACAATTATTGCTTCTTATTGCAAATGAATTATGTAACTCTTGATTAAATAGGTCTCTGTCGGTTAACAGTCTTCTCTTCTTTACTGGATCTCACACTACTGGTTATGGGATCACTCTCTATGATTCTTGGCCTCTCTTCTCTCTCTCTCTCATAGCCTCACAACTCATTGTGTCACACTTGGATGCCTCCTTGCTCAACCACACCTCACCAGTTTGCTCAACTATTGGACCTGCTACAGTTACATCGGTACTCTATCCTTGCTAGTTAAACCCTCTCACCGGTTCGCTTGTTAACTCACTCTACAAATTAGAATAAACTCTAAGGGAGATGATTCTTCTCTGCACTCAAGCTCTCTTCACTCTTCTTCTTCTCCTGAAGCATCAATCATTTATATTTTGAGCTCCTCTATTTATAATTGTGGATTCCCGCCAAGAACGCATTCAAACACTATCGTCTTAGGTTTTCCTTCTCCAACTTGATTCGAATACGATTTGATTTGATATTATTTTCCAGAGAATATATTCATGACATCGATCAATCACTAGCAAAGCTTCACATTCCAATGTGAGTTTTCTAAGTTTGGAGGTCTGCACCATGCTTTTATGCTTTTCTTTGTCATTCAACATTAATGGCTTTGTTGTTTCCTTCACCAAATAGGTATGAAGATCAAATCTTCTTGCAGGATTAGTTTAGTTGCTTTGCCATCTTGCCTTCCTCAAGCCAAAATCCTCTGGCATCCTCTATGACTTATAGGTTCCTCATAAAAGCCGACCTACTTGCAGATTTGTTACATCAATGAACACTCCATCGACCTATGCAATACCTCCACTTAGCATCCAGCTGTCATGTTCATCGACACCCACCATTTCTTGGATTCCTATATTGGTTTGACATACTTTGTTGACCTAGGTTGACTACTGGTTTTGTTTATCTTACCAGTATGACCATCAAACATCCTCTTTGTTCTGTTCACTAGTTATTGCACCTTCATAACACACAAACAATCTTCACCTCGGTTTATGCCTTACCGGTAAGCCTTCTTTACTGATAGATGACACAAGTCATATTTACTAGTAGGCTTCCTTCTATCTTTCTCTTCTTATACCGGTCACCATTTCTTACTTATTGGTGACTTAGCCAGACTAGTTGACATCAACGATAACTTAATGCCAAATTGCCGACAATCTCCCCCTTTGAAATTGATGTCAACTAACTGCAAGACACTTCATACTGGTACATTTCTCCCCCTTCGATCCGTACCGATCTCCCCCTTAGATTGCTACTAGTGATTGCTGTCGGTACTGAGATGTGGTTCAAGAGTTATAGATGCTACTATGAACTCCCCCTGAACCATATAAATCTTTCCTTTCTCAAGTGCATAAGGCAGATGACACAACTCCCAACTTGTGTCATAGGTACTCAAAGGTTCTTACCGGTAATGGTTTGGTAAAAATGTCTTCTACTTGTTCTCCAATAGGAACATAGTCCATGTTTACTTCTTGTCATTCAACCTTCTCTCTGAGAAAATGATACTTGATTGCTATATGCTTTATCTTGGAATGCATCACCGGATTCTTTGATATGTTGATAGCACTCAAATTATCACACTGGATGAGAATAGGATCAGTGATGTCCACCTGTATGTGTTTGAGGGTCTTCTTCATCAAAATCACCTAAGAGCATCATGTAGCAGCAACAATGTATTCTACTTCAGCAATTGATAGAGAGACCGAGTCCTGCTTCTTGCTATGCCATGAGACCAAATGGTCACCTAGGAAGAATGCACCACCACTTGTGCTCTTTTGGTCATCAATACAACCTGCCCAATCAGCATCTGTGTATGCTTCTAGGATGAATTCCCCTTGTTTAGGGTACCACAATACATAACTGAGTGTTCCTTGTAGGTACCTAAAAATTCTTCTTACAACATTCATATGTGACTGCTTAGGTGCAGCTTGAAATATGGCCACCATGCACACTACATGTACTATATTTGGTCTAGAAGAAGTTAGATACAATATATTGCCTATCATGGATCAATAAAATGTTTGGTCCACCACCGATGATTCATCACTCTTGCTTAATTTACTTCCGGTCACCATGGGGGTACTTACCAGTTTGCAATCCTCCAGTTGAAATTTCTTCAACATATCCTTTGCATACTTGGTTTGTGAGATAATTATTCCCTTATCTTGTTGTAATATTTGCAAACCAAGGAAGTATGTCAATTCACCAATCATTGACATCTCAAATTCTAACTCCATGTGATCAGCAAATCCTTTGCAGAGGGTGTCCTTATTGCCTCCAAAGATAATGTCATCTACATACACAACCACAATGATCATATGTGATGCAGAGGGTAGGAGGATCTTACCCAAACACCTAAGGAATATTACCCACACCCACACAAATCATTCCTCAAGACCTCTCATTGGTTAAACACATCACCTCTGATCCCCTACTCTCCACATACTAGAATAACACCCCCAACACACTGTCTCACTGTTTTAGGACAATCAAAAGCATAAATGAAAATATTTGTTGACCAAACAACTCATAAAACTCTCTCCCTTTGGTTTCACACATTCCCAATGTACTCAAGACACTCACACATCCCCTTAGGCTCTATCCATTTCCATACATACTCCACTGAACCATTAAACACAACTTTGAAACTAAATAAACAAAATATACCTTCTTGCTGTCCTTCTTGATAGACCCGTACTCATAGATCTATAAATTTTGAAAAAAACATTATTTACTCAATCTCTTCAATGAGATTATTCCAAACTTAATGCTTAACAACATATTCAAAATTTAAGAAGATCCAACAGTTCAGTGATGAGATATTTCCCTCACATCAGGACTGTTGTAGTCACACCCCAAATCTGACTATTTTTTAGTCTGAAACCTTCATGAAGTACGTGCCAAATCCATCATGGAACCCTACACACACCATGGAAAGGCAAAATACATCCTTACCCTCATCCCTTCCCAAAATGGGGTTTGGAAAAACATCTAAACAAAATTTATTACATTCATGAGGCCATTGGATGCCCTAGTAAGCGTTTTGACAGTTTTGAAACAAATGTCAATATCTTCCACAAAAGATAATGAGATTGCACCAAATAAAAACCAAAATTACTCTTAGTTAATTTCACTTTCATCCCAGTAAGATAACTTAATCAAAAAAATTCATATCAATTTGCAAATGAACAAATTTCAGTCTGTCATACGTTGAAAACTCAAAAAATACAAGGAAAAATACAATTTTATTGCTCCACTTATCAAATCTCTACCTCCACATCCAATATCCCTCTCAAAATGGATTAATTACATCATTTTATAGTTATCCAAGCCTTCTAAGGCCGAAATGTAACTAATAACCACCTATAACTACCCTTTTTGACATTTTTTGCAATTTTGACAATAAAAGTTGCACAAAAAGTTGTCATGTTGACACATGAAGTTGTCAATATGATCAAACTTGAACTCCAACCCTCCTAACCTATAAAAATGGTCTTCAAATTACCTTAGAAACATTTATAACATTTTTTATTGACTAAAAACTCAAATCTACCCTTAAAACCCAAAATTAGCCCTTTTTAGGTCTAATTGCCAACATTTGACAATTTTACACTTTCTGATCTTTTCATTACATTTCATTGCATATTTAGGCTCTATTGGCCATTATTACATCATTTTAAGACCTTAAAGGAATTTTATACTTCATTTTCCTTTGATTCTCTATTAGGGCCTATCAGTGACCCTAGTCCACCTTGTCTTTAGGAGTGCTCCTGCACCAATATGGTTTCCATCTTTCTTTATGTACAAATTATTGTCAGCACTCCCCTTTTTGAATCCTTGCTTCTTCAAGTATTGATATAATCTTGAATACCATGCTCTAGTAGCTTGATTTAAACCATACAGGGCCTTCTTCAACCGACATACAAATATTTCATCATCATGTAGCAGAAACCCTTCCGGTTGCTCCATGTATTAAATCCATTTGATATACTTTATAACCCCTATAGGTAGAGAAGGCTAGAAACATTCTAATTGCTTCTAATCTAGCTACCAGTGCAAATGTTTCTTCAAAGTCAATTCCCTCTACCTGAGGGTATCCTTTGCACACTAGTCTAGCTTTATGCCTAACAATTTTACCTTCTTCATTCATCTTATTCTAGTAGACCCATTTAGTGCCAATGATGTTCTTGTCTTATGGTCTAGGGACTAATTCCCAAGTCTTTTTCTTCTCAATTTGTTGTAGTTCTTCTTCCATGGAATCCATCCATTCTTGTCTTTTTTTGGCCTCATTGAATGTTTTAGGTTCTACTTCAGTCAAGAGGCAAAAGTTGGCTTGTTCATCATTCTGAGCAAGTCTTCTTCTAGTTTGCACACCATCACTTTTATTTCCTAGAATTTTCTCATCTGGGTGATTCAACTGCACATAACAGAGCCTTCTTGGATGCTTCTTCTGGTTCATTGTCTAACTGAGATTCCTCACCTTCATCACTGGAATCATCATACTGATTAACCTGTGGTTGAATTCCTTTGTGCATATTCTCATCAAATTTTACATGCACACTCTCAATGACTCTTCTTAGTTTTTTGTTGTAGCATTTGTAGGCCTTGTTGTTACATGAGTAACCAATGAAGATTCCTTCATCACTCCTGGAGTCAAATCTTCCTAGACCATACATATCTCTCTTGATAAAGTACTTGCTTCCAAATACTTTGAAGTATTTGACCGATGGCTTTCGATCATCCCACAACTCATAAGGTGTCATTCTGTTGTTTGTTCTTAATTGAACCCTATTCAAAGTATATGTAGCAATATGAACAACTTCCTTTCAATATGTGTTTGGCAAACTGGCCTCATTTAGCATGGTTCTAGTCATCTCCTTAATTGCCTTGTTCTTCCTTTCTACCACACCATTTTGCTGTGGTGTCCTAGGAGTTGAGTATAGCCTTCTAATTCCATGTTTTTCACAATAATCTTCAAATTCATTTGATGTGAACTCTCCACCCTGGTTTGATCTTAGATATTTTAGTTTGCACCCACTTTCTTTCTCCACCATCTTCCTAAAGATCTTGAATCTGTCAAATTCTTGTGACTTATCTCACAGGAAGGTGACCCATGCCATTCTTGAGTAATCATCAATAAAGAGCATAAAAAATCTTTCACTGGCAAGTGCTCTTGTCCTAGTTGGACCACACAGATCTGTATGCACAATTTCAAGTGGTTTGGAGGTGTTGTGCTCTTTTGTTTTGAAACTCACCTTAGTTTGCTTTCCTTTCACACATTCATCACAAAATGTGCTTACCGATTTGATGATAGCTGGAATATTCCTCAGACACCCCTTTCTGCTGACTGCAACTAAGTTATCAAAGTTTATGTGGCCTAGTCTTCAGTGCCACAACCAACTTTCATCAACCTATCCTATCATGCATTGAGACTCATAGAATTCCTTCAAGTTGTAAACATTGTTATTTGTTCTTTTTCCTTCTGCTAAAACCTGACAGGTACTGTCTTTCTTTATCTAGAAATTGGTTGTTGTCACAAATCTGACTCACACTCAGTAGATTGTGATTTAGGCCTTCCACATAATATACATCATGGGCCTTCAATTTTCCATCAATACTTAGAGTACCTTTTCTCTTTATTTTGATGGATGATTTGTCTCCAAATCTTACTGAACCACCATTCCAGTCTTCAAGTTTGATAAATTTCTTTTTATCAATGGTCATGTGATTGGAATAGCCACTATCTACAACCCATAGATTTTTCCTTTCAACATGTAAGGTAGACTGTACTATCAGACTTGATTTTGCCTTGTCCTTTTCTTTCTCAACCCATACCGGTTTGGTTTCCTTCTTCTTGTTAGCTGTTATTTTGAGCTCTGGTTCAATTGTTAGTTCTAGTTCTTCTATTTGATCTTCCCATTTTTACAAAACTTTTCTATATGTCCATACTCTTGACAGTTATAGCATTTTACATTTTGATTTAAGGATAAATCCTTAAAATTATTGTAGGGCACCGGTTTGTTCTTCTTATATTCAAAACTCCTATGACCATATTCATTGCAATGGTAGCAGACATCATTTATATCCCAAAGTGCATTAAAAGGATTTCTACTTTCATGACTCATAGAGGGTGTATTGGTTAATCTACAGTCATCTATTCTATGCCCAAATTTTTTACACTAGTAACGGTAACCATAAATGTTTGAAACATACTAGTTAGGTTGCCTTGGTCCCTACAAAGGACTGCCTCATCAGGGGTCTTCCCTTCATGTTGTTGACTCTAGTGAATCCTTCATGGTCAAATCTTGCATTTCTCCTTGGATTTGCATGTTGGTACAATGAGTGTGGCCTTCAGTTCATTGCTTGTGTATACTGATTTGTGTGGCGATTTCCAACAACATCTGCATATGTCTTTTTACCGGTATCCTTGCTTACAATGAATGTCTTCTTTTCTTCACCTTCATTTGAAGAGGTGAACTTTATTTCTTTACCAGATGTGTCTTTTTTGTTTGAACTTTGACCTTCTTCAAAGCCTAAGCCACCGGTATCTTTGAATTGCTTCTATTTTCTCAACATCTTGTCTAGTCTTTTGTGTTTCCTTCATATTTGCTTCTTACTTTTATTTCTTCATTACTTTCTTCAAGTTCCTTTCTGAGCTTCACTATTTCTGCTTCCAGATCTTGATACTCCTTTTGCTTCTTCATTAGATCGAGGATGTAACTGCACATATCATCTTAGCTTCTTCTAACTGCAGTTTCAAGTCAGATATAACTTGATTGGACTCACCCAAGGATTGCTTCAAGAGACCTTGTTCATCTACTGCAGAAAGCTTGACCTTCTTGAGTTCTATTCTTGTTTTACTTAGATCCTCAAGAGCACTTATAAGCTCTCCTTCTAAATCCTCTTCTTCCTCATCTTCACCAACTAGTTCATCAAGTGCCATAAAGAGATTAACATTTTTGTCATTCTCATGGTAGCCATCTTCTGATGCACTTTCTTCATCTGTGGTATCATCCTCAATAGTATATAGGCTATTTTTCTTTCGGTAGCCTCTCCTTCCTTGTCGATAGACATTTCTTTATTTATGTTTACCAGCAGATCTGCTAAAACCTCTTGACTCATCTCCACCGGTTTCATTATAAGGACATTTTGCAGAAAAGTGTCCACCTTTACCATAGTTAAAACATTTTAGTGGTAGCTTTCCTTTATACTTTTTGGATCCTCTTTTGAGCTTTCTGACAAATTTTTCTACCTCTGCATCAGTCTTCACTAGATCCTTTATGATAAGTTGCTTCTTTTCCCTTCTGGGTGGTGTTGAATGCTACCTCTTTCCTTAAGGAAGTATCACCAATTGTTCTCATTTCATAGGCTATTAGTCAGCCAAATAGCTCATCCATTGAAAATATCTTTAGATCCTTGGATTCTTCTATGGAAGACACCTTTGTATCATACTTAGGTGTAAGGGACCTAAGTACCTTCTTGACAAGGATCTCATCTACAATTTCTTCCCCAACTCCTTTGATGGTCTTCACAATTTCATCAAATATGTGAAGGTAATCTACAATCTTTTCATCATCCTTCATCTTGATGCCTTCAAGTTGGCCTATTAGTGCTTGCAACTTGGCCTCTTTGACTTTTGCATCTCCTTTAAATAACCTCTACATTTTATCTCAGGTCTCCTTGGCAGCTGCACAGTGCATGGCCTTGACAAACTCATTATCACACAACCCACTCAAGATAGTGTGTTTGTCCCTTGCATTGTTCTCTCATACTCCTTCTTGGCATCCGGATCAGTGGGATGAACACTAGGGACATCACACCCATTCTTGACAGACATCCACACATCAAAACCAAGGGAGGAAATATAGGTCTCCATTCTTCTGCTCCAAAAGGCATAGTTGGATCCATCAAACATGGGGGCTTTTGAGGAAGCAGACTCATTTCTTTCCATTGTGTTCTAAGTCCAGAATATACCCAATGTTTAAAGATAACTGAAAACCTAGGCTCTGATACCAATTGTTGAACACAATGTACCACTAAGAGGGGGGTGAATCAGTGGTTCTTAAACTCTTTTCCTTATTAAAGCAACTTCATAATATTGATTGTTATCTTAAACACTAAACAATCAAACCAGTAATGCAAATGAGGAAACCAAAGAAGACAATCACACAAATGCAACCCACAACACTAGATGTATGAGCAAAACCCAATATGGGAAAAACCTCGGTGAGAAATGTTGTTGGAGACTACTACTCTAATCCAGCCTCACAAGTGAAACACTAAATTACAAATATTTAAGGCACCAACCCAAGGAGCACCAACCCCTACTGATTTAGGACATCAACCCAAGGAGCACTAACCCCTGCACCAAGATCCAACTTGGTGATCTATATTGAAATACAATTTAGATACAATTATTGCTTCTTGGTGCAAATGAATTATGCAACTCTTGATTAAATAGGTCTCTATCGGTTAACAATCTTATCTTCTTTACTAGACCTCACACTATCAGTTATGGGATCACTCTCTGTCATTCTTGGCCTCTCTTCTCTCTCTCTCTCATGACCTCACAACTCACTATGTCATACTTGGATGCCTCCTTGCTCAACCACACCTCATCGGTTTTCTCAGCTATTGGACCTGCTACAGTTATACCGGTACTATATCCCTGTCGGTTAAACCCTCTCATCAGTTTCCTTGTTAACTCACTTTGCAACTTAGAATAAACTCTAAGGGAGATGATTCTTCTCTACACTCAAGCTCTCTTCACTCTACTTCTTCTCCTAAAGAATCAATCATTTCTATTTTGAGCTCCTCTATTTATAATCGTGGATTCCTGCCAAGAACGCATTCAAACATTGTCATGTTAGGTTTTCATTCTCCAACTTGATTTGAATCTGATTTGATTTGATCTTCTTTTCCAGAGGTAAGATCTTACATCGATCAATCACCAGCAAAGCTTCACATTCTAATGTGCATTTTCTAAGTCTAGAGGTCTGCACCATGCTTTTCTGCTTTTCTTTGTCATTCGCCATTAATGGCTTTTCTATTTCCTTCACCAAATAGGTACGAAGATCAAATATTTTTGCAATATCAGTTTAGTTGCTTTTCTAGCTTGTCTTCCTTGATCTGCAATCCTCTAGTATCCTCTATGACTTGCGGTTTCCTCATAAAAGCTGACTTCCTTACAGATTTGTTACATCGATGCACACTCCACCGACTTGTACAATACCTCCTCCTGGCATCTAGCTGTCATGCTCGTCGACACCGACCTTTTCTCAGATTCCTATGTTGGTTTGACATACTTTATTGACCTAGGTTGACTACCAATTTAGTTTATCTTACCGGTATGACCATCAAACATCCTCTTTGTTTTGTTCACCGGTTATTGTGCCTTCATAACACACAAACTACCATCATCTCAGTTTATGCCTTACTGATAAGCCTTCTTTATCGGTAGATGACACAAGTCATATTTACTGGTAGCCTTCCTTATGTTATTCTCTTCTTATACCAGTCATCATTTCTTACTTACTGGTGACTTGGCCAAACCAGTTGACATCAATGACAACTTAATGCCAAATTGCCAACACCCTTATCCACCAACTTTCCTACACTTAAGAGATTATGCCTTAAACCTTCAACATAATAAACATTATCAGTATTGTACTTACCATCCAATGATATAGTTCCTCTTCCTTTGATCATGCATGCTTTGTCATCTCCAAATCTAACCAGTCTACCATCAAATTCTTGCAAAGATAAAAACTTCCTTTTATTTCCAGTCATATGATGTGAACAACCATTGTCTATCACCTATTCATCCTTGTCTTCAATTTTAGCAGAAAGGGCCTTTTCCTCATTTTGAATAACAAGTACCTAAGCATCTTCCTTAATAGCTAAAAATACCTATTCCTTACCACTATCAGATCCATTAGTTGAATTTTGTGTCGATTCATCATCAGAATCAGTTACACCTTCCTCATCTGCATAGTAACATGATTTGTCTTTGTTTCTCCTATACTTATTCTTGTTTTTATAATCATGGTTAGGCCTAAAAGATCTTCTAGCCCTCTCTTCAAATCTTGAATTCCTCTCAGGACATCTAGATGAAAAATGACCTATCTTATTACATGCAAAACATTTAAAAGGTGATTTTCTTTCATACTTACTTCTAGCAGGACCTTTAGGTACGCTTCTAGCAAATAGGGCTTCCAATTTCTCAAACTCTTCATCTTGTTTCTTCATTTCATCTAGTTTCTTCACATATAAAGCTTTCCAATCACTCTTGTTGGTTAATTGCAGTAGCTTTCATCTTGTAAGACGATGGCAAAACTCTCAAAACTTTAGAAACAATCTCATCTTCACTCAGAGATCCACCACAACACTAAATTCCCATAACAATTTCATTAACTCTTTCCATGAAAGCAATAATCCTTTCATCTTCTTCCATCTTTAGGTTCTCATACCTTACCCGGTAACCATCAAGTTTAGCAATTTTAATAGTAGTGTTACCTTCATTCAAATCTTCCAACTTATCCCATATAGCCTTCGCATTGGATTGGTCAGTTAATCCCATAATTTGCTAATCAGCTAGTGCACTCAAGAGTGCTTCTCTAGCTCTACAATCATTTTCAATGTCCTTATCTAGGCTTTCCGGAGGAGGATTTCTAGATGCAAGATTATGAGGAGTATAGCCTTTCTCCATGATCTCCCAAATTTCTTTCCCAATATATCTCAAATGAGTCTCCATCTGAATCTTCCATACTCTATAATTTGTCGAATCAAGCTTAGGGATTTCTCTCTGAAAAATAGATGCAGTTGAATTATTAGTTGCCATAGGGTCTTCCTCAAGTGGTTAAGCTTCTGCAAAAGAGGACCAAGCTCTAATACCAATTGTTAGGATAATTGGGAGACAACTAAGAGGGGGGGTGAATTAGTTGTCAATAGATTATAAAACTTTAAGCTCACAAAACCTTCTATCAGAATGCATAAAGCAAATACCAGAATAGAAGATATAATAGTTAAGCATAAACATAAATTATAGAATAATTAACCAACCATCCATAACACATAACACCAAGATTTGTACGTGGAAAACTTGGTAAAGGGAAAAACCATGGTGAGAAGCCTACCCACAATCAGACAATACTTCTGCAACAAGTATGTAATTACAATAAGAGGGGCCTGCACATGTAGGAAGGCACACTGCCTAGAGCATACTGCTCATCACAAAAGGAGCCTCACTAACTACAAAGAAATCTAGACTACAATTCGAAAAGATGAGTGATCTACAAGAATAGCATCTCTTATGCTTGAGTATAGTTCTGATTAAGCTCAATACCGGAGGTCTTAAACTTCTTTCACAAATCCAAATCGATCACCTATTATCGACCAAAACCTTTGCATATGATTACAATATTATTTGCACACATATATTCCTATATCCCACTCCTATGTTATATAATCTACAAAGAGATCTTACATCATATTTATACCTACCCAAGACCTAAACAATTAGGTCGGCCACCTAAAAGATAATACAATAAATCTATTACATAATCCCACAAACCAATGATAAACCAAGTCGTCCCAAGACCAAAACAACATAATACAAATAATAAATCCAACCAGTGATGCATCATGTCGTGCCCAAACTTTTTGGGCCAAATACACAACTACAAATTTTTTTTTTAACACTTAAATACATGCATCCTATGCTTAATTGGTTGTTACAACTTAACAAGTTGTTCCAACGGAACCTTAATTGATATTAAAATGGGTTTCTAAAGAGACGACGAAATAAAAATTTAACTAGAGGCCTTAGGTTTTGATAAAACTCCTAGACATTACAATTAGATTATTACTTACATAACAATTACGAAAACTCCTATTATCAATTGGATCAAATTACTTTAAAAAGGACAATAATAAATTCACTCGAATGTCCTTTTAATTTTGGTTACGAATTATAATACTTAATTAGATCAACTTCTACTACATAGACATTAATATAAATTACTTGATTCGATAATCATTCATCTAGGTAGAGGTATATCAAGCATTCCCCAATACATTGGTATTGTACCCTCTTCATTTATAACTTAATTAATTCTTAAATCTATTAATTCAATATTAACATGATTTCAATGAATTAATATTAATTGTTAGAGCAAATAAATTTAAAGTGCCAAATGTTATTATAATATTTAAATTATCAAATAGAAAGTTTCGCTTGGGATAAATAATTTCGCTAGATCAAGCTCATTGACTTATTTTAGAAATATATATATATTTAATTCCTCCTACAATATCCCCTTAAATTAAACATTTAATAACCTAATTCAAATTATTCCATAAATATCATAAAAATTTCTAAAAAGTATTTATATAACTTAAATCATATTGCAATATATATTAATCCTCCAATCATTAGGTATTAAATATTTAATACTCAACATTTAAATTACCTCTAGATTTTAAATTTGATCTTTAAATTTTACAAAAACCAATCAATAAACTCCTTTAATACATTTACTCCAAAGAGTACATTATTTCTCTATAAATTAATCACTCCCCAAATTTAATAAATATTGACATTAGAAATACCTCCCCTTTTTTTTCTGACTTAATTTAGATAAACATACTTTTTAAATCTTTCTTTAATATCCTTTCCAATCACATCCTACCCATAAGATGGAAAATAAAATGATTGGATACAATTTAATTCCTAATACAAAAGTCAATCTCAAATAAAATATTTAAATTTTAACCAAATGAGGATATTCCAATTTGAAATTTGAAAAGCAATCTTTCCCCCCTCCCTTATTACTTATTTTATTAATATCCTCTTAAATAACCCTAACTAGGGTTTTCTTATATTTTTTAAAAAATCTATAAGCTCTCATCTAATTTTATTTTCTATCCCTTTGTCTTTACCCTAACTCGAAATTGGGTTAGGGTTTATTATTTTATTTTTTTATTGATGTGTGTGTGTGTGGTGTAGGGTCTATGGCGGTGGGGGAGGCAGCCATGGCGGAGAGCGACGCACGAGGTTCCATGGTGGGGCGAAAGGGGGCCGCAGGGCACCACTGTGGATACTCACAGTAGCGGCCTCGTGCCGCTCATTGTAGTTACCCACAGTGGTGACCCCGAGCGCCGCCCACTATGGATACCCACAGTGGTGGTGCTGACGCCACCCACTGTGGTTGTCCACAGTGGTGGGCGTGGCTCCGTCCACTGTGGATACCCACAATGGCCGTGTTGCCCTAGTTTTTTGTTTATTATTATTATTTTTGTTAAATTTTAAAATTATATATATATATATATATATATATATATATATATATATATATATATATATATATATATATATATATTCTTTTATATATATACAACAACATAAAAAGAATGTAAAATATTGGCTGACTGATAAGGAAAAGCCAGCAACATTCAATAGTTGTACATTTCATTTTGTAGATTAAAATGTATAAACCCCTATCATGTATATGCATATTTGGGCTGATAAAAATGAAAGGAGGTGGGACTAACCCCATTATTTTATTTTATTTTGTTTTTATTTACTTAACTTGCGGATTGGAGGAATAATGCATGAACAGACATATATTGTATATCTATATGTTTCATTATGCTTATTTAAATGCATGCAATGTTTCTCTAACTTTTCAATATGCAGGGATATCATCATAAAAATAGTGACTGCCAAAAGACAAAATTAAACAACAATGCAATAGTTATCTATTTTATCATTTCTTTAAAACGGGTTTAAAGTAAAACGCTTTTTGATAAGAATACAATAGTCTTTTCATAAGAACAATAAAGCAGAATATTGTAGGCTAGATTTAATGTATCTCTTTTCTTTTTAAATCTTTAAGAGTTAACTATAGGGAAATATTATTTTACCTACTTTTATTTTCTGCATTTTTTTTTTTGAGTAAGATAGAAGTAAATAAAACTTTCAGCAAAATTAAATTTGTTTAGAAAACACTTAAAAACATTATCAATATGTACAATGCAAAAAATGTTATACTTCTAAAGTCTGTTTAACCATATTTGCATTTGGAATAAATAAATCACTAGGACTACATATTTACTTTTATCTTACTAACATTCCAGCTTTTCTAATTCATAATATCTCCATTTTACTTTTTGCATTTTTTTTGTTTGTTAAAGAAATGAAAAAGATAACCAAATGACAACATTAATCTAGTCTAGAAAACACTTAGAAATATTAAAAGTGCAGGGCTATTAGCTCCTCTAACATCCTCTTAACCACATTTTGCAATATCAACTTAACAAAGAATACATTTCTTATAAGGAAAATCTAAGTACAATATGTCCACTTTTACAATGGGTGAAATACCCAACTAGTCTCTCATTCCTAATAATGAGGACTTAAATAAAATAATACATTTCTCTTTCAAAATAAATACAACATAAGACTCTTCTCTTTCACTTCTGCAACTAAAATAAAATCTGCAAGACCATTTCCAAGCTTTTCCTTCAATCCCTTCCCATAGCAACCTGCAATACAAAATCTTAAGGCTGTGACCATGGAAAGCTCACCTCCCAGCCTAGGCTTACTAGAAGCCACCCCCAAGCTTGGAGAACCAAGACCTAGATGGGTTACACTCAATCAATACAAAAACAAGCAAGGAAAAGCTCATAGCAAACACATTCCCATCCCAAGGCTGAACTTCATCACATAATGTGATGTTTACATGGGTGGAAGTGGACCAAGTACCTTGAGGAGAACTACAAGATAGAAGATCACCAACCAACTCATGGCAACCAAGAACACAACATAAGTCTAGCAAGATGGTAGTTCACAACCCATCTCATGACAACCAAGAACACATCACAAGTCCATCTTGACCCCATATCCTTATGACCCCCAAGGCATACATGCCATAATTTCTCCCCTTATGACCCCCGAATGCATAAACATAACTATGCAGCAAGGGTCACAATACAAACCCTTGAGATCACTCTCTTGAAGAGAGCCTCTCACTTAAGGCTATCAAACACCTTCCACCCCCAAGACCATTTTGTCCTCCCAAGGGTAAGATGGCCTTGGATACTCCCAAAACATAGAAAATGCATAACGGAATGAGAGAAGAATCACATAATAAATTTCACAATTAAAATACAAGGGAAAGAACATCTACATTCAAGCAATCTTTTAAAAGTAGATTTTCAACATGCAAAGTAAGAAATGACCCAACCTTGAATCTACCCAAGGGTTCACTATGGATAGCTTGGAGAAGAGCAACCCAATTCCTCCATTATTTTCTACAATACTTAGCCAAAATTCTATTCTAACTGGTTTCAAAACTACAAGATCTCATCTCCAAAGGTGGAGAGTAGGTGATTAACTCACTAAGTCTCAATCTCTTGCCTAAGAAGGCTTCTCCCACTCTTTCCAACCTCTTGGATAGAGTGAGAGGCTCCCATTGGTTGGGCATCCCTAGGCCTTACACACTCCCTAACCAAGGCACCTCAAGAAGAGGAATGACACATACCAAGAAGGTTATCTACCCAAGGATGTCACTCCTAAAGATGAAATTCGGCCATCTAGGAAAACCCACTTTTTTGGGAGGTTAAACAAGTCCTAGGGGAAGGACACATGGCCAAATTTGGCCTTCACCCATAGGTACCCCATGAGGCCCAATAAAAATGCTCCAAAACTGGCTCTAGGAGTTGGTTTAACCCTTTGAAAGTCCACCTAAAGTTAACCTACAGGTCAACTCTAAGTTGACCCTCCTTATGGCTCACTACCCTAGATTTCTTGGTACCTTCAAGGATAATTAGGAAATATAACAATTAAACAAAAATAAATCTCTCCAAAAGGTGACATGACAATTGCCAACACAACATACAATATATGTGTCAAGTGACACTACAAAAATAATTCCACATCACAAATACACACATGACAATTGTCCCTTGAATGATTTAAACAAATTTAATGAATACAATTTACACACATGCAAACAATTACATTTATGAATAAAATACGATACATACATGGTGTTGTCTCTCCAAATAGACAATCCTTGGTTTTACGAACGTACATAGGCCTAGGCTTGATTCTCCATAATGTTTCCATGGTCACATGGATAATTTTCCTGCGCATCTCAATTACACATTAGTACTTTCCAATAGCCTCATATAATATTAACCACATAAATAAGAATACAAATCAATCACTTTGCATACAATGGACATCATATAAATCAATTTATTATGAAACAATGTGATCCATATAAAGCAATTATCATAATCCACTTAAATTCCAACCATTCATAAGGCATGCATCATAATTTCTAACATCATAATAAAGTCCTGCAAATTTAGATATAGCTGGCATATGTCATAACAAGATTATCAAATCAGTGGATCCTATAAGATCTAAATCCATAACACATCAAAATGTGCACCACAAGGTAAAATGCTTCATAACCTGGTTAAATTACTTTTATTCGCTAATCTATCCATCTAACATAGCTCATCCTATTGAATTTTTTCATTTATTAATACGGTCAACCTTGGTCAACTAAGTTAACCAGAGCTTGATCAGGGAGGGGCTCTACACATCGGGAGAATAAACCAACATGTTACACAAACTGGTCCATAACCTAGCAGAATAAGATTAGACCTATAATTGGTCGCTATAAGCCAAATGAAACACCACCGATCAATTGGAACACAAACATGATAACCATTAGCATCTTGATAACCTTCTAGAAGTTGCACCAACACCACTTATCAGATTCATCAAAAGATCTTCATCAAAGTGCTACTGGTAAAACCCTTACCGATAACCAAAAGGCTTACTAGAACTAATGATAGCATCTGGATCATCAAATCCCAAACCAATTGAATGTGTTATGCATCAAGAACACATGAATAACCAATCCAAGCCAATACCATAAGCCAAAACAAATCAGAGAATACCAGAGATAGTCTCCAAATCAATATCATAATCCAACCACTCTACCAAAAGTCGGTAGACAGCAAAACAACTAGTGTTGACATCAATGACAAAACATCAATGCAACACATAATCAATTCCTCCAAATTGCTAATAGTTTTCTCCCTTAATTTTGTATAAAGGGAATTCAATATCATTTTTACATGGTTATGAGATAATATTTTGGGTGGGTAGATTGTTTATTGTAAAGTCTTAGAGTAATATAGGAAAAAATTACAATAATTATTTGTCTATGTACAATGTCAATCATTTTGAGTAATTACTAAAAAATACCTTAAGATTGTCTCCTATTTTGTTCTTGATTTTTGAATGAATCAACATATCAAGGGTATCTTTATTTATATAAGCAATTATTTTGTGAATGTGTAGCATGTTTTGTAGGTTTCTTTTTAGGAAAGAATTAAATTCTATTAACATGTTATTTTGAGATTAATAATACTTTAGTGGTCATTAAGAAGAATATAAAGTGTATTTTAGTTAGATATCCATGTAATTCATGGAAGTCTAGGAATCAATGGTTAGAGTTTAATTTATTTCATAAGTATGAAATTATCTACAAGTTGACTCCTTAGCCCTAGGATTTAGGCACTGATCCATCCAAGAGATCCAGATCTATTCCAAAAATTCCTTAACACAATACAATTATTTTTACTTTCCTATTGAAGGATTAAGTTTAGCTTAGATGTCAAATTACTAGGAATAGAGCCAAATTAAAGGTAAATCACACTTTCCTTGGTATATTTTCATTGGGATTTATCTTTTATAGATGGAATTTTTGCATTATTTTGTTGAAGATCTTTATGTTTTGTAAGTTTCACTCACCTAAGTTTAGCAAAACCTAAAATGTAGAAGAGTTTAATTATTCTTTGATTAATTATTGTTCATTGACCACTTATCTAGATCTTTGTTGATATAACATGGCTAGTTCTTAGGAATATCTAGGGAGTCATTTGGAAACACCAATAGATTGGTGACTCTACTAGGAAATTGTTGAAATATTTGTCAAATATGGATCTAGTAGTTTGTCTTGGGTTATAAGAGTGTAGTATTTTTCCATCTGTTGTTAAACTATGAGAATTTGAGAGATAAGTAAAAAATTTCAATTCTCAGTATATAATTTAAAAATCCTTGCAAAGGGTGGCGACTCTAGTATGTATCTTCGTACTGGTGACAATTGGAGATTTGAAGAGAATTGGTAGAATTTTCAAATAATTTACATTTCTAGCATGTGAATGCTCAAGCACTTTCATTTATGCATTATAGAAGGTTACTATGGGAGGGACATCTAATCACGAATTTGAACAAAAGAGGTATGTGTAAGAGATGGGCTGCTAAGAACAAATGTACATCAACTTCTCCTTCATCTACTTAAAATTTACCTCAAAATAGTGCATAGGTTTCTTTGTCCACACATGCTATTGAAAGGGATAGGTGTTTATATGAATTTGAAAAAGGAAAAGAAAAATCAAATCTGTGTTTTAGTGAATCTTGTCATAATCCTTTGTTTGAGGTATGATTTGATAGAAGTGAAGAATTCTATCCTTTTAATTATTACTATAGATCCCATAATTTCCCAATGATTAGTAGGGATGAGCCTTTAAGAGATATGTTTCCCTTTTAAGTAGATCCTAAAGCTACATGGTTCTAGGATAGTATTGACAAAGCCATAAGGAAACATTAGGCCCAACAAGATTATGAAGATAAAATGAGATGATAGGTCCAAGTGTCTCAGCCACAAGTTGTTTCCCAAAGTGCTCTTGTTGGCTTAAATTCAATTCCATTTATCTCTTCATCTATAAATCCACCATTATCAACCTAATTCACTAATTCTAATGCTTGCTGCACATCTAGTGATTTGTCTAAGAAATTTATTTATGAACAACTAAGGAAATAAGTGAAATATATTAGATCTCATGTAGATAGAATAAAAATGTTAAGAGAAAAGGATTATTTACTTAGACTGTTGTTAACTTTGAGTACTATACCACTTCCTATAGCTCCAATTTCATCAAATGTGTTGATCATGAATGTACCTGTAGACTAGGAAATTGAGGATTCATCAAAGCAAATAACAATTAGGACAATCACAAAACCTAAAACTGCAATGAAAACAATCCTAATCTAATCAATGAAAACATGAAGACAAGATTTTCAAAATGAAATCAAAGAAAACCAAATGCAAATATCTCCTTCATGTGGCTCCATTGTTCTTCTTTCACCTTCCAATTTGATGTTGTTCTCACCTACAAAATGCATTTGCAAGTGGAAAGCAAGTTGTTGATGAAATCTGTAGCATAAGGTTACTTGAAAAAAATGATTGATCGATTGACAAAGGAACTCATCCAATTTATAGACAAATTGGAGAGAGGAAAAGATTAGCATGAAGAGATTTGAAAGGAAATTCAAATCAAAAATGGCAAAATTATGACAAGTGTATGACAAATTGCTATGCAAGGTGTTATGACAAATTATGACAATTTATGGCAAGTTGCTATGCAAGATGTATGACAAATTATGACAAGATTGAAATGCCATTCCCATGAAATTAGGGGAAATATTAGAAAAATTAAAGAAAATAGGAGAAATAGAAATTAGGAATTAGGAGAAATTAACAAATTAGAAAATTGAGGAAAAAGATGAAATAGAAATTAGGTGAATTAATTAATAGGTTTTCATCCATTAATTAATTCACAAAAGGAGGGGGAATTAATTAGCCAATTAAATAAATATTTAATTGTGACAAGAAGACTTAGGATAAATAAATAAATTATTTAACCTAGAGGGAAAATGACAAACAAGATTAAATGAATAAATCATAAAACCCTAGAAGATGAATTAGAAATGCAAGGATGACAATTAGGTCTTGACAAAAGATAATTGATGTAGGGTCGATTTGATCATGATTCGGACTGACAAAGGACTAGTGTTGATAAATGATTGAGATTGGGTGACAAAAATCAATGACAAATTGACCAAGATTGACAAGGAGATCAAATTGATAGGTGCCCGATGACGAGGAACAATGACTAATTGATCCAAATTGACATGATTAAAAAGGACAAGGATCGATGACGAATCGATGACAAATTGATCGCAAAATGACGAGATTGACGAGGACAAGGATCGATGACAAATCGATGACAAAATGACAAGATTGACAAGAGGACAAGGATCGATGACAAATCAATCACAAAATGACAAGATTGACAAGAGGACAAAACCCTAATTCTATCATCGATTAGGATTGACGATGTCCAAAATGATGATACATGTGCACACACGTTGATGCGACAGGATAAGATCGACCAAAATCATGACTAAAGATTGTTATCGACAAGACCAAATTCGAAAGCAAGAAAAATGAGGAATGTAGAAGAAGGACTTGATGCTCACAAATGATAAAGACCAAGTGTGCAACATAGAAGAAATGTTAATGCGACACAAAAACCCTAAATAAGGCAATGCGCAAATGTTAAAGTATGACTCCGCAATCGTTGACCATTTTTAGATGTCTACATTTTGCCCCTCTTTGAGACAATGCGATTCTAAATGTTGTTTCAAAGAACAATAATGAAAATGCCCCAAACAATAATAATGACATATGCATGCCCCCTTGAGGAATTGGTCGGAAAAATCCAGAAAAGAGGCCAATTGATCGATAAGAATAATAGAAAATGATAGGTTCGAATAGATCAAGAATTGAAGGTCGGATGCACAAATGACAAGCAGTGGAAGGTGCAAAAGACCATGACTAGCATAAGATGGAGAGGATGCACGTCCATCTAGGCACTGACAAAGATCTATAAATGAGACAAGGAGAAGGAAAAGAGCTCATTTGCACTAGCCAAAGGGGAGGAATTGTTGCTCAGGAAAAAGACCCTTGCATAGAGATGGCGAACATTCCAATGGAAGATCACCTTGGGGAACATGTACGCACCTATAGACGACTGGACGACGTGGGAGCAGCGGTATGTAGCTCAAAAACTCATATTGTCAATTTCATGAATTTTGCTTGATTGCATGACATTGCGGGGCCCACAGGGAAGGAAAAAATGGACATCTGGGCCTATGTGGGCGCATTCTACACCTGTGTAAGGATGTTCTAGGTACAAAGGCACAACTTTATGTTGCACAGGCGCAGGATAGGGTACACAAGCGCAAGTGTGCACTGAAAACACTAATTTGACCGAAAATAGTGCACGGATGATCCCGAAAAGAGGGATAAGGGTAGGATAGGTCAAAATAGAGAAGAAAAACCCTAATTGGGGTATGAAACAAGGAAATGTAGCCCATAGGAGAAAACCCTAAAACTGACAAAGTGTGCCCCAATTGTGATGCAGAGTCGATAGTATCCATTGATTACACGGGAGAATAGACCCGACTGCTTCATGTTGCGACATAGACTTAGGAGCACGGATAGAGATACATTAGCAGGATTTGGATTATACTATATTACTTTCATGCCTGAGATTAGGGAAAACATAGGACTTCTTACCGCATTGGTAGAGCGATGGCATTTAGAGACTTCCTCTTTCCATCTGCCGACTGGAGAGGCGACTGTGACACTAGAGGATGTGTGGTGTATCCTCCACATTTTGATTCATGGGGAGATGGTAGTATATGACCCAATGACAGGGAGAGATGCTTTGTGCAGATTATTTGAGTGCAATGCAAATGACCTTGATATCGTAGAGAGGGAGATTGGCTGGGAGACCATGGCATCGGAGTGTGATCAGTGATATGTGGTGATAGCAGTGGTTATAGCATGCCTATTAGCAAGTGATAGATGAGGACATGGATTCCCTATTGGATGGGGAAGAGTGCTAGAGCGGATGTTGATAGAGGGGACTGTGTACACGTGGGGACCATGTGTGCTTGCTATGCTATATTTTCAGCTCCATCAGATAGCATATCAGAGGGTAGAGACTTTGAGCTGTGGGGTCACACTATTACAGGTATGGGCATTTGAGCACATAGCCATATGTCGACTGATTGTAGAGAGACAGATAGTACCACATCGACCATATGTGTACTGCTATGAGGGTACATTGAGACAAGGTCTGTTCAGATACATATTGTATTGGCGACATGAGCTAGACAGATTGAGAGAGTTCACATGGAGGCCATATCAGGATTGCCCTGGATGGTCAGATGATGGAGATGAGCTATCGTATTGCAGACAGGAGAGATACCTGATTGGGTGACCAGTGAATCGCCAAAGAGTGATTGAGATGTATCTACCAGAGAGAGTCAGATGACAATTTAGAGAGAGGCAAGATGTACCGATAGGGACTGCACACTTTGCCCGATCTCACAGAGAGACGAGTCAGTGGGGGAGGATGATTCAACCACACATAGCATATGCTGACTTCACCCAGCTACAACAGAGATAGTGGGATTTGAGATTAGATGTTGTGGATGTTAGGATGACAGAGGAGTATGAGTGATGGTTTGCATGATGACGGCCTATGCCATTGATAGATCCTGATATTCCGGTACCTAGGAGACAGGAGGACTTCCCACTCGCTGGAGAGGAGGAGGGAGATGATGAGGAAAGAGATGAGGATGAGGGAGAGGATGAGGATGAGGGGGATGAGGAGGATGAAGGTGGTGAGGATGAGGAGGATGATGAGGATGGAGGGGATGATGAGGATGGAGATGAGGATGAGGAGGATGAGCTAGATCCAACTGATCAGGAGTCATTGCAGGATATACCCATAGAGTCAGAAATAGCTAGCATAGAGGAGATGGAGATATGTAGGGCCAACATAGCGAGTCAACATGATCACATTGCAACATTAGAGAGATAGAATGCTATCTTGAGGATAGAGCAGGATCAGTTCAGAGTAGAGATAGCCAGACTGACAGCGGCTCGAGATACAGCAATAGCCCAGGCACAGCAAGCAGAGCAGAGAGTGACCAAATATATTGGGCTGATTAGGGATGCCAGTGCATGTGAGATGGCACAGATGTTGGTAGAGACCGGAGATGAGATATTCCAGTTGAGGATACTATATGAGAGTGTAGTTCCACTAGAGCAGAGAGTAGCATCATATCGGTCACGGTTGAGGACAGAGAGCAGGCCACGTTCTCGGAGGTCAGTGAGTAGCATGGGGGTGAGTGGACCTAGGAGACCACCACAACCAGGACCCGGGGCAGGAGGGACATCATCCTTGAGACATGGCAGGGATGAGGAGGATAGAGGGAGCACCCAATGACAGAGGCATGTGCTCCTTATGATAGAGGCATATATAGTGTGACATTATGTATTCAGCCTGCAGGCCATATGTAGGACAGATAGTCCAATTTTGTACTCCGATATTGTTTTGATATATGATATGATATATGATGGGATGCAATGTGTCATGGCTTATGTTTACGTTCCATGTATCGATGGCTTATGCACTATTTATGTACCATTATGGAACATGTATGAATATATTGTTATGTGTTTTTGATGCATTTATAATATGAAATAGATAAAATGCTTGATATAATGCAAATGTACTAACCAATGAATGCAGGATGCAACTTATGTTTTTTTTTGGAGACTAGAGAACTAGACTGAACTGACTGCCCAAACTGACAGAAGAAATGTTAGTAAGAAGAAATTAGATAGAGGACAGTTAGAGATGAAGAAAAACTTGCTTTCACCAATGCAAAGAAGTAGGTGAGAACCTTTATTTAATGTAGCAAAGCAGATGCAGAGCATCATGGCATTGAAGGCCAAAGCTAAAACGCAACCCCTTTTGCAAAAGATAGACACATCGCACACAAGGAATGAGTGAATCATCCTAGGGTGCATACATCAAGGATTGAGGTATGTGCGACGTTCACAAAGTGAATGTACTTATCACAGACACCCAATGATATAGTTGCCCCAGTTTGTGACAAACATTCCACAAATAGCAAACACAACAAAAAACAAAAGGAAATGGACCATGAACCATCCCGGTCACTCTAAATCACTCAGTGACATCCTCAAGCAACATAGGAACATGATCGAAGCCAAAGATAAATCAATTAAAAGATAAGATGCACAAATTCAACCAAGTCAAACAAACAGTCTGATTGTCATTGTCAAAAGTGAAAAACAAGAATGATCATGCTATCTAGTTTCAGGGAATGTGGTACCCCATCTAAGATAGGACACAGTCTAGTTTCGAGTATACCACACCCTGTATAAGACCCATGATAATAGTAACAAGGACAAATGATATTGATGTTGATTGATTGATATGACGATTTTGATCAGTTTGAATGTCTGGTTTCATGGAAAAGTTTATTTGTTAATGCATGATTTCATTAAAGCGCAGTGGTGTAACATGGTATCTGCTTGTTGTCTACACAAATGTTTGATCGATTGTCGTTGGATGTATGCTCAGCGATCTGTCTATGCATAGAGGGTACCATTTATTGACAAAATGCAAAATACCAAAGAAATTGTTTCTGGATTTGAATGTTTTGAAAAAAAAATTGTTTTTGTTTTTTTGAGTTTTTACAATTTTTTTTGTTTTGTTTTTTTCAGGACTTTATTTGACTTTGTAGGGATTTTTTTCAGGACATTATGTGATTTTTTTGGATTTTTTAAGCTCCAGTCCGCACACAGGAATAACTCTAGTAATTGATCATGACAAAGGCGAGCACCCAATGAAAATTAGATAGACATATACAACGACCAGGACCAAAACATATGTACAAGGATTGGAAACCTGAGTATGCAAGACAATGATGTTGACCAATCACAGGCCTGGAACATAACATTGGGTCAATGTAAGGATAATCATGATAAACCTGCAGGGGGAAAATATAGCTAGGAGTTAGGATAGATAACGAAGCAATAGTCTTTTACACATGGCACCTGTTTGCCTGGTTTTCACCATGGTACTTGCCCAAAGTGCCTATTTGCCAGGTTTTCACTAGAGGATGAATTATTTTTCTTTACTATTTTTCAATTTTTCAATTTTTTTTTTGCTTTTTTATTTTTTATTATTTTTTTGTATTTTTTAGCTTTTTTAATTTTTTTTTGTATTTTTTCAGGATCATATTAAAGAACTACTAACAGAAGAACTATGCCCAGTACTTGCGAAGGTGCATGCTATTTGTAGGATCTGACAAAGGTTCACCATCTGGGGTTGCAAGCTGATATGCCCCCAAACCATAGGCTGCAGTAACTATGAAAGGTCCAACCCAATTAGGCTCAAATTTTCCTTTGATGATGTCATTAGATTGTGTATTCTTGGGGTTTGCCTTTAAAACCAAATCTCCCACTCCGAAGTGTCACCCTTTGACCTTCTTATTATAAGAGCGACGAAGATGGTTTTGACATGCTTGTAAATGTGTCAGGGTTGTCTGATGTTTCTCATCTAACATCTCAAGCTGATGCAACCTAGAGACTCTGTGCGTCTCATCATCAATCAAATGTTGCAGGGAAACACGCAAAGAGGGAATTTCCACTTCCAAGGGTAAAATGGCTTCCGCACCATACACCAAGGAATAAGGTGTTGCGCTAGTAGGTGTGCGGATGGAAGTGCGATAAGCCCATAGTGTTGGATTCAACCATACATGCCAATCTCGACCAGCGTCATTGACCACCTTTTTTAGGATTTTAATAATGGTTTTATTTGATGCTTCGGCTTGACCATTACCTTGTGGATAGTAAGGACTGGAGAAACAGTGATGGATGTGAAACTTTTCACAGAGTTCCTTGACATCTTTGTTCTTGAATGGACGACCATTATCTGTGACTATTGCAAGAGGAACCCCATATCTGCATATGATATAGTTCAGTAGAAACTTTGAAATTTGAACACCAGTGATATAGGTCATGGGGATAGCCTTGATCCATTTTGTAAAGTATTCTGTGGCCATGATGATGAATTTGTGTCCATTTGCAGATATTGGGTGAATCTTCCCAATAAGATCCAATCCCCATTGAGAAAAGGGCCACGGAGATATGATAGAATGAAGTTCTTGGGCTAGTGCATGAATGTAATTTCTGTGTATTTGACATTTGTAGCATTTCTTGACAAAATCATGAGCATCCTTTTCCATGGTGGGCCAATAATACCCAGCACGAACCAACTTTTTAGCTAGACTCAGACCATTGAAATGGCCCCCACATATACCATCATGAACCTCATGTAAAGCCATTTGTGCTTCATCAGAATCCAAACACCTGAGGAGGGTATGGTCAAAGGAACGACGGTAAAGAGTGTTAGTGGTGATGACATATTTGACAGTTTGGCATATGAAGGCTCGACGTTGGTTAGAGGAAAGGTTAGGTGGTAAAGTTTGGGATTTCAAATACTGATAGATGTCATTGTACCATAGGGAATTAGGACCAATAAGAACACACATCACATCTGCTATCAAAATTTCAAAAGAAGGGACAAGCAACTGTTCGACCAAAAATTCACATCTATCCATATTATGGGGCATATTTAACATGGAAGCAATTGTTGCCATAGCATCTGCTGACTTGTTTTGTATTCTTGGAATATGACTGAAATGGATATCAGTAAATTTTGTCTTGAAGAAATCCACCATATGCTTGTAGGGAGGAAGCTTTTCATCCTTCGTTTCATAGTCATCATTCACTTGACAGATGACTAACTAGGAATCTCCATAGACTTGCAAGTGTGTAATGTTCCAGTGGATTGCTACTCGAAGTCCTATGACTAAAGCTTCATATTCGGAAATATTATTGGTGCAATGGAAAGTTATTTTGTAGGACTTAGGAATAGCATCACCTTGAGGGGTGACAAACAATATACCTACTCTGGACTTGAATTTGGTATGGGATCCATCAAAATATAATTTCCATTCATTAGAAGATGTGAGAGCAAAGACTGATTCATCTAGAAAATCCATCAACATTGGATGATCATCAGGAATAGGTGCCTCTGCAAGTTGATCCGCTATGATTTGTCCCTTTATTGCCTTTCTCTCAATGTACTCAATATCAAACTCACTCAGGATCATAACCCACTCTGTCAGGCGACTTGTCAAAGCTGCCCGGCTAAGCAAGTATTTTAAGGGATCAATTTTTGCAACTAGCAATGTCTGATGATTTAACATATAGTGTTGAAGCTTCTGTGTTGCAAAGACCACTGCTAAACATGCCCGTTCAATAGTTGAATAATTCAGCTCATAGCCTACTAGTGTCCGACTGATATAATAAATAGCCCATTCTTTGCCTTTCTCATCTTGTTGGGATAAGAGAACTCCCAGTGCCATTTCAGTTGCAAAGATATACAATATGAATGGCTTCCCTTCTAGAGGAGGCATTAGAATAGGTGGCAACAGTAGATAATCCTTGAGAGTTTGAAATGCTGATTGACATTGCTCAGTCCATTTAAAAGTGACACCTTTATGCAATAAATGATGGAAGGGATGACATTTGTCTACCAATTGAGCTATAAACCGGCGGATTGACTGTAACTTCCCTTGCAGACTTCTTAGTTGACAGAGATTGGAAGGAGGAGGCATATCCATTATTACTTTATCTTTTTAGGGTCTACTTTGATGCCTCTGTGAGAAATAATGTACCCTAATAATTTGCCAGCTGTGACACCAAAGACACATTTCTTTGGGTTGAGTCTGAGCTTGTAGGTTTCCATTCGATCAAAGATTGGGCCAAGGATGGCTAGATGACTATCTCTTGTGATAGATTTGCATAATAGCTCATCAACATAGTCTTCCATCAAAGTATGCATAAAATCATGGAAAATTGTCGTCATAGCTCTTTGATATGTTGCGCCAGCATTTTTAAGACCAAAAGGCATCACATTCCAGTAGTAGGTACCCCAAGCACATGTGAATGCAGTCTTATGTTGATCTTCAGGAGAAATGCGAATTTGATTATATCCAGAAAAACCATCCATCAATGATAGCATCTCATATCCGGCAGTCATGTCAACTATGATGTCTATATTCGACAGTGGAAAATCATCTTTAGGGCATGCTTTATTAAGATCCCTAAATTTAGTACAAATTCTAATGCCCCCAGTTACTTTGCTAACTGGTACCAAATTTGAAATCCAATCTGCATAGTCAATTGGTCTGATAAAGCCCAAATCTAATAATTTTTTGAGTTCTATTTTTACTAAGAGAGCCACCTAGAGATGCATCTTTCTGAGTTTTTGTTTGATGGGCTTGGCATCTAATTTTAATGGCAAGTGATGAAGGACTAATTCTGGATTAAGGTCAGGCATATCTGCATAAGACCATGCAAAACTGATCTTCTTCTCAAGAAAGAAATTGGCAAAATCTATCTTTTCCTGTTTTGATAGAGAAGCAGCGAAATGAATGACCTTAGGGTTGTCAGGTGTACCCAAACTTATCTCTTCGGTCACTTCCACAAGCAATGTTGATTTATCCTGACTTGATAGGGGTATGTCCAATCTTCCATCTTTGGGCGCCTCAGAGAGGTTTTCACCCATAGGTACATCTTTTATTTTTACTTTTCCATGGTCAGAGAGCGCCTTACGGTTTTCACTCAAAGACTCATTCTTTTGAGTTTTTACTTTTTCTTTTTCTTTTTCATTTTTATGACTAGAAGATGGAGTTGACTCCCCAAAATATGCTGTGGAATCTAGATCAATAGTAAACCCTACCTTATGATCACCTTGTGGTATGCCATCTCGTAGTCCAAGGAATTCGGCAATTGCTTCGTCATTTTGAAAACAATCTAATGTGAGTGGTTCTTGTTGGTCATGTTAGATAAGCTGAGGATAGACAAGGGGCATGTCATCATCAGTTTTAAGGAGAGAGAGGGTCGAGATGGTAAAGATGTAAACATCCATGTTATCACTGTCTGAACTGTTCGTATTTGATTCAGAGCTTGGGTCCCAGAATGACTCTATCCAAGCATTAGGACATGTTTTAGGTGGGAATGTTATTTCATGTTTATCTTCCATGGGCAAATCATCAGGGTCAAGGAAAACGTTTTCAAGGGCATAGGAGCTAGAAGAAAAGGAACTCCACTCCCATTCATTGGAATCAGTTTTAGGTTGGGTATCCTCAGGTGTTGTTTCATCATCAGAGTCATGCCCCTTTCCACACGTGGTCACTTTGGTAGATGAGGGTCCAATTCGCAATGGTACAAAACCTAATCCTAAAGTTGGATGTCGCATCTTAGGTATAATAGGTTCTAGTCTTCCTTTCTTGTTAGGGCCCAAGCCACTGCAGCCATCATATCCCTTTTTATGCAGCATAGTAAACCCTTTTCCATACTGCTCCACTGGCAACCTGATAGGTGGTGTCTCAGTTGGATCCTTATAAAGCCAATCTATGACATCATCATCCAAAGTTTCCTTGTCAAGTTCACCCCATCTTGTAAATGTAGTGGGTGGCTGATATTGAATGACTATCTTAGGTTCCTTTTGCAACAAATGTGGTTTGCCATGTGATTTTGGAGATATTGGTAAATTCCCAATTAAGAATGTTTGAGCCATTGAATACTCTCCGCATCCTTGGTCCTATATCTTCAATTTTCCTTTGACAACATCTAACAACTCATTAGGATCCACATAGTTATGTAAGTGGGCCTCTCTATTAACTGGGACTTGCTATTGTAGGGAATCCTTTAGATTAGCAGAAAATTGAAATGGATTACGATCTCCCAGAATTGTTATCTCAGTCCCATTGTAAGGATATTTTAAACATTGATGATAAGTGGATGGAACTACTTTCATTGTGTGGATCCACGGACTGCCAAGAATCATATTGTAAGGGAGATCGAGGTCTAGGACCTGCAGGAAAGTGTTTTCTATCACTGGACTGACTCTGATAGGCAATGAAATTATCCCTTTAGATGGGCGCTCAACATCATCATATGCTTTGATTGTAATTCTTTTGGAAGAATCAATGTCATTTTCTGTATAACCAAGACCAATGACTACCCTCAAGGTACAGATGTTAAGACCTGCTCCGCCATCTATCAAGACTCGTCGGATTTTGTAATTATGGACAAAGACTTTGAGATGTAAAGGATCATTATGAGGGAGCTTATTAGGAGAAATATCATTATCAGAAAAGGTGACGTGTTGGGAAATAGCTAGATGTCCAATTCGGGCTTGAAACTAGTCAACATCAATGTCTGTCGGGATAGTGGACTCAATTAAAGCTTTATCTAGGACTACACGATGCATAGGGGACATTTTCAACAACTCAAGAATTGATATTTGTGCAGGTGTCTTCCCCAGATGATCTAGGAGATTATACTGACTCGTAGGAGTGGATTTGGGAGGGATTGTAGGAACTCCTTTCAGGACTATTTTGGATCAACGAGTAGTGACTGCGCAAGAAGGATCTTGTCCCTTTATTCTTATGGTAGAAACATACTCATTTGATGCTCAAAAATAATTGATGACATTGTTATAACTAGTTTTTGCATAATTAAGATTCATTGTTTGGGTAGAGTTTGAAGAAGATGCTTTACCCTTGTCATGATCAAGCAAAGGAGTTTTGAAAATTGTATGATCAGTGTTAGAGGATGCGTTGGGTGGGTCTACGTCAATTACCCCTTGATCTAACAAGTCTTGAATCATATGTTTCAATTGAAAACATGATGCGGTTTTATGTCCTTTTGATCGATGGTATTCACAATATGCATTATCATTCCACCAATGCGGCTTTACCAATGGTTCTTCCTTGATATCTGGTAACTTGATAAACTTTGCTTGTATTAATTGTTTCATTACTGACTCAATAGGCTTTCCCAATGGTGTAAACTATCGAGGAGGCCCATCCCTTGATCATAAAGGCTTTCATTGCTAGTTTTGTTGTTGACCTTGTTGTTGATTATATTGTTGAGTATATTGTTGGTATTGCGGCTATTGAGTAACATTGCTTGTTGGTGTTTGATTTTGTTCCATAGCTAACATATTAGGAGCACTCAATTTCTTTATTTTGAATGTGGGTTGATTTGCATTCACCGCTCTTGCATCGACAACTCCATCATTAGTGACATTCTTTTTTTTGTACCAAAATCTATTTTTGTCCCCTGAATTGTTTGTGTTGTCACTATCTTTGTTGAGCTTAATGGGCCCCTTAGCTACAAGAGCATTTTCAATGTTCATCCCTTTCTTAATGAGCTTCTCAATGGTACTAGGACTTTTCATTTTAAGCTCGTACATCATTTCTGGGACCAAATTTTGAATAAACAAGTTCACTTGTTGTTCTTCAGGTATATCTAGGGAAGAATGACTATACAAGCTTCACCATCTTTGTAAGAAAGTCACTAATGGTTCACCTTGCTTTTGCTTTGTGTTGCATAAATCTGACATGGTCACTTCGGTGTCAATGTTGAATGCGAAGTGGGATATAAACTTTTGAGCCAATTTCGACCATGTCTTTATGTTCCCTAGCAAATGTGAATACCAATCCATGGCTTGTCCTGTGAGACTTCACATGAATAAGCGCATCAAATATCCTCATAGCTCACTTCAGTACATGCTACGAAAAATGCTCGTATATGGTCTTTTGGGTTGCCTGTCCCTTTATATTTCTCAAAATGAGGTGCCTCAAAATGCTTAGGAAAGGGAGGCATGTACAAGCTCTTGTCAAATGGATTAGGACATAAATATTGATCGGTGTATAATTTCTTTGCCTCTTTGGTTTGCAATGCTTCAATTTGTCATTGCAACTTCTCAAGCTATTGTGCCACTGTGTCAGATATTGAAGATTTTGGAAGTTCATCATTCATTCTTGGGTATACTCTTTGTCGATACATCATGCTCTCTATTGGCTGTTGATGCTCTAAAATTGTTGTCTTTGGTGTTTCTGGCATATAAAGGTCTTGATACAGCTCTTGTTGCTATGGTTGTGCCATGCCTGGACATTGACCCTGTTGCTGTGCTTCTTGTGGTGGGATCATCATTGGTAGCCTTGGTTGATATTGCAATTGAGGGTGTTGTTGATATTGTACGGACATCAATTGTGGTTGTGATGTATGATAATTTGTTCTTCCTAGCCCATATTGAGGCACATGTTGTTGTTGATGCATCAAAATTTTCTGACTTTGTGCCAATTGTTGTTGTCTTGATGTAAATCCCATCATTTGCAAAAAACTTTGTTTGTGAGGTTTCTTTTGTTTCTCTTTTAGATGGGGTATGACACCTGCATTGACTTGCTGTGTTGTTTGTCCAATCCACTGTGGTGGTTGCAAGTTTGAATTAACTTGTAATGGTGCAGAAGACACCGCAACATGTTGTTGAATGCGATATTGTTGTTGTTGTGCATTGCTTGTTTGCACATTTGATTGTGCCTTTTGTGTATTACTCAATTGTTTCAACATTTGTTGTTGGTGCAAACCACTATTTGTGGCTCTTTGTGTTGCCATTATTGAAGGATCTGTCACAATATTTTGCATAACAGGTACTTGAGTATTTGGCAAATATATGGAACTTAATGGGACATAGGAACTTTGTTGCATTGTGGAATTGTTTTGGACATTGGCAAGATTAGGCATTCCAGTCATAAAGCTTTCTTTCATCTTAGATTTTGATCCACTTGTAATTATTCGAGGAATCATTTCTTGTTGAGGGACAGCTATCAATATTTGTGTGGCCATCATTTGATCTTGTGTTAAAGGTGTTGTATTAAATAATGGATTGTGTATTGTTTCGAATGGTGACTTTTGAGGAATAGTCACTGTCAACGTTTTTGAAGCATGCTTACTCATCAATGTGTGTTGAGGTTCTTGTTGCACAT
This sequence comes from Cryptomeria japonica, assembly GCF_030272615.1. Lineage (NCBI taxonomy): Eukaryota > Viridiplantae > Streptophyta > Pinopsida > Cupressales > Cupressaceae > Cryptomeria > Cryptomeria japonica. The sequence continues at coordinate 471,810,584 of NC_081411.1, read as the reverse complement.
TTTCTTCATTTGGATGTGGAGAGAAATTTAACAAACTATCACCTTGTTGTTTTTGCACCTTAGGTTGCTCACTTGAGGAGGTCACATTACTCATCATGCCAAGATATTTTTGTGGGAATATCTTAAAGACCTTGTTCAAGAATTTATCCATCTTTTTTGTCAACTTCGGATCTTTAAGGAACATATCAACATCATCAGAAGCATCAGAATCTGATGAAGAATCTGGTAAAACATTTGGATTTATTTCTTGTTGAATACCTTGATCTGAACCAAATCCTTGTGAAAGAGTTTGTTCCTCATGTAATGTTTGAGTTTGAATGTCATGCTGTAGGTTCGGTTGATTCCAATCAAAAGGTGCATTTCCTCTTGGTGTTGGTGGAACACTCCCATATCCCGGTTTCATGGGTACAAACACTGGTTCATATAATGGAGGTGGTCCAAGTTATTCCATATGGTGGTAATGATGTGTTTGAAGAACTCTCAATTTGTACTGTTTGATTAGTTTGAAATTGTGAGTTTGATATGTTGTCAATGGGTTGATATGTTGGTTCGCTCATCTTCTTAGATTTTGACCTTGTTTCAACAGGCATGTCACTATGCAAATGCAATATTTTTGGAATTTTTCAAGGATGATGTATGATATGCAACTAAATGCAAACTAAATAGATGAAAATGCAATCTATGGCAAGAATGCAACCTATGCTTTGTTGTTTTTCAAGATTTGGACAAACTTTTGGAATGCAAATCTAAAGACTCAACCTTGGGAAGTTGAAATGAAGCCAAGACCTTAAAGGACAAAGGACCAAATGACAATAGGACAAATTGACAATGTCTCACCTATATGCTTGGATACTAAGCTAGGTTTGACAAAAATGATATTAATGAAAAGACAAATTTTAGACAAGGTCAAGACTTCCTAACAACAACTTAGGGTATCATCCAAAGTGTTTGATTTTTTAAGTTTGACAAACCAAGTTTTTGAGACTAAATGCAAGAAGGCAATGATTATGACAATGAAATGCAAACTTAAGGAAATGATTTTAAACCTAAGTACAAAATGAGGATGCTTGCAATGAAAATAGACTAAAATGAAGGGAGATGACAATATGCCCTAGGACCTAAGTTGGACTATGCAAAACCTAGCCTAAAGTGACATGAATGTTGAGACAAAGTTTTTTATTTCAATGTGTTTGAAAGCCATGTTTTGAACTTTGTTGGATGAATGTTCTCTTTCTAAAACCTTGTTTGGACTTGTTCGACAAATGATATTTTGTGACAATTGTATAATTCAACTTTTGACAATCACAAAATACAAGATGTTTGGACTTAGACCCAAGACAATCATGCTCATTCACAACAACTCCTATGGTTGGCAAGGGCAATATCTGTTGAATCCTCTATCCATAAAATACAACACTCAGCCAGATAGCTAGACACTTGGTAGCATTGGCTCCCCCTTATAGTGCACTCACTTCTCGGGCATACCAAGCTTCGAGTTCAAGGGGCATCACTTCCCAAGAACTTGCTATCTCTAACTAAGGAGTACATGAGAGGTGTCTTCGGCATGTGTGTATCACAATGCCTAAGCCAATAGATAGAAGGATTTTGGCATCTAAAAATAAGAGATTCTAGTAAGGGCATCCATTCAAGTGGGTATTGATCTGGCGAATAAATCATCGCAATACCATTCCAGCACCTGTTGTCTACAACTTTCGTTGCATCCACAGTTATTTAGAGTGGTTCGGAAGAGCTTGGTTTTAGCCCGTCACCACTTTGGGTCGTTCCCTCTCACCAATGCCTGTGCAAAGTGCCAGGCAAATCGAGAGGCAGGCCCAACTCTAAGGCTTAAAACATACAATCAAATTGAAAACAAACAAAGCATGCATGGTGTTCATTATCCTTTAAGAAACGAAATGTGCAACTACTTTACAAATTTGCAAGCAAGATGTTTTAATGTGAGTCTTTGACCGCATCCTGCATAAGATTCGTTATTAGTTGCATTTTTGTCTTCATCATACATAACGCCAAGATGCTGCACAGAGAATTAGTACCAAGGAAAAACCCTAATGCAAGAAACAGATTGCAAACAAACAAACTTGCAAGAAAAACAACTAATTTTTACCCCTATTTCTGGCCTTACACAGGTGCAGATCTCATCAACACAGGCGTAGATCTCCTTAACATAGGTGTAGATCCCTCCTGCACAGGCACATATCTCATCTACATAGGTGTAGATCCCTTCTACACAGGTGCAGAATGCCTCAACACAGATGCATAAGTGTCTAGAAAGCTCTGAGTTGCCCTGTTTCTTGAGTTTTTCACCTGCAAATAGCTCAAAAGGCACTCAAAACATGGTTAAATGGTTATTTCACGTCGGGTTCACCAAAATGTAGACTAGGAAATTGAGGATTCATCAAAGCAAATAACAATTAGGACAATCACAAAACCTAAAACTGCAATGAAAACAATCCTAATCTAATCAATGAAAACATGAAGACAAGATTTTCAAAATGAAATCAAAGCAAACCAAATGCAGATATCTCCTTCATGTGGCTCCATTGTTCTTCTTTCACCTTCCAATTTGATGTTGTTCTCACCTACAAAGTGCATTTGCAAGTGGAAAGGAAGTTGTTGATGAAATCTGTAGCATAAGGTTACTCGAAAAAAATGATTGATCGATTGACAAAGGAACTCATCCAATTTATAGACAAAATGGAGAGAGGACAAGATTAGCATGAAGAGATTTGAAAGGAAATTTAAATCAAAAATGGCAAAATTATGACAATTTATGGCAAGTTTCTATTCAAGATGTATGACAAATTATGACAAGATTGAAATGCCATTCCCATGAAATTAGGGGAAATATTAGAAAAATTAAAGAAAATAGGAGAAATAGAAATTAGGAATTAGGAGAAATTAGAAAATTAGAAAATTGAGGAAAAAGATGAAATAGAAATTAGGTGAATTAATTAATAGGTTTTCATCCATTAATTAATTCACAAAAAGAGGGGGAATTAATCAGCCAATTAAATAAATATTTAATTGTGACAAGAAGACTTAGGATAAATAAATAAATTATTTAACCTAGAGGGAAAATGACAAACAAGATTAAATGAATAAATCATAAAACCCTAGAAGATGAATTAGAAATGCAAGGATGACAATTAGGTCTTGACAAAAGATAATTGATGTAGGGTCGATTTGATCATGATTCAAATTGACAAAGGACCAGTGTTGATAAATGATTGAGATTGGGTGACAAAAATCAATGACAAATTGACCAAGATTGACAAGGAGATCAAATTGATAGGCGCTAATTGACGAGGAACAATGACTAATTGATCCAAATTGACATGATTAAAAAGGACAAGGATCGATGATGAATCAATGACAAATCGATCGCAAAATGATGAGATTGACGAGGACAAGGATCGATGATGAATCAATGACAAATCGATCACAAAATGATGAGATTGACGAGGACAAGGATCGATGACAAATCGATCACAAAATGACAAGATTGACAAGAGGACAAGGATCGATGACAAATCGATTGCAAAATGACAAGATTGACAAGAGGACAAAACCCTAAATCTATCATCGATTAGGATTGACGATGTCCAAAATGATGATACATGTGCACACATGTTGATGCGATAGGATAAGATCGACCAAAATCATGACTGAAGATTGTTATTGACAAGACCAAATTTGAAAGCGAGAAAAATGAGGAATGTAGAAGAAGGAATTGATGCTCGCAAATGATAAAGACCAAGTGCACAACATAGAAGAAATGTTAATGCGACGCAAAAAACCCTAAAATAAGGCAATGCGCAAATGTTAAAGTATGACTCCACAAGCGTTGACCATTTTTAGATGTCTACAGTACCTAGTTTAAATATAGGTCCCATAAGATTTGCATTTCCAAATTCATTTGCTATTAATGTTTTAGCTATGTCCCATAACACTTCAAATGTGCAGTAGGCTCCAATGCCAACCTCTAATTTCTCTAGCATTGTCTTTAGTGTTTAGTATGCACCATCAACAAGTGTACCATCCTCTCATGCGCAACCACAAATTCCTCTCTGCTCCAATCATAAGTGTTCCTATAGCTTCAACATCTACAACACAACCTCATGTATCTATTCAAGTCCTTGTAGGTATTCAACCTCTAGTACTAAGTTAAATTAGGTATGCACATTATCAGTATGGGTACAATCCTCATGCAAATCTAGCTTTAATGCATTATTTGAATCAAGCTTTACTATTGAACCCATTGGTTAATTCTCAAATGATTAACAAATATAATGCTACACAACAACATCACGACTGACTACCTTAGCAGAATGTACCTCCACCAAATCATCCAAACCCACCAGGTGCTACTACACAAAATGTACAAAAACTTCAAATCAATCAACAAAACCAATATATACCTAATCACTGTCAAAATTGATTTTCAATGGGATCGATGCATTTGGATAGATATAGGTAGATTGATTTCACTAGGATTCATGGATATCCAAATGCCATAAGTAATGAGGTTAGAAATGTCTTACTTAAGTTTTCAGGGAATAATGCTTTCTCTAGTGAGGATCATTTAAGGGCTTTTATAAATGTGATGAATAATTTTGATGTACAAAATGAGGATGTTTTTATGATTTTGTTCATACAGTCATTGATAGAAGATGCAAGGGATTGGTAAAAAAGTCTCCTAATGCATCAATTAGTTGTTGGAATGAGTTCAAGAGAATGTTCAAAGAGCATTATGGTGATCATTATAACCCATAGTTTTCTTTGCACGAGTTAACTAACATTTAGAAATGATATACTTAGTCTATGCCTGAATTCAATACAAAGTTCATGAAGCTTTATAATGAAATTCCAATTCATCTCAGGCCTACTGATTTCATGTGTCTGGTTTTCTATAAAAAAGCATTTGATCCAAATATTTGATATGAGTTGAGAGATAGGAACCTTCCTACACTTACTAATGCATTTATAATTTCTCTAGATATTGAAAACAACAAAAAAGCATCAAGGAAAGTTAGCAAAGAGATAAGGTGAAAATACTCCAAAATCCCAAGGGTAATCAAAATAAACAACCAATGGAGGAAGATAAACTTGATAACGTAATGCAAGCCCTTAGAGATTTGAATTACAAGGTTTCCAAGAATGAGAAAGGTCTCTCTCATGACAAGCCAAACTGACAAAGAAATGATAGGCCTAGACTCCATGAAATGCCCTACAACACCAATTAGTGAGATGGTAAGCCACTCAACAATAACCAGTAAGGATCATCCAACAAAGAAACCCTTGATCCATTGAAGAAGCCAATTTCCAATGTTGTACATGACACTCCATTGTGTGTTGTATGTAATTGTAAAGGGTGAAATTTAATTTGGCAATTTGCAACATGGAAGGAGAAAACACCAAATTAATTTTTGCTTTTAGGGGGGAATTCCTTTACATTAAAAAGAGGGGAGGATTCCACTAGATTAAATCAGAAATCAAATAAGGATTCAATACTAAATGGATTGATTGATTATGATGTGTTTTTCCCTCTTTTGTAAGTTGAAATGCTGATTTAGGGTAAAGTGCCAAAATTAAAGAAAAAATTGAGAAAATATTGAGCTACAAGTTTGGGATTTTGTCGTGCACCTAGATCTGAGTAATATAAGATAATTTGGATCTATCCTATAAAAATACCCCGAAAAAGAAAGGACTGTAGCACTGCCTCTTGGTCCTCTGAATTTTTCATGCGTCAAAAAGGGTTGCTCTGTCTCTATGTCTGAAGCTTATTTCCAAAAGTATAGTTGTGCACCTATTCCATGCACATAGAAAGAAAGGAGAGAAGGTTGGGAATAGGGGCTTACCTTTGGTCAAACCCCAATTTTGGAATTAACCATGAAATTGAGATAAATTTAATTGAAATGACTGAAAGGAAATGTTATCCTTTTGAGGGAGATGCTGAATTATGACTGAAAATGAAATTTTTATACCTCCTTGTGAAATTTTTCTTGCCTCCACATGGAATTAGGGTTTCATGAAATAGGATGTAGATCCCCACTTGAATGCTTCATCCTTGACTTTATTGCTACTCCAAGGCTTGAAGGAAGATTGGAAATACTCGATTTCTCTTTAATGCTTAAATGATTGACCTCTTGTGATTTCTAGATGCTTGATATATATGTTAGATTTATTGTAGATTCTTGTGGATGTCCAAATGAGAGGGTAAATCCTCTTTATATACTTGTTTATCAGGTTAATTGACTAATTTTTTGACATGAGCTGACACAAAGGGGAAAACCTTACTCAAATTTGAAATGGGAAAAAGGGTTTTGAGGGGCCCCATTTTAGGGAGGACCATGGTGCCACGCCTTGGTCCTACCCTATTTTAGGCTGGATCAAGGTGTATGACAAGGGAAAAATCAAAGTTTTTGGCATTTGTGATGCATAAGAGAATAATCAAGTCTTCAATCAGGCCAAGGGGCATAAATACTAAGGTGAAGACCCAAATGCGGTTGGAAATTGCAAGGGGTGCAATTTTAGGATACTTCATTTAGCCGCCACTTTATCGGGATTATGAAGTCAATCATACTCTTAGTAAAGTACAAAGGGTTTAGATTGAAATACTTTCACCAAGTCATCAAGGAGGAAAGATACACCAAGCTCCCAGTGGAATTTAGTATCTCACACTTTAATGACAAGGTAAAAGGGAAGATCATGAGAGAGAGAAAGAGAGAACCATGACTACAACTGGTAAGGCTCTCTTACTATGAGTCATGAGAAGACAAATACCAAAAATTACAAAGCAAAAGCTAAGCAACTTTAAGTATCATGATATGTAAGAGAGAGAATCATTGGGAAAAGTGTATGCCCGCACATTAAAGCAATTGCACATGACTTACTAGGAGCAATTTATTTAAGGTAGGATACACCAAAAAAGACAAGCACTTTATCACAATAATTTAGCCCCCAAGAGAGGAAAAATCAAAGGATAATAAACACAAAACACAAAACACGAGGTGGTTTCACCTAGATTTGAAGTTAGTATGCCTTTTATGATAACTCATGTATATCATATATATATATATATATATAGAATTATTCTCATCCCCCAAAGAAAGGAAACCACCATGGAAGAAGGGAACACATGTGTCTTTTGAGTCAACATGGAAGAGACCAAAAGATATCTCAATGCTTTGCATCGTCCTTAAGTAGAAAACACTAGGGACAACAAATAGAAGAATGGAGAGACAAATATAAGAATGTTACAAACAAGCAAGACAAGAGAGAGAGAGAGAGAGTATGCAGTGCTAATGAAGTTGATCAAGCACCTTATCCACATCCCAATCTTTCTCATCACTATTTCAGGAAGGCAGACAATATACAAGAGGAGCCACATTGAACACAGTAGATGGAGCTATCTTTAGTTCCAAACAAGGACCATGCTCTAATGATGGATCACTTTGTACATTACCAGAAGCTAGGATTAATGGTTTTGAAATTTTCTTAGATAAATCATTGTCAACATCAACATATTCATATTAATCATCAGAAATATTAGGATCAACATTCTCACCAATTTCTTCATCAAGATTAATAACAATAGGATCTCTAATAGGAATAGAACTTGAAAAATCATTTGTCTTAAGAATTTTTCATCTTGGAGAATTAGGTTGAACATCTTCATTAGGAGAAAATGGAATCATGTCAATAGTTGGTGTTTTGGGAGAAGAAATGGTTTGGGAAGCAAGTTCACGGGCTCTAGCACAACATCTCTATCAGTGTTCTCTCACACAATGGTTTCGTTTAGTTTTATTTTCAGGTTGCAAAGGTTTAGGTTCATCAGGTATAGTCTTGTTTTCTTCTTTTAAGGAAAAATGAATAGGTTAAGGTCTTTTATGTTTAACAATAGGAGAGGTCAGTTTCTTCTCTTTGTAAGATATAGGAGGCAGAACCACACCATAAAAAGAAGGAATGGGGGGTGTAGGAAGGCAATCGGGTCCATCATGAGGAGGAGGAACATTTTTACCCTTAGGAGGAATAGCTTGACACTTGGGAGGAGGAGAATTTCTATCCTTGAGAGGAAGAATGTACTCATTCATAGGAGAAGGAATAGATTCCTCTTTGGGAAGAAGATTATTTTTTTCCTTAGGAGGAAGAATAATCTTATCTACAAGAAGAGGTATATGATCATCAAGAGGAATGTTAAGTGTTGGATTTCTAGGTTTAATCAATGACAAAATCATCTCATTTTTCCATTTTTAGTAGGATTTCAAGAGAGCATCACTTCTAGGTTGAAGAGGTTGGAATTGTTTGAACCAAAAATAATCAAGATAAACATCTCCACACCTCACCATAGGTTGATATATGCTATGATTAATAGTTATGATTTCATCATTATGAGGAAATTTCAAACACTTACAAACAATAGAAGCAATCACTTTCATGGAAGAGAGCCAAGGATATCCCAACTTCACACAAAATTGATCGGATGTAGGAATGACAAAAAATTTAACATCTAAGCATTTAGTGTCAACATCAATTGGAAGTGTGATAGAACCAATAGCAAGACAAGAGAAGTCATCACAAAATTTAACTATCATATTAGTTTTATTATATTTCACTTGATACAATTGTAAAGTATAAAGAAATTATTCATTTATCACATTAACCATGCAAGCTGGATCAATAAGCCCTCCTCAAGAATGTATACCTTTGATTTTTGCAGTTATGTAAAGTGGGCCATCGGGTGCTTTAGTAGTATCACTAGGATAAATGTAATGCACAAGTCCTTAGGAGGTTCTTTTTGATCTATAAGGTTCACCATATTATTAGACTCAAGGCCAACACCATTCGGAGAGAAGGAAAGATGATCAGTCTCAATCACCTTAGTGGAATGGGAAGGTAAAGGATTAGTGAAAATTTGAAGGTTTTGATTAGAAGGAGATACTGATTAGTTTCCTTTATCATTCACACCAACCACATATATGGTATTATTATCAATTAAATCTTGAATCTTACTTCTCAAAGAATAACACTTTTTAGTATGGCACTAGTCCTTCCTCACAAGCAGATGCGATGGGCAGATGTGCCATTTGACGACCATGATTTGGCTCAGTTACAAACTTCTAATCATTCTCCTCAATGGGTTGTCAAGGATGGTCACTGGCGTGACTTGGCTTATGACAAATTCCTATCAGCTTCGTCATATTTTCGCAAATTTACAGGTAATTCTATTCCAAAACCTTTGCGTTCTTATTATAAATCTTCTATTCCCAAGGCATTAATATTTCAGGGCATTCTAGGTCCTCTTGTTGATCACCCAAATACTCCTTTTAACCTTTTTCATTCCTTTTTTGGTTCTAAAAAACCTAGGAAGCGTAGATCTGTTTCACCTCAACCGCCATTTGACATTTGTGATGGCTCCCTGTGTTCTGATGGTTTTTCCTCATTAGCTCCTTCTGGATCTCCCTCCCAAGATTGTAATCCTTCCCTCCCATCTTATGTCACCTGGCCAAACAATACTTTAGTTTCTAGCCCTCACTTCCTTTCTTCCCCAAATGACATTCGTGTTGCTAAACGAGCTTCCTTCCATCCAAACCCACTTCCCCATAACTCTCCCTCTACATTTTCTGATTTGATAAGGGGTAATCTGCATTCTTCTATGCAGTATAAGGTTATATTCCTTGATTACATGTGTAGACACCTAAAAATGGTCAACGCTTACGGAATCATACTTTAACATTTGCGCATTGCCTTATTTTAGGGTTTTTGCATCACATTAACATTTCTCCTATGTCACGCACTTGGTCTTTATCATTTGCGAGCATCGAGTCATTCTTTTGCATTCTTCATTTGTTTCGCTTTCAAATTAGGTCTTGTCGATAACAATCTTTAGTCATGATTTTGGTCAATCCTTATCAACTTGTCAATTTTGTCATTTTGCGATTGATTTGTCATCGATCGTCATCCTTCTCAATCATGTCAATTTGGATCAATTTGTCATTCTTCCTCATCAATTGGTGCATTTATCAATCAAAACGTTTGTCAACATTGGTCCTTTATCAGTTAGAATCATGATTAAATCGAATCGATATCGATTATCCTTTGTCTAGACCTAATTATCGTCCTTGCATTTCTAATTTAACCTTGTTTGTCATTTTCTCTCCATTCTCCCTCTAGGTTAAATAATTTATTTATTTATCCTAGGTCTTCTTGTCACAATTAAATGTTTATTTAATTGGCTAATTAATTCCCTATTTATGAATTAATTAATAAATGAAAAATTATTAATTAATTCACTAAATTTCCTATTTTCTATTTTTCTAATTTTTCTAATTTCTAATTCAATTTCCTCCTATTTTTCTCCTAATTTCATGGGAATGACATTTCAATTTGTCATAATTTGTCATAATTGACAATCAATCAATTCTGACATAGAAAGTTGTCATAATTTTGTCATGAATTATCAATCAATCAATTTTACATAGAAAGTGCAAATTTGTCATTTTTGATTTGAAATTGCCATTCGAATCTCTTCATGCTAATTTGATCTTTTCTCCAATTTGTCTATAAATTGGATGAATAATCACTTTTTCGGATCCCTAATCACATTATCGATCTAATAATCACATTATCGAACTAATCACTTCGTCAAATCAATCACGCTTCAAGTATTCTTGAGCAATCATCTTGTCTACTTGCTTTTATATCATGATCATGCACTAGTAGGTGACATCCACAACCAAGCAATTTGAAGAAGAAAGAAGGGCAATGGAGCCACATGAAGGAGACATTCAAATCTGCTCTTGGTTTGCTTAATTTTCAAATCTTGAATGTTTTGTTTTCATGTCTTTATTGAGTGTGTTAGGATTGATCATTGCATTTGAGCTTTTGTGATTGAGCTATGACTAATATTGATATTTTCTTTGATGATTTCCAATTTCCTAGCTACATTAATTAGTGAACCTGACGTGAACTAACCCCCTAATCATGCTTTTGAGTGCTTTTGAGTTGATTTGCAGGTCAAAAATCCAAGAAACAGGGTAGTGCAGTGTTTTTTGGGAACTTCTGTGCATGTGTCAAGCATTCTGTGCCTGTGTCAGACATTTTGTGCCTATGTCAAGGACATTCTATGCTTGTGTCTGACATTCTGCGCCTGTGTCATGCATTCTGCGCCTGTGTAAAGTCCAAAAACAGAGGTAAAAGACAGTGTTTTTCACTTGCAAATTGTTTTCTTTTGCATTTTGTTTATGCTTTTTTGGTTTTGTTGGTACCGATTCTCTATGCAAAACCTTGGCATATGCATGACAAAGACAACAAATGAAACTACTAACATGTTCTATGCAGGTTCGATAGTCAAAGACTAAACATATCAAACTTCTGACTTGGGTTTTGCAGGTTGCCTTGGACATACAACTAAACTTTGTGTTTGCAATTAATATATTAGGCACCTAGTGATTTCTAAATAGGATGGAATGAATCTATGCTTGATTTTATTGTTGAGTTTGACATTGGAGTAGGAGAGTATGCTCTCATCCTTCTTAGGGTGATCAGAAATCCAGATCTTCAATACCATGCTCATGTTTTTGATTGTGTGTCACCTTTAGAGGGCCTGCCTTCCCGACCATTTGCTTTTGCAAGCAAGTGATAATCGTGAGAAGGGAATGACCCAAAGTGAGTATGGCTAGAATACCTTGGCATTCTAACTCACTATAAACAAATACCTAATGGGCAAAAGCTTTGAAGGAAGGGTTACGTGGGAATTGCAGTTACTTGGGAAGTGATGACCCTTGAACTCTTTCTCATATCAACATCTAAGTAGGACCTCATGGTCTCAATCATGCTTGCGTGACTACATTTGTTTGGTATCTTGATGGGCTTAATGTCTCAATCACGCTTGCGTGACATCAAGGAGTAACGCTTAACAGAAATCCTTACTAAACACCTTGTTTTTAGAGGCCAAAAACCCTTCTAGTTGCTTGAGAAGGACAAGTTCAGATACTTGGAGGAGATACTAAGTTCGCCATGGGGATATTTCCATGGGGACTGATGCTTGGCTACCATGAGAAGTGAGTTCCGTGGAGGGGAGCCCGTGGGGTCAAGCATCTATGTATTCTCCTTGAATCCCATAACAAGTCTACCTCTCAAGTACCTAATGTCCTTGCCTACCATAAGAAATGTGTGAATGAGCATGATTGTCTTGAGTCTATGTTAAAATATCTTGTCTTCTTTACTTGTCAAAAGTTGAATTGCATCTCATTTCAAAAACAAGGCAAATTGATTCAAAACAAGGTTAAACACAAGAGTATTTCATCCAACAAAGTTCAAAACATCTTCAAACATGGTTGTCAAACATTTTTCAAAATCTTGTCTCAACATTCATGTCACTTAGATTTAGGTTCATCCTAGGTTTGCATTTTTCAAATTCATTGTCAACTACCAAGGTTAGGTTTCACCCAGGTCATACTCCTTTGCATATCAATAAGGGTCATCCGTTTTCATGTGTCCTCTTGCATTAGAGTAATACCATTGTCATACATTCATATTTGCATACCCTAGGTCTCTTCATTAAGTTTAGGTCATTATCATATCATATTAGGGTTATTTGCATAGTAATTGTCCCTTAGCATATAGTGTCAAAACTAGGTTTTGTCATACTTGAGTAATCCAAATCTTTGATAAACCCTAAGTCATTGTTAGGAAGTCTAGACCTTATCAAACCTTTTCTCTTTTTGTTATTATTGTCATTTGGTCAAACCTAGCTTAGTATCCAAGCATATAGGGGAGACGTTGTCATTTGTCCTTTTGTCACTTGGTCCTTTTGTCCTTTGAGGTCTAGACATCATTTCAATTTCCTAAAGGTCTCTTTTAGATTTGCATTCATAAGTTTGTCAAAATCTTGAAAAAAAGAACAAAACATAGATTGCAATCTTGCCATAGATTGCATTTTCATCTATTTAGTTTGCATTTAGTTGCATATCATATATCATCCTTGAAAAATTCCAAAAAAATATTGCATTGCATAGTGACATGTCTATTGAAACAAGGTTCCAAGCACCAATGATGCAACAAAGTTTGACATATCAATCGACAATGCAATCACAATTCTATCCAACCCAACAACAAAGCAACATTGATCAAACTTTTTATGATGAAACAAGTCTCCAAATACAAAAACTAGAGGAGAAACTAGCTCAAGAAAATGAGATATTGGAACAAAAAGTGAAAAACATTGCGAAGAATAGATCACAAATGTCCAAAATGTTTCAAAAATTTCCAGGTCGAAATCCAAAGATTGAGCCAATTGATGTAAGATCTCTTCTTGAATGATCAGACATACCAGCTCTCCTCTCACAAATAGAGATGATGAAACAATTTCAAGAAAAGAGACAACAACATTATGTGCCTCCACATCAAGAACAAGAAGGTGTTTACTATCAATCAGATTTTCAACCAATACAACCAATGGTTCAACCAATTGTTCAACATATACAACCAACACAACCAATGGTCCAATTTCAACAATATGTCCAACCAACTATACAATGTCAACAAATAGTTCAACCAATGGTGGAATATCAACAAGTTCAATCAACATATCAATGTCAACAACCACAATCACAAATTCAAAAACAAAACTTGCAGCACACACCAAGCCAAATTTTGAACATGTCAAACCAATTTGAGCAACATCTAGTTCAAAATCAAAACATGACATCAAACCAAGACCAAATTCTTGCCAAACAAGTTCAAATTCCAGATTCAACCATGTCAAAACCTTGAAAGAAAGGTGGATTTATTGCAAGGCTCTTAAGGAACCTACCAAGTGAGTTCTTTGAAGAAGATCAAGATAATACACTTATGTCTAGCAATGCCTCATCCCCCCACAAACAAATTGACTCTCCAGTGGCATCTATCCCTACACCTCTAGAAGTTTCACAAGAACCTTCCATATTGTCCTCATCAAATAATACACCCAAGGATGAAATTATTCAAGGGCTATCCATAATTGATTGCCACGATAATCCAATTCATGATGCACATCCTTGTCATGTTTCAGAAATACAAGACCCAATGCCACCATGCACTTTATTGCCATTACCTGTTTTAGAGGACCCCATTCGAATTCCCTCTTCCTCATGTTCAAGCATTGATTCCTTGCCAAAATCCATCACAAATGTTCAAAGTGCATTTCCTTCATGTCAAAACATTGATCCCTTGTCAAAATCCTCCATGCATATCCAAAGTCCAACCCCATGTCAAGAGGATAATTTAGAGCATGAAGAAACGTGTCTTAAAATAGATCAAGATCAAGATCCTGAAACCTTATCATCCCATCCAATTGTTGACCAGGATCCCATTTCCCCAGACACTCGCAATGATTCAATTATCCCTGTCAATTCTATCCAAGAACACAATGTCCTTTCAAATCCCATTGACACTCCATTCCCCGAGCAAGATCAAGATATCCCAATCCATCCAATCCCAAATGATCCCATTCCATTTCATGAAAAAAATGTCCTTTCAAATCCCATTGACATTCCAGATATCCCTTCCATCCTTTCTGATGATCCCATTAAACTTCAAGAGCAAAGCACCTTTAAAGAGGATTCCAATGATCTTCCTCCTTATCAAGATCAAATTATTCCTTTAAATCCTCCACAAGATCCTTTTGTTCCTCCATCTCCTTGTCCTAATCCTCCATATACATTCCAAGATCATATTTCTTTTGATGATCCCATTATTTCTCCCATTCCATCTCTTGAAGAGCCTGTCATTGAACCATGTCCACTACACAATCCTAGTCCCCCTCATCATCCTAGTCCCCCTCATGATTCTAACGTGTTAGTACAAGATGTTCATGAACCCTCGACATGCATAATGGGTTCTTCCACTTTGGTGCAATCTGATCCACTTCAAGATCTCATTATTTCTCTGATATCATATCCACCTCATAATGGACTCGCATCTTCTTCCCAAAGAAAAGAGTATCCTACAGGTAAATGTATTCATAAAGGCAAAGGAGTAAATCTCCATAAGCAAGAATCCCTTCATGTTAAAGAAGATCTTAAGGGTTATGTCTACACAACTCACTCTCAAGACGTTGGTATCCCTCCATCAAAATCAAAACATATCCCTTCCCCATCATCCCTTCCATCCATCTTAGGTCCTTATATCCCTTCGTCCTCTATTCAAGGTCAGCAAATGCACACATCCTTGAGTAAATTTCATCCATAAAAAAGAACTCCATTTCATTCATATCCATCCCTGCATTCCTTTCCCCCTCCAAGCAATTTGGATGCCAAGTGTAAAAGTCATAAGTCTAGCAATCCACATGTATTCAAGGATCAACATGTCCAATATAATCAACATGTCAAAACAAAGAACAAATTGATCTATAAAGAAAAAGAAAGATCCAAAAGGCCACAAAGGCCCACTGAGAAAAATAAAGCAAAGTCAAAATATATATGGGTTCCTAAATCCCTTGTGCAAGCAATGCACTCCAAGGAACCACAAAAGCACGAAAAATCAAAAACCATGTGGATCCCTAAGAAGCTCCTTGAAGCACAAAAAGAAACATCCAACTTGGCATCCAAAATTGCTATTCCTCCATCCAGACCTTCCAAGTCTATTTCTTCATCACCTTCTTCATCCATTTTGGGCCCTTATGTCCTAAAATCCCAAGCTATTCCTCCATCCAAATCTCATAATCTGAGATCCATTTTTCCTCCATCAGTCCATCACCTGTCAAGGTGTGTGCCAATGTTGATCTTGCCTTCATTTACATCCAGTGAAGCCCAATTCTTCCAATACCCTATCCATTATCCAATGCATATTTTCCATCCTTCCATCCCTCTGGTCCAATCCTTTACATAAATCCTTGCCTTAATTTCATCTCTTTTTCCATGTCCTTATCCTACCTACATCTTTGAGCATACTTTTAAAGGTCATGGTCCATTTATTTCAAGGCTATTATCCAAAAAAACAAAAAAGACGATTGAGTCCTTCTTCCATCCCCTATCATGTGTCCATCTTCTATTGAAAAAGTCAAAATACAGAAAAAAAAAAAAAAAAAAAAGTGCAAAAAATAGAAAAAGAAAAAAAATAGTAAAGCAAAAATAATTCGTCCACTGGTGAAAACCTGGCAAAGAGGCGCCTTGGGCAAGTACCATGATGAAAACCTGGCAAATAGGCGTCATGTGTAATTTATGAACTTCTTGCACACCACACTTGGGGGCAGGTTTCCTCCTATCATATCCTTTTGTCCTTCATTGCTCCATTATCCTATCGAACCCCTATCATTACCCTTCATATCCTATTGTCCATCATGTCCATTTCCTCTTTCCACCTTCGATCTTGACAAGGCTAAGGATCTTCATGAGCATCACGCATCTTGTTTGCAGCTTTTAGTCCATCATAGCTTTTGGACATTTATCCATTTGCTTATTACAACCTTTCATCCATATTCCCTAGCTTATTGCAACTTTTTGCCACTATCCCTTAGCCTACCTCGACCTTCAGTCCATGTCCCTTATCCATTCTTGGTCTTGCTTATCCTATCCATCTCTTATCACTATCCATACACTCTTTTTTTTTTCATTCCTTGATCTTGATCTGACATAAGGATGCAAAATTTAAACATAATTTCAAAAACCTCTTGACATGTCCCTCATGCCATGACACTACTTTACATTGTCATATCCAGTCTCTTGTCCCATCATGCAATAGCCCTTGAAAATTGCATCCATATTGTCTCCATGATAAAAGGCCTTTGTCTTCCCTCTATCCACCATCATTTCAGCAAGCCTATTTATTCACCTGTCATATTCCTTGCCTTGCTAGACATTGGGGGCAAAAATCCCTAAAAATTGAAAAATGTCCTAAAATAAATAAAAAAAAAATTGAAAAATGTCCTGAAATAATTCAAAAAAATTGAAAAATGTCCTGAAATAATTCAAAAAAATTGAAAAATGTCCTGAAATAAAACAAAAAAATTGAAAAATGTCCTGAAATAATTCAAAATCATAAAAAATCAAATAATGTCCTGAACAAAATCATAAAAAAAATCAAATAATGTCTTGAAAAAAATCTCTAAAAAATCAAATAATGTCCTAAAAAAATCCCTAAAAAGTCAAATAAAGTCCTGAAAAAATGAAAGCAAAAAAAAATTTGTAAAAACTCGAAAAGCATTTTGCAATAAATAACCCCTCTGTGCATAAGACAGATCACCGAGTATCCATCCAATGACATGCACTCCAACATTGTGCTTTAATGCAATCACGCATTAACAAATGAACTTTTCAATCAAACCAGACATTCAAACTGATCAAAATTGTCATATCAATTGAACGTTACCATCAATATCATTTGTCCTTGTCTCTACTATCATGAGTCTTACATAGGGTGTGGTATACTCAAAACCAGACTATGTCCTGTCTTAGACGGGGTACCACATTCCCTGAAACCAGACAGCATGATCGTCCTATCAGCACTTTCAACTTTTGACAATGAAGATCAAGATGTTTGTTTGATTTGTTGGAATTTGTGCATCTTATCTTTTTACTGATTTATCTTTGGCTTCGGTCATGTTCCTATGTTGCTCGATGATGTCACTGAGTGATTTAGAGTGACCAGGATGGTTCATGGTCCTTTTCTTTTTTGTTGTGATTGTTGTTTGTCTGCGATGTGTCTTTCTTTTGCAAAAAGGGTTGCATTTCAGCTCTGGCCTTCAATGCCATGATGCTACGCATCCATTTTGCTACATTAAAATAAAGGTTCTCACCTACAAAGTGCATTACTGAAAGCAAGTTTTTCTTTGTCTCTAACTGTCCTTTGTCTCATTTCTTCCGTCAGTTCGGATAGTTAGTTCGATCTAGTGCTCCGATTTTTCCACACACATATGTTGCATCCTGCATCCATTTGGTTAGTACATTTGCATTATATTAAGCATTACATCAAGCATTTTATCCATTTCATATTATCAATGTATCAAAAACACATTAAAAAAATACATCCATACATGTTCCATAATGATACATCAATAGTGCATAAGTCATCCATACATAGAAAATAACATCAGTCATAACACATTGCATCCCATCATATCGATGCATATCATATCATATATCACACTAATATCGGAGTACAAAATTGGATTGTCTGTCCTAAGTATGGCCCGCAAGCTGACTACATCTGTCTATCCTAAGGAACATGTGCCTCTGTCACTGGGTGCTCCCTCTGTCCTCCTCATCCCTGCCATGTCTTGTGGATGATGTCCCTCCTAGTCCTGGCTATGGTGGTCTCATAGGTCCACTCATCCCCATGCTACTCAATGACCTCTGAGAGCTTGCCCTGCTCTCTATCCTCGATCGTGCTCGATATGAAGCTGCTCTCTGCTCAGGTGGAACTGCACTCTCATATAGCGTCCTCCAATGGTGTATCTCCTCTCTAGTCTCTACCAACATCTGTGCCATCTCCTGTGCATTGGCATCCTGAATCGACCCAATATACTCAGTGACTCTTTGTTCTTCTTGCTGTGCCTGAGCTATTGCTGCATCTCGAACCACTGTGAGTCTGGCTATCTCCACTCTGAACTGCTCATGCTCTCTCTCTAAAGTCACAATATGATCATGCTGAATCACTATGGTAGCCCTGCACATCTCCATCTCCTCTATCCTACCTATTCTGGCTCTATGGGTATATCCTGCAATGCCTCATGCTCGCCTGAATCTGGCTCATCCTCGTCATCCCCATCCTCATCTCCATCCTCATCATCCCCCTCATCCTCATCCCCGCCCTCATCCTCCTTGTCCTCATCATCTCCCTCCTCCTCTCCAGTGAGTGGGAAGTCCTCCTGTCTCCTAGGTACTGGAATGTTCGGATCTGTCAATGGCACTAGCCGCCATTGTGCAAACCATCTCTCATACTCCTCTGTCATCCTGACATCTGCTACATCTGATCTCCAATCCCTGGATGTTTCTGGCCAATTCCTTGAGGGTGCATGCATATGTCATTGTCATTGTCTAGGGCATTTTTATTATTTTTCTTTGAAACAATGCTTAAAATCGCAATGTCTCAAAGAGGGGCAAAATGTAGACACCTAAAAATGGTCAACGCTTGCGGAATCGTACTTTAACATTTGTGCATTGCCTTATTTTAGGGTTTTTGCATCACATTAACATTTCTCCTATGTCACACACTTGGTCTTTATCATTTGCAAGCATCGAGTCATTCTTTTGCATTCTTCATTTGTTTCGCTTTCAAATTAGGTCTTGTCGATAACAATCTTTAGTCATGATTTTGGTTGATCCTTATCAACTTGTCAATTTTGTCATTTTGCGATCGATTTGTCATCAATCATCGTCCTTCTCAATCATGTCAATTTGGATCAATTTGTCATTCTTCCTCATCAATTGGTGCATTTATCAATCAAATCATTTGTCAGCATTGGTCCTTTATCAGTCAGAATCATGATTAAATCGAATCGATATCGATTATCCTTTGTCAAGACCTAATTATTGTCCTTGCATTTCTAATTTAACCTTGTTTGTCATTTTCTCTCCATTCCCCCTCTAGGTTAAATAATTTATTTATTTATCCTAGGTCTTCTTGTCACAATTAAATGTTTATTTAATTGGCTAATTAATTCCCTATTTATGAATTAATTAATAAATGAAAAATTATTAATTAATTCACTAAATTTCCTATTTTCTATTTTTCTAATTTTCCTAATTTCTAATTCAATTTCCTCCTATTTTTCTCCTAATTTCATGGGAATGACATTTCAATTTGTCATAATTGACAATCAATTAATTTTGACATAGAAAGTTGTCATAATTTTGTCATGAATTATCAATCAATCAATTTTGCATAGAAAGTGCAAATTTGTCATAATTTGTCATAATTTGTCATTTTTGATTTGAAATTGCCATTCGAATCTCTTCATGCTAATTTGATCTTTTCTCCAATTTGTCTATAAATTGGATGAATAATCACTTTTTCGGATCCCTAATCACATTATCAATCTAATAATCACATTATCGAACTAATCACTTCGTCAAATCAATCACGCTTCGAGTATTCTTGAGCAATCATCTTGTCTACTTGCTTTTATATCATGATCATGCACTAGTAGGTGAGATCCACAACCAAGCTATTTGAAGAAGAAAGAAGGACAATGGAGCCACATGAAGGAGACATTCAAATCTGCACTTGGTTTGCTTAATTTTCAAATCTTGAATGTTTTGTTTTCATGTCTTTATTGAGTGTGTTAGGATTGATCATTGCATTTGAGCTTTTGTGATTGAGCTATGACTAATATTGATATTTGCTTTGATGATTTCCGATTTCCTAGCTACAACATGATTCAAGAATCTATGAAATTATTGCGTTCTACTGCCCTCATTGGTAAGCTTCTTTCTTCGGTTTCTATTGGTATATTGTTAACATGGGCAAAGTCTAATTGGGATAGTATGAAGGATTTATTTCTATTTGATAAAGATTCTCTATATTTCACTATGATTTTCAATTCTAAAAAGTATAGGGATTGTGTACATAGATTTAAAGGGTGGTTTTGTTTTGGGATAGGAATTTTTACCTATGCTTGGTCTCCTCATTTTGATATTCAATCGACAAAGCCACAGTTTATTCCCTTCTGGGTAACTTTCTTGGGTCTTCCTTTGGAGTATCATGATATGTATATGGTTGAAATCCTGGCAAACAAATTGGGCATCTTTATTAAGCATGATTTAGTTCCTTTTGAATGGCCTCATCTTCTGGTTAGGGTTTGTTTGTTATTAAATTTGTCTAAGCCCATTCCGTCTAAGATTACTATTTTCTCCAAATATGGTGTGTGGATTCAGCCTATGGTAATTCAAGATTTGATCACTATTCATTCTTGTGCTCTATTACTTGGCCATTTCACCTCTCAATGTTGTGGTGATTCTGTTGCACCTTCATAAGTTTGTTCAGGTTTTTCATCTATTTTTTTTCCAATGTTCCTTTTTTAAAAGTAAGGATCGTCAATCTTTGAAGGATCATAATGTTAAGGATTCTGCTCCTTTACCTCTTTCTATTACATCTCTCATTCCTTTTTCTGGATATACCATATGTGATGTGCCTCTAATGGATTTTACTTTTCTCTTCTCTCTATCCGTGTTCTTCTTTGTTCTATCTGCCATTCAGCACTTTTGTTCTATTTCTTCAAACTCGGTTAACTTTCTCCCTAGTCCTTTCAAGGATTATTGGTATTTTGAATTTCGTTTTGAACCTTTTCTATTCTCCTTTGCAAGTTTTTTTCAAATTTCTTTTCCTTCGGTTCCGTTTCCAAAATTGTTGTTACCTTCTAATGGTTGCACAGATCACTGTTCTATTAATTCTTCTCCTTGTTCTTCTTTTGTGGGTCTGACGGATGATACCCAAATTGTTCATAGTTTGATTTTTGATAGTGATTCTTTTTTGCCCATTGCAAGGTCTCCTTCTTCTCTTTCCATTTTTGAAGAGAAGATTTAGCTTATTGCTTCAGATATTTTATTTTCAGTTTCTTCTGATCTATTTGATGAGATTGTTGCAAAGGAATTTCCCAAATTTTCTTTTTCTTCTGCATCTGCCTCTTTGGGGCCTGTCCATGATGGTTGTCATGTTTCCTCTTCTCAACCAAATTCAGTTGAAGGTGTGGATGCAGATCTTATTGATAATCCTTCTTCAACTATTTCTAATTTGTATGGATTTGATTTATCTCAGAAGTTAGCCTTGGAGCAATCTCCTTCTGTTTCCCCCCCTATTGTTAAAATTCCTAAGAAGAGGGATCAGAAACCAAAATTGGCTAAAATCAAGGAGGAGATTGCAGCTGTTATTCAATCTACTATTGTAGAGAAATTTTCTTCCCAAGTCAAAACAAGGAGGACATGTTGCTCTCCTTGTGATAAATGAGGATTTTATCTTGGAATGTCAGGGGCTTAAATGCCCCTGACAAAAGGGGAAGGATCAAGAAATTTCTTGATTCCTCAAAAGTGGATATCATCTTATTGAAAGAGTCTAAACTTTCTTAGGATTATTTTGATAACATAATTTCTAAATGGTCCCTTTGGAAAGTTGTTCATGTTCCTTCTTTGGGTGCTTCTGGTGGTCTTATAACTTTATAGAATCCTAAATTAGTCAAAGTTGAGATGTTATCTTTTGCTTCTCATTGGCAGTTGTTAAAGGTTGACTGGTTTGAAGTCTCTTTTGTTCTATTTAATATTTATGGTCCAACTTCTCCTTCAGATAAAACCAACTTATGGGATTCCTTATCTGAATTGTTTTTATGATATGATGATTTTTTTATTGTGCTTGGGGGTGATTTTAATGCTCTCCTTTCCCCGGATGAAAAAAGAGGGGGTAATCCTACAGCTCTAAAGGTTATTGATGACTTTTCTTCCTTTGTTTAAAACAGTGCATTATTCGATATTTTCCCTTCTAGTGGTTCTTTCACTTGGACTAATAGGAGATCTAAATGCCAGATTGCCTCTCACCTTGATAGATTTCTTATTTCCCTAAACCTACATTTGAGCAACTTTTCCTTTTCTTCTAAGATTCTTACCTCCTCAGATTCTGACCATTCCCCAATTTTGCTCAATTTTGATAAATTGGATCATGTTTCCTCTGTTAGACCTTCTTTTAAGTTTGAGAAAATGTAGTTCACTCATCCTCATTTTCTTTCTTTATTAAAGAAATGGTGAATAAGTGCTCCGTTTTGCAAAGGTACTAAGATGTTTCAATTTTATTCCAAACTGAAATTTGTGAAATCTCAAATTATGGCTTGGAATAAATTGGTCTTTACGAATATTTTTCAAGAAAAGAGGCAGTTGCCAATGATTTGAAGGTTGTTAATGAGGAGATTATTAGACATGGAACTAATTCCTCCACTAATGATGCTCAAAAGAAATTGCAAGCTTACTGGGAGATCCTTTGCTCCCAGGCTGAAATATATTGGTAGAAAAAGTCTCGTGAGGTTTGGCTTAAAGAAGGTGACAGGAATATTGCCTTCTTTCAAACTATAGCCAAGCTTAAACAAGCTGCTTCTACAATTTTTAGTATTAAGGATTCTAAGTCTGGTTATGTCCTTAATTTAGATCAGTAGATTAGAGAGGAGGGGGTGTCTTTTTTTAAGGAACTATTATCTCCTCCTTTTTCTTCTTCCTCTATGGATCATCATGTGGAGTTTCTTTTAGATTCTATCCCCTCCCTTGTTTCTCATGAGGATAATGACTTTCTTATGAGGCTTTTTTCTTTAGATGAGCTTCATTCTGTTGTTTTTTCCATGGCCCCTGACAAAGCTCTGGGTCTTGATGGGTTTACTATCTTGTTCTTTCAAAAATGTTGGGATTTTATTGGTTTTGACTTATTAATGGCTTTGGAAGAGTCTAGGAGGGGTGGGTATATCCTTAAAAAATTTAACATCACTTATATTGCCCTTATCCTAAAATCTAAGAATCCCCAAACTTTTGCTGAATTTAGACCCATTTCTTTGTGCAACTCTATTTACAAAATCTTCACCAAGGCTACTTATTTAAGATTTAAAATTATCCTTCCTCGTATCATCTCTCCTCAATAAGGAGGTTTTGTTCTGGGTCAGGAAACTCATGAGGGAGCAATTGTTTCGCATGAAACTTTACATTCCATAAATTTGTCCAATATCCCAGCTTTTGTGGTCAAACTTGATATGATGAAGGCTTATGATAAAGTTTGCTGAGCTTTTTTACTCAAAGTTTTGAGAAAATTTGGTTTCTCTGAAAGCTGGTGTAAATGGATCAAGAGTTGTATTTCTACTGCTTCATTTTCTGTCATCATTAATGGAGCTCCCTTTGGATACTTTTCTTTAACCCAGGGTGTTAGACAAGGAGATCCTTTATCTCCTTTCTTATTTATCATTATCGCAGAAGCATTTAGTCGATTGGTTATTAAGCAAAGGGATCTGGGTTTTTGGCAAGCGGTGTTAATTCCTAATTCTGATATTTCAGTCACTCAAAACCTTTTTGCTGATGATACACTTTTATTTGGGTCTTCTTCTATTCAAGAGGCTACTCATATTAAATTATTCTGGATACTTATACTGCTAGATCTGGCCAACAGAGTAGCCCCCTTAAATCTAAGATATTCATTTTTAACACTCCTCAGTTGGTGGCTGATAGACTTGTGAATATATTAGGTTTCCTAGTAGACTCTCTTCCTTCTACCTATTTGGGGATTCCTTTCTTTATGGGATCTACTAAGTCTTCTTTTTGGAATTTGGTTATTGAGAGACTTAAATCTCATATTTCTTCTTGGAAGGCTAGGTGGTTGTCTCTTTTAGGTAGGATACTGCTCATTAAAATGGTCCTATATACCATTCCTAATTACTATATCTTAGTTCTTCAAGGTCCCAAATCAGTCATCTCCCAATTTGAAAAGATTATTCGATCTTTTCTTTGGAAAAATAACATGATAGAAGATAAAAAAGAACTGATTTCTTTGACCAAGATGTCTCTGTAGACACTTAAAAATAATTATTTTTCATTATTTTTTAATTCCTCACATAATTAATTAATTAATTATGTGAATTCAAATTCTCCTCAATATTAATTAAATATAATTAATATTGTCACTATAGTATGTGATTGATTTATTTAATAAATCAATCCCTTTCTTTATTCTTCTAAAAAATTAAATCCTCACAAATCTTCCTCTTGGCTAATTAATTTCAATTAATTAGTTAACCTACATGATTCTTACAAATCATCTTCTTAATTCATCATTAACCTAATAAATTCTTCTAGAAACTCCCTAAACTCACATAACATTATTCTTCAAATTTTTAATTCCCTCCACTCATTCTCTCTCCTAGTCAAATCCTCCTACAAATAATATCCCACCTAATTCTTCCTCTAATCCCCTCCTAATGAGTTGCTAGTGGCTAATCATCATGATTAGCCACAAAGTCAACCCCTTATCCTTTCCATCCAACCACTAGCTTTTAATACTCTTTTCCTAGGTGAATCTGAGATTTTCAAAATCTCACAATCCTCTAGGCATCTCCTCTCCCAAGGAATTTTTAATTCCTTCTTATTCCTCCAATCCCCATGATTATCCCTTTTTGGTGAATTTTAAATTCCTCCTCCCCATTCTTTAAGGGATGTCACATCCCTTGCTCCTCTCAAGGCACATTGGGAAGTCTTCCCAATGCACCTTGCTCTTCTTAAGGTACCTTGGGAAGTCTTCCCAATGTACCTTGAGGAGTGTGGAGACAAGAAATGCCTTTAAGGCATATCTCTTGGTCTCCACACCCTCTCTTGGGCCTTGTGGGAGCTCACAAGCAATCCTATCCCTTCATCTTGAATCCATCTTAGCCATCCATTTTTTCTCTCCTCTTCCTATAAATTGAGGATTCCATCCCTTCATTCTTCATCTCCAAATTCAATAATCTTATGCTGCCCTTTTGAGCCTAGGAAATCATCTTAGCAACCTTATCATGTCCAAATCATATCTCATCCAAACTTAACCATTTTATCCATATCATCCTCCTAAGATCCATTTCATATTGTGCACAACATTGGAGAGCCATCCACATCAAGCAAGTAAGAGGAGCACATCAAGTGGAGCATCATCAAGGGGTACCTTCACTTCATCAAGCTCCATCCGAAGGAGAAGGTATTGGTTTGTGAGGTATATGCATTTGTCCTTGTTTTGAGCATTCCAAATTATGTCTTTGGATTTCATGTGATTATATGTTTGATTTGCATATTTGTTATCTAATCCACCTCACTAATCTTTTATCCTCTTCATTTTGGCACGCTCAGTGGGACCCACGTCTCTAAAAACTAATATTTTTTGTGAGTTTTTGTGAGTTGTGAGACGCAGGTTCTAGAACAACGCAAGAGACTACAAATCAGCATGAGTGCCTTGTGTTTAGTGTGACAAAAAACATGTTTTGGTGCAAGCGAACACGCATCGACACGACCGCATCCTAACATTTAGATTTTTTTTTTTTCCACTTCTAAATTTTTTTTAAAAAAAATTTCACTCGTTGTCTGTTTCTTTGACACGTGCACAGGCGTTTCGGCATGAGCACAAGCATTTTAGCGCATCTGATTCAAACTAGCGCGACTATTTTTTCCAAAATTCCTGCTCTGTTATTTGGAATTGAATTTTGAAATTTTACCCACTAACTCCTACCGATCTCTATTTTTCAGTTTTAGCTTGAGCGCAGGCGTTTCAGCGCGAGCATTTCTGACCAGCGCGATAGACAGGTATAAAATCCCTTCCTATTTTGTGTGATCTATCAATTTGTTTACTAGTTTTATTTGGTTCAGTGCATACGCAGGCATTTCGGCGTGGGTGACTGCACTTCAGCGTGTGCACTATATGTGCAGTATAGTTAGGACTAATTTCTATCTTTTTAGTTTTGCATTTAATTCGACCGCCCAAAACTCAGAAAATCAGAAAAAACTACTAATCCCACTATTTTGCAGGTTGCCTAAGTAGATTCAACCAAACATTGTGCATTTATTTAAATTAGGCACCTAGATATTAATTAAAATGGAATGAACTAGTCTTATATGTCTTTAAGAAAAGCGTAAAGGTAGGAGAGTATGCTCTCATTTTACTAGACAATCAGAAATCTATACCCTCCAACCTTTTCGTGTTTGATTGTGTGTTTTCCTCTAGTGGGCCTGCCCTCCCAGCTTACTCTTTAAGAAGGTATGAGAGGAACAACCCAAGTGAGTACACCTGAACCTAGGGTTCCCAACTCACTATAATAAATAGGCCATTAACTACGAAAGGGTTAATGGTTGGGGCTATATGAGAGTTCACTCTCACATTGGGTGCTTAGTAGGATCCTAGAGATCTCAATCACACTTGCATGACTACTAAGTTCTTGGTGCTTCATTGGGCTATAGGCCTCAATTGCGCTTGCGCAACTTTGAAGGGTAGCTCCTCACGGGAAGACTTACTAAACACCTTGTTCATAGTGGCCAAAAAACCTTCTAGTCATTGGTGCAGGAGGTCGGACCTTTGAAGCCGCCCATATTTTTACAGCCCTTAGTAGAGACATGAAGTTCGCCATGAGGAGTTTTCAAGGGAATTGATGCTTGGCTTCCCCGAGAAGTGAGTGTCATGGAGGGGAGCCAGTGGGGTCAAGCATCTAAGTGTCCGCTCTGGGTAAGCATAGCTAGGAAACCGATTGGGATCCAATGACTATTGTCCTTGCTAGCCTTAAGAGTGTTGTATATGAGCATGAGTGTCTTTGAATCAAAATGCATTTAATTAGTGTGTTTTCTTTGTTTGATACATACTTTCCAAGAGAAGACTAAAAACACGTCATTATCCCCAAACACTTTGCAAAACATTTGTCCAGACACAAACAATTATCTACGTCATTACCCACACAAAGTCCAAAATTGCATCCAAGCTCCGTCCGTCCCATGTCTCATAAGCCTAAGTGAGAAACTAAGAGTCCATGCTCTCCATCAAGGTTTAGACTCGTCCTTTAAAAATGCCAATTATTACCAAAATCAGGGTGGTTGTGTCCCTTCATATAACTTGCAATTCAAATCGATCTTCCATTGAGTCATGTTCATGCTAAGAACAACCTAGTCATCAAGTTTATTTTAAGCCATCACTATCATACCTCCTCAATCAAATCATCCTCAAATTTCCCAAGGACTTAGCACATCAAATCAATCTCCCTCCACTATCAAATCAATTACCAAAATCCAAATCCCATCATCCTCTAATCCAATTTAACCTCACGTTAAAGTTACATGCCTTGTGAAATTTCATTTAGACCTCATCATTAATCAATTGGCTCTCATGCTTGAAGGATAATCCTCTCAAGTACCTTTTGCCTAATCCTTTTTGAGTCAATCAAAGACTCTTAACTCACATCTTTACTTTGCTTAGAGTCATTAGTCAACCCTTGGTATAAGAGAGGCTTTTTAATCATCAATCCAAGGTCCAAATTCTACCCAACTTGATCATCACCTTGCTTATGGTTGCATCCACCACCTAAAATCCTCATCCAAGGACTAAGGTGTCAAATTCTAATCAAATTCGGGCTCTAATCCAAGAACCCCACCAATCAACAAAATCCCTTGTCATAAAAGACAAAATCCAAAATTCCACAAATATCTTGCTAAGTCCTTCATCACAAATTTCCTCCTCCAAACTTTTCTAAGGTTATTCGTGTATGGTCACAACTCAATCCCAAAAGAGAAAGATGGCTGAACAACAATATGGCATGTCGGACATTAGTGTCCTATATGAAGATCCCATGCAAGATCCTACACAAAGTGGGTAACCTAGCAATCAAGATCAAAGCCAAAATCCTAACATGGTTAGCCAAGATGAACTCTCTCTGGAAGTGCAAACTTTGCTAGCGGATTCTTATAGCCAAGAGATGATGGAAAAGTTTATTCAACACAATCCTACTGCACTTTTGAAAACTCTCCTTGAAAATGGAGCTCAACTTCTGCCTGAATTTGATAGATCCGCTCTCACCCAACAACCACAAGGAGACCTCACTCCCACACAAAGTGCTACACCTATTATTCAAACTCAATCAATTGCAGCCCCATCAATCATCCAAGCTAAATCAATGCCACCCATGGCACCTCCCATCATGGTCTCCATGCCACCTTCTTCCTCCTTACCATCTAGACCACTATCACATCCGATCTCATCTATTCTCCAACACACTTTTATACCATCTCCTTCCATTCAACCACATAATTCTATTCCATAAACTTCCCTTCCTACCAACAACGTCGCAAGTTTTATCCGGGCCATACTCAATCTCATCACAATAGTTTGCAGATAGCAACCAACTCTCACACAAATCCCTGCGACATCGGTCCACACATCCCATGTTCCCACCTCCTCATCATATCAATATATTGGTGGTGGTGCACTTTCTTTGGCTCATCCGATTCTTGGGGCAAATACAATTCATCATTATCAAAGTCCACGACAAGACCTCATCAAGGAAAATCAAGACATGAAAAATATCATCAAGGGCATGAAAGAAGGGATAATAAAAGGAAAACTTACTCATTCAAAGAGTTTTTCCCTTGTCCTTATGACTCGTCTATATTAGTTGCACCCTACCCCCCGGGATTTGAGATCCCCAAATTCACCAAGCATGAAGGCAAAGGAGACCCCCGCGACCATGTCCAAGAATTCCACATCTTATGCCAAGAAGTCTCCTATAGTGACCTTTATCTTCACAGACTCTTTCCTAAGAGTCTCATGGGAGACACCCTGGCATGGTTCTCATCTCTACCACGAGGTTCCACTGTCTCCTTTCCAAACTTGGCAAAAAAATTTGTGGCCCACTATGCTTACAACATGGTTAATGATGTTTCTATGATGGACCTATGCAATACAAAACAAAGGCTCAAAGAAACCTTCGCCAATTTCCTACAAAGATGGCGAAATCTTATTAAGAAATTCCAGTGGGACATGCCAGAACAACATCAAATTGAGCTATTTCAAAAGAACTTGGTGCCTAAGCTTTCGAGACCCTTAATATCCCAATGTATCAAATCCTTCCAAAAATTGACTGATAAGGGCCTTGCCCTTGAACGTGTCTTGTTGGAGGAAGGAACCTTGAAACATTACCAGAAGTTGACACAAAGTTCTTCCTCTTATCATAACAACAAGCCAAAATTATGGTCTAGAAACAAAAACGTGGTCAATGATGGTGTAACTGATGCAAAGCGGGTCCAAATCATGACCGCTCCCCCAAAATCCACCACCAATAATCATCAATTCAATAATCAAAACAATCAAAATCAATCCCAAAAACCTCACAACAATGTCTCAATCCAGGGACGACCACCCCAATCGAATAATAGGACTCCAAGAGACTTCACTCCTCTGGCTGAGCCTGTTGAAATAGTGTTTCAAAAACTTGTCCAAGTGGGTGCAGTGGTTTTTCCAATCACTCGCCCGTTTGACCCCAATCAACCTAAACCAAGATGGTATAATGAAAATGAGTATTGTGAATATCATCGTATCAAGGGGCATGATACATGAAAGTGTATAAAGCTGAAAATCTACATACAAGATCTCATTCATAGGGGTGAGATTGAAGAAGCAAATGCAAAACCTAGTAATAACAATGACAAACTCAAAATGTACCAGGAACCCTTCCCGAAGCATGATAAAGGAAAAGGCTCATCATCTAACGCAATGGGTTATGACTACACTAATCACATAACTGGCTTTGATTTTTTAGTAGGTCACATTGAACCTATAGACAATCATGTCGATGTCATAACCATCCAAGGAGGTAATCCTCCTTCTTCCCAAAATAGACCAAATCCCACTAGGATAGTCATTCAAGGCGCCACACCTTCCACCTCCCATTTCCAGAATGACTACAATGTAACTACATGCCGAGGTAAGGTCACTATCCAAGGAGTCCCTCCCCCAACAAATCCGCCACCCATGTCTTCCACCTGCCAATATGACCTCCTTGACCATCTTGGGATGACCCCCGCACAGATCTCCATTTTGGAACTTCTTAAGACTTCCCCGGTCCATAAGGAAATTTTGGAACAATCCCTTCTCAAATCACACATTCCTGATAACATCAATGCCACCCAATTCCAAGCCCTCATTGGAAACCTTGCTACCCACCAGCACCTTGTTTTTACCTCCAAAGATGTTCCCGCAAATGAAGACCATAACAAACCTTTGCACATCGAAGCTCTTATCCACAAGCATAAGGTTAAATGTATCCTGATAGATGGTGGATCCAGGCTTAATCTGTGTACATACAAATTAATAAAACAATTAGGACTTTCTGAGGATCTGGTAGACACATCAGGAAGGATCACAATAAAGGCATATGATGATGTGGAAAGAGTTTCAAAGGGCATGATCACCTTACCTCTTCAAGTGGGCCCCATTACAATTGAAACCCCTTGCCAAGTACTAGATCTTGATCTCCCCTACAACATTCTCCTCGGGCGGCCATGGATTCATTCCTTGCAGGCCGTACCCTCCACCTATCAACAATGCATCAAATTCCCCTATAATGGAAGAGAGATCACTATCAAAGGTGATACCCAACCTTTTCAATATTTCAAACTATTAGAGGGGAAGCATCCATATCATTGTCTACTAAATAGACCCTCGCCAACACCTCCATCTAACACATCGAATGTTGCCTCCACTTCATCCCAACCCGATAATCAAATCAAGATCTTGGACAATGGCTCTGGAGAATACAAATTGGAGGATGTCTTATTAATAGGCAACCTCCCTCTCTCTCCTAAGTCATTTGGCAAACCAAAAGAACTCAAAAAGGACCAGAAACCAGTCATGCAATGCCAAAATACCACCTTCCAGCAATGGGACCCACTTAATGAGGAGAGCCTTGAAGTAGATGTCTCTTCCTGGTTGTACCGGGAAGAGGATGATGATCCAGCAAAAGTATCCAAAAAAATGTACCCAAAAGCATCCGCCATAGTTGAAAAAATGGGTTACAAAGGACACGGCCTAGGACCAGAGGAGAAACGAAGAAAAGCACCCATAAATCCTATCTCCTACAAATACAACAGAGGCTTAGGGTACACCCCAGTGCCTAAGATTACTATTGCCAGTGCCCCTTCTAGTCCTTCTTTGGATATCGAAAGCGCTGATGAAGAGGAATTCCATGAAATGCCTTATGAATATGAGAAAGATATCTTCTCTAACGTTTACATCAATACCATCACTCCCATAACCCCTCCCATTTCACATGAGCTACATCTTGTCCATCCTAAACTCATTGACTAGGGCCAACAAGACAAACCCACTTTAGATATCTGCATCGACGATACTGCTCTCATTGCTCTCCCGACAGTGCAAAACCTAGAATATTGTAACAGGATCGAGGGTATCCAACTACAAGAAAAGGGATACTTTGGTAATCAGGACAATGCCCTTAGCCACAAAAAAGATAATAAAAGGAAAAGACATGATTCCCTAGGTGAAAACCTCCCTGAGGCACCTTTGGATGAACACAAAATAAAAATAAAAGGCGTATTTGAAAGTGAAAACATGAAAGAGGCACTTAACGATGAGGGACTTGACCTCCCTATCATTGGTTACCTTCCATAGGACAGATCAAATTTGCTGATAGAAGAAACAAACATTGTCAACATGGGCACCGAAGTCATCCCACAAAATGTTCTCATTGCTAAGTCCCTCATGGAAAAAGAAAAACAAGATTTCATCAACTTCCTTATAGAGGTAAAAATCAATTTTGCATGGTCCTATGCTGATATGCTAGTGTTGGATCCTACCTTGGTGGTTCACAATCTTGTTGTTCGCCCAGATGCAAAACCTATAAAACAAAAATTGCACAAAATGCACCCACATATTGCACTCCTGGTCAAGGTAGAACTCCAAAAGATGTTAGATGTAGAATTCATCAAACCTATAGACTACACTGAATGGGTTTCCAACATTGTACCTGTTGGCAAACCAGCTCGGGGCATTCACATCTGCATAGATTTTTGAGATCTAAATAAAGCTTGTCCTAAAGACTATTTCCCACTCCCCAATATAGATATGATTGTGGACCTTACAATAGGACATGAGATGCTATCACTTATGGATGGCTTTTTCGGATACAACCAAATCAGGATTGTAGATGAGGATCAGCATAAAACTGCATTTACAACACCATGGGGTACTTTCTATTACCGGGTCATGCCTTTTGGCAGTAAAAATGCTAGAGCTACATATCAACGTGCAATGAAAACAATTTTTCATGACCTCTTGGACAAAATTATGGAGGACTATGTGGATG
The DNA here is from genome assembly GCF_030272615.1 of Cryptomeria japonica. Lineage (NCBI taxonomy): Eukaryota > Viridiplantae > Streptophyta > Pinopsida > Cupressales > Cupressaceae > Cryptomeria > Cryptomeria japonica. The sequence goes on along the minus strand of NC_081411.1, from coordinate 471,777,754 downwards.
ATCTACTAGGCAAATCCAAGACAAGACAAGAACACATCCCCATTCTAAAACAAATCTTTGAAAGATTGGAAAAATACAAACTGCACCTAAATCTTAAAAAGTGTGTGTTTGGCATCACATCGGGAAAACTACTAGGATTCATTGTTTCCCGTAGAGGTATTGAGGTCGATCCCATAAAGGTAAAAGCTATTATGGAAATGCCTCCACCAAAGACTCTCAGACAACTACGCAGTCTCTAGGAAAAACTCCAATCAGTCAGACGTTTCATTTCACAGCTAGCAGACAAGTGACATCCATTTGCACACCTATTGTGTAAAGACACAAAATTCAAATGGGACTGCTTATGCCAAAAGGCCTTTGAGAAACTGAAAGAATATCTAGCATCACCTCCAGTGTTGATGCCTCCTACTCCTAGAAAACCCCTTATTTTCTATATATGTGCTACTGTAGTGGCATTGGGGGCATTATTGGCACAGACAGATGACTAAGGGAAGGAACATGCCATTTACTACATCAGTCAAACACTGGTAGTATATGAACTCAATTATACCCCCATTGAAAGAGCATGCTTAGCATTGGTGTTCATCATGCATAAATTCCCACACTATATGCTAAACAAGAAATCAAATTTGATTGCTAAAATTGATCCACATAAATATCTCCTGTCAAAAGCTGCTCTCGTTGGTAGAACTGCCAAATGGGTCATGCTCCTAAGTGAGTTTGACATCGAATATGTGGACAGAAAGGCAATCAAGGGACAGGTCATTGCAGATCAGTTGGTTGAAGCTCTGCTTCTAGGTGACCATCATCTTCTCACATAATTACCAGATGAGTTCATTATGGCTATTACCACATCCTCCACATGGCAGTTGTACTTTGATGGCTCCTGCACCCAAAATGGATCAGGGGCAGGAGTATTATTGGTCACACCTCAAGGAGATGGCATCCCCAAATCATACAAGATAGCCTTTGCATGTACCAACAACATAACAGAATATGAGGCCCTTATCATAGGTTTACGCTTGGCTATCCACTGGAAAATAAAGGAGTTACAAGTCTATGGTGATTCCCAGCTCGTCATAAAACAAGTCAATGATGAGTACCAGATAAAAGCTGATAAAATCCTTCCCTACCATACCATGATTGAAGATCTTAAATAAAATTTCATGGCAATCAAGTTTGATCAAATCCCACAAACTAACAACAGGGCTGCAGATGCAATGGCCACCATTGGCTCCCTCCTTCAGATGCCAACACACAGTCAGAAGTGTGAGTTTTTGGTTGAGCAACTATTTATACCAGAGTCTGAAATGGTGTGTGTTCTCATTGGTCCTGAGTCCCCTTGGTACCAAGAAACCTTCACTTTCCTGAAAGACAATACCATTCCCCCACATCTAACTAAAACCCAATAACAAACCTTCATTTGCCGATGTGCTCGTTACACCATCCTTGCAGACACTCTATTCAGAAGGCATTTTGATGGTTCCCTCCTAAGGTGTTTAGATAAACAAGAGGCAGAATGGGCATTATGTGAAGTACACAAGGGTATCTGTGGGGCACACTCAAGTGGGCTCACATTGGCTAAAAAACTTTTCAGAATAGGATACTATTGGCCTAAAATGGAAGTAGATGCATATAACTATGTGAAGAAATGCATCCCTTGCCAGCAACATGGCGATAAGATTCATGCACCATCACAAGAATTGTAGCCATTTATTACACCATGGCCCTTCTCGCAGTGGGGGCTCGATCTCATTGGGAAAATCCACCCTCCATCTTCCAACGGACATAAATTCATTATCACCGCCACTGAGTATTTCACCAAGTGGGTAGAGGTTATCCCTCTCACTTTTACCACTGGTAAACAGATATCCAAATTCATCCTAAACTATTTGATCTGCTGATATGGTATTCCCAAAGTCATTATCATAGATAATGGGAGACAATTTAAAAACTAGGATGTCAAAGAACTCTGCCAAAAATTCAACATTCAACATCGCTTTTCCACCCCATATTACCCCCAAGGCAATGGCCCAGCTGAGGCTTCTAATAAAATCCTAATCAAGATCCTCAAAAAGACAGTCAATTAAGCTGGTCATGATTGGCACCTCCAACTTCATCCTACTCTGTGGGCCTATCGCACCTCCATCCGCACCCCCATAGGTGCCACTCCTTATTCCCTAGTTTTTGGCTCTGAAGCCATCCTTCCCCTTGAGATCGAGATCCCCTCTCTAAGGGTATCATTGCAAAATATCCTACCAGAGGAAGAATACAGAATTGCCCGATTACAAGAGCTAGAATTGTTAGATGAAAGGTACCTCAAGGCCTTGAACCATCTCTGGGTATATCACAATAAAGTTAGAACCCAGGAATTCCAAATTGGTGATCTTGTCCTCATGGAGAATCAAAAAAACCTCCAAGAAAGAGAAAAGAAAGGCAAGTTCGAGCCTAATTGGTTTGGACCATATGTAATCACAGCAAAATATGGATCAAGAGCTTATTAGTTGGTTACTCCCAAAGACGATCCTTTGGATGATCCAATGAATATCATGCACCTCAAAAGATTTTATGCCTAGTCCTCAGGAAGTCCTAAATTGTCAAAAAAACCAAAAAAACCAAAAAAAAAAAAAAACATAAAAAAGGAAGAGAAAATCAGAAAAAGAAAACAATCTGTCCACCAGTGAAAACCACTTTGTGGTGCTATGGACAAGTACCTTGGTGAAAACCTCCATGTAGGCGCTAAGGTAAATAACCGGATCCACTGTCTATCAAGTCGACACTGCAAATCACTCTACATCCAGTCCTCCCATTCGCAACATACCTTGTCTTCCACCTCCTAATAAAACATGCATATGATGATGAGTCTTCGCCTGAAACATGAACAAGGAATGTCCCATTAAACTAAGCTTCTATGCATGTATGTAAGCTTCAAGAAGTCTTTAGAAACAATCAAGTCCGTAGGTCACTTTCCAAAATCATAAAAATCGCTTGCCTAAATCCACAAATCCACTTTGCCCTAGGGATGATTCCTTCCCTTGCTAGGCAACCTAATCCCCCATCCTAGTCCTACTCTTGGCAAGAGGTATCATTTGGTCGTGGAAGAATTGACTAGTTAGATTTTGTTGGATCTTTTCATTTAGACTTGCATCTTTTTCCCTAAGACTGCAACTATCTATGACTGTCTGGGTTTACCATATCCAGGTATGTTATAATAGGCGCATACTGGGGCATATTTTCATAGTAGGGCATGTTTTGGATCTCTCTTATATAAACCGACAATCTGGTACTAGTGTTTATCAACACTTACCTTCTCGTGTACAAGAGGTATCGATGTGTTTGAGGGTTTCCTTACACGAACCCACAACCTTGTATTAGTGTTTCTTAACACTTGCATTGTTGTGTTAAAGAAATTCTCATTTGTCTAAAGAGTTAGTCCATGCCTTGTGTTTCTCATGGCACCCCGATTTCTATAATCAATGGTGCAAGTCACTCAGGGAAATATTAAACTAGGTTGGCTCTCCACATTTGTTGTGCACAAAATCTCACCATCATTCCATCAAATCCTAAACTCAATAATCCCATAGAGTTCTCAATTTCCCCCACTTCCCATCTATTCCATATTCTTCTATCTAAGATCATTGTGTTATTATTGGCATATTCCCCCTCTTTATTAATTCATTCACATCATAAAGAGTGTATTTTTTAGAGAGTCATATTTTCCACAAAACATTTACCATATAAGATTGCATCACATAAATAAAAGATACACTCATCCATATAGCATTACATTTAGACTACATCAAAAACCATTCACACATGTGTATTTATACATAAAGCATAAAAATCACTCATCCTGCATCCGAAAAACTATGTCAGCAACACATCATAAACATACATATATAAGCATCCACTCTGCATCACAAAATAGGTCACCATAGCACATCCATGATTGCATCCATATGATATCATAAGAAAAACAAAATAATCCATCACAATAAATGCTACAAATCATCTGCCACCAATCAAATCATGTATATATATATAAAGAGGTAAATGTTTCTATCATGATACAATGATCACCTTGAAGGGTCATAATATAAAGCAATACAAGGAGCTAGCCCACCCCTCTTGTCTCACCACCCCCTCTGCTGTACCACCCCCCTCTGCTATACCTCCCCCTCCTGATCCTCCTGCACCCCCTACTGGTGGCCGAAAACCCATTGATCCCCCTATCTATTGGCTTTGAGTCGGTCATTGACTATGGGTCCTGTGAGACCGCACACTCTCAGTATATGAGGTTGCTTGTTGTCCTGCAGGAACCACTTAGTGATATAACCCCCTTATAATACTATGCCTCTCAGGTTGATCTATTTGCTCTCTCTCACTGCTGCAGACTATCAAAAAATATCTGGGCCAATCCCACAGGAACCAATGTCTGGCGGGTTGCATCCCTCTCCCCTCGCAGTCATACCAAATCCACCTCCGCCCTCTACACTCTGGCCCATAATCCCTCTAAATCAGCATCCTATCGCCGAATGACATCCTGTAGCCCTCCTATAGTTGTACCTATCTGGGCCTCCTCCAACATCCTCTCTGCCTCCTTCCCCCTCCGCCCTCAAGGCATCCACCTCTATCTTGGCAGTATGTAGACTCTCTGTCAGATCAAATATCTCTTGTGTCAGCCGCCCGACCTCTACCTCCAGGCTCTCCCCCTGAGCCCTCTCTACCTGGAGCTCATCCTCCACTAAATGAAGCCTCACCTGATAGCTATCCCGCTCCTGCTGTAATCGGTCAAATCAGCCTGTGATGGTTCTGCCCTCTCCCCTACCTATTTCTCAGGAGTATCCATGGGCACAGCCTCCCCCTCTCCAACTGCAGCCTCCTCTCTCTCACCAACTATGGCCTTTTCACCCTCTCCCACTGGGGCATCCTCTCCATCCCCTCACTCCTCCTCTGGAACCCTCTGCCACACAACTCGGACTTTCCTCTGCCCCCCGCCCACACCGCGCCTTGCCCAAACTACAACTCTCTCTCTTGGGCCATCATCCTCCCCACCCACCACTTGATCAACTGCTGGCTCTAACTCCTCATCATCTGAAACTCCCAGAATAGTAAGCAGCACTGGCAAGTGCCCCTCCCACCAGCTCTAGTAACCACCTGTCATACCTAGATCCTCCCCTGCTCCCATCCGCTCATCCTAGACTATGTGAAATGTTGTCTAGAAGCTCGTCCGGCCATCAAAGGGACTCCCTATAGGCCCCCAATACCTCGCCTCTCATGTAATCCGAGGATACATAGGAATATCCCCCATAATATTCTGCACCTGCCCAAGATGTTAGGCCACCCTAAATGGAGAATAATACTCCATGATATAGACTGACCTCCCAAAAATCCACATCTCAACCCCTGCCTAGTGAAGCTGCCAATCATCCCTCCATCGCTCACACCCCAAAAATGGCCTCCATGTGAATTATGCCAGCTCATCTAGAATCCTCCTCCAAAACCACATGGATGTTGTCTATGTGTAGTGCAGCAGTCCCCTGTACCTATCCACAAATGGCTACCATGACTGCCTGTCTTGAGCACCTAGTGGCCGAGCCACTGCAATATGCTCCCACACCCATATGTGTAAGAGTGTCACCACAGCAGATAAACCAACATACTCTCTGTAAGTCACCAAGTGCATGTCATGATATAGCTAGGCTAGCATCGCTGAGCCCCACGCATACTGAACACCATCATGAATAATGAAATACACACATCTACTCCACCCCATAGGAAATCCGTGTCCACCCAAATCTGGAAGAATCCACCCACTCAAAAAGCCGCAAATCACCAAAACCAGCCGTGGAATCTACCGAATGGCCATCGCTTGGCCGAGGTGCATCCTGCTCCTATCTAGCATCGGTGGTGTCTCATACTTGCACACCTCCCTCAGATAAAAATCGGTCACATCCAACTGATACTTAGGGATCATGCCACAAACGAGGATCTTCAAGATCCTCCAAACATCTAATAGAGTCACAATCACCTCTCCAGTTGGTAAAGGAAAGGTGTTATACCGACTATCCCATCTCTCCACCAATGCAGTCATCATAGCAGTATGCGCCCAAATCCTAGGCCACCTACCTACATAATGCAACCCCAGCACATCTAGAACCTCCAACTCATTGCGGCCTAGCTCATGGTAGAGATTCATCATAGGAGGCCAATGCTCCCTCGAAGATAGCGGTCCCCTCTCCACCTGCATCAATTAAACTAAAACATTATTTTCATGCCCAAAAATTCTTTCCTCACCTCCCAAACCACCCATACCCTTTCTCTCGGGCCAAAAATGCATCCCCCCTTCCCAGGCACACGCGCTGATTTACCTAGCGCTCGTGCCAAAACCGTGACGCATGCACTGTTTTGTAGGCGCTCACACCAATAGAGCTCCCTCTTTCCTCTATTTTCCCCTTCCAACCCCATCAACGTGAGCGCAAGCGCTTCAACGCGAGTGCCTACGTAATCCCTTGGGCACCCACGCTGAAGCGTGAGCGCCCGCGTCAAAATGTGAATGCCCACGCTGAAGCGTGAGCACTTGCACCGGTCCCCCCATAGCCCTCATAAATTCCCCTACCCTGACCAGCTCCTGGCGAGCACCCACGCTAATCATGTACACTCACGTTGTTCTAGGAGCACGCGCGCTGAAATGACAATCAGCATGAGTGTCTTGCCTAAGCTTGAGCCCTATTTCTAGCCCTAAAAATTACCTAAAATCAAAAATTTCAAATGAGGGATAGACCTACTCACTGGTGGTCCATAGCTCCTTGGTCGGTCGAATCATTGGATCCTCTCTGCGCGATGATCATGAACTGGAATGCAATCCATCTCTCCTCTCCTTCTTCACTCCAAGTGGCTCCAAGGCTTGTGTGTGACAATGATCCCTCATTGGGTCCGTTGTGGCTTATATGGGCCCCCATGAGGGCCCATTCTCCTCCACAGTCTCGCATCTCCTATTCTTCTTTCCAAATTCTTCATGACTACTTCATTTTTTTCCTCATTTATCCCATCCACCCTGATTCTTCTTCCTCTTTTTTTTTGAAAAAAAATTTCATCCTTTTCCGAAAAAATTCCCGAGGGGGCATACACCTCCCATGCTTTACACTGGGGCATCCTTTTCTCCTTCTATCTTCTACACACCGACAAAAATGTAGACACTTAAAAATAATTATTTAAGTTATTTTTAATTAATTTTGATTCTGATCATGTCTTATACAGGATGAATCCTTCCTGAAACTAGACACTCTGATCATGTCTTTTACAAGATGAATCCTTCTTGAAACCAGACGTTGTGATCAATCATGTCTTATACAGGATGAATCCTTCCTAAAACCAGATGCTCTAATCATGTCTTATACAGGATGAATCCTTCCTGAAACCAGACGTTGTGATTAGTCATGTCTTATACATGATGAATCCTTCCTGAAACCAGATGCTCCGATCATGTCTTATATAGGATGAATCCTTCCTGAAACCAAACGTTGTGATCAATCATGTCTTATAAAGGATGAATCCTTCCTGAAACCAGATGCTCTAATCAAGTCTTATATAGGATGAATCCTTCCTGAAACCAGACGTTGTGATCAATCATATCTTATACAAGATGTATCCTTCTTGAAACCAGACACTTTGATCATCTTTGTCTTATACAGGATGAATCTTTCCTGAAACCAGATTGAATCTAGATCTTATCAATCGAATCGAACAATTAGATTATTCTTTGAATCAACGCGTCATCACACCTCGCTTCAAAGAGGAGCAAAATGTAGACACTTAAAAATAATTATTTTTAATTATTTTTTAATTCCTCACATAATTAATTAATTAATTATGTTAATTCAAATTCTCCTCACTATTAATTAAATATAATTAATATTGTCACTATAGTATGTGACTGATTTATTTAATAAATCAATCCCTTTCTTTATTCTTCTAAAAAATTAAATCCTCGCAAATCTTCCTCTTGGCTAATTAATTTCAATTAATTAGTTAACCTACATGATTCCTACAAATCATCTTCTTAATTCATCATTAACCTAATAAATTCTTCTAGAAACTCCCTAAACTCACATAACATTATTCTTCAAATTTTTAATTCCCTCCACTCATTCTCTCTCCTAGTCAAATCCTCCTACAAATCATATCCCACCTAATTCTTCCTCTAATCCCCTCCTAATGAGTTCCTAGTGGCTAAACATCATGATTATCCACAAAGTCAACCCCTTGTCCCTTCCATCCAGCCACTAGCTTTTAATGCTCTTTTCTTAGGTGAATGTGAGATTTTCAAAATCTCACAATCCTCTAGGAATCTCCTCTCCCAAGGAATTTTTTATTCCTTCTTGTTCCTCCAATCCCCATGATTATCCCTTTTTGGAGAATTTTAAATTCCTCCTCCCCATTCTTCAAGGGATGTCACATCCCTTGCTCCTCTCAAGGCATATTGGGAAGTCTTCCCAATGCACCTTGCTCTTCTCAAGGTACCTTGGGAAGTCTTCCCAATGTACCTTGAGGAGTGTGGAGACAAGAAATGCCTTTAAGGCATATCTCTTGGTCTCCACACCCTCTCTTGGGCCTTGTGGGAGCTCACAAGTAATCATAGCCCTTCATCTTGCATCCATCTTAGCCATCCATTTTTCCTCTCCTCTTCCTATAAATTGAGGATTCCATCCCTTCATTCTTCATCTCCAAACTCGGTAATCTTATGCTACCCTTTTGAGCCTAGGAAATCATCTTAGCAACCTTATCATGTCCAAATCATATCTCATCCACACTTAACCATTTTATGCATATCATCCTCCTAAGATCCATTTCATATTGTGCACAATGTTGGAGAGCCATCCACATCAAGCAAGCAAGAGGAGCACATCAAGTGGAGCATCATCAAGTGGTGCCTTCACTTCATCAAGCTCCATCTGAAGGAGAAGGTATTGGTTTGAGGTATATGCATTTTTCCTTGTTTTGAGCATTCCAAATTATGTCTTTGGATTTCATGTGATTATATGTTTGATTTGCATATTTGTTATCTAATCCACCTCACTAATATTTTATCCTCTTCAGTCTCTTTCCAAGAAAGTTGGTGGTGCTGGGATTTGGGACTTATCTAAAAAAAATAGGGCTTTTGGGGGCAAACTAGTTTGGTCAATGTATACTAAGCCCCAATCTTTGTGGTGCCAAATTATGCAGTCTAAGTATTTGGATTCCCAGAATCCTACTAGGATCTGCTATTTGAAACTTTATGATCTCATGTAGGGAAGTGGTCTCTAATTTTCTCTCCTAGTAGGTCCATTCATGGGAGGATATTCTTTTTTGGAAAGACTCCTAGAATGGTTTTCCCCCTCTTTTGCAACATGATTCTCTTGCTTCCATTTCAGTTGCTCTTTCTCAATCATGGGGAGTTAAATTGGTTGATTATGTAGATAGTGTTGATCTATTTTCTCACAAGGTCTCATGGAAGGATCCCTCTACTCTTCCATTGTCCTTGCAGGAAATTCAAAATTTTAAATCTGTTTTGCAAGACTGAGTGGCTTTCATTTCTAAGATCAAAGATCAACTTATTTGGTGCCCTTCTAAATCAGGAAACTACTCTATTAAAGAAGGATATTTTGTTGTTCAACAAATGGCCAATCAAAATTCTCCTCATCGTGCCTTTTTTTTCTGCTCGAATAATTCAGTATTACCTAAAGCTAGTGTTTTTCCTGGCTCGCACTGCAAAATAGAATTTTGACTAGTGATCATTTAGTCAAATTTAATATTGCAGCCTCCTTTTCTTGTGTCTTATGTGGTAAAGCTCTTGAAGATGCCAATCATATTTTTCTTCATTGTGAGTTTGCGAGTAGTTGTTGGCATTTTTTCCTCCAAAAGTTATCTCTTTCATTCCCTTTGCCTTTATCTTTATGGGACATGTTTCAGTCTTGGCCAGTTCTATGTTCATCTTCTCTATTTGCTTGTCTCTGGTTTATAATTCCCTCTTCAGTTATATGGGCCATTTATTGGGAAAGAAACAAGCTCATTTTTAGATGTGACTCATCGGATTTATCTATTGTTCTTGGGATTTTGGAAAGAAGTATTATTGAGCAAGTTAATGCTCATGTTTAGACATATTTTAATATGAATTCAGAGTTCTCTTCCTAGGACAATTTTATGATTTCTTCTTGGAAAAGTATCATTATTCCTATATCATCCACCTTTCCAAGGATTCATAAAACACCTATAGACAAAAATTCCATAAAATGACATCCTCCTAATGCCCCTTTTTGTAAATTAAATTTTGATGGATCCTGTTGGGTCTCAAATCAATAGATTGGATAGGTTCTAAGGAAATGCCAACTCTTATGATCAAACCCTCCAATTGACTTGGCCAACTTATAGAGTGAACCTATTTGGTTACTAACTCTCTCACTTCAGGCTCTGCAGGACCTAGGCGGGTATACCTATTCACTAGTTGTTTTTAATGACTAGTGCCTTTTATAGTAGATTAAGTATCTTGATCTAGCTTCCTCCTATCACAGAATGGCATAAGTTCCTAGGATGGAGATATAGCAGATGAGTTCAAGATTGTTGTTGTAGAAGCTATTTGATCTTTGTGCTTAGAATTTTATATGTATGCACTATTGCCAACTTACTCTATGCTTCCTACTCAATTACTCCTATTGTAAAAAAAAATATGATGAATATGGTGATAAGTTGTAATTTATAAATGGCCAGTGCCTTCTTTGCTATCTAGGCTACAGAGTCTTTATATTTCCTTAGGACTTATTGTGTGAACTTGTGAGACAGTTTTTAAACCCACCCCTTTTATGGGTCTATTAGTTACTATTTCTTATGAGATCAATTGAATGCCTATATCATAAGTTGCTTGAATGAATTTAACCCTACCTTTAAGGGACCACCCAAGTAAGCACTGCAAAGAACAATTATAATTCACACGCAGAACTTTTATTTCAACCTTATAACATACAACATAAATTTCACTCAAAGAATATGAATAACCTTATCTCCTTTAGATAATATCACAAGCAACTGCCAATCAACAAATGAAATAATCCACAGCACATATGGAAAGAAAAGACAGCTGATTATATTATGTATCCATCAAAAATTTGTATAACAGGAAACTTACAAGCTATCATATATCACCATCTTCTTCCTATCATGTTATATTAATTAAATTACAAGAAACCTTTCTCATATATATATGAGAGCAAATGCTATCTATGAAAAGATGTGTCTTTTCAAAACACTAATTGTCAATTTGAACATTCCTAACAAACTTAAGTAAAAATAGATTAAGCATCCCTAAATGATGAATGTAATCATCTTCTTTAAAAGTCTTGATCTTGATGCTATGTTTCTTTAATTCTTCTCCCTGTGAAAGGTATTCGAATATCATCTGGTTGACGGTAGGGGCCATGTCTTTGCTTCGATCCAATCTTGACAGAGCCCGATCCTTGATGCTTATAAGTTCATTCTGCCACTCCTCCATAGATATTAATTCTCCCTCTTTATAAATCGAGGGCATTCCAATAGGGCTCCCATCATCCAATTCTTGAAGATCTCTTTTTAGCACATCTTCGAATTTAACATGATTCTCCATAAACAAAGTCCCTTCTATTTTCTCCTCTAGTGTCATCACATCAAGATTGATTATTACTTCATGCAATCATGCTTTTAACCTTTCATGCTCTCTTAATGCCTTTATGGTTCCAGTGTACACCCTCCAATAATGTTCAACATGTATGAGCATGGTGTTGAACCTGTGTTCAATGATATCCTTAACCATTTTATCCATCTTCTGTTGAATATTACTCACCTCTTTGATAGCCTTTTCTGCTTGATATTTCCAATACAAAACATCAGAGACATCATCCAAGCTTCGTCCTGTGGGATATGCATCATATTCATTTAAAGGAGTTCCTGTCTCAAATTGCAATATCCTTGCTTGTAGCCTCTGATTCTCCTCTTTAGTTCTTTCATATAAACCCTTATAGGTAATGTTTTCCCTGACCAAAAACTCTGTCTGATCCAAATTTAATTTGGCTACATCCAAGTTTAATTTTGCAGTGACCCTAGGGTCAGTCTTTCCTACCTGATGGACCATAAGGTGTCCAAAGGTTTCTTCAACATCCACAATAATTGGTCTTTTTCCTCTCGGATATAGTGCCCATTGTAGGAGAGCTTTTTGATCAGGATCATACCCTGAGCCCATGAACAATTTATCTATCTCTTGAGGCAATACCTGTTGATTTATGTCTTGCTTCTTCAAGAATCCATCAAACAGAAGTGCTAAATTTATATCCCAACTTGAAAATATGATAACTCCAGCCTCCTTTAATATTTTTCTCCCATTCTCAGGGGTCATATCTTTCATGAGAGCATCTATCTCATCTTGCAGCCTTCTCATCTGCTCTTCTTCTGATCTCCCAGCCATACTTCATCTCACATGAGCCCCCTTGTACTGGTATAAGAATGAAAGGAATTCTCCTGAGGAAGCGAATCCATCATCCGCAACAAAGTCTTCATGCTTTGTCATCCTTATATCAACTATATCCCTAATATTAAAATCACCGGTTTCCACATCTACCTCTGCTTCAAAACTAGGTGGATAATCTTCTCTATGGGAGTCAGCAGGGATGCTACTAGCAGTTGATTTTGGTGACATGTGAGCCAATGGCTTATTATCTCTTCCAGTGTTGACAAAATTGAGGAACTGTGGGGGTACTCTATGCATAATCTCTACCTCATGCTGAAGTAGTTTTTTGGCTATCTCCAAAGGATCTTGGAGGTTTCCAAGTAGGTCTCCATCCACCATCCCCTTGCTCTTTTCCACTTGAAATCTTCCCAAGTCATCTCGCTTCTTTCTCTCAAAACCTTGGCCTCTTCCCTTTCAAGGTTCCTGATTAAATCATCTGGCATTTGAGCCACATGTATTCCAGCCTTTAGCTTCTGTGATGCCCTTGCAGCTTTTATATATCCCTCAGGATCAAAGTTCTCTCTAGGATCACCCAAAGTTATGCCATAATAATCTAACTTATTTTGAAGTAAATGATAACTTTTAGAACTTTTAACAATGAAATATGAAAACACTAGTAACCCTGGCACAATAGATTGTTTACCAAAATTTGTGAGATGTTTGGCACTGACAACAGACAGTTGTCTTATAATCTCTAGACTAGCCACCCTGTTTGGCACTGTAATTGGAAGCATGTATGGCTTTCCTTCATACCCGAAAACCCTGATTTCTATATGATTAGGGTGGCAATACCAATCACCCTAGTTGTGATCAATCTGAGACTGGAGAGAAGTCTTTTGGCCTGAGGAATCTTTTGATTTCAGGAGACAAAGCATAATTTCTATGTTGTCCGAAGGCTACACTAAGTGGTTTTACAAAATATTCCTGAAAGTGCCAATATTGGTTGTTTATAAATCTTTGGTCCCATACAGAAACCCACAACTGGACTGGTTTCTTCAAACCATTTTTATCATAAGCTTTGATGCTAAAATCATCTGACCAGAAATTGAATTCTTGTCCACAGTAAAGAATAATGTGCATTAATAAGGAATACAATGAGAAATGAAAATTTACAAGGTCTCCTTTTAACTTCTCCAACCCATGATTTAGGGCTTCTGCAACATAAGTGGCATAGTCAAATGGCCTAGGGTCTTTTGATTGTAGATCAGCACATAGAACCATAACCCCAATATCCATGAGAGGATGAGCTTCTAAGCCTAATACTTGGGCTACAGCATAGTATGTATACTTGAAATATGGATGGAATTGGTTGACATCAAAAGGCACCTTGTCATCTTTACTGAGAGGAACTAAGGACTTTCCCACTTTTGGCCAGTGAATGGGTAGTCTCCATGTCCTATAGATGTCCTCTAAATTGAAGAACTCTTGCGACAGTTTCTGTAAGTCAATTTTCTCTTCTACATCCCAGTCTAGATCAAACACCATATCAATGGTCTGTTTGTTAATTACCACCATAGGATTCCCTTGGTAGTCACATATGGTTTTGGTTTTTGGATCATAACAATCTACTAGGGCTTTCATTAATTCAACATCCACAAATACATTCGGAACTGCCAATTTCCCTAAATTCTTCTTCCACAGGTTACTCACGGGCTCAAGAGCATCCCTTCGCTTGTAACCAAATAAGAACAACTCATGTCCTCTGATTTCAGTCCATATGTCTCCTAGATGTTCAAATCTATCTTCCAACCCTTCCTCTTCACTTTTGATTTTTTTGGACCTCACACTGGATGTCGGGCATTGGTCTAGCAGATCTTGAGCTAAAGTTCTACCCTCCTTTTTTTGTCGTTTGGGTTTCTCTTCAGGGTTCAATTCCTTTCCTTTCCTACTCTTTTTAGAAGAAGAAGATGGTTCCATAATTTCAATCAATGTGAGATATCACACTTACTTGGAGAATTGTTGAGCACTTCTGACTGTTGTTTACGAACTTCAGCTAACTCCTTGTAACTTTCCATCTTTTGGCCACAATCTGGTTCTTATGAAAATTCGATCAATTCAGCTGTAACTGTGTGGGCAACTTGTGCAATAGTTAATGTCTTTGTGTTTATAACGGCTACTCAAATGTTTAAACTTAATTGCAGATGTGACATCCTCAACTTGAGCTTTTAATTCCTTCGCGGGAAGTACTGTTCAGCTGAAATGATTGTGAATCGAGTTTTCGATGAAACCCTTGTCTTCGTTTGAATGCTTTAATCTTTCATCGAAAGTTCATTTTCCTCAATATCACCTCATCAGTGAATGTCCCTTGTCGAAAAACCATCTTCTAGTCTCCTTGAAATCATCCTCTCCTCGATGAAATCTTTTTCGATGAGTTACTCGTGAATCTCATCGAAATCATATTTTGATGAGTTTTATACTTCGGTGAAAGTTCACGCGAGCCCTCCGAATTCCTTTTTTCTTTGATGTCCTTCTTTTATCGATGAAATCCCTCTATTTTTATCAACATATTGTTATCAATAAGATTTGTTTTTCGGTGAATGTTTTTTAAGTTTCCTTGGCAATTTTATTTCCTCGACTTCACCTTTTGTTAGCCTTTCACTTTTTGATGAAATTGGAATATCGATGAGTGGCTTCCTTCATTTACCGAAAGAGATATTTTGCCGCAGACATCTTAACTTAGTGTTTTACACTTTATGTTTTATTTCGATGAAACTATTCTTTCGGTGAAACTCATTTTGAGATGCTCGACATCATATTTTTGGTCGATGATCTTTTAGCTTTCATGCCTTTGGGAAGATTTTTAAGTTCAAATATATTGTTTAACAGATCCTCCCATGGAAATCTTGGTGATTCAGGAATAGGGATAGTTATTCATGATTATTTGGGTTCTTTATTAGCATTAAAAGATATGCCAATCTCTTCTGGCACAAATAATATGGTTGAGGCTTGTGCTCTTTTAGAAGGTCTTGTTATGGCTAAGGACTTGAATTTCAAATACCTTCATATTGAAGGTGATTTGGCTATTGTCATTAATGCCTGCAAGGCAAGAAAAGCTGATAATTGGCATTTCTGATATATTCTTGAACAAATATTTACTCTTCTTGATACGTTTGAGCACCTCATCATCTCACATGTTTATCGTGAAGGTAATGCATTAGCTGATTGCGTCGCTAATATGGGTTGTGACAAAACAATTATTGATTCCTCTCGATTGGGGTGTGATTTGATGAGCTTCCCAAACCTATTAAGTATAGCCTATAGAGAGTCGAGTGTTTAATCTTTCTTATTATATGATTTCTCATTTATACGAGTTGATATTCTCTTCTCTTGGTGAGGTATTCCTTTTCATAATTCCATTTGGTTTTGATTTGAGGTACTTTTCTTTACTTGATCATCACTTGGCATTCATTAATGATGAGTTGGTTGTTATTGATGTTGTTCGTGTGTTTGGTACTCTCTTCTGGTACGAAATCTGGAGATATTTATTTTCACATTGGGAATTTGTCCTTCATATGTCATTTAAAGTTTGGTGTGTTATTGTTTTCATGATTATCTTTGTACGCTGCTTCTTTTGGTTTGTCAACTTTTTATGATATATCTCCTATTTCTTTTCATTTACGGCATAAAAATTTTGGGCTTCATTTCTCTCTAGCATTTCCGCATTCACCTCTTCTCCTTTGACATTTGTCTATAATGGTGGACCGCAGATCTCATGTTGTTGGTGTCAGTCATGTTTTTGACCCTTGTGTTTCTTGTAAATTCTCTGCATTCTATAGTATATATATATTTTGGTTGCAGGTGTTTTTGGTGCAGGGGCATGTCAATTTTTGTTGCAAGGCCTTCAAGATATCCCATGAAGATGGATATGTCCTTTGATGCTCGTTTAGTCCTCTTCCTTTTTGGATCTCTCTTCTTCATTCACTGGGCAACCTATGTTATTTCTTTTTCATGTCCTTATTTTGTAAACAAGCTTGCATGCTCTTATTCTGTAAAATGAGCTTGCATGCTCCTATTTGTAAATGAGCCTACATGCTCCTTTGCTGATCTCTATTTTGAAACTAGCTCCGACTAGAGGATTGTTCACTACTTCTCTTCTACAGTCATGTTGATGAGCAATGACCAGAGTTTTTCTTGCTGGTTCTTTTCTTTGGGAGCTCAGTTTGAACTAGGTTTTAAATATATTGTAAAAATTATATATTATTAATAAAATATATCAAGTGGCATTATCACCTTGCCAAAAAAAAAAAAAATTCAGTATCATGACTAGGTTGACAATGGTATTGGCAAAAGGATTTGGCATCATAATAGGATAGAAAAGGCTTGGTTGTATCAATTGGTTTGATAGGGGGAAGCTTCAACACATTCCTTTATAAAAATTGAGACATAATACTATGCAAAGATTCATTAAGAGGAGTGAATTCTTTTCTAAAGTATTTGGACAAAGGAGAGACACCTATTACGGCTACCACTTGAGTGTTGTTGTTGTCATTGAATTTGATGAATCCCTTATTCGGTTTGAAATTCACAAAAGTTTGTTGAGCACTTTCACCTTTATCATTCAAAGCCATTGAAGAAGATGATTTTTCCAATTGACTAATAGTAAGATGATAGTTGTGAAGCATTGTGCACAACTGCATAAAGAAAGTAAACTTAGAAAAGAGAAGTTTATCCCTAATATCTTTTTTTAAATTAGAAATTAAAATTCTTTGAATATCTTGATCAGGCACAGGGAAAAAAAACCAAGAATACAAATTCTTATATTTACCAATAAAATCAATCACTTTTTCTTTCACACCTTATTTACCATGCATCAAATTAGTCAAAGTAATTTTAGGACCAATGCTATTGTGAAATTCTTGAATAAAAGAATTAACCAATTGTTGAAAACAAGTAATAGAATAAGGAGGCAAATAACAATACCATTACAAAGCTTTATCCCTTAATGTTCTATTAAATAATTTAGCCAACAATCTTTGGTCATGAGCAAAGTCACTACACAAAGTTTTGGAATGTTTTAACATGAGTCAAGGGATCATATTTTGCATTATAAAGTTCCAATTGAGAGACTTCGACATGTTTAGGAGGGACATCTCAGACAATGTCATTGGATAATGGGTTGGCTACATAAAATGTGGGCACATTATACTTAGATTGATTAATAGAAGCTATTTTTTATTTTAAGGAAGACATTGTTTGGGATAAACTATTAAAGGTAGCTTCGATAGAAGGATTGAAATTAGACATGTTGGATTGAGAAGGAGGGGTAACATTGTTGAATGAAGGAAGGGGTTGAGAATAAGGGGGTGGGACATTATGATAGGCAGGCATGGTAGAGGATTGAGTAACAAATGTAAGACTCATGGTAGGAGGAATGAAAGAAGATGAGTTTCCCCTTGATTAACATTCATAGGTATAGGAGAAGGTTGGGTAAAAAATGGAAGACTCATGGTAGGAAGAATGAAAGAAGAGGTGTTGCCCCCTTGAATATAATTCTTAGGCATGACATTTTGTGTAGAGATAGCCATGATGTTTTATCTAAATGTGGGAACACTAGCCATAGGAGTAGTCAAAGGAATGGAATGATTCAATTGATTGGGAGGTTGTTTATAACCTAGGGCTTCAACATAACTCTTTATGGGAATAATATTAGAATCAACAATACGAGAAATACCATGCAAGATATCAACACCAAGTTTATGACTTTGAACCATTATTTTTAATCCTTCAATCAATGGGAGAGCTTCACTTTCTGGGTAATGTTGACTCATCCATTGTTCAAGATTTTAAAATTGATTGCCATTCTTCTCCAATTGGTCAACATAAACCCTAGTTATTGTTTCCTCCACATTATGAGAATTATCTAAAGAATGAGGATAGACGGGGACATTTGTAGGATTGGAAGAACCACCAATATCCTCATTGAAAAAGTTATCCAAATTAGGCTCCATCTCCTGAATAATTAAGCCTTGGGAAGCCTTAGTTCTACAACTTCTTCTCATGGGGATATTGTAGGTTGGACTAATAGTAGCAAAACTCATGCACTAAGGGAGGGAAATTGGAAAATTTGAAATTTGAAGTTTGAAATTTTAATTTTGAAATCTAAGTTGCAAAATATTAAATAATGCAAAATTCTAGGAAAAAATGATTACTCAAGTGATTGAAAAGATAAAGAATAATTGTGATGCAATCCCCTAGGAACTTGAAATTTAAAATTAGGATTATGCAAGAATAACCTCTTAATTTAAAATTAAAATTACCCACTAGGAGATAGAGATTCAAATTTAAAATTAGGGCTAAAAATAACCTCTTAATTTAAAAAAAAAAGAAATGTAAAATTAGGGCCTTGTAAAAAGAACTGCTTAATTTAAATTTGAAATGATACATAATAAATTAAAATTTAAAATTAGGGTCTTGTAGAAAGAGCCTCTTAATTTTGAAATTTAAATTTTCAATTAGAGCCAATGTTGAAATTTTGAAAATTGGAAAATTGAAAAATGCACAAGATTAATTTAAATTCAAAAATTAGGGTAACTTTAATCAACCACTTAATTTTAAAATTTAAATTTGAAGTTAGATCCAAGATTGTAATTTTGAATTTGAATTGGAATTAAAAACAAATTTGAAGAGGGAAATTCAAAATTTAAACAACCCACAAGCTCAATTTTAATTTTTTTGAAAATAAGAGGTGTCATCATGCTTGAAATCATCATGAATCTAAGGCTAATTAAACTAAAAAGACGAATCACAAGAATCCTTAACTGATTAAACCAATTCAAAACCCAATTCAATGAAATAAATGAAGGAAATAAGAAAATTAAACTAATCAAAACTCCCTATTCTCTACTTGTGCTTCCATTGTTCTTCTCTGTTGTTATTGATGTAGGTGGCTCTCAGGTATTGCACTTGATTTCCTGCATAAGATAAGCAACAATATTGAACACTGTGATTCTAGATAAGCTAGTTTGAATTGATGAAAAGACGTTGAATTTATAGATTTTCAACACAAAGAGGTTGAGAAATAGAACTCAAGTGTTGATTGATAGATAACTGAAATTGATTGATTAGCGAACTCAATTGATTGATTTGTTAACTCATTTGATTGAGTAGTGAACATGATTGATGGATTAGAAGACTGGATTGATTTTGAGTTAAAAAGGATGATTGATGAGTTAACTGATTAGACAACTGATTTGATCAATCAGTTCTTATTTTAGCATGTGTTGTAGGAATTTGAAATTGAATTTGGTCATTCGAATGCTGAAATGCACATGAAATTAACTGAAATTCAGATTTGGCGAAAATGTGAATTTGAAAATATGAAATTGAATGGAATGATATGAAATTCTAATTTGGGGAAATGAGATGAAATTAGAAGGAATTATGTGAAATAATATTTTGGGGAATTGGAGAAATAATTAATTAATTAAAATAATTTAAATGAAATTATTTAAACTTAGGAGATTGAATTAATTAAATAATAAAGATCATTTAACTAAAAAAAATCAAAATTAATTAAATAATTGATACTTAATTAATAATTGAGATATGGTTAACCGATTAAAATGATTTGAGAATAGAAATAGAATAATTAGAAATGTTGAAAAATGATGATTAGAAGAAATAGTTAGTTTAATCAAATAATTAAAGAATTACTTAATTAAATAGATGAATAATTAGTGTAGGATTAATGAGACATTTTTAGGTGTCTACCTTTTCCCCTCTTTGAGACAATGCTGAAATGACGTTGTTTCAAAGAAAATGAAAATAAAAACTGCCCTAGTATGCCCTGGTGACACTAGGGTATAATGTGCCCTCAGAAAATTTTGGATTGAAGACTAGTTTTTCAGAAATATGCTAGATAGTGATAATATGAAGTTTGAAAGAGTTTCGATCTTGTTTGTTATGTCTAACACTGTGTTGTGTTAGGATTCCCAAAGATATTGAGAGGGGGGGGTGAATTAGTGTCTAACTGGTTATAAGATTTTCTTAACTTAAAACATGTAAAGCATATCAATACTGTATACCGGTAAACAAGAAATAATGCAATAAACAGAGATAACAACAACCACATGAAAAACACACCATAACACAGTAGTTTAACGAGGAAAACCAGTGTGGAAAAAACCTCAGTGGGATTTGTGACCCATAATATTCACTTACTGGCCAATAAGAGAATATTACTGCTACAAGAGGGGCCTGCACATGCAGGAAGGCCAAGTGCCTAGATCTCACTGCTCAATTACAAAATGGGAAGTCTCACTGACTTACAAAATGGATATATAAATCCAATGTCTTGTACTTCTTCAAAATAGCATCTACTATGCCAGATCCAGTACCAGTTTATAGCTCTGCTTCATACATAAACCCTTAACCTATAATTCACATAATATGTCTGCCTTATTTCGCCTATCTTCTTCCTTTCTTTCCATCCTAAAATGTTCTACAATGATCTCTTATATATATATATATGAGTCATTTTACAATTTGCCAAGTTGGCTTACAATGATTTATAATAATTTACAAAATATATTATAAACAAAATTCATGTCGGCTTTTGTGCTGGTATACTTCCTTTCACTACCGGTGGTCTGTGTGCCGGTGTAGAGTCTGACCTTGTTGGTGCCAGTAAATTATCTTGCCGGTGTCATAGGATTGTAAGGTTGCCATCAATGACAAAACCTTCAATCACCTACAATATCTCATTGGAGTGTGCATTTGCCAACAATCTCCCCCTTTGGCATTGATGGCAACACTCATGAGAAAAATCCAAAAATTGTCATCCAAAAAGAATCTGCCAGAATTGTCTTGCCAAAAATTGTGTACCAAAAGAATATGTGCTCCCCCTGAGCTGATGAGTCATTTGCAGGTTATTTTTCTCATTTCACTACTCCCCCTTTGGCATCAATGACAAAGGTTGTCAAAGTGTCAATTGAGTGTGGTTTCCTGTTTCATCCTTGTGACCGGTTGGTTACAATCTGAAAAAGATTTGCCAGTACCAGATTTAGGCTCTTAATGAACCGTTTGCTATCTTTTACTGCAGCCTCTATCCTCTTAATTGTACTGGTGAGGTGTTGCATTTTCTCTACTGGTGTTTTCTATCCTTGAATTAAAGCATCAGATATTTCTTTTCTTAAGGAGGTGAGGTAGTCCAATTTTGGACTAAGTCTCCATTTTAGATCTTTAGCCTTTACTTTTATTCTCTCCTTTTCTCTTTCCAACTTTAGAAGTTCCTCCTCGAAACCTGTTATTTTCTGCTCAAAAATTGATAATGGTTCAGATGAATTAATGAAATTATTAGCTAGTTGATTTATTTCTTCATGTATCTTGTTGATCTTTCAATCTATATCTACTGTCAAAAAGTTAGTTTTACATGTATCTTTGTACAAGGTTTTAAATTCCTTCAATGTACTACATAGTTCTAGTAAAAGAGTGTCAAATTGTCTTGTACACTTCTTTATTTCTTCTTCAAATAATTTGTGTTTTTCCTTCTCTAGTCTCTCCTTGAATGCTTCCTCTTTTATTTGTTCAACTATCATAGTGTTGTCAGTAATATACTTAGACAATGTGTCAAGTTGATTCAAAGAATCTTTATTATCTACATTGCACTTAGGTGCTATCATTTTCAAAATTGGAATTGTTTCATCAATTGCTTTGTATGCTTGTGAACTACTCTTTGTTATCTTCTTGATAGAATCCAAAAGAACTTCTGTCACATTTATCGGTTTGAATTCTGCATTTGAAGAGTCAACAATCTGTATTCTGCTAGTGGGAGCAATTTCTTTTCTTGTGGTGACCTCTGGTAGGTCAATTTGTGTTTGCATCTCTTTAAACAAAGGTTTGGATTGCTCGGCTATTGTCGGTGGCACTATCTCTGCATGAACCTATTGTTGTGAGGGAGCCTGCTACTCTGCCTATTTCTCAGTATTGTCACCTGCCAGTTTACTTTTTGTGCTATTTGTTGCCGGTGGCTCATTTGCCATATCTGTTTTCCCTGTTGAATCCTTATCTACCACAATATTGACTTTCTGAGTGTCAATGTTCATTGTATATAACACCTCTGAATCTAGATTTGTGTCCTCGTGTGATACATCCATACTCTCACTAGCTAGTTGATTGTCAGTGGTAACTACCGGTGGAGTATCTAGAGGCGGTGGGGATAAGTTATCTGTTATTTTTATGCTGGGTGTACCACCAACCTTACCTTTTCCCTTATCCTTATCTTTTTGGTATACTTTGATGGGTTTAGGGTTTCGATATTCTTCTTGCTTTTCCTTGTCTACAAGGAATATGTCTCATGCATTAGTTGTTTCCTCTACAACCTCATTCACTCTACCAATCATAAGTGCTACATGCCAGTGTGCAGTTGAAAATACTGACCGGTTAGCCTCAGAGATCAGATCATCTATCTCTTTTGGTGAGTTGACTGGATATACAACAAGTAGTTTTTCAATTTTTATTTTCTTATCAAGCTCTACAATAGCTTGCCTTCTAGCTTCAAGTCTTTTGAATAGTTCTGTCGGTAATTCATCCATAACTTGCATCAAAATTTCTTTTAAATATCCAAGTGTAGGATTACACTATTTTCAACTTTTTCCTTCTCATTAGTTGATAATGAGTCATATAATTTGTTGATGTTTTTCAGCTTTCCATCCTCTGTTATTTCATTGAGAAGTTTGTCAATTGGATCAATGGTTTGTTGAGTCTTCTTCTTGGGGGTTAACTTCTTCTTTGGAGTTAATTTCCTAGTTGTGGGCCTTACTGCATGTTGTTTCTATCTGGTTCTTCTAGGAGAAGGTGTAGATACTGGTGAAGGTTTCCTTTTTCTCACAACTCTTTTGAATGCAGCTGGTATATCACTTTCTGAAGAATTTCCAACCAGTGAAAGGTGAGTTTCCGGTTGAAGTGCTTCTAACTCATCTTCAATAATACTAGTTTGTTTAAGTACATCATCCTTAATAGCTTTTGCTTGCCTAGATCCTCTTCTAACTGTTGCTTCAACCTTCTTAACCCTTTTCTTTGATTGAATTTGGTTTTCAATAGTCTCAGCACTACCAAATACCTCTTCTTGAGGTTCCTTAGGTGCTTCCAGGAGGGCTTTTGCATATGTTTCTATAATGTGGTCATCAGTTTCATACCCCATTTCAGTAACCCAAATGGTTCTTGGGATAACTACCTCCATCCAAATTTCATCCTTCTTTATAACAAAACAAATTTCATCCTTATACTTGTTTACAATTTCTTGTGACAATCTGACTCTGGTCTTCATCCGGGACTTCAATGCCTGAAAATACTCATCTATGTTCTTTTCTTTGTTCTCTCCCATGTTGTTTAGTAAATCTGATAACTATTTGCCTATCGGTATATCAAAACCAAGATTTCTTTTACCGATACTGGGTACTTGTTTGGTTATGTGTAGCATTAGATAGACAAGTAGGTTTCCAAATCTGAATGTCCCCCCTTTTTGTCTTTCTTAATCTTTCCCAAATTGTTAATTAGCTTATCTTTAAGCCATTCACACACATCTATTTTTGCATTATCATTAATCATGTCATAGGCACTCTTTATGCATAGGCTAGAGACTGAGTTTAACCTATTTGCATGTGTGGTTTTGTAGCCTAAGATCATACTAATGAATCTGACATTGATATCTGTTACATCATTTACCCTTAAGGATCTTTTATCAGATATTGCACCGGTTAGGTTAATCACTAGGTCATTTGAGACCTTCATTTTATCAGGTTTGTTACCAGTGGAGGGTAACCTTGTCACAACTTTTACTGCTTCTTTAGTGATTTTGTGAACTGAGTCCAACCAGAAGAATGCACCACGTACCCTACTTAGTACTATCCTTATAACATCCTTAGGAAAATCTAGAATACTAAGAATTTCAGTGAAACCTAGGGTTTCTACTATCTTGTGTTCAGGTTTAACATTACCGGATTTGTCACAAATTATAGACTTATACATATTATTGATTTCCTCATCACCTAATTCCTCTATGTGACAATGAATGTACATTCTAGGGTCTTTAGCAAAAACTACTCCTTTAGGGATTTGAGAAAAAGCACCAACATTGTCATCTTTCTTGGCAATTTTAGGATCTAACTAAAATACGGGTCTAGGGCATTTAATCACTTCAACTACAGTAGGGTTTGCAATGAATTTAGGGACAGATGAAGAAGTCATGATTATAAATACCTTTATCTGCCTTAGGAATGATTTCTTGATGAGTTGCTTCACTTCTTTGCTCGGAATGTCTTTGCTCTGGAATTTTCATGCTCTCAAAGGTTTGATTGCTCGGTGAAATGAAAATGGAGCCAAAACACTATTTTATAATTTTATTTTTGCCAACCACCACATTTAATGCTTGCAGGTTAAGTAATGACTTAACTTATTTGCCGATATAAAAGTAATTTAAACTTCTCACCATCAACCGAGGGAATAATAGCATGTTTCACATTTGATTGCCAGACCCTCAAAGGAATTTTCTTCAGTTGGATGAATAGTCTCCTTCTGGTGGAGTGTTACTCGGTTCTGTCGGTGGAGGAGTATTCCTATCACCATTTAGTTCTGATTTCCTGATCCATTGTTTTGAGAATTCCTGATTTACCTCTTCAACTTTTTCTTTACCTTTCAAACTAGGACCTTTGTTATTTACCGGTGAGGACTTGCTTCTACAAAATTTAGCAATATGTCCAATCTTGTTACAGGCATAACAAGTCACATTATTTTTCTGAATAGCTTTTCCATATCCTATGCTAGTTTGTGTTCTGCATTGATTAGATAAGTGTCCAAATCTTCCACAAACATAACATCTTACATTCATTCTGCAATTTTCTGAATTGTGACCAACTTTATTGCATTTTGAACATTGACCGGTGGGTGTATTGGTGTTCTGATAATTTCTAGATCTACATTGATTTTCTCTATGACCATACTTGTTATAGTTAAAGAATTTGCCATTAAATTTATAAGCAGTAGGTTGTCTTACCAGTTTACCTTGATCCTGTGTGTTTGTAGTACTAGAGCTTTCACCAACTTCAAAGCCAAGGCCATTAGTGTCACCATTAGGTTTCTGATTTTTCAACAAGTCACCAAGTTCTTCTGAGCTTTTCTTGAATTTTTCTTTGTGCTGATTTGTAGTATCCAGTTCTCTTTCCAAGATACCTTTCTGTCTCATGAGTTCATTTGAGTTATTTTGTGCATGCATTAGATTTGTCTTCAACATATCATTTTCATAACTAAGTCTTGTGTTTTCATTTGTAGCATCATTCAGTCTTCTAGTCAAGTCTTCTTCATTCTTCTTTCTATCTTCAATTTCTTTACAAAATCTCATAGTCATATCCTGCATCTCATTCTTTGTTGTCATGTTTTCTTGTTTTAGCTTATTCATCAGATCACTAAGAGTTTCCTTTTCATCATTCTCATTTTTCATCTTTTCACAAAGTTCTCTTCTCTTGTTCCTTGCAATGGTAAGATTTTCTTGAAGTGCTTGAATAATATCCTATGCAGCCTTTAGATCATCTTCAAGTTTGATATTTTTTAACTTTTCTACATCATAGTTTGAGAGAACTGCTTCTAATTGCTTCATCAAGTTTTCCATCTCTACTGGTGTCAAGATCTTCCTCAAGCTATTAGGCTTCTGAAAATAGAGGACCAAGCTCTGATACCAATTGTTAGGATTCCCAAAGATACTGAGAGGGGGGGTGATCAGTATCTAATCGGTTATAAGATTTTCTGAACTTAAAACATGTAAAGCATATCAATACTGTATACCGGTAAACAAGAAATAATGCAATAAATAGAGATAACAACAACCACATGAAAAACACACCATAACACAATAGTTTAATGAGGAAACTCAGTGTGGGAAAAACCTTGGTGGGATTTGTGACCCACAATATTCACTTACTGGCCAATAAGAGAATATTACTGCTACAAGAGGGGCCTACACATGCAGGAAGGCCAAGTGCCTAGAGCTCACTGCACAATTACAAAATGGGAATTCTCACTGACTTACAAAATGGATTATATAAATCCAATGTCTTGTACTACTTCAAAATACCATCTACTATGCCAAATCCAGTACCAGTTTATAGCTCTTCTTCATACATAAACCCTTAACCTATAATTTGCATAATAGGTCTGCCTTATTTCACCTATCTTCTTCCTTTCTTTACATCCTAAAATGTTCTACAATGATCTCTTATATATATGATTCATTTTACAATTTGCCAAGTCGGCTTACAATGATTTTGCAATAATTTACAAAATATATTATAAACAAAATTCCTGTCAGCTTTTGTGCCAGTATACTTCCTTTCACTTGCAGTGGTCTGTGTGTTGGTGTAGAGTCTGACCTTGCTGGTGCCGGTAAATTGTCTTGCCAGTGTCATAGGATTGTAAGGTTGCCATCAATGACAAAACCTTCAATCACCTACAATATCTCATTGGAGTGTGCATTTGCCAACACGTTGACACTGGAGGGGTCCATGGGCATTTATGTTAAGAAACCCTAATTTTTGAGCTTATAAATTGAGGATTGGTATGGGTTTGAGCTCATTTGTATTTTTTGTTTTAAAAGAATTTCTTAGAGATATTAGAGCTTCTGGCGTCCTTGGAGTGAAATGGCAAGTCATAGAGCGAGGCTACATTTATCTGAGCGAGTGTGATCTTATCAGAGACCTCTCGACACTGGTGGCATGGTGAGTTGTGTGACTTTCTACTTGTTTTTTGTCTGTATTTTGCAAAATTTTTAATCATTTTTTGGTGTGTCATTTTTCATGCACGTCACAATTGAGTATTGATATTGCCACAATTGACTTTATTATGTTGCAATTGAGTTTAATGAATCACATTTGATGTTTTATGTTGCAGTTGTTAACTTTATGCCGCAATTGACAAAATTAAATCGCAATTGAATGTTTTATATCGCATATGATAATATCATGTCACATTTGGCATAAATATATCACATTTGCTTATTTTTCTTTGTGTATGATAATATTGAATCGCGATTGATAATAAAATCCCTTCTTTCTTCAGTTTATGCATCTTGATAGTTTTGATGACATAGTTGACTCATTTTTATATTTTCCAAATGCAACTGCATTATTGAGTACTTCTTGCTAGGCAGGCATGACCAGATAGTCTTGATCGACATCATGAGTTGGATGCAGAGGATACCACTTTGTTATGACAGGTTGGATTATATTATATTGTGCATTTTCCTGAGGTTATGGCCAACGGGGCTATGATTACTGCTTTGGTTTAGCGGTGGCATTCAGAGACATGTTCTTTTCATCTACCAACTGGTGAGGCATCTATCATACTTGAGGATGTGTGGCATATTTTACACATTCTGATATCTAGTAGGTGAGTTACTTTTGATCATGATGATGGTATTTCAGCTTTGTGTACATTGTTCAAGTGTGTGGAGCAGGATCTACATATCTGTGGTCATTATGATATTCGTTGGGATGATTTTGAATATGATGATCTCACCGTTGTGCTTGCTTTTACTATTGCTAGATTATTGATTCCTGATAGACATGCCCATGGTTTCCTATTGGATGGGGATGTGTTATACATGATATGATTATTGACAGATGTGTGTTTGCTTGGGGTCCTTGCCTTCTTGCGAATTTGTATAATCAAATGCATGGGATTGTTTACTTGCAATAGAAATCAGTTGGATGTGGTATCACTTTGCTTCAGACATGGGCTTGGGAGCACATAGCTATTTTTCATCCTGCGTTACATATAGATTTAGAGCTAGACCAGCCATATGCTTATGGATATACTATTGGTGTGAGGCATAGGGCATCAGGTAACATCTTGTTTTGGCATCATCAGATTGATATCTTACAGTACTTCTTATGGAGACCTTATCTTACTTGTCCTAGTTGGACTGATGATGCTCAACATCTTCCTTTTTGTCGACAACAGAGATATCTTATTGGTCGAGACATTGGTAGTCACAAGGTTATCGATATGCATCTTCTTAGTCATGTGCTCAGACAGTTCAGGGAAGTATAGGGTATTCCAGATGTGACTACTTATTTTGCTTGCACTACTCGAGAGCTTGGTGATTGGGGTGCTTGTATACAACCTCATGTTGCTATTACTAAGTTTTATGCTCTTGCTCCTATTTCTTGGGGATGGCGGCTTGGTGTAGCAGATCCAGGGTCCACAACATAGTATAGTGTATGGTGTATACAACATAGGCCTATACCTTTGATAGATCCGATAGTTTTGATTGGTGCTCAGTAGATTATACATGGCAGGGGTCCTAGAGGGAGAGGTGGAGAGGATATGGGTGGAGGAGTTAGATGTGGAGGAGGTAGGGATGGAGGAGGTATAGATCTAATAGTAGTGGTTGCAAGGAAAGTGGACAATGATAGGGAGGTTGTGGATATTGGTGGAGATACTGCATCCATGAGAAGTTATGATGATAGTGATGAGTCAGGATCAGGGTCATCGAGTAGCAATGGAGATGAGGGTAGGGATGATGGTTATGATGTGGAAATTCCCTAGGCTATAGATTCTGTAGGTGTGGATAGAGGAGATGAGGAGGGATTGAGAGATCAGGTTAGGCATTAAGAGGATTTGGTCATTACTTTACGACATTGGCGAATGGAGGATAGGGATCAGTATCAGCATGCGATTGAGGATTTGACTGCAAAGAGGGATCAGATAGAAGCTGATAGAGATCAATTATAGCAGGAGAGGGATGAGGCAATTAGGCGGTCTCAGATCACTATGGATGCATATGACCAATTATTTGGGCCAATGACAGAGGCATGCAGCCAAGCAGATAGATATTTTGCTGCAGCACATGAGGCTATTTATTATCGACATGTTTATGAGAGAGCTATCCCTGAGGGTCAGAGGGAACCTAGTTTTGTTGCTTTCATGGGGAGAAGATCGAGTCGATCTACTTCTCGACAAACTAGCAGTGGGGGAGTGATGGGTCCACCTAGAGCATTGTCGAGACATGCTAGAGCTAGTCAAGATGTACATATTGATAGAGGCAGTATAGGTTGAGAGATTGGATATTGATCTTGATGATGTAGATACGATGTATTTTGACACATTTCTATATGATATATATGATATGCATTCTTGATGATCTTTTGATTGTGAGCTTAATGGTCTAATGCAATTTTATTGTGATGATGAATGCAATATGAATGTGATATCATGCAGTGATTTGATGTAGCTTTATGTTGTGATGCATAATGGTTGATGAAAACTTTATTATGAGTATGAAATGGTAATGAACATGCAATGTTATGATGCTTATATATTTTTGTGTGTCACAATACATGTTGAAGATCTTAGAAGAATTGTTGTTAAACATAGAAAATAATCAATCAATTGAATTAATCTTTGTAAGCCAGATTTTGATGTAATAATGGATGATATGATAGAAATTTTGATGAGAAAGTATTCATTTATTTATTCATAGTGCACTACATTATCATCATTGAGCCTTATTATATAACAATGGAGCTTATTACACCAGGGTATAAGGAACCAAGATGTATAGATATCTCATTGCAAAGAAACAAACACGTAACAGACAAGGAATGAACCCTCTATTTTGGGAATTACACTAGGGGTCAAGGTATGTGTGGCATTCACAAGTTGAATGCTCCTATCATTGACACCCACTAGAGAAATTTCCCCAGAACTTCATTGATTCAAACCATAAACAACAAACAAAGAAAAGGATCATGCCCATCTTGGCTCCTCTAGTCACTTTTGGACATCCTTGAGTAGCTAAAAGCAATGATCTTTGCCAATTTGATAAAAAAGAGTCAACCAAAATAGACAAAACTTAGAAGTTAGACTGACTATGCCTTTGCTTTGATATGTTTGATGTGATTTTGATAATGTCTAGTTTCAGAAGTTTTGGACCCCGTATAAGAATGATATGTCTAGTTTCGAGTGTACCAATTTGATTTAAGACAAGATGTTGATCACATTTATAGTTTGATAGTGATTTGATAGATCAGTTGACCAGGTTGATTGCAGATGTTTTGACAAGATAGTTGTATCCTTTGTTTAACTTCATGTGAAGTGTTTGTTGGACATCTATTGGGATGTTTGATTCTTGCGAGACAATTTATTGCAAGTTTTACAATTGGTATTTGATTGTTTTTTGTTTTCAAAGAGCTTTTCCGATGTTTAGGATTTTTTGGTATTTTCTCAATGTTTTTGTTCTTTTTTTTTAGGATCGTATTTGAATGTTTTTGTTTTGATTTTGATGTTTTCTGATTTTTTATTTTTTCAAGACTTTTTTCAAATGTTTTTTTATTTTTTAGGATCGTTTTTAGATTGTTTAGGATTTTTTCAGGATCAGTTTTTGAATGTTTTGAATTTTTTTAGGATCGTTTTTCGATTGTTTAGGATTTTTTCAGGATCGTTTTTCAAATGTTTAGGATTTTTTTCAGTTATGCCCCCAAGTATAACATGATGATGCATAATGCGGTGGAGACAATAAATTTTTTATATGAGTTACGCTAATGTAGGATGCATGACAAAAATGTAGTTCCTATTCGAACAAGGATGAGTGTGTGTGTCATTCATGCTGAAATGCACTAATTGGATTAAAGGTGCAAAACATTTTAGAGATAGGAGTTCAATCCATTCTCAAAAGACTTAGACCATCCAACCTAACACACTATGTAACCAAGATTTATGAATGGAGGCGTAAAAAAACTTCTCCATCAATTCTTGAGACTTTGATCTTCTTTTGCCCATGTGTGTGTGTCGTGCACAAACTTTTGGGCAAAAATAGAACAACAAAAATTTTTTTGAACAACATAAACTCACAAAAAAGTCTACATTAAAATGAAATCAATTGAGTTTTGTCTTAACTAAGATGTAAGTAGAATTGTTCACTAACATTGGATTAATTAACTCACTCATAGAAGCGACATTAATTAATGAGGACTAATTATTCCCTAAGAGGGTCCTCGCAATTTAATTAGTTAATTTAATTAACCTAATTAAATTTTTGCTAATTAAAGTTGAGGGAAAATTAAATATCTAAATTGTATTTAAATTATTCTGGGCTAATTGAATAATGATGCGGATATCTTAAATTTAAAATTTAATTAATCGAGCGCACGCAAAATTCATTATTTATATTTAGCCAATAAGGTTTCAAAATTAATAATATTATTTGCCAAATAAATCTAATTTATACTATAGCCAATTTTAATTTCCCTTAAACC
The DNA here is from genome assembly GCF_030272615.1 of Cryptomeria japonica. Lineage (NCBI taxonomy): Eukaryota > Viridiplantae > Streptophyta > Pinopsida > Cupressales > Cupressaceae > Cryptomeria > Cryptomeria japonica. The sequence goes on along the minus strand of NC_081411.1, from coordinate 471,745,999 downwards.
TTCAAATTTCGACGATTAAATAATCTGGCCAAAATTGGCCTCATAGGTTAAAAATTCGTATAAAATAATTAATAATTATCAATTACAAATTTCCCCCAAATTAAATTTAACTTGACGTCCATATTTATTTAAATACAAAAATTATCTATGAAATATCCTTATTAATGATCCATGATAAAATTACGTCAATAATTGCGATATTAGAGCTATATAAAATTAATCCCCCAATTTAAAATTCTGCTAAAAGTGAAAAGGGGTCTAATTATTACTTACACGTTCATTAATTAATAAAATAAAATTTAAATAGGTTTTCAACTTAACCTCTTATATATATATATATATATATATATCAACAATTGGCTAAACAAATCGAAATTTATACCCATTCATACATATTTTTTTTTTTATAAATTAACCTAACTATACCAACTAAATATATTATTTTGACTTACAAATAAACCCCAAGTTTAAAAATTATAATAAAAACTAAAATTCAAATCTTTCTTTTATTTTTCTATGCTACCCCTAACCCAAATATGGGCTAGGGTTGCATTACTAACATACTCTTATTATGCTACCCCTAACCCGAATATGGGCTAGGGTTGCATATTCTTATTATTTAAAAATCCTTTCTTTCTCTTTTTCTTTTACCCTAACCCGAAATGTGGTTAGGGTTAAATATTTCTCTTTTTTTTTTTGAGTGTGCGTGTGTTTTGTGTGTACGACAGCCATGAGGCGGTGGCCATGGAGGCGGCAGTCGAATGGAGGAAAGGCGGTGACTAGAGTGGGGAAATGCGAAGGAGGTCCGAGCTTTGCAAGGTGAGGAGGCTCCCCGAACGCCACTGTGGATACCCATAGCGGTGGCCGGTGCCTCCCACTATGGGCACCCGCAGTGGTGGCCATGAGCCACCCACTGTGGTTACCCACAGTAGTGGCCCCCGTGCTGACCACTGTGTATAATGACAGTGGCAGCCCATGTCGTCCACTGTGGTGAACACAGTGTGGCTGTGCCAACCACTGTCTTTACCCGCAGTGGTGGCACCCTCCCGCGTCATCCACTATGTGTAAACATAGTGGTTCGGCCCCTCCATAAAACTCCCTTTTTTTTGTTGTTAAATTTTAATTATTTTTTATTTTTTTTTAGAAAAATATAAATATATATATATATCGATCTCGAGGGTTAGTTTTGTTTTGATTTATTCTCCTTTTTTTTTTTTACATGCAGGAAATAAATTAAATTTAGATAGCATAAAAGATATATATATTTCATTTCTTGCTAAATTAATGTAAAGTAAGATTTTAATTTCACATGTATACCAATATTCATTTAGCTAGGTTAACTAGATTTTAAATATGCAGCATTAAATTTATTAGGACTGTCAGATTTAACAGCTTGTTAAATATGTCAAAAAGTTCATTTCTTCATTAAAGTTAGACATAAATCTATTAGTAATTTTTGGTTTTCTAAATCTGTGAATGCATCCATTTTCCCTTTTTTTTTTTTTAAACAAACACATAACAAAAGACTTTTTAAACTAACAGGTTTATCTATAGCATTGCTTTTCTTTTTAACTTCAATTAGATATCTATAGGGAAAAGTAAATTTACATTGTTCTACTTTAGCTTTCTGCTTTTTTTTTGTTTTAAGTAGAAAAATGACAGTAAACAACAACATTTAAATATTACAGGAAAATCACTTAAAACATTCTCATTTCTCTTTCTGCATCCTTTTTTTATATATATAAATTTCCGAGATAATAGATGACATAATTTAGTTAAAAGACAGATTTCAATAAAATAAATTTTTCAGATAAATGACAGTTTTCATATAATGGATGGATTTCAGATAAAAGACAACAACATTACATTACAGCCTTTCATTAAAAAAAAACACTCTTTTCTCATAGAAATATTTTGAATACAATAGTCAACTTTTACAATGGGTGAAATACCCCAACTGGTCTCTCATTCCTAATAATGAGGACTTAAATAAAATAATACATTTCTTTATACAAAAAAATAAATACAACATAAATCTCCTCACTTACATTTCTACAACTCAAATATAATATTACATTTCTTATTCTTTTCTTTTCAACAAAATACAATATTACATTCCTTTTTCTTTCTGCAACTCCTAGCTTTCTTTTCCAAGCAACCTGCATTCAAAACTTAAGGTTGTGACCATGGAGTGCTCACCTCCTAGCCTAGGCTTACTAGAAGCCACCCCCAAGCTTGGAGAACCAATTCCTAGACGGGTTACACTCAAGCAACACAAACAAGCAAGGGATAAACTCAAACAAACACATTCCCATCCCAAAGCTGAAACTTCATCACATAATGTGATGTTTACAAGGGTGGAAGTGGACCAAGTACCTTTGAGGAGAACTGCAAGATAGTAGATCACAACCAACTCATGGCAACCAAGAACACAACAAAAATCATCTTAACCCCACATCCTTGTGACTCCCAAGGCATACATGCCATATTTTCTCCCCTTATGACCCCCGAATGCATAAACAAAACTATGCAGCAAGGGTCACATAAACAAACCCTTGATATCACTCTCATAATGAGATCCTCTCGCTCTAAGGCTGTCAAACTCCTTCCACCCCCAAGACCATCCTACCCTCCCAAGAGTAAGAAGGCCTTGGATACTCCCAAAACACAAGAAATGCATAAACAGAAATAAGAAGAAGATCACATAATATTTTCACAAAAGAAAGACAAGGAAAAGCAATATTCACATTCAAGCATTCCTACAAACAGATTTCAAACATACAAGTAAGAAAAAGCACCAACCTTGAATCTGCCAAGGGTATTCTAGGGATAGATTGGAGAAGAGCAACCCAATTCCACAAATCTTTTTCTGCAACACTTAGCCAAAATTTCTATTCTAAAACTGGTTTTTTTTCAAATTGCAAGATCTCCAAAAATGGAGAGTGGGTGATTAACTCTCTAAGTCCCAATCTCTAGCCTAAGAAGGCTTCTCTCACTCTTTCCAACCTCTTGGATAGAGTGAGAGACTCCCATTGGTTGGTCTTCCCTAGGTCTTACACACTCCCTAACCAAGGCACCTCAAGAAGAGGAATGTAATGGGGAAGAGGAATGACACAAACCAAGAAGGTTATCTAACCAAGGATGGCACTCCTAAAGATGAAATTCGGCAATCTAGGAAAACCCACTTTTTGGGGTGGTTAAACAAGTCCTAGGGGAAGGACACATAGCCAAATTTGGCCTTCACCCATAGGTACCCCATGAGGCCCAATAAAAATGCTCCAAAACTTACTCTAGGAGTTGATTTAACCCTTTGAAAGTCCACCTAAAGTTAACCTATGGGTCAACTTTGAGTTGACCCTCCTTATGGCTCACTATCCTAGATTTCTTGGAACCTTCAAGGATAATTTGGAAATATATCAATTAAATAAAAATTAAATCTCTCAAAAAGGTGACATGACAATTGCCAACACAACATACAACATATGTGTCAAGTGACACTACAAAAATAATTCCACATCACTAATACACACATGGCAATTGTCTCTTGAATGATTTTAAACAATTTAATAAATATAATTTACACTCATGCAAACATTTTACATTTACGAATAAAATACGATACATACGGGGTGTTGTCTCTCCAAATAGACAACCCCTGGTTTTACGAACGTACATAGGCCTAGGCTTGATTCTCCATAATGTTTCCATGGTCACATGGATAATTTTCCTGCGCATCTCAATTACACATTAGTACTTTCCAATAGTCTCATATAATATTAAACACATAAACAAGAATACACATCAATCACTCTGCATACAATTGACATCATACAATTCAATTTTCTATATATCAAAGAAAATCCACATAAGCAATTATCATAATCCTCATAAACTTAATCCATTCATAAGATATGCATCATATTTCTACAATCATAATAAAGTCCTGCAAATCAAATAATGACCTATACCATCTCAATGTTATCCTGTTCTAGAATCATATAAAATTCTATATCCACAATGCATTGAAATGAAGCATCAATATATCAATGTTATCAAATCCCTGGGATCATATAAAGTTCTATATCCACAATGCATAAAAATAAAGCATCCATAATAGTTCCAACATGAAAATCATTGAAATGCTAGGATGGGTCAAGGTAGGGCCTCACACCCTCCCCCTCTAGGCATGAACTTCCTCTTGGAGTTCATCAAAAAGATGAGGGTACTGTGATCTCATACGTGTTGCATCCTCCCATGAAGTTGTAACCTCATCATAGCAATCCCACTGGACCCTAACCTAGTCTATCTCTCGACCTTGAAGGGCCAATGTCTGGTGAGCCAAAATGTGAATGGGCTCCAAAGATAGCTGCCCATTTGACTCCACCTGCAAGGCATCCCAATCTAAAATATGAGACTCATCATAGACATACATCCTCAAAACTGATACATGAAACACATCGTGGATGCGTGACAGGCTAGGTGGCAAAGCTAGGCGATAAGCAACTGGTCCTATCCTCTCAAGGATCTCAAATGGTTCGACAAAGAGAGGTGTGAGCTTAGAACCCTTTCCATAATGGATTGGACTCTTATGCGGCCGCACTCTCAGAAAAACTCTGTCCCCAACCATGTAATTTTGATCTATCCTCTTTGCATATGCATACTTCTTCTGCCTATCCTGTGCCTCTCTAAGGCATTGGCTAATCAAAACTACCTACTGCTCCATATCAGAAACCATCTTAGGACCTATAGCCACTATATCCTCAATACGATCCCAACTCAAAGGTGTCCTGCAAGGTCTGCCATACAAAGCCTAAAAAGGTGGTATCCCCAAAGAAGTGTGATGCCCATTGTTATAGGAAAACTCTACTAAATGAAGGTACTCCTCCCATTTGGTCTAATGATTGATGACGTACATGTAGAGCATATCCTCTAACACCTGGTTAACCCGCTCTGTCTGTTCATCCATTTCTAGATGATAGGTTGTACTAAAGGTGAGCTTGGTGCCCATTGCTGCCTGTAATGCCTTCCAAAAGGAAGAAGTGAAGAGGGAATCCCTATCAGAAATAATCTTGCATGGAACACCATGAAGCCTGACAATGTCTTGCAAGAACACCTATGCCACTGCTGGTGCTGTGAAGGTAGTCTGGACTGGTGAGAAGTGGGCCACTTTGGTCAACTTGTCAACTGTCACAAAAATAGTATCATGGCGACGAGATGACATGGGAAGACCAATGATAAAATCCATGGATATAGTATCCCACTTCCACTCTGGTATAGCATGATACTGGAGCAACCCACCTGGATGGTGGTGCTTCACCTTGACTCTCTGACACTCAAGGCATCAGGCTACTAACTCAGCAATAAGCTGCCACATACCTGGCCAATGATATAACTGCCTCAACTCTGCATGCATCTTCTTAACCCTGGGATGCGCTACATAAGGAGCTCTATGAGCCTCCATGACAATGAACTCTCTCAATCCCTCGAGAGAAGGTACATAGATGTGCCCTCTATGGTGTAATAGTCTATTAGACTTTAAAGAGTAATCCACATACTTCCCCTCTGGGGTCTCCTGAGATCAAATCCTTTGACAAACCTCTAGATACCATCCATCCTCTGGCAACCATTGCAACATACAATCTCTCAAATCTGTTCTCATAGATATGGAGTATACCTCATGTCATTTCCTATTCAAGGCATCTGCAACTACGTTCTCTTTCCCCTTGATGTAGTGGACATCAAAATCATACTCACATAGAAACTCCATCCATCTCCTCTATCGGGCATTAAGATTAGGTTGGGTGAAGATGTACTCCAAACTCTGATGGTCTAAATGAAGCTCAAAGTGATGACCCAAAAGGAAGTGTCTCCACCTCACAAGTGCATGTACTACTACTGCAAGATCTAGGTCATGCGTAGGATAGTTAAGCTTGTGAGTCTTAAGCTTCCTAGACTCATAAGCTATAACTCAACCCTCCTGCATAAGGATTGCTCCTAATTATCCAAGGAAGCATCCGTGCATACCATGAAATCAGCTGTGGGGTCTGGTACAATGAGGATAGGTGCACTAGTGAGTGCCCTTTTTAGATCCTAAAAATCCCTCTCACACCTCTCTGACCACTCTAATTTCTTTCCCTTTCACTGGAGGGATGTAATGGGATGTGCAACTCTGGAAAATCCCTCAACAAAGCATTTGAAGTATCCTGGTAAACCCATGAAGCTCCTGACCTCTGTCACACTGGTTGGCGCTGGCCAATCCATAATAGCTTTGATCTTTGATGGGTCAACTGAGATCCCATCAATGGATATAACATGCCCAAGGTACTTGACCTCTGATCTAAAGAAAGCACACTTCGATGAACTGCCAAACAACTGGTTATCCCTCAAACACTGCAAAACTTTCCTCAAATGCTCCTCATGCTCCTTCTCATTTCGAGAATATATCAATATGTCATCAAGGAACACAATCACAAATCGGTCGAGGAAAGTGTGGAATACCCCATTCATGAGACTCATGAATACAGCTGGAGCATTCGTAAGACCGAATGGGACCACGGTGAACTCATAGTGGCCATATCTAGTATGAAATGCAGTCTTGTGGATATCACTCTCCACAATCCTCAATTGATGATACCTTGACTTCAGATCTATTTTGGAAAACACTTTAGCACCTTGAAGCTGATCAAACAAATCATCAATCCTGGGCAAGGGATAACGATTCTTGATGGTTACTTTGTTTAGTTGCCTATAATCCATGCATAACCGAAGGGACCCGTCCTTCTTCTTCACGAAGATGACTGGTGCGCCCCAAGGGGAGATGCTAGGACAAATGTGACCCTTCTCTAAGAGTTCCTCTAGCTGCATCTTGATCTCATTAAGCTCATGTGTGGTCATCCTATAAGGTGCTCTCAAAATTGGCTCAACTCCTAGTACCAGATCTATGTGGAAGTCAATCTCTCTGCTAGGTGGCATACCAGGTAGCTTGGCTAGAAACACATCTGCAAATGCCTCAAGGATGGGATGATCATCTAGGGAAGGCTCCTTCTCATTTTCTTCCTCTCCATCACTAATGTTGATAGCAAACAACTAGCATCCCTTTCACATGCTCCGCTTAAGCTGCATAGCGAAAATCATATGAAGAGACACGGGCCTCTGAATCCCAATGATTACTATGGGAGCACCATGATCATCCTCACACTCAATCTTTTTTAGGTGACAATCCATCTTGGCTCTATGGCGTAAAGCCAATCCATGCCAAGTACGATGCCATAAGATTTGAGTGGTGTAACTCTAAGGTCTATTAAGGTGGATGTATTACCAATTTGGAGCGGACATCCCGTAACCTCTGAATCCACTGACACTCTAGCCCCTGATGCTAACTCCACTTCCCAACTGACACCTTGCCTAACTACCACTAGCTTGCAACGCTCCACAACCAATGGAGATATAAAGGAGTCAGTAGCTCCCGAGTCAAACAATATAGAAATACCGATACCTCTAATCATACCTGCGGCCTCAATGACTGTGGCCTGGTGCTCTGCCTGGCGATTGTCAACTGTTGTGAAGACCCTATGGGACTTGCCCATATCTCCAATTGTAGGCTCTGATGCTACAATCCTCTAAATACCTTCCATTTGACCTTGCGAACACTCTCTCGCCATGTGCCCCATGGCTCCACATGTGAAACAAGCACCGCGTGCCTGAAACTATGCACCTTGAGGCCTAGAGAAAGGTTGCCCACTTGTCCTTCTTGAACCACTATACCCACCCCTGGAGGAATGTTGAGTCAGTGCCGAAGGTGTGTATGTACCCTGTGCTCTCTAGTCGCACCTAGGACCCTGTGAATGCCACTTCTTGGGCTTGGAGCCCTATTGTCCCTGAGGGGACCTCTGCCTCTGACTTTGTTGTGACTGCTATGGAGGAGGGGGTTTATAGGACCCCGATGCATTTCTATGGTTTCCTTTCCAGTGGGGTTTCTGAAACCTGAAAGACTGGGGTGTCGGGTTTCATTTCTGAAACTAATCCCTTGTGTCCTGTGGCCTGACCTAAATCTCCTTGACTATCAAGGCCTTCTCCATGGCAACCCGAAGGCTCCTTGTAGTGGCCATCCTCACCGGTCCTGTTATCCCAACATTAAGTCCCCTGATAAAATGGTTGACGAGAAGCTTCTCATCCTTCAGGTAATCCACATAAGGTAGGAGCTCAATGAACTTTCTCTCATACTGGGTCACTGAGAGACCCTTCTACTAGAGGTCCTAGAACTCATCTATCCTATGCTGCCTGGAGTGCTTTGACAGGTATCTCTCCCTGAACCTCTTTATGAAGATCTCCCATGTGAGGGTGTTTGCAGATAGTCCACACTTGTATTCCTCCTATCTCCACCATGTGGAGGTCGTCGCTCTCAAAAGGTGGACTGCAACTTGTGCCTTTAGGTTGCTTTCATAAGAATGCAATGCAAAGCACCAATCTAGGCTCAAAAGCCAAGCCTCAGCTTCTACCCCATTGGTAGATACCCCAAAAGATGGTGGTTGGAGGCGCAAAAACTCTCTGATCAGATCCCCTGGATCTCGACATGTCCTCTCAATATAAATAGGTCTGGCTACTGGAGGCGGTCCAGGTAGGTGAACGGACTTAGGCTCATGCTCAGCCTAGCCCTCTAAGGAATTAGGAGGCAGACTCCTACTCCGTTCCCTAAATGCTGATCTATGGCTCCCTGAGTTCTGGTTCTCTGCATGACGGTCGACTGTTGGAAGCCTATCCTAAACTATCCTAATCAAGTTCTAAAGTGCTAATAAGATGTCTTGGTTTGGGTCAACCAGTGTTTCAGGAGGGGCCTCGAGGTTCCCTTCTGGAACGGGTTCCTCCCTATCAACATCTTCGCATGCTATACGTGTATGCCTAGGACCCCTTCCGTGCTTGCGAGCTTGTCATGTAGTCAGAGGCCTCCTTATGAGAATATAAAATAAAATGAAATAAATAAATAATTTTTGGGGAAAAATTTATTTAATTAAATAAATCAAGCGAAACGTAATGGAGAAAGGCTCCTAGTGTTGGAAACCTTGCTCTGATAGTGTGCTGTTGAGTTCATTTTGACTCTTATAACCATTAAAGAACCTTGGAATCCTATGTGGCTAGTTACATGAGTTATTCTAACTTCAAAAGCAACCTAGATAGAGCCTCGCTACCAGCAAGCTTTTAGGGCTCCGACAGGGTTATGCAAGTTATAATCTCTCAAATATTGCTCCATTGCGAATAGGCATCCATAGCCCTGATGGAGATACTTGCATGTTCCCATAGTCAAGCTTTTTTTGTCGCACTTGTATGTGTGATATTTTAGTAATATATCTTTTTTTTATTTGTTTTGCCTTGAGATTGACATAACACTTTTTTCTTTTATTTTCTTGCCTTGACTTGTGAGTAATGAAACCTACTTGGGTATGACAATTACAGTGGCGCTGAAGCAAAATATTGGATTTTTCACTAGCCACATGACCAACTAGGTATCTATAATGACTTAGAGATTTTGATTAATGTGTAAGATATAGAAATTGATAGATTTTTGGTAACAAGACTTGATAAGGAACCCTCTACCCAACCAAGGATAAAGCATAATCACAATGTGACATTGAAGATGAATGACTAAAGACCTCCTAAAGGATTCATGAACAAGTATCTAGGAAATGAGAAAACCTTTATTCCTTTCAGTGCAGCTAGTTGAATGACTTGAACAATCACCCTGTTTTATTGATGCAACTATATGAGAAGAGATAATGTAATGTAGTAAAGAGATTTGCAAATGTAGTACTGGAATTGAAATGAACCCACCCTTAGATGTAATATATTTTTAGGTGCATACTATTGATGGGATCAAGGAGTGAATCTCCCTCCATTGTTTGGAAATGATAAGCACCATTTTCAATTACTTTCGTTATGACAAATGAACCTAACCAGTTGGGTTCAAACTTTCCTGGTTTTTCACATTCAACAAGGTTTCTTTGATTTTATTTAAGAATGATATCTCCTATTTCGAAGCAACATGGGTTGACTCATTTGGTGTAGCTTCTTCTCATTCTGTTTTGGTAGCCTTGTAAATGGTTTAGAGAAATTTATCATTTTTCATCTAGGAATTCTAATTCTTGAAAATGTGCGACTCTATGGTTTTCTTCTGAGATAATGCTTTTTAGAGAGACTCTTAAGGAAGGCAATTCTACTTCGATAAGTAAAATGGCTTCTGCACCATAAACTAGAGAGAATGGTGTTGTACTAGTTGTTGTACTTTGTTAGGTCCCAGAGACAACTAAGAGGGGGGGTGAATCAGTTGTCCAATAAATTCAACCAAAATAAACTTAACCAAAACTTAATGCTTAATACTGGTAAACCAAACTTTATGCCGGTAGACAGTCTTAACAGTTAATTGCAGTACCGGTAAAGATTAATGCATGAAACAGAAAGACAATAACATCTACAACACATAACACAAATATTTTGTATGTGGAAACCCTATAAGGGGAAAAGCCATGGTGGGAAGCCTTACCCACAATCAAATGATACTACTGTAGATAGTATGTGTGTACAATATGGATTCTGCACATGCAAAAAGGCTAGTTGCCTAGAGCTCACTTCTAAATCACAAAATGAGAGTCACATTGACTACAATTGGATGGTTAAATCCAATGATAATGTACTGCTCAAAATAGCATCTTCATATGTTGGATTCAGTACCGGTTTAGTTCTGATTACCTTCACAAAATCCTTCCTTCAACCTTCAAATGATGTTTGTGTGTATAGCTCTACTTATTTTTGCATATACCTTATTGCAATCATTTTTCGCATTCACATATTAATCTCACAAATGAGATCTTACATTTATACCATAACCTAAGACCAATTTGAATAGGTCGGCTTACTAAAAGATATTACAATAAAATCAATTACAAATAAATCAATATCTGATGCATGATGTCGGCTCAATGCATTTACAATAATAACAAATCATCTCCATAATGTGTTGTGCTAATCTGGAATAGATATACTTGCCGGTGCATATCCTGGACCTATTTGCCGATAAAAGCAAATATGCAAACCCGAATAAACAATTAACCAAATCGCCAAAACCAAGTGATCGAATAATGTCTTCGACATAACCAAGTAGTCTCCAAGTCATTCCAAGTGCCTGTAAACAATATAATTTGCCGGTGAACCAAATACCGGTGACTGTGCATAAGTCTCTGACTTGCCGATGAACATAACCAAAGATCTCCAAGTGTTGATAAGTGTTGACAAGTGATGACAAGTGTTGAAATCAATGAAAAAACCATATCAACATATCCAAAATGCCAACAGTCTCCCCCTTTGGCATTGATGGCAATACAAGATGGAAAAACCATCAAAGTGCCAAAACATAAATGCCAAAAACCAAAAACCAACAATCTCCCAAAGAGATCTCTCTCCCTAGGAATAATCTCTCCCCAAAAGAAAAAGATAATATGTTTTTCCATATCAATCTCTCCCCCTTTGACATCAAATTCCAAAGCAATGCAAAACCAAATAAAAAATACCGACTTATTATACCATCTACTCCCCCTGAGAAGTAGCTCTCCTCATCAAAGCCAAAAAAAGATTTTTCTGTTAATTCTGTCGGTTGATGACAAACATCAACTGTCTAAGTCTCTACCGGTGGGGGTAGGACTCCAAGTTTCTCTCTGAGATACTCAAATGTTTCCTTAGGCAAAGGTTTTGTAAAACTATCTGCAATCTAGTCTTTAGTATTCACATAAACCAATTTCACTTCTTTTGCTTCAACATTCTCCTTTAGAAAATTGAATTTGATAGAAACATGTTTAGTCTTAGAATGTAATATTGGGTTCTTTGATATATCAATTGTTACCATATTATCACACTAAATAGGTATAGGTTCTTTGCATTTTACCTTTATGTCCTTCAACATTTACTTGATCCATAATACCTGTGTACAGTTTGTTGCTGCTACAACATATTTTGATTCTGTTGTTGATAGACTTGTACAACTTTGTTTCTTGCTCAACCATGAAATTAGTTAGTTGCCAAGAAAAAATGCTCCACCGGTGGTGCTTTTTCTATCATCCACATCTCTTGCCCAATTAGCATCTGTGTATGCACATAAGTCAAAATTTTCATCTCTAGGATACCATAAACCAAGATTTGTAGTGCTTTGTAGGTATCTGAAAATCCTTTCCACTGCTAATTCATGATTTTCTTTAGGATTACTCTGAAATCTTGAAACAATACATACTGCATTCATAATACCAGGTCTTGTTTGTGTCAAATACAATAAACCTCCTATCATAGACTTGTATCTAGTCGGATTAACAGGTGTAGATTCATCCTTCAAAGATAGTTTATCAGTTGTAGTCATAGGTGTGCTTACCGGTTTATAGTTTTCCATGCCAAATTTCTTTAGTAATTCCTTTAAGTACTTAGATTGACATAGGAATATACCTTTATCAGTTTGTGAAATCTGCAATCCTAAAAAGAATTTTATCTCTCTAATCATAGACATTTCAAATTCTTCCTGCATTTTGTTAGAAAAGTCTTTACACAATCCATCTTCTCCTCCAAAGATTACATCATCAACAAAAACTTCGATAACCAAGATGTCATCATTAGTCACTTTGTAGTATAGATTGTTGTCAGCATTACCTTTAGTGTATCCAATCTTCAAAAGATATTTGTCCAATCTAGCATACCAAGCTCTAGGAGCTTGTTTCAATCCATATAAAGCTTTCATTAACCTGCAAACCATGTCTTTGTTATCTATCAAAGAAAATCCATCAGGTTGTTCAATATAAACTTCTTCTTCAAGATCTCCAATCAGAAATGCACATTTAACATCCATTTGATATACTTTATAGTTCTTGTGTGCTGCAAAGGCCAATAAAAGTCTAACTGCCTCAATTCTAGCTACCAGTGCAAAGGTTTCATCGTAATCAATTCCTTCTTTCTGTGAATATCCCTTACACACTAATCTTGCTTTGTTTATGATTACCTTACCATCTTCATTAAGTTTATTTCTGAAAACCCATTTAATTCCAATTACATTTTTGTCTTTAGGCCGGGGAACTAATGACCAAGTGTTATTCCTTTCAATTTGTTCCAATTCATCTTCCATAGCTTTAATCCAATATTTATCTTCATATGCCTCATTAATTGATGTAGGTTCAATTTGAGAAATAAGACATACCTCTTCATTTTCCAATCTTCCTCTAGTCACAACTCCTTGAAATTTGTTTCCAATAATCTGATCTTCAGAATGATTCAGTCTTACATACCGGGGTGTTTTTACTTACTATTGTTCTTCAGTGACTGTTGAATCTCCAGATGATGCCGGTTTAACTGGATCACCAATCTGTACCACTGTATTCACAGTAGGTTCATTTGTGATTATTTCTATTGCTGGTTCAGAGTCTGTGTACCTTGAATTTCCTCTAAACTGTTCATCAATCTTCACATTTGCACTCTCAACAATTTTTTTCAATCTCTTGTTAAAACATCTATATGCCTTGCTCTTAGATGAATAACCAATAAATATTCCTTCATCACTTCTAGGATCAAATTTTCCAATATACTCATCTCTTCTAATATAGAATTTACTTCTAAATATTTTGAAATATTTAAGAGTAGGAGTATTACCAAACCATAGTTCATGTGGGGTCTTACCGGTTTCACCTCTGATGTGAACTCTATTGAATGTATAAACTGTTGTATTGACTACTTGTCTCCAGTATATATGAGGTAAATTTGCTTCTGATATCATACTTTTGGCTGCATCCAAGATAGTTCTATTTTTCCTTTCCACAACTCCATTCTGCTGGGGTGTCCGGGGTGTTGATAACTGTCTTCTAACCCCATTCACTTCACAGAATGTATTAAATTCCTTATATGTGAATTCACCTCCTTGATCTGATCTCAAACATTTGATTTTTTTTTTGGTTTCATTTTCTACCATCACCTTGAATAGTTTGAATTTCCCAAATGCTTCATATTTTTCCCTGAGAAAAGTAACCCAACACATTCTAGAATAGTCATCAATGATTAGCATAAAATACCTATCTCCTTGTATACTTCTAGTTCTTGTTGGACCACATAAATCATTATAAATTAAATCAAGAACATTGTTAGAGTTCTCAGGAATACTCTTGAAAGTTGCTCTAACTTGCTTTCCAAATTGACATTCCTTACATACCGGATTGTGAGGTTTAACAATCTTAGGTAAATCTCTACCTGCCTTAGTAGTATTGATTTTCACAATGCAATCAAAATTTACATGACAAAGTCTCTTATGCCATAACCAACTTTCATCAATATGTGCAATCAAACATGATTTCTCATTGTTGGTCAAATGAAAGATATTACCTCTAGTCTGATTATTGGTTGCAATTTCCAAACCAGTTTTGTTTAAGATTTTGCATTTACCATTCTTGAATTGTAACTGAAATACTTTCTCAACTAATTGACCAACATCCAAAAGATTATGCTTCAAACCTTCAACATAGTAAACATTATCAGTATTGTGCTTACCATCAAAAGATATAGTGGATTTTCCTTTGATCAAACAAGCTTTATCATCTCCAAATCTTACTAGACCTCCATTGTAATCCTGAAAGGTTAAGAATTCACTCTTATCACCAGTCATATGATGTGAACATCTTGAATCAATAATCCATTCATCCTTATCTTCAACTTTAGCTACCAAGGCCTACTTTACCGGTTAAATAGTAGGTGTCGGTTGATCTTCTGTTATAGCAACAAAAGACCATCCATTGTCTGTCGGATCCTCATCAGAATCATCATTAACTCCTTCATCAATAGAACAACAAGATTTGTCTCTATTCTTCTTAAACTTGCATTTTTGATAGTCAGGGTTAGGCTTATATGTTCTTTTAGCTTCTTCTCTTAATCTTACATGTCTATCAGGACATCTAGAAGCCATGTGACCAATCTTATTACAGTTAAAACATTTAAAGGGTGCTTTACCTTCATACTTACTTCCAATTGGACCTTTAGGCATTTTCCTTGCAAACAGTGCTTCAAGTTTTTCAAGTTCTTCATTTTCTCTCCTTCTTTCTTCAAGTTCTCTTGCATAAAAGGCTTTCCAATCAGATTTATCAGATAATGATGATGATGCTACAGTTGATGATGATGGCTTGAAAGCTAGATCTGTCCTGATAGTAGTAACAGGACCAAATTCCTCAAGCTCAAAAGCTGAAAGTTTTCCAACCAAAGTGTCTCTAGATACTGATGTATTAGGCATTGTTCTCAATTCATTTATAGTAGTAAATTTCATTTTATATGCCGGGGGAAAAGCTCTTAAACTTTAGAAACAATCTCATCTTCACTTAAGGTTCCTCCACAATATTGTATACCCAAAACAATTTCATTTACTCTTTCCATAAAAGCAGAATTTTTTTCTTCTTCTTCTTCTTCCATTTTCAAACTTGCATACCTGACCCGAAAGCATTCAAGTTTTAAAATTTTGATTGTGGAATCTCCTTCATTCAATGTTTCCAGTTTGTCACAAATAGCTTTAGCAGTAGATCTGTCTGACAATCCCATGACTTGTTGACCAGACAATGCGTTCAAAAGTGCTTCTCTTGCTTTGCAATCATTTTCTTCATCTTTAGCCAAGGTAGGTGGATTAGGTTGACCTTGAGTAGGAGTAGTATAGCCATTCTTTGTAACATCCCATATGTCCTTTTCAATGCAATTCAAATGTGCCTCCATCTTGATCTTCCATATGCCATAGTTAGTTCCATCAAGTTTCAGACTGTCCTTCCTGAAATAGTTAGAAGACATTGGATCTCCTCAAGCTATTAAACTTTTGCAAAAAGAGGACTAGGCTCTGATACCAATTGTTAGGTCCCAGAGACAACTGAGAAGGGGGGGGGGTGAATCAGTTGTCCAATAAATTCAACCAAAATTAACTTAACCAAAACTTAATGCTTAATACTGGTAAACCAAACTTTATGCCAGTAGACAGTCTTAACAGTTAATTGCAGTACCGGTAAAGATTAATGCATGAAACAGAAAGACAATAACATCCACAACACATAATACAAATATTTTGTACGTGGAAACCATGTAAGGGGAAAAACCATGGTGGGAAGCCTTACCCACAATCAAATGATACTACTGTAGATATATGTGCGTACAATATGGATTCTGTACATGCAGAAAGGCTAGCTACCTAGAGCTCACTGCTCAATCACAAAATGAGAGTCACATTGACTACAATTGGATGGTTAAATCCAATGATAATGTACTGCTCAAAATAGCATCTTCATATGCTGGATTTAGTACCGATTTAGTTTTGATTGCCTTCACAAAATCCTTCCTTCAACCTTCAAATGATGTCTGGGTGTATAGCTCTGCTTATTTTCGCATATACCTTATTGCAATCCTTTTTCGCATTCACATATTAATCTCACAAATGAGATCTTACATTTATACCATAACCTAAGACCAATTTGAATAGGTCGACTTACTAAAAGATATTACAATAAATCTGTATACACATAAAAATTGGCTATGAGCAATTAAATAAATATTTTATATTTATTTAATAATTATTCTTCTATTAAATAGTTAATTTGAAAAGATTAATTTATTTATTTCATTTTTCTTATCTTTCTATTAATTAATTCATTTATCCTACTCCTCTAGTTAATTAAATATCTAATATTTAATTATCTCCTCCAAATAATTAAATATCTAATATTTAATAGTTATTCTCCTATCCTATAGTCTCAAATATTAAATAATTCTCAAAATTATTTAATCTCTTTTCCAACTCACCTTCCATCTCCACTTCATCTTCCCTTTGCCAACTCATCCATCATATGGCTAAGGAAATTAATATTTCTTAAATATTAATTCATCATTTATCTTCAACTTCCAAATTCAATGAAAATTGTGTACATACACATATTTCATAACCATTTCCTATATTCTCTCCAACACCCCCTACATCTTAGGAAGGACTTGAGTCCACTTGTCCTATCATGCCTAAATTTTCTCCAACCATCCCTAGATTCTCTCAGTTAGCAACCCAGTCAAGGTGAGATGAGTGCCACTTGTCTTCTCCTTCCCCCTTTCTCTCAACCTTCACCTTTTCTCACAGCCATCCAAATCTACAGATCTGATCAGGACTATTGATCTAAGCCACATCATCTAATCCTCTCAAGGTCTATTAAATCAAGAGCTTTAGTTGAGAGAGAGTTAGACATCAAGAGACTTCAAGTACATATTGCAAGCTAATCATATGCATCCGTGAGTTTTAGTTTTGAAGAAAATAGTAATAGCAAATATCATATAGCATTTTAGCATAACCATGTAGTATTTGCATATCATAGCATCAGTTAACTACAAGTTATCAGTCCATTCTTCATATGCCATCTTGGAAGCCATCAGTGCATTGTCTAAGAGAACACAATCCGTAACCAAAAACAGTGGAGTTAGGACACAACGAGACATAAGCCATGAAAGTAATATTAGTATTTTATTTCATATGTACTTCATATAGTTTCATTGGTTGAGTTTAGATTTCCTGTAGCATTTCCATTAGTATTTTGTGAAACTAACTTATTGCAGGTAACATTTTGAGGATGAAATTCAAGTTGACACATTTTGGTGCCCATTGTAGGGCTCATAAACCTTGGATATACTTTTAAAAATCTCACAAATATTTAAATTAACACATTTGTAATGCAGATTCATGCATGTGTGAATTTTGACAACGCTTTTGTTCTGCAGGTTAGCGCATTTGCCTTCTAGGATAGCGCATTTGCAACTTAGGTTAGCGCATGAGCATTCTAGGTTAGCGCTTTTTTCTTAGAGTGTGCACATTTGTATTACAGGTTCGCACATTTGTGCCCTTGGTTAGCGCATATGTCAAAGACATCATGCTTTTGTATCCACAGAGCAGCGCTTTTGTAGTCTAGGTTAGCACTTATGATTTGCAGGTTAGTGCTTTTGAGCAAAAAGATAGCGCATATGTTAGATTAGCGCTTTTGTTCATAAAACTGACAAAATTTTCTTGTAGGTCCGAATGTCCAAGAAATAAGATTTTTCAAATTACTAACGTGCATATGCAGGATGGCATTTAAGGCAAATTTTATGCATTTCATCATTTAGTTAATTAAAAGTCTTCATTTGGGAAGTAATATATCATATCTTGTTCATCTAGTTTAACTAAGAGGATGATTTGATAGCATGCAACTTGCATTTTTAGTATTCTCTCTAATATAGTTTCACATAGACTTTTAAAAGGGCTAAAATGAACACCATGCTTGTTGGAGCAACATCTCCAAATAAGACTTAGCCAACAATTGCTTTGAAAAGGTTTAAAAAAACACTTGTATTCTGTAACTCAAAAGTGGTAGGTATATGCTCTCCCCTTAATTGGGTGACCAAAAAGCCAAACCCACTCTTTTAAGCTTTCTTTACTTTCAAGCAATTAAATCCTTTAGAGGGCCTGCCTTCCCAAGCTGCCTTGAGGGGGCTAGTGAGAGGGGAACGACCTAAAGTAGAAATGGGCCAATACCGAGTCATTCCAATCCACTATAAATAAATTCTGTTTGTGACGAAAGTCCCAGACAACATGTGCTGATAAGTTCATACCGACACTATATTTCCCCATAAACCCTATGAAGCGTAACCTCTATAGGCTGGGAACCTTTTGTATTTACAAAGCTGAAAGTGTCACATGTATGGCCACATGACCGGAAGCCTTTACTAAAAACCACTTGTACTAGTTGCCAAAATCCTTCTAGTTGTTGGCGCAAAAGGTCGGACCTCTGAAGCGGCTCACATACATACGGTCCCTAGTAGAGATATAAAGTTTGCCATGAGGATTTTTCATGGAAACTGGTGCTTGGCTGCCCCGAAGAAGTGAGTACCGAGGGTTGAGCGAGTGGGGTCAAGCATCTAAATATCCTCTTTGAATAGCATAGCCTCGGGGGAAACCCCAAGTGAGATTCAACAACTATTGTCTTAGTCTGCCATAAGATTTGTACTTGCTTGTGAATTTTGTTTATTAAACATTGTGTCTTCTATGTCTATAACATGTTCCAAATGGTCAAAAATTGAAGAAGATTATCATCTACAAGTGAGCAAAAATCCAACCAATTGCTGAAAAATTTTGATCAAAAGGGTAAACAAAGGCTTTCCAACATTTGAAACACCAGATCAAACCAAGTGATCAAGAGTATATCATCCAACTATCTCAACGACAACAATACCTAGATAGGTATTCAAGTTATTCAATTCAAATTTCCATATCAAGAGACTTTATCCATATCATTTGACATAGTTTTTCATAGGGGCCTATCGAACAAACCCTCTATTCGACTTAGTGAGCTTGAGTATTTGAAACAAAGTATCCATCAAGTCAACAACATCAACCTATCTAAACTAAAACTTTGATTGCTAATGTGATCATCCCTTGTCACTTGAAAAAAGAAGAAGCTTATTCAAAGGAAATGAGTCCTAGCCTAAAACAAGATCAAGATATCATGGCTCTCCAATCTAATCCCAATTTTGATCAAGATCCTACCAATCAAGAATATTATTATGATGCCCTAAAATTTTGGTATTCCATCCATGATGATCCCATTTTATCTCAAGAGCAGAGTCCCATTCAACATCCACATCCTAAGAAAGAGAATGATATCCCTTCCATCTCCTTCACTAATCTAATTCAAAATCAAGTGAAAAACACAAACTCAAATGGTCCTACTCCAAGTCAAGATCAAGATCAAAAAATCTCTTTATCCTCCAAATCCATTTTAGGTCCTTTCATTCCAAATTCAATCTCTTTATCCTCCAAATCCATTTTAGGTCCTTTCGTTCCAAAGTCAAACTCTTCATTCTCCAAATCCATTTTAGGTCCTTTTCATTCCAAATTCAAACTCTCTATCCCCTCCATCCATCTTGGGTCCTTGCTTCCCTCCATCCACCATTCCATCACCTCAAATGATCCATAAGAAAGATCAACAAAGGCACACATCTTTGAACTTCTTTCAAACAACTATCTAAACATCTTTTCAAAACTATTCTTCCATCATTTCCTTCATCTATTTTGGGTTCTTGTGTCCCAAAATTCAATTATTCTCCATATCTTCATCACTTCTCAAGTTGTGTACCAACACTCATCTTGAATGCATTTCCATCTATTCTCATGCAAGTCTTCAAACATTCTATCTATTATCCAGCACCTCTTTTCTATCCTTCCATCCCTTTCATTCAATCCTTTGCATAAATTCATCATCTGTGAAATAGGCATTGGTGTCATTTTGTCACATACTTGCCCATGCTTGAGTATCATGTTCAATCCATTTCCTAGATATCTATTCATGATACACTTAATAATCCAAGGTTGTTCCTCTTTAACATTATATTTTGGTTGGGATACACACTCAATCCTAAAAAGACCCACTTATCGTATCTTGGTACCGACATCTTTTGATTACTATATCTCATACACTTAATCAATTGTTCGAAATCATTGTGATCTCTTAGTCGAAGACATGGCTAGTGAAAAATATAAAATCTTGCTTGAACACCACTGTAATTATCAAACCCATGTAAGTTTCATTACTTACAAGCCAATGCAATCAAAATAAGAAAATAAAAAGACAATATCAAAAGATCCAAAGCATGATCAGGAAACAAAATATCTAGAAAAGAAAAGAAAAAAATCAAATATCAAAAGATTGGCTATGGGAAAATGCGAGTAACTCCATCGGGACTATGGATGCCTAACTGACAATGGAGAAATACTTGTGATATTACAAAGATAACCTCATTGGAGCTATAGATTCTTTCTGGCAGCAAGGCTCTATCCAAGATGCTTTTGAAGTCAAGGTAACTCATGTAGCTAGCCATGTTGGATTCTGAAGATTACAATGATAATATGAGCCAGAATGAACCCAATTGCACACACATGGGTAATCAAAGAGTAAGTACCTTGATCCAATTTGGGATTCTTCTTCCCTTTTAAGTCTACTTCCTAGTTTCTAGATATGTTTGGTTGAATTTACCAGACGTTCTAAGTGTGGGTTGGGTCTCTATCTTTGAAAAGTTCAGGAACATTTATTCAGGTGGTGCTAAATACTGTGACAATCTTACATATCACCTCTTTACAAATGGAGACTTCTATACTTGGGGTCAAAGTTTCATCTAATCTATTCTTCATACCACCTCTCTCATTATCCTTCCTCCAGTATCCATTACTCTATCTAAGTTCATCCAGTGCTATCTATGATCTTGCTTCATGCTAATCTATACTATCTATCATAACTATTCATTTCTTCCATCATCTATCACTATCTATGATCTTGTTTCTCCTATCCATATCCCCCTTTCCATCCTTGATCTTGATCAAAACTAAGGACAAAAACATGATTTTAAAAAAATCTCTTGACGTGTCTCCTCATAAGCTACCACCATCTTTCACTTATTCATCTTCAGCACAACAATTCATCCATTCCTTGTCTTTCTATACATTGGGGAAACCAAATACATCTTTCTTCTAATCCAAAAAGCTCAAAAACTAAAAAAAAAGAACAAAATTGAAAATCAAAGCATGAGCGCATGGCCCATCCATCAAATCAACAATAGGAAAACTATCAAAGTCTACAATCAAACTAAATCAATCATCAATTATCAAATCTATCAAATCAAATTGAAGCAACTTAAGCTATAAAATCATTTTTTTTAAAAACCTATCAATCATGGTTTTCTATCAATCACTGAGTTCAATCAAAACTCTACTAAGCTCTTGCATTAGAAACTAAATCAGTTTCTTAGAGCCAATCAAATCTATCAAATCAAACTGAATCAATCATCAATTATCAAATCTATCAAATCAAATTGAAGCAACTTAAGCTATCAAATTATTTTTAAAAAACCTATCAATCATGGTTTTCTATCAATCACTGAGCTCAATCAAAACTCTGCTAAGCCCTTGCATTAGAAACTAAATCGGTTTCTTAGAGCCAATCAAATCAATCAATCAAAACAAGTAATCAAATCAATCAATCAAATCAATCTATCCAACAACATCAATCAATTCATCAATCAAATCAATCAATCGAGTCCTTATTTCATTATACATGTGCATCAAACACATTAAATCTAATCATCAAAGTGAGTTTTAGCTTTTGCACTTATCAAATACTGCAATCAAACTGATCACATGTCTTGTTAATCAATTCATCACTCAAAATCTATCAACATCAACGTGTCTTATACATGGATAGGTACACTCGAAACTGAACAGATCGGTCTTACATGGGGTACTCACTCTTAAAACCAGACGTTTTTATCAATCATCGAACAAATCAAAACAATGACATAGGTCAGTATGACTTCTAGATTCTGTTCTGGGTAGTCTTATCTTTATCAATTGATGGCAGGACATGTTTCATCTCTCAAAAATCAGGAAAGACAAAAAAATCAAAAAAATAAATCAAAATGTGCAATAAAAACAAGTGGTTAAAACCTAGTAAACAAACACTATCTAAAAAGTGAGTTCCTCCATCTATGAGATTGCTTTGTGCACCTATCCACTCCATCCTATTGCATCTATCACTTCCATCATATCCTAGTTTATACATTTCGTCTTTCGCATCCATTTTCTCTAAACCATTTAGCAAGAAATATGTAGATTACCAACAATTATCAATCTTTGACATACTTGTCGTAGTCACTGTCTTAGATTTTATCAAAATCAATCATATCTGCATTTTTATCCCACCATGGTTTGGATCTTGATCAATTCATACATCCATAATAAATTTTTGTTTCCGCTGGGGGCAAAATCCTAATTCCTTTTGAATCTTTGAAAATCCAAAACATTCGGAAAACTTAGAAAAACCAAAAACACCTAGGATTTTGAAACAAATAACGAGCAACAAAGCAACAAAAATCAAGGCATTTCATCAACAACTGAATCATGAAACTTGGGAAATGAAGAATCAATCAGCAAGTAATAAAGGATCATCAAAGATCATTCGTCAAGATGATTATATTAGTTAATGACCATAAGAACATGTGAATGACATATAAGATTTAGTGTTTATATCTTGATTTTATTGCTAATAATGTACTCTATGCAACTCAAGGATGTCCATGACAAGAGAAGCTATGACGAGGCATGATTATTTTCTTTGATTGTTGTCTGTGGTTTATCTCTTACTATGGTATGAACTTTTCTCAAGATATGATCAACAAAAGATCATGGAGGACGTTCCAAGTCATGCATGAAAGGAGATACTCCTTGTCTATTCTGCAAGCAATACACAGGTCAACTTGATCCATTATATCCAGTTGCCTGTATTAACTTGCTATATCAAAATCCATGTAAGGAATACTCAGGTCATCTTGACTCATTATGTCAAGTTGCTTGTATTTTCTTACAACATTTTAAAGCTCAATGATGAAATCAAAGCACTATTACAAGATAGCATATGAAGAATGGTAGTACAATTTTTAGTTAGATCATTTCATTAGCTCATTATTCATCTGCATTATAAACATTCATGGTCAGTTGCATTATAAGCATCTCATTTCATTCATAGATCAATGGTCATAAATTAAGATTGAGTATGCTTGGACAAACAAAAACAATTTGCATTTGATCATCATAAGTGCATTTCATCAATCATGTAGAAATCGTTCATTTGCATCATTTAACTTAGTAATAATTTTCATTTGCATCCAAAATCAAAAACATTTATCATTACATCGTGTAGATCATTATCATAAGGCAAAGAAAGATAAATCATCATCATATCATCATCCATCTATTCACTGCATCCATATAATCAATGCATATAGATCATAAAATAGAGTACATGCATAAAGATCATCATCATATAGATCATCATAAAACAATAAAATTCCAAGTATACAATGATATCGGATCAATAATTTACAAAGTCCCATCAATACAAATCAAGTCAAGAATCATGACTGCTTCTCGAGCCTGTGGGTCTAACACCTGGATCACCTGCAGCATCTCCACCAGCATCATCATCCGATGGAATCATTCTTCAATTTAATATCATCATCATTCATTCAACTATCATCTATCAAGTCTTATACAAGATGTATCTTTCCTAAAACCAAACATTTTGATCATCTATCATGTCTTATACGGGATGTATCTTTCCTGAAACCAGACATTTTGATCATCTTTTGTCTTATACGGGATGTGTCCTTCCTAAAACCAGACTTGATCTCAATCCAATCAATCTTATCAACCTGCAATCTATTCACTCATCTATCTTTCATATAACATTCTTCTTCTATCAAGAGATCATTCATTCCTTTAATGCACAAACGATCACTTGAGGGGGCATCATCATCAAATCAATATCCAAAAATCAGTATCTGGGGCACACAGTCACGATTTTCAATCTTCATCAGACGCATTATTGAGACTTGATTTAATCTTTGAAACAATGTTGTCTCGACATCATTTCAAAGAGGGGCAAAATGTATACACATAAAAATTTGCTATGAGCAATTAAATGAATATTTTTTATTTATTTAATAATTATTCTTCTATTAAATAGTTAATTTGAAAAGATTAATTTATTTAATTCATTTTTCGCATCTTTCTATTAATTAATATTTTATTAATTAATTCATTTATCATATTCCTCTAGTTAATTAAATATCTAATATTTAATTATCTCCTCCAAACAATTAAATATCTAATATTTAATAGTTATTCTCCTATCCTATAGTCTTAAATATTAAATAATTCTCAAAATTATTTAATCTCTTTTCCAACTCACCTTCCATCTCCACTTCATCTTCCCTTTTCCAACTCATCCATCATATGGCTAAGGAAATTAATATTTCTTAAATATTAATTCATCATTTATCTTCAACTTCCAAATTTAATGAAAATTGTGTACGTACACATATTTCATAACCATTTCCTATATTCTCTCCAACACCCCCTACATCTTAGGAAGGACTTGAGTCCACTTGTCTTATCATGCTTAAATCTTCTCCAACCATCCCTAGATTCTCTCAGTCAGCAACCCAGTCAAGGTGAGATGAGTGATACTTGTCTACTCCTTACCCCTTTCTCTCACCCTTCACCTTTGCTCGCAGCCATCCAAATTTGTAGATCTGATCAAGATCGTTGATCTAAGCCACATCATCTAATCTTCTCAAGGTCTATAAAATCAAGAGCTTCAGTTGAGAGAGTTAGAATTCAAGAGACTTCAAGTGCATTTTGCAAGCTAATCATATGCATCCGTGAGTTTTAGTTTTGAAGCAAATAGTAATAGCAAATATCATATAGCATTTTAGCATAACCATGTAGTATTTGCATATCATAGCATCAGTTAACTACAAGTTATCAGTCCATTCTTCATATGCCATCTTGGAAGCCATCAGTGCATTGTCTGAGAGCACACCATCTACAACCAAGAACAGTGGAGTTAGGACACAATGAGACATAAGCCATGAAGGTAATATTAGTATTTTATTTCATATGTACTTCATGTAGTTTCATTGGTTGAGTTTGTATTTCCTATAGCATTTCCATTAGTATTTTGTGAAACTAACTTATTCTAGGTAACATTCTGAGGATGAAATTCAAGTCGACACAAAATCAATTACAAATAAATCAATATCCGATGCATGATGTCGGCTTAATGCATTTACAATAATAATAAATCATCTCCATAATGTGTCGTGCTGATCTGGAATAGATATACCCGCCAGTGCATATCCTAGACCTATTTTCTGATAAAAGAAAATATGCAAACCCAAATAAACAATTAACCAAATCACCAAAACCAAGTAATCAAATAATGTCTTCGACATAATGAATTAGTCTCGAAGTTATTCCAAGTGTCGGTGAACAATATAATCTGTCGATGAACCAAATACCGGTGACTGTGCATAAGTCTCTGACTTGCCGGTGAACATAACCAAAGATCTCCAAGTGTTGATAAGTGTTGACAAGTGATGACAGGTGTTGACATCAATGACAAAACCATATCAACATATCCAAAATGCCAACATATGTATACTAATTCGATAAGCCCATAGAGCTGGATTTAGTTGGAGATGGCAATCTCGTTCACTGTGATTGACAACTTTCTTTAAGATTTTCAAAATAGTTTTGTTTGTTGATCCAGCTTGACCATTGATTTGGGGATAGTAAGGTGTTGCAAAACGTTACTGGATCTTAAATTATTCACCAAGCTCGATCACTTCTTGATTTTTAAAGGGTTGTCCATTATCAGTCACGATGCACATGGGTACCTCATACCTGCAAATGATATAATTCAGGATAAATTTTGTTATTTGTTTTCTTGTTGTGAAAATCATCAGGATTTCTTCAACCCATTTTGTGAAATATTCTGTAGCGGTGAGAATAAACTTATGTCTTTTAGAAGAGATAGGATTTATTTTCCCTACAAGATCTAATCCCCATTGTGAAAATGGCCATGGTGATGTTATTGGCTGAAGATCTTGAGTAGGTGCATGAATGAGATTCTCATGTATTTGGCATTGCTTGCATCTTTGGGCATACTTGTAAGTGTTCTTTTCCATTGTAGGTGAATACTAACCTATTCATAATAGTGTTTTTGCTAGAGTAGGTCCAGAATAATGTGCACCACATATTTCATCATGAACTTCTTTTAAGGTGATTTGTGTCTCCTCCATATCAAGGCATCTGAGTAAGGTGTTGTCTATATTTTTCCTATATAAAGTATCAGCAATGATTGCATGTTTTGATGATTGTTGTATGAGTGCCTTTCTTTGATTTTGTGAAAGATCTGGAGGTATATATTGATCATGCAGGTATGTGTATATATCTTTGTACCATGGAGACTCAGGTCCTACTATCATATAAACATATTTAGTGGATGGTATTTCATAAGCTAGGACAATGAATTGTTCCACTTGAAATTCAAAGTGAGTTCAATCATTTGGCATATCCAAGAGAGATCCTATTGTTGCCATTGCATTTGCTGCCCTATTTTGTACTCTCAGAATCTATTCAAATGTGACATTGGTGAAGTGTTTCTTGTATTCTTCTACCAATTGTTTGTATGGTTGTAACTTATCATCTTTTGTATTGTAATCATCATTGACTTGATTAATGATGAGTTGTGAGTCTCCAAAGACTTGTAGATCTTTGATATTCCATTGTAGTGCAATGTGTAGTCCTACCATCAAGGCTTTGTATTCAACAATGTTATTGGTACACGGGAAGCTAATCCTAAATGATTTGGGAATTAAATCTCCTTGAGGAGTTATGAACAAAATTCCTGCTCCTACTCCATAATTTGTATGTGAACCATCAAAGAATAATTTCCAAAGTGTCTGTGTTGATAGTGCAAATACCGATTCATCTAGAAAATCTATTACCATTGGATGGTTGTCTTGTAAAGGTGCTTTTGCAAGTTGGTCTGTTATGATTTGTCCCTTTATAGCCTTTCTATTGATGTATTCAATGTCAAATTCAGTGAGTATCATGACCCATTTTGTAAGTCTTCTGCTTAGTGCTTCTCTATTCATTAGGTATTTGAGTGGATCAAATTGTGCAACCAACTGTATTTTATGACTCAACATATAATGTCTCAGTTTTTGTGATGCAAAGACTACTACAAGACACACTCTTTCTATCTGTGTGTAGTTGAGTTCATATCCAATGAGTGTTCTACTAATGTAGTACATGGCTCTCTCTTTTCCTTGTTCATCATGATGTGCTAGGAGAGCACCTAAGGAAGAATTTGTTGCAGCTATGTATAGTAGCAATGGTTTCCCATATACTGGTGGAACCAATATTTGAGTGGACAATAGATATTCTTTTAGTTTTTTGAATGCCTCTCTGCATTGTTGTGTCTGTTTAAATGTAACACCTTTCTTCAGAAGATGTTGAAATGATTGGAACTTTTCTACCAATTGGGCTAAGAAGCGCCTTATGGATTGTAATCTCCCTTGTAGACTTATGAGTTGTTTGAGTGTAGTAGGTGATGGCATATCTAAAATATCTTTAACTTTCTCTGGATCTATCTCAATTCCACGATTGGATACAATGAAGCCCAAGAATTTACCAAAGGTTACCCTAAAGACATATTTTTTTGGATTTAGTCTTACATTGTATTGCTCTAGTCTATCAAAGATCTTAGCCAATATGCTTAAGTGACTATCCCTTGTTTTGTATTTTGCTAGCAAGTCATCTACATAATCTTCCATGATTATGTGTATCATATCATGAAACAAGGTGGTCATTTCTCTTTGATAAGTGGCACCTGCATTCTTAAGGCCGAATGGCATCACATTCCAGTAATAGGTTCCCCATGGGCAAGTAAATGTTGTCTTCGGTTGATCTTTTGGCACAATTTTGATTTTATTATAACCAAAAAAACCATCCATGAGTGATAGCATTTCATTTCCAGCTATTAAGTCCACTATGATGTCTATATTAGGGATCAGAAAGTCATCTTTGGGACAAACCTTGTTAAGATCTCTGAAGTCGGTGCAGATCCTGATACCTCCATTATGCTTGGATATCAAGACTAGATTTGAAATCCATTCAGCATAGTCTATAGGTCTGATGAAACACACATCTAACAATTTTTGTAACTCAATTTTGACTAACAAGGCAATGTGAGGGTGCATTTTCTTGATCTTATGTTTGTATGGCTTTACCCCTAGAAGTAAAGGCAAGTGATGTAAGAATAATTTCGGGTCTAATCTAGGTATATCTGCATAAGATCATGCAAAATTTATGGTTCTTTTCTTAAAGAAGTTGATAAATTTCTCTTTTTCCACTGGATCAAGGGATTTTCCTAGGTGAATGTTATGAACCTTCTCAGCATCATCGATGTTGATTTCCTTAGTTTCTTCTACCAGTAATGTTGACCGTTCTTTACCAACAAGTAGGGCAGCTATTATGTGTTCAACTTTATCATCACTATCATGATTAAGAGAAGAGATTCCCTCTCCAAAATATGCAGTTCTGTCTAGATCTACTGCATAGCCAGTTTTGTGATCATTATAAGGGAATCCATTTCTTGCACCTAAGAATTATGGCTCTCCTTGCTCCCAGTCAATCAAACATGGATGTATGAGGGGCAAATATTTGTCTCTTTTCATTTTAGATGGTCCAGATATCATGCATACTTGATTATGATTTGTTGTTTCTTCATCATAAATTGGTGACGCATTTTCTTCATTGTCAGATGAAAATTCATAGTCATGAGAATCTTTGATGCTTTCTATGTATATTTCACTTTCTGATTTTGTGTCACTTATCTGCTCTTATTCTGGTAACTAAGTTTGTTGTAAATGAGTAGGCCTCCTTTGTATTATGGATATCCTTCTTAAGCCTGGTATTAGTCTTTGCAGTCTTTCTTCATCTGATTCAAATGGAGGTGATAAAGTTGTTTCTCTTAGCAAGAGTATTGACAATAACCAAGGATTTGGTTCATCTGCTGGTGTTAAGCTTGTATCTATTGCCATGTTTTCTTGCACAGATGATTTAGGTACTATACTACTGGTTGTCTCTATGTTAGGTTCTTGCAGAAGTTGCCTCATTCTTCACCATTTGATTTTGTGATAGGAGATGTTGGTAGTTTCTTTCTTTTCTGAGTTGGAAAGAAATCCATCTGGCTTAGAGGTATGAAATTCGAGGGTATCTTTGGCCTATTCAATATATCCAATGTTCATTATCTAGCTTTTGTTATTGGTGGCACATATTTATATCCCAAGCCTTGATTCTTTGGGTTTTCATTTGGCAAAAAAAGTTCTAATATTCCTTTCTTTTGTAGCCCTAATCCTGTGGTGCCATCATATCCATGTTTTTGTAACATCTTGAAGCCATTTCCATATTGATGTAGAGGTATCCTGGCTACTACCATGTCATCCTCCTCTCTCTATATCTAGTGATTAATATCTTCATTTAGAGATTCTTCTTGTATATCTCCCCATCTAATGAAGGAACAAGAATATGAATATTTTATTATTTCTTTTCCCTTATCTTGCTTCATTATTGTGTTCTGAGGCTTCCCAAAGGACCTTGGAGAAAATGATGATTGTTTGTCGTTTGATGTACTTGAAATGGAATATTCTCCACAACCAGCTTCTTTAATATGCAAAGAAGATGTAGTTGGTATATTTTTCTCTATTTATTTAATTGATAATGATTCCATTTGTAGGTGAATAGGAGCTTCCTGATTGTTTGGTACCTGATTGTCTGAGCTTGCCCTTAAATGATTACAATGTTGGAAAGGTTTCGGGTCACCATGGATAGTGATCTCTATACCATTATATGGGAACTTTACACATTGGTGAAAATTTGATGGTACTGCTTGCATTGTATGTATCCATGGGTGATCTAACAACATATTGTACCCCAATTCTCTATCTAGTACTTGGAAGGCGATATTTGTTGTAGTCGGTCCCACTTGTACTAGTAAAGTCACCATACCTTTGGAAGGGCGTTCCTCATTGACATAGGATTTTATATTGATTCTCTTAGTAGAGTCAATATAATGTTTAGAATATCCCAGAGCTTTGATCAAATGTAGAGTGTAAGTGTTGAGGCCCGCGCCACCATCTATTAGTACTCTTCGAACCTTTTTTTGGTCAATGAAAGCTTCTAAGTGCAACGAATCATTATGCATGAGTCGATTTGCAGGAACATCCTATTCAGTGAAAGTGACCTTTGAGGCTGACAAGTTTCCCATCATTGATTGAAATGTGTTCTCATCAATGTCCCTAGCAACAACCGAATCTTTTAAGGCTTTATCTAAGACTGCTTTATGGGCTAGTGATATGCGCAACAACTCAAATAATGAAATTTGGGCTAGAGTTCTCTTCAATTGATCCACCATATTATAGTTGCTAGTTATTGAAGGCTGGTTCAGAGGTACTCCTTGTAATGTTACTTTTGATCTTCTTGTAATGACTACAAAATCTCTGCTTCTGGGATTCACTATGATTGTAGCTACCATTTCTTGTCCTTCAGTTAGCATGTTAATGGCATAGTCAAATGCTACATTGGTATAATTGGCAGTAATGTCCTGTGTATTAGAACTAGAAGCCTTTCCTTTGCCATGTTTGACAAAAGGATCTTTGAAAATGGTATGATTTATATTTGTTGCTTTATTATCCACTGTAATCTCACCTTGATCTATGAGATCTTAAATGAGGTTCTTCAATTTGTAGCAGGTTGTTGTCTTGTGACCCTTATTACAGTGATATTCAGAGAAGTCATTGTCATTCCACCAAGCAGGCTTAAATGGACCTGGTTCATATGGCCCAGCTTTTGGTAAAGTTATAGCATTGCTCTGTATCAACTTCTTCAGTGCTGATTCAATAGGGTCTCCAAGGGGTGTGAAGTTCCTTCTAGGTGCGCCTATCCTTAGAGACCTTGGATTATTTGACTGTAGCACATTGGTGTTATTTGTCTGAGATTGGTTCTTATCAATTGGCCCTTGTAAATATATTACTCGTTGAGCTCTGCTCACAATACATGCATCAACAACTCCATCGTTTGTGACATTTTTGTTTCTAGACCAAAATTTTGGTCTTTCATTGCTTGTGTTGGTGGTTCGTCCACTATCCTTTTGGTGTTTCAATATCCCTTGTTCTAATAGGCCTTTCTCACATTTGATGCCTTTTTATGTTATGTCTTTGAAATTATTCAGGCATTGCATTTGCAATGGATATTTAATCGAAGGCACAAGATTTTCATTAAAGATGTCTACTTGTTCCGCTTCAGGGATGTGATTGAGGCATCTCCGATATAGGCCTATCCATCTTTGTAAGAATGTAGCGGAAGTATAGCCTTCTTTTTGTTTCGTTGCACATAAATCCATTAATGTGATTGGATTATCTATGTTGAAGGCAAATTTGGATATGAATAACTCAGCTAATTCTCCCCATGAAGTAATTTTTGGCGGAAGGTGTGAAAACCATTCTAGTGATGTCCCTCCCAGGCTCTTTGAAAATAATCTCATCAAGTATGTATCATTGTGAGCTACTTCAATGCATGTCGTGAACAATTCTCTTATATGATCTCGAGGATCTCCTTTCCCTCTATATTTGTCAAATTTTGGCATTTCAAAATGTGGGGGAAAAGGTGGCATGTATAATTTTTTGTCAAAAGGATAAGGACATAGATCGTCCATGGTATAGCTCTTTTTATCATTCTGCGCTTGTATACTGGCCATTTGCTTTTGTAAGTTCTCCATTTATTGAGTCAAAAGTTCTATTTGGGTTATTGGTGTGTTGGCTTGATGAATGTTTCCTACAAAAGGAATAGTATTTGAGTACCTTTGATCTTGTTGGAATGCAGATAAACTAGGTAACTGTGTCCCATAAGTCCCAACAGGCGGTGTGAAGTATGCAAATTGCAGAGTAGCATTTGGTTGAGCCAAGATTGTTATCCTTGGATTCACATTCTAACTATTGTAGGAGGATCCAACTGAGACTGTTGGTTGAGTTATATTTGCCAAGGTAGTGGTGTGAGATATTGGAGCTTGTAGCATCATATTTGGTGTTGCCCATGTTGTAAGATTGGCACTTGGTGGTGTCGTTGTTGATTGTATTGAGGTTGTAGCCATATTTGGTGTCACCCATGTTGTAATATTGGCACTTGGTGATGTCACTATTTATTATATTGAGGTTGTAGCCATATTTGGGCTGACCAAGGGGTCATTGTTAGGATCCATTTGATTTTTTGCCTTTTGAGCACGCGTTAATAGCATGAATATTGCTTCAAAGTGATCTTGACTGTCTAAGATGTGTATGAAAGACTTGGTTAAATGTAACTAAAAATGTTTCTATGACACCCTAAAATATAGACAACATGATCTATGATGATGACTTGCTATCTAGGATTTCAAAATTCAGACACAAGATTTTCGGCGTATTGCCAAAAAGCTTCAAATTCTGCCTCTTCTTTAATTCAGTTTTCTAGGTCTATGTCTATCTGTACTGATTTTTGAACTTCTTCATCTATGACATCCTGAACTATGTCATATTGATTTTGATAAATTATTAATTCTTCAGCAAGGGTATTTAAATCGTCAATTATTACTAATTGAGTGTTGTTTGCCCCAAGATTTGGTTGTTCAAATGGGAATTGATCATTTCCTTTTAGACCCATTTGTTTGAATATTACTATGTAGACAATGCAGACTCTAAGAATGAATGAATGATACCTAAAATAATGGACACTTTTTCTTTTTCTAACATGGTTTGAGGAATGTTGCTATGATTTTCTCTACCAATTGTCTAATGGCTTCCTTTTGAGTTGCTCTTTGTATCTTTTTTCTTAGTTTCTCATCAAGGCGAATAGACTTTCAGATTTCATCATCTATGATAGCCTCAACTGTGTCATATTTGGCACGATTGACTCTTAACTCCTAAGTGAGGCTATCTAAACCATCAATTATTTGTAATTGGTTAGTGTTTGGTCCAATATTTGGTTGTTCAAATGGGAATTCTCCATCTCCTCTAATACCCATGGACTTAGGTATGATTCCTATAATCTGATGTGACACTAACCTTAAGGTACTTTGGTGAAATGAATTGTGTGAGGAATTTGTGTGATGATTCTAATGGGACTTCTACATGAATTGAGTGTCTAGGACCTATGATCACTTGAAAGTAACATTTTCATCATCTTTGAATTTGTGCAAAAAGGTTTGGTTTCGACATTGGTTTTGTTGTTGGCACTTGTTTTTCTTGTTGAACACTGAAACTTTTGACTTTGTTTTGATTTGAATCTTGGAATGTTTTAAATTTGTTGAAGTATAGCAAAGAGCACATCAGTCACATCAAAAATAATAAAATCATGAATATGGCAATTGTTTAGGAAAGTTTTTCAAATTTCCATGAATATTGGAATATTTTTCAAAACCCCATTTTGTTTTCGTTGTATTTGGGAAATTCAATAGAAGACAGACTCTCCTAATGTCAAAAGGTCACAATTATTATCACAGCCCACATCTTGATACTCCATTAGCTAAAATAGTCGTGTCACAACCTAGGGTGCATGTGTTTTTTTGCCTTTTTCCAAAAATTAGATTAAAGAAGATTACTCCTCAACTGGTTCATTATCCTGGGAGATTTTTGGTGAGTGTCTTGGGGGAAGATTCTTCCCCACCTTTGCACTGTGATAAAAAAAGTGTCTGGTTATTGACTCGATTTGGCTTCTAATTTCTAAGGTGTTTAGACAGGGTTTCGTTCAAGTGGTCACAATCTGCAACATTTTACACTCCGTTGAGGGAGGTCTCCTAGTCTGTAGAGGTTACGCTCTACAGATTTCAACGCACTATATAGGCACTAAGGGAGGCATAACATTGTTTTGACAACATGTAACACTCATCGCACATGATTTTCATCACATACACATGTAATTATAGTGGCTTGGATTACTTGGCTTTAGCCATTGGCCACTTAGGTCATTCCCCTCTCACTGGCCTTAATGGCGCCCTAAGGGAAACTCAGGAGGGTAGGCCTTCTAAAGGATTTAATTGCATAAAATAAAAGAAAGAATGAAAGAAGAGGGTCTGGTTTTCTGATCACCCATTGAAGGGGAGAGCATAATACCTATCTCTTCGAAGACACAAAAGACAAGGTTCTTTTTATCCCTTCATTGCAATGATTTTCTATTCTAAGTGGAGATGTTGCTCCACATAGACATGGTGTTCATTTTAACCAGCATAACAATAATGAAAGTTGTTTTGTTCTTTATTAAAGAGCCAAAAAGAAGTGTTTCTAATTTACCCTTGTAGAAAAATAATAATGTTAGTCAACACATGGTGGGCTATACAACCTAATTGTCAGGATATAAGTCTTTTCATAGACATAGAGGTATTCTGGTAAAAACTAGAACTGTAATAAAACAGAAAACAAAAAACTAAATCTATCAAATGCGACTAACCTACTAATCAAATGTGAATTGATTTCATATCAAATGTGACATGATAAACCATCAATTGTGAATTATTGTTTAAGCAATTGCGACATGATGATTGATCAATTGTGATATGATGTGATAGCAATTGCGACTTCTATTTTTTTTGTTTTTGTTTTTTTGAATTTTTTTTTTTTTAAAACTTTTAATAGAAAAATAGAAGGAAACAATAGAAGATAGAAGAGTTATTTTGCAATGATATTGTTCCACACTACATGAGCCAACACATCGATTTCATCAAAGAACTTGTACTTGGTTAAAAAGCGATGGATGGTTTTGTGATACTGAGTAGTCTCCTCTCTTTCTTCGATCTCACGGAGCTCCTTTTCAACCTTTAGAAGTCTTTGATAAGCTTTTTGTTGTCTCCTATTTTGCTTTGCCTTCCTTGCACCTAAAATTCAGAATGTCATCTTTCCTGCCATTGAATTAGATACAATTTATATGCAGAAATCAAATTTTCCAGAATTTGATAAAATTTCAGGGTTAGATGCTCAATACAAAATCATGCAAAAACGACACAAGAATTTTTTAGTTATCAATCTTTTAGGGAAATTGTGATTTGTTTAGGCAATTATGACATCCTATCTAATCAATTATGACATGATGTCAGGGCGATTGCATTATGATATGAGAAATTGCGAATTTCTGCATATACAATTGTGACGTCCAATTTCCTGTGTCCGTACGGATCTGCAAAACATGTCAAAACAAAAATTAAAGGTTAGAGTGTTTCACGTCGGGCTCACAAAATGTCATCATGCTTGAAATCATCAGGAATCTAAGTCTAATTAGACTAAAAGGAGGAATCACAAGAATGCTTAACTAATTAAACCGATTCTAAACACAATTCAATGAAATAAATGAAGGAAATAAGAAGATTAAACTAATAAAAACTCCTTATTCTCCACTTGTGATTCCATTGTTCTTCTCCATTGTTGTTGATGTAGGTGGATTTTAGGTATTTCACTTGATTTCCTACATAAGATAAGTAACAATATTGAAGACTGTGATTCTAGAAAAGCTAGCTTGAATTGATGAAGAGGTTGAATTTATAGATTTTCAACACAAAGGGAGTGAGAAATAGAACTCAAGTGTTGATTGATAGATAGCTGAAATTGATTGATCAGTGAACTCAATTGATTGATTTGTTAACTCATTTGGTTGAGTAGTCAACTGGATTGATGGATTGGAAGACTAAATTGATTTTGAGTTAAAAAGGATGATTGATGAGTTAACTGATTAGACAACTGATTTGATCAATTAGCTCTGATTTTAGCATGTGTTGTAGGAATTTGAAATTGAATTTGAATTTCATTGTCAATTTGAATTTGAATTTGGTCATCTGAATGCTGAAATGCACATGAAATTAACTGAAATTCAGATTTGGGGAAAATGTGAATTTGAAAATATGAAATTAAATGGAATGATATGAAATTCTAATTTGGGAAAATGAGATGAAATTAGATGGAATTATGTGAAATTATAATTTGGGGAATTGGAGGAATAATTAATTAATTTAAATAATTTAAATGAAATTATTTAAACTTAGGAGATTGAATTAATTAAATAATAAAGATCATTTAACTAAGGAAAATCATAATTAATTAAATAATTGAGATATGGTTAACTTATTAAAACGATTTGAGAATAGAAATAGAATAATTAGAATTGTTGAAAGGCAATGATCATAAGAAATAGTTAGTTTAATCAAATAATTAAAGAATTACTTAATTAAATAGACGAATAATTAGTGTAGAATTAATGAGACATTTTTAGGTGTCTACAAGGGTTTTTGCAATTAACCACTTAATTTTAAAATTTAAATGTGAAATTTGACTTGCAAGTGAAAAATTGAATTTTGAAATTGAATAACACTCAGATTTGAAACAATTAACCCAAATTATGCAATTCACAAGATCAATTTTGAAAATGAAAATTAGGGTTCTAATGAAATTTACCTCTAAACTTTTAAAATTTGCAAGGAAATCAAACTTGAAAATGAAACTTTTAATTTAAAATTGCATACACACTCAGATCTAAAAATAAAATATAGAAGTAAGTATAGGACATGTCGGTTTCACCAAAATGTAAAAGGGAAAATTTGATTTGGCAATTTGCAACATGGAAGGAGAAATCACCAAATCAATTTTTGCTTTTAGGGGGGAATTCCTTTATATTCAAAAGAGGCGAGGAATCGACTAGATTCAATCACAAATTAAATAAGGACCGAATACTAAGTGGATTGACTGATTATGATATGTTTCTCCCTCTTTTTTAAGTTGAAATGTTGATTTAGGGTAAAGTGTCGAAATTGAAGACAATACTAAGCT
Source organism: Cryptomeria japonica (assembly GCF_030272615.1). Lineage (NCBI taxonomy): Eukaryota > Viridiplantae > Streptophyta > Pinopsida > Cupressales > Cupressaceae > Cryptomeria > Cryptomeria japonica. Next base: position 471,708,661 of record NC_081411.1, on the reverse strand, counting down.
ACAGGTTTGGGATTTTGTCATGCACCTGGATCTGAGTATATAAGATGATTCGGATCTACCCTACAAAAAAAATCTGAAAAAGAAGGGACCGTGGCACTACCTCTTGGTCCTCTGAATTTTTTGCACATCAAAGAGGGTTGCTTTGTCTCTGTCTGAAGCTTATCTCTAGAAGTACAGTTGTGCACCTATTCCCTGCATACATAAAGAAAAGGGAATAGGTCAGGAATAAGGGCTTGCCTTCGATCAAACCCCTATTTTGGAATTAACCATGAAGTTGAGATAAATGTAATTGAAATGACTGACAGAAAATATTCTCCTTTTGAGGGAGATGTTGAATTATGATTAAAAATGAAATGATTATACCTCCTTGTGAAGTTTTTCTTACCTCCACATGGAATTGGGGTTTCATAAAATAGGATGTAGATCCCTAATTCAATGCTTGATCCTTGAAGTTGTTGCTACTCTAAGGCTTGAAGGAAGTGTAATACCCTAAAATTGGTCATCTAAACCATGGGCCCCTAATCTCGACAACATCACCAAGGTCCTAACCAAAGACAATTAAATCAATCTTGAGCACATTATTAATTCCTTAATTATCAAAAATCACATGGCAAATCAACCACTCAATATTAATTAAATATTTATTTAATTAATTGAATTATTTCAAGAATAATCATTTTGATCAATTATCCCATTTTAATTTATTAAATATCTTTGCATATTTAATTAATTAATAAATTTGCCATTCAATCATGCGAAAGGATTAATTTATTACAAAGAGTTGAATTGAAACAAAACAAAAGTCAAAAAAAAAAAAGAATTGAAGAGAGAGAGAAATCAAACTTGAGATATTATTTCTTTTTCTAAATTTAGAACTTGAAATCAAAAAAGCAATTTAATTGAATTGTTGAATTATTCTCTAAAATTGGAACTCAAAGCTTTTCAGAAAAAAAAGTTCAGTTGCATTAAGAAAACTCTTTTCTTGATTAAATTAAAGAATTATCTATTTTTATCAGATGTGCATGGAATTAATTTATTATTATTTTCCAATGCAACTTGGACTTCTAATTTGAATGCATTTCAATTAAACTTATAATTGGAATCTATCTCAAGGTTAACTCAACCTGATTTCTCAATTATTTTCAATTAGTCCTAAATTGAGCTTTTTGTAATTCTCTATAAATTCAGTCTTCAGCTCTCATTCCAATTCACCCCAGAGATTTTTGAGAACACGCTTGGAAATTATTATCGCACTAATTTCGCTCTGGAGTCATTGAAATCATTGTGCTTTTTTAGATTACTTGCATCCTGTTGGGAGTATTTAAAATTGAGTCAAAGTTTGTAGGCCTATTTCAAATTTTTGCTCTATATGTCAGAAAGGCACCCAAATAAGTCAGTTTGAATGGCCTAGTTAGCAAGGGGGTAAAATGGAGCCGGTTGATTTTCAGAGGGTAAGGCTCGGGATTCATGTCCCACACCTTTCATTTGGCCTATTTAGTGTGTTGCAACTTTCAGAATTCAGTTTGGAGAAGTTTATCAAGTACCCGTTTTGAGGGGTGAGCTAAAAGTGCATTCTAGGCACAAGTGCAAATTTTATTAAGTAGCCTATTTTGAGCGATTACATCTTTTTCCCTATTGATCATCATGGAGAAATTAAAAATGGATTCAATTCTATGCATAAATATGAGTCAATCTGCAAAATTTCAAGTCCTTATGAATCCGTTTGCTCAGTTTTCAAAGCTCAATCCGTTTGTAGTTTGTGATGTTTGCACAAGTGTAAAAATGTCCTGGTGAGCGTCATGTCAGAATGTTTGTTCCGGGCTAATGTTGGTATAAATGGTGAGCTACATTTCAAATTTCAAGCTTTTATCAATCCGTTTGATCGGTTTTCAAAAGGACTCATTTTGCCATCAAATTCAGTTATCCGCACTTCCAGTGTTAGATCAGTTCATGTAGCTGTTTTGGTGAGCACGCCATTTGCATCCTATCAGTCTGGTGATCAAATTGAGAATTCAAAGATTTAATATGTACTTAAAGGTACTTGTGTTTCAAATTTGAGGGCCTACGGAGGTCGTTTGGTATTTTTAAGAAAGGCATCATGTGTTGCCAGAACATTGACTTCATCAGGTCCGCAGTGTCGACAAAGCCAGTTGGCCGTTTTCGGAAATTAATATCTCTTCGCTAGGGACTCATCTTGAGAAACCGTTTGGTAGATATCATCCTTGTATATCAAAGTACATGCCTGTCAGACGGCGAGCTCCAGAAAGGTGTTTTGACCACATTGAAAATTACGTCTTCGCGATTAAATGCGAAAATTGTGGCGTAATTGCCTGAAGGTTGTAAAATGCAGATTAATGATCCGAAAATGATGCCGATCGTTTCTAGAGGTATGTTTGAGGTCCGTGAAGCATTCTAGAGGTCAGTGGCATGAAAATGAAATTTTTTTTAGTCGGACCCACTTTGGGGCCCGACCTGGCTCATGCCTGTGCTTTAATTTTAATGGTGAAATATTCTTTTCTCCTGGCAGTATATGTGTATCCATATTGGATCGATTTGAATTCGCCAGTTGGACATGAGAGAGAAGAGAAACTCCAATACCAAATGCAAATTGGTATGTGGAAAATTGAAAGATTTTCAAATTAAATAAAGCTGGCATGTTTTAATGCAAATGCACCTGGCAGTCGTGGTGTTGAGAAGACTATTTGAAGTTTTAAACCAAATATATTGGCAAGTGAAAAGCCATTAAATCTTTCAACCAGATGTAATTTGGGAGGTTCAAAGCCAAATTCCACAACCTTTCGAGCATTCTCCTTCTGCATTGTTTTTGGCTGGAGCAGCTGAAAGCCCAAATTCTATAACCTTTGCCCATCTCCCCTTGCTGTATTTGGAGTGAAATGGGTAAGAATTAAAACTTCAAATTTTAATGCAAAAGCCAGTAGCAACTACAAACCGTTCTTCCCTTCACGTGCTAGTAGAAAATGGAGGGGCATTCAATGAAGTTTCAACAATTTGCAATGTGGCGTTGGAGGCATAGAAATTTCAAATAAAAAATGTTGTGATCCTCTATGTGACGGCTGGTAAAGATAATAAAAAAGTTTAATTCAAACTGCTATTGGCTGGTGTATGCCCAAAACTCAACAACCTTGTAAATCCTCCTCCTTGCCTCCCACGTGACTGGTGATGATGGCTTTAAAAAGCTTCAAACAAATGCAATTATCAGGTTTGTAGCAGAAAACACAGTGTTTAGGGAGAGGCAGCAAGTGAAAACCCCAAACAATAGCAATGTGCTGGTGTAATTTAAATCCCACAACTTCTGCCAGCATTTTTCCTCCTGGGAGGTAACGTTAAACAATTTTATAAACTTCCAAACAATATGTGGAGTGGCATTAAGAAACATTCAACCAATGCAATGGGCAAGGGTAAAAACATTAACTTTCAAAGCAAAATGAAATGCCCAGTCATCCCCTGTGTGAAGTAAAAGGGCAAATGCAGAAATTTTCAAGCAAATTACAAATTGGCAGGTGTGAAGTGTAGTTGCAGACCCTTTCCAATGTCTTGCATGGTGGAATTAGTTTGAAAGAGGCGATGGGTATGGGCAGCGCCATTAAAAGCTCAAGCAAAAGCTTTAAAATTCAGTCCCAGGCTTAATGTTTTCATCCCACATTGGCTGGGAAGTGGACCATTTTGGTATTTATATGCTAATCCACACCATACTATAATGTCTAAGCCATAAAGGCTTTTGACACAAGGTGCCCATGGGCGCCCAAAGCGGGCCCACGCGTGAGCACGCTTCCCGAGGCGATGGAGGAGTTGACTGGACAAAAACCAAGTGGACCCCACACAGGCACACTTCTCGAGGCAAATAGGCAAAATTTTGTAGACGAAGGCCGGGTTAACGAGCGAGCAAGTTCGAGAGAGATCAATGGTGCACGCTATTTCGCGAAGGGAAGATGCACGTCGTTTATACCCCACGAAATAGTGAAAGTGAACGAGAGCCATCCACGTGTCATGATAGGTGGCAGTCCAACAGGCGGGTCCCGATGAGGTGGCACACAGTTGGCGCACAGGTGGCAGTCCAGTGGCGATGACGTGGCGGCCAAGTGGCAGTGACGAAGCAGATGATGTGGCGATGATGAGGTGTCATCCCATGTGGCGTCTAGTCAACCCCATCAACCAATCAGAGGCCACCACGTGGCAAGGCGTCAGAGCACAAATGGAGGCAAAAATCAAATTTAAAATGAATAAATGATATAGTTTAGACTATATTAAAATTCGAAATATTTAAATGACTAAGCACAAATGAGAATTAATTCGCCCAGGGTCTAAATTTTGGCCAAAATATAAAGTATTATATATCACCGGAAAGCTCTCGGAGTGAGGAATCTGATTGTGAGGTTAATTTTGAAAAATGTGGGATATTTTGGATGCATTTTTCATGGGAATGAAATTCAGTTAGAGAAGGGACACTTGGCAATTCAGTTGCAGATTTGTTTTTCTTCCCTCATCTTTTTATTCCCCATTCTTCTCAGTGGTAGGGGTTCCAGAAATTTGGAAAATGCTCCAGATTTGATGGCTTCTACTTTCTGAATATCATGACCCAGATTTGTGAATGCTTCTGTTTTGGTTTCAGGGTACAGAGATTGCAGTGCATTGTTGTAAATGTGATTTTAGTTGCAGGTCTTGCTTGTGTCAGGCATGAGTAAATTCCTCATAGTATTGTCTCTAAGTACGCATTTCATTATCATAAATTGAATCCTCAAGGAGGATGAAGATTTGTCAATTTTAAGGAAATTGTGTGACTGTTTATAGGTATCCTTCAAGGAAGGTTTTAAATTCTGTAGTCAGTCATGAATGATGAAATGTGTATCCAGATCTGATAAATTTGTGAATGAATCAAATAGTGCATTAATATAAGGTATTTGTGCATGAATATTTTGTTTAAGGAAAATAAGCTTGCATCTATGATTCATATTTGTAGTTTTGTCTGTGACTCTGTTGCCCAATAAACAAGGCACTAGTCTTGCAAGTTTGGGGATGTTTTCAGATATATATTTTAAAAGACAAATCTATTTCCCTTTATATTTAGGGGTCAATGTTCTATCCTTCCAAAGATCTATTTCACCTATTATTTGTATAAGATCCAACCCATCTGTACATGTTACCTAATTTGGTGAGCTTGTGGAATGGTTTGTCTGCTCATTGTTGATGCAGTCTTATGTTTGTGACTATTGTATTCAATGCATCAAAAGGGTGTCCCCCTCTAGGTCTAGCAGAACCTGAAGTGCAGGAGGGTCATTAGGATCCTATGTTATGTTGTCCTAGCCCTGAAGTGTTTCATTGATTGAGATTGGCTATCTCATAGATAGATTTACAGGTGTCTTGGGTTATCACTTTTGGTGAACAACACATCCATTTTACATTCATTATTGCTTGCATGCATTGTTGCTTGAATTTGCTTGAATTACTCATCCATCTTGCATCCATATAGCTTAATATCATATAGATTAAATCCTTCATCTTGGTGTAGTCTAGTCACTGGTATTGCTTATAAAAATCTGAGAGCAATCTTATACTCGCATCTTTTAGAAGGCAATTAGTCGCTTTGCTATGGTTTATTTCTTATTGATTATTGATTACTAACCATGCATATAATGACTTAATTGAAGTGTTGTGCTTGTAGCTACAGGTTCACTTTTTCACACACACATTTCTAGCGAGGTTTCAGATTTTTTGGTTTTTCGTCCGTACATCTCGTACGACAATTCTTACAGGCTGAAATGACAAATTGCAGGTGTTGCACGAATTACAAACATATTATCGTACGAGTAGACACGCTAGTCGTACGAGCATACACTCTGTCGTACGAGTAGTAATCATCTTCCGTACGATCCAACATCATCAGCAATCTGGTCTCGTACTATACTATTTCCTGTCTCATACGAGTCGAGACTCTGTCGTACGATTCTATATTTTCTAGTAAAAGAGGCAAAATTTCATATTTTTCATTTCTAATGACTGACCTTGATTGTTTATCTATCTATCTCAGAGTTTTTCACAGCCTAACTAGTTTTTGCAGAATGCTTGTCGAAGAATATTGCTTGTCGCACAAAGACAATATGACTACTGATTCATTGTCTTTGCAGGTTGCCTAAGGAGAATCAACTAAACATCGTGTATTCTTTAAATTCATTTTTTAGGAACCTAACTTGCTATCTGGTTAAAAAACAAATCTATCTTTTGTGCTTTTTAGAAAATTCTGAGAGGTAGGAGAGTATGCTCTTGTCTTTTTCTAGACAATCAGAAATCCAGACCCTTGAAGCTTTTTCTTTGTTTGAGATTTGTACATCTTTAGCAAGTCTGCCCTCCCGAGGGGTTGAAAAACTCTTAAAGCTGTTATGGCCGGTGTGAGGGGAACGACCTAAGTGGGAGTGGCTAGATGCCAAGTAATCCAACTCACTATAAAATAAACATGATTTGATGAAAATCAAGTCAATGGCAGTGCTCGAGAATAGCTCTCCTTTGTACCTTTAGGTATATTAAACCTTGGTTTTCAACGCTGGGAGACCTCTTAATTGAGTTTATACCTCGATGTGCCAAATGGATCCCTGACTAAATCCAATTTAAAATTAGAAGCTACCCGATTCATCTCTGAAAGGGGGATAATCTTTGTGCAAGAGAGATAGTAACTCTCCCAAGATACTTGTCATTTCGTGCCCCCATTAGCGTTTGGAGTCGGATAATACGGCGTTGAGAATCCATTGCGTGAGACTCGACGACCGTATTCTGATTAACTATTGGGTGTGTACCTGAGTCTACAAGCAAAGGTTTTCTTTCCTCACCAAATTCCTTAGGGTTTGCATGCTGTGATTGGAGTCACTATAAATACTACTTGTTTTCCATGTTTTTCATCCCTAAAACAAAAAAAAAACTGAAATACCAAAAATCAGTGAAGACCAGAAACAACTCAGTGAGTCAAAACTCTGTCCGTGTCAGAAACTAGTCCATCCTAAGTCAAAACTCTGTCCGTGTCAGAAACTAGTCCATCCTAAGTCAAAACTCTGTCTGTGTCAGAAAATAGTCAATCCCAGTCAAAAATCAGTCCGTCTTAGAATTTGTCATACTCAATTGGTCATGCTTAGCAGTCAAAAAACTCAAAATTTTGTCTCTGCCCTGTGAACAGTTGTATGAGTCTGATAATTTATCATGCTACACCAGTCTTGTGTCATACGAATCTACTCAATTTTCATTCTATATCAGATTCTCTGTCGTACGAGTCTAAATCATTCATCATCCTGCACTATATTCTGTCTCGTACGAGACAGAATTGACATCAGTCTGTTGTCATCCTGCACATGCCCATTAATCGTATGGTATAAGACAGCAACTCGTATGAAACATAAATTCTATCATCCTGTAACTCACAAATTGTCGTCTGGTTCAGAAACCTAGTCGTACGAGTCTCTGGTTTTGTTAGACAGAACATTCAAAATTGCCAAAAACACAATCTACAGCGAGCACAATATTGGTTATCATTTTCTTGAGCATAAAACAGATCAAGCTAGTGTACCTCTGCCATTTTTTGTTGCATGATTTGGTCGATCACCCTTCAGCTAGTTCAATCAAAACTACCTATCAAACTCAAGTCACTTAGATAACGTCTTACATAGGATATATCATTCCTGAATCAGACTGAATCTTAGTTACAACTTTAGAATCAACCCAGGAAAACATCTTAGACAGGATAGATCATTCCTGAAATCAGACAAAATCTCAGTTGTTTCTCCCAAAACAATACGCTAAATAGAACAAACTAGCTCTGAAATTGATCTTGACCTCTGCATCACAAAACAACTCTAGGTCACACTAATCCATAAAAATGCCTATTCAAACTAGGAGTTCTCATAAGACAAAGGCCAAAGAGCAAACCTTCACTTATCAAGATAATCCATTCTACGTGAAGGATCCCCTCACTGACATACAATCATCATCAGGCGGACCACTTTTTGATGAACCGAAATCTCCCACTATACATGAGACAGAATACAATGAGGGAAACAAAAACAACCATAATATCCCTGAAAATCATAATGACTCCTCATCATCAAGTGAGACTGACGAAGCTACTGAACCTCCAGAAAAAGATATCCTTGACCGTCAGAAAGACAAAGACTTTAGAAAAATGATAAAAGCTATCATGCTCTGAGAAAAGGAAGACTATTTCTTAGAACTAGCAAATGAAGGTGCTAAACTTCCTGTTGGATATGATGTTCAGACACTTGTTACTAAGAGGAAAGACTCACCTATACTCATGGTACACAAACAGTTAACAGCTTTGTGAACAGAGCTCACAGACCTGAAGAATAAGGACAATTCCCTGAACCAATATTCTCTGGAAGCAATATGTCCCTTCCCATTTGACAAGAATTTACGCATGCCTCCATTCCCTTCACGAGTGGAAATCCCAAAATTTGATAAATATGATGGTACCTCAGATCCTCAAGATCACGTCAGGGAATTTAGTGTTGCTTGTATGGAATTCATGCATGATCAAATGTACCTTATGCGTCTCTTCCCAAGGAGTTTAGGGGGTCAAGCAATGGAATGGTTCTCAAGTCTACCCAAAGGAATAAAAACATTCAAAGAACTAATCCAACTATTCTTACAACAATACTCATACAACATTCGACATCCTGTGACTATGATTGATCTTTGTAATACTCAACAGAAAACAAGGGAACCTCTTCTTACTTTTCTCCAACACTGGAGAAGGATGTTCTCTAGGTACCCACGACCTATCCTGGACTCTGAGAAAATGGATATATTTGTCAATAACTTGGTCCCCAAAATGAAATATAGCGTACAAATGAAAGTACACCCATCATTTAACAAAAATGGTAGATAATTCCATTCGAATGGAAGATGTACTCATAAAAAAGGGAGATATCACACCTTGGAAAGAAACACAAATAGGATCCAGTTCTAAAGAGAAGAACAAGTATTGGAAATTTGCCAAAGACAACAACAAGAATGTTGTTAATGATGGAGTAGTAGACACTGTCAAAACCAACTCAAAATCAACAATATTCAATCTGGCCAGTGCTACACAAGCGCTTAATGCCGCTGAAATTGCAGCAGAAAATCAGCCAAAGAAAACAAAGGAATGGTTCAAAGAAAAGCCTTGGCTTTCCAGACCTAAGCGTGATTTTACTCCTCTTGAAGAATCATATGAGTCAGCTTTCAAAACTCTATTGGCAAACAACTTGATAACACTACCAGATAACTCCAGACCATATGATCTAGATGTCAAACCAAGATGGTGGAGAGAAAATGAATGCTGTGACTTCCATTGGAATAAGGGTCATAACATAAACAATTGCATGAAGCTAAAACATGAGATTCAAGATCTCATAGACGCTGGTAAAGTTGTTGTTGGGAATCACCCAACCAATGTTGATCATAAAGCATTTAAAGACCCTTTGCCTGCTTATGAACAAGGTGATTCCTCAAAGACCAAAGGAGGTGCCAAGGTAAATTATGCTTATGCCAGCCAGGACAACATTATCAACATGATTGAACCTTCACACTCAGAATATTGCAATGTGATTATAGTTCAAGATAAACCAAATGAATCACAATATGCAAAAGCTCTGACCAGATCTCAAAAGAAAGTCACCCTCCAAGGAGCTAGCTCTTCCAAACCGGCTCAAGAAACATCAAATCTGACAGCTGTGCCAAATAAACAAAAGGAATCAACCTTGGACAAATTTAAAAGATTAACCTCATCATCATCATCCTCTGGATACAGCGTGGTTGAACAGTTGAAAAAGATAAATGCTCAGATTTCAATTTTTGAATTGCTACAGCTCTCATCTGCTCACAAGGAAATTTTACACCAAGCATTTCTCACTACCAACGTTCCAAAAGATTTAGACATTGATCGGTTTCAGTCTATGGTGGGTCATCTGACTTCACCTCACTATTTGACCTTCTCTAAGGAAGATGACAACTCATTAAATCATCCACATAACCAACCATTGCATATTGAAGCCATGATCCACAAACACAGAGTTAAACATGTTTTGATAGATGGAGGCGCGGGGTTGAATATCTGTACTTATCATCTGCTTACACAACTAGGATTCTCTGAAAATGTCATTGACCCAGGCAAGAAAATAACAATTAAAGCCTATGATGAAGAAGAGAAGACCTCCAAAGGTTTGGTATCATTACCAATCAGAGTGGGACCGGTAGAGAGAGATGTCCTTTTCCAGGTTCTCGATATTCCATTGTCATACAATATATTGTTGGGCAGGCCATGGATTCATGAAATGAAGGCAGTACCCTCAACATATCAACAATGCTTAAAGTTTCCTTATAATGGAGCTGAAGTCAATATTTCGGCTGATACAAATGTCATCTGTAGTGCATTGACAAAAGGTGCAGATACTTTTGTGCCTCATAATAGGGCAGCCTCTCCAAATGAAGATCCAGAAACATTGATCAAAGACTTAGAAAAGAGATTGAAGATTACAGATACCGACATGGATAGCTACAAGATAGAACCAATATTATCATTAGTTTCTCTTCCTCCATCACCAAAATAGTTAGGCAAGCCATCAGAGGCTATGAGAACCCAAACTCCAGCTCTGAATATTATATATGATGGTCTCTTTATACAGTCTTCTACCTCCTTGGCAGATGAAATAGAAGAGGATGATGTGCTTAACTGGCTCTATAAGGAAGATAGTCCAAATGAGGATGTATGACATTGTGAGATTTCTTCAAGCTAGTATGGTCGTGGTTACAAAATGATTCAGTGCATGGGGTACTCAGGTACTAGTCCTTTGGGTGAACAAAAAGAAGGTATTACTGAACCAATTCAGCTACAAACCAAATCCACACATGATAAAGCTGGACTGGGATACAATCCTAAAAAGACATCAAAACAAAAACATGTTTCTAAGTCTAAAGGCTTGAAAAAGATATCACCTTTAATATTACATGAAGCAAATGCTAAACAGACGAAAGAAGAGTGTAGAAAAGAGAGAGAGGAATCAACAGTCAAGAAAGAAGAAATAGTCAATGCTCAAGCTTCAACGGTATCAACTACGATAATACAAGAAGTTGAGGTTCCTGAAGATATAAGAGATGAATTTGTCAGAATCAGAGAATTGTTTGCACCATTAAAAATTCCAGTCACATATACTGGCAAGCAACGGGTAGATGATTCAGAGACTGATTCAAATGAGTATGAATGGGGTCCTGACCATCTTCTAGACACATCTGCTATAGAAACTCTAGAAGAATCTAGTGGTATCATAGATGATACTCAAGAGTTGATGCACCTAAAACTAGAGAAGAAAATACAAGAAATTAGACAAAAGAGGCAAGCAAATTATGAACAAGCATTGAAAGAAGGAACAATACTAGAAAGCTTCCCATCTATGTGTCCTTATCCTGAAACAGAACAAATCAGTTATAGCACTACACAGGAAGAGTTAGAAGCTGCAGGACAAGAACCAGTTGTCAGTCCAGAAGAAGCTGAATGGAGTAGACGACAGAAAGCTGCAGAAACAATGAGACCATGTCAACAGGTGTGTCAGATAAAAATGACAAATGAACTACAATATGAAGGAATTTGTAGCATTAAAGATGTTAGTATTGATACCATACATATGCTTACTAAATCACTTGAAAGAGACTTGGAAACTTCATCAGATAACTATGATGATTTTGATGACTCTAATGACAGTCCTATTCATGATGATACCCACTCATCCTCAAATTCTAAATCATCTGATACAAACAATGAAAAATTGCCCACTAGTCTTCTTGTTGTTAAACCACGACATGATGTCCAGTCCGACTTAGTCAATGATGTTATAGGTATGCCTATTGGATTAGATCAATTAAATATTAACGTGAACTTTAATAATCATGATCTGACTCTTCCTGATCTTGAGACACTTACACAAGGTATCATTCTGGAACTCAACTTTTCGATCCGCAGCTGTGATAACAATACCATGAATGCTCTTGAACCTATCCAAAATTTATCCCTAATACATCCTGAATTGATTGACTGTACTTTACAAAATCAACCCATGGATATACCTATTTTTGCCAATGACTATACATTATCATATTATCTCAATGCAGTCGAACCTATTAACTCTCCCACCAGTGAATGAAGTGAAAATATGATTGAAGAGGATATCAAGTATCTTAGTCGCAAAAAAAAGAAAGATAAAAATAAAAGATCTGATGGCGAAAACCACATTGTGGCGATGTCAGAATCTAAAAAAGAGAAAATAAAGGACGTACCCAAAGGTGAAAACCTCTCTGAGGCACCTAAAGGTGAGATACTTGGTATACTGCCCAGTCATTTTTAGGAGCGGTCTTCCATATTGATCGAGCCAACTCAGCCAGTGAATATCGGGAATCAAGACACACCACAAATTATTCACGTAGCTCAATCACTATCAGCAGAGGAATTGAAGGATTTCACTCAGCTATTCCTAGAGAAGAAAATAAATTTTGCATGGACATACTCTGATATGCCAGGCTTAGATCCTGATCTCATTATGCACCATCTCTCAATCACATCAGGAGTAAAACCAGTTAAACAAAAACTTCGTAAGATGCACTCGCATGTTGCACTATTGGTCAAAGCTGAACTAGAGAAACTACTCAAAGCTGGATTTATTAGAGCGATAGATTATGCTGAATGGATTTCCAACATAGTACCTATGTCAAAGGTAGATAAATCTATCAGATTTTGTACAGATTTTAGAGATCTCAATAAAGCATGTCCAAAAGATGACTTTCCATTGCCAAATATTGATATGATAGTCGACCTGATAGCTGGGTATGAGATGTACTCACTAATGGACAGATTCTTCGGCTACAATCAGATTAAAATTGCTCCTAGAGATCAAGAAAATACAGCTTTCACCTGTGCATGGGGAACCTTTTACTGGAACGCTATGCCATTTGGGTTAAAGAATGCAGGAGCGACCTACCAAAGAGTAGTTACAACTATCTTTCATGACATGATGCATAAGAATATGGAAGATTATGTTGATGACACCTTAGTGAAGACTATGAAAAGATCAACGCATATTCAAGAGTTAGGTCCTATACTTAACAGAATGGAAAAGTTCAAGCTCCGATTAAATCTAAAGAAGTGTGCATTCAGAGTGATATCTGGTAAACTACTTGGCTACATCATTTCAAAGAAGGGCATCGAGGTTGATCCTGAGAAGGTCCAGGCTATAATGAAAATGTCACCTCCAAAGAACATTAGTCAAATGAGAAGTCTACAGGGATGTCTCCAGTCCATTAGAAGATTTATTTCTCAACTACCAGACAAAGCTCAACCTTTTACAAAGGTATTAAGGAAAGGTGTATTATACAATTGGGATCAAGAATGTGAACAACACCTTCAGCAAATCAAAGAGTATCTGTCAAATCCACCGATAGTGATGCCACCTATTCAAGGTAAACCATTAATCTTATACATATCAGTAACTGATTCATCATTGGGGGCACTTCTTGCGCAACAGGATGACAACAAAAAGGAAAGAGCTATTTATTACATCAGCAGAGCATTGGTGTCTTACGAAATGAGCTATAGTATAATAGAAAAAGCATGTTTGGCAGTCTTCGCATCATAGAAACTAAGGCACTATATGCTCACACATTCAGTCAAGCTGGTGGCCAAAATTGATCCACTCAAGTATCTTCTTAATAAAGCAACACTCACCAGACGATTGGCAAAGTGGGTAATGATCCTTACAGAGTTTGACATTGAATATGTGGAACGCAAAGCCATAAAAGGATAGGTAATTGCTGATCAACTTGCTGAAGCTCCACTTGAGGATACTCAACCACTACACATTGAGTTCCCAGATGAATCAATAATGCATCTTATTCAACAACCCTGGAAGATGTTCTTTGATGGGTCCTTTACTCAAAATGGTTCAAGTGCTGGCATACTATTCATTACTCCTCAGAAGTACTCAATTCCAAAATCTTATAAGATTCTATTCCCTTACACAAACAACATTGTAGAATATGAAGCATTGGTAAATGGAATAAAACTAGCTATTGAATGGAAGGTTGTTGAATTACATATTTATGGAGATTCTCAGCTGGTCATCAATCAAATCAATGATACATATCAGACTCAGGATGAGAAACTGGTGCCTTACAAGAGGATGGTAGATGATTTCAAGAAGTATTTTGCTTTTGTATCATTCCAACAAATTCCTAGATCAACAAATAGAGCAGCCGATGCTATGGCCACCTTGGCATCTATACCTGAGCTACAGGAGTCCAATTTTCGCTTTGATTTCCTGGTGGAAGATTTATATTACCCTGCTTATGATTCTCCTGAGACCCAAATAGTCTGTTCTATTATTGGACATGATTCATCCCGATACAGCCACATCTATTCCTATCTTTGTGACCAAATTATCCCTGAAAACCTTACTCGTAATGAGAAAAGAAACCTAACTCGAAATGTTTCGCGATATGTTATCATAGCTAACGATTTATTTAGACGAGGTTTGGATGGTACTTTGCTTAGATGTCTAGAAACTGAAGAATCAAAATGTGCATATTCAGAAGTCCATGAAGGTATTTGTGGATCTCATTCGAATGGTTTTACTTTAGCTCGAAAACTATTATGGGCTGGCTACTACTGGCCAAATATGGAAAAAAATGCCATAAAATTTGCTAAGACTTGTGAGAAATGTCAGCTTCATGGAAATCTCATACATGCCCCGGCGAGGGATCTCATACCATTCATTACACATTGGCCTTTTCAGCAATGGGCCTTTGATCTCATTGGTCAGATATATTCTGCTTCATCCAAGAGACATAAATTCATCATAAAGGCCACTGAGTATTTCACCAAGTGGGTAGAGGCGATTCCGCTCATCAAAGCAACTAGTAAACAAGTCGCCTTATTCATCCTAAACTATATAATTTGCAGGTATGGGATACCTTCGTCCATCGTGACTGATAATGGAGGACAGTTCAAGAATAAAGACTTGGATGAACTTTGTGAGAAATTCAAAATAAAGCAACACTGGTCATCAGTATATTACCCTCAAGGTAATGGACAAGCCAAGGTGTCTAACAAAAACCTACTGACTATCTTGCACATAACAATGAACAAATCCAGGAAAGATTGGCATCTACAGCTCAATCCGGCACTATGGGCTTACAGAACAAGTATCAAAACACCTACTGGGGCTACACCTTTCTCTTTGGTGTATGGGTCCAAAGCAGTATTACCTATTGAAGTAGAAATACCATCTCTAAGAGTTTCGTTGCAAGGTCTTGTTACTGATGAAGATCATAGAATATCTAGATTGCAAGAACTCGAATTGCTGGATGAGAATCGATAAGTGGCGTTTAATCATCTTAGAGTGTATCAAAAGAGAATGTCCAGAGGGTATAACAAGAAATTTTGACAAAGAGAATTTCAAGTTGGTGACCTAGTTTTGAGAGAAAATCTAAAAAATCAACAGTTTCGAGATAACAAAGGGAAGTTTGAACCCAACTGGCTGGGTCCCTATATCATTACTGCAGTATTTGGCTCTGGTGCCTATCAACTCTCAACATCAGAAGGAGAACAACTCCAAGAACTGATTAACACCATCCACCTGAAAAGATTCTTTACTTAGCATTCTCTGCTCTAGCAAACTGTACAGCAGAAAATGTCTTGAAGAAATCATAAAAATCAGAAAATGTCCTAAAGAAATCTTAAAAATCAGAAAATGTCCTGAAGAAATCATAAAAATCAGAAAAAGTCCTGAAAAAAGAAAAAAAAAGGAAAAAAGAGAGAAAATGCCTTGGTGAAAACGTGGTAAACAGGCACCTTGGTAAAAAAACAAAAAAAATGAATCTCTGCCAAGTAGGTGAAAACCTGGTAAACAGGTGCCTCTTGTACTCAAGCACTCCATCTATCAATGCAACTTTGGCATTTCCCACTTTCAAGTATCTTTTTCTTTTGCTTGAAAATATTTTCAGTCACTTTTGTGACATCCTGGTTTGTTGGAACCCTCATGACTTGAAATAGATCAATGTCCTAGTTTTAGGTTACTCGACAGAGCACATTACATATCCTAAGCAGTGTCAACCAAGTCATTATTCCGTCAGTGAAACCTAGTCAGCCACTCCGAGTCAGTCACCTGTCTCCTGACTACTATAGAGTTTTTATCACTGAGTTCACAAGCAAAACAACATAACAAAGAACAATTACTAAACAGTTTGAGCTATGAATGGAAAATTTTCTCCTTATGTTGTCTTTTATATTGCTTTTCGATTATTATCCCCCTGAGTAACTCGAGGAAGTCTGTATTGACTAAGAGGTGCAAGGATTGGGGGCATAATATTTTCTTTATTTTCTGCTTGTAGGAATGATTCCGATGATCTAGAAACATATAAATTAGCTGGGTGTCTATGATAAGAGCCTTCACATTAAGGTAAAATTGCCTCACATACCTCGACTCCGCTTAATTGTATGCTACAGGGAGGTCCATGTCATTTCTTTGTCTATTTTGAGGGAATTTCTTTATGATGCAATTCGAGTCCCTGCGAAATCTATCCAAGGATATGAACAAAAAAAGGGTCATTGCGGACAAAATAATTAATATTGCACATTGAAAAAGAAAGGAACTCTACCTTGACTGTTGTGTTCGTTATGCTCAGTGATGAATCTTAAGTATTTTAAATCCAGTGACTAGGTTTAGGTTGCATTTTGCATATCATTTTGCATTTCATTCTGCATTTTAGTGAATCTAGGGTGATTTTGGTGTGATAATAATAATCTCTTTATCTTCAGAATGCGAGCCGAAAGCATCATCATTTCTTATGCTAAGTGGTCTATTTAACATTATTTCTCCAATCGAGTACTTGTGTTTTGAGACGTTTAGCTGCATACATAACATTTCATATAGATTCATTTATTTTATTATTAATCATTTGTATTCATCTTATTACATAGAAAACAAAAAAAAAAAATTTGCACTGCTCATTTTCATTCATTTATTTGCATATGAAAAGAAACAAAAACATAGACATCCATTATCATTTGTAATACATACATTCATGCTGAAAAAGAAATGCATACATATAGAATAAAGCATATAGAAACATCTCATAATTGAATTGAAACAAGTACAATGAAGTCAAATCAGATCTCGTATATATATATATATCATCTCAAGTCTAAGAGTACAAAATGATGTCCAATGACATGTACAAACTCCCATCGGAGCAAGAATCGTATAGGCTACAAAAAAATGGGTGTGTCTACAAAAAAATATATATATATCCGAGCTACAAAAAGAATCATCTAGTTGGCACCCTCTCCCTCATCGACTGGTGGAGGAGGAGGAGCCTAATGCCCGGGATCCTGTCGCAGTGCTCGTGCTCCTCCAATCTGGCCATATACTACGAATAAGGTGGCACTTGCTGTGCAACAGGAACTACAACACTATACATGGCTACATAATAAGATGCCCTACTACTCTGGAGAAGGACCTCCTATCGTAGAGACTCTATCTCTGCTCTCGACTCTGCTCTCAAAGCTGCAATCTGGCGATCACGCTCAGTCCTCACCTTGGCCAGCTGTCGGTCTCGCTCTGCCAGCTAAGTCTGCACCACTAACAACTGTGACTATAGCTCTGTAAGACGTGCTCTCATCGACCGACCCATGTCAGCCCCTTGCTCTCTCGCAGGCTCTTCGCCACCATCTCCACCACCATCTCCCCCTGTGGCTCCACCCTACTCCTCTCGCCGCTGACGGACCTGCCTCGGAGCTGCCCACTCCTCCTCTCCCCCACCAAGCCTCATGCCTACTCTCCCAAGGGATCCACCCTCACCCCTCTGCTATCCAATGTCAGTTTGCATTCCACTGCTACTGGCACCAGGATCACCACCAGTCCATCATGGAGCATCTGGTCTCTGGCCCTGTCCCTGCCTATGACCCTGTCTCTGTGCCTGTCCCTATGCCGGTGCGGGGGCATCATCCTCTACATCCTTGATATGAGGAGCATGCTCTCCAGGATCCGTAAATTGAGGGAATGGATGCTATTGCAAATAATCCCTGTACTGGGGCAATACCCCCGCATCTGCTATATCCTCCAAGTAATCCCACGTCAGGCGAGGTAAACCTGTCAGCTCCTGCATAGCCAAGGCATAAGATAGCCTAGGTCCCCAACCCCGCCTCTCCTCGTCCACATACCTAGCATATGTTGTAAACTCTTGTGAGATCCCCTGAGGCCGGCCATACTGCCTCATCACTCGTGAAACGATGAATCACTCCACAACAGTCTGCGATCTCCCAATTAGTGGGCATGTGACAAATAGATCTCTGTGCACTGCCCACCAGTCATCCCATGGCTCTAACCCTCTATATGGTCACCATACGACAGCTATCAAGTTATCGAGCTGCCATCTCCAGTAGTCTATCTGGCCCAGATGGGGCTGCGTGATATATCTAGCATATCTATAAATGATCGGCTGTCCTGGCTCCCTACTATCTGTCACTATCGGCCAACACACGGGAAGGTGCTCTCAAGCCTACACCTGCAAAATGTACACCCCAGCAGCCATGCTCTGCCCCTCTCTATAAACAATCTCATGCATCTCTCGATACATGTGGGCCAGTAAGTAAGAACCCCAGCCAAGTCTCTGAGGGGACTCTATCAATCACTCAAGCATCTGGCCCCATCCACTCTAGAAACCCTGCTGCCCTCGGTCTAGCATCAAAAAGCACCTAATAAACCCTTCTAAGACACATGCCAGTGGATACTCCTCACTGTACCTACTCATCAGTATATCCCAACTCATAGAATGAGTCAAGATATCTGGATCCCTGAATACATTCCTCAGTGCCTGCAGTCCTGGTAACAATGCAGTATCATAGTCCACCTTATCCCCAGCAAAAGGGATACGAATAATCCTGTACATATCCTCAGGAGTGATGGTCAACTCCCCAACTAGAAAATGAAAGGTATTATGCTCCGAATGAAATTGTTCTACCAACGCTGTGAGCATCCTGTGGTTCACACGGATATCAGGTAACCTCATCAAATGAGCCAAGCCGCATAAATCAACATGAGCCTACTCCACCTCAGACAAATCTCGAACTAAAGCCATCGTGGGTGGATATACACATCTGAAGAGCATAGGAGGTAAAGAAACCTACAAAACCCAACAACGAACATCAGAAAACATTCTAAATTAGCCTGCAAGAGAAGTTAAACATCACACAAATCCAAATAAGTTAAATACAAAACCAAAATTTCATGTTTACACTTTCAAAAATTGTCACTATTTTCTGAACGAGAAAACACAGTTAAACAGAATCTCGTACGAGTCAGAAATGGCTATCGTACGAGAAAATAGCCTCAAACGACAAATTTTTATACACCGCATGACAAAATGGTCTTTTAGCCAGCCTATCGTATGACACAAGGGTTGCTCTCGTACGACAATTCTAATGGGTTGAAATGATAAAACACAATTTGCCAGTTTCTCATATGAGACAGGTTCCTGTCTTGCACAATAAACCGAGAAACCCGACTTCAAACCCGTCAAAAACGTGAAAAATACACAAAAAAATTCAAATTTGGAAACATACAAAGGCTAAAGATTGATCACTTACCACTGGCTCGTAGTTTCAGGGTCGATTATGTCATCTCTGCCGCTCAAATTGATGCTGACGAGTAGGGACCACCATTTTTCTTCGCAGAAGGTTTTTTGAATTTTCAAACTTGGAGGGTTAAAATGAATTGAAAATGACACTTTTGTCCTATATATAGCCTAAAACCTAATTTTTCAACTTGCTCCAATGGACACGAAAATTGTACACTTGGCTAATGTGCCTGCTCTGATTCCATTTTCGGGATCAAAATCGAACTTCGAGATCGTCTTGCTAGTCAATTTCACAATTTTGACCACTTAGCGCTTTTTTTTCTTTTTTTTCCATTAATACTCATTCTTTCTTCAAATTGCGCTCAATTTCAACACTGAATCTTAATTCAATTTCAATTCTACACATCCACATTTCAATTCTACCTATCAACTCTACGCTCAATTTCTCATCAATCATTGCCAAATCTTCAGAAAAATCCTCAAAATCAATTTGTGCTTAAATCACTTATTTTCGCTAAACAATTGCCTATAATCAACTACCCTCACTATCTTTCGATTTCGCTACCGAGGGGGCATACTCATGACCTTATGACTTCACATCTCACAAGTCGAGAATTTTTTTTCAAATCTTCATCAAAAGTCGAGCAAAATCTTTCTAATTAAAATCCTCATCGCTAAGGGGCATCTCAACTTCATCGCTTCACATCAAGTTGAAATCTCTTGATCATCTAAATCAATCAATCACTAGGGGCATATCAGTTTCATCACTTCAAATCAAGCTAATATTTGTCTTTCATCTGAATTAATCTCTTAGCATTAATCAGTTTCATCACTTCAAATCAAACTGATTATTCGTTTAAACTCAATCAAAAGTTTAAAGAGTTTCTTTGGTCATTCTAGATCTAAGCAGGTGTCCAATATTCATTTCTTGATCAAGCTGGACGGTTTATTCTTCGCTCATTGTGTCTTGATCAATCAAGTTCAAGATCGATTTTTATCATTATTCACTATATCTAAGATCAATCAAGTTCTAGATCAGTAAGATCCGCTTCTTGATCAATCAAGTTCAAGTTCGATATCTTTGTTTTCTATCGTTCCTCAGTTCAATCAAGTTCGGGATTGGTATCACTTTAATCAGACCTCATTTAGCTTTGTCGCTTCGAATCAAGCTAACACCTCACTTTTTATCTAGTTCGTGATCAATCAAGTTCAGAACTGGCATCTCCTGGACATCACACATTCTTTGAATCAAAGCGCTGCTCGCACATTAATTCAAAGAGGGGCAAATGTAATACCCTAAAATTGGTCATCTAAACCATGGGCCCCTAATCTCGACAACATCACCAAGGTCCTAACCAAAGGCAATTAAATCAATCTTGAGCACATTATTAATTCCTTAATTATCAAAAATCACATGGCAAATCAACCACTCAATATTAATTAAATATTTATTTAATTAATTGAATTATTTCAAGAATAATCATTTTGATCAATTATCCCATTTTAATTTATTAAATATCTTTGCATATTTAATTAATTAATAAATTTTCCATTCAATCATGCGAAAGGATTAATTTATTACAAAGAGTTGAATTGAAACAAAACAAAAGTCAAAAAAAAAAAAGAATTGAAGAGAGAGAGAAATCAAACTTGAGATATTATTTCTTTTTCTAAATTTAGAACTTGAAATCAAAAAAGCAATTTAATTGAATTGTTGAATTATTCTCCAAAATTGGAACTCAAAGCTTTTCAGAAAAAGAAGTTCAGTTGCATTAAGAAAACTCTTTTCTTGATTAAATTGAAGAATTATCTATTTTTATCAGATGTGCATGGAATTAATTTATTATTATTTTCCAATGCAACTTGAACTTCTAATTTGAATGCATTTCAATTAAACTTATAATTGGAATCTATCTCAAGGTT
The DNA here is from genome assembly GCF_030272615.1 of Cryptomeria japonica. Classification (NCBI taxonomy): domain Eukaryota; kingdom Viridiplantae; phylum Streptophyta; class Pinopsida; order Cupressales; family Cupressaceae; genus Cryptomeria; species Cryptomeria japonica. Next base: position 471,687,064 of record NC_081411.1, on the reverse strand, counting down.
AACTCAACCTGATTTCTCAATTATTTTCAATTAATCCTAAATTGAGCTTTTTGTAATTCTCTATAAATTCAGTCTTTAGCTCTCATTCCAATTCACCCCAGAGATTTTTGAGAACACGCTTGGAAATTATTATCGCGCTAATTTCACTCTGGAGTCATTGAAATCATTGTGCTTTTTTTGATTACTTGCATCCATTTTACATTCATTATTGCTTTCATGCATTGTTGCTTGAATTTGCTTGAATTACTCATCCATCTTGCATCCATATAGCTTAATATCATATAGATTAAATCCTTCGTCTTGGTGTAGTCTAGTCACTGGTATTGCTTATAAAAATCTGAGAGCAATCTTATACTCGCATCTTTTAGAAGGCAATTAGTCGCTTTGCTATGGTTTATTTCTTATTGATTATTGATTACTAACCATGCATATAATGACTTAATTGAAGTGTTGTGCTTGCAGCTACAGGTTCACTTTTTCACACACACAAGAAGATTGAAAATGCTCGATTTCTCTTGAATGCTTGATCTCATGTGATTTCCAGATGCTTTATAGATATGTTAGAATGATTGTAGATTGTTGTGAATGTCCAAATGAGAGGGGAAATCCTATTTATATACTTGCTTATTGGGTTAATTGATTAATTTTTTGACATTAGCCGACACAAAGTGGAAAATCCTGCTCAAATTTGAAATGGGACAAAGGATTTTGAAGGGGCCAATTTTAGGGAGGACCATGGCACCACACCCTTGTCCTTCCCTATTTTAGGCTAGGATTAAGGTGTATGACAAGGGAAAAATCAATTTTTTTGGAATTTATCATGTGTAAGAGCATAATCACGTCTTCAATCAGGCCAAGGAGCACAAATACTATAGTGAAGACCCAAATGTGGTCGAAATTGCAAGGGGTGCAATTTTCCAGATGGTATAGTAACTTGCCACATTCTCCTTTGTAATATGAGGTGTATAAGTCAATTCAAGATGTAGAGGTATGCAATGAAGGTTATCATGAAGAATCCTTTCAAGAAGGCCACACAATTAACATGTTGTCAATAAGGCCTTTTGTTGTGAGTAATGAGTATAATTCATTAGATGATGGTTGCGCAAAATATGATGTTAGACATCAAAGACATTATGGCCAAGGATACCATCAAGAAGTGTTTTTAGATAATGAGGATGATGAAAGAATATGTTCTATTGTAAATGTTACTAATTGTAAATTAAACAAATTTCATTTGAGATGACCCTAAAAAGAAAAAATCAAGAGTCTCATAGTTGTGTCTGTTGCTCAAGATAGGAGCAACTATAATTTAGAAATAGAATAGTAAACATTGACTAGGACAAACTTGGTAGCCTCTTTGTAAAGGAGAATCAAACTACTAATTAAGTTGTACCAGCAATCCTAAAAGGTAAAGACAAGGGAAAGATGCCTAATTTTCAAAAGGTTCAGCAATATGTTATGAAAGAAGTTCAAAAGAATGACAAGGTGGAGGCTTAGGCTACTATACATAGTGCCCCCAAGCCAAAAGTCTTTGTTGAGAAATAAAAACTTCACAAAACTGAGGTAAGTAAAATAGATTTTCAACTAGTTCCCAATGTGCCTGCATTTGATATAACTTAGAATTTATGACAGATTAAAGTTTCAGTTCCCTTGATAGAGATGATGAAAATTGAAGAATATAGGAATAGTACAATGTCTTTAATTTCAAGTATTTTGAATAAAAAAATAAGACATAAAAATATTATCAATGCATCTACCAGGGCCAACAAACAAACCAATGATGTAAAAAATTAAGTCATGTAGATCCCTGAAGTCCATGAAATAGATGCTTTTTGTGAAGAAAAGCAAAAAATTTATTGTGGATTGGTGATGCAAGTGATACTTTCTTACAAATTGTGAGCTCAAGAAGGAAGATGTAAAAGTGATTTTCCTCATAACATGCAATGCAAAGGATCCAATTTCATCAGTACGTTGAGGATATACTCATAGTTAGAGATTGGACCTAATTAATATGGATGAAGAAAGGGTGATAAAGGTTTATATTGTGGAAGGTGAGAGCCTTGGTAGAATAATGAAAAGTCATGATGGGGATGGAAATTTTATAATAAAATGATAGGATGCGAGTTTGTATAAAATGAAAGGGTGATGCGAAATACTGAAGGAGGGAGGAGAAAAGTGTAATTCCCCTTCCTTGAATAGACTCTATTCAACCTAGTTTGACTCTAGTTGACTTTTTCTATTGTTTATGTGGTTGGATGAAGTCCTCTATGTTGTGATGACTTTTATCATGATACTATGCTATGATGTTTTGGATTTAATAAATGTTGGTTATGTATTATATCTTTAGGGATGTTTAGATGTTAGATTTTATGCTTATATACTGACCATGGACTGACATGTTTACTTTATGCATGAGATATATCATGTGTTTTTTTTCATGTATGTGTATGGGTCTGTATACGGTGCGAGGGGATGATCTTTTGTCATTCACTTCGAAGAGACATGAAATAATAGGACTCTCCTCCATCGATGTGCCTATAAATGTTGGATATATGCATGTATGTTTTCTTGTTGATGCAGGATTGCAGGTACTAGGTATTGACTCCACCTAGCTTCACAGGTCTCAGTGTGCCTACATTATCCCAATGGAAGTTATGGAGATAGTCATAAGGCTCGTCAGTGTTACCCTTAGCCTTGCTCGATTTTAGAGCATAGTCTGTTGTCATTTTTCAACCTAATCGGAATGCCACTTAGGCAATTACCCGATGCTTTGGTATGTTGTATGTGTCTATTTAGGTGTTAAGTTTGGGTTATTGTTTTAAGTGTTGAAATTTGATTATTGATTTATTATTAATCTTTGATTATATTTGGGATTAAATTTAATTAATTATTGTTACTTATGAGTAATAAATAATTAATAAATATGTATATATATATAAGGGTATTATAGTAATAATAATACTTTGTTAATTAATAAATAAATAAATTTTAAGGTTTTAAATAAATTAATTAATATTAGTATTAAATAAAAAGCTTTATTAATTAATGGAGTTGTATTTTTAATTTTTTAATTTTTTTTTAATGATTAAATAATTTGTATAAATGTTTTTTTAATGATTAAATAAATTTAATTGGTTATTAAATTTATGTGTTTATTAAATTCATGAGAATATTTAAATTATTTAATTAATTTTTCTAAAAAGGAATGATTTTTAGAACTTTTGTGTGTGCATTGTGTTTGGGGGAAGTTTCCTTTCCTTAAGAAGATTTTTGAGAAAACCCTTTTATATTCTAGAAAATTCGAGAATAATGGTTGTTGTTTCTATTGTTGTTTTCGTTTTGGTTTTTGGGAAAGAAGTTCTCGGCAAGGGGACTTTTGTTTTAGAAAGGCTTTGTGGATTTGTTTTGCCTTTTGGGGGGTTCCTATGTGTTGTCGGGTGCTGGAGCCACACAGTCATGGTTTTTTTTTTTGCATCCTATCTATTTATTAAACAATTTTTTAAATTTATTTTAATGTTTTGTTTATATATGTATAACTATATTTGATCTCTATAATTATGCTTTGATTAATATAGTTATATTTGATAAATATAGTTCTATTTTGTTAAATATAGATATGTTTTGTTAAAGGTGGATATAATTGACAAATAAGATATATTTTGATAAAAATAAGTGTATTTAGATTAATACATGACTTAAAGTGTGATTTGTATGAATGAGTATTTAATTATTCAAAGATTGTTTTGGTGTAAATTGCTAATGAGGGATGAATGAATTTTGGTTAAATTATCTATTTGGGTAACTTATTGGAATAATATTAAAAAGGGAAATGTTTATGCTTATATTTTGAATGTTTTATTAAATGAGGTTATGGCTTTAGGAAATAAACTTGTATTGTATGTTAAGGTTTTGATTGTTATGTCAATACTCACCATTTCCCTTCAAGTGGTCTTGTGATAGTAAGTTGATATGTATGTGTTATCTATGATACCCCTTGTGAGTTTTCCTATGTAGGGGACTTTGGTGGTCTAGTGTAATGGTAGTTTTGTGTTGAATATCTTTGTGATGTAATTGGACAATGTTCACTCTATGCCTTGATGTTGATATTTTTGAATTTGGAATTGTTTGATGTTTAATTAACCAAACCCTTGATCTTTAATGTTATAGTAATCTAAGCCAACAGGTTTCAAGGTTTTGTGCATTTTATATTGCTCTAGCCCATATGTTCTTAAGGCTCTAGAGGTTGGTCTTTAAGATTTTCCTTTATTAATAGTAATGTTATGTTCTTATTTTGTGTGGGTTTTATTTATGAATTATTGTGGTGGCTTATCAATCTCTTGGTATTATATCTTTACTCTTCTTGTGGGATTGAGCCATGTTGTGCTCTTTTGGAAGATTTTGAAATTGATGTTTATGTGGTCGAGATGCAATGTAATTCCAAACTTGGTTGGAACTCATTATTTAGTCTATGGTGCTTCTAATCTGTTATGAGACTTATGAGATTATTTTATGATGATTCTTTTGTTGATGGTTGGTTTTGGGTAGGGTTAGTGTCATAAGGGGGAGTGGCATCCAAGTGGGGGTCAGGGCCCAAAATGGCTGCCAGGATAACCCATTGGAAGTAGAGATTAATAAGTGATAGCCTAATTAATGAATTAGGGGATTGGGTAGTTTAACGCATTAAACAAGATTATGTGTGCCCTGCTCATGGCTTGAGTTCTCATTTAGGCTCAAGATGAGGTGGGAAGGCCTGGAATGGCATGATCAACTACCTTGTCCTCTTGAAAGGTATGTTGGTTCTGCATGATATTTGAATGGGGGATGGGGGTCGAGAGAGGTTGCCAGGATAACCTAGGACTGGGGCTGAGATCTATGGAGACCTACTAGGATAACCCATATCAAGCTATGTGATGGCACACTCCCCTTGTGAGCACTAGTGTCTAGCCCCAGTGATTGTAACCTCTGGAGTAGTCTTGTTTAAAGCTTTGTCTATGTGTACCTTGTTTGTGTCTTAACCAGTGGAAGTGTGTTTTGACCATGTTTTGTTCACTTTTTTGTTTGTATTCTTGTGGACCTTATGCCTATCTCCTAGCATGGAGGGGTGGTCCTTTTTTATCCACATGGTTGGGTGGTAGTGCCTTTTTCCAACGGGGATTTTATAATGGTCTTGTGTGGATTGGATTTGTACTTGTTATGGTTTTCTCTCATGGATTTGGTTAGCTTAGTGAGTTAGATGGTGATTTTATGCATCTACCATGTTGTATTTATGTGTTTTTTATATAACCTATGCATATTAATGCCTACATGGAAAATGATGTAATCATGTTGTAATTATGATGTAACCATGATGTAAAATTGATGTATATGGAATGAGTTGTGGATGATAGATTTCTATATCAGTTATTGGAAATATTGGTCTTATGTAACTTAAATATGTTTATCATTCATTATTTGTATGTTGTAATAATCTCTAGTTTTGAGTATTCTGTGAATGAAGCTTTAGAGGATTTATCTTATGCAATGTAGTTTAATGCATCTATTACATGAATGGATATACCACTTTAGTTGTTATTATGCTTAAGTACATGTATGTATTAAAAGTTACCTTTGATTTGAATTAACTCCTTAATTGATGTATGGTTAGATTAAGTAATCACGTTGAGAAACCTTAGGGGAGAAGTTGTAGTAGTCTTTCTCTTGTTCATTATAGAGTAATCTTATCCTTTTAATGTTTTGAATGTTTAATGAATGTTAAAAAATAATAATTCACTCTTTTTCTAGAATGTTAGTTGTTCCCCTAGGGTTTCTTGGCCAGGCGGTATATTTGGTACCAGGGACAATATTGCAAACATTGGAATCTTTGGTTAATTTTGTGCCTTAGTTTTGTATGGTGTGTATAGTATTTTTATTGTGTTCTTACCCTTTTGGAAATTATGCTTGGGATTGATGTATAGGACCTTGAAAATCTTAGATTTTTTGTGCTATCTCATTTTCTCATTCTTTTTGAAGTTCATAATTGATCACATCATGTGTAATCACTTCTTTCTCTTGCCTTCTTGATGTTAGTACCGATTATATGATGAAATGTGCCTTTGGTTATGAAGCAGTCATCAGTGAGGAGGGACCTCAAAGAGATAAATCCGGACCGATCAGAAAGAGCAAACACAATTGAAACAAAAATATATGATGGAGGCAATGTAGAACAGATTATTTTATTGCATGAAAATTGATTACAACCAACTGGTAACAACCGGGTTACAAGATAACTAGCTCACAAGCCTGGTAGAACATATAGAATAAGTCACAACCAAGACCTTGAATCTTAGGATCTATCTTCTATGTATAGTCTAGCTACTTGATTCTTTTGTTGATTCATTCTAATGCACAATTACAATTATATATAGCAATCCAAAGGATCCAAAAGGGATCAAACCCAAAGAATAAGACCTAACGTGCAAAATAACAAGGTTGACCTTCGCTAAGAGACTCTTTCAAAAAATCCAAAGGATGAAATGTAGATTGCGGGAAAATGTCTGCCACATGCCAAGGAAAATCAAAATCAACACCCAAGGCTCCACAAGCATTGGAAGGGGTTCTGGTAGATCACCAAAATAGGTCCAGGCAACCAGTAACAAGAACTGTCAACCGGTAATAGGAAACTATCAAAAAAACTGATAGTGATATCTTTCTGAAAAATGATCCAAGCGATGCAGTCTAGAAATAAGAAAGATGATCAAGTCTTCAAGTATAATCCAACTCCATAGGATCTAGTGAACCAAAACCAAGATGCATAAAAAGCTGAAACTACAAACAGAAAGAAAATGTTTCTAGTTTATGCAAGATTGCTATGAAGCGGGGATGTTCCTACATCAGACATCTGGGGTTATTGAAAAAGTTAACCTCTCACTTTGCTAGGGTCAGAGGAAAAATAAGGTGGTCTACCTTTTCCTGAGAAATCCAAGATGAATCTTCAACTAGTCTATCCTTCCACTTCACAAGATATTCCTTATACTGACTGCTCTGGGTACTACGCCCAATCATAATGTCCAAAATATCTTCAATTTGATCTGGTTCCTTCCAGGGCAACTATTTCTCCAAGTCTACAATATTGTCCTCACTGGATTTTGGTTCATGATACTCATGAAGATCTACAATGTTAAACACGGGTGAAATAATCAGACTATCCGATAACTCCACTTCATATGCATTTCCAGAACTGAACTTTCTCAAAATCCTGCAAGGTCCAAACTTCTTCATCTACAACTTGTTATAAGTTCCAACTAGGAATCTCTATTTTCTCAGATATACCATCACTTCATCACCAACTTCAAATTCCTTGTGTCTCCTCTTCTCATCTACCTTCTCCTTATACTTGATGTTCATGTCTTCCAAATGTTGTTTAACCTAAATATAAAATGATGTCATGTGATCTACAAAGTCTTCTGCTTCTGCACTTCTTCGGTCTTCATTGCTAATGTCTCACAATTTTGATATACCTCTAGGATGCACTCCGATAACAATCTCAAAAGGTGTTATTCCAGTACTCTTATTCACTGAGTTGTTGTAGGCAAACTCTGCTTGTGCAAGGATAAATCCTAACTTCTAGTTTTATCTCCCACTAAACATCTCAATAATTTTCGCAAACTCTAGCTAACTACTTCTATCTGTTTATCAGTCTATGGATGAAAAGTAGAATTGAACTTCAAATCTATCTTCATCTTCTTCCAAAGTGTTCTCCAAAAATAGCTAGCAAACTTGGTGTCTCTATTTGAAACTATGCTCTTAGGTAATCCATGCAATCTCACCACTTCCTTGAAAAATAGTTCTTCTACATGCAATGCATCAAATGTATTCTTACAAGGTATCAAATGAGCCATCTCCAAGAATCTATCCACTACCACAAATACAAAATCATTCCCTCTAGGTGTCTTAGGCAATCCAAGTACAAAATCCATGCTTATATCCTCCCAAGGTCTTACCGATACTGTCAAAGGTTTATACAATCTCACATTGTGACTACTACCCTTTGCAACTTGACAAAATATGCAACTTTGCACATATCTCATAACATCCTTATGAATCTGGGGCCAAAAGTACTGCTCACTCACCAATGCTACTATTTTGTCAATAACAAAATGTCTAGCTAGTCCTCCACTATGTTTCTCCTTTATCGGATTCTCCCTCATAGAACTCTTAGGTATGCACAAGTGAAATCCTTTGAATAACATCCCATCCTAAATGAAGTAATCCAACCACTTTCTTGTATCTACCATAACCAATTCTCTACATGCTTTCCAATGTTCTTCAAAATCTGGGTCATCATCATACAAGGTCTTCAAATATTCAAATCCTAATACTGTCACTCTCAGCTCTGTCAGAAAATTACTTCTCCTACTCAATGCATCAACACCTTTGTCAGATTTCCCACTTCTATGCTTCAACACAAAGGTGTAACTCTGCAAGAATTCTACCCATATCACATGTCTCTAATTCAACTTACTCTGACTATTCAAATACTGCAAAGCTTGATGATCTATATACAACACAAACTCCTTAGGCAACAAGTTATGTCTCCACTTCTTCAAGGCTTGAACTATGGCATAAAACTTCTGATCATATACTGAATATCTCCTCTAGGAATCATTCAATTTCTCACTGAAATAGGCTACTTCTCTCCCTTCCTGACTCAAGACTACTCCTATTGTTGTTCCACTTGCATCACAATCCACTTGAAATACTTTATTGAAATATGGTAAGGTCAACATATGCTACTCAATCAGTTTCTGCTTCAACAATTCAAAATTTTTGTTTGCTCTGGTGGTCCACTTGAATTCCTTTCGATCTCCTCTAATGGTTTCGGTCATAGGGTTACAAACTAAACTAAAATTTTAGATAAAATTCCAGTAAAAACTAACCAATCCATGAAATGATCTTACCTCTCCAATGCTTTCCAGTGTAGGCTACTCAACAATTGCTTTCACTTTCTTAGGGTCCATCTTCAAACCATCCTTAGATATCTCAAATCCCAAATAGACTAACTCATCCTTCATGAAAGTACACTTCTTAATGCTGATCAACAACTTTTCTTCTCTCAACCTCTGCAAAACTTGTCTCAACTGCAACAAACACTCCTCTTTTGTCTTATTGAAAATCATAATATCATCTAAATATACAATAACAAACTTACCCAAGAATTTCTTCAATACCTCATTCATCAGCCTCATGAAAGTAATTGGTGCATTAGTTAATGCAAAAGGCATCACCAACCATTCATACAGCCCTTCATTTGTCTTAAATGTTTTCTTCCACTCATCACCTTCTCTGACCCTGATCTGATGATATCCACTCTTCAAATCTATCTTTGTAAAGTATTTTTCTTCACTCAAATAGTCCATTATGTCATCCATCCTAGGCAAAGGAAACTGATATTTCACTGTGATATCATTTATTGCTCTGGAATCAATACACATTCTCCACTCTCCATTCTTCTTAGGTGTTAATACTACTGGTACTACACAAGGGCTCAACTATCTTTGAGAACCAATTCCATACAATGACTATTACTTCTCACAGGTGGAAATCCATCAGGTACATTATCTGAAATGATGTCTTCATATTCTGTCAGCAAATATTTTATCTCTTCTGGGTGTTCTCCTCCCAGTTTCGGTTTTTTAGTTTTCTTAGGAATTAAGGAAAAAAGCACATTCTCATGTCTTAGTCCATCTAGGAATTTCCTTCCATCTACTAAACATATTCTAGCATTTGTACATACTTCATTCTTGAAAGGTTCCTCCAAAGGCAACAAGGTTTGCTTCATCCCATTGGCCACAATAGTGTATGTATTCTTCCTCCCATCATGCACTCCATGTCTATCAAAATGCCAAGGTCTACCCAACAAAAGATGACAAATATCCATAGGCATAATATCACAAAACCTTCATCATGATAGTTCCCAATTTTAAATTTCACCAAACATTTTTCACTTACTAACAACTTATGTTCATCTTGAATCCATGTTATTTGATAAGGCTTAAGGTGTTTCAATCTCACCAATTTCAACTTATTCACCATCTCTTCTGAAACAAGATTATCTTAACTACCACTATCAATAAAATCTTTACAATACTTACCAGATACTTTACATCTGGTCTTGAACAAATCCTTCCTCTGCAAGGGCTCTTCATCTCCTCTGGTATGACATAAATCTCTCCTCATCACCAACAGTTCTCCATCTTCTAGTTTATTGTCTGATCCGGTGGGGTTTTCTTCCACCACTACTGCTCTTTTAGTATTCTCTACCTTCTTACACTTGAATGCATAATGTCTTTCTCATCCACACTTAAAGTAGGTTCCTCTAAATTTTCTCTTGTCTTGTCTCCCAAAATTATCATTTCGGTAACCATTCGGTTCTCTCCTCCTATAGAAATTTCTATCATCCTTTCGGTATGAATTACCTCTTTGTTCACTTCCTTGTCCATATTCTGATCTGTACTAGTTTCTCTACCTCCAGTATATGCTCTTCCTCCTTGAAATATTCCTCCAATAAACCTTCCACCTCTGCCTCTCTGCCTTTGCTCATGTCTTTTGTTTAACTTCTCTTCTGCCTTTAGGGCATACTGGTAAGCCTCTTCAACACTCTACAATTTGATCAAACTGAGTTCATCTTATATAAACATATGCAATCCATTCAAATATCTTGCAACTTGTTCAATTTCATCATCAACATGTCCAGATCTGATGTTCAACTTGTAAAATGCTTCAATGTACTCCTTCACACTAGATTCCTTCTGTCTCAAATTCTACAACTTCTGAAATAGATTCACTTTATAATCAACTAGCATAAACTTTTACTTCAACCTAGCAATCATCTAATCCCATGCATTAATCTTCTCTTTACCTCTTCTCTATATATCAACTTGCAAATGCTCCCACCAAAGAGATGCATGACCTTTCAACCGAGTACAGGCATATTTCACCTTCCTATCTTCTGCAATGTTTTCAAAATGAAAATACTTCTCCATCTCCGAGATCCAATCCATCGATTCATTCGAATCCAACTTCCCATCATGTTTCGGCTCGGTAAAATGAGGTTTAGTATTTTCCCTACTCAAAACCCTAAAAACCTTTCCTCATCCGGATCAACTGCCGGTGAGTTTGCTTGTTCTGTCAAGGCTTCTTCTCCTACATCTTCAATATGTTGACCTCTTCTCTGGGCTGTCTCCACAACTTCCAACTGGGCTTCTATACCTTGCAACATATCCATCATAGTAGGGTTTGCATTCCCACACACTCCACTATTCCTAGCTTCTCTTTGCACCATCATTCATGCTAGTCCTCTACAGCTACAAGTTGGATCCACAATCCACCACCCTACAAGAAAATTTTAGGACACGCAACCTCTGGGATGAAACTTTGCTCTGATACCACTTGAACTAGTCACCAGTGAGGAGGAACCTCAAAGAGATCAATCTGGACCAGTCAGCAATAGTAAACACAACAAAAACACAAAGATATGATGGAGACAATGCAGAACAGATTGTTTTATTGCATGAAAATTGATTACAACCAACTGGTAACAACCAGGTTACAACATAACGGATTCACAAGCATGGTAGAACATACAGAATAAGTCACAACCGAGACCTTGAATCTTAGGATCTATCTTCTATGCATATTCTATCTACTTGATTATTATGTTGATTCATTCTAATGTCCAATTATAATTATATAGCAATCCATAGGATCCAGTTGGCCCAAAAGGGATCAAAACCTGAAGAACAAGACCTAATGTACAAAATAACAAGGTCGGCCTCCGCCAAGAGATTCCTCCAAAAAATCCAAGGGATGACACATAGATCATGAGAAAAGGTCAGCTACATGCCAAGGAACATCAGAATCAATGCCCAAGGCTCCACAAGCTTCAGAAGGGGTTTCAGTTGAGCACCAAAATAGTTCCAGGCAACCAGTAACAGGAAATTGTCAAGGAAACCGATAGCAATATCTTGTTGGAAAATGATCCAAATGCGATGCAGTCTGGAAATAAGAAAGATGATCAAGTCTTCAAGTAGAATCCAACTCCACAGGATTTGGTGAGCCAAAACCAGGACACACAAATAGATGAAATTGCAAATAGAAAGAAATTATTTTTGGTTGATGCAAGATTTCTATGAACTGGGGATGCTCCTACATCTGGTTACTTTAAAATTTCTAGTAATTACTCAAATCCTTAAGATTTTATAGATATATAATTGCTTCTATTGTGAGGAAATTGTCTATGCTTCCCTATCTAATGTTGTATTCTTAGGACTAGTTAGTACGTTACATAATGCATTGCCTTAATCCTAAATAATATGGTGATGTGCTTGTGTTCTGCATGCAATTTGATTTAGTAAAGATCATGTGTACTTATTGCTTGTGTATGTCTTCTTGTTGCGAGTAAATGTATGTGTTTTTATGAGACCCTTGGGTGTGCCTTGTAGATTCTAGTGTTTACTTGAATGTTAAAGGGGGATTTGGGTGGATAAAATGATCATGTTCTAGATTAGGAGGGAATTGTATATGTTTTCTTTATGGATTCCACCATGTGTTTTTGTCTGACCAACTCAATTAATGACTTTTTATGAACAATAAGATAATATGCTTGCATTTGACATGTGGAATTGATTGATAGTTCTCTCTCTTCCCTCTTCTTCTTGTATCTTGATATTAAATGAAAGATGATAGTTAATGATATATTTAAAATTTAATAGAATTATCTAATGCTTATTAAGGAATATTATGTGGCATGCATTAAGGAATGTTTTATTAATTTCTACATTAAATACCTACAATTTTTGTATTGCATTTAGGATTTCATGTATAGTGATCGTAATAAGGTAGAATATTTATTGTGCATAAATACTATAGGTAGTTCATATAATTTAATCGTTTGACAAATAATAATAGAGAATAAGTATGGATTAAGATAAAGTTGTGCATTGCATGTAGAATGTGTACAGAGGATATGAAGTTATTCTCTTGTGGTCTTGTTTAATGTTGATAGATAGAAGTCGTTCACTTTGTAAAAAAAAAAATATTTACATGGTTTTAAAGAAGGATATGAATGTCGTGTTTGATTAGTGAAAAATTTAGAAATGATGTTACTTCCTTACCTTACTCGAGTTGTAAAGGATGTGTTGTTTAATGAAAATCTTAGTAATAGGGATAAATGATGATTGGAATAGCGTGCCCATATGTTATTAATTTTAATTGTAGATGTTGAAATGTTTAAGTGGTTAGAAGTTTATGCTTAAGAGCTACTTGAAAATGGTATTGTTAGGAATGTGATTGCTCGTAATGGTGATATCGTGAAGAATGTCTATTGTGTATCGAGTGCATTCCCTATATGTGTGAAATACCGTATCTTTCCCATTCTTCCATATGTTTTCTTACATAAAGGATAATTATTAGAACTTTCATGTGTACAAAAGATTGCACTGTATTATTAGATATATAGTTAATAGCCTAAGGTGTCTATTAGACATTCTCTAACACACTCAAGATGTATGATCTTGGGTGTTGTGTAGCGGTTACTCCCTATGGTGTGGCTGAAATTGACCACCTCATTTTGAGATTTTTGTTGTGACGATGATTACTTTGATTTACTTATGAATTGTGTTTTGTGATAATGGGGCTAGCATTGTTCTTTTGAAATTTCTTATGGAAGGAGTGACCACTAAATTCTCTTTTCTCTCCATTTAATTTCTGACACTTGTCATGTTTTTGGTATTGTTGGTTGTTGAAATTGCCGATATTTTTCATTATTTGATGTTGATCTTGACAATTTTACTTCTTGGATTATTTTATTTTGAAGCTTCTGGTGGTCATTCTGAATGTTTGACTTAGCTGGACCTATTTATGTGTTTAGTCTTGTTTCTATCATGTTTTCTTGAACCTCTAATAGTGTTTTAAGGGAGAACACCACAGAGAGTGGATCTAGGCATGTTGGGTACTCAAATAGTACTAGTGTTAGTTAAAGGAAATAAAAGTGTATTTTCTATGATAAAATTCATTTGTAACGATTTGGATCATTAGATGTATTAGGAAGAAGTGTGAATTGAATTAAGTGGATTGCGTGATATGCATTAGATAGATATTAATGGTCTGTAGACTTATTGTTTTGATGAGTGTTTGGGAATGCTTGCATGGATTCTATTTGAGTTAAGTGGTTGTCGTATGTAACTATATTCACTTCCTCTCTTAGATTGAGATTGTATTGTGCTTTATGATTGGTTTTGATATGACATATATATCATGAACCTTTCTTCATTCAATGTGTATGCATTATAAACCTTAGAGGTATTACGATACATTAGTTATGGCTGAATATGAGATCTTATTATGAGAGTATGTTATGTTTGCCCTAGTAATGAAGGAAGGAGTGTATGTGTAGGATGTTGTATTAGATGTATATATGTCATTTTAATGGGGCATATAGATATTAAGGAAGTGTTTTCATGTTTGAAAAGTGAAAGTTATGATGTTTTGTATGCTATGATAAATCTACTTTTGAATAAGGAATTCAGTAGAGAATTAATGTTCTACAAGAACACTTGTGGGATGATGGTTTTAGTATTATTTAATATAAGTGTTATGTCTAATGTGTTCTTGTTTTCATATATTAGCCTTGTAAATTCTAGGAGTAAGTCGAATCCTAGGGGGGAATGATGTAATGCCCCTCCCTTGACTAGACTCTATTTAACCTAGTTTGACTCTGGTTGACTTTTTCTGTTGTTTATGTGGTTGGATGATACTCTATGTTGTGATGACTTTTTATCATGATACTATTCTATGATGTTTTGGATTTAATAAATGTTGGTTATGCATTATATCTTTGTGGATGTTTAGATGTTAGATTTTAAGTTTATATACTGACCATGGACTGACATATTTACTTTATGTATGAGATATATCATGTGTTCATTTTCATGCATGTGTATGGGTCTATATGAGGTGCGAGGGGATGGTCTTCTATCACTCACTTAGGAGAGACACAAAATGTCATGACTCTCCTCCATCGGTGTGCATGTAAATGTTGAATATATATATATATATGCTTGCTTTCTTGGTGATGTAGGACTGCAGGTACAAGGCATTGACTCCACCTGGCTTCACAGGTCTAAGCATTCCTACATTATCCAGATGGAAGTTGTGGAGATAGTCATAAGGCTCATCAGTGTTACCCTCCACCTTGCTCGATTTTAGAGCATAGTCTGTTGTCATTTGTCAACCTAATCAGAATGCCACTTAGGCAATTAACTAATGATTTGGTATGTTGTGTGTTTGTTTAGGTATTAAGTTTGGGTTATTGTTTTATGTCTTAAAATTTAATTATTGATTTATTATTAAGCTATGATTATATTTGGGAGTAAATTTAATTAATTATTGTTACTTATGAGTAATAAATAATTAATAAATATGTATATAGGTTTTAAATAAATTAATTAATATTAGTATTAAATAAAAAGCTTTATTAATTAATGGAGTTGTATTTTTTATGATTAAATAAATTTAATTGGTTATTAAATTTATGTGTTTATAAATTCATGATAATCTTTAAATTATTTAATTATGTTTTCTAAAATAATGATTTTTAGAACTTCTTTGTGTGCATTGGGTTTGGGGGAAGTTTCCTTTCCCCAAGAAGATTTTTGAGAAAACCCTTTTATATTCTGGAAAAATTCTAGAATAAGGATTGTTGCTATTGTTGTTCTCATTCTAGTTTTTGGGAAAGAAGTTATTGTCAAGGGGAATTTCTTTTGGAGAGGCTATGGCTTTGTTTTTCCTTTTGGGGGATTCCTGTGTGTTGTCGGGTGCTGAAGCCACAAAACCATGGTTTTTTTTCTACATCCTGTCTATTAATTAAATAATTTTTATTTAATGTTTTGTTTATATATGTATAATTATATTTTGATCTGTATAATTATGTTTTGATTAATATAATTATATTTGATAAATATAGTTTTATTTTGTTAAATATAGTTATGTTTTGTTAAAGGTGGATATAATTGACAAATAAGATATATTTTGATCAAAATAAATATTTTTTAGATTAATACATGATTGAAAGTGTGATTTGTACGATTGAGTATTTAATTCTTTAAATATTTGTTTTGGTATAAATTGCTAATGAGGGATGAATGCCTTTCGGTTAAATTATCTGTCTGGGAAACTTATTGGAATAATGTTAAAAAGGGAAATGTTTGTGCTTATGTTTTGAATGTTTTATTAAATGAGGTTATGGCTTTAGGAAATAAACTTTTATTGTATGTTATGGTTTTGATGGTTATGCCAATACTCATCATTTCCCTTCAAGGGGTCTTGTGATAGTAAGTTGACTTGTATGTGTTATTTTTGATACACCTTGTGAGTTCCTATGTAGGGGACTTTTGTGGTCTACTGTAATGGTAGTTTTATGTTGAATATCTCTGTGATGTAATTAGACAATGTTCACTCTATGTCTTGATGTTGATATTTTCAACTTTGGAATTTTTTGATGTTTAATTAACCAAACCCTCAACCTTTATTATTATAGTAACCTAAGCCAACAGGTGTCAGGGTTTTGTTGTGTATTTTATGTTGTTCTGGCCCGTATGTTTTTAAGGCTCCAGAGGTTGGTCTTTAAGCTTTGCCTTTATTGATAGTAATGTTTTTTTTTTTTGATAAAAGTGGAGAGTCCACTGAACTTATATTTATTCAATGCAAATTTTACAACGGGTTCAGACATGGCATATCGATAGGAAAGAACCCACAAGAAAACCTCCGATTGTAGCCATTTTTTAAATTTACAATAGACATATGTAGCCCTTACAACCAATATGTTTCGACTAAAAACCCCACCCTCCTATCACTACCTATTATTACAAAAAGATTGATCTGACAATTTTAAACAGAATAACTCCAATCGAAGAAGAGATGGGAATGAAGAGACAGCTGCATGAGAGAGAGTTCACTTTCAGGACCACTGCAAACCATTTGGAACAAAATAAAGCCAAGCTGCCTACCACCCTACAAAAAAAAACCAAAAAACCACTAGCTATAGCACAGACAATATGTTAGATATCCAAGAACCAGGAACTAGTGCTCTCTTCTAGTGGCAGCTGAGAAGAGAACTGAGGTGCAACCACCCTTAAAGGGAAGGCCACACAAGCCTAAGCAGAACACAAAAAGCCCAATGAGATCTGTGAATGTAGAGCTTGAAAAACAACCCATGCTTTATCCATAAAATATAACAAAAAATCCATAGAGGCTCTAGTAGTCTCCAAGGAGTCACATATCAATCCCATTCGTAACTGATGAAGCAAATGACTAGACCAGCCATTAGCCAAAAGCTCATGGCAAGGAAGAAAACCCCCGTAAGGAAAAGAGCCCATATCAAACTGATAACTATCCAATGCAGCATAGACCAATTCCCAATTACAAACTATCAGAAAGACAAATGAGGATACCAGGAGGTGAACCAAATCCAAATCTAGCAGAACATCATAACAAATAGTAATAAAATGAGAGAGAAGCTCATAATAAGAAATTTGATGAGCAACCTATAACCACCTACATCCCAAAAGTTTGCGAAGCTCAAAATCCACTACGGGAGTAAATAAATTGAAAACTTTACCAAGTTTAATAGAATTATCCTCACTTGCATCACCATACCCCAGTGCTCGAGCTTCTAGAACCACTCTATATACTCCACCTAAAAAAGAGGATGACATTTGCAAGAGGAAGGGCACCGACAATCAAATAGAAAAAACACAAAAAATTGTTGTTTGACATTGACAGAAGTGAAAAGTATTTAAAGGAACATAATTGCCTGAATATCCCACAAATGTACTAAAACAACCACTAAAATCACACTTGTATCAATTTGCACGCATTTAAAAAAAATTCCATTAAAAATCATAAGTGACTCTCCCACAAGTGGGATACTAACACACAAAAAATAAAAACTAACCGTACTCCAAACTGAGAGACCCAGAGAAGCACAAGGCGGCCAGCAAGAGGATATTAATCATCGGATAATAAAACCTTACAAACGTACCGGCAGCTGGAGGAGATGAAGCATGCATAAAA
The DNA here is from genome assembly GCF_030272615.1 of Cryptomeria japonica. NCBI lineage: Eukaryota > Viridiplantae > Streptophyta > Pinopsida > Cupressales > Cupressaceae > Cryptomeria > Cryptomeria japonica. Next base: position 471,668,956 of record NC_081411.1, on the reverse strand, counting down.
GAATGTGGGCCTAAAGGATCATGATTACACAAATGACACATGCCATAGCCATAACCCGAAATAAATGAGGATAATATTGACAAGACATAAAAACACAAAAGAATCAAAAAATAATATCAAAGGAAATCTATCTCCAAACTTAGATAGAAGCTTATTGAAAACATTTGAGAGCAAATTCCCATGCATTTGCCAAATAAACCATTTAAGTCGAAGAGGCCAAGATGAAGATCCCAAACTGTAGCTTTAACTCAATGTGTACCAAATGTGACGATATTCAAAGGAGAGCAAGAAAAAACAAAACAACACCTCATAAAGAAAATACAATTTATTTTTACCCCCATATGTGTACCAAATGGGAAAAGAGTACACCATATTTAACAAACAAGCTGATAAATAATGACAACAAAGCCTAAATCTCCAATTCTTAAGTAGTACACACATTGCCATCTAACTCGAATATCGAGATGTATAACTACTCCAAATGTAGATAGATGTAAGGCCTTCTAACAACACATGAAGCAGTGAGACAAAATGAATTGAGAAGAAGAAAATATGAATACTTCAGTAAGAAATGAAGAAAAAGAACCAAAGATTTTGACATATAGTGCAACTTTAGAAACAAATAATCCCTCCAATCATCTAGAAATATATGTATTAACGTCAAACCCAATTGCAGAAGTATAAAGAACTCCATATGTAGATAGGAATAAAACTACTCCTATTGCCACATGACGGCTAGATACATACTGAACTGAGAAGAGGATAATACAAATATATCAACAAGAATGGAGTAATACCCCAAAATAGATACCTTAAACTGAGGGGTGAGGCATATACCTGAGGAGGAGTTCTTGAGGAATGTCACCCACTACTATATTCTTATGAATAACAGCTGAGTCAATAGCCAAATTAGCCAGGAAATCTGCCACTTTGTTTAACTCACGAAAGTAATGGGATAATACAAAAGTATCAAAAAAGGATAACTTCTCCAGAATATGATCAATTAAGTACTTCAAATGCCAACAATTACTTCTGCAGTTCATCACACTTTGAATAACTACCATTGAATCCCCCTGAATAGAAAGGTATTTGATCCCAAGAGAGATAGCCAAGTCAACCCCAAGTGACAAAGCTTGACATTCAGTGAAATTGTTTGAATGAGACCCAAGGGCATGGCATTGAACAGCAATTAGGATAGCATTATGATAAAAAAAATGGCCATACCAGCCCCAGCCAGACCTGGATTCCCCATAGAAGCACCATCAAAATGAAGTTTGAAATGACCTGGAGGAGGAGGAGCCCATTTTGCCATGATCCTCTTTGATTTAAGAACCAAACTCTTTGCAACAAACCCATGAGAGGGGATAGAAGCCAGAAGTTTCCAAGTCCTAGTGATCATGCCATCCCAATGGGAAAAAGATGTCAGATTATCTAAATTTTCATGGATGTAAGACAAGGCCACCTTCGAGATAGAGGCCTCTATCTTGACTAAGATATCAGAGAGCAAAGAGGATGTCTTTTTAAAGATCCTATTATTTCTCTCTAACCAAATGTTCCAAATAATAATCAAAGGGGCTATGATCCAAAGATAGGCATAAAAGGAAGAGGAAAACAAAAGAGGCCAAGCTCTAAAGTGGGAGAGAAGATCCCCACAAGTGGCAAAAGACAAGCCTAGCTTCTCAAAAAACCAATTCCAACATCCTAAAGGAAAATCACAATGGAGGAAAAGGTGAGAAGACGATTCCAATTTTTGTTTACACAACACACAAGGGAAAACAATCGATAAGTTCTATCTAGTCTCAAGGTGGTGAGAACCCTATCTTGAACTGCAAGCCAAGCAAAAGCTTCGGCCTTCGGCAGGCATGCAGGATGCCAGAATAATTTATAAGGCCAAGAGGGGAGGACCATAGCCAGCATAAGAGAATTGTAACCATCTTTCACTGTGTATTTTCTAGAAGAATTCTTAGTCCAAATGAGCTCATCATCCTTCTTACACAAGATGATGATTCTATCTCTAAGGATCGAAGAAAAATCTGCCTTCAAACAAGGGCTAATAGGAAGGAACTCAATTGATTTCCATTTAGCCAGCACCAAATTTCTGATAGTTCTGATACTTAATATAAGTACAGATCCAATAGCCAACAAGATGAGAGCGGGGGGGGTGAATCATACAAACTTAATCATCCATAAAAACATTAGATTCAACCTCGGTAACATATATATCAGTAATATAACCAAAATTGTTAAACATGCAAACTCAAAAGCATATGAACAATATAAACCTCATAACACCAGATTTAACGTGGAAACCCAAATAGGGAAAAACCACTCTGGGATTTTGGACCCACTAAGAAATATACTCTTCTAGAATATGCTCGGTTAAAAGCAAATCCTATTAAAGATTGCAAACATATTGCTAGATGTGACCCGGTTAAGGGATTTCTCTCAGATCTATTAGGATCTTCACTTTGTTAGAAGTGACCTTGTTAAAGGATTTCAAACACTCAATCAGAATGTCACCTTGCTAGAGGGTTTACATATAAGACTGTTAAGTCCACTCGGTTAAGAGATTTTCTTTCACTTTCACAAAATAACAGTAATAAAAAAATCTATCTGAACTTCACATCTAAAATGCTAAAGCAGATTCCTATTTGTTCAATACAATCTAGACATAGAACTAATCTTGTCTATCTGTTGGGCTTCTATACTTTGTTATTCTAATAGGTCTTCAAGCTTTTGTGCTCGGTAATCACTATGTAGCATCCTTGTGCATACACTTGCCCACATGCATTGTTTATCAATAGTTTCCTATTTATAAACAATTAGGTAACCGCTTAATCTCCTTGATCACATTTCCCATGGTCAATCATAGCCATCAGATCTTCAATCTTGTCTAAGTTCAATGCATCTTTCGATCTAAAAATGTTTTACCCCACCTTGGAACTTGCATAATAGTCTTGGAACTTGTGCCAGGGTATTGCGGTTCAATCTGAGCTGTAGATCTTCATGCCGACTTTCCATTGCCTTAGATTCATTAACAAACTTCCTCCACGGCTCACCAATCATTTGATCCACTCCAGCTCATCAGCTTCCTTCATTAAATACTGCATGTAAACATTTAATGCATTCTGTAGCTCAATTACAACTTGGTGAATACTAACTCCACTCGGTAGACATTACGCCTTCATTAATCAATAGCGATAACCTTAGGGTTTACCGACTAGGTTCTTTGCTTGATAACATAGTATAGTATTAGCCTTTACAATTTACAACATATGTATGATGTTAAAACAATCTAAAACATCATGATCTCATCATTGTCTGACTCGGTAGTAGTTGCCCATTGAATACCTTATTCATCATATTCTTTCCTGTGTCTTTTACCGACATCTTTATAATCTTTATATCATACTTCTCAAGATATGGCAACATCATACTGAATTAGAAAATCAATTTCTTGACATCAATGACAAAATAATAATATCAAGATAGTAAAACATCTTTAATCAGTTATATCCATAAACATCAACAACCTTCTCAATATCCTTAAGAAATGCCAACAATCTTTCATTGTTTGTTATGATGCAATATTGCCAACGATCTCCCCCTTTGGCATTGATGGAAAAACTAATTGATTTGACCTTAATAGATTCAGATTGCTATGATTCTAAAATGCTGAAATGCTCTCCCCCATACATTAGACTTCTCCTCATTTCTTCAGTCTTCTTCCCAATCTGTAGTCTACTCAGTTTTCTCTTAGTCTTCTCTCCTTTATAGGTCTTCTCTTAGTCTTCTCTCCTTTATAGTAGTCTTCTCCCCCTTTGACAACAATGCCAAAAAAAATAAAGAACTAAAACATAATTTCTTTCTGTAAGAAGTGATTTCCTGTTGTTGTGTATCAACCGAGTCTCGGTCAGAGCATTTGTCTTCAAAACCTGTTCCCTATATAATTCCTATATTAATTCATGTAGACTTTTAGAAAACATCCTAAAGTGTATAACTCAGCATCAACTCCCAAAAGATATTCAATAGAGTCATCGGATTGATGCTTTCACTGAACTCGGTCAGTGAGTAGAAGATAGGGGTAGGACTCCTAACTTACTTCTGAGATATTCAAAAGTGTCCTTTGGTAGTGGCTTGGTGAAGATATCTTCTATTTTCTCCTTTGTGCTAACATATTCCGACACCACTTTCTTCTCTTGAGCTTCTTCTCTAAGATAATGATGTATCTCCACCCATATATCGTGTTAGAAAGAACACCCCAGTTCTGTCCCAATCTCCCTACCTCCAATCTCATGAACATTCCATTCAAGGATCCTTTATTCCTAAAATAAATTATTTCCTTTAAGGTACCCCCAAAAATTCTCTTCTATAATTTACCATAATGTAAGAAAGAAAATAATGAGTGAAAATGCTAAAAAATGGGAGCTTATATGAAAGTTTCATTTTGTTCATCTGATTTCAATTGGATTGATACATTGCACATCTGCATCCTCACCTTATGATCCTCACACCATCCCCAAGGTTAAATTACTAAACAATTTAATTCACATGGGCCTCACCTATAATTCTCGCCAAAATACCCTAGAGAAATTAATCAACTTTCTAACCAAATAGAGAATTTTTTTTAAATACTTAACTAATACAACACTCATAACTCAAATACACATATGCAATTGATCAAGAATCTACTAAACATACACATGATCAACTATAACATAATCATATGAACTCAATACAAAAGAAGAATAAATATTAACATCAAATAACATTCCCTAGGGTATCTCAATGCCATTACCTAATATAACACTAAGTAGATGAACATAACTAACATCATAGAATTTCATCACATTCTAACATCTTCATTTGAAACTACATCCAAATCCTAACATTTACTTCTTACAGTAACATAAGTGACCATCCATTTAATTAAGTAATCATAATTTATATTCTATTAAATCCTCTTACCAATTTGTTTCCTTTAGGATCAATTTAAAGAACCAATTATGAATGTTCCTAGTCCCTTCTACTTCCAAGACATAATGCATACTAAATATGTTTTTTCAAGCATAATCATTATTCTCTCCATATCTTAATGTTTCACACATGACTAGGATATAATCCTTATTTCAATGCCATACAAACACATGAAAACTAACCAATAACATCTCTTATTCCATTATCTTATTCATTCAATATACCATCATTACCTATTACTAAACCATATCCTACAACATGCCTAGTTCATTTCCATAATTAAGAATAATCATATACATCCAACATTATACTAATACACAATCACATACAAGAGATAAGGGAGTTAAGGAGTAACTTTATTTACAACTAAGGACATATACTTGATAGTTTTGATACTTAATGTAAGTACAGATCCAATAGCTAACAAGATGAGAGGGAGGGGGGGTGAATTATACAAACTTAATCTTCCATAAAAACAATAGATTCAACCTCGGTAACATATACTTCAGTAATATAACCAAAACTGCTAAACATGCAAACTCAAAAGCATATAAACATCATAACACTCATAACACCAGATTTAATGTGGAAACCCAAATAGGGAAAAACCACAATGGGATTACGGACCCACTAAGAAATATACTCTTCTAGAGTATGCTTGGTTAAAAGAAAATCTTGTTAAAGATTACAAACACATTTCTAGATGTGACCCGGTTAAGGGATTCCCCTCAAATCTGTTAGGATCTTCACCTTGTTAGAAGTGACCTTGTTAAAGGATTTCAAACACTCAATCAGAATGTCACCTTGCTAGAGGGTTTTACAAATAAGACTGTTAAGTCCACTCAGTTAAGAGATTTTCTATCACTTCACAAAATAACAGTAATAAAAATCTATCTACAACTTCACATCTAAAATGCTAAAGCAGATTCTTATTTGCTCAATACAATCTAGACATAGAACTTTATCTTGTCCATCTACTGGGCTCTATAGTCTGTTATTCAAATAGGTCTTCAAGCTTTTGTGCTCGGTAATCACTATGTAGCATCCTTGTGCATACATTTGCCCGTATACATTGTTTATCAATAGTTCCTTATTTATAAACAATTTTCTAACCGCTTAATCTCCTTGATCACATATCCCATGATCAATCATAGCCATCAGATCTTCAAACTTTGACCAGGTTCAATGTATCCTTCAATCTGAAAAATGTTTTACCTCGCCTTGGAACTTGCATACATTTCTTGGAACTTATGCTAGGGTATTGTGGTTTAATCTGCGTTGTATATCTTCCTGTCGATTTTCCTTTGCCATAGATTCTTTAACAAACTTCATGCACAGCATATCAATCATTTAATCATAGTCAGCTCATCAGCTTCCTTCATTAAATAATACTTTTATTCATTCAATGCATTCTGTTACTACTTGATTGCAACTCGGTAAATACTAAACTTCACTCAATAGACATTCTACCTTCATTAACCGATAGTGATAACCTTAGGGTTTACCGACTAGTTTCCTTAGGGTTTACCGACTAGGTTCTTTGCTTGGCAACATAGTATAGTATTAACCTTACAATCAATAACATATGTAGAATATCAAAACAATCTAAACATCATGATCTCATCATTGTCTAACTTGGTAGTAGTTGCCCATTGAATAACTTATTTCTCCCCTTATTCATCACAATCTTTCTGTGTCTTTTACCAACATCTTTATATTCATCAAATCATACTTTTTAAGATATGGCAACATCATAATGAATTAGAAAATCTATTTCTTGACATCAATGACAAAATAATAATATTAAGACAGTAAACATCCTTAGTCAGTTATATCCATAATCTTCAACAACCTTCTCAATATCCTTATTGAAATGCCAACAATCTCCCTTTGTTTGTTATAATGCCAACAATCTCCCCCTTGGCATTGATGGCAAAACCAATTGATTTGACCTATTTGATTCGGATTGCTGTGATTTTGAAATGCTGAAATGCTCTCCCCCTGTCATCAGTCTTCTCCCCCATACATTAGTATCCACTCCTTTTCTCCAGTCTTCTCCCCCTTTGACAACAATGCCAAAAAGTAAAGAACTAAAATATAATTTCTTCATGTATGAAGTGATTTCCTGTTGTTATGTCAACTTAGTCTTGGTCAAATCATTTTGTCTTCAATTCCTATTCCCTGTATTGTTTCCTGCACACCTTTAGAAAACATCCTAAAGTGTGTAAATCAGCATCAACTCCTAAAAGATATTCTGTAGAGTCATCGAATTGATGCTTTCATCGAACTCGATCAATGAATGAAAGATAGGGGTAGGACCCCTAACTTACTTCTGAGATACTCAAAAGTGTCCCTTGGCAGTGGCTTGGTGAAGATATCTACTATTTGTTACTTTGTGCTAACATACTCCAATACCACTTTGTTCTCTTGAGCTTCTTCTCTAAGATAATGATATTTGATAGAGATGTGCTTTGTCTTAGAGTGCATAACTGGATTCTTTGAAATGTTAATGGCACTAGTATTTTCACAGAATATAGTTACTGGCTCGGTAAATTTCTCATTTATACCTTCCAACAGTTGTTTGATCCATGCAATGTTGGTAGAATTCAATGCTGCAGCAATGTATTCAGCTTCTGCTATTGACTGTGAAACACATCCTTGTTTCTTGCTAAGCCAACTCACTAGTCTTTCTCCTAAAAAGAAAGCTCCTCCACTTGTGCTTTTTCTGTCATCAATGTTGCCTACCCAATAAGCATCAGTATAAACTTTTAAATCAAAATCATTTCCTTTCTGATATACTAAGCCATAATCCTCTTTGCATTTCAAGTATCTAAAAATTCTTTTGATTGTTGTCATGTGTGTTTCCTTAGGATCTGCAAAGAATCTTGCAACTATACCTACTGCATATGTCTAGTCTGCTGTGAACAACATATTGTAGTTTTCCAATCATCGATCAGTAGAGTGTCTCATCAACAAATGCAGATTCATCATTCTTAGATAATTTACAGTCGGTAGTCATAGGAGTACTTACTAGTTTTGAATCCTCCATTCCAAATTTCTTCAAGATTTCCTTTATGTACTTGGATTGAGTGATGAAAATCTCATTTTTAATTTGTAGTGTCTGTAAACCTATAAAATACTTTATCTCACTGATTAATGACATCTCAAATTCTTTGCTCATTTCATTTCCAAAGTTCTTGCAAAAAGAGTCATTTCCACAAAATATGATATCACCAACAAATATGGCTGAGATCAGTATTCCATTTTCATCATTCTTCATGTACATGTTGTTGTTCTCACTTGTCCTTATAAAACCAATCTTAATCAAATAAGAGTGCAATCTTTCATACCATGCTCTTGGTGCTTGTTTCAAACCATATAAAGCTTTGTTCAATTTACATACCTGATCTTTATTATTGTCTTCAACAAATCCTTCAGGTTGTTCAATGAAAACTTCTTCTAATATTCCATTTAGAAATGCAGATTTGACATCCATTTGATATACCTTGAAGTTCTTGAAAGCAGCATAGGCCAACAATGTTCTTACTCCTTCAAGTCTAGCAACAGGTGCAAAATTTTCACCATAATCAATTCCTTCTTCTTGAGCATAACCTTTGCAAACTAGTCTTGCTTTGTTTTGAATGACTTCTCCTTTTTCATTTAGCTTGTTTCTGAAAATCCACTTTGTACCGATTACATTTTTGTCCTTCGGTCTTGGGATTAATGTCCATGTGTCATTCTTCTTGATTTGATCAATCTCTTCTGTCATAGCATTTACCCAATCTTCACTATTAAATGCCTCTTTCACTATTCTCGGTTCAAATTCAGATATCAAACATGTGTTATGTCTCAGTTTGTTCCTTGTCATCACTGGATCATCCTTATCTCCTATAATCTGACTTGGTGCATGATGTCTTCTGACATACTTGGATAGTATAGGCTCGGTAGGCTCTGTATGATCTTCTTCATCACTCGGTAACTGGATATTCTCTTCATTTTCTTCAACAGTCTTCTCGGTAGGACTTCTCGGTTGAACATAGACAAATTAATCATACTCTTCTGGTTCCTTGGAATTTCCTTCATCATTTCTTTCTGCAAATTCATCAATTTTCACATTTGCACTTTCTTCCATTTTGTTAGATGATTTGATCAGACATTTAAATGCTTTGCTTCTAGAAGAATAACCTAGAAATGTTCCTTCTTCACTTTTCTGATCAAACTTGCCCTTTCTATCATCTTTATGAAAATAGCATCTACTTCCAAAGATTTTAAAATAACTAACATTAGGTTTCTTATCATACTAGATTTCATATGGTGTCTTCAAAGTACCTTTCTTCAATTGAACTCAATTCAAGGTGTAAACAGTTGTGCTTATTGCTTCTCTCCAAAATGATTGTGGCACCTTCTTTTCAATCATCAGTGTTCTAGCACAATCCACAATATATCTATTTCTTCTCTTAGCTATTCCATTTTGTTGTGGAGTTCTCAGTGCAGAGACTTGTCTTTTAATACCATGATCATTGCAGAATAAGTTGAATTCATCAGATGTGAACTCTCCGCTTCTATCTGATCTAAGACATTTCAACTGTCTTCCTGTTTCATTTTCAACTCTTGCCTTGTACCATTTAAACATTTGAAAAGCTTCTAATTTTTCCTTTAAAAACATTACTGACATCATCCTTGAATAGTCATCCACAAATAATATGAAATACTTATCACCATAATAACTTTGAACTTTCATAGGACCACAAAGATTAGTGTGCACTAGATCTAAAATTCCCTTAGAATTTTAAGACTTACTTGTAAAGCTTGATCTTGTCATCTTACCCATCTGGCATCCTCGGCACATAGCATTCTCAGGTTTTTCAAGACTCGATAGACCTCTTACTCTGTGCTTCTTACTTATTTTGATCAGATTATCAAAATTTACATGACAAAACCTTTTATGCCATAGCCAGGTATCATCAATCTTTGCATGCAAACACTTATTTCGAGTTGAGTCAAGGTGAAATGTATTACCTTTTGTTTGTGTCCTGGTAGCAGCTAACTTTCCATTCTTGTCATGAACTTTGACAATTCCTTTCTGAAATTCTATTCGGTAACCTGTGTTGTTTAGCTATGCTACACTCAACAAATTGTATTTCAAACCTTCAACCCAATAAACATCATTGCATCTTGCATTATCAAGAAGTGTTATAGATCCTTTACCTCTTATCGGACATGGTGCATCATTACCAAATCTAACATAGCCTCCATCATAATCTTCTAACATAACAAACTTGTGTTTATCTCCTGTCATATGATGTGAGCATCCACTATCTATAATCCAAGAATCATTAGTGTTTATGTGAGATATTAGGGCTTTTTCTTCATACCTTTCTTCATCTGAGCCATCCTTGATAGCCACATAAACCACTTCCTCTGTATCAATCTCATCTGATTTATCATCGTTAGATTCCTCATCAGCTATTAAACATGTCTTTCTATCTCTTCTTCTAAAGTCTCGGTGTCCTCTGTAATGATTATCTTTCTGTCTGTCATCTTGGTAATCTCTCTTTTTAGTAAAATCTTTGTCAGGACAATTAGAAGCCATATGTCCTATCTTATCACAATTGAAACATTTCAAAGGTAGTTTTCCTTTATACTTACCTTTTCCTCTCGGTAACCTTTTGGCTAATAGTGCTTCAAACTCTTCTTACTTTCTAATTTCCTCATATAATTTGTGTACTTCTTCCATGTTCTTTTGAAATCTTTCACTTGCTCCACTCTGATCTCCTTCAAAGTACTTATACTTTCTTTCATTGTAATCATTAGATTCATCAAGATGAAAAGAACTAAATGCAGATTCAACTTTATTTACCGAAGATCCACTGTTATCAAAATTACTTAACTCAAATGCATGTAGCTTACCAATAGTAGCATCCAAAGAAACTGGCATATTAGGTACAAACCTCAATTCATTGATTGCAGAAACTCGGATTGCATAAGATGGTAGAAGGGTTCTCAACAACTTACTTGTTATATCCTTTTCTTCAATAGTTCCACCCGCTCCTTTGATTTGATTGACAATCTCCTTTAGTATTGTACTATACTGAGTTATGTTCTCACCTTTATTCATCCTCATAGATTCAAGTTGTCCTCTCAGACTGTCTACTTTTGCTCTTTGAACATGTTCATCTCCTCCATATACTGATATGAGCTTATCCCACATTGCCTTTGCATCATTGTAGCCTTCTAGATCATTAAACTCTGAATCGGTTAATGCAGATGTTATTTCAATCATTGCTTGAATATGTTCTTGCTTCACCTTTATCTCTTCCATAGTCAATGGATAGGTTCTCGATGTAACAAAATCATTCTCCAGATAGTATACAGCATATTCTCCAACTCCTGATAGATGAAGCTTCATCCTTTTTTGCCATGTAGAGAAACTTGACTTGTTCAGCTTCGGTGCATCCCTCTTATACATCTTTGGATCTTTAACTCAAGTGCCTTTAAACTTTCCTTCTAGAGTCCAAATCTCTGATAACAATTGATAGTTCTGATACTTAATATAAGTACAGATCCAATAGCCAACAAGATGAGAGGGGGGTGAATCATACAAACTTAATCATCCATAAAAACATCAGATTCAACCTCGGTAACATATATATCAGTAATATAACCAAAACTGTTAAACATGTAAACTCAAAAGCATATGAACAATATAAACCTCATAACACCAGATTTAATGTGGAAACCCAAATAGGGAAAAACCACTATGGGATTTTGGACCCACTAAGAAATATACTCTTCTAGAGTATGCTCGGTTAAAAGCAAATCCTGTTAAAGATTACAAACACATTGCTAGATGTGACTTGGTTAAGGGATTTCCCTCAGATCTGTTAGGATCTTCACTTTGTTAGAAGTGACCTTGTTAAGGGATTTCAAACACTCAATCAGAATGTCACCTTGCTAGAGGGTTTACATATAAGACTATTAAGTCCACTTGGTTAAGAGATTTTTTGTCACTTTCACAAAATAACAGTAATAAAAAAATCTATCTGCAACTTCACATCTAAAATGCTAAAGCAGATTCCTATTTGTTCAATACAATCTAGACATAGAACTAATCTTGTCTATCTGCTGGGCTTCTATACTCTGTTATTCTAACAGGTCTTCAAGCTTCTGTGCTCGGTAATCACTATGTAGCAACCCTGTGCATACACTTGACCACATGCATTGTTTATCAATAGTTTCCTATTTATAAAAAATTAGGTAACCACTTAATCTCCTTGATCACATTTCCCATGGTCAATCATAGCCATCAGATCTTCAATCTTGTCCAGGTTCAATGCATCTTTCGATCTGAAAATGTTTTACCCCACCTTGGAACTTGCATAATAGTCTTGGAACTTGTGCCAGGGTATTGCAGTTCAATCTGAGTTGTAGATCTTCATTCCGACTTTCCATTGCCTTAGATTTGTTAACAAACTTCTTCCACGGCTCACCAATCATTTGATCCGCTTCAGCTCATCAACTTCCATCATTAAATACCGCATGTAAACATTTAATGCATTCTGCTATAGCTCGGTTACAACTCGGTGAATACTAAACTCCACTCGATAGACATTCCACCTTCATTAACTGATAGCGATAACCTTAGGGTTTACCGACTAGGTTCTTTTCTTGATAACATAGTATAGTATTAACCTTTACAATTTACAACATATGTATGATGTTAAAACAATCTAAAACATCATGGTCTCATCATTGTCTGACTCAGTAGTAGTTGCCCATTGAATACCTTATTCATCCCCTTATTCATCATATTCTTTCCTGTGTCTTTTACCGACATCTTTATAATCTTTATATCATACTTCTCAAGATATGGCAACATCATACTAAATTAGAAAATCAATTTCTTGACATCAATGACAAAATAATAATATCAAGATAGTAAAACATCTTTAATCAATTATATCCATAATCATCAACAACCTTCTCAATATCCTTAAGAAATGCCAACAATCTTTCATTGTCTGTTATAATGCAATATTGCCAACAATTTCCACATTGAACTTCATTAAAGTAGTTTGATAAAAAAACCCCCCATTTATCAAGGAGTATTGCTTTCAAGGGAGACCAATCCCTAATAGAATCCATAGGACAATAACCATTCCAAGCATCATCCCAAAATTTGACTTTAGAACTACTATGTACGACCCAAGAAAGATACGATAGCAGGACATCTCTACATTTACCCATGAAGTTCCAAATAGCCAACCCCTTAGGCAAAGTTATGGCCCTAAAAATAGACTCCCTAGAACCATTAGACAGATACTTAGCGAACATGATTCTAGCCCAAAGGGAAAGCGGATTTTCATATAGTTTCCATACTAATTTGGCCCCCAGAGCCAAATTTTGACTCTCCAAACTATGAATGCCAGCCCCTCCTAGTAATGTTATGTTCATATTTTTGTGTGGTTTTTATTTATGAATGACTATGGTGGATTATCAGTCTCTTGGTATTATAGATTTACTCCTCTTATGGGATTGAGCCATGTTGTGCTCTTTTGGAAGCTTTTGAAATTGATGTTTATGTGGTCGAGACGTAATGTAATTCTAGACTTGGTTGGAACTCATTATTTAGTGTATGGCACTTCTAATATTTTATGAGACTTATGAGATTATTTTATGATGATTATTTTGTTGAATGTTGGTGTTGGGTAGGCTTAGTGTCATAAGGGGGAGTGGCTTCCAAGTGCGGCCTAGGGCCCAAACTAGTTGCTAGGATAACCCATTGAAAGTAGATCTTAATAAGTGATAACCAAATTAATGAATTAGGGGGTTGGGTAGTTTAACACATTAAACAAGATTAAGTGTTCCCTACTCATGGCTTGAGTGCTCGTTTAGGCTCAAGGTGAGGTGGGAAGGCCTGGAATGGCATGATCAACTACCTTGTCCTCTTGAAAGGTATGTTGGTTCTGCATGAGATTTGAATGGGGGCTGGGGGTCGAGAGAGGTTTCCAGGATAACCCAGTATGGGGGCCAAGGCCTATGGAGACCTGCAAAGATAACCCATATCAAGCTATGCAATCATACTCTCCCCTTGTGAGCACTAGAGTCCGGCCTCTATGATTGTTACCTCTGGAGTAGTCTTGTTTAAAGCTTTGTTTGTGTGTACCTTGTTTGTGTCTTAATTGGTGGAAGTGTGTTTTGACCATGTTTTTTTCACCCTTTTGTTTGTATGCTTGAGGGCCTCATGCCTATCTCCTAGCACAGAGGGGTGGTCCTTTTTGGTCCACATGGTTGAGTGGTAGTGCCTTTTTCCAATGGGGATTTTGTACCAGTCTTGCATGGATTGGATTTGTACTTGTTCCAGCTTGCTCTCATGGATTTTATCAACTCAGTGATTTAGATGGTGATTTTATACATCTACCATGTTTTATTTATGTGATCTTGATGCAACCTATGCATATTCATGCCTACATGGCAAATGATGTAATCATGATGTAAACTTGATCTATATGGAATGATTGTTGGATGGTAGGTTTCTATATCAATTATTGGAAACATTGGTCTTATGTAACTTAAATATGTTTATCATACATTATTTGTATGTTGTAATAATCTATGGTTTTGAGTATTTTGTGAATGAAGCTTTAGAGGATGTATCTTATAATTTAAAAGTTACATCTATATAACCACACTTTAGTTATTATTATGCTTAAGTACATCTATATATTAATAGTTACCTTTGATTTGAATTAATTCCTTAATTGATGTATGGTTAGATTAAGTAACCACATTGAGAAACCTTAGGGGAGAAGTTGTATTAGTCTTCCGCTTGAGCATTATAGAGTAATCTTATCTTTTTAATGTTTTGAATGTTTAATAAATGTTAAAAAAAAAAAAATTCACTCTTTTTATAGAATGTTAGTTGTTTTCCCTAGGGTTTTTTGGTGGGGTGTTATAAAAAATCCTTACACATGACACTGGTTGCCCAATTTCACCATAATAATTGATTAGGGAAAAAGTGGAGTGGTTTTCATGATTGGACGAATTTATTTCTCTTTACTTTTTTTAATTTTTTGTGGCACACAAGATGCTTATTTGCTAGGTTTTCATCAAGGTGGCAATTTTTCTCATTCTTTTAATTTTTTTGTATTTTTCATATTTTTAATATTTTTTAATAAATTTAAGGGTTTCTCTAAAGGACTAAGTGTATAACTTGGAAAGGTGCATGTTGTTGATAGGATATTTAAGTGGTTCACCTTCGGGAGTAGATAATTGATATACTCTAGAGCCATAGATTTCTATGACAAAGTAACAACCAAGCCAATTAGGTTCAAATTTGCCTCATTTCTCTTGATCTTGTTGATTCTTACGATTTTATTTGAGAACCAAGTCACCTACCTCAAATGTGCAAGGTTTCAGCTTATGATTGTAGCTTTGAATCATGCACTATTGGTATGCTCTGAGATGATTGAAATGATTATGTTTACGATCATGCAATAGTTTAAGATCTTGAAGTCAGGAGACTCTATAGTCCTCATCACTGATAAGATTATGCAAGGAGACCCACGAGGATGGTAACTTGACTTCAATGGGTAAGATAGTTTCAACACCCTAGACAAGTGAGCATGGTGTGGTGCCAATGGGAGGGTGAGCACTTGTGTGGTAGGTCCATAAGGAAGGATTAAGTTGGATATGCCAATTGTGACCAACATCATTGACTGTCTTTTTGAGGATTTTCAAGATAATTTTATTAGATTGCTTAGCTTGACCATTACCTTAGGGATAGTATGGAGTGGAGAAATGGTGTTGGATATGTAATTTCTTGTAGAGTTCATGAACATCCTAATTTTTTAAAAGATGCCCATTATCCATGACGATGAAAAGGGTAACACCATACCGACATATAATATAGTTGAGGATAAATGTGGCAATTTATTTATCAATAACTTGTGTGAGGGGAATGACATCAATCTGCTTTGTGAAGTACTTAGTGGAGGTTATTATAAATTTATGGCCATTAGAGGATGGACGGTGAATCTTATCCATGAGATCGAGTCCCTACTAACAAAAGGGCCAAGGTGTTGAAATCATTTGTAGTTCCTATGCTAGTGCATGTATCAAGTCTCCATGCATCTAACACTACTTGCATTGTCTAACAATTTGATAGGAATATTTCTCCATAGTGGGCTAATAGTAACCAATCCTCATTAGTTTCTTAGCTAAGGTTGGACCACTAGAGTGAGCTCCATATATACCTACGTGTACCTCATGTGATGTCATTTAGACTTCCTCACACTCTAGACATCTATGGAGAGTACCATTGAGACCTCTATGACAAAGAGTGTCAACAATGATTACATAATGAGAGGTTTGGCAGATAAAGGTACGATGTTGTTTGTTGGAAAGGCTAGGTGGAAGGGTGTTTCTATGAAGGTAAGTGAATATGTCACTGTACCAAGGAAAATTAGGACCAATAACACATATAATCTCAAATGGACATATCTCTTATGTAGGGACCAAAATATTATCCACCAAGATCTCACAATGGGTTATATTCAACGGCATGCTGATCAAAGAAGAAATAATAGTCATAGCATCAACAACTCTATTATTGTCTCTAGGAATTTGCTCAAAGGTTATCTCTATGAAGTATTTCTTGAAATCATCAACCATCTACTTATAAGGCATCAATTTTTTATCCTTTGTCTGATAGTCATTATTTTTTTATTAGATGACTAACTACAAATCACCAAAAACATGAAGTTCTTGGATCCTCATTGAACTACAATCCATAGACCTATAGTGAGTGCCTCATATTCAACTATATTTTTTGTACTAGGTAATGGCAACTTATATTATTTTGGAATTTAGTCTCTTTATTGTGCGACAAATGATATTCTTATACCTACTCCATGTTGTGTGAAAGATCAATCAAAGTAGAGTTGCCATAATCTTGAAGGTGTGACTGCTAGGATGGGTTAGTCAAGCAATTATAAAATTAATGAGTGATCATCTATCATAGGTGCATCTACTAACATTTCTATAATGACTTGTCCTTTGATGGATTTCCTCTCAACATTCAATATCAAATTCTCTAAGGATCATTACCCATTTGACCAGTCTCACTGCAAGAATTGATTTTTTAAGCAAGTACTCTAGGGGATCAATCTTTGCCATGAGTTTAATTTTGTGAGTGACCATGTAGTGTCACAATTTCTGGAGGCAAAAAATACATCAATATATGCATGCTTAATAGGAGTGTAATTTATCTCATATCCCACTAATGCGCAACTAATGTAATAGATGACTCATTCTTTTCCTTCATAGTCTTGTTGTGCTATAAGTGTTCCCAGTGTTGTTGTTGTTTCTGATATATAAAGAAGTAAGGGCTTTCCTACAATCAAGGGCATAAGAATAGAAGGATTTCTGAGATAGTATTTGATCATCTAAAAATTTTATTGGCACCCATCATCCCATTTGAACTTAATATTTTTGTGTGGTAAATGTGTATTTGGATGACACTTGTTTGTGAGTTGAGAAATGAATCTTCAGATTGACTATAGTTTCCCTTGTAATGATCTCAGTTGACTGATATTATTTAGAGGAGGCATCTCTAAAATAGCTTTAAATTTTGTTGTGACACAATGTGTCCTAAGAGCTTCTTGAAGGTTACCTTGAAGACACATTTCTTGGGAGTTAATCACACTTTGGACTTTTCTATTCAGATGAAGATTTTTTGTAGAACATCCAAATGGCTTTCTCTTGTGAGAGATTTTCCCAAGAGGTATATTGGTTCCCAAATCTGTAGATTGCCAAACTCTAAGAACATGCAACATTTTATGATCAAGTTCAACAATTGATTTGGCCAATGAACAAGAGTCAACCCAAGGGTTGGTGTCTTTTTCTCTTCAGGATTTGCTATGCCTAGGCAGGTGTACCTTTATCATCAATAATATGTACTTCTTATGAAACCACTGATGACAATAAAGAAAATTATGATCCTTAATAAAATTATAAGGCTTATATGATTAATAATTTCAATCTAATAACCTTTCCCTAATATATTTCATTCTTGCATGAGGATTTGAAATAGACAATCAAATTACCAGTCTAACTACTACCTCTATTACTAGAATAAAAGGAAACAATTGGAAATTGAATTGAAAGAAGTTCTAAGAACTATTATCACCGGTGCCTTCTTTAGGGCAACATAGTCTAAACAATATGTGACTTCCTTTTGATTATATCTCAAATTATTTGGCACTTTATTTTTTTATGCCTTGCATATATGTGCATGAATGTATCTTATCATTTTCTTCTTTGTTTTTTTATAATCCAAAAGATACCTTCAAGTTAATGTGACTTATTTGTCATCATGCTTGAAATCATCAGGAATCTGAGGCTAATTAGACTAAAAGGATGAATCACAAGAATCCTTAACTAATTAAACCGATTCTAAACATAATTCAATGAAATAAATGAAGGAAATGAGAAGATTAAACTAATTAAAACTCCATATTCTCCATTTGTGCTTCCATTGTTCTTCTCCATTGTTGTTGATGTAGGTGGCTCTTAGGTATTGCACTTGATTTCCTATATAAGATAATCAACAATATTGAAGACCTTGATTCTAGATTGAATTGAGAAAAGGGGTTGAATTTATAGATTTTCAACACAAAGGGAGTGAGAAATAGAACTCAAGTGTTGATTGATAGATAACTGGTTTAGATTGATCAGTGAACTTAATTGATTGATCTATTAACTCTTTGGATTGAGTAGTCAACTAAACTGATTGAAGAGTGAACTCACTTGATTGATTAGTGAACTAAATAGATGGATTAGTCATAAAAAGGTGATTGAGAGTTAAAAAAGATGATTGATGAGTTAACTGAGTTAAGTGATTAGACAACTGATTTAATCACACAGTTCTGATTTTAGCATGTGTTGTAGGAATTTGAAATTGAATTTGATTTTGATTTGTAATTTGGATTTGAATTTGGTCATTCGAATGCTGAAATGCACATGAAATTAACTGAAATTTAGATTTGGGAAAATGTGAATTTGGAAATGTGAAATTAATTGAGATGAACTGAAATTCAAATTTGGGAGAAATGAAATGAAATTGGATGGAATTAATTGGAATTAATTGGAATTATAATTTGGGGAATTGGAAGAATAAGTTAATTAATTTAAATGAAATTATTTAAACTTGGGAGATTGAATTAATTAAATAATAAAGATTATTTAACTAATGAAAATGTTGTAATTAATTAAATAATTGAGACGGGGTTAACTAATTTAAATGATTTGAGAGTAGAAATATAATAATTAGAAGTGTTGAAGGGTGATGATTAGAATAAATAATTAGTTTAATCAAATAATTAAAGAATTACTTAATTAAATAGATGAATAATTAGTGTAGAATTACTAAGACATTTTTAGGTGTCTACATTGAGACAATGTCAAAACAACATTGTTTCAAAGAAACTGAAAAAGAAAAACTGCCCCAGTATGCCCCGATGACGCTAGGGTATAATGCCCCCTCAGAAAAAGTGGTCAGAAAATTTTGGATCGAAGACCAGTTTTTCGTAAATATGCTAGATAGTGATAATATGAAGTTTGAAAGAGTTTCGATCTCATTTGCTATGTCTAACACTGCATTGAAGCTATAGGTGTCCATGGGCGTTTATGTTAAGAAACCCTCATTTTTTATTTTATAAATTGAGGATTGGTATGGGTTTGAGCTCATTTGTATTTTTTTGTTTCAAAAAAAAATTCTTAGAGATATTAGAGCTTCTGGCATCCTTGGACTGAAATGGCAGGTCATAGAGCGAGCCTATATTTATCTAAGTGAGTGAAATCTTATCAGAGACCCCCCGACACTGGTGGCATGGTGAGTTGCTGGACTTTTTGCTTGTTTTTGTCTATATTTTACAAAAAAATTAATCATTTTTTGGTGTCATTTTTCATGTATGTCACAATTGAGTATCGATATTTCCGCAATTGACTTTATTATGTCTCAATTGAGTTTAACACATCGCATTTGATATTTTATGTCGCAATTGTTAACTTTATGTCACACTTGACAAAATTGTATCGCATTTGGCATAAATATGTCGCATTTGCTTATTTTGCTTTGCATATGATTATATTGAATCACAATTGATAATAAAAGCCTTTCTTTCTTCTATTTATGCGTCCTGATAGTTTTGATGACTTAGTTGACTCATTTTTATATTTTCTAAATGTAGGCGCATTATCCAGTACTTCTTGCTAGGCAGACATGGCCAGATAGTCTTGATCGATGTTATGAGTTGGATGTAGAGGATACCGCTTTGTTACGACAGGTTGGATTATATTAAATTATATTATGCATTTGCCTGAGGTTATGGCCAACAGGGCTATGATTACTACCTTGGTTGAGCTATGGCATTCAGAGACATGTTCTTTTCATCTACCAACTGGTGCGGCATCTATCACACTTGAGGATGTGTGGCATATTTTACACATTCCAATATCTGGTAGGTGAGTTACTTTTGATCGCGATGATGGTATTTCAACTTTGTGTACATTGTTCGAGTGTGAGGTGTAGGATCTACATATTTGTGGTCGTTATGATATTCATTGGGATGATTTTGATTATGATGATCTCACCATTGTGCTTTCTTGTATTGTTGCTAGATTATTGATTCCTGATAGACGTGCCTATGGTTTTCCTATTGGATGGGGATGTGTTATACATGATATGATTATTGACAGACATGTTTTTGCTTGGGGTCCTTGTCTTCTTGCTACTTTGTATCATCATATGTATGGGGTTGTTTACTTATAGTAGAAATCAGTTGGATGTGGTATTACTTTGCTTCAAACATGGGCTTGGGAACACATTGCTATTTTTTGTCCTGCGTTACATATAGTTTTAGAGCCAGATCAACCATATGCTTATGGATATACTGTTGGTGTGAGGCATGGGGCATTGGGTAGCATTTTGTATTGGCATCATCAGATTGATATCTTACAGTACTTCTCATGGAGACCTTATCTTACTTGTCCTAGTTGGACTGATGATGCTCAGCATCTTCCTTTTTTTTGACAGTAGAGATATATGATTGGTCTAGACATTGGTAGTCACAGGGTTATTGATATGCATCTTCCTAGCTATGTGCTCAGACAGTTCGGGGAAGTACATGGTATTCCAGATGTGACAACTTATTTTGCTTGCACTGCTCGAGAGGTTGGTGATTGGGGTGCTTTTATACAACCTCATGTTGCTATTGCTCATGTTGCTATTGCTGAGTTTGATGCTCTTACTCTTATTTTGTGGGAATGGCAGCTTGGTGTAGTGGATCCAAGATCTACAGTGTAGTATAGTGTATGGTGGATACATCATAGGCCTATACCTTTGACAGATCTAATAGTTCTGATTGGTGCTCAACAGATTAGACATGGTAGGGGTCCTAGAGGGAGAGGTGGAGAGGATAGGGGTGGAGGAGTTAGAGGTGGAGGAGGTAGGGATGGAGGAGGTAGAGGTGGAGGAGGTATATATCTGATAGTAGTGATCATAGGGCAGGTGGATAGTGATAGGGAGGATGTGGCTATTGGTGGAGAGACTACATCCATTAGTAGTTCTGATGATAGTGATGAGTCAGGATCAGGGTCATCGAGCAACGATGGAAATGAGGGCGGGGATGATGGTTATGATGTAGAGATTCCCTAGGCTGCAAAGTCTATAGGTGTGGATAGAGGAGATGAGGAGGGATTGAGAGACCAGGATAGGCATTTGGAGGATTTGGTCGCTACTTTGCAGTAGCGGTGGATGGAGGATAGGGATCAATATCGACATGCGATGCAGGATTTGACTGTGAAGAGGGATCAGATAGCTGCTGATAGAGATCCATTATAGGGGGAGAGGGATGAGGCAATTAGGCAGTCTTAGATCACTATGGATGCATATGATCTCTTATTTGGGCCAGTGATGGAGGCACATAGCCAGGCAGATAGATATTTTACTGCTGCACAAGAGGCTATTTATTATCGGCGGGATTATGAGAGAGCTATCCCTGAGGATCAGAGAGAACCTAGTTTTGGTGCTTTCATGAGGAGAATATCGATTCGATCTACTTCTCGACAGACTAGTAGTGGGGGAGTGATGGGTCCACCTAGAGCATCATCGGGAAAAGCTAGAGCTATTCGAGATGCTCCTACTGATAGAGGTAGTATAGGTTGAGAGATTGGATGTTGATTTTGATGATGTAGATACGATGTATTTTGACACACACACACACACACACATATATATATGATATGCATTCTTGATGAGATTTTCATTGTGAACTTCATGCAATTTTTTGTTGTGATGATGAATGCAATATGAATATGATATCATGCAGTGATTTGATGTAGCTTTATGTTGTGATGCATAATGGTTGATGAAAACTTTATTATGAGTATGAAATGGTAATGAACATGCAATGTGATGATGCTTATATATTTTTGTGTGTCAAAATACATGTTGAAGATCTTAGAAGAATTGTTAATTGTTAGACATAGAAAAGATAATCAATCAACTGAATCAATCTTTGGAAGCTAGATTTTCATGTAATAATGGATGATATGATAGAAATTTTGAGGAGAAATTCTTCATTGCTTTATTCATAGTGCAATACATTATCATCATTGAGACTTTTTATATAACAATGGAGCTTATTACACCAGGGTATAAGGAACCAAGATGTATAGATATCTCATTGCAAATAAATAAACACGTAACAAACAAGGAATGAACCCTCCATTCTGGGAATTACACTAGGGGTCAAGGTATGTGTGGCATTCACAAGCTGAATGCTCCTATGACAAACACCCACTAGAGCAATTGCCCCAAAACTTCATCTGTTCAAACTACAAACAACAAAAAAAGAAAAGGATCATGCCCATCATGGCTCCTCTAGTCACTTTTGGACATCCTTGAGTATCTAAAAGCAATTATCTTCACCAATTTGATAAAAAGAGTCAACCAAAATAGACAAAACTCAGCAGTGAGACTGACTGTGTCTTTGCTTTGATATGTTTGGTGTGATTTTGATAATGTCTGGTTTTAGAAGTTTTGGACCCCGTATAAGACCGATCTGTCTCGTTTCGAGTGTACCGATTCTGTTTAAGACAAGATGTTGATCACATTAATAGTTTGATAAATCAATAGATTAGACAGTTGATCAGTGTGATTGCAGACGTTTTGACAAGCTAGTTGTATCATTTGTTTAAGTTCGTGTGAAGTGTTTGTTGGATATCTGTTGGGGTGTTTGATTCTTGCGAGATAATTTATTGCAAGTTTTACAATTGGTATTTGATTTTTTTTTTAATTTTTGAAGAGCATTTCCGATGTTTAGGATTTTTGGTATTTTCTCAATGTTTTTGTTCTTTTTTCAGGATCATATTTGAATGTTTTTGTTTTGATTTTGAAGTTTTCTGATTTGTAGTTTTTTCAGGACTTTTTTCGAATGTTTTTTATTTTTTTCAGGATCATTTTTTTGAATGTTTTTTATTTTTTCAGGATCATTTTTTGAATGTTTTTGATTTTTCAGGATCATTCTTCAAATGTTTAGGATTTTTTCAAGATCATTTTTTTAATTTTTTTAAATTTTTTCAGGATCATATTTCGAATGTTTAGGATTTTTTCAGGATCATTTTTTGAATGTTTAGGATTTTTCATTTATGCCCCCATGTATGCAGACCTTACATGATGATGCATAATGTGATGGAGACAATGAGTTTTTGATATGAGTTATGCTAATATAGGATGCATGACAAAAATGCAGTTCGTATTTGAACAAGGATGAGTGTGTGTGTCTTTCATTCTGAAATGCACTAATTGGATTAAAGGTGCAAAACATTTCAGAGATAGGAGTTCAATCCATTCTCAAAAGAATTAAACTATCCAACTTAACACACTATGTAACCAAGATTTATGAATGGAGACGTGGAAAACTTCTCCATCAATTCTTGAAACTTTGATCTTCTTTTGCCCATGTGTGTGCGTTTGAGTTCATTCTGACTCTTATAACCATTAAAGACCCTTGGAATCCTATGTGGCTAGCTACATGAGTTATTCTGACTTCAAAAGAAACCTAGATAGAGCCTCACTTCTAGCAATCCTTTAGGGCTCTGACAAGGTTATGCACTATAATCTCTCAAATATTGCTCCATTGCCAGTAGGCATCTATATCCCTGATGGAGTTACTTGCATGTTCCCATAGTCAAGCTTTCTATTTTTTGTCGCACTTGTATGCGTGATATTTCAGTAATATATCATTTTTTTGTTTGTTTTGCCTTGAGATTGACATAACACTTTTTTCTTTTATTTTCTTTCCTTAACTTGTAAGTAATGAAACCTACTTGGGTATGACAATTATAGTGGTGCTGAAGTAGAATATTGGATATTTCACTAGCCACATGACCAACTAGGTATTTGTAATGACTTAGAGCTATTGATTAATGTGTGAGATACAACAATTGATAGATTTTGAGTAACAAGACTTGATAGTGAAACTTCTACCCAACCAAGGATAAAGCGTAATCACAAGGTGATGTTGAAGATGAATGACTAAAGACCTCCTAAAGACTTCATGAACAAGTATCTAGGAAATGAGACAACCTTCATTCCTTTCAGTGCAGACAGGTGAATGACTCAAACAATCACCCTGTTTTATTGATGCAACATATGAGAAGAGATAATGCAATACAGTAAAGAGATATGCAAATGTAGTAGTAGAATTGAAATGAACCCACCCTTAGATGTAATCTTTTTAGGTGCATACGTTTGATGGGATTAGGGAGTGAATCACCCTCCATTGTTTTCAAATGATAAGTGTCATTTCCAATTATTTTCATTATGACAAACAGATCTAACTAGTTAGGTTCAAACTTTCCTAGTTTTTCACGTTCAACAAGGTTTCTTTGATTTTCTTTAAAAACAATATCTCCTATTTTTAAGCAACATGGGTTGACTATGTTGGTTCCCAAAACCATAGATTGGAAATCAAAGAGACTTGCCAAATCCCTAACTAATCCAATCAGCCTTGGCCAACAAACAAGAATGGTCAAAGACAAAATTCCTGTGCACTTTAGGCTCCACTAGACCTTAGGTGGGTATACCTCAATCTCCAAAGCATAAAGAGATTTCTTTATAGTGAACTTAAATTATTGAATCTAGCTATTTATAGAAATGGAAAACTGTTTCCTGCAACTATGCTTTATGATATGCTTTTAACTTATTTTAATCTAAAAAACATGAGTATAATTGATAACGAACAAATCTCATAGAATAATGTTGTTGGAACCTTGAGTAATTATGAAAGAACAAAGCTAATAGAAACTAGTAATATTTTTCTCTAGTGAGGAATTTGTGTACACCAAAATTTATTCACAGAAAACTAACAACAAACCAGTGCCTTGTCTGACAATTTACATGTTATTTAATGGACAAATATTTGTGGTCCTTGGAAAGAGTTTGAGAAAACTCACAGGTATGCAAGATTATCACAGCAATGACTTCAATGTGTTGAGCACTATTTTTGAAAATAAAAATATAAAAAAAATAATAATGTATGTTTCCATAAGCGTGAAGACTAATGGATATTTCGGCCAGTAAACTGTATCGAGCACTGCAGAGGAAGTTTCATCGAAAGAGTGTTTTCATCGACACAGGGCATATAAAGCACTAAGCAAAGGTATTTCAGCAAAAAGTTACCTTCGATGAACGCAGGAAACCGCTCATCGATACTCCAAGTTTCATCGAAAAGGTAAAAGCAAAAAGCGATAAAGGCAAAAGGGTGATTTCGAAGGAATGTCATTACCGAAGAAACTCAAAAGGCATTCATCGAAATGCAAGTTTTCATCGATGAACGTAGTGTCGAACAAAAGTAAGGCTGTTTCATCGATAAAGAAGGATATCGATGAAAAAGGGATATCGATGAACGCGCATAAGCCTACACCGAAGAAAGAAACTCATCGAAAGTATGACATCGATGAAACTTGCGAGCGACTTATCGAAAAAGGGGTCTTTCGATGAAAGAGTGATTTCGATGAGTCTTAAAAGCGGCCTCTCGACATGAGCTATTCATCGAAACAATTGTATCGAAGAAAATGAGCTTTCGATGGAAGGTTTAAACACTCGGCCGAAGACAAGGGTTTCATCGATGACTTGAAATGTGCGCACTTTGAGCGAACTGTACTTCCCGCGAAAGAGTTAAAGGCCCAATTGAAAAGTGTCACATGTGCAATTAAGTTTAAACACTTGAGTAGCCATTGTAGATGCAGAACATTAACTGTGCACAAGTTGCCCATTCGATTACAGTTGAACTGAGTGAATTTTTGTAAGAATCAGATCGATGCTAAAAGATTGAAAGCTGCGAAGAACCTGCAGAAACTTGCAAGCGATAACCAGAGAAGTTGAGCATTCACCAAGTAAGTGTTGTCTCTCTTATTTTACTGTGACTATGGAACCTTCATCTTCCTCTTCTAAAAAGAGTAGGAAAGGAAAAGAGTTGAACCCTGAAGAGAAGCCCAAAAGACAGAAGAAAGAAGGGAGAGCTCTGACTCAGGACTTATTAGACCAGTGTCCATCGTCTAGTGTAAGGTCAAAAAAGATCAAAAGTGAAGAAGAAGGATTAGAAGACAGATTTGAAAATTTAGGAGACATTTGGACCGAGATAAGAGGGCATGAGCTATTTTTATTTGGCTACAAAAGAAGGGATGCACCTGAACCCATAAATAATCTATGGAAGAAGAACTTAGGCAAATTAGTAGTCCCAAATGTGTTTGTGGACGTAGAATTAATGAAAGCCCTGGTAGATTGTTACAACCCAAGAACCAAAACCATATGTGATTATAGAGGGAACACATTAGTAGTGATTAATAAGCAGACTATTGATATGGTTTTTGATTTGGACTGGGAAGTAGAGGAGACTATCGATATGAAGAAACTTTCACAGGAATTCTTTAGTTTGGAAAATATCTACAAGACTTGGAGGCTACCTGTTCACAGGCCAAAAGTGGGTGGGTCATTTGTTCAGTTTGGCAAAGATGACAAGGTGTCGTTTGATGTCAACCACTTCCATCCATATTTCAAGTATACGTATTATGCTACAGCCCAAGTACTAGGCCTAGAGGCTCATCCACTCATGGATATTGGGGTTATGGTTCTATGTGCTGATATACAATCAAAAGACCCTGGGTCATTTGATTTTGCCACTTATGTTGCAGATGCCTTGAATCATGGGCTGGAAAAATTGAAAGGAGACCTTGTGAATGTTCACTTTTCATTATACTCCATGTTAATGCATATTCTTCTCTATTGTGGACAAGAAATTAACTTCTGGCCAGAAGAGTTCAGCATTAGGTCTTATGATAAGAATGGTCTGAAGAAGCCGGTTCAGTTGTGGGTATCAGCATGGGACCAGAGGTTTATGAATAACCAATATTCGCATTTTCAAGAATACTTTGTGAAACCTCTAAGTGCGGCTTTTGGACAGCACAGGGATTATACTTTGTCCCCTGAAATCAAGAGGTTCCTCAGGCCAAAGGATTTCTCTCCAGAATCACAGATTGAACATAATTGGGGTGATTGGTATTGCCATGATAATCACACAGAAATAAGGGTATTTGGATTTGAAGGACAACCCCACATGCTTCCAATTACGGTACCAAACAGAGTGGCTAGCTTGGAGATTATAAGGCAATTGTCTATTGCCAGTGCTAAACATTTAACTGATTTTGGTAAACAATCTATTGTTCCAGGTTTATTAGTTTTCTCTGATTTCATTGTCAAAAGTTCAAAGAGTTATCATTTATTACAGAATAAATTAGATTACTATGGCATGACTCTGGGTGAGCCTAGGGAGAATTTTGATCCTGAAGGATATATAAGAGTTGCCAGAGCCTCACAGAAACTCAGAGCTGGGATACATATGGCCAAAATGCCAGACGACCTAATTAAGAACCTTGAAAGAGAGGAGGCCAAAGCTTTGAGAGAAAAGAATGAATTGGTTTGGGAGGCTTAAAAGTGGAAGAGGGTGAGAGGAATGATAGATGGGAACCTAATTGGAGATCTCCAAGACCCTCTAGAAGTAGCTAAAAGGCTGCTTCAACATGAAGCAGAAGTCATGCATAGGGTTCCTTCACAATTCCTTCACTTCATTAATACTGAGAAGGACAGTCAACCCCTAGCTCACATGTCACCAAAATCAACCGCCAGTAGTATCCCACCTGATTCTCCTAGAGAGGATTATCCTCCTGGTTTCGAAACAGAAATGAACATGGATACAGGAGAAATCAACATCAAGGATGTTGTTGACATAAGAATGACTGAGCATGAGGACTTCGTTGCTGATGATGGATTCGCCTCCTCTAGGGAATTCCTTTCATTTTTATACCAGTACAAAGGGGCTCATGTCAAACGAAGCATGGCTGGAAGACCAGAGGAGGAGCAAATGAAGAGATTACAGGATGAAATTGATGTCCTCATGAAAGACATAACTCCTGAAAAGGGGAGGAGATTATTAAAAGAGGCCGGTGTAATCATCTTCTCTGGTTGGGATATCAATCCAGCACTCTTATTTGATGGCTTCTTGAAAAAACAAGATTTGAATCAACAAGTGTTGCCCCAGGAGATAGACAAACTGTTCCTAGGCTCTAGATATGCTCCAGACAAGAAAGCTCTCCTACAGTGGGCACTATATCCAAAGGGGAAGAGGCCTATCATTGTGGATATAGAAGAAACCTTTGGGCATCTCATGGTTCATCAGGTTGGAGAGACTGATCCTAGGGTCACTGCAAAGCTCAACCTGGATGGTGCAAGATTGAACTTGGACCAGACAGAGTTTTTGGTCAGAGAGAACGTTACATATAAGGGACTATATGAAAAATCCAAGGAGGAAAATCAGAAGCTGCAGGCAAAGGTATTGCAATTAGAGATGGGGACTCCTATCAACGAATACACCTAATACCCCGCAGGACGCAGCTTGGATGACGTCTCTGATGCTCTGTACTGGAAGTATCATGCAGAAAAGGCCAATAAACGCGCAGACAATGTCCAACAAAAGATGGACAAACTGGTCAACGACATTATAGGACATCGGTTTAACACCATGCTCTTACAGATCGAACCATATTGGACAGTTTACAATGGAACGATAAAAGAGCTAACAAAGCATGAACGGTTAAGAGCACGATTGTAGGAAGTACTGAGCAATGTCGATACCATGTCACCAGAGGAAAAGGCTGAGGGAAATGCGTATATGGACAATCATGTCAAACTCGAGGATACGCTGAGGAGAGACTTAAAAGAATTAGATGATGATAAACCCGTTGGAGTGCCTTCCGTCTACAAGGAAGGAGAGGTGATATCCTTGGAGGATCTACGAAAAGAACTCATCAGCGTCAAGGATTGGGCCTTGTCAGAGATTGATCGGAGTAAGGATATGGCCCCTACTGTCAACCAGATAATATTCAAGTATCTATCGCTGGGGGATGAATTGAAGAAGCAGACTCCTCGAATCAAAACATTCAAAGATGATGATTACATTCATCATTTGGGGCTCTTAAATCTCTTTTTACTTAAGTTTAGAAATATCCAAAGTTAATGATTAATATTGTAAAGGGTCGTGTCTCTTCGTGAAAAGCTTTCATCCTCATATATATATGAGAATGATTTTTGTAATGTAGGGGATAGATATTAGATAGGATTAAGAGCGAAAGAACGACAGCCTGTAAGTCTTCTGTGTATGAACTATAATGGAATACAAATCTTGATCAATTGTTTCCCTGCATGTGTGTTGTGGATTATTTCATTTTCTTTTGGCAATCGTCTGTGATATTGTCTGATAAAGATAAGGTTATTCATGTTCTTAAGATCAAATCTATGCTTTATGTTATAATGTTGCAACAAAAGTTTTGCTTGTGGATTGTAATTGTTCCTTGCAAAGCTTAATTGACTGGTCCCTTAAGGGTAGGGTTAAATTCACTCAATCAGCATATAATACAAGCATTCATTTGGTTTTAACAGAAATAGTAACTGACAAATTCATAAGGGATGAATTAAAAACTGTCTCGCAGATTCGCACCATAAGTCCTGAAGAAAATTGTAATGACTCTGCAACCCAATTAACGAAGAAGGCACTGGCTAAATTACAAATTACCCTCATCATTTCTTCATTTTGACAGCTATAGAAGTAATTAAGAAACATAAAGCAAACAATTATCATAACAACAATCTTGAACTCATCTGCTATATCTCCATTCAAGGAACTCATGCCATTTCAAGATCAGGAGATATCAGATTAGGATAACATATCTGCTATAAAAAGCACTGTTTATTGGAGACATTCAGTGAATAGGTATACCCGCCTAGGTCCTGCAGAGCCTAAAGTGAGAGAGTAAGCAACCAAACAGGTTCACTCTACATGTTGGCCAAGTCAATTGGAGGGTTTGACCATAGGGACTGGCATTTCCTTAGAACCTATCCAATCTGTTGATTTGAGACCCAACACAATGTATGTTATAAGAGCAACAAGAACAATTATGTTATTTGTATAACAAAAAGTGATATAACACTACAACAAACCTTATTTAGATTTATCCAAGGGATTTTAACTCATCAACATCATATAACATGAAATGATCTAGAGATAAAAAGCAACAAATCTTGTATATTAATTTCTTGGAACAATGGGTGTACAAAAATTGTAGACTCACGGATACTTCATGATACATTTTCTTGCACAAAATGGATTTTCATTTCTACAGACCTAGCTTACATAAAACTACTGGTTTGAATAGATCATCTTGAAAAATAACAATTTTCTTGTCATTTCCATAGAATACAAAATGACTCTCTATATATATATATGACTAAAAGCTTGGAATGAAAGGACACACCCTTTCATTAGTACAAACTAAATATAATGGAAACCTAACTGACTCCCTAATTGCTATAAACAAAACAATGACATAGACTAATTTTTTCCATCTAGCTGCTGACCACATTTATGGATATGTCGAAGATATCCCTCATCTTTATATGTACAAGCATTGAAGATAATGTCTTTGATCACTATTTCCGCTATGACAAAACTCTCAACCTGTTCCCTCATTTCATGCATATCTAGAGTATCCGCATGGGCAATGCTAAGGGCTGAACTAAGTAAAGATCTACATTTGGTAATCCACTGGTTTTCATCCTTTATTAACCCTATATCATCTACCACACTTGGGAATCCATGATTGGCAATACCCTTACACTCCTCATATTCAATTTTCAACTCTGTTGTGAATCCTTAAAGAGTGTCAATCAATTTCTTAACCTTATTGATCCTTTTGTCATTCAGTGTCTGATCTTGCAGTAGCATGTTTAACTGATCCAAAATCCTCTAGTGAGACACTGTGCTATCCACGTTTCTCTGGTAGACAATCCAGAATTCCTCCAGTATCTTTTGCAGATTCTTGAATCATTTAGATAGTAGGACACATGTTGTGTCTATCCTTATGATCTGCATTCTTTCCTTCAACTTTTTATTTTCTTTGTGTAGTTCTTCGCACTTCTTTTTCGATTTGGACTCATCTGCTATCTGGGGTACAGGCTGGCCATTGCTTCTTAAGAGTTCCTCATATAATGATTTATATGCGCATGCTTCTTTTACCAGCATCTTCATTTGTGTTTTATTTAACTTTGAACTATCAACTCCCATATTTGTTGTGATCATGGGATCCACTTCACCAGCCTTTAACTTCATCATGTGTCCAAAAGCTTTGTCCACATCTATGATC
Organism: Cryptomeria japonica; assembly: GCF_030272615.1. Taxonomy (NCBI): domain Eukaryota; kingdom Viridiplantae; phylum Streptophyta; class Pinopsida; order Cupressales; family Cupressaceae; genus Cryptomeria; species Cryptomeria japonica. Next base: position 471,637,159 of record NC_081411.1, on the reverse strand, counting down.
TTTGGCCTCTTGTTCAGGGGATAAAGGGCCCACAAACACATAGCCTCATCATATGGATCATATCTTGATCCAATGAAGATGTCATTCACGTCCTGAATGTCTAAATTGAAGTCCTTCTTAACTGAATGCAATAGGCGATCAAAAATAAAGGATGCACTAAGATCCCAACTTGCTTGGGAAGAGGATAATTCATGCCTCCACAAGAAGCTTCCTTCCCCTTTGAGGGGTCATGCCTTCTACTTCTACATCGATATATGCCTTTAGTTTTCAAAGCATCTCTACCTCATTTTTTGGTGTTATATCAGGCATGGCTTCTCTTAGCCTCTTTCCTTTAAAGTGATATAAGAAGGATTTAAACTCCTTCAATTTGATGAATTCATCATCAAACAAAAAAGAAGTGTGCTCTTCTAACCTAACATCAACATCAAAATTTATCCTTGCAATAGTTAGGTCCTGTGCTTCAAGCTCCTCCTCCCTTTTAGGAATCCTCAATCTTGAGACAACTTCATTCTCTCCTGACTCACTCTCAACTTCTTCTTCTTCTTCCATCTCCTACAGTCTTTATCTTTTTTCTACTAGTCTCTGGTTCAAGTTCTGAAAGATCTGCATAGCCTCCTCAAATTCCTTGTTTCTAAGGATATCCAAGGCTTCAACATACTCATGAAACTAATTGTCAAGATTTTTCCCTTTTCTGCTCTAGTGGATATAACCCTCCGAGTCATAATTTTTTTGGGTTGTGTGCTCATAGAGGTTATAATCTTCTATTAACCTCTTGTCAGCAATTTCATATGCCTTTGTAGATACAATAGTGAAATCACCAAAATTTAAAGTCCTGGGTAAGAAAACTTGCTTGTGGGCACCCCCAAAATGATGTGCATTTGAGACACTCATTTGCCTCACAATCTCTAGGTAGGCAATTCTGTCAGGTACAGGCTTTGGTAGCACATAAGGAGCTCCCTCGAATCCAAAAAATCTAACATATATGAAGTTCTGGCATACATACTAGTCACCCAAATTGTGATTGACCCTGGTATCCCCATGTTCATGGGGTCTAAGAAATCTTTTGATTTCTTTTGAAAATGACCCATCTAAAGAAACTCCAAAAGCTCTGTTTAATGGTTGCACAAAGAATTCTTCAAATTTGATATAGTTATATCTCATGAACCAAGAATCCAACAGTGATACCCATAGTTGTACAGGCTTCTCCTGTCCATCCTTGCCATGAACATTTAGCTTTAATTCCTTAGGCCATAGCCCCCTGTGTCTCAAAAAAACAAAATAATATGCATCAACAATGAATAGACCTTAAAATACTTGTCAGGGTTATTATGAAGGCTTAAGAAACCCTCATGCATATTCTGAGCAATGTAATTAACATAATCGAACTGTCTCGGCTCATGCATTTGTGTGTCAGTAGCAAGAACCAAAGGTCCTATCTGAGCTACATCCAGAACCTCGACTCCTCCCACTTGACTGCATGACATATATGTATATTGCAGATACTACCTGAAAATGCTGATATCAAATGGGGGCTCATCTTCATCTATTAACTTTCCTTTCTCAGCCTTATGTATGGCCAAATTCCACCCTTTGTATACAGTATCCATCTCTATTAACTTTCCTTTCTTAGCCTTATGTATGGCCAAATGTCTCCTCCCAATGAGGTGATGATATCCCAACAACTTCATCTTCGATTGGTGTAGCTCATCCCGATCAAATCTCCTTCTCCGTGCTTGGCTTGTCCTTTTCATCGGGTATCGAAGTAACCTAAAACAATTTTCACCGATGGTTTAAGCTATCCTAATGAGTCCTATTTTCCACCATTTTTGTATTGCCTCATCAGAGAAAGTCCTACCAATGACACCACCTTTCCCACCTAGCCCATCGAGTATCGAGGTAGCATGAAATGAAATTTTTTGATGACCCGGTGACATTTTCGACCTCTACTTTGCATTCTCTTTCATCTGTGTAAGTTATACTAATAACCTCATCGGCTATTAGCACAAAATTTTCTCATACCCCAGATAGTGAATGTTACGCTGATGAAACCCTCCTTTTGAACCTTCTTTTGGTCCTCCTTCAGAGTGGTCGGTCTAGGTCATGCCGATAGGTTCTTTCATTGTTTATGCTAGTCGGTCTTGTCAGGGTAACTTATGCCAATAGCTCAGATTTGATAATTATGCTAATCAAGCTCCTCTTCATATATCATTTGCACTTGCAACCTTTCATGGAAACTTCACATGTGCTAATAAATGACAAAGTCCATCACATAGGCCAAAGAATGCCTTATAAGGATTCTAATACTGTCATGATGAAATTTCCTGATGTAGTCCTTATTCAGTGCCAACCTTTAGCATGCCCGAGCAGTACTTGTCCAATTTTGAAAATAGGTCACAATAAGATCTTTCTGATACCGCAATATGACTCATGCACATATAATCCCGAAATAAATGCTCTTATGATGAAAGTGTACATATAAAAAATTCAAACAAATAGCACATATTATTTTACAAAAATATGTGCTAACAGTGGCTCTTTTTAGGGATGTATGTTCTCTTTAGGGACATAGCAAGATCTCAGTTATCTCTAGAAAGCAGACCAAACAATAGACATAAACAAAAAACAAAGGAAAACTACACTATTATAGTATAAGAATATTCCCTGCTCCTTAGGAGAAAAAATGTTTGAGGTACTGAGCATGTACTCGAAATTCCTGAATTTCACCATCAATGTTCTTCAAGAAGTATGAATTTTCCCCTCTTTTCAAGGATGACATATAGTCCTAGCCAAATTGCTTCAAATTTTCCATGTTTTCCCTTATCCCTGTCTTTTGCATTCCATTTGAGCACCCATTCTCCTTCCTCAAAAGTTCTAATAGAAGCTTTCTTATCATGTAATGCTTTTACCATCTTCTGCTTCTGTATATTTTTTCCCTGAGCATCTCTTCTCTACTCATCCAATTCAACAAACTAGATCAACCCGTCTTCCATGAAAACAATATCTTCTAAATATTCCTCTGAGACAAATTTGTACACTGGGAGCAGATTGTTCAAAGGCAACCTTGCTTCTTTACCATAAACAAGCTGATAAGGAGCAAACCTTGTGGATTTCTTGATTGTTACTCTATCTGCCCACACTGCCAAATTCAACTTTGAATCACATACGCTTTTGTTGTTACCTAATATTCTCTTAATGATCTTTAATAAGTTTTTATTACTGGACTCTGGTTGTCCATTCCCCTGGTGATGATAAGGTGACAAATGTGACAATGTGATTCCATAACTTTCACAAAAATTAGCAAATTCTTTGGATATGAAATACATCCCATTATCTACAACAATTTTATGGGGTACCCCAAATCTTATCAATATATTTTCCAAAAGAAACTTTGTTACCACTTTACTTGTAGCCTGCCTTGTAGGAATTGCTTCCACCCATTTGGTAAAGTAATCAATAGCTACTAGAATCCATTTATGTCCTCCACTGGATTTCTTTGCAATTTTTCCTATGAAATCAACACCCCACATCTGAAAAGGTTCTTCAGTTTGCATGGGTCTAAGTGGTAGAGATCCATTATATTTTAGTTTTCCTGAAAATTTCTGGCAAGCTTCACATTTTCTAATATAAGTATGACAATCATTCAAGATTTGCGGCCAATAGTAACCGACATTGAGTATTTTATGGGAAGTAGTTTTTGCTAAAAATTTCCCCCACATACAACTTCATGTAATTATTTTAAAATAGATTGATCTTGATAAACATCCAAACAAAATAAGAGGATACCATCCATATTTTCCTAATATAAATCACCTTTAAGAAATACATACCTAGATGCCTAAAGCTTAAGTGTTCTTTTCTGACTATCATTTAGATCTTCTGGACACTTCATGTGTTTTAAATAATAGACAATATTCTTGTACCAAGGACACATCTCAATGCTTATTTGAGCCTCCTCTAGTTCTACCTGATTTATCTGTGTTGCTTCCAAATTGGATTTTGTCATTAATTTAGCCAATCCTTGACCTCTTACCAGTTTATTAATTTGGATATCAATATTGAACTCCTGAATTTGATTGATCCATCTACATCTTCTCCCAGTAGTTTCAGTCAGCCTGAAAATATCTTTGACTATTGCATTAGGAACATAAGCAATGACATTAGCTCCCACTAAGTATGGTCTAGAAGATTTTATAGCTTTTACCAAGGCATATGCTTGTTTCTCATTTATATCATAATTTAACTCAGAAGCTTGTAGTGTTTTGCTAAAAAATGCCACTGGTTGTTCATGATCCTCAATATTCTTTTGTAACATAATTGCAGCAATAGTATGAAATGAAACAAAAGAAAATAGTTGAAAAGCTTTAGAAAAATCAGGAGATTTAAGTACAGGCGCTTCCTTGATGGCCCTTTTAATGTTTACAAAAGACTCAATTGCTTCATTAGTCCATTTTATCTCTGCACCCTTCTTCAACATTTTTGCAATAGGTTTTAAAATCTCAGAAAAATTCGACACAAACCTCCTAACAAAATTAATTTGTCCAAAGAAAGATTGGATAACTTTGATTGTTTTAGGAATCTGAATTTTGTCAATAGCTACAATCCTCTTAGGGTCAATCCTTACTCCATCTTTTGATACAATATGACCCAGTAGTTTACCCTCAGTGACTCCAAAATGACACTTTTTTAGATTTAGAGAGATACCATACTCCAGTGCTCTAATGAAATCTTCTCTAGGTCATTAAAGTTGTTCTCTACTTTCTTGGAGTATGCTATGAAATCATCCTGGTATACTACTAAAATGTAATCAATGAGGCCTTCAAAAGCTACATCCATGGTCCTCTGGAAAGTAGCCCCAACATTGGTGAGTCCAAATGGCCTCCTTGCATACACATATATGTCCCATGGTGTAGTGAAAGCTGTTTTGTATTTTTCTGATTCCTTAACCTTCACCTGGTTTTTAACCAGAGAACCCATCCATCATAGAAATTAACTCATTCCCTATTACCTTTTGTAGCAAGGCTTCCATGTTAGGCAGAGCATAATTATCCTTTAAAGATGATATATTTAAATTCCTAAAGTCCACACATAATCTGATATCACCATTTTTCTTTCTAACAGGTAGCAAGTTTGACACCCATGTAGAATGTCTTATAGGCTCTATAATCCCTGTATTCCTCATCTTCATCAATTCTTCCTTTATTTTGGGAGCCAATGTGGGATTTATAGGCCTTTTCTTTTTCCTAAATAGTTTTGCATCTGTTTTCAGTGGGATTTCATGCTGGAACAAATCCTCTCTGTATGCCTTGAGATCATCATATGACCAAGCAAAAACATGTCTGTAATTTCTTGATAGATTGACCAATGCAGTCCTAATTTTTGGTGTAAGCTTCTTCCCAATGTAAACCTCTCTAGGATTGTTTTCACTTCCCAAGTTTATTTCTTCTACTTCTTCACAACTTCCAGTGTTGGGCTTGAAATTTGTCATATCCTTATTATCAAACATCCTCTCTAGCTCCACCAACCCTTTGGGAATCTTGTTTGTTTTAAGTTGTAGGATATTTTTTCCAAATAGAGATTTCTTACCACTCTCCTCTTCCACATATGGATTCCAATCCATATGCTGGCCTTCATACTGATCTTCACAAAACAAGAATTTTAGAAGATCCCTGTTATAATCAAATATCTTCCAATTTTTTATGTTATCTAGTATTGCAAGTCTAGTTTTTATTTCGACTTGGGTGATGTCATCAAAAGGAATATCATTATGTTTAATTGATAAGTTAGCCATAAAATTAGCCAAAATATTGTTAGACCTTTCAATCCATGTTATATAAAATACATCAAAAAATTCAATTGAATCCCACACCTCATTTCTATAATTTTGAAGCCTTACATTTTTAGTTGCAAACCTTTCCCTCACTTGAGATACGACTAACTCTAAATCACCATAAACTATTAGTAATTTAATGCCATATTTACTTGCCATTCTAAGACCTAACATGAGTGCTTCATATTCAGCTCCATTTCCTTCCTTACTGCAAGCACCATCAAAGTACATTTTCCAAATCTTATCCTCATGTGATTCAATATTATTTTTTAAACTTATTAGTTTTACATTGAATGGGTTTAGAAATACTTACCCAAAAGTTATCTATATCTATTTTGAGAAAACCCATTGTCTCGTTCGGATCAACTTCCTCTATCAGGTAGAATGATCTCGACTCTCTATGAATCCTTACATTCGCCCCTTTTACTGGGATGGTCGCATATGAAAGATCTATCTAGACATGTCCCCCTACCAAATTTGACCACTGCCTTGATAATAACATCCCATAATTTGGTGGAACTTGCACAATGGTGATGTCTATTTTATATGACGTATCAGGGCATGCTGGAAATCAAAACTCCACATCCTTCATAATTCCAACAACTGGGACTGATCTATTATCCATAGCATAGCATTTCCCATAGGGAGTGTCCACATGCATCCCAAGCTCTTTCATGACATCTTCTGGCATTATGTTCACGGTTGCACCTGAATCTATCATACAATTCTTAACCATCTTATTGTAAATCATCAAAGTCAGATAAAAAGGATCAACCTGGGTAAGATTCTTAGTGATAGAAATTCCCAAATAGACAATAGGTGGACCTTTAGCTTTTGGCTTATGATCCTCTTTATTAACTTCTCCAAAGTTAGACAAAATCTTGATTGTTTCATGTTTGTAATTAGGGAATTTCATTACTTCAAGCAAGGGTACAGATATTTTCACCTATGGTAAAGCCTGAGACACAAATGATCCACAATTTGAGAGTGGTTTACTAATCTATTTATTTTCGATTGGCTTTGTTAATTTAAGAGGTTCTGTTTGTTTGACCTTTTCTACTGCACCTTCCTTTTCCTTGTTAGTGATGGTGTCTTCATTTCCACTAGCTTTAGGAGGTTTTGCAAATATCCTGGATGGCTTACCTTGCTCTGGGTTCACTATTTTGTTCCTTAGCTGATAATCTCTTTTCACCTGAGCTATTGTTTCCATAGTATATGCTTTCTTTTCTTCATTTGTTAAGTTTCTCAAGGAATTCATTGACTCTCCATTATGAAACAATCTCCTCGGTGATGGGATGTCTGCATCATCATCAGTAAAAACTTGTGGTACATTGTGTTGCTGGCTCTCTCTTCTCCATTGTACATCTAATTATTGGTCATCCTCAGATGAATCGTCATCCCTACCCCAAAATGGATTTGATGAAAGTACATTCACTTTGGGCTCATATTCACTCTCACGATCCTTCTCTTCTGCAAAACCCTGACCAATCATACATTGTTCTGCAACATGGGATAAACTATAGACTTCACACCATTAATATTCTTCCATAAAATTATTTACCTTCTTCAATGGATCAGGAGTTTCTTTGCTTAGATTTGCATATACCGGCTTACCATCTTTCTAGTTTGTATTATATGGTATGTCATGCAATCTTGGTCTATTGTAACTTATAGGCTTGTTACTTCTATATGGGGGCAGCTTCTCATTGTGATTTTGCTTACCCTTCATGTCTTTCAGCATGTCCATGATTTGGCCAAACTCATCCTTTTTTGTTGCTCTGGGATTATATAATTTTGGATCATCTCTCTTGCAAATTCTCTCAGCAGCCTTTCTATTATTTTCAATGGTAGTATTTGTTTTAAAAGCTTGTTTCAAGGTAGTAGGCTTGTGAGATAGGATCTCATAATGAGTCTTGCTATCAAAAGCACTCAAATAAAAATCAATTAAAAATGAGTCAATAGGTCTAATGTCTCTTGGTATTCTATTAAGTACTTTATTAAACCTCTTATTAAATTTGGAGACTGATTCATTCTGATTCTTTTTTATGCTAGTCAATTTATGAGATGCAAATGAAGTAACATTATGTTCTCCAAATTCTTCCAAGACTTCACAAACTCCTGCCAACTACCAATGCATATGTCGAGAATATTTCTATACCATTCTCCTGCATCCTCTGTTAGAGATTGAACAAACCGTTTCATAAAAACATCTTTGTAAGGGGCTTCAAACTCTTCAATGGTATTTTTTACATTTATTAGATGTTGTTCTATAGAATCAGTTCCATTTTTAGTGAATTTAGGGATAGCTGATCTTAAATCATTTGAAATCTGATTAGGATATCCAACTATCGCACTGAAATCCAATTGTTTGTACCTTTCAATGGTCATAGGTGGTCTGCCACCATAGTTGTTAGTTTTGTAATTTCTAGTTTTTCCATTATTACCATTGTTTTCATTGTTGCCTCCACCATTATTGTTATTTCCATTTCGATTGTTTCCACTACCATTGTTGCCATAATTTCCATTATTACCATAATTACCTCTATTATTATTATTTATGTTGTTGGTCCCATCTCTACTATTCCAATTACCAGTAATTTCCCCACTGTTAGTTCTTCTTTCACCATCATGATTATTGCATTGTCTATAATTATACTGGTTTTTATTTTCATGGTAGGGTATATTGTTCCATTTATCTCTTTTTTCATAATTATTATCCAAAACATTAGACAATGGATTACTATAGACCCTAAATGGTTGTTCCAAGTTTCTCATGTAAGGGGGACTATACCTAGGGATTGTTAGCCTACTAGCTTCACCTCTTCCCTTCTCTTCTTCAACCCTTTTTGACTTAGGGCTTTGACTGGCATCTCTTTCTAATCTAAGTTTCTGCAATACCCAATCTGGTTGTCTCTTAAGAGCCTTTTCCATTTTAGATCCATGTCCATTTAAGTCAGCCATCCTAAGAATAATTGCATCCAACTACCTGTCCTCCCGCTCCTCAACAGTCAGGGTTTCATCATGGCCATCTTTATTATCTTTTATAATTAAGTTATAAAAAGGATTCTCCTCCAGATTTATTATCTTTTATATTTGATGTTGATTTCTTTTCTTTGTTTCTTCTCTTTGGACTCAACTAAACAAGATTATCTTGTCCCTTGTGCAAAGACCTCCCCTGCATAAATCTTATTGACAAATTCCTAGGGGTTTCTATTACTTTCTCAAAATACCAATTATTACTCATATATTAAATGTAGAGTCACCACCTCCGAAGAGGAATAATACTTTTATTAATCTTCTAGGCTACTTCCTCTAGTAGAATCTAAAACAAAATCACCAGAATTTCTGAACACTTCTTATTACAATTCCCCAACAGAGTCACCAATCTATTCATTCCAAAAACCACAGATTGGAAATCAAAGCGACTTTCCAAATCCCTAACTGATCCAATCAGCCTTGGCCAACGAACAGGAATGGTCAAAGAACAAATTCCTCTGCACTTTAGGCTCCACTAGACCTTAGGTGGGTATACCACAGTCTCCAAAGCATATAGAGATTTCTTTATAGTGAATTTAAATTATTGAATCTAGTTATTTACAGGAATGATAAACTGTTTCCTACAACTATGCTTTATGATATTCTTTTAACTTATTTTAATCTAAAAAAATTGAGTATAATTGATAATGAACAAAGCTCATAGAAGAATGTTGTTGGAACCTTAAGTAATTATGAAAGAACAAAGATAATAGAAACTGGTAATATTTTTCTCTAGTGAGGACTTTGTGCACACCAAAATTTATTCATAGAAAACTAACAACAGGCCAGTGCCTTATCTGACAATTTACATATTATTTAATGGACAAATATTTGTGGTCCTTGGAGACAGTCTAAGAAAACTCACATGTATGCAAGATTATCACTGCAATGACTTCAATGTATGTTATAAGAGCAACAAAAACAATTTTGTTATCTATATAACAACAAGTGATAAAAGACTACAACAAACCTTATTCAATTTTATCCAAGGGATTTTAACTCATCAACATCATATAACATGAAATGATATGAAGATAAAAAGAAACAAATCTTGTATATTAATTTCTTGGAACAATAGGTGTACAAAAACTGTAGACTCACAGATACTTCATGATATATTTGCTTACGCAAAATGGATTTTTATTTCTACAAACCTGCCTTACATAACACTATTGGTTCCAACAGACCATCTTGAAAAATAACAATTTTCTTGTCGCTCTGTCCTCCCTAGAATACAAAATGACTCTATATATATGTGACTCAAAAGATATGAATGAAAGGACACACCCTTTCATTAGTACAAACTAAAACTAATAGAAACCTAACTGACTCCCTAATTGCTATAAACAAAACAATGACATAGAGTAATTCTTTCCATCCAGCCATTGACCACATTTATGGATATATCGAAGATATCCCTCATCTTTATATGTATAGGCATTGAATATAATGTCTCTGACTGCTATTTCCATTGTGACATAACTCTCAACCTATTCCCCTATTTCATGCATATCTAGAGTATCCACACAATTAACACTAATGTCAGAACTGAGTAAAGATCTGCATTCGTTAATCCATTGGTTTTTGTCCTTTATTAACTCTGTATCGTCTACCACACTTGTGAATCCATGATTGACAATACCCTTACACTCCTCATATTCAATTTTCAACTCTATTTTGATCCTTAATGAGTGTCCATCAATTTCTTAACCTTATTGATACCTTTGTCATTCAGTGTCTAATCTTGCAGTAGCATGTTTAACTGATCCAAAATCCTCTAGTGAGACACTATGTTATCCATGTTTCTCTGGTAGACAATCTAGAATTCCTCCAGTATCTTCTATAGATTCTCAAATCATTTAGATACTAGGACACATGTTGTGTCTATCCTTATGCTCTGCATTCTTTCCTTCAACATATTTGTTTTCTTCAAGTGTAGTTCTTCGCATTGCTTTTTCAGTTTGGACTCATCAGCTATCTAGGGTATAGGCTGGCCCCTGCTTCTTAAGAGTTCCTCATATAATGATTTATACTTTTCTACTTCTTTTACCATCATCTTCATTTGTGCTTTATTTAACTTTGAAATATCAACTCCCATATCTACTGTGATCATGGGATCCACTTCGTCGACCTTTAACTTCATCATTTGTCCAAAAGCTTTGTCCACATCTATGATCTTCAGCCTCTTGTTCAGGGGATAAAGGGCCCACAAATGCATAGCCTCATCATCTGGATCATATCTTGATCCAATGAAGATGTCATTCATGCCCTGAATGTCTAACTTGAAGTCCTTCTTATCTAAATGCAATAGGCTATCAAAAATAAAGGATGCACTAAGATCCCAGCCTGGGAAGAGGATAATTCCTGCCTCCATAAGAAGTTGCCTTCTCCTTTCAGGGGTCATGCATTCTACTTCTGCATCAATAGCTACCTTTAGTTTTCGAAGCATCTCTACCTCATTTTCTTGTTTTATATCAGGCATGGATTCTCTTAGCCTCTTTCCTTTAAAGTGATATAAGAAGGATCTAAACTCCTTCGATTTGATGAATTAATCATCAGACACAAAAGAAGTGTACTCTTCTAACCTAACATCAACATTAGCATTTATCCTTGTAACAGTTAGGCCCTTTGCTTCAAGCTCCTCCTCCCTTTCAGGACTCCTAAATCTTGAGACAACTTCATTCTCTCCTAACTCACTCTCAGCTTCTTCTTCTTCTTCCATCTCTTGTAGTATTTTTATTTTTTCTGTCAGTCTCTGGTTCAAGTTTTGGAAGATCTGCATAGCTTCCTCAAATTCCTTATTTCTAAAGATATCCAAGGCTTCAACATGCTCATGAAAATAATTGCTCAGATTTTGCCCTTTCCTTCTCTGGTGGATATAACCCTTTGGGTCATAATTCTTTTGGGTTGTGTGCTCATAGAGGTTATAATATTCTATTAACCTCTTGTCAATGATTTCATATGCCTTTGTAGATACAATAGTGAAATCACCAAAATGTAAAGTCCTGGGTAAGAAAACTTGCTTGGGGGCACCCCCAAAATGATGTGCATTTGAGACACTCATTTGCCTCACAATCTCCAAGTAGGCAATTCTGTCAAGTGTAGGCTTTGGTAGCACATAAGGAGCTCCCTCGAATCCAAAAAATCTAACATATGTGAAGTCCTAGCATACACACCAATCACCCCAATTGTGATTCACCCTGGTATCCCCATGTTCATGGGGTCTAATAAATCTTTTTATTTCTTCTAAAAATGATCCATCTAAAGAAACTCCAAAATATTTGTATATTGGTTGCACAAAGAATTATTCAAATTTGATATAATGAGATCTCATGAACCGAGAATCCAATAGTGATACCCATAGTTGTATTAGCTTCTCCTGTCCATCCTTGCCATGAACATTTAGCTTCAAATCCTTAGGCCAAAACCCCCTGTGTCTCTATAAAACAAAATAATATGCATCAACAATTAATAGAACTAAAAAGACTTGTCAAGGTTATTATGAAGGCTTAAGAAACCCTCATTCATCTTCTCAGCAATGTAATTAGCATAATAAAACTATCTCAGCTCATGCATTTGTGTGTCAGCAACAAGAACCAAAGGTCCTATCCGAGCTACATCCGGAACCTTGACTCCTCCCACTTGACTGCATGCCATATATGTATATTGCAGATACTGCATAAAAATGCTAATGTTAAATGAGGGCCCATCTTCATCTGTTAACTTTCCTTTCTAAGGTATGGCCAAATTCCACCCATTGTATATAGTATCCATCTTTGTATACTCTTCCTCCAATTTCTCAAAAGACAGCGGCACATCAGATTCCAAACCAAGATCAAAAACCCCCTGAATGGTGGTTGCTGAGATACAGATGAATGCATCACCATTTGGCAATTGAATACATATTTTTGTGGCATTATAAGCCTATTGTCACTGAGGATTGCACCCATGATGATATGTTCAAAAACAAGCAATCCTGTGAAACATGGAAACACCTTCGAGCCTATGGGTTGCTCAAAGTGAAGGTGAATCTCCAAAGATCACACCGGCTTCCAGTTTGGCGAATCTCTTGTAAATACTATTGATAAGAAAAGGGATAGAAATGGATAGAAAGCTTAAGTGTAATGTAAATCTATTACAATGAAGGTGATGCACCAAATATCTTATCTGAGATCTGCAACCTGCTTAACTCACAAAACCTTCAACAAATAACCCTGATTGCTTCACAACTCAACTAAACATGTAGATGCATAAACATTTCTTAGAAAGGGATGAATTTAATGCATTCATGAAGGAAAACAACAAGTTTTCACAACTTCAAGTAATTAAAATCAACTACCACAAACTAGAACATGCAACTAACACGTATCTCCTTGCACAACAAATTGACTGAATGAGATAAATTAGAGGATAAAAATCATAGGAAATCATCAAATTATTCATTCACTAGATAATAAAAGAAGTACCAAGAAGGAAATCTGCTGCTATATTATTGAAAAATAAAGGAGTGCTATTGTTACAAAACTCAAATACTGCTGAGCTACAACGCTTTTTTGCAAAAATGTGTATGCAAAAAAGAAAGAACCAAAGGGAAGAAAGGAGAGAAGGAATATATAGAAATTATGATGAATCCCCTTCAAAACCCTAAAATGATTGTATGAGAAAAGCCTTGGGCGAATCTGCCCCAAAATGGCACAAAAACTAATGCACAATACTGTAAAATAATAATCTTTATTGCTCAAAAGGACTGCCACTGATCCTACATGAAGAGAAACCCTCATTACTTAATATGGAATTGCCAGTCTCACCCTGAATAGGTCCAATGAAAAAACAAACCTCCTGTTTAAAAAATTTGCATGTCTAAATGTGAAAAAATAGCTATCCCCATGTGAAATTTGCATGATGAACTGAACTATAACTATATAGAAAAGAAATCCCACTAAAAAAATCCTATGCATTCCTTGGTAACTACTCTCCGTGTTGAAACCTCTATTAAAAATGGTTTTGGAAATGATCTCCCTATTTCACGAGCTTTCCAATGGTATGTAACACTTGCATATTCAGATAATCATTAAGCATTTGCATTAATCTTTCATGCAAAAATTCATCTCCTTGCTTGGTAGGCTTTTCACCGTTCAAACAACCAGTTCTGATTCCACCGTGCAATTTTTTATTATTGCCAGCTAGTGGATCTCTTGCATTGACCATGGTTGCTTGCATTAACTATTTTGTTTACTTCCTAGCGGGCTCCACCATTTGTTGCCAAATCCGCATGATTATCCATCAAGCAATTTCCAACTACGGTATGGCAACCATTGTTTGATCTAGCGGGAACTTGCTTGCTTTTTACCTCTGCTTGTTTGCTTTTATCTCTATTGGGCCCATGGGAATGAGCGACGATAATGAAGTTTGAACCATTGAACCACTTTGAACTGGTTCAAAGTTCAAGTTCAAAGTTGACTTAAAAAATATATACATCCACTCGTCTATAGCCTTTTGCCATGTGTCAACCTCTGATTTTCTCACTGGTCCACTTTGTCTACCATCTGGACCTGCCACTGGACTTGGTCTGCCTTGGTTCTTCATCTTGACTGCCATCTTAGTCGCCACTAGACCTGGACCCACCTTGTCGCTAAGTCACAGCGATAGCTGGGCATGCAAATTTTCCTTGCACCTTAGCGACAACCGTCGGATCTTTCGAATTTGCACGATCTTTATCCTCTCTAAGTACTTTCTCTTATGCCATGGTGTCACCACTTTTGGAACCAACTAGATGCCACCTTAATTGCCACATCATTAGTCACTATGTCACAAGGGATAATCATCGAGCATCTTCATCATGCGGTATAGCGACGTCCATTGATCTGTCCTCAAACTACTTGATCTTTAACACCTTAGCCACTCACCTTTTCCGCACCGTGCTTTGTTGCTAAGTCACGGAGGTAACTGGCAAGCTTCTTTCTATAGCGCTATAGCAATAGCCCTTAGATCTTTTGGACTACCATTGATCTTTCCTTAGCTTGCTCAACCTTTAACCTCGGCTGATTTTCTCTCTTGTGTCGCATGTCAAGATGTGTCACCCTCTAATTGGCTCATGAGATTCAACTGGGCACCACTTGTCTATCGGGCTTGCCACGTATCTTGCTATGTTGGATATCCTTCTTTCAACCAAAGTAATCCCTCGGCGAGCCGTTTACCAGTCTCATCGAACTTGCAGTTTCATCGATATTGTTATGTTGATGAAACTGAGCCTTCGGTGAAACCTTTTCGGGACTCATCGTGGCTAAGATCTGCTCGATGTCGATGGAACTAAGATTTTGATGAAACCTTTTCAGGACTCATCACGGCCAAGATCTTCTCGATGTCACCCATCTATGCCATGTCACCAACCACTGGATTGCCACCTCAAGTTTGGTCTTATACTCTTTGTTTCACCACATCATCAGTTGCCAAGTCGCGATAATAACCTGGTGTGCAGCTTTCCATTACAACATAGCAACAACCGTTAGATCTCTATGATCACTATTGATCTTTCTTCAACTTGATCGCTCTTTAGTCTCTTCCTGCCAGTCGGTCACAAAATTAGGATACCTTGAGATGCGCACGCACAGGGTCAACCAGGCCATGAGCTGCCTCTTGCCAAAAGCTTTTAAGCTTTTGATGCTTGATATGTGTGCAGCTTTACATTTAAATGTTAAAGCATTCCTCCCCAGTACCAATGTGGGATAAATGTTCTTCATGACTGGTGACTGAAAACGTGTGGAAGGTCTTTGGCCTTTTAAAACCCTCTTTGGCACCCAAGTAAAACTTTCCACAAGCTGATTGCATTTTTTTCTGAGTTTCTTTTGGCCTTAAGATTTTAATAGCCATGCCATTTCATCTGCAATGGAGCATAATATCTTTGCGACCTACAACATGCTAAGCTCAATGCTTGTGGGAGCCACATTTTAACCCACATGTTGTCTTACTTTCCTATATCTGCACATGAAGCAAACAAGTTAGAAAAAATAGTGCATTTCTTCCTGGTTCATGATTTGATCTTCTCATAATGAATGAATGCAAGGCTTCATTAGGGCACCAAATTTGGCATGTGCAAATATTTGGTAACAAAGCCCTAGCTAATGTTTTCATCAATTGAATATTCATAAAGACGTTAGGAATCACAAGTTTACCCAATCCCATTGTCCATGGGTTTGAAATTGGGGTTGGCTTATTCCTTCTTGAATAATGATACAAGAACAACTCATGACCTCTAATCCTAGTCCAGACATCACCAATTTCCTTGAAATCATCTTCTAACTGGTCATGAACGGGCAAGTTAGCCTTAGATCTCCAAGATTTGGCTCCTGGTGAGCTCATACAATCAATCATGTCTTGATTCAACTTCTGCCTCTGTGCACCCTTCTTGGAGGTGCTCTGAGAAGCCTCTGTGACCTTCCTCTTGCCTTTTCAACTAGAACCCTCCATATCTGAATACCTTAAGCTTTACTGAAATTCAAATTTTGTAGCTAAATTTCATTCCAATCTCTTTGTTTGCTTCAGTTTGCTATGCCAATTCCTTATACCAGCTTCGAGATATAGATTTGATACTTCAGGAGAATTTACTCAATTGAAATGGTGTTGTGATTCACCTCGTGTAACCATAGAGCTATCCGTTGCCTGTATTAATAATGGCGGGTGGATTTGTTAAGATCATATTTTGCAATGGCTAGTCATCATAACTCCTTCCGATAGTTCAATCACTTGGCGCCACCCGTCTTTTTCATCAGCATAGGTCTTACCGATCACTCCATCAGGTATTGACGTAGCTCATTTGTTATAATTCAAATGGTTACAATATCCCTAATGGCTCCGCCCTATAGCTAGGCTTTATCTTTACCTTTATATCTCATCAACATAAGTCATTCTGATATACTCTCCTTATTTTCCTCCATGGCATTCTTCCCATCAGGCATCGACATAACTCTAAATATGCTCCTCTGATGGTTTAAGCTATCTTGATGAGTCCTCGTCCATGGTCCGCATCTTGTTTGTTACATCGGGTCAGCTTATTGGGAATCAGAACAACTCACTTTATGTTTCTCTGATGACCCGATGTTACCGCCTTTGCACTTATGTATATTTTATTCCTCCAGTCTATTGGCATATGTTTCCCCGATGAGATCTCTTTCACACCTACCTCTGCTTTCTCATCGGGTATCGGTTTAAAAATAAAATGTCTCCTCCCAATGAGGTGATGATATCTACATGTATTCATCTTCGATCTGTGTAACTCATCTCGATCAAATCTCCTTCTTTGTGTCTGGCTTGTCCTTTTCATCGGGTATCAACGTAACCTAAAACACTTTTCACCGGTGGTTTAAGCTATCCAAATGAGTCCTATTTTCCACCCTTTTGGTATTTCCTCATCAAAGCAAGTCCTACTGATGACACCACCTTTTCCACCTAGCCCATCAGGTATTGGGGTAGCATGAAATGACATTTTTTGATGACATGATGATATTTCCAACCTCTACTTCGCATTCTCTTTCATCGGTGTAAGTTATACCAATAACCTCATCGGCTATTGGCACAACATTTTCTCATACCCCCAATAGTGAATGTTATGGAGATGAAACCCTCCTTTTGAACCTTCTTTTGGTCCTCCTTCGGAGTGGCTGGTCTAGGTCATGCTGATAGGCTCTTTCATTGTTTATGCTAGCCGGTCTTGTCGGGGTAATTTATGCCAATAGCTCAGATTTGATAATCATGCTAATCAAGCTCCTCTTCATATATCATTTGCACTTGCAACCTTTCATGGAAACTTCACATGTGCTAATAAATGACAAAGTCCATCACATAGGCCCAAAGAATGCCTTATAAGGATCCCAATACTATCATGATGAAATTTCCTCATGTAGTCCTTTTTCAGTGCCAACCCTTAGCATGCCCTAGCAGTACTTGTCCAATTTTGAAAACAGGTCACATCAAGATCTTTTTTATACCGCAATATGACTCTTGCACATATAATCCAGCAATAAATGCTCTTATGATGAAAGTGTACATATAAAAATATCAAACAAATAGCAGATAATATTTTGCAAAAATATGTGCTAACAGTGGCTCTTTCAAGGGGCGTATGTTCTCTTTAGGGACATAGCAAGATCTCAATTATCTCTGGAAAGTAGACCAAACAATAGACATAAACAAAAATCAAAGGAAAAATACACTATTATAGTACAAGAATACTCCCTGCTCCTTAGGAGAAAAAATGTTTGAGGTACTGAGAATGTACTCAAAATTCTTGAATTTCACCATCAATGTTCTGCAAGAAGTATGAATTTTACCCTCTTTTCAAGGATGACATACAGTCCTAGCCAAATTGCTTCAAATTTTCCATGCTTGCCCTTATCCTGGTCTTTTGCATTCCATTTGAGCACTCACTCTCCTTCCTCAAAAGTCCTAATAGAAGCTTTCTTATAATGTAATGCTCTTACCATCATTTGCTTCTGTATATTTTGTTCCTGAGTCTCTCTTCTTTACTCATCCAATTCAACCAACTAGATCAACCTGTCTTCCGTGAAATCAACATCTTCTAAATATTCCTTTGAGACAAATTTGTACACTGGGAGTAGATTGTTCAAAGGCAACCTTGCTTCTTTACCATAAACAAGCTGATAAGGAGCAAACCCTATGGATTTCTTGATTATTACTTTATCTGCCCACACTGCCAAATCCAACTTTGAATCACATATGCTTTTGTTGTTACCTAATATTCTCTTAATGATCTTTAATAAGTATTTGTTACTGGACTCTAGTTTTCCATTCCCCTGGGGATGATAAGGTGACGAATATGACAATGTGATTCCATAACTTTCACAAAAATTAGCAAATTCTTTGGATATGAAACACATCCCATTATCCACAAAAATTTTATGGGGTACCCAAAATGTTATCAATATATTTTCCAAAAGAAACTTTATTACCACTTTACTTGTAGCCCGCCTTGTAGGAATTGCTTCCACTCATTTGGTAAAGTAATTGTCAATTCTAAATTTTACTTTGAAAACAAACAACCTTATGGGAAATTCAGTGATGGGGGACCTACTACGTGGAATTCATTGAATAACCTCTAGATTTGAGAAGCCCGCTCTTCCTTGGGGTTTGGGAAAAGGGAAAAGAAGGAAACTTAAAATAAAATCATCTATGCTATTGAGACGATGTGTAAGAACATTTCATAAAAAGCGGATAGCATATAAAACCAGGAAACACATGGTTTTAAAGACCATTCAACAATCTACATGCCCGAACAAAACTAAAATTAAGATACAATTAAGAATCTTTTGGAAGAACATAAAGAA
Organism: Cryptomeria japonica; assembly: GCF_030272615.1. Lineage (NCBI taxonomy): Eukaryota > Viridiplantae > Streptophyta > Pinopsida > Cupressales > Cupressaceae > Cryptomeria > Cryptomeria japonica. The sequence goes on along the minus strand of NC_081411.1, from coordinate 471,617,956 downwards.
ACATATAGCATGCATCCACCAGATAACAAGTGTGGAACATAGTTTAATCAGTAGAGTATTAGATAGATATCTCTAAAGTCATCAAAATATAGGAAAAAGCATAGAAAAGCCTATTTAAGCATCCAAAAAGAGGCAATCAAAAAGGCGGCATGCACAATTTTGATTAACCTTCCTCTTGGGAAACTATAATAGTTGGTAGTGACATCCTTCTGTTTAACGAGGGTAGAAAGGGCAAAAATACCTGGATATGGAGAAGAGCGGAGGAGAGTAGACAAGGGGAATGGTCAGTCCCAAAATTCAAATGTTTTGGGTGGGAGACCTGGAGCAGCATCAGGACAATAGGTAGCAGACATATTTTTTGACTCTTTGGAGGGGTAGGGACTAGAAGGTTTGGAACCTGATGCTCCTTTGGATTCGGGGGACCCAGGTGGGGGTCCCAAATCATGTGAACCTAGGCTTGACAAGATTGGTAAATGGTCTTCTTTGTTTGAAATCAAATCTAAAGGTAAGTCAACTTTGCCTCCTGTTGAGAATATATTGAATATTTCAAAGGGAAAGTACGCCATTTCCATTTGTGATCAAATAATAGATCATAATATTTCTCGGATGGAAAGCACCCTGATAGGCAAATTCTTTGGGGTGAGACCTAATATTGAGGTTGTTCATGGATTCATGAAGAGAAAATGGAATCTAAAAGGTTAGGTGGATGTAGTATCTATGAATAAATGATGTATCTCTTTTTCCTTCTCATGTGAAGAAGATTGCAGACAGATCCTTTGCAATGGAGCCTAGATGATAGGCAAATACATAATGTATATCCAGAAATGGTACCCTAACTCGAGTTAGGATGATAAGTTTGTGGTCCAAGTGCCTGTTTGGATTAAGCTTCCAGGTCTTCCAATGGAGTAATGGGAGGAATATCTGTTTGTTAGGATAGTTAATGCTTTTGGGGAGCTTCTTTCCATTGACCCGGTGATAGCGTCCAGACGAAGACTCATTTATGCCAAAATCTATGTAGGGGTAGGATCTGATACAGATATGCCAAATGAAATAGAGATAGACTCAAAACTTGGTAAATGGATGCAAAATATTGTTTATGAAACTATCCCCTTCACCTATTTTCACTGTAAAAGAGTGGGACACTAGGCTAAAAAGTTCCCAAACAAAGTTTCCAAACCTCAAACCCAAACAAGGGTCTAGAAAAAGGTGGAAATGAACCCAAATAAAAAATAGAAAAACCTTTGAAAGATCCTCCTTCTGAAGGTCTGGATCAGGAGAAACAATCCCAGATGGGAAGAAATGAGGAGGAATCAACCAGGGAAATAGGAAGTGAGACAGTGGATAGAATGGAAGAAAAGATTTCCCAGCAGAAAAATGAGCAGGAGAAAAGTGGAGAGGATTATAATGATGGTGAGAAGAACAACCTAAGTGACCAAAAGGACACAACAAATCAAAATATAGCTAAGAGTGAAAAGTGGGAAAGTAACTAGATGGACAAAGGAGATAGTCAAACTATGGATAATAAGGAGGAGGGAGATGTTCCTAACTCTTTAGGGTCTGAAAAATGGAGTAAGTTGGTTTCAAGATGATCAACATGATAATGTTCTTGAGCAAGGACTTTCGGAGATATCACTAGTTTGTCCGGCTCAAGTCAAGTCGAATTTCCTGGAGGAAAATGCTCTAATATGGGGAAATGAAGAAGACATAAACAAGGCCCTGAGAAAGAGGGATAAATCAGGAGGAGGTTGAAAAATTGGAGGAAAATAGAAAAGGAAAGAACAAAAAAAATAATAATAATAATAACAACCATCAAACTACTAGAAACACCAGAAGTAGATTAGGGGATGTGGGGGCTCAACACACATCACCTGGAAGATATTATAATGCAAAGAAGAGGGCCATGGAAGCTAGTAAGAATCTAGCAGATGGTACTCAAAGAACCATCTTTGAAGTAGGTATTTCTAAAAACTCATGAAGATTATTTCTTGGAATATTCGAGGATTCAATAATCCTCATAAACAAGACTTAATAAAAAGTTTGAGTAGAGACAAAAACCCGGATGTTATTATGATTCAGGAAACTAAAATGTCTAGGGAAAAGGTTGAATGTCTAAAAATGTTTAGTAATGGGGGAGTAAGTGGCAGTAGCTCTGAAGGGGATTTTGGGGGTATAGCTACTTTTTGGAATAATAATAATGTAAAGGGAGAGGTGTTGATTCAAAATAACAATATGGCTTTTATTAGATTTAATCATCTGAAAGAAGGTACCTCATGGTTCTTGACCAATGTGTATGCCCCTAACACTAAAGCTGGCATAAGTGTTTTCTAGAAGAACCTATCCTCGATTAGAAGTAAGTTTGCTGAAGATAGATGGATTATTATGGGGGATTTCAACACCCCTCCAAGAGAAAATGAGAAGAAGGGAGGAAGCCAAACCAATATGGACAGTAGATTGGACTTGATAGAGTTCATTATCAACCATTCTCTCCATGATCTAGACTTGCAAGGGGTTAAATACACATGGACCAACAAAAGGAGTGGAGAAGACTTAAGTCAAGTTAGGCTTGATAGAGCTTTCATTTCTCATGATTGGTTTAATTCCTACTTTTGTTCCTTATCTGCTCATATCAGGGCTAGGTCGAATCATTATCCTATATCTTTTAATGCTGACCCCAAGCAGGGAAGGAGACATTTCCCTTATAGATTTGAAAGAATGTGGACCAAACACCTGGACCTTGAAAGAAAAATCAAGGAATGGTGGTAGGTTAGAGTTGAAGGAAACGCTATGTATAAGGTGGTTAAAAAGATGAAGTTTGTGAAAGACAATGTTAAAAGGTGGAATAAGGAATCCTTTGGGAACATTTTTGTGTCCAAAGCTGCCACTCTCTTAGATTTGAAAGATATCCAAGATGAGATTTAGAATAATGGCTACAACAATGTCTCTAGAGAGGCTGAAGATGAGATTCTGATGAAATATCATGATATCATAGCCAAAGAAGAAATGTTTTGGAAACAGAGATTGAGAAATGTATGGTTGAAGGAGGGGGATAAAAATACCAAATTATTTCATATGTCCACTTTGAAACACAAGGCTATCAATAGGATTTCTCATCTTAAAGTCAATGGCAGAATTATTGATAATGAAGATTCCATGAGGAAAGCTGCTCTGGAGTTTTTCTCCAATCTTTTGACTAAGGATTAGAATTTGGACCCTCAAGCTCAAAGAGATCTTTTGGATTGCATCCCTTCTATCTTGGATGCTGACCAAAATTCCTATATTACTGTTATCCCTACTAATGATGAGATTTTGAAGGCTGTCAATTCTTTTGAAGGTAATAAGGCCCCGGGCCCAGATGGCTACCCTATGTTTTTTTTTCAAATGTATTGGCATATTGCTGGAAGGGAGGTGTCCAGTGCTATGAAAGGATTCTTTGGTGCTAGGAGAATTCTGAAAGAATTGAATGGTACTTGCATTGCTCTTATTCCTAAGAAGATGGGGGTTGACACCATGGATCTTTTTAGACCTATAAGCCTATGTAACTCCCTGTACAAGATCATCTCTAAAGTCTTGACTTCTAGAATTATGACTTTTCTCCCCTTGATCATATCTCCCCAGCAAAGTGGGTTTGTCCTCAGGAGGCAAATTTTGGAATCGATAATCACGGTCCATGAGAACATTCACTCTCTTTCTAGGGCTAAAAAAGAAGGTTTTCTTCTGAAGCTTGATTTATCTAAAGCCTATGATAGAGTTGACTGGGGCTTTATGCACACTATTCTTTCAGCCTTTGGATTTTGTTCAAGAAGAATTTGTCTTATTATGCAATTGGTTTCCTCTGCTTCTTTCTCTGTGCTAGTCAATGGGTCTCCCTCACCATTTTTCAAGTCCTCCAGGGGTCTCAGACAGGGGGATCCTCTTTTCCCTGTTCTTTTTATTATTATGGTGGAATGCTTGGGAAGATTTATTGGAAATCTTGTTGAGAAGGGAGAGTTTAGAGGGCTTAAACCTTCATATGCAGACCAAGTGTGCTCTCATCAGCAATTTGTAGATGATTCAATTATTATGGGTAGTTCTTCTCTGAAAGATTCTAGAAGCCTAAAGAAATATTTGGATAGATATGGGAGTACAAATGGTGAACTGATTAATTGGTCTAAAATTTTTGTTTATTTCTCAAATACTCCAGAGAGAAGACAAACAAAGATCAGTGCTATTTTGGGTAGCCAAATTGGGAATCTCCCTGCTTCCTCTCTTGGGCTCCCTTTATGTCAGGTTCCTCCTGATACCTTTTGGGATGCTCTGGTGGATAAAGTTCATAAGAAGTTAGCTGGATGGAAAGGCTCTTTTCTCAGTCAAGCGGGAAAGGTCCAGCTTCTAAAATCTACCCTCCAGAGTATCCCTCTTTATGCCATTAGTCTTTTTAGAATTCCTATTAAGTTTACAAAGGCTATTGAAAAAATCCAAAGAACCTTTCTTTGGACTGGGGTTGAGGAAAAGAAGAGAATGAATTTGATTGCATGGGATAAAGTGTGCAAATATATAAGAAAAGGTGGACTTGGTCTTAGAATAATCAGGGATATGATTGAGTTTTTCATGGCTAAGTAGAAATGGAGAGGTTATAAAACTAAGGGAGAGTGGAAACTGATATGGGATAATAAGTATAAAAGATAGCTTCCGACCCTTCATAGTTTCCTCAAGGCTAAAGATATACCGATTGGCTCCAACATCTAGAAAAATGTCACTAGAACTAGAGACATAATACTCAAAGGAGTGAAATGGAAGGTGGGGAGGGGCAATTTTATTAAATTTGGGAAGACACTTGGTTGTTAGACTCTCCCATCAGTGACAATCCCGATTGGGGCAAGTTTAAGGATCAGTGTAAGAAAAAATTTAGTACCATTGTGGTTGACTACTGGAATTTAGGCCAGTGGAAGGACCTATCCATTGTCGATCCTTCTCTTTAGCATCTGAATAAAATTATGAATTATATGGTGGTGATTGATGATGAGGATCAGCGTATCTAGAAAATCACTGTTGATGGTAAATTTTTTGTCTCCTTTCTTTATTTCTAGCAATTTTCTAGTCAGGAAAGCCCTTGTTAGGCTAAGTCTTGGGTGAAAGGTCTTATTCCCAAAATTAATATTTTTTTTGGACTGTCCTGCAAAACAATATTATGACGACTGACAATCTCAAAACGAGAGGCTTTTGTTTGCCTTGTATTTGTCATCTTTATATGCAGAATGAGGAAACCATTAATCACATGTTTATCCATTGTCCTTTCTCTGTGGATATTTAGGCCAGATGCTTGGACAATTTCAATATCAGTTGGGTTTTCCCCGAAGCTGTCCAAGATGTCTTCAATTCCTGGCTCCACCCTTCGAGGAATAATTCAGTTAATCTGCAAGGGAAATTTGCATTACCTCATATTTGTTAAGGAATATGGAAAGAGAGAAATGATAGAGTGTTCAAAGATAAGGCATCAAAAGCCCAAATTATTTTTGAGAAAATAAAAAGACATGTTGGAGAACCTCTACATAACTAGTGGAATAATGAATCCTAAAGATCAAGGGGATAACATCATTTTTAAGAACTGGAGATTAAAGGGGAGTGAAACTATACATGCTAATCCTAGAGACGAGGTGAGATGGGAAGGCCCCCCTCAAGGATGGATGAAATTCAATTTCGATGGTGCTTCCAAGGGTAATCCTGGTAAGGTAGGTTGTGGTGTGGTATTAAGAGATGAAGGAGGAATATGTAAAGATATTAAATGTATTCCTATAGGTCACCAAACCAATCATGTTGCAGAGGCCATTGATGCTTATCAGGGGTTGATTCTTGCTAAAGATTCAAACTGCACTAAAGTGTGGGTTGAAGGAGATTCTCTGAATATTATTAACTGCTTGAATAATGTTTTCCCTCCTTCTTGGTCTATTCACAATGCCATTGAAACTACGAAGGATATAAGTAAAACCTTTGAAATATGTATTTTTTCACATGTTTATAGAGAAGCTAACAAATGTGCTAACTGGGCTACCAACCTGGCTTGTTGCTCTGACAAAATTATTACCCTTTATGTTGAGAGTAATCTCAAGTGTGAGGTGAATTCATTGATTGAACTGGATCAGATCCAGATGAAACAACGTGTCTTAACAAATCATAATCTCTAATGCTTTATTCTCACTTGTCTAGGATTGATCACAACGATGATGAGGCTTGCTTTATCTATCATGTCATATTTATTTGGTATGGATTCTAGGTGGCTCTGCATAACAAGAATAAAATTTTTAGGTTTTTCCACAGAGTTCGCAGAGAAAATAATAGAGCTGCGATAAGGAAGAACTGGGAATTCAAGGATAAAATGGGGGGCAATAAAAAGAGGTCTGAACTGGCTTCTTGCTCAAATTGGAAGAAAAACAAAGAAGTATGGGAGATTCTTCAAGATGGAGGTTTGAATGTTTTTATGGAAAGGCTTTGTGGCAAAGACCCTACTGTCATGAATCACTTCATAAAAAATTGGAAGAGTGGTAAGATTCTTGTTGACACCCAGATGATGCAAGTGGATGAGGATGTCATTGTGGAAGCTACAGGTATGGTGAAAGATGGTATGAAATTTTACAGAGGTAGAAGTGTGTCTAACAAGGCCGTGGATAGGTTTCCTACCACAGATGGAGAAAGAAGGAAATTGGTTAAGGTGTACAATCCCTACTACTCCCCTAAGCGCATTTGTAGGCCATGGAGGTTTGTGTTGTTTGCTACCATCAACTACATTACTCTGGACAGAAGATTCACAATGGCTTATGGGCATCACTTCGAGCTGCTCAAACACTCCTACCATGGTGATAAGGTTAGTTTTCCATACTATCTCACATGCTCTATGGGTCATAATATTCGTGAAATGCAAAAGGATTATTAAAGAGATCATGCCCTGCACTAGGGTTTAATGGTTTTAGTTTATAAGATGTTGAAAGGGAAAATTATTGAGAAATCCATTAGTAAAGGAAAACAAATTAGGGATGATGAAAATGAAAGTGAGGATAGTGGGTTCAATCTTTATTATGAAACTGAGGCTGAGTCTGAAGATTTTAGCAACAAGGGGAAGACCAAGGGAAAGACCAAGGGGACTACTATGGATTCTGACCTCTCGAACTTTGAGGAGGAGTATTTTGATGATAAAATTATAATGAGTAAGAAGAGAAAGGGAATGTGTAAGCAAACCTTAAGGAGCAAGAAGACCAGTAACATGATAAATAAGGTGAAAAGGAAGATTATTGTCTCTTCTGATGAGGACTCTGAGGTTGAAAAAATGGACAAGAATAAGGGTAAGGAGGAAGATGAAATGTGGGAAGCTAACTATGGGGAGAACCTGAACACACAGAGAATGCAGAATGAAGATCAAGAGAACAATCGGGGCAATCAAAATGTCTGCCAAGGTGCCATAAGTAATGATAGCATCAAGGGTTTCTGTGAGGTCATAAGCAAAATGGCGAAAGAAATTGGCGACTTGAAGACTGATCTCAATATGATCAAAAAGGAAACCATAGGTGAGAATCCTCTCTCTGAAAACGTCAAAGAATTAATGGTGGCCATTAATAAGGCTGAAGCTATTGAGGCAATGGTCAATAAAATTTTGGAAATGAAAAAGAAGGTGAAGGAGCTGGAAGGAATCAAAGATGATAAAGGTCTGGGAATTAACTTGAACGACCTGGTCAATAGAGTGGATAAGATGGAGTTAACTGTCAAGAAGATTGCTGAGAAAAATTTCCAGATCTGTAAGGCCACTATTGATCATGTTAACATGCTGATAAATAAATTTGAATAGATCAAAGGAAATGAAGATGAGAAGGAACAGACAGAGAAGACGGGTCATGACAAGAGAACAAGGGCCAACACCTAGAAACAGGTGGGCATCAAGGAAAAAGAGATCAATGATATGAAGAACTTTGCGGTCAATATGAAGTAGATGGTGGTTCATGCGGAAGAACTCATAAGAAATATCTAGCTGTCTCGGTGTTGTCTTTGTGTTGTCCTTTGGTTGTCTTGTGTTGTTCTCTTTGTCTGTGATCCCTTTTTGTTTTTCTAGGATCTGATTTTTGTATGAGTGTCCAGGCACTATTATTTCTAGTCACTTTAATGTTTTTTCTTTCTCCTGCTATGTAATCAAGGTTCTGAGTTCCTTCCAAAAACCTGTATTTAATTAATGAAAACTATAACAATTGAAAATTATCTAAGATCCTTAAATTTTAATTATTTTTCTTAAAAGTTCTAAACCCCTACAACAAGGAAAAAACAAGCATAAATAGAGCCCGTGGCTGTGCTAACAGCTCCAAACTACACCAAACATGCATAACCACCCCTAAACAGAAAAACCAAGTGTATACACATAAAAAATGGCTATGAGCAATTAAATAAATATTTTATATTTATTTAATAATTATTCTTCTATTAAATAGTTAATTTGAAAAGATTAATTATTTAATTCATTTTCATGTCTTTCTATTACTTAAAATTTTATTAATTAATTCATCTATCCTATTCTTCTAATTAATTAAATATCTAATATTTAATTATTCTTTTAACCAAGTTAATTAAATATCTAATATTTAAATATCTCCTCCAATCAATTAAATATCTAATATTTAATGGTTATTCTCCTATCCTATAGTCTCAAATATTAAATAATTCTCAAAATTATTTAATCCCTTTTCCAACTCACCCTCCATCTCCACTTCATCTTCCCTTTGCCAACTCATCAAACATGTGGCTAAGGAAATTAATATTTCTTAAATATTAATTCATCATTTATCTTCAACCTCCAAACTTAATGAATATGGTGTACGTACACATATTTCATAACCATCTTCTATATTCTCTCCAACACTCCCTACATCGTAGGAAGGACTTGAGTCCACTTGTCCTATCATGCCTAAATTTCCTCCAACCATCCCTAGATTCCCTCAGTCAGCAACCCAATCAAGGTGAGATGAGTGACACTTGTCTTCTCCTTCCCCCTTTCTCTCAACCTTCACCTTTGCTCACATCCATTCAAATCTGCAGATCTGATCATGACCATTGATTTGAGCCACATCTTCTAATCCTCTCAAGGTCTATAAAATCAAGAGCTTCAATTGAGAGAGAATTAGTCTTCAAATAAATCATATGCATCCGTGAGTTTTAGTTTTGAAGAAAATAGTAATAGCAATAACAATTATAATGTAGCATCGTAGCATAATAATTTTTAGCATAATCATGTAGTATTTGCATATCATAGTATCAGTTAACTACAAGTTATCAGTCCATTCTTTATATGCCATCTTGGAACCTATCAGTGCATTGTCTGAGAGCACCACATCTACAACCAAGAATAGTGGAGTTAGGACACAATGAGACATAAGTCATGAAGGTAATATTAGTATTTTTATTTCATATGTACTTCATGTAGTTTCATTGGTTGAGTTTGGATTTCCTGTAGTATTTCCATTTGTATTTTGTGAAACTAATTTATTGCGGGTAGCTTTCTGAGGATGAAATTCAAGTCGACACATTTTGGTGCCCACCGTGGGGCTCATAGACATCGCATATACCTTTAAAAATCTCGCAAAAAGTTAAATTAACACATTTGTAATCCAGATTCACACGTGTGAATTATGATAGTGCTTTTGTTCTGCAGGTTAGCGCATTTTCCCTCTAGGTTAGCGCATTCACACCATAGGTTAGCACATGAGCATTTTTGGTTAATGCTTTTGTCTTAAAGTTTGCGCATTTGCATTATAGGTTCATGCATTTGTGTCCTAGGTTAGCGCATTTGGCAAAGAAATCACACTTTGTATCCACAGAGTAGCGCTTTTGCAGTCTAGGTTAGCGCTTTTGACCTGCAGGTTAGCACTTTTGAGCAAAAAGATAGTGCATGTGTTAAATTAGTGCTTCTGTTTACAAACTGACAAAAATTTCTTGTAGGTCCAAATGTTCAAGAAATCAGATTTTTTCAGACTACTAACATGCATGTGCAGGATGGTGTTTAAGACAAATTTTATGCATTTCCTCATCTAGTTAATTAAAAGTCTTTATTTGGGAAGTAATATACCATATCTTGTTCATCTAGTTTAACTAAGAGGATGAATTGACAGCCTACAACTTGCATTTTTAGTATTTTCTCTAATATAGTTTCACATAGACTTTTAAAAGGGCTAAAATGAACACCATGCTTGTTGGAGCAACATCTCCAAATAGGACTTAGCCAACAATTTCTTTGAAAAGGTTAAAAAAAATACTTGTATTCTGTGTCTCGAAAGTTGTAGGTATATGCTCTCCCCTTAATTGGGTGACCAAAAAGCCAAACCCACTCTTTTAATCTTTCTTTACTTTCAAGCAATTAAATCCTTTAGAGGGCCTTCCTTCCCGAGCTGCCTTGAGGGGGCCAGTGAGAGGGGAATGACCTAAAGTGGAAACAGGCTAATACTGAGTCATTCCAATCCACTAGAAATAAATCATGTTTGTGACGAAAGTCCCAGACAACATGTGCTGATAAGTTCATACCAACACTATGTTTCCCCATAAACCCTATGAAACGTAACCTCTATAGGCTGGGAACCTTCTGTATTTACAAAGCTAAAAGTGTCACATGTATGGCCACATGACCGGAAGCCTTTACTAAAAACCACTTGTACTAGTTGCCAAAATCCTTCTAGTTGTTGGCACAAAAGGTCGGACCTCTGAAGCGGCTCACATACATACGGTTCCTAGTAGAGATATAAATTTTTCCATGAGGATTTTTCTTGGAAATTGGTGCTTGGTTGTCCCGAAGAAGTGAGTGTCGAGGGTGGAGCCAGTGGGGTCAAGCATCTAAATATCTACTTTGAATAGAGTAGCCTCAGGGGAAACCCCATGTGGGATTCAACAACTATTGTCTCAGCCTACCATAGGGATTGTACTTGCTTGTGCATTTTTTTTATTAAACATTGTGTCTTTTATGTCTGTAACATGTTCTGAATAGTCAAAAATTGAAGAAAATTATCATCTACAAGAAAGCAAAAATCCAACAAATTACTGAAAAAGTGTGATCAAAAGGGTAATACAAAAGCTTCCCAACACTTGAAATGCCAGATCAAAATCAAAATGTCAAAACATCAATATCAAAATAATTCTTGAAGTAGATTTGTCTCTAAACCATCACGTTTTTTCAAACTAGCTCAAACAACTAGGTCACTAATCCAATGGGTTATGCCCAAAAGGTTCTATAAACATCAACATTCAACAAGCTATTGATTCAAACATCTTAAGTGCAAAAATAAACATCCTTGTCAAGTTTCTCATCAGGATAATCAAATCCTCTATCACAAAGCTTGATCAATCTATACTAGGTTCCTAATCTTGGATATAGCTTTCCTATTTTGAACCTAGGTTATATCAAAACTAGAATCGCACCAACATTGGAATCAAACAAACTTGTGAATTGCCAAATGCTTATATGACTTTTAAGTATCACCTTAAGAAAAGAAAACCTAGTTATAAAGCTACTCCTAAAAGCATAAGATTCTTGTATATCAATTGCAAGATCTTATTGAAACATAGGACATTCCTACACCGTTTTCGTCACTACCTATGTGGCTGTGGTACAGAATTTGATGATGAAATTTTGCAAAGATGTTCTTTTCAAAAAAGAGACACTTTATCCCAATGAACAAACAATAGTGGTAAAATCAACAAGGCATATCTTCCTAAACCAATAATCAGCTATTGGTTTTGTCCTTTGGAACTTTCAAACAAACTTTGAAATAATCACATGCCAGTTTGGACTAGATCCCAACACGAATAGCTTAGAAAACAATAACAAATGGAGGAAGAAGATACTCCTGTATTCCACACTTTTGGATTTACCATTTTTGACAAAGAAGTAGTCAATAGCACCATTAGAGACCTTGAGCAAGATTTCAAATTTGATAGGCTAATGGAAAACTTGTTAGCAAAACAAAAAGAAAAATATCTCTTGATGTTGGCAAAATCTGGAGCTAAACTACCACAAGACTTTAACATAGAAAGCTTGAAACAATATGTGGAGGCAAGTAACACCCAAAACACAGATGATCCAAATAATGAGGATGTGAACAAAGAAAGTCATGAAGAAACAAGGAAAGAAAAGGATGACACAAGAAAAGAGCATAGTGATAAGAGAACTCACAAAGAAACAAGGAGAAATTATGTGGATAATCCATTGTCAAATCTTACTCAACAATACAAACTCTACAACAACAGATGAAAGACATGTAAAATGGGACAAGCTCCAAGAAGTATTCACTAGAAGATATATGCCCATATCCATTTGATAAAAATCTAAATATGATACCATTTCCACAACATTGTGAGATTCCTAAATATGACAAATACGATGGAAAATCTGATCCTCAAGATCACATTAGGGAGTTTTGTACTATGAGCATGGAATTTGCTCATGATGAAACTTACCTTATGCATCTTTTTCCTAGGAGTTTAAATGGACAATCAATGGAGTAGTTTTCAAGATTACCATCCAGAATCAAATCCTTTGAAAAACTTGTGAATAGGTTTATTTCACAATACTCCTACAATATAAGGAATGAAATAACAATGTTGGATCTTTGCAATGTTAAACAAAAGAATGGTGAATCCTTTATAATTTTCTTACAATGATAGAAACACATGTTTAATAGGTATCCTCGATATGTACCTGATCAAGAAAAAATGGACATATTCATTGGTAATCTTATCAGTGAAATGAGTTATCGACTCAAGATGCAATGTCCTCCCTCTTTTGCCAAAATGATCGAGAATGGTCTGAAAATAGAGAACGCGACGGTAAAGAAAGGAGAACTAAAACTTTACAATAATTCATACAACAACAACAACAACAACAATGACAAACCCAAGTTCTGGTCAAAGAATAGGAATGTCAGCAATGAAGGGAATGACAATAATAGTACTAAAAAACAACAACAACCAAATTTTAATCTATCAAGCCAAATCCCAAGAAATAACAATCCAGAAAACAATAAAGCCAAGTCCTTTTTCTCCAATCCTCGATGGAAATTCACAAACATTGGAGAATCTTTGGAATCGGCTCTAAAAACTTTGCTTGCTAACAAATTGATTGTTTTACTAGAAGCAAGAAGTTATGAACCACCAGTCAAGCCCAATTGGTAGAATGACAATCATTTTTGCAATTATCATCAGAATAAAGGACACCTAACAAATGATTGTCAGTGATTAAAACACCTTATCCAAGATCTAATCGATAATGGAACCATCACAGGATAGCCATAAGACAAACAAATCACACGTGGCTTTCAAAACTCCACTTCTGAATTATGACAAAGGTGAATCATCCCAATTAAAAGATAACAAAGGAAAAGCCAAAGTAAATTACACTTATACATACGATGATGTGGTAAATGTGATCATTGTTAATGAGAATCCATCTTTAGAACCAATCAATGTTATCACAAGAAGCAAAGAAAAGGTTACGTTTGCAAGTATAGCAAAAGACCCAACATCCACATCACAACAATACAATTTAGTAGAGAAATTACAAAGAACACCCGCTCAAATATCAATTTCGGAACTTCTCAAGGTTTCACCTATGCATAAGGAAATTTTGGAGAAATCTTTAGTGGAAACAATAGTTTCAAAAGACTTGGATGTAGATCAGTTCCAAAACGTGGTAGGACACCTTATAGATCCTCATTGCTTATCATTTTCTGAAAATGATGACGCATCCTTACAACATCCTCACAATGCTCCCTTACATGTTGAAGTCTCCATTAATAAAACTCATGTCAAACATGTGCTCATAGATGGAGGAGCTAGCTTAAACATTTGTGCATTACATTTGATAAAAGCTTTGGGATATTCAGAGAATGCAGTAGACCCGAAAAAGAAAATAACCATCAAGGCTTATGATGAAGCAAAACATTCTTCTAAAGGAACTATTGTGCTACCAATAAGGATAGGACCTATGGAAAGGGATACAATGTATCAAGTTTTAGATTTGAACCTCTCTTACACCATTCTTATAGGAAGACCATGGATTCACAAGATGCAAGCAGTTCCTTCTACATATCATCAATGTGTGAAATTTCCTCGTGAAGGAAAAGAGATCACTATAATTGCAGATTCCAGTCAATATTGCAATAATTTGAAGCCAACACAAGATACAAGAGTTCCACATAACAGAGAATCAGTATATCCTACCAAAGAAATTCAAGCAAAGTTATGGGAAACTTTTGAAGAAAAACTCAAGTTAAATGATGAAGGAATGGGAAAATACTCTTTGCATAATTTTCCACTTTCCCCTAAGTCATATGGTAAGCCTACAGATATTCAATCAAATCCATCAAAATATCAAAACATATGTTTAAAGGATAATTTGTTAGTGCTGGAACTCTTGAAGAATAGAATGAAGACAAAGACATTCTTGGTTGGTTGTACAAGGATGAAGACAAAACTATAGCAACAGCAACAGAAGTCAATATTCCCATTAAATAATATGACAAAGGATATGAAGGAAAAGGACCAATTAGTAAGCAACATCAAGGTATTTCAGAACCTATTTGTCCAAACTCACAATCCACAAAAGATAAATCCGGGCTAGGATATCTAAAGTCTAATCAAAAGCAACATAATCATCAACAACTAAAGTGGAGAAAGAAACCAGTTTCTAGAGAAGAAAATTGGCAAGAAAAGCTACATCAAGCGGCCAAAACAGTAACCAATAAACAAAACGAGCAAGAAGAACATGAAAAGAAAGAAGAGGAGATTATCATCAAAGGCGAAAAAAAATCTTGTCAACAAGTTCTGAAAATACAAACAAAGGCAAAATCTGAACAAGATATTCCAGAAGCAGTAAAAATAGAGATGGCAAAAATTAGAGAACTTTTTGTACCATATGACATTCCAGTATGGCATAGTGGAGTAATCTTAGATCAAGAATCAAAGATAGATTCCAATGAATATTAATGGGGTCCATATGTCTTATCTACTATATCAAGTAAGTAAAAGAATGAAGATAAAACAACTATCACGAAAGAAGACTATTCTATTGCAGAACAAAAGATGAAGTTAGAAACAAGACAAGAGAAACTCAGAATTCAGAGAAAAGAGGCATATGCAAAAAGAAAAGGGAATGACAAAGACAGAGAAGCAATGCCACAAGAAGGGCAAACAAAGATCAGATATGGAAGAACCCTAGAAGAATTAAGAGATAGACAAGATGGATTGACTATTAGTCCAGAAGAAGTTGAATTTGAAAGAAGACAAAATCTAGCAAAAGAATCCTCTTTATCATGTGCACAAATATGTCAACTTCTAAATGCAAATGAGGTCAATCAAGAAGGAATTTGCAGTGTTAAATATGTGCATGTGGACATAATTCATTCATTTAAGGGACAAACATCAGTTGAAGAACCACTTGAGTGTGAACTACACAATGCTAATATTAATTTTGTTAAGACTAATTCGGAGATGCTTGGGAAAGACAATTCTCAAAAACATTTAATCTCTGATAGTACCTATTCTATGCCAAGCTATGATCATTATGTCATGAACGTTGAAACACCTAATGATGACAATGATTACAATTTACCCCTTCTTCATCCTGAATTAATTGATTGGGATAATTTAGACAACCCTGACCTGAATGTCTTTTCCAATGACCATGACTTAGCCGTGTACCTTAATGTTGTTGAACCCATTCCAACTAAGATATCTTCCATTACAGAATCAAGTGATGTTTCCAATAGTGAAGAGAAAGCCAAATTTTCTAGTCACAAAAGCGAAATAAAACAAGGAAAGAGACCTATTGTTGAAAACCATTTCATGGCAACATTAGATCAATCAAAAGAGAAAACAAAGGACATATCTAATGGTGAAAACTTGCTTGAGGTGCCAGAAGATGGAAAGTTTGACATTCTTCCTGCATATTTTCAAGAGAGATCTGCTATCTTGATAGAACCAACAGAAGCAGTAAACATTGATACATCAAAGGAACCTAAAATACTTCATTTTACTGCCTCATTTTCAGAAAAAGAGAGGAATAAATACATGGAATTCTTTAAGCAAAAGAAAATAATTTTTTCTCGGTCCTATGCCGATATGCCAAGACTTAATCCTGATCTTATCATGCATCATCTTAATGTGGATTTAAAAGCAAAACCCCTTAAGCAAAAGCTAAGAAAGATGCATCCGCACATTGCTCTTCTTGTAAAGACCAAGCTGAAGAAACTATTAGAAGTGGGTTTCATAAGACCAGTTGCTTATCCAGAAAGTGTTTCAAGTATTGTACTAGTATCAAAACTAGATAAGAGCATAAGAGTTTGTACAAATTTCAGAGATCTAAACAAAGCATGTCCAAAAGATGATTTCCCGCTACCAAACATTGATATCATAGTGGACTTATCAGTAGGACATGAGATGTTTTCATTAATGGATGGCTTCTTGGGATATAATCAAATAAGAATAGCACTTGAAGATCAAGAGAAAAAAGCTTTCACCTGTGAATGGGGAACATATTGTTGGAATGTTATGCCATTTGGGCTCAAGAATGCAGGAGCAACTTATCAAAGGGCTATGACGACAATTTTCCATGATATGATGCACACATTTATGGAAGATTATGTCAATGACATACTTGCAAAATCTCACACAAGAAAAGAACATTTGAACATTTTAAGCAAGATTTTTGATAGGCTGGAAAGATATCAGTTGAGATTAAATCCAAAGAAATGTGCATATGGGGTAACCTCTGGAAAGCTCCTTGGGTACATTATATCAGCTTGTGGCATTGAAGTAGATCCTGAAAAAGTCAAAGTTATCATGGAGATGGAATCACCTAAGAACATAAGTCAATTGCGATCTTTACAAGGAAGATTTAAATCAATTAGGAGATTTGTTTCTCAATTGGTTGATAGATGCCTTCCATTTACCCATCTTCTACATAAAAATGTTCCAAACAAATGGGATATAAAATGTGAAGAATCTTTCTTGCAAATAAAAGAATATCTTATAAGTCCTCCAGTACTGATATCACCAGTCAAAGGGAAACCATTGCTACTCTATGTCTTAGCAACAAGTGTATCATTAGGTGCTCTCCTAGCTCAACATGATGATGAAGGAAAAGAAAGAGAAGTTTACTATATTAGTAGAATGCTTGTTGGCTACGAATTAAATTATTCCTCAATTGAAAAGATATGTCTAGCAGTTGTATTTGCAACTCAAAAGCTATGACATTATATGTTGATTCATTCTGTGAAACTAATAGCAAAGATAAATCCTCTCAAATATTTGTTGAGCAAGTCAACATTGATAGGGAGACTAGCCAAGTGGGTTATGATACTGAGTGAATTTGACATAAAATATGTTGACCAGAAAGCTATCAAGGGACAAGTCATCGCTGATCAATTGGCCGATGCGCCTTTACAAAATGACATGCATTTGCACATCAAATTTCTTGATGCAGATATCCTAACAGTAAGTACAAACTTTTGGGAATTGTACTTTGATGGTTCTTATACCCAATATGGATCAGGCGCACGAATATTTTTCATCATACCTCAAGGACACACAATTCTGAAATCATATAGACTATGATTTCCATGCACCAATAACACTGCAGAGTATGAAGCATTAGCTATAGGGCTTAAAATTGCTATTGAATGGAATGTCAAAGAACTACATGTCTATGGTGATTCACAACTTATCATCAATCAAATAAATGATGAATATCAAACAAAGGATGATAAGCTTATGCCATACAAACAACTAGTGGAGGAATTTAAAGAACATTTTAAAGAAATCACATTCACCCAGATTCCCAAAAATAAGAATAAAGCAGCAAATGCAATGGCTACAATAGAATCTCTCTTGCAAAATAAGGAGAATCAACAACATTACGAATTTCTCATGGAAGATATCTTAACCCATACCATCCAATCCCAGCATACCTATCAAATTTGCCATATATTAGGAGCTAATCAAACCTACCAATATTTGAAAGATCATATCCTTCCTCTTGAATTATCTCGTAATCAGAGAAGAAACTTTATCCGTCAGTCCTCTTGCTATACTTTAATTTCTGATATCCTATATAGGTGTGGTCTAGATGGTACTTTGTTGAGATGTCTTGAAAAAGACAAATCTGAGAAAGTTCTTAAAGACATTCATGTAGGTATTTGTGGTACACACTCGAGTGGTTTAAAATTGGCTAAGAAACTTCTTCGTATGGGTTACTTTTGGCCTACTATGGAAAGAGATTCATTCACATGTGCTAGAAAATGTAAACAATGTCAGATCCATGGAAATCTCATTCATGCGCTAGCACAAGAGTTATATCCTATGACAAGATCATGGCCATTTTCATAGTGGGGCCTTGATTTGGTAGGAAAGTTCAATCCCTCATCTTCTAGTGGACATAAGTTCATTTTGATTGCTACAGAATATTTTACTAAGTGGATTGAAGTAGTGCCTCTAACAATAGTGACATGAAAACAAATATCATCATTCATTTTGAATTACATAATCTGTCCCTATGGAGTTCCTATGACCATTATCACTGATAATGGAAGACCATTCAAAAATAAAGATGTGAAAGAGCTATGTGAACAGTTTCATATCTAACATAGGTTCTCTACTCCATATTATCCACAAGGTAATGGTCAAGTTGAGGCATCAAACAAAACTATCTTGAAAATCTTGAAGAAAACAGTCAATGAAGCTAGAAAAGATTGGCACATTCAGCTAAATCTTGCTCTTTGGGCATACCGAACTAGCATCCGCACTCCAATAGGGGCAACTCCATATTGTTTGGTCTATGGATCAGAAGCTATATTACCTATAGAAGTAGAGATACCTTATCTACAAGTATCCTTGCACGGTCTTATACCAAAAGAAGAACAACGACTCTCTCGACTCCAAGAACTAGAATTAATTCAAGAACATTGCCAAAATGCAACAAAACATTTGAAAGTGTACCAACAAAGAATGGCAAGAAGCTATAACCACAAAGTCAAGCCATGTATTTTCTAGATTGGAGATATAGTTCTAAGGGAGAATCCAAGAAATCAGCAAGATCAGGAAAAGAAGGGAAAATTTGAACTGAATTGGCTAGGACCTTTTGTCATAGTAGCAACAAATGGATTAGGAGCATACAAGTTATCTACCCCTGAAGGTGATTGGTTTGATGAACCAATCAATTCTATCCATCTCAAGAAATTCTATGCTTGAGATATACAGTCCTGAAAAAATCAATAAAAAGCATATACAGTCACAAAAAAATCAATAAAAAGCATATAAAATCCGAAAAAAAAATGCAATAAATTTAGATGGTGAAAACCTGGTAAATTGGTGCTACCTAAGAAGTAGGTTACTCCATCTATGAGATCACTTTGCACACCTATCTGCTCCATCCTATCACATCTATCGCTTCCATATATTTTAGCTTATCCATTCCATCTTTTGCATCCATTGCTCCAAACCATTTAGCAAGAAATATGCAACTTACCAACAGTTATCAATCTTTGACATACTTGTCGTAGTCACCATCTTGGACCTTATTAGAATCAATCAATCTGCATTTGTATCCTGCCATGGTTTGGATCTTGATCAATTCATACATTCATAATAATTTTGTTTCCACTAGGGGAAAAATCCTAATTCCTTTTGCTAAGGTGATCTTTTAAATCTTTGAAAAAACCAAAACATTCAGAAAATTTAGAAAAACCAAAAACTCCTAGGATTTTGAAACAGATAATGAGCAAACAAAGCAACGACAATCAAGGCATTTTCATCAACAACTAAATCATGCAACTCATAAACTGAAGAATCAATTAGCAAGTAATAAAGGATTATCAAAGATCATTCGTCAAGATGATTATATCAGTTAATGACCATAAGAACATGTGAACGACATACAAGATTCAGTGTTTATATCTTGATTTTATTACTAATCATGTACTCTATGCAACTCAAGGATGTCCATGACTAGAGAAGCTATGATGGGGCATGATTATTTACTTTGATTGTTGTTTGTGGTTTATCTCTTACTATGGTATGAACTTGTCTCAGGATATGATTGGCAAAAGAACAAGGAGGACGTTCCAAGTCATGCATGAAAGGAGATACTCCTTGTCTATTTTGCAAGCAATACTCAGGTCAACTTGATTCATTATATCAAGTTGTTTGTATTAACTTTCTATATCAAAATCCATGTAAGGAATACTCAGGTCATCTTGAATCATTATGTCAAATTGCTTGTATTTTCTTACAACATTTTAAAGCTCAATGATGAAATCAAAGCACTATTACAAGATAACATATGAAGAATGGAAGTGCAATTTTTAGTTAGATCATTTCATTAGCTCATTTTTTTGTCTGCATTATAAGCATTCAATGTCAGTTGCATTATAAGCATATCATTTCATTAATAGATCAATGGTCATAAATAAATATTGAGTATACTTGGACAAACAAAATCAATTTGCATTTAATCATTATAGGTACATTTATTTTAGAATCATTTTAAATCATTATCCATTTCATTTAGTTGCATTTCAAAAATTGCATTAGTTTGCATTCAATTTAGTGCATTTTATTCATCATGTAGTGTATCATCATTATAGTTTACATTATCATTTCATTTAAGATCAATTAGTTGCATCTTTTCACTTAGATTCATAATCATTAAAAACATTACATATATAAAAATATAAAAACATTCCATATAGATCATTGCATTTGCATCATTTAAGATAGTAATCATAATCATTGCATCCATATCATCATCACATAGAATAACATGCATAAAGAAACATCAACCATATAATCACTACATCCATAAAATCAGAGCATATAAAGAATCATCATCAAATAGAATAACATGCATATAAATCATCATCATCATATAGAGTCCATGTTTGCATATAGATCATCATAAAACAATAAAAGTCCAAGTATACAATGATATAAAATAAACAATACAAATGCCTCATCAAATACAAATCAAGTCACGACTGTCCTGTACCACTACCACCTGACTTTGTCCGTCTTTGTGGCTATGGGCAAGAAGATCCTCTAGATGTCTGTCTCCCAGGCTCACCACTCCTCTGAGGAGGTCCCATGACCCCACCACTGCTAGTATCCATCAACATGGTAGTATGTTAACTACCTGCTCTCTGGCTCTCTATAACTACCTCCTCATATTGTTGTTGCTAGTGGGAAGTCTTCTTCCCAACCTGAACTAATGCTCTAATAGTGTCAGCAAAGAGAGTACCTGATCCAACCTACTAAATGTGATCAAGAAGGCCCTAAGTATCTTGTTGTCTCCTAACAACTCTATCCCTCTTTGTCATAAGAGTCTGCACCTATACTCAAAGCTACTCAATCTATGCTCTTAGACTATCAATGGTATCTTGCCCTAGCACATCATGCTCTATTGCATCCTACTCTAGCATTTCATGCACTAGTGCATCCTACTCTACTAAATCCTATTGTGGTGCATGAACCCTAATCCCCTCCTCACCACCAACCTATCCAACTGTTGGAATCTCAGTTCGAGTAACTCTCTGAACCCATCATCTAATCAAGGGAACACGATCCTTAGGATCCTCATCATCTCCATCATGCGCTGCAATAACACTAGGGTCTAGCTAAATCTGACCAAAATCAATACCTCTCCCGCAACCCCCATCCAGTCCAGTCACCCTGCCTCTTGTCATGATGATCTCATGCCTACCCTGCCA
The DNA here is from genome assembly GCF_030272615.1 of Cryptomeria japonica. Classification (NCBI taxonomy): domain Eukaryota; kingdom Viridiplantae; phylum Streptophyta; class Pinopsida; order Cupressales; family Cupressaceae; genus Cryptomeria; species Cryptomeria japonica. The sequence continues at coordinate 471,596,204 of NC_081411.1, read as the reverse complement.
TGCTCCCTCCCAACCCATCCAACATCTCTCCCACCCATAGGACGTGCTCTCTCAATCCTACTAGTTGGTCCAAATGGTCCTCCACAGACTCTCAGTCGACCTCCGCTCCGCCCAGGTCTCCTACCACCACCACCTCCATCCCCACCCTCATCACCACCTCCCCTAGCCTCATGAGAAGCTCTGAGCTCTCATCTCCATCTCCATCTCCGTATCCTAACAACTGGATCATCTAAATCATCATCCTCATCTCCTGAGCTGGGAGGAGGATCCGCTGGATCAGTAATGCGAGGAAATGGATGAGCTAATATGTACTGAGCATAATCTGCAGTAACCCCAGGATCAAGAATGTGCAATCTCATATCATAGGCCACTCTCGGAGTAGCAACAAACTTTGCATGAGCAATCTCAAATGACAAAGAAGGTCCCCAATCTTGCCTATCTCTGTACTGTCGAGCATATATCATCACACCAGTAGGCATAGGCTGGATGATACCAAACTGTCTCAAAATGCGACCAATCAACTATCGCTCAACAATATAAGGAGTTTGGCCAATGAGATATCTACTCTACATGATAAATGGTAAGGTTTGTGCATCATCCATCCATGGCTCACAATCAAGATATGGTCTCCAAGTAATGCTATCCAATGAATCAAGCACCCAATGCGAATACTCCATCTTACCCAGCTTATGCTGAGTAAGAATACCTATATAAAAATACACATATGGCTGCCTCTCTCCACAAACTCTATGATGGATAGGCCACATAATAGCAATATGCTCCCAGCACCAGATCTGCAATAAAGTGCATCCTATAGACAAACTCGCACTCTCATCATACACCACCTGATGAAGATCATGATATAAATGGGCCAACATACAAACACCCAAAGCATATCAAGTACGATGCTGCATCATACTCAAGAGAACCTCCCCCATCCAACAGAAAAACCTCGTGATCTCCTATCAGGACATATAAATCCTCCAATCAGACCAGCAAGAATAATGGGAAGAGCCTCATAATACATCACCATATCAACCCATTGGATCTCTCCTCTACCAATTCTCTCATCAGCAAACATGACTCTGCAAGTCTCTATCCCAACCCAATCTTGAAAATCATACTACACTAGCTCACTAGTCACTAGAATATACAGAATCTTGTAGACATCCTCAAGAGTCACACTAATCTCACCCATAGGCAGGTGGAAAGTGTTATGGTCACTGTGCCATCTCTGCTAACACCATCAACAATCCTCTATTATGCGTAATCTCAGGCATATACAAAAGATGGTGTAAACCACAGGCATCTATATGTCTAATCTCAGCCTATGTCAACTCTGGCACTAAATGACGCACTGCTGGTAATTTCTCCCGACATTGGAGAACATCAAGTTTCTCCTATTTATCAAGAGAAACCAATCAATCATCAAATCAAGCTATCCATCAAATCAAACTAAAGCAATCTATGCTATCTATCTATCAAATCAAACTGAAGCAATCTATGCTATCTATCTATCAAATCTATTGATCAACAATTTATCAAATCTATTTATCAAAAATCAATCAAATCTATTGATTAATCAAATCAATCAATCACACAATCATAGCAATCCTATCAATCAAATCCAACAATCAAAGCTATCTATCAATCTATCAAGCACAAATTGCTCAATCAAGTCCCTATTCATCATCAATATGTATTAAACATGTTAAATCTAGTCATCAAAGTGATTTTTAACCTTTGCACTTATCAAAAACATCAAATCTGAGCAAAAGCGCTATCCTATTGAGCATTTGCACTAAACTACAACAAATGCGCTAAATCTAAAGGCATTTGCGCTAAACTAGTGCATATGCACTATCCTTTTGAACAAATGTGATAAATCTACAAGCATATGCACAAACCCATGCAAAAGCGCTACCTTATTAAGCAAAAGCGCTAACAAACAAAACATTTGCGCTATCATATGCATAAGCACTAACATATGCGCTAACAGAAAGAGCATATGCGCTAATCTATGCATTTGTGCTAAACTAAATTGCATTTGCGCTAAAAGATTTTTGCAAAAGTGCTAACCTAATGCTGAAAAATCGCAAAAAATTTTGAAAATTCAAAAAAAACGCGCGAACAACATGAAATTTTGCATGAAAACTTGAAAATAAAGCTCAGGATAAGATACCTATTAGATACCCATGCTCGATAGGTCACTGATAATGCCAGACACACTCAAATCGATGGTTCTCCACAGGAATCACCATTTCGCCACCTCAGCAAGAATATTTTCTCCACAAGCTGACAAGGATAACAATGAAATTAGAATTAGCCTTGGTTAATTTTATATTTACTATTTGAAGAGTAATTAATTTCAATGGGGCGATTTAATTTGTTTTTTCCAAATGAATTTAATTGACTTAATTTTTATCAATTATCATGAGATCAATCGTTCAAACAAGAATTTTTGACAATTTCATGATCAATCTCCTGAGGGGGCACACAATTAGGATTTTTATCTCTATCAGGTGCATTATAGAGACTTGATTTAACCTTTGAAACAATGTTGTTTTCACATCATTTCAAAGAGGGGCAAAATGTATACACATAAAAATTGGCTATGAGCAATTAAATAATATTTTATATTTATTTAATAATTATTCTTCTATTAAATAGTTAATTTGAAAAGATTAATTATTTAATTCATTTTCGTGTCTTTCTATTAATTAATATTTTATTAATTAATTCATCTATCCTATTCTTCTAATTAATTAAATATCTAATATTTAATTATTCTTTTAACCAAGTTAATTAAATATCTAATATTTAAATATCTCCTCCAATCAATTAAATATCTAATATTTAATGGTTATTCTCCTATCCTATAGTCTCAAATATTAAATAATTCTCAAAATTATTTAATCCCTTTTCCAACTCACCCTCCATCTCCACTTCATCTTCCCTTTGCCAACTCATCAAACATGTGGCTAAAGAAATTAATATTTCTTAAATATTAATTCATCATTTATCTTCAACCTCCAAACTTAATAAATATGGTGTACATACACATATTTCATAACCATCTTCTATATTCTCTCCAACACTCCCTACATCTTAGGAAGGACTTGAGTCCACTTGTCCTATCATGCCTAAATTTCCTCCAACCATCCCTAGATTCCCTCAGTCAGCAACCCAATCAAGGTGAGATGAGTGACACTTGTCTTCTCCTTCCCCCTTTCTCTCAACCTTCACCTTTGCTCACATCCATTCAAATCTGCAGATCTGATCATGACCATTGATTTGAGCCACATCTTCTAATCCTCTCAAGGTCTATAAAATCAAGAGCTTCAATTGAGAGAGAATTAGTCTTCAAATAAATCATATGCATCTGTGAGTTTTAGTTTTGAAGAAAATAGTAATAGCAATAGCAATTATAATGTAGCATTGTAGCATAATAATTTTTAGCATAATCATGTAGTATTTGCATATCATAGTATCAGTTAACTACAAGTTATTAGTCCATTCTTCATATGTCATCTTGGAAGCTATCAGTGCATTGTCTAAGAGAATACCATCTGCAACCAGGAACAATGGAGTTAGGACACAATGAGACATAAGCCATGAAGGTAATATTAGTATTTTTATTTCATATGTACTTCATGTAGTTTCATTGGTTGAGTTTGGATTTCCTGTAGTATTTCCATTTGTATTTTGTTAAACTAATTTATTGCAGGTAACATTCCAAGGATGAAATTCAAGTCGACACACCAAGCCATGTCATTCTGTGAGGTCACACCTAGCAAAACAGCCCCGAGGTTGTTACCTTTGCTTGTCTGCGATGATCATCATACCAGCCCAAACAAAAAAGATTTTGCTAACCGCAAAAAAAAATGCAGCAAGAAGAGAGACCTCTTCTGAAAAACCTCTCCAAAAAGAAACACATCTGCCAGTGCGAAGATGCCAATTGTCCCTTTCCCATTTGTGCTACAAGGTGGGCCTCGAAAAAGGCCCAGTCAGTAAAACCTCTCCATTTGTTATCATTGTGCTACTCCAATCCTCAAATGCAAAATAGGGACCGCTTCAGGCAACGTTGAGATGACACTTGTCCTGTACGCCATACATTGTTGGAAAGCTAAGAGAGAGGAAAAAAGGATACTCTGACTGAAAACTCACCCCAGGATTTTAATGTGAACATTTCTTGGTGACTAAAAGGGGAAATTCTACCTGTGGAATACAGGAACCCAAAATTGCTGGTTCGGAGACTAGACTTCATGCTAAGATAGGATGGAGCAGGTCAGAGACCTACTGTAATAACAACCAATCCTTCTCAGAAGGCATTGCTTGCACATCCAAATTCTGATAGTGTTGATCCAAGCAGATGACCTCACCGAATGACAAGCCTATGGGTTCATAATGGACCAACTTTAAAAGAGCGTAGAGTTGGGCAAGGGGATGTAGAAGATTCTCTACATCCTTGGCTAAGATAAGGTCATTCAGGTTCTGGATGAAAGATCTATCTTATTGTAGGTGCTCAATTTGATTTGATAATTGTTTAGCCCCTAATGAAAAAAACAATAAATAGAGAAAGGGGAAGGCAAGCCCAGTGAAACATACCTTTCTATACACTGCTTGATGTCTGGGACAAAGATTTGTAATGGCTCTAGTGTGGCTGATACATGCATAACCATTCTATGGTGATTGCTGAAAACATATATCCTTTTGATCAGTTGTCTGTGATTGTCTATTCTCTTCTCTCTCAGTTCATCATCTTGAGCTACATACAACATTTGGATCAAGTCCTGAGCCACAGGGATCTTGGGACCCAAGAAAACCATCAAACTATTTACTAAAGCTTTCGCTTCCACACAAAGGGATTGTGCTTCTCGAATGAATCTCAGCATAGGCTGAAGCGAGGGGCCATATTGTTAATCTTCTCCTAGTGTGAGGCATACAATTCTATTAGAATTGCTGAAAAGTCCCTAGAAACCTGCACCAGGGGCGAAATGCTCAACAATCGTGAGACCTCATCACCTTTTGCAATCACTTCTTGTTGCAACTCCCTCCATTTGTTCTGTTCAATAATCATCTGATTCTCTAGAGTGAGGATTCTGGCCTTTCCATCTTGCACCGTCTGCTGAAGTTGTGATGTTCGGTCTTGCTCATGTCGCTAAAGAGCCTCTGCCTCTAGAAGGTGCTTATCAGATTGCCTGACGCTAGCCTCTTTTTCTCTCAGCTCTACCTCAAACCTCATCTTTTCCTCAGACAAAAACACTTGAGCCTTACTCAGCTATCAGGCATAATCTTCCTTCAAGTGAACCTCTTCACGTACCTATGCTTGCACCTGGGTAGCATCTCTAGAGGCTACCTTTAATTGTTGAATCTCTGAGTCCCTCTCCTACAACTCTTTCAAAGCCACGTTTCTTGTCGCGTCCTGGCACTTCAATTGGGATCTCACACTATTAAAGGTTGACTGCAACTTCCCTTTTTCTAAATTGGCTTGGGCCAGCAGACTTTGCAGGTGATTGCTTTCTAATCTCCGGGCCTTATCTTCTTTTCTCTGTTGGGTCAGGGATTCTCAGAGATTGGCATTCTCCACTTGGATCTTTTCAAGATGACAGCTCTTTTTGATGAAATCCATAGATACAACTTTTGAGGTTTCCTCCATCATTTCTACCTTGTCTGAGGCTGTAGCACTTTGAAGGCTAACGCCAATAACATGTAATGTGTAGTCATTTGGTCTCATCTGACACTCTAGCTTGTCAACCTTGGGGAAAATTTTGCAAAGAAAAGGCAATCTTTCTCCTCACTGAAATGCGTCTGTAGATGAGGACAGGTTGGACGGGCACCTTCCTTTTTTTTGCTTGCCCATCTTACCAATGCGATCAGTCTTGGAAAAAGCAACTTGTTGCTGGAAATCATCTGGGTTGTCAATAACCTAACTTGCAAAAGCTGGGCCAGGGGGGACTGCAAAGGGAAACTATGAAATAGGCCCAATGAAAGTAGTTTGGATGGGATGAGCCAGGGCCGATGAGGAAAATAATGGGACGAAGGGGGAAAATCCCGATAGAAAAGATCTTGTGGATGCTATTCCCATAACTGGAGGAGGGGACTCTCCAAAACCTAGCCTATGCGACACAGAGGTTGCTTTAGACATTTGCATGGGAAAAGCTGCGGAGATAAAAGTAGAGGTTGGGAAAGGAATGGAGGCCTACAAGAATACATCTTGGGGTTCAACTGGTATCCCAACAGGGGCCAAGGTGAGGGCAGTAGGGACTTGAGCTTGCATTGTGGTGATGGGGACAACAAAAGAAACAACCTGAGCAAGAAACAAGGATAAAGGAGGATGTACCTAAGTCATGAAAGGCATCGACTGCTGAAGATCTGGGGACAGCTTTGGGATTTGAGAAGGTGGAATTCTCCTTGCTGCAATAGGATGTTGCCTTTTCTTTGGAGGGGAGTCACACAACTACTTCTTGACCTATCTTTTGAATTCCTAGGAATGGGGCCTGTGAGCGAAAATGGCTAAGGGAAGGAGAATTTGAGGCTCTGGATCTTTCCCTTCAACACTTATAACCTCTACCCTTTATCATGAGGAAACCTCGGGGGATGAGTCCCCATGTGAGGAGCTATCACCTATCTCATCATTGGATTTATTTAGCTGACACCATTCCTTCTTGAAACGCTCGTCCAAAGGGGCATTTCCAATGTTATCTCTAGGCTGACTCACCTCTTGCCAGTAGATCCAAAAGTCTTCCCTCTTTTTCTTGGTCCAAGCTAAAGTTTTCATACTTTCTAGCATCACCTGAGGAATAGGCTTTGTGGGATTGAAACTTTGTAGGGGCGAATAAAAAATCAACCATGGGGGGTGTCTTAAAATGTGAAAATCATCAAGACCCACATACACACTCGGGTCATCAACCTGGGGTTTGTACACTCCTTCCATGAGCTTCGAGGCTCATGCTTTAAAACATTCTTTCTCTTGTTGAGGCAACCATCAAGGTCATAGCTCTAGGAGTCATTAATAACTACTTGACCGAGTTGCCCCATCTTAGACATCAAGACCTCCTCCGCAATGTTCCTCCATACTAGAGTGATTGGGCCAATAGCCTTGTGATCTTCAATAATGGAGGTATCATGCTTACCTACTCCAAGAGCCCTTTCAATTCTCACCAACTATCATGCTATTTTGACAGCCACGGTTCTCTCAGTAACATAGGTAGGCAGATGGAATGGCTCTTCGAAGAACCCATACACTTGGATGAAAGAAAAGTCGCGACCTATGAACCAGTCACAGGGGGGACACTCATTTTGCATCCAGTTCATCTGAACCTGAGAGAAGTAGGATAATGGTTCATTAGGGATTGAACCGAGATCTTTGAGTGTGGGAGTTAAGAAAAAGTCTGAAAACTAATATGCATCGTAAGAGGCTAGAAAAAGGTGTGTCCATGTAGACATCGACATCATATTCTTTGACTCGTCACAAATAGCCAACCACACGAACTGGCTGAAGAAAGCTTCATTTTGGTGCAAGAGCAGATGGACTAAAACCAAAGAAAACCTAAAGCACTGCAACTGCTGGAATTCTGATAAATGCTTAACTATGGCCCTGGCCATAGCGATTGAGAAATCATAATGAGAAGGTTCCCTTTGTTTCCTACACTTAAAGAGAAATCCCATCATTACAGCTGTAATATCCCGATCGTTATTATAACTGCACATCTAGGCAAGAGTAGAAGAAATGTCCTTGAGATCATGTTACCTCAGGTCTCTATATGATAGGGGAAACTTCAGAAGTCCAAAAGATAGACTCTAATTGAGCGAGCTTTGACAGAAAGTCGGTACGTCTCTCCTAATGCCCCAGAATTCCTCCACTGAACTTTCTGAGAAAACCTTCGTCCCTTCGAAAATAGGGAAACACATCATATCTCTAACATCCTCTGGAGATATCACCACCTTCAAGAGGGAGTCATTGATAGAATAGGTGTTGGGGTCAAAAACATCAACGCAAGCTGCTATGAGCTTAGGGCAATATGGGACCATGGGAACCACGAATTGTAGGGCACCACTATTCTAGAAACAAATTGTCATAGATTGCGGCTCTTCTCTATGATTGAGCATTCTGCTGCATGTAGCCTCTCTGAGGCTTTTAGGCTACTTGTGAACCTCAGCCTCGAAAACATTTTCCAAGGAGTCCAGAATAGCGAATGCATTTCAAGTGGTTGTTTTGGTCTTGATCTTTGTTCTCAAATACTCTGCCTTTGGGGGAATGACATGCGAGGAATACGAGAGCTCTTCAAGAATGTCCACCCAGAAACCTCCATGGGCGGAGCTTGAGGGTGTTGATTCAACCTCCATTATAGGCTGTTACTTCCATCTGTCAAACTTTTCAATAATATAAGAGGGAAAAGCACTTAGGAGGCTAACAATGATGATGAAATGAAGAAGAGAGAGTAACTTCACTCTTTAAATGCACTGTGTGCCTAGATTTTTGCAAAAGTGAATGCTTAATGGTAAGCGCCCACCTACACACGTGCTAGCTCATTTTGCAGCTGCAATAAACTCTTGAGGAGGATGAGTGCCACCATTCCCACTTCCCAAGAAAGCATTTAGTTAACCTGTCATTACTTGAATCCACTTGAGGGAAAAGGGATGTTTGGACAAATCTTTTGAGAGAATCAACAAGTAGTGAAGCTTGCGCAAGTTGAGACAATCCTGTGGAGGTTGAGTTTTAAACGTGATGTACCTATAGATATGCATGGCATCCCCTTACATAAACTCTTTCTTCAAGGTACCTGGCAAGACATTTCCAACTCTGAAACCAAGCTCATTCACTTGATTTGAATTAATGGAAAAATGATAGGAGCATAAGAGCTTGGGAAGGTTGGCATCTCAAGCATTCGTCATCTCGAGCTGTGAATTTTTTATAAATATGTCTTTTCAAATATTCCTTTTGTATAGTGCAAGCTACAATGACGGAGTTTCTATAGCCATGGATACTCTAGTTAGGCTTGTGAGAAACAAAGTGTAGGTCACTTTCCTTGGGAATATTTCTGATTGGAGATTGTAGATGATGACGCGGTGGAAAAATCCTCTGATAATTGCTGCTATTAAGTGGGTGCTCATAGAAGATTTCATCGATAATGCGGATTGGTACTGGGTGAACACAGATATCTGCTCGTGCTTCATAGCTTCACTACTCTATTGTGGTCAGGCTGGGTTGTTAGCTTCACAGCTGACCGGGGCTCTCTTTTCCCAAGACTACTTGGGAAAACTAGAGGATGTGATTGCATATCATGTCCCTTTCTGAGGGCTTCCGTTGCCATCTGACCTAGAAAGGTTTATCATTCACAATGAGGAAGTAGCCTAGCATCCGCTCGTCAGTGGGTTGAAAACAATGACATTGTCTTCCCATCGATATTGCGTTGAGCTTGCTGCAAAATTCCTTCTGCATGTCAATCTAATAGTCCCCATCCCTAAAGATACCGAATGGTATAATGAATTCAGGGACTATATCTTCCCTCAGGTTCTAACACTGCATAAACGACCAAACTTGGTTGTTGTTTTCCTGCCTGGGGAGCCTAGAAGTGATTCTAACCATGAGTGGTCAAAAGGAGGGGACTCTTCTGATGATGGTGAGGATACAAAATTCTTGATGGACAAAGGTGAGGACGTAGAAAACCAATGAACCAGCGATGATCTGTCATTGATAACTTTTGCTTTATCATTTTGTAAAAAGGAGGGGCCAAGAGCCTGCTCTATAAATGTAACAGAAATACCAAAATGCTTAATATAATGAACTTTATATTTTTGCTCAACTTTGGCATTCTTTGAAATTTATTTTACTTTGGCACTACCTTGGGGAATAAATGAAATAAATTAGGCACTCAAAAGAACTATTCAAAATATATACAATATATACACTAAACGAAAAGAGAAAGCTTAGTGAAATAGCTTGAGGTGGAAACCATTAACTGGAATCTAGAGGGGGTCTCCATTCATGTCTTCGAGTTCAAATGTGTTGAAACCTTTGCAATTTAGAATGCGGAAAGGCCCTTCCCACAAGAAATCAAACTTGACATGCTGGTCGGGCTTCGCAGCCCTTTCATTGTACTTTAGCACGAGGTCCCCAGGGCTGAAAACCGGATTGGAGCTTTTTTTACTGTCAAACCACCTTTTGATGGTTTCATGCCTGTCTTGGAGAGTTGCAAAGGTTGTCTCCCTTTCCTTGTCTAGCTCCATAATCTCCGCTAATCTTACAACCATAGGGCCATTCTCTACCACCTCCATGGACTTCAGTAGCTGCAGGGCTAAGATCTCTAAAGACGTGGGGAAAACTGCATCTTTTCCATATACCATCTTATATGGGGAGTTTTTAGGATTTTTTTAGGTGTTATGCGGTCTGCCCATAATGTGCTTCTCAAATGATGGTGCCACTCCCTCTTATATTCAGAACCTATCCTTTTAATAAGTCTGATCAAGTTCTTGTTAGTGGACTCAGCAAGTCCATTCCCCCGAGGATAGTAATTAGAAGAGGTTTTAAGTTAGATACCTCTATCAAGGCCAAATTGGGTAATTCACGAGCTGATGAATGCGCATGCATTATCTGATATGATGCTTTTAGGAGGACCATATTAGCATGTCAGGAATGGCTTCAGACCATCTAGTGAAATAGTCGGTGGCAGTCAAGATCCACTTGTGTCTAGCCAAACTAGGGGGATTGATCATTCCGATGAAATCAAGACCCCACTGGGTGAAAGGCTCTTCTACTAATATAGGGCTAAGGGGCACTGCAGCTCTTTTGCTTCTGCCAGTATAATACTAGAACTCCTTACATTCCCTTATCAGATTGTGCACGTCCTTGAACATTGAGGGCCAAAAATATTTGGCTTGGGTAATTTTGATAGTGCTTGTAGGTGTGAAGAAATGGCCTCTCAAGGAGACATAGTGGAATTCATGTAGGATTTTATCTGCTTGGCTTCAATCTACACAGCGGAGCAAATTTCCATCAAAATTTCTTTTGAAGAGTACTCCGTCTATCAAACAGAAACCACTATTTTGGAGCCTGTAAAACCTTCTCTTTTTGGAAGGGGGGTCATCAGGAAAAATCCCAGTCTTCATGGATTGCTTCCTAGCCTTGATCTAGCAAGTTTGTGGAGCATTAGGTGAAAACATAACAACCTCTTCTACAGCCACTTCATCTTCACGGGGTTCGCATCCCTGAACTATATATTTGTAAATGCCCCTCCCGCAAATGAGCTTTGTTGCATTGACATTGACATCATATTCTAGGATCTTAGTGATCCAATTTGCCCTTTTTTCAGTGATGTCACCCTCCATAATATATTCCCGAACTGTAGGATGAGCTACGTACACTGTAGTTTTATTATAGGTGATGAAATGCCTAAATTTCTTCAGTCCTTTCACTGCAGCTAAGGCTTGTTTTTGAACAAAGTTGTATTTGGCCTCATACTCTTTGAGGGTCTTTGAATGGAAGGCTATAGGATGTTCACCCCCCTTTTTGACATATTTCTAGGTTAGGACCATGGCGATGCTATACTGGCCAGAGAAGACATACATTATGAAGTCTTTTGACATATCTAGGTTAGACAATACGGGGGATGAACAGATAGCATCTTTGATTCTATCAAAAGCTCTTTTGGCTTCAAGAGTCCATTTGAAATGTGTATCCCTTTTTAGCATTAGGGTGATGGGCCTTATAATTCTGGAAAAAGTAAAAAATGAAACGACTAACAAAGTTGACTTTACCTAAAAAAGACTAGACTCCTTTTTTGTTGACCAGAAGGGGGAGGTCTTTATGGATTTGACTCTATCTGGGTCAATAGAAACACCTTCTTTTGATACTATATACCCAAGTAACTTGCCTTGAGGGACACCGAAGATGGACTTCTTTGGGTTTAGGGAAATCCCAAATTCAAGACATTTTTGGAAAACCAACTCGAGATGATCAAAATGATCGTCTTGGTGTTTGGAAAATACGGTTAGGTCATCTATGTATATCAAAATGATCCTGTTAATGAGTTCTTCGAAAGCCAAATCCATGGCCCTTTGAAAAGTTGCTCTAGCATTTGACAACCTGAAAGGCATCTTTTGGTATGTGAACATTCCCCATTTGGTGGTGAACATTGTCTTGTGTTGGTCTTTTGGTTTTACCAGTACCTAGTTGTACCTCGAGAAACCGGTGAGCATCGAGAACATTTCTGACCTTGCCATCGTGCTTAGTAATTTCTTCATTGATGGCAAAGGGTAGTGGTCTTTGAGAGATGTTTGTTTCAGATCTCAAAAATCTACACAGAGTCAGATATCTCTATTATTTTTCCTTATGGGTACTATATTTGATACCCATGTGCTATGTTTTATGGGGTAAACGATCCTTGATTCGATAAGCTTCTTCAGCTCCTGAGCCATGAGGGACTCAATTTTTGGGTTGACCAGCCTTTACTTCTGTTGAACCGACTTAGCTCCATCTATGAGCTCAATGGTATGCTAAATGATGCTAGGATCGTATCCTTTTAATTCATCATAAGAAGAAGCCAATATGCCTACATATTCATAACACTATTGGGCCAATCTCTTTCAGTCTTCAGGGGAAATGCCTTTTCCTACCTTGAGAACTCTCCCACTTCCTATCGACATTTTGGCATAATCCCCTTTGCTGGTTGTGAGTTTCTGCTTATCATTTTTGGCATCATCTTGGTCAAATAGGTTCTCTAGAGTGATCAAACCATTAGGAAGCTTGTTGGACTTTAGCTGGATGATCTGATCTCTATAGGCTTCTTTCACCTTAGGTTGCAATCGATCTGCAAATCCTCCTGAGTTTTGGATGAATAAAGTAATCTTTTCATCATTGTCAAAAACTTGCCAGTGAGTATCATTATCAAGAATAGCTGGGCGAATGACTACACAAACCACTTGAGAGCTAGTGAGTTCATCTGTGGCAGGGTCAAATTGTGATCCGATCGTGGCCATCCGGTCAGCAACAATATTTAATTTTAGGGGGATGCTTACAATGTTGAAAGCATCAAAGCTCTCTATTAGATCCCACGTTCTGGTATAGTAGGATCTCATACAGACATATTTGGCACTGGATATCCCTCGAACTTGATGGACAACTAGCTCAGAGTCACCCAGGACCTTCAATTTTTTAATGCCCATCCTTTCCGCCAGGCTCAGGCCTTGGATCAGTCCCTTGTACTCTGCTTCATTATTAGAACATGCAAATTGTAATCGAAAAGGCTTTAAGATCTATTTTCTCGAGGGAGGTGTGAGATAAATTTTGGCTCTGGAACCCTTCTTGCATCTTGCACCGTCGAAGTGTAGGGTCCATAGTGCTAAAGACAACTACTCAATGTAAAATGGTTCTTTCATAAGCTTTGGGATGATCTAGTTTTCATCAAAAATGCAATAGGTACCTAGCCCGGTGGTGTCATAGTTAGAAACAAGAAAGAGTCCATCTTCTCATACCAAGCCTGAGGGGCTTGTTTGAGACCATACAATGAACGTCGAAGTCTGCAAACCAAAGAAGTGTCTTGCACAAATCCCTGAGGCTACTCCATATAGATCTCCTCATGTAGGTCTCCATGCAAGAAGGCAGTCTTCACATCCATTTGAAACACTGTCCATCCCTGTGAAGCTGCAAGTGAAAGTACTAGGCGTATAGAATTCATCTTGGCGACAGGAGAAAAGGTCTCAGAGTAGTCAATACCCTCTACCTAAGAAAACCCCTTCGCAAAAAGACGAGCCTTATACTTATCAATAGAACCATCTGCAGCATACTTGGTACGATACACCCACTTGCACCGAACCAACTTTCTTCCCTTAGGAAGAGGACAAAGATCCCAAGTATGATTCTTCATCAAAGAAGAATACTCCTCATCCATGGCCCTATCCCACTCAAGGTGTCCTGTTGCCTCTGAAAATTTTTGAGGATCATCTGAAATGGAATGACTCAAAAGACTAGAACCAGATGTCTGAGCACGAGTGCGACAAGTATCTGAAGGATCACCTGCCAAAGAACCAGCTGCATCAACAGTATCATGGGCCCACCTCGGCAAAGACGGTGCAACTGGTGGTGGTGGAGAAGGTGGATCATCATAGACATCATCCTCAAGAGATAAGTAATCCTCAAGAGATGAAGAGGAAGGAGTAGGCAATGAGGAAGAAGCTGGTGATGGAGAATCCATCTGAGGATAGAGCTCATCAAACTGGACATCCCACCGAAACAGGACCTCTCTGGAATTAGGATCAAACAACCTGTATGCCTTAACATCCTCACAGTAGCCAACAAATATGAGTGGTCGGCTCTTCCTCTCCATGGCTATCCGTTGAGCATCAGGAATAAATGCCCAAGCCTCACTACCAAAAACTCAGAATGTAGAAACATCAGGCTTGACATGGGTCCAAGCCTTGTCAGGAGTCATATGTCGTAATGCCTTATGAGGCATCCGATTCTGAATATAATTGGCACAATTGACTGCCTTAGCCCAAAATGAAGAACTCATAGCTCGAGACTGTATCATACAATTTGCCATCTCCCGTAAGGTTCTGTTCTTTCTCTTAGCAACACCATTCTGCTGAGGGGTGTAAGGAACTGTAAATTGATGTTGTAAACCATGCTCAGTGCAGAAATATCTGAAAGCCTGATTAACATACTCCCCCCCATTATTTGTGCGTATCCTCTTGATAGAAAGTCCATATTGCTTCTCCACAAATGTCTTAAAACTCTTGAATGAGTCAAAGACATCAGACTTGTACTTAAGAAAGTACACCCATGTATGTCTAGAGAAGTCATCAATAAAAGTGAGCACATAATGGGCCCCTAAAAAGGAAGGAGTCAGAAAGGACATAAGATCACTGTGTACCAACTCTAGGGCTGCCCTAGCATGAGAGGCTCGACCCTTAGGAAAAAGATCTCAATGATGTTTGCCAAGGACACAACCACGACATACACCATCAGTACAAGAAATCTGTGGAAGCCCAATCACAAGTGCCTATGTACTCATCTGCTATAGATATCTGTAATTGACATGGCCAAAACGCTCATGCCAAAGCCTGCTCACTGAATCTGCATGTGCTATAAGAGAGGAATTAACAGTGTCTGAACTCTCAAAACCATCAAAGCTATATAAGTGAGATGTAGAATTCACACTCACAGTAGCCACAACCAAGTCAGGATCATGAAGATCTTGAATAACCACATCATGAGGTGAGAACTCAATTGTCTTACCAGAGCCAGAGTGGCAAATCTGATAAATGGATAGAAGGTTTGTCGAAATGTCAGGAACCAAAAGCACATCCTGTAGACAACCACCATCCAATGAAATAGTACCGGAACCCTAAATGAAAAGTTATGTTGAGTCACCAATTGCAATATGTCTAGTGCCTGTAGGGTCAAGAGCGGTGACCAAATCCTCTATGTGTGTCATATGGTGAGAGGCAACAGAATCTAGAATCCAAGTGGACGCTGAGGACAATGCTCGTGCAGAAAGAGCATGACCTTTCCCTCTGGGCTGTGAAGGAGGTTGAGGTGCACTGATATTATGCTGCTGCATGGCTTCCTCCAAAGCCTCTAAATGTTTCCAACACCTGGAAATGAGATGTCCTTCCTTGCCACAAAAACTGCAAGGATCACCAGATTTCTTCTTAGTCTTGGAGGAAGACTCACCAGACTTTGAAGATTTGACCTGTTTAGAATTGGACTGTGGTTTTAAATCAAACTTAGGTGGTGGCTTGAAGGGATTCTCACTAGCCTCTGAATCTTTCTTAGGCTTCGGTTTCTGCTTCTGTTTTCCTTTGGAGGACTGGGCGACCAAGGCTTGGTTCTGTGAACCTGAAAGTGAATCCAACTGCTTAAGCTTAGCTTGCTCACGAGTCAGACGATCACAAAAGACCTCAAAAGAAGGCATGACATGTCGAGCACCCAAGGCATCCATGGTGGAATAGAAGGTCGAAGGGAAGATCTGAAATGGACCCTGAAGCTTGGAGAGGATTAGGAAAATGCACTCTGTATTAGTCTTAGTCTTACCACAACCCTATAAGATAGATCTTTGCTGTTTGAACTTCATCAGAAAGTTCTCAATAGATGGAAATGGATCAGGTACCAAGGAAGTTAACTCTGCCTCAAGCTGCAAAGCTCTGAACTCGTTGACAATACCAAAAAGTCCATCAAACTTGGTCCAAATGGCTTGAGGAGTGAGACAACCCTCAAGATGAAACTGGAGACTATCAGAAATGTGTAAAGCCTTCAATCCCATAGCCTGATCCATATTGTTCCTGTGCTGCATAACCTCAAAAGGATGTGTCAACTGAGGCTGAACCTCATCCAAACAAGACCATAAACCTCGAGACTAGAGAAGAGTCATCATGCGACCCTTCCAAGTGTGGTAATTATGCGGTGTGAGAGATTCAATAGGTCTGTCGGCCATCCTGTGAACTGTGCCTCAATTGCTCTGAATTTTTTTAATTATTATTAAGTGGTCTTTCAGAACTAGATAGAAGATGTAGAAGGGGTTTGGTTGTTTTGTTTTGGTGTTTGTATATTCTAGTTTTCTGATGTAAATAACAGAAAGCAAGAAAAACACCCCCCCCACAATGCAAAAAAATAATCCCCAGTACAAACTGAAAGCCTGAAAATGATAGAAACTAGTAACTGGTTGAGAAAAAATTATGAGCACTTGAATAATTTATTGATGAAATAGACTGCAGATCTGGAAAGAGCACAAAACCACCTTTCTGACGCCTATTCACTTTAAAAAAATGGAGCAAAAATGAGCAAGTTATGCCCCTCGGAGTGCAAAAAGGCTCATCGGACTTTGACTACGAAAAAATACAATCAAACTAGAGAAATATGAAAAAATTCCTATACAATTAGAATGAGCTCGGAGTCAGCTTTCCAATGCCTATTCGTTTTCAAAAAACAGAGATCGGACGCCTGATATATGCCCGATTTTGTAAAACAGCTCCAAAAAGGCCCAGATGGGCCCTTATAGCCCTCAAGGGCTTAAAAAAAGGAGGCCCCTAGTCCTCTAGGCGACCAGGAGCTGGCGCAAGGGGCTGGTAGTGCAGGGGCGGCGCTGCTGGTTTTGGCGGAGGGTAGGAGTCACACGGGCGGTGCAGTGAGCGACGGGCCGCTGGGCGGCGCGACGGTGGCTGCCAGGCCACGACCGGTTGTTACTGCCGGTGGCGGTGGCCGGGTAGTGGCCACCGGGCTACACACCGGCGGCGCGCGCTTCAAATAAGCGGTGCCCGTTTTGTTAAAAAAACTACACTTTTTAAAAAAAAAATTTGATTTTTTTTTGTTGTGTTCGCCTCGAACTACGTGCCCTAGGGCCATACGGCCTTGGGGCAAATTTTTTTTGCCTTCTGGAGCAACTGTGTCCAAATCAGATGAATTTTATATGAAAATAGGGGTTTTTGGGCATTGCGAGCACAACGGTGAGGTCCGTTTGGGCTCAAAGTGCACCAAAAAAAAATGCCCCCTATTCCAAAATAAAAAAACAGAAGACAAACACAGATCTGATGCAACCAAAACCTAGATCTCAAAATCTTTCAAAAGTCTAAACAAGCTACAACAAATATGGCTCTGATACCATGTAGGATTTGAAAAATACAAATCCACAAAACCCAAAGAAACCTACATGCAAGAAACCTGTCACAGAGAAGGCAGAGAATGAAATAAGGGTTTTGGCTCTGACAAAGTGAAAAGATTTATTATCAGAGAAAAATGAATCAAGAGAGGAAAATAATACAAGAGATCAATCCTTATAAAGGAGATCAACACCGAAAGGAAAACCTAACCCTAAGGTGAGTGCATTTAATAATTAAATATTAATTATTAAATGACTAATATATGCATAAAGTGAAATCTTAAGAGGAGAGTAAAGTTAATTAATTACTTTACTCTAACAGTGAGCTCTAGGCAATGTTCCTGAATGCATGTGCATTCCCCATTGTAATATTTTCACATACTACTGCAGAGTATCATCTTATTGTGGGTAGGTTCTGTTGGCATATGCACACTCCAATGAGACATTATAGGTGATTGAAGGTTTTGTCATTGATGGCAACCTTACAATCCTATGGCACCGACAAGGCATTATACCAGCAAGGCATTAAATTGGCAAGATAGTTCACCAGCATCAACAATCACACTCTACACCAACACTCAAGACACCGGCACTGACACAAAGAAAAAAAGTATACCGACATAGAGGCCGACAAGATTTTGTTATATTATAATTTGTTTATTATTGTAAAAACTTTGTAAGCCAACTTGGCAAGTTGTAAAATGACTCTTATATATAAAAGAGATCCTTGTAGACATTTTGTAAGTGAGAGAAGAAAGTGATGTAAGTGAAATACTAAGGCAGGCCTATTATGCGAAATATAGGTTAAAGGGTTTATGTAAGAAGCAGAGTAGCAACCGGCATTATAGATGCTATTGTGAAGTAGTACAAGATATTGGATTTATACAATCCACATTGTAAGTCAGTGAGACTTCCCATTGAGCAGTGAGCTCTAGGCAATTGGCCTTCCTGCATGTGCAGGCCCCTCTTCTAAATGATATTCTCTTATTGGCTAGTAAGTGGATATTGTTGGTCACAAATCCCACTAAGGTTTTTCCCACACCGGGTTTCCTCGTTAAATCCTTGTGTCATGGTGTGCTTTTCATGTGGATGTTTTTAATTCTGTTTATTTCATTATTTCTTGCATACCGGTACACTGTTATAATATGTTATGCATGTTTTAAGATAAGAAATTCTATATATCGGTTAGATACTGATTCACCCCCCCTCTCAGTATCTGTAGGAATCCTAACAATTGGTATCAGATCTTGGTCCTCTATTTTCAGAAGCCTAACAACTTGAAGAAGATCTTGACACCAGTAAAGATGGAAAATCTGATGAAGCAACTTGAAGGAGCTCTCTCAGACTATGATACAGAAAAATTGAAAAATATCAAACTAGAAGATGATTTAAAGGCAGCTCAGGATATCATGACAACAAAGAATGAGATGAAAGATATGACTATGAGATTTTTTAAAGAAATTGAGGATAGGAAGAAGAATGAAGAAGAATTGACCAG
Source organism: Cryptomeria japonica (assembly GCF_030272615.1). NCBI lineage: Eukaryota > Viridiplantae > Streptophyta > Pinopsida > Cupressales > Cupressaceae > Cryptomeria > Cryptomeria japonica. The sequence goes on along the minus strand of NC_081411.1, from coordinate 471,577,109 downwards.
AAGACTAAGTGATGCAGCAAATGAGAACACAAGACTTAGCTATGAAAATGATTTATTGAAGACAGATCTGATGCACACTCAGAATGACTCCAATGAATTGATGAAACAGAAAGAGGTCTTAGAAAGAGAACTAGAAACTACAAATCAACATAAAGAAAAATTCAAGAAAAGCTCAGAGGAACTTGGCACCTTGTTGAAGAATCAAAAACCTAAAGGTGACATTTTTGGAATTGATTTTGAAGTTGGTGAAAGCTCCGGTACTACAAATACTCAAGATCACAACAAACCGTTAAGACAACCTAATTCTAATAAATTCAATGGAAAATGCTTTAACTATAATAAGTATGGTCATAGAGAAAATGAATGTAGATCTAGAAATTATCAGAATATCAACACATGCACTTGTCAATGTTCAAAATAGAACAAAGTTGGTCACAACTCTGAAAATTGTAGAATGAATGTGAAATGTTATGTTTGTGGAAGATTTGGACATTTATCTAATCAATGCAGAACACAAACTGGCATAGGCTGAGGTGCACTGATATTATGCTGCTGCATGGCTTCCTCCAAAGCCTCTAAATATTTCCAACACCTGGAAATGGGATGTCCTTCCTTGCCACAAAAACTGCAAGGATCACCAGATTTCTTCTTAGTCTTGGAGGAAGACTCACCAGACTTTGAAGATATTCCCTGTTTAAAATTGGACTATGGTTTTGAATCAAACTTAGGTGGTGGCTTGGAGGGATTCTCACTAGCCTCTGAATCTTTCTTAGGCTTTGGTTTCTGCTTTTGTTTTCCTTTGGAGGACTGGGCGACCAAGGCTTGGTTCTGTGAACCTGAAAGTGAATCCAACTGCTTAAGCTTAGCTTGCTCATGAGTCACGATCACAAAAGACCTCAAAAGAAGGCATGACATGTCGAGCACCCAAGGCATCCATGGTGGAATAGAAGGTCGAAGAGAAGATCTGAAATGGACCCCGAAGCTTGGAGAGGATCAGGAAAATGCACTCTGTATCAGTCTTAGTCTTACCACAACCCTATAAGATAGATCTTTGCTCTTTGAACTTCATCAGAAAGTTCTCAATAGAGGGAAATGAATCAGGTACCAAGGAAGTTAACTCTACCTCAAGCTGCAAAGCTTTAAACTCGTTGACAGTACCAAAAAGTCCATCAAACTTGGTTCAAATGGCTCGAGGAGTGAGACAACCCACAAGATGAAACTGGAGACTGTCAGAAATGTGTAAAGCCTTCAATCCCATAGCCTGATCCATATTGTTCTTGTGCTGCATAACCTCAAAAGGACCTGTCAACTGAGGCTGAACCTCATCCAAACAAGACCATAACCCTCGAGACTAGAGAAGAGTCATCATGCGACCCTTCCAAGTGTGGTAATTATGCGGTGTGAGAGATTCAATAGGTCTGTCGGCCATCCTGTGAACTATGCCTCAACTGCTCTGAGTTTTTTTAATTATTATTAAGTGGTCTTTCAGAACTAGATAGAAGATGGAGAAGGGGTTTGGTTGTTTTGTTTTGGTGTTTGTATATTCTAGTTTTCTGATGTAAATAACAGAAAGCAAGAAAAACACCCCCCCCACAATGCAAAAAAATAATCCCCAGTACAAACTGAAAGCCTGAAAATGATAGATACCAGTAACTGGTTGAGAAAAAATTATGAGAACTTGAATAATTTATTGATGAAGTAGACTATAGATCTGGAAAGAGCACAAAACCACCTTTCTGACGCCTATTCACTTTCAAAAAACAGAGCAAAAATGAGCAAGTTATGCCCCTCGGAGTGCAAAAAGGCTCATCAAACTTTGACTGCGAAAAAATACAATCAAACTAGAGAAATATGAAAAAATTCCTATACCATTAGAATGAGCTTGAAGTCAGCTTTCCAACGCCTATTCATTTTCAAAAAACAGAGATCGGACGCCCGATGTATGCCCGATTTTGTAAAACAGCTCCAAAAAGGCCCAGATGGGCCCTTATAGCCCTCAAGGGCTTATAAAAAGGAGGCCCCTGGTCCTCTAGGCGACCAGGAGCTAGTGCAAGGGGCTGGTAGTGCAGGGGCGGTGCTGCTGGTTTTGGTGGAGGGCAGGAGTCACACGGGCGGCGCAGTAAGCAGCGGGCCGCTGGGCAGCACGACGGTGGCTGCCCGGCCACGGCCGGTTGTTACTGCCGGTGGCGGTGGTCGGGCAGTGGCCGCCAGGCTGCACACCGGCGGTGCGCCCTTCAAACAAGCGGTGCCTGTTTTATTAAAAAAACTACACTTTTAAAAAAAATTTTTTTTTTTTTTTTGTTGTGTTCACCTCGAACTGCGTGCCCTAGGGCCGTACGGCCTTGGGGCAAATTTTTTTTGCCTTCTGGAGCAACTGTGTCCAAATTGGATGAATTTTATATGAAAATAGGGGTTTTTGGGCGTTGCGAGCACAACGATGAGGTCCGTTTGGGCTCAAAGTGTACCAAAAAAAATATCCCCTATTCCAAAATAAAAAACAGAAGACAAACACAGATCTGATGCAACCAAAACCTAGATCTCAAAATCTTTCAAAAGTCTGAACAAGCTACAACAAATATGGCTCTGATACCATGTAGGATTTGAAAAATACAAATCCATAGAACCCAAAGAAACCTACATGCAAGAAGCCTGTCACAGAGAAGGCAGAGAACGAAACAAGGGTTTTGGCTCTGACAAAGTGAAAAGATTTATTATCAGAGAAAAAAATGAATCAAGAGAGCACTATAATACAAGAGATCAATCCTTATAAAGGAGATCAACACCGAAAGGAAAACCTAACCCTAAGGTGAGTGCATTTAATAATTAAATATTAATTATTAAATGACTAATATATGCATAAAGTGAAATCTTAAGAGGAGAGTAAAGTTAATTAATTACTTTACTCTAACAGTGAGCTCTAGGCAATGTTCCTGAATGCATGTGCATTCCCCATTGTAATATTTTCACATACTACTGCAGAGTATCATCTTATTGTGGGTAGGTTCTATTGGCATATGCACACTCCAATGAGACATTATAGGTGATTGAAGGTTTTGTCATTGATGGCAACCTTACAATCCTATGGCACCGACAAGGCATTATACCAGCAAGGCATTAAACCGGCAAGATAGTTCACCAGCATCAACAATCACACTCTACACCAGCACTCAAGACACCGGCACTGGCACAAAGAAAAAAAGTATACGGACACAGAGGCCGACAAGATTTTGTTATATTATAATTTGTTTATTATTGTAAAAACTTTGTAAGCCAACTTGGCAAGTTGTAAAATGACTCTTATATATAAAAGAGATCATTGTAGACATTTTGTAAGTGAGAGAAGAAAGTGATGTAAGTGAAATACTAAGGCAGGCCTATTATGCAAAATATAGGTTAAAGGGTTTATGTAAGAAGCAGAGTAGCAACCGACATTATAGATGCTATTGTGAAGTAGTACAAGATATTGGATTTATACAATCCACATTGTAAGTCAGTGAGACTTCCCATTGAGCAGTGAGCTCTAGGCAGTTGGCCTTCCTGCATGTGCAGGCCCCTCTTCTAAATGATATTCTCTTAGTGGCCAGTAAGTGGATATTGTTGGTCACAAATCCCACTAAGGTTTTTCCCACACCGGGTTTCCTCGTTAAATCCTTGTGTCATGGTGTGCTTTTCATGTGGATGTTTTTAATTCTGATTATTTCATTATTTCTTGCATACCGGTACACTGTTATAATATGTTCTGCATGTTTTAAGATAAGAAATTCTATATATCGGTTAGATACTGATTCACCCCCCCTCTCAATATCTGTTGAAATCCTAACAATTGGTATCAGAGCTTGGTCCTCTATTTTCAGAAGTCTAACAACTTGAGGAAGATCTTGACACCGATAAAGATGGAAAATCTGATGAAGCAACTTGAAGGAGCTCTCTCAGATTATGATACAGAAAAATTGAAAAATATCAAACTAGAAGATGATTTAAAGGCAGCTCAGGATATCATGACAACAAAGAATGAGATGAAAGATATGACTATGAGATTTTGTAAAGAAATTGAGGATAGGAAGAAGAATGAAGAAGAATTGACCAGAAGACTAAGTGATGCAACAAATGAGAACACAAGACTTAGATATGAAAATGATTTATTGAAGACAGCTTTGATGCACACTCAGAATGACTCCAATGAATTGATGAAACAGAAAGAGGTCTTAGAAAGAGAACTAAAAACTACAAATCAACATAAAGAAAAATTCAAGAAAAGCTCAGAGGAACTTGGCACCTTGTTGAAGAATAAAAAACCTAAAGGTGACACTTTTGGAATTGGCTTTGAAGTTGGTGAAAGCTCCGGTACTGCAAATACTCAAGATTACAACAAACCGGTAAGACAACCTAATGCTTATAAATTCAATGGAAAATGTTTTAACTATAATAAGTATGGTCATAGAGAAAATGAATGTAGATCTAGAAATTATCAGAATATCAACACACGCACTTGTCAATGTTCAAAATAGAACAAAGTTGGTCACAACTCTGAAAATTGTAGAATGAATGTGAAATGTTATGTTTGTGGAAGATTTGGACATTTATCTAATCAATGCAGAATACAAACTGGCATAGGCTGAGGTGCACTGATATTATGCTGCTGCATGGCTTCCTCCAAAGCCTCTAAATATTTCCAACACCAGGAAATGGGATGTCCTTCCTTGCCACAAAAACTGCAAGGATCACCAGATTTCTTCTTAGTCTTGGAGGAAGACTCACCAGACTTTGAAGATATGCCCTGTTTAGAATTGGACTGTGGTTTTGAATCAAACTTAGGTGGTGGCTTGGAGGGATTCTCACTAGCCTCTGAATCTTTCTTAGGCTTTGGTTTCTACTTCTGTTTTCCTTTGGAGGACTGGGCGACCAAGGCTTGGTTCTGTGAACCTGAAAGTGAATCCAACTGCTTAAGCTTAGCTTGCTCACGAGTCAGACGATCACAAAAGACCTCAAAAGAAGGCATGACATGTCAAGCACCCAAGGCATCCATGGTGGAATAGAAAGTCGAAGAGAAGATCTGAAATGGACCCCAAAGCTTAGTGAGGATCAGGAAAATGCACTCTGTATCAGTCTTAGTCTTACCACAACACTGTAAGATAGATCTTTGCTGTTTGAACTTCATCAGAAAGTTCTCAATAGAGGGAAACGAATCAGGTACCATGGAAGTTAACTCTACCTCAAGCTGCAAAGCTCTGAACTCGTTGACAGTACCAAAAAGTCCATCAAACTTGGTCCAAATGGCTCAAGGAGTGAGACAACCCTCAAGATGAAACTGAAGACTGTCAGAAATGTGTAAAGCCTTCAATCTCATAGCCTGATCCATATTGTTCCTGTGCTGCATAACCTCAAAAGGACCTGTCAACTGAGGCTGAACCTCATCCAAACAAGACCATAAACCTCGAGACTAGAGAAGAGTCATCATGCGACCCTTCCAAGTGTGGTAATTATGCGGTGTGAGAGATTCAATAGGTCTGTCAGCCATCCTGTGAACTGTGCTTCAACTGCTCTGAATTTTTTTAATTATTATTAAGTGGTCTTTCAGAACTAGATAGAAGATGTAGAAGGGGTTTGGCTATTTTGTTTTGGTGTTTGTATATTCTATTTTTCTGATGTAAATAAAAGAAAGCAAGAAAAACACCCTTTCCACAATGCAAAAAAAAATCCCCAGTACAAACTGAAAGCCTGAAAATAATAGAAACCAATAACTGGTTGAGAAAAAATTATGAGCACTTGAATAATTTATTGATGAAATAGACTGCAGATCTGGAAAGAGCACAAAACCACCTTTCTGACACCTATTCACTTTCAAAAAAGGGAGCAAAAATGAGCAAGTTATGCCCCTCGGAGTGCAAAAAGGCTCATCGAACTTTGACTGCGAAAAAATACAATCAAACTAGAGAAATATGAAAAAATTCCTATACCATTAGAATGAGCTTGGAGTCAGCTTTCCAACGCCTATTCGTTTTCAAAAAACAGAGATCAAACGCCCGATGTATGCTCAATTTTGTAAAACAGCTTCAAAAAGGCCTAGATGGGCCCTTATAGCCCTCAAGGGCTTAAAAAAAGGAGGCCCCTGGTCCTCTAGGTGACCAGGAGCTGGCGCAAGGGGCTGGTAGTGCAGGGGCAGCGCTGCTAGTTTTGGCGGAGGGCGGGAGTCACACGGGCGGCGGGCCGCTCGGCGGTGCGACGGTGGCTGCTGGGCGACGACCGGTTGTTACTGCCGGTGGCGGTGGCCGCCGGGCTGCACACCGGCGGCGCACGCTTCAAATAAGTGGTGCCCGTTTTGTTAAAAAAACTACACTTTTTAAAAAAAAATTTGAATTTTTTTTGTTGTGTTCGCCTCGAACTACGTGCCCTGGGGCCGTACGGCTTTGGGGCAAATTTTTTTTGCCTTCTGGAGCAACTGTGTCCAAATCGGATGAATTTTATATGAAAATAGGGGTTTTTGGGCGTTACGAGCACAAAGTTGAGGTCCGTTTGGGCTCAAAGTGCACCAAAAAAATACCCCCTATTCCAAAATAAAAAAATAGAAGACAAACACAGATCTGATGCAACCAAAACCTAGATCTCAAAATCTTTCAAAAGTCTGAACAAGCTACAACAGATATGGCTCTGATACCATGTAGGATTTGAAAAATACAAATCCACAGAACCCAAAGAAACCTGCATGCAAGAAACCTGTCACAGAGAAGGCAGAGAACGTAACAAGGGTTTTGGCTCTGACAAAGTGAAAAGATTTATTATCAGAAAAAAATGAATCAAGAGAGCACTATAATACAAGAGATCAATCCTTATAAAGGAGATCAACACCGAAAGGAAAACCTAACCCTAAGGTGAGTGCATTTAATAATTAAATATTAATTATTAAATGACTAATATATGCATAAAGTGAAATCTTAAGAGGAGAGTAAAGTTAATTAATTACTTTACTCTAACAGTGAGCTCTAGGCAATGTTCCTGAATGCATGTGCATTCCCCATTGTAATATTTTCACATACTACTGCAGAGTATCATCTTATTGTGGGTAGGTTCTATTGGCATATGCACACTCCAATGAGACATTATAGGTGATTGAAGGTTTTGTCATTGATGGCAACCTTACAATCCTATGGCACCGACAAGGCATTATATCAGTAAGGCATTAAACCGGCAAGATAGTTCACCAGCATCAACAATCACACTCTACACCAGCACTCAAGACACCGGCACTAGCACAAAGAAAAAAAGTATACCGACACAGAGGCCGACAAGATTTTGTTATATTATAATTTGTTTATTATTGTAAAAACTTTGTAAGCCAACTTGGCAAGTTGTAAAATGACTCTTATATATAAAAGAGATCATTGTAGACATTTTGTAAGTGAGAGAAGAAAGTGAAGTAAGTGAAATACTAAGGCAGACCTATTATGCGAAATATAGGTTAAAGGGTTTATGTAAGAAGCAGAGTAGCAACCGGCATTATAGATGCTATTGTGAAGTAGTACAAGATATTGGATTTATACAATCCACATTGTAAGTCAGTGAGACTTCCCATTGAGCAGTGAGCTCTACGCAGTTGGCCTTCCTGCATGTGCAGGCCCCTCTTCTAAATGATATTCTCTTATTGGCCAGTAAGTGGATATTGTTGGTCACAAATCCCACTAAGGTTTTTCCCACACCGGGTTTCCTCGTTAAATCCTTGTGTCATGGTGTGTTTTTCATGTGGATGTTTTTAATTCTATTTATTTCATTATTTCTTGCATACCGGTACACTGTTATAATATGTTCTGCATGTTTTAAGATAAGAAATTCTATATATCGGTTAGATACTGATTCACCCCCCCTCTCAGTATCTGTGGGAATCCTAACAATTGGTATTAGAGCTTGGTCCTCTATTTTCAGAAGCCTAACAACTTGAGGAAGATCTTGACACCGGTAAAGATGGAAAATCTGATGAAGCAACTTGAAGGAGCTCTCTCAGACTATGATACAAAAAAATTGAAAAATATCAAACTAGAAGATGATTTAAAGGCAGCTTAGGATATCATGACAACAAAGAATGAGATGCAAGATATGACTATGAGATTTTGTAAAGAAATTGAGGATAGGAAGAAGAATGAAGAAGAATTGACCAGAACACTAAGTGATGCAGCAAATGAGAACACAAGACTTAGCTATGAAAATGATTTATTGAAGATAGATCTGATGCACACTCAGAATGACTCCAATGAATTGATGAAATAGAAAGAGGTCTTAGAAAGAGAACTAGAAACTACAAATCAACATAAAGAAAAATTCAAAAAAATCTCAGAGGAACTTGGCACCTTGTTGAAGAATCAAAAACCTAAAGGTGACACTTTTGGAATTGGCTTTGAAGTTGGTGAAAGCTCCGGTACTGCAAATACTCAAGATCACAACAAACCGGTAAGACAACCTAATGCTTATAAATTCAATGGAAAATGCTTTAACTATAATAAGTATGGTCATAGAGAAAATGAATGTAGATCTAGAAATTATCAGAATATCAACACACCCACTGGTCAATGTTCAAAATACAACAAAGTTGGTCACAACTCTGAAAATTGCAGAATGAATGTGAAATGTTATGTTTGTGGAAGATTTGGACATTTATCTAATCAATGCAGAACACAAACCAGCATAGGCTATGGGAAAGCTATTCAGAAGAATAATGTAACTTGTTATGCATGTAACAAGATTGGACATTTTTGCAAAATTCTGTAGAAGTAAAGGATCACCGGTAGACAACAAGAGTTCTAGCTTGAATGGTAAAGAAAAAGTTGAAAAGGTTAAGCAGGAATTCTCAAAAAAATGGATTAGAAAAGCTGATCTAAATATTGGGAATACTCCTCCACCAGTAGAACTAGTCAATGCTTCACTGGCATGATAGAGTGATGCTTCATCGACAGGACAGAGCAGTGCTCCACCGGTAGGAAGTTCTTCATCTAATTGAAGAAAGTTTCCTTGAGGGTTTGGCAATCTAATGACACATGTGCTATTATTCCCTCGGTTAGAGATGAGAAGTTGGAAATTACTTATTACCGGCAGACAATGTTAAGTGAATACTTAACCGACATGCATTTAATGTGGTAGATGGCAAAAAGACACTATAAATTTGAGGTTTTGGCTCCATTTCATTTTATCAAGATTTCAAACCTACGAAAACCCTACTATTGTCAAAGGTATAAAAATACCTAAGCCCATATTTCAATTAGTTCGCAAAGTAGCAAAGAAAGATGATACTTTAGGTGCTTTTTCTCAAATTCCTAAGGGAGTTGTTTATGCTGAAGACCCCAGAATTTACATTCATTGCAACATTGAGGAACTAGGAGATGAAGAGATTAAAACCATGTTTAAAACTATCATATGTGATGAATCCGGAAATGTAAAAGATGAACATAAGATCATTGAAACCCTAGGATTTACAGAGATCCTTAGCATTCCTGAATTCCCCAAGGATGTGATTAGGATAGTCTTAAGCAGGGTACATGGTCAATTTTTCTGGTTAGATGCAATTCACAAAATCACCAAGGAAGCTGTGAAAGCTATCACAGGGTTACCAACCACTAGTAAAAGGCCAGACAAGACTAAAAAGGTCTCCAATGACCTGGTTATAAACCTAACTGGTGCCACATCCGACAAAAGGTCCTTAAGAGTAAATGATGTAACAAATATTAATGTAAGATTTATCAGCATGATATTAGGATATAAAGCTACTCAAGCAAATAGACTCAATTTAGTTTCAAGTTTGTGCATTAAGAGTGCTTATGATATGGTCACAGATAATGTGAAGATTGATGTATGTGAGTGGTTGAAGGACAAATTAATTGACAACTTAGGCAAGATTAAGAAGGGCAAGAAAGGAACTTTTAAATTTGGAAATCTGCTAGTATGTCTGATGCTACATATAACCAAACAGGTTCCTGAAATAGGTTACAAAGAACTTGGATATGATATACCCATAGGAAAATAGCTAACAAAACTATTCAATAACATGGGAGAACATAAGGAAAACAATATCCATGATTTCTTTCAAGCACTTAAAGCCAAAATGAAGAAAAGAATCAGATTATCACAAAAGATTGTTGACAAATATAAGGATGAAATATGTTTTGTAATCAAGAAGGATGAGATCTGGATGGAAGTAGTCATACCTAGGATAGTTTGGGTAGCATAGATGGGCTACAAAATAGATGGTCATATAATTGAAACTTATGCTAAAGCACTTCTGGAAGCCCCTAGAGAACCTAAGGAAGAAGTATTTGGTAGTGCAGAAACTATTGAAAGCCAAATACAATCTAAGAAAAGAGTGAAAAAGGTTGAGGAAGTTGTAAGAAAAGGTTCCAGACAGGCAAAGGCTATTAAAGAAGATGTGTTAAAGCAAACCGGTATAACAGAGGATGAGTTAGCAGCTCCACAACCTGAAACTCACCTATTACTTGTAGGTACTTCTTCAGAGAATGATATGCCTACAACTTTCAAGAGAGTTGTAAGGAAAAGAGATCCCTCACCGACAACCACACCCTCACCTAGGAGGACAAGACAAAAACAACAAGCAGTGAGATCTCCGGTAAGAAAGGCTACACCAAAGAAGAAGAAACTGACACCCAAAAAGAAGAAGAGGACAAATAAGAACTTGGCCCCTCTTGACATACTGTTGAATGAAATTACAGAGGAAGGGAAATTAAAGAATATAGAGAAACTATATGACACTCTGACAACTGATGAAAAAGAACAATTAGAAAATAGTGTTATATTGCATATGGATATGTATAAGAAATTTTTGATGGAAGTAGTAGATGAAGTGCCAGATGAACTATTTAAGAGATTGGAAGCAAGAAGACAAGCAGTAATAGAACTTGACAAGAAAATCAAAATAGAAAATCTACTTGCTGTATATCTAGTGAATTCACCCAAAGAAATTGATGACTTAATTATTGAAGCCAACCGGTCAGTATTTTCTACTGCAGACCGACACATTGCTTTAATGGTTGGAAGAGTTAATGAGGTGACTAAGGAGACACAAAATGCATGGGACATTTTTCTAGTGGAAAAAGAAAAACAAGAAGAATACATGAGTCAAAAATCTATAAAGGTATATCAGAAAGAAAGAGACAAGGGTAAAGGTAAAGTTGGTGGACCACCCAGTATCAAGGTTAAAGACAACTTACCCCCACCTCCTTTGATTACTCCACCGGTAAAAACAACAGCTACAAAAGATCAACCGGCAATTAAAAGTATGGATGTAGAGGATGTCAATCCTAATCCTGAAGTCTTATATATAGTGGATGCTGATACTCAAAAGATCAACATTGTGGTAGACAAAGATACAGTTGATAAGACTGACATGGCTAGTGAGCCTTCGGTAGCTGAGCAAACTGATAACACATAGAAGAAACCGGTAGATGACAAAGAGAAACAGGTAGAAACTCAGACTCAGACTATGATAATGCAACAAATAGAGCAAAAGGCTCTGGAACAGGAACAACAACAGAAACAGGAACAGGTTCATAAGAAAACAGTGCCACCAACAACTAGAGAAGTAGAAAAACCATTTCTTAAGGAAATACAAACACAAATAGACCTACCAGAGGTCAATACAAGCTTGGTTACTTCCACTGGCGGTACTCAAAATATAGGTTCATCATCAAGCTACAAATCAACTAATGTGATTGAAGTACTATTAGATTCAATTAAAAAGATAACAGATTGCGGCTCACAAGCTTACAAGGCAATAGATGACACAATACCAATTTTGAAGGTAATTTCTCCTAACTTGAATATAGACAATAAAGATTCTTTAGGACAACTTGATACCTTGTGTAAATATATCACAAAGAACATTGAGAAAATAAAGGAAGAGACATTGAAGGACAAATTGGAAATTGAAAAGCAAAAATTCTTTGATGAGCAGATAAAGAAGTGTACTAGAGATTTTGATACACTTCTACTGGAACTGTGTAATTTATTAAAAGAATACAAAACTCTGTACAAAGACACCTGTAAGACAAACTTTTTGACTGTAGATATAGATAAGAAGATGAGCAAGGCACATGATGAAATCAATAAACTTGTAGATAATTTTGTTAACTCACCTGATATATTATTAGTTTTTGAATAGAAGATAATAACTTTTGAGGAAGAATTACTTAAATTGGAAAGAGAAAAAGAGAGAATAGTGAATAAGGCAAAGCATCTAAGATTAAAACTGAGTCCAAGATTGGACTATCTAGCATCATTATAGAAGGAAATATCTGAGGCACTGATACAGGGATAGAAAACACCAACAGAGCATTTGCAGCATCTCACCGGTATAGTTAAAAGAACAGAGACAACAATAAGAGATAGTAAAAAGTTTATGGAGAGTATAAACTTGATTTTGGTAGATCTATTTCAAATTTTAACTACTTAGTTACAAGGTTGAAACTACAAACTCTACTGACATCTTGACAACCTTTGTCATTGATGCCAAAGGGGGAGTAGTGGGATGAAAAAATTCAAATATCACAGGAATCATATGCTCAGGGGGAGTACACATTTTTGGTAACTTTTTGGACTTCACATTTTTGGATACACTTTTTGAAATTTCTCATGAGTGTTGCCATCAATGCCAAAGGGGGAGATTGTTGGCATATGCACACTCCAATGAGACATTGTAGGTGATTGAAGGTTTTGTCATTGATGGAAACCTTACAATCTTATGGCACCAACAAGGCATTATACCGGCAAGGCATTACACCGGCAAGATAGTTCACCGGCATCAACGATCACACTCTACACCGGCACTCAGGATACCGGCACCGACACAAAGAAAGAAAGTATACCGGCACAGAGGCTGATAGGATTTTGTTATATTATATTTTGTTTATTATTGTAAAAACTTTGTAAGCCAACTTGGCAAGTTGTAAAATGACTCTTATATATAAAAGAGATCATTGTAGACATTTTGTAAGTGAGAGAAGAAAGTGATGTAAGCAAAATACTAAGGTAGACCTATTATGTGAAATATAGGTTAAATGGTTTATGTAAGAAGCATAACAGCAACCGGTACTGGATCAGGCATTATAGATGCTATTGTAAAGCAGTACAAGATATTGGATTTGTACAATCCACATTGTAAGTCAGTGAGACTTCCCATTGAGCAGTGAGCTCTAGGCAGTTGGCCTTCCTGCATGTGCAAGCCCCTCTTGTAAGTAATATTCTCTTATTGTCTAGTAAGTGGATATTGTGGGTCACAAATCCCACCAAGGTTTTTCCCACACTGGGTTTCCTCATTAAATCCTTGTGTCATGGTGTGCCTTTCATGTGGATGTTTTTAATTTTATTTATTTCATTATTTCTTGCATACCGGTACACTATTATAATATGTTCTGCATGTTTTAAGATAAAAAATTATATATACCGGTTAGATACTGATTCACCCCCCCCCTCTCAGTATCTGTGGGAATCCTAACAGGTTCCCACTGTGGTTTTTCCCTTAACTAAGTTTTCCATGTCAAAATGTTTGTGTTATGTGTTGTGCTATCATGTTTCTTATATTTGTGGTTAAAGTTTGTATATCCGATGAAAATTGATTCACCCCCCCTCTCAGTTTTCCTTAATTGTTGTTTCCAATAGTGCATTCTCCGTTATAATATTTACACATACTACTACAAAGTATCATCTTATTGTGGGTAGGTTCTGTTAGAATCAAGGAGCTGAGAGGTGGGTGAATCAATGTTCTGGTAGAAATCAAATTCACAAACTTATTCTTTATCCACTGGTTAGCAATGCATAATAGTAAAGAACATAAGCAAGCATTAAATAAACCATAGATCCACAACATCAGAATTTTTACATGGAAACCCAGAAAGGGAAAAACCACGGTGGGGTTGAAACCCACAATATTAATATACTATGGCCAAGAGTACATAAATATTACATAGATGGGGAATGCACTTGTATCTAGGCTCACTGCCTAGAGCTCATTTCTTAATTGTAATGACCCGGAAGGCTGCAACCTTCAGGGAAGTATCACAGACTTACAATTTAATTACAATGAGGAAATACAATTAAAGAACTCTGGAATAACATCTAATAATGCAAGTATGAGTTCTGGTTAAGCACAAGATCTATGGTTGTACTGCTCTACAATATGCTTCATTTCTATCTCACTCAGCTACCGGATCACCTAGGAATCAAATGCACATGTATAACTAGGCTCAATCATACCAAAACAGATCACCACAACAATAATACTCTGAAAGCCAATCACTAATTCAATCTTATGTATCCGGTCATATAAAAAATAATCTCCTCCAAGTCGACTATAAAAAATGTAATGTGTAGCTTCAAGTCGGCTTTAATCTCTAACAAAAAATATCACTGGACCAAAACAATTTTCAAAAATGCTTCACCAATATCAGCCTCATCATTTTCACCTCGAACTTAGTCACCAAAATCACCGCAATCACTAGAAATCTTTCCGAACCAAAATTACACTGGAATAATCCTGATTTACTAGTTAACTGGCTATGGGTTAACACTTGCTTCCAGATAAGAAGAATTATGACCACCGGATCAAATCTCCAAGAAGATTTGCCATAAATGACAACCATAAACCATAAATCAAGTATCAGAAATCACCGAATGAGTGTCAATTACCAACAGGTTCCCACCATGGTTTTTCCCTTAATCGAGTTTTCCATGTCAAAATCTTGGTGTCATGTGTCTATCTTTATTCTTATTGAATTTGTATAGATGTGAGATTATGCTTGATTTGATGAGTCTTGCAATAAATTATTCACACGCCCCCTCTCAGTTTTCCTTCTTGGTTGCTACTAGCAATTGGTATCAGAGCTAGATCCTCTGAAAGAAGCTTGACTGCTTGAGGAGATCTATAATGGCAACTTATGTACTCAAGAAGGAGAGTCCTATATTTGATAGAAGCAATTATCATGTTTGGAAGGACCAGATGGAAGTTCAATTGAAATGTTTTGGAGAAGAGTATTGGAAGATTACAAAGAATGTTTACAATATTCCTCAGAATTTATCGATTACTACTGTTGAAATCAAGGATGCTAAACATAACATAAGAGCTAAGGAAGAATTGCTGAGTTCCTTGACTGATTCAAAGATGACTAATGTGATGGGGTTGCAGACTGCACATGAGATTTGGAAGAAGATGAAGACTTTGTATGAAGGAGATGCACAAGTTAAAGTTGCTAAGTTGCAGAGCTTGAAAGGGAAGTACGAAGCATTGAAGATGGAAAAAGATGAAAATATATCAACCTTTATGGCTAAGGTTAATGATCTTGTCATGAGTATTAGATGTGCCGGTGAAACCCTTGAAGAAGATGAGATTGTTCCTAAGGTGCTGAGATCATTACCTCTTGCTTAAAAACATAAGGTAGCTTCTATTGATGAGATCCAAAGTGTGACCACAGTGACTAGAGATATGCTGGTTGGGAAGCTTACTACATTTGAGTTGAGAGAATTCGGAGAGTCACATGGTAAATCTAAAATTGCATTCAAATCCTCTGTATCCAAGAAGTAGAAGTATGATCTAGGAGAAATTTATTATTGGGTATCAATATTTGAAATAGAGAAGAGAGACATGGAAGAGCAAGAAAGAGAATTGGATGAGCTTGAAGCTCTTATTGCTCAGAGATTGCCTAAAGGATCCAGTAACTATGATGGAAAGCTACCTTTGAAATGTTTCTCTTGTAATAAGATAGGACATTTTTATTCTAGGTGCCCTGAAAGGATGTCTAGATACGATAAGCATGATAAATTTTGAAGGCATGATAGATCCGATAAGAATCATAGATATGAGAACCATGATAAGTATGATAATCCCTATAAGCCCTACTGGAAGTACAAAAATTAGAAGAGATGCTATTATGCTGATGATGAAGGTGTAATAGATGAGGAATTAGAGAATGACAATTCAGAAGATGAATTTATATTTATTGCTATCAAGGAATATGATCCAGTATCAGTGAATCCTACAAGCTGCATTATTGAGGAGAAATCTTTAGCTGCTAAGATTGATTAGAAAGATGAATGGGTGATTGGTAGTAGTTGTTCACATCATATGATAGGTGATAAAATAAAATTTGTGAGTATGGAAAGGTATGATGGTGGAATAGTGAGATTTGGTGATGACAAAGCTTGTGTGATTCGTGGTAGAGGTTCTATATCTTTCAGTAAGCATAATACTTATGATGTCTTGTATGTTGAAGGTTTGAAGCATTATTTTTTGAGTGTTGGACATATGGTTGATAAGGGATGTGATTTGAAACTCAAGAATAGAAAATGTAAGACCCTAAATGCCTCTAGTATAGAGATTGTATCAGGTACTAAAATTATAGGTAATATTTTTCACTTGAATGTTGGTGAGAAGAGTTGTTTGATTGCTTAGATTGATGAAAGTTGGTTATGGCATAGAAAAATGTGTCATGTTAATTTTGACTATATGGTAAAGATAAGTTCTACTCATGTTGTTAGAGATCTTCCTAAGATTGTGAAGCTTGCTAATCTGGTATGTAAGGAATGTTAGATGGGGAAGCAAACAAAAAATTCATTCAAAAGGAAGCTATATTCATCTAATGGATTGCTAGATCTGGTTCATACTGACTTATGTGGTCCTACTAGAGTGAGAAGCATGTAGAGAGATATATTTTATGTTTTTGATTGATGACTATGCAAGGATGATGTGGGTGACCTTTCTAAGGGAGAAATCAAAATCGTTGGAGAAATTCAAGATATTTAAATCCAGAGTGGAGACTGAGACAAGATTGAAGCTGAAATGCTCGAGATTTAACAGAGGGGGGGAATTCATATTAGGAGAGTTTGATACATTTTGTGAGAAGAATGGAATTAGAAGACAATTATCTTCTCCTAGAACCCCTCAGCAGAATGGAGCTATTGAAAGGAAAAATAGAACTATCTTAGATGCTACAAGGACAATGCTGATTGAAGGAAATGTTGCACAAATCTTTTGGAGAGAAGTTGTTAGCATTGTTGTTTACACATTCAACCAGGTCCATATTAAAGGTGATTCCGGTAAGACTCCTTATGAGCTATGGTTTGGTCATGTTCCTATAGTTAGATATTTTAGAATTTTTGGAAGTAAATGTTATATCAAGAGAGATGAGGATATAGGAAAGTATGATGCAAGATGTGATGAAGGAATCTTCATGGGATATTCTACTAAGAGAAAGGCCTACCAACACTACAATAAGAGATTGAAGAAGATTGTTGAAAGTGCAAATGTGAAGGTGGATGAGTGTCTTGGAAAGAATATCAGAGCATGCAGTTATGATTTTGATGATGAAGATATTCCTAAGCCTGTGCAAACTAAGATCTTGAAGTAGACTAATCTGGTGGAGACAGTTAATCCGGATATTGCTGCTGTCAATGAACAAATGAAAGAACTTGAAAATTAGAACAATCAGAAGATAGCGAGGTATGTTAGATTGAATCATTTAGAAAATCATATTATTGGTGGCAATAATATATGTGTAATGCCTAGGAGAAGGATTGTTGTTGAAGAGATATATTTGATTTCGAATATTGAGCCTAAGGATGTTGTAAAAGCATGTAAGGATGAAAATTGGTTAAAAGAAATAGAAGAAGAGCTGAATCAGATTGAAAAGAATAACACTTGGGAGCTTGTCTTAAGGCCTAAAGACAAGAATGTGATTGGTACTAAATGACTATCCTGGAATAAACTAAATGAAGTTGATGAAGTTGTCAGAAACAAAGAAAGATTGGTATGTAAAGGTTGTTCTCAGAAGGAAGGTATTGACTATGAAGAAATTTTTTCTCCTGTAGCTAGAATTGAAGCTGTTAGGTTATTGCTTGCATATGTTTCTTATAAGTTGAAAAAGATAACATTTTGATTGTTGAAGTCTTTGTTGATGATATCAGTTTTGGTGGTGATGATGATTTGAGTATGGAGTTTGCTGATGATATGCAAAAGGAATTTGAGATGTCTATGATAGGTGAAATGAAATTCTTTTTAGGACTACAAATTACTCAAACCAGTAGAGGTATTTTCATTTCTCAATCTAAGTATGTGAAAGAACTATTGAAGAAGTTTGGATTAGCTGATTCTAAGCCTATTGGAACTCCTATGGTGACTGGATGCAATTTGTCTAAAAATGATGAATCTCAGAAAGTTAATCAGACTTTGTATAGATCTATGGTTGGTGGATTGTTGTACTTAACTCAGACTAGACTAGATATTATGCATCTTGTTTGCCTTTGTGCTATATTTCAAGCATATCCTAAAGAAACTCATGTCACTGTTGTGAAGAGAATTTTCAGATACTTGAAGGGGACTATTGACTATGGCCTATGGTATCCGAAGAATGATGATTTCCTATTGTGTGCTTACACTGATGCTGATTGGGCTAGTGATGTTGATGACCAAAAGAGAACTACCGGTGGAGCATTCTTTTTGGGAAAGAAATTAATTTCATGGTCCAACAAGAAACAAGATGTCGCATCTTTGTCTACTACTGAAATTGAATACATTGTTGCTACTAGTAACTATACTGAAGTAGTTTAGATGAAGAAGATGTTGAAGGATATTAGAGTAATTTATGATGAGCCTACTATTATATATTGTAAAAATTTAAGTGCTATCAATATTTCAAAGAATCCAGTGCGACATTCTAAAACAAATCATGTGTCCATAAAGTATCATTTCTTGAGGGAGAAAGTCAGTAATGAAGAAGTCAGATTGGAATATGTATCTACAAAGGATCAGATTGTAGATACTTTCACTAAGCCTTTGCTTGCAGATACATTTATCTATTTAAGAGACAAGTTAGGGCTCTTTTCCCCTCTTGCTAAGCACTAGATGCATGGAGTTGCATCAATCTAGTGGATTTTCAGAGCCTTATCTTTTTGTTCAAGTTGATGAGTTGGTGTTGCTACTCAGTCAGGGTAGGTAATGTGTGGTTTAGTTTTTCAGTTGTGGGTTTATCCTAAGGGGGAGATTGTCCTTCTTAGAAGATGCATTTTGGGTGACGAAGGGCATAATTTGTATTTTGTCTTTGGCATTGTTGTCAAAGGGGGATAGAGTCATGTGAAAAAATTCTTTATCTTTGGAGCTTTGTGTGCATGATCTTAGGGGGAGTTTTTTAATGACGATTCATTCCTTTGCATTGATTTTTTTTCACATTCATATGTTACCATCAATGCCAAAGGGGGGATTGTTGGATATTGTTGCTGCTAGGATATGTTGTTGTCATTGATGTCAACATATTCTGGTGTTGCAGAAGAGCTATTTGGTGTTTCGATGATTGTATTGAGCTGATATGGATGATTTATCTATTTGGGATGTTGGAATACTTTATTCCTTATTGGTTTTAGTGATCTGGGAGATTGCTTGATCATATTATTTGATCTATTTTGTAGTTCATTTTTTCTGTGTAGTGGTTGGCAGAGTTCGGTATTTGATCTGGTGAGCTCTAGTATGATCATATTTTGGCTGTGGATTTGGGATAATGTTTTGGATGTTCATATGTATCTTTATTTCAGATGGTTCATGATTTGGTAATCCACAAGTTATCTTTCTAGTCTGGATTATTATTGTTGAGTATTCCCGTGAGCTAGCATGTTGATTGATGAAGATTTGCATAAGTTATGTTGGTGCAGCTATTATAGATGGTTCTAATGTTCTTTTTGGTATTTCCTAATCGTGTCCTATTTCTCTTGGTGGTTTGCATTGATTCTTGTGTGCATTCTTGGTGATTTTGTTGATCTAGTGATATTTTTGTGTTATGTAGTATTCTTGGTGGTGTAACTTGTCGCAGTTGACCTTGGCAAGATTTTCAGTGGTTATGTGTGTTTGGAGATTTGGTTTAGGTCCATGTTATGTCATGTATATCATTATATTGGTCTGGTGGTTCACATATATATCATGTGATGAAATTTGGTAATTAAGAGTTGAGGGTTTAGCCAACCTTGTAGTCAAGGTTGATGATTTGTATAAAGAGGTGGTATAGTCATGTAATTTGGGTATCGTTGTTATGTCTGCATTATTAGAGAGTGGTGTATGTGGTGCTTAAGAAAATGTATCCTTAGGTGTGGTGTATTGAGCATAGATTGTTGCAAGGCAGACAGATTTGCTTAACCAGAACCGTCATTAGGCATACGGAGATGCTATATTTGCAGTTCATGTAATTTGGATTGTAGTTTGACCATTATTGTAAGGTAGTGAACCTTACCTGAGGGTTGGAGCCTTCTGGGTCATCTTATTTTGAGCAGTGAGCTCTAGGCAATGTGCTTCAATGCATGTACATTCCCCATGGTAATATTTACACATACTACTGTAGAGTATCATCTTATTGTGGGTAGGTTCCCACCATGGTTTTTCCCTTAACCGAGTTTTCCATGTCAAAATCTTGGTTTCATGTGTGTTGGTGCTATTATGTCTATCTTTATTTTTGTTGCAATTGTTTAGATTTGAGATTGTGCTTGATTTGATAAATCCGGTGAAAACTAATTCACCCCCCCTCAGTTTTCCTTCTTGGTTGCTGCTAACAGAACCCTGGATGAAATATCTCTTTAGAAGCCTCTTGTATCAAAATTTTATCATCCCCTTATTCATATAAGTATCATCTTGTCCACTTTTAATTCCTCCAAGTTTTGTCTTCTTGAACTCACATTTACTGCAATCTTGCAAGTCTTAGCCCTATTATACCATCATTTTGAGAGGTGACAATGAGAAAAAGATAGCTTATTGAATTACCGTGCTACGATAAATCCAAATATATGTTATTTTTAATGGACAATGGGTTTGTGGTGATGGGTGGGAGAAATGTGAGTGATACTACTATCTCACAGAGACAATATGCCACATGCTTATGAACCTTGTAGTAGAGCAGTTGTAAATTAAGTTACCGCTAAGCCATAATGAGTTAATGGTTGGAGAGAGATGATGTTGTGGTAGAGTGGTAAGTAAAAACATTGTTACCACAGTCTTGTAGGAGGTGGAAATAGAACCCAAGGTGACCTTGTGTTAAGGAAACTAACTATTACCATGTTCCCTCAATTGACAAGAAAGGGGCTTGAGGTAAGTTTGTGGTAGAGTGGGAAAGTGGACAAGTAAAGGTGGCCAACTAGGGGTGTTGTAAGCACATCATAGCCTTGCATTTTTAAAAGGGTGACCAAATTTTAAGATGTATAAGGTGGTTTATCAACACAAATGGAGTAAATGCTAAAATGCTAGTCGTAGGGACTCATTAAATTCAAAATCCATGCTTTTTAAGTTCATTTTACATCCAAGGAGTTGGTATTGGCCGAGGTCAATGACAACAAATAAAAATCTAGAACACTTGCTAGTTTTCTTTAACAAGTACTGCATTCCCTCAAGGTCTTGTGAATTTCTAGTGAATCTAAAATATAGTTTAGCTAAAATTGAGCTAGGATAGAATCAACAGTGCCCTAAAAGACATAAATCTCTAAGAAAAAGGATGAGTTGTCAAACCCTACTAAGAATAAAAGGCCACTACAATAGCCTATTTTGGACATATTGTTAAATTTAGAGGATAAGGGTTCAAAAAATATTTTTAAGGATGAGATGCAAGGTTGTAGGGATGCTTCAATTCTTATATGTGGTTGGGATTTATTTTGGTATTCTTATGATGAGAGGGATTCAAAGGTTCCAATTTCAAATTCATGGACTTTGGACCTTGCAAAATTTATTGTACCCAATGTGTTCATAGATGTTGAGCACCCTGTCACAAGAATGGTCAGGATGCCCACTGGATGTCCACTGCTAGCATTGAGAAGGTCTACTATAAATGATTTTTTCAAGTTGAACAAGAAAACCCTCACTAAATTTAATATGAAGAAATCATAAGTATATTATAAGAGGTTAAAAAAAATATATAGGTGGGATGAGCTCCCAATGTATAAAAGAATAGGTCGTAATAATAGATGGGCAGATATTGTGGAGAATGAACCTTAGCTAGTGGATGATTTCCAAGTATATTTCAAGAGCACATACTATGCATTGTGTTAGGTTTTTGGGATGGAAGCCTAGGTTAGGATGGATATTTCTCTGATGTACATGGCTATGAGAATTTAGAATCTTGAGAGAAAAATTGACTTTGATTTTGCCCTACATGTTGCGAAGTAAATCCATGAACAACTGGTTAAGTTGAGGGAGGGAAGATCTCCATTTTATTTCAGGCATTATTCTTCTTTGTGCCATTTAATTATGTACCAGAATAGGAGTTATTTTGCAAACAAATTAAAATTTGGAATGATGGATAACATGGGCAATTTTATACCTGTCCAAATGTGGTGCTATTTATGGGATAAATAGTGTAAAAATAATAATTATATTACATTTCATGATGAGTTTTCAGTTATAGTCATGGCCACCTTGCAAAAACCTTCCTTAAGGTTGACTTCTTAATTAAATGAGGGAACTGATAAGACCACTTGCCTTGAAACCTGAAATGGGACATAAGCATAAATTTGGGGATTGGTTTTACATGGAGGATTGTATAATAATTATAATGTATGGATGTCCCCAACCTCCCCACAAATTACCAATTTTTGTCTCTAATAGAATTGCTTTCCTAAATTCATGTGGAAAATGATGTGGATGGATAAGGACTTGATGGATAGATAAAAGTAGGGGACATTCTTACCCCACCTCACAAGATGTGCAGGGTTCACAATTGGGGAAAACACCTTAGAAGAAGTTAAAGGTTATATCAAAATGGGATATGCAATTAAGCTTGGACCAAAAAGGGTATGTGACCCTAAGGGCCACATTAATGATGTAAGCAAGAAGTTGCTTACAAAATTTGCAATTGATCATGAAGTCTTTTATGCTCAGAATATTATAAGAAACTATATTGGCTATGATGATGTAATTCAGAGAAGAAAGAAATGAAATTTGTTGATGAGGTTTGAAGCTGAAAAGAAGGAGAAAGACCCTCATTTTCTAGGGTTTTATGTTGATGAAGAGGATTTATTGAAAATAATTGATTTAATTATTGATAATTTTGAAAAGTTATATGGTATATCAGTTGCACAAGGGGATGAAAAATCACATAAACAAACAAATTTGGCTATTAGAAGATCAAAAGGAGTTGAAATTTTTGAGCTCCTTAAGGATACTATGTCAATACAACAATCACCACCAAGTCCACCCCATGAGTCATCCATGAAGAAATAGAAGGTTGGGAGGTAGTGAATATGGTGACCAACCTCAAAAAATTCCCCCATGACCAAAGATAGAAACTCATAGACCAGAGGCTAGAAATGGAGGGGAGGCTCTCAAGGAACCTCATGAAGATGAGAGGGTAGCTGCTTCAATGAGATTTTTATAAAATTATTATTTCATCAAAACACCCAAGTTCAAAGACTTTTGGGTCAAGATGAAAATGAAGGAGTTTGAAGAGAGGAAATATTTAAACTTAATGGGGATTGATAGATCTCAACAAGATGAAGTCATGACTCATATTTTCAAAGATCTTAGATTTGATGAAATTAATGTTACCCCAAATGAGGCCTATGATATGATCATGAAAACTAATATGTTAATTGTTCCAAGAATTAAACAAATATTTTTTGTTAGATCAAGTGAGACATCAAGATGATCCAATGTTGGTTGCAGAGTTTGATTCTGATCAAGGAATAAGTGGGAAATGATTCAATCCTAGGAGTGAAACATTAGCAACATGGACTACATTCAATACCGTTGATAAACCAAAATTTATTGATGTTGTAAAGGAAGCTAGGGGATCTGTAATAATTAAGACACTTAAATATAATTCACCTTTGGAGGCTGCCACAATGACCATGCACTCAACCATGTTCACTAGGGATGCAATAAAGAATATGTAAGATAAATTGGTGTAGTATGAGAAGATCTAGATTGATATGAATGATGAGATAAATAGGTTATACATTGAAAATGTTAGATTGAAGGAACAATTGAAAGGGTTTGAATTGAGTCTAAGTAAGGAAATTTTTCTACATAAATCTACAAGTTAAGAACCTAGCAATGATGTTGTATCTATCAATTAATTAGAACTCTTGAATGGAAGATTTGAAAAGGATATTGAAACATTAAAGAAGATAAATGAGATACTAGAAAAGGGACAAGGAAACAAATTCCTTCCCTATTTGACAAGATATTGGAGCACAAGGTAAAATTTATAATGGATAAGCTTGAAAGTGTTTATTAGAGAGTTATGAGTTATTTCTATAGGCTCTTGAGAAGTTCCAAGAATATCGGCCTATCTTAAACCCTCTATTTAAGAAATGGTAGCCAACACACCACAATTTGATTACTTTATGTAGAATGCAACAAAGGAATACCAGTGCTCCTCTAGCTATAAAAGAAATAAAGAGGATGGTGAAAATAATAATTGATGAACTTAATTCTATTGTTGTAGAGGAGACAAAAATTAAGGCAAAAATCAATTCTTTTCATAAATTTAAGAATTGGTCTATTCCCTCCATTTGTGACTGGATAGCTATATAAGGGACTTGGATAAATGGAAAAATGAGTTTGGTCAAGTGATTCCAAATATTCCGTCACACATGCAGGGGGAGAATGACATTGATGTCTCAAGTTTCAATCTTTTTCTTGACAAAATAGTAGCATTAGATAAATGATATACAAGATTCATTCTTGAGGTGCAAATTATAATGGATAGGAAACAGAAGGACCATTTGGTGAATTTCTGTAAAGTACAAGTATACAAATGGCCGAGTGACTATGATTTTTACCAATGGGAGGAATTGTATCTAAAGCCCTTAGAAGAATGATGTGGTGCAATAGTTGTTGGAGTACAATGAACATTGAGAAGGGGGGGGGGGGTGAATCAATGTTCATACACAATTTTAGCTTTTAAAAATATTTTCAAACTTTGACAAACTTTCAGCAATGTAAAGCAAATAGTATAGATATCATAATAGATACACAAGAATATGACACAACAATATTTCCTAAGTGGAAACCCTCTTGGGGAATAAAACCTCTCAAAAAATGCCTCATTGGCTTATCTAAAATATTCTTTGTACAATGCCTCACTGGCTGTTTGTATGTCTCACTGACAATGCTATCTCGCTGGTAGTCTTTTTCAATGCCTCATTCTCTTTCAATACTCACTAGCCTTTTATCATTTATACAATAATTTCATTTTTCAAATAATGAGTATCATCTCATTTTCATTCAAGTACAACCCCTAATCTTGCATCACTTAAGATTAAGAGGAAAAGTTCAAATACAACATGATAATATGTATTTTTCAGATACATAATACCATGAGGTATTTCTACAATTGTAGTTTATGATAGAAAACTAAATGTTCTTATAAAATATGTTTCAATACAATGCCTCAATCTAAGAAAGGTATTTCTTTTATGTACATCATTTTGAAGAATGAATTCAAGGAAGTACATATAGTTTTTTTCATTTTCAAACTAAAACATAACTTCCATCCTTAAATGCTCTCTTTAGAAAGTACTAGAATGATATTGATATTGTTCAATGCATTAACAACATAATGTTTTGTTAAAGAATTGGCAGTGGCTATCAACAATGTTGAAGCTATTGAAAATATGGTTGTTAAAATTCTTGAAAGTAAGAAGAAGGTTAAGGAAATGGAAGATAATAGAGAGGCGAATGGGCTGGAAATTACAATGAAAAATATGGGAAATAGAGTCGACAAGATGGAACAAACCATGAAGAGGATAGCTAAACAAAATTTCTAGATTCTTAAAGCCTCTGTGGACAATATGAACATTCTAATTAAAAGATTTGATAACTTTAAAGACAAAGAGGGCGACAAGGACCAACCAAAGAAAATAGGTCATGAGAAGAGAACTAGAGCCAACACTAGGAATCAGGGTGACATCAAGGGACGCGAGCTAGATGATTTGAAGACCTCTGTGGACAACATGAAGCAGATGGTGGTTCATGCAGAAGATATTATGAAAAATATCTAGCTGTCTCGGTCTTTGTCTTTGTCTTTGTGTTGTCCTTTTGCTATCTTTTTGCTATCTTTTGTTGTTTTGCTATCTTAGTGCGGCCCTATGTGTTTTGAGATCCCTTTTTGGTTTGAATGGGATCTAATTTTTGTTGGGGTGATCAGGCACAGATCTTTTTTGCTTTAATGCTTCTTCTTTCTCCTGTTATGTAAACGGTTCAGGTTCCTTTCAAAAACCTATTTTTACTTAATCAAACCAACATAATGCTTTGTTGTTATACATCATGAAATTATAATATTTCTTTGTGCTAACCAATGAATGGTAACTCAAGACTGAACTCAGGTTACAAAGACTGACCCTTAACATAATATCATTTGCATGGGTTAACAAACTCTAGTTTAATTCATAGACCCACATAATCAAAAGAAAAAAGAATTTTCACAGAATATATATTTGCATAACCCAATACAAAAAAAGGTCAAATAAAACCTTAGGGTTCAAGGACCATAAGAACACAATACATAGAACCATTACATGTATGATAGAAGAAACCCTTGACTATGATTAATAAATTAGCTACAAACAACATATCAACACAGATCCGAAGTGAAAAAACCCTTAGAAGAAAACATGATAACTCAATTTCAAATTGGAGTATACAAAACTACCGAACATTGATAGGGTATATAATTTTTACCATAGAAAGGAATTGGTATCAAAACTTCTAACTAAACAAAAATTAACAACAAAAACAAGTTTAGAGAAAAACCACCTGAATCATTTTGATTCCCAGATAATGAACTTTTTATCTTTTACTACCAAATCAATCTATGTAAACTGTTAAGATCTTTAATCATATAACCATCCAAACTTGGTTTCTCCTCAAAACCATAGTACTTGTGTATGTCGTGCCCTAGCGAGGTCTTTTCTCAAAATGAAATGATAAAATGCCTTAAAAAACAAGCTTTGGGTTTAGCACTTTACTTTTATGTGATATGAAAACTTAGCAAACCTGAGAAGGGATTTATTTTTCCTCTTTTACATTTTAAATATCATAACAAATGTTTACGCCTTAGATTTTTACATAGTGAAGTGCTCATGACAAGGTTTGTCAACCTTTCATTATAAATGCCTTATGGAGTGGATCATAGGACTCATGCATATATTCATGACAAGTCCATGGAGTCTTTTCAAGGTTTGAGATTGCAATTTCATATAAGCATATATATTTGAGTAAACATATAAATGAAGATCCTTATGCAAGTGTTTATCAATACCATCTTTACCATTTTGAAAGATAGTGAAATCTCTTTCAACTCATGTAACTGTATTTCACCTCTTACCACATATGCAAGATGATACAATTTTGAATTCCAAATCAGGTAATTATTAATGAAGATGAGGGAATCATTATAATAGAATGAATACCAAACCAATGCTACTGTTATGAGTTCCAACCAACTGTGTCGAGTAGAAATGTATCTAGGAACATTTTACCATCTTATTGTTTTGAAATTAATGTTAACACATGTTACAGGGGTTAACAAACAACCCCTTTAGAATTGATGTGAAAAAAAGATGTAGACACCAAAGCCAAAATATGAACTAAAGACTATCATGAGCACATGATCTACCTTATTACAAACCATAAATCTTGTCAGATCATCCTATAAATCTCAAATACCAAAACAAGATCTATAGCAGTATTTTACCACCATCTAGAACATAAATAAGATCTATAGTACCATTTTACCACCATCCAAAATATACCACTGAAAAATACTCATAATCCACTGTACAAGCTTGCAATCATATTTCATGTCAGATCATCCTGTAAATCTCAAATACTAAAACAAGATCTATAGCACCATTTTTTCCACCATCCTGAGTATACACAAGATCTATAGTACCATTTTACCACCATCCAAAATATACCACTGCAATACTCACAATCCACTATACAATATTGCAATCAAATTTCACTTGCCACTACTAAAATGTCTATCAAATTGTACCAAAACACTATATACTATATATCATGAAAATAAATCACTGTATCATTTCTCCCCCTTTTGACAACAATGCCAAAGGAGAGATAACAAGAAAAGCTACAAAAGTGAATGCATGGTGTATAAGAGTATAACATATAATCATGCATCATAGATCCACCATAGAAAACCATAATGCCAACACTGCCAATAGGGGTAAAGATAGGCATGGAAATCTCCCCCTCATTCCATGACTTGGAGTAAATTACTAAAGTTCACAACTGTAATGTATAGGTTAGAACTAAAATGCATGCAAATAGAACACCAAAGATGCAACCTCTGCAATTGAGTGTCATGATAATCAAATAAGACAAGTGTACCATAGTAATATACAATCATCATTGTAAAGTACCAAGATCTCAATCAAACCTTCCAAGCAGAAAACAATTAATTAGCTTTTGCAACTATGAATTTGTGACTCCTCGTGCAATAAGAAATCCTCTATACCATTTAAAAATTATTCTCACAACTGTCAAGAATTAACATCACTTGCAAGAGAAAGAAACCATAAGACAAATGTAGATAATATAATCATTAACTACGCAAAGTGATGAAGAAACATGTCCTCCTATAGACATTATTACTTCAACTACTTCAATCAATGGCACTATCATTGCAGCTTATCATACAATGGGTCTAGCAATCAATAATAGGAATACACAAAGAATCACTTCATCAACTGAAAGTATGCTTAGTAGTATAGTTGAACATATCATCATGTAAATTAAGAATGTAGAACTCCCATAACCAAGAGAGATCTTAAATTATCTTTGTTTACTAACTCACCTTGTCAAGATATCCTTGTACTAAACTATCAAAGCTCATTAGAAGAATTTGTGATTGACTTACCATGCCATGAAAACATGATATCCACATAAGAGATGTAGAAACCAACAATTGGTATTATTAAAGTATTAACCCATTTTAAAATTAGATGACTAATTTATCACATTGAATAAGCTACAAACTTTGACTTGCAAATCCTTGGTGAATACTATGCATTAGCTTTGTCATATATTTCACTAACACATTGCTAAGAAGAACAAGATTTCCAACCCAACAACACTATTCTTGCAAAATACCATAGTTAAAGCATTGTGGTGCTGCCTCTAAACCATTCACAAACAGTTGTCATTAAAATCATTTGCACGTTGCTTTGTAAACCATTACATGCACTATATTACTTTTACATATTAAGTGAAATAATTTAAAGACAATCAATTCTTATGTACTTTCAAATTCTAACTTTAGCCTGCCATCAATAATTCAGCCCTAAGGGTTGAACACCACAAAACAGAACTGAGAAAAGTATTGCCAGTGATGAGTAAAAAAAAAACATATACTTAATGGACCTGCAAAGATCTCAAGTCTGCCAGGTAATCACACAAACATATATTTTATAGCACCATACTCACTATGCTGCATCAAAGTAGTTCTATTAATATTAGACCATTTCAATCAAATTTTTTTAGCATCTTTCCACTTGACTTCATTTACTTCTTTTATAATAGCACTAAGAAGTTGTTTGACACCATGAGAGGATGAATATCTACACAATACTAGTATCATGAGATTATTAATATCAATAGATATTTTGTCTTGAAATGACTCATCATCAAAGAACTCATTACATATACTATGCTATTGAAGGTTGCAACAATAACTATTGTGAATGCATTACTATGCAGAATTACTATTAGTCAAATAAGATCATATTGTATGTACTCAATATAGTCTGATCTCAATTGTCAATTGAAAATATATTGAAGATTGTCATTTATAAAAGTGTTAAATCCCAAATAGCATAATCATTTTGACTGTTCAACATCTTTGATTATCTCTTGCCAAGTCTTGTTAGCATAAATTCAAAAATTTGATGAAACATTTATCTCCATAGATTTCATACATGAAGATTTCCAAAGAACTGATAAAAGAAGTAATGATAATGAAATTCATGTTGTTCTCAGGATTTACTATTATAGATTCATAATAGTGATCAAGGCTAAATTTCATCTCAACATATTTTATATACCATACTCATCCCAACTTTGCATCAATTCAAGAGAAAGAAAAAGATAGTGATGATCAATTACCTCCCATAAATATCATAGACAATATCAACTTTGTATCCTATTAGCCCTCATTATGATCACATGAACAACCAATATTTGTAAAAGAAGAAGTCCATCAAAATAGAAGTATGAAAACCAATCTTTGCACATAATACCTACAACTTGCATGTTTGTCTTTCTTCAGGGGACTAAAATATGTTACCCAGATTTGCCCCCTGATCCCAATGAACTCTATTTATGCATTAAGGGATGTATCTTGTGCAGGAAGCACAAGCTTAGAATATTGATTCTTTTCTTTTTCATACTTTCTTCTCTAGACCATTTTGGTTCTCTTCATTGTCATGTTGCTTTTAGATCTCACAAAATTATTTCTGCAAGATTGTACTTTATGACCAACATCATTACATCTATAGCACATGGCATTATTATTTCTATATGCTTTCTCATTAATATTCTTTTTCCAATCATTTTTCTTTGTATACATCCAACATTCTAATGATTTATGACCATATGAAAAACATGAGTAGTAATAACCATAAAATTGAGAATAATCATACCTTGTTGAATAATTTTTCTTAGTGGATAAATTTCTTTTGAACCTATAATTTCTTCTTCTGCCTTTGTTTGTGTCTTTAGTCTTAGGAGTAGCATCGGAATAGTTTAATTCTATCCTCTTTCTTGGAGTTTGTCTAACATTGAAATTATTTCCATCTTTTGTTGCAATAACGATTTCATGTCTAGATTCATCTTCAACAATAGAGCTTTTCCCTTTTTCATATCCTAAGCCAAAAATGTCTTTGTGATCCTTTTTCTTATCCAACATCTCATTTAACTTGTTGGTTCTTAGTTCAAACTTCTGATTTCTCTGTAACTGAATCTTAACACTTTCAAGATCTTTCCTTATAACAATTACCTCTCCTCTAAGTTTTTGACACTCAATCTTTTTAATTTCCAAATTTGATTTAGTTATTTCTACTATTCTCTTGGACTCTTCTTCTTTTCTCTTGACTTCTTCAAGTCAATTTTTACAATCTGTGATTAGTTTTTTTGCATTCTCAAGGGTTGAAAGAGTTGCAGCCTTAAACTCCCTTTCTTCTCTAAGTTTTGATTTATTTTTCTAAGCTTCTTTAATTCATCAAGGACACTTAACAACTCTCCTTCAAAGTCAACCTTAGCCTCACCATCTACAACTTCTTGTTCAGATTCACTCAAAGTCTAAAATTCCTTTCAACTACAAAATTGTTCTTATAATCAAATGATGAGGACTTTTCTTGAGATGACATTTCACTAGACTTAAAAGGGGTTGTTTTACCATATTTTTTCTTGACACTTGTGTTTTTCTTTTCAATTTTGTTTCTTTTGCACTTAGCCATGATAAGTACTCCACTACCAGGAATCCCTTAAGTTGGTTAGACTTATGATAGGGTTTGGCTTTGATACCACTTGTTGGAGTACAATGAACACTAAGAGGGGGGGTGAATTAGTGTTCATATATAATTTTAACTTTTTAAAATCTTTTGAAACTTTGAGCAATGTAAAGTAAATAGAATAGATAGAAGAATAGACAAAACCTACACAAGAATATGACAGTGATATGTCTTGAGTGGAAACCCTCTTGGGGAATAAAACCACTTGAAAAAACCCTCACTGGCTTATCTAAAATATTCTTTGTACAATGCCTCACTGGATATTTGTATGTTTCATTGGCAATGATATCTCACTGATACTCTTTTTCAATGCCTCACTGGCTTTTAATGCCTCAGTGGTGTTTTATCATTTACACAATCATTTCATTTTTCAATTACAAAGTATCTTCTTTGTTTCATTCAAGTATAGCCCCTGATCTTGCATCACTTAATATTTAGAGGGAAAGTTCAAATACAACATGATAGTATGTATTTTACAAATACATAATACCATGAGGTATTTCTACAATTGTAGTTTATCAGAGAGCACTAAATATGCTTATAAAATATGAATCAATACAATGCCTCAATCTCAGAAAGATATTTCTTTTCTGTACATCACTTTGAAGAATGAATTCAAGGAAGTACATACAGTGTTTTGCATTTTCAAACTAAAACATTACTTCCATCCTTAATTGCTCTCTTTAACAAGTACTAGAATAATAATGATATTGCTCAGTGCCTTAACAACAAAATGCTTTTCTGTTATACATCATGAAATTCAAATATTTATGTATGCTAACCAAATAATGGTAACTCAAGACTGAACTTCGGTTACAAAGACTAACCCTTACCATAATATCATTTGCATGGGTTAACAAACTCTAGTTTAATTCAGAGACCCACATAGTCAAAAGAAAAAGGAATTTGCACAGAATATAGATTTGCATAACCCAATACAAAAAAGGGTCAAACAACACCTTAGGGTTCAAGGACCAAAAGAACACAATACACAGAACCCTTACATGTATGATAGAAGAAACCCTTGACTAGAATTAATAACTTGGGTACAAAAACAACATATTAATACTGACCCGAAGTGAAAAAACCCTTAAAAGAAAACATGATAAGTCAACTTCAAATTGGAGTATACAAAACTACCCGACATTGATAGGGTATACAATATTTACCATAGAAATACATTGATAGCAAAACTTCTAAGTTAATAAAAATTAACAACAAAAACAAGTATGGAGCAAAACCACTTGAATCATTTTTATTCTCAGAGAACAAACTTGCTATCTTTGTTTGCCAAATCAATCTCTGTAAACTGTCAAGATCTTTGATCTGATAATTGTCCAAAGTTGGTTTCTCTTTGAAACCCTTGCACCCATGTATGTCATGCCCTAGCGAGGGATTTTATCAAAATGAAATGATAAAATGTCTTAAAAAACAAGCTTTGGGTTTTGCACTTTACTTTTATGTGATATGAAAACTTAGCAAACCCGAGAAGCAATTTATTTTTCCTCTTTTACATTTCAAATATCATAACAAATTTTAACGCCTTAGATTTTTACATAGTGAAGTTCCCATGACAAGGTTTGTAAAACTTGTATTATAAATGCCTTATGGAGTGGATCATATGAATCATGCAGTGGATCATATGAATCATGCATATATTCTTGACAAGTCCATGGAGTCTTTTCAAGACTTGAGATTGCAGTTTCATGTAAACATATATATTTGAGTAAACATATAAATGAAGATCCTTATGCAAGATGATAGTGAAATTTACAATTCTAAATGATAGTGAAATTTTTTTCAACTCATGTAATTGTATTTCACCTCTTACCGCATATGCAAGATGATAAAATTATGAATTCTAAATCAAGTAATCAATAATCAATATGAGGAAGTCATTATAATAGCATGAATACCAAACCAATGCTACTATTATGAGTTCCAACCAAGTTGTGTGCTGAGTAGAGATATAACCAAGAATATTTTACCATCTTATTGTTTAAACATTAATGCCAACACATGCCAAAGGGGTCAACAATAGCAATTGGTGAACATAGAAACACACTCCAACTTTCAGTGGAACCTTTCCATGCCAATAGGTCATGGGTTACTACTCAAACTATGAAGACAAGGAGTTATGTTTGTGTTTGGAAACTTTCTCTCTATTATTGTTTTCTATTATGTTGGCTTTGTTTTAGTTGTAACAAATTGAAACTATATAATAAATTTTTTGTTAGTTTTTAAATGAAGAAGCATGTCTTTTAATTTTTAGGTGGGGTAGGCCAAATAGATTCTTTTGTAAGGGTCTAAAGCTTGTTGCATCTCCCATTTTGTATATATGGGAGAAACCAAGACCGTGTAAAAAAAAGATATTGAGGAGAACATATACATTTGTCTATAATACCCTTTTTGCAATGGAAATAATATAATGCAAGAATTTGGTGTATGATTTTTACTTTTCAATTATTTGTGGTAAACATTGACAGAAGTTGTTTGGTTTTCTCCAAGTAGATTTATTTTTATTAAATTCAGTGTATCAAGGGTATTTCTGATTTTTCAAAGTACTAATCTTGTTTTATCTAGTTTATTTGATTGGTTTCTACAAGGCAAAATTAAATTCAATTAATAATGTAGACACCTAAAAATGTCTCATTAATTCTACACTAATTATTCATCTATTTAATTAAATAACTCTTTAATTATTTGATTAAACTAATTATTTCTTTTAATCATCACCCTTCAACACTTCTAATTATTCTATTTCTACTCTCAAATTATTTTAATCAGTTAACCCTATCTCAATTATTAATTAAATATCAATTATTTAATTAATTGCAACATTTTCCTTACTTAAATAATCTTTATTATTTAATTAATTCAATCTTCTAAGTTTAAACAATTTCATTTAAATTATTATAATTAATTAACTTATTCCTCCAATTCCCCAAATTATAGTTCCAATTAATTCCATCCAATTTCTTTTTATTTCTCCCAAATTCAAATTTCAGTTCATTTCAATTAATTTCACATTTCCAAATTCATATTTTCCCAAATCTGAATTTTAGTTAATTTCATGTGCATTTCAGCATTCGAATGACCAAATTCAAATCCAAATTGAAAATCAAAATCAAATTCAATTTCAACTTCCTACAACACATGCTAAAATCAGAACCGACTGATTAAATCAGTTGTCTAATCACTTAACTCAGTTAACTCATCAATCATCCTTTTTAACTCTCAATCACCTTTTTATGGCTAATCCATCTATTCAGTTCACTAATCAATCAAGTGAGTTCACTCTTCAATCAATCCAGTTGACTACTCAATCAAATGAGTTAACAGATCAATCAATTTAGTTCATCGGTCAATCTAAATCAGTTATCTATCGATCAACACTTGAGTTCTATTATCTTATATAGGAAATCAAGTGCAATACCTAAGAGCCACCTACATCAACAACAATGGAGAAGAACAATGGAAGCACAAGTGGAGAATAGGGAGTTTTAATTAGTTTAATCTTCTTATTTCCTTCATTTATTTCATTGAATTGTGTTTAGAATCAATTTAATTAGTTAAGGATTCATGTGATTCATCCTTTTAATCTAATTAGCCTCAGATTCCTGGTGCTTTAAAGCATGATGACATTTGGTGAGCCCGATGTGAAACACTCTGACCTTTGATTTTGTTTTGATATGTTTTACAGATCCGTACGGACACAAGAAATTGGGCGTCGCAATTGCATACATAGAAATTCATAATTGCTCATATCATATCACAATCGCCCTGACAACATGTCGCAATTGATCAGACAAGATGTCACAATTTCTTAAACAGATCGCAATTGCCCTAAAAGATTGATAATTAAGAAATTCTTGTGTCGTTTTTGCATGATTTTGTATTGCGCATCTAACCCTGAATTTTTATCGAATTCTAGAAAAATTGATTTCTACATATAAAATGTTTCTAAATCAGTGGCAGGAAAGGTGACATTCCAAATTTTAGGTGCAAGTAAGGAAAATCAAAATAGGGGACAACAAAAGGATTATTAGAAACTTCTAAAGGCTGAAAAGAAGTTTTGTGAAATCGAAGAAAGAGAGGAGATCGCTCAGTATCATAGAACCATCCATCGCCTTCTAACCAAGTACAATTTCTTTGACAAAATCGATGTGTTGTCTCACGTAGTCTGGAACAACATCATTGCAGAACAACTCTTCTATCTTCTATCTTTTTTTTTCTCTGTTAAAAGTCCAGAAATTTTTTTTTTAAAAAAAAAAATCAACTTTTTTTCTAGAAGTCGCAATTTCTATCACATCACATCACAATTGATCAATCATCATGTCGCATTTGATATGATATCAATTCGTATTTGATAGTAGGTTAGTCGCATTTGATAAATTTAGTTTTCTATTTTATTACAGTTCTGGTTTTTACCAAAATACCTCCCTGTCTGTGAAAAGATAGAACTTTGTAACCTGCAAATTAAGCTGGATAGCCCACCATGTGTTGTCTAACATTATTATTTTCTATAGGGGTATCTTAGAAACACTTATTTTTGGTGCTTTAATAAAAGAACAAAACAACTTTCATCATTGTTATGCTAGTTAAAATGAACACCATGTCTGTGTGGAGCAACATCTCCACTTAGAATAGAAAATCATTGCAATGAAGGGATAAAAAGAACCTTATCTTTTTTGTCTTCTAAGGGATAGGTATTATGCTCTCCCCTTCAATGAGTGATCATAAAACCACTCTCTTTTTTAATGTTTTCCTTTATCTTATGCAATTAAATCCTTTAGAAGGCCTGCCCTCCCGAGTTGCCCTTAGGGCGCCATTAAGGCCGGTGAGAGGGGAATGACCTAAGTGGCCAATGACTAATGCCAAGTAATCCAAGCCACTATAATCAAATGTGTATGTGATGAAAATCATGTGCGATGAGTGTTATATGCTGTCACAATTATGTTATTCCTTCGTTAGTGCCTATACGGTGCGTTAAAATATGTAGAGCACAACCTCTATAGACTGGGAGACCTCCCTCAATAGAGTGTAAAATGCTGTTGATTGTGACCACTCAAATGGAACCCTATCTAAACACCTTAGAAATTAGAAGCCAAGCAGAGTCAGTAACTAGACACTTGTTTTATCATAATGTAAGGGTGGGGAAAAATCTTCCCCCAAGACACTCACCATAAATCTCCTAGGATAATGGACTGATTGAGGAGAAATCTTCTTTGGTCTAATTTTTGGAAAAAGACAAAAAAATGGGCGCACCCTAGGGTGTGACATGACTGTTTGAGCTAATGGAGTATCAAGATGTGGGTTGTGATAACACTTATGACCTTTGGACATTACGAGAGTCTGTTTGATATCGAATTGCTCAAATACAATGAAAACAAAATGGGGTCTTGAAAAAGATTCCAACATTCATGGAAATTTGAAAAACTTTCCTAAACAATTGCTATATTCATGGTTTTATTCTTTTTGATGTGACTGTTGTGCTCTTTTCTATACTTCAACAAATTCAAAACATTGCAAGATTTAAATCAAAACAAAGTCAAGAGTTTCAGTGTTCAACAAAGTCAAAAACTTCAACAAGAAAAATAAGTGCCAACAACAAAACTAACGTCGAAACCAAACCTTTTTGCACAAATTCAAAAATGATGAAAATGTTACTTTCAAGTGATCATAGGTCCTAGGCACTCAATTAATATAGAAGTCCCATTAGAGTCATCGCACAAAGTCCTCACATAAGTCATTTCACCAAAAGTACCTTAAGATTAGTGTCATGTCAGATTATAAGAATCATACCTAAGTCCATGGGTATTAGAGGAGATGGAGAATTCCCATTTGAACAACCAAATCTTGGACCAAACACTGACCAATTACAAATAATTGATGGTTTAGATAACTTCGCTTGGGAGTTAAGAGTCAATCGTGCCCAATATGACACAATTGAGGTAGTCATAGATGATGAAATCCGAAAGTCTATTCGCCTTGATGAGAAACTAAGGAAAAGATACAAAGAGCAACTCAAAAAGAAGCCATTAGACAATTGGTAGAGAAAACCATAGCAACATTCCTCAAAACCGTGTTAGAAAATGAAAAAGTGTCCATCATCTTAGGTATCATTCATTCATTATTAGAGTATTGTCTACATAGTAATATTCAAACGTATGGGTCTAAAAGGAAATGATCAATTCCCATTTCAACAACCAAATCTTGGGGCAAACAACACTCAATTAGAAATAATTGATGATTTAAATACCCTTGCTAAAGAATTAATACTTGATCAAAACCAATATGACATTGTCCAGGTTATCATAGATGAAGAAGTTCAAAAACCAGTACAGATAGACATAGACCTAGAAAACCAAATTAAAGAAGAGGCAGAATTTGAATCTTTTTGGCAATACGCTGAAAATCTTATGTCCAAATTTCAAAATCATAGATAGTAAGTCATCATCATAGATCATGTTGTCTGCATTTTAGGGTGTCATAGAAACATATTTAGTTGCATTTAACCAAGTCTTGCATACACATCTTAGAGAGTTAAGATCACTTTGAAGCAATATTCATGCCATTAAAGTGTGCTCAAAAGGCAAATAATCAAATGGATTGTAACAATTACCCCTTGGTCAACCCAACATGGAATATGGATCTATCCATACAAAAACAAACACAGGGTTACACACCCGCAACAATGTCAATAAACCCAAACAAGATGCCTTCCCTTGATGGTATACGACATAATTTGACAAAGGAAGAGCTTGAAGCAGCCCAACAAGACCCCGCAACATTAATGATCCTCAACACTCTCAATAATAGTAACAAAAATAGGTATCTCGATCTTTTAGTACAAAATGGGGCCAAACTACTGCTAGGGGTAGATATTTCAATAATACTATGACAAGGTATGACATTAAGCTAGAATATACCTCAAATACCCATTACAATGCAAACACAAGCAACAATTGCTACAACAACACAAGGTATGTCTCAAAATGTAAATATGGCTACAAATTCAATACAATCAACATTGACACCACCAAGTGCCAATCTTATAACATGGGTAACACCAAATGTGGCTACAACCTCAATACAATCAACAGTGACATAACCAAGTGCCAATCTTACATGGGCAATGCCAAATATGACACTACAAGCTCCAATATCTCACACCACTACCTTGGCAAATATAACTCAAGCAAC
The DNA here is from genome assembly GCF_030272615.1 of Cryptomeria japonica. Lineage (NCBI taxonomy): Eukaryota > Viridiplantae > Streptophyta > Pinopsida > Cupressales > Cupressaceae > Cryptomeria > Cryptomeria japonica. The sequence continues at coordinate 471,538,367 of NC_081411.1, read as the reverse complement.
AGTCTTAGTTGGTTCCTCCTATAATAGTCAGAATGTGAATCTAGGGATAACAAGCTTGGCTCAGCCAAATGCTACTTTGCAATTTGCATACTTCGCACTGCCTGCTGGGACTTATAGGACACAATTACCTAGTTTATCTACATTTCAACAAGCTCAAAGGTACTCAAATACTATTCCTTTTGTAGGCAACATTCATCAAGTCAACACACCAATAACCCAAATAGAACTTTTGACTCAACAAATGGAGAACCTACAAAAACAAATGGTCAGTATACAAGTGGGGAATGATAAAAAGATCTATACCATGGAAGATCTTTGTCCTTATCCTTTTGACAGAAAATTATACATGCCACCTTTTCCCCCACATTTTGAAACACCAAAATTTGACAAATATAGAGGGAAAGGAGATCCTCGAGATCATATAAGAGAATTCTTCATGGCATGCATTGAAGTAGCTCACAATAATATATACTTGATGAGATTATTTTCAAAGATTCTGGGAGGGACAACACTAGAATGGTTTTCACACCTTCTGCCAAAAATTACTTCATGGGGAGAATTAGCTGAGTTATTTATATCCAACTTTGCCTTCAACATAGACAATCCAATCACATTTATGGATTTATGTGCAATGATACAAAAAGAAGGTGAGACTTTCGCTACATTCTAACAAAGATGGAGAGGCCTATATCATAGATGCTTCAGTCACATCCCTGAAGTGGAACAAGTAGACATATTTAATGAAAATCTTGTGCCTTCGATTAAATATCCATTACAAATGCAATGCTTGAATAATTTCAAAGACATAACAAAAAAAGGCATCAAATGTGAGAAAGGCCTATTAGAACAAGAGACATTGAAACACCAAAAGGATAGTGGACCAACCACCGGCACAAGTAATGAAAGACCAAAATTTTCATCTAGAAACAAAAATTTCACAAATGACAGAGTTGTTGACACACGTATTGTGAACAGAGCTCAACCAGTAATATCTTTACAAGGGCCAGCTGATAAGAACCAATCTTAGACAAATGACACCATTGTGCTATAGTCAAATAATCCAAGGCCTCCAAGGATAGGCGCACCTAGAAGGAACTTCACACCCCTTGGAGAACCCATTGAATCAACACTGAAGAAGTTGATATAGAGCAATGCTATAACTTTACCAGAAGCTAGGCCATATGAACTAGGTCCATTTAAGCCTGCTTGGTGGAATGACAATGACCTACGCATATCACCATAATAAGGGCCACAAGACAACAACCTGCTAAAAATTGAAGAACCTCATCCAAGATCTCATAGATCAAGGTGAGATTACAGTGGATAATAAAGCAAAAAATTTATATCATACCATTTTCAAAGATCCTTTTGTCAAACATGACAATGGAAATGCTTCCAGTTCTAATACACAAGACAATACTGCCAATTATACCAATGTAGCATTTGACTATTCCATTAACACACTAAGTGAAGGACATGAAATCGTAGCTACAATCACAGTGAATCCTAGAAGAAGAGATTGTGTCATCATTACAAGAAGATCAAAAGTAACATTATAAGGAGTACCACCAAACTAGCCTTCAATAACTAGGAACTATAATATGATGGATCAATTGAAGAGAACTCCAACCCAAATTTCATTATTTGAGTTGTTGCGCATAACACCAGCCCATAAAGCAGTCCTGGATAAAGCCTTAGAAGATTCAGTTTTTGCTAGGGATATTGATGAGAACACATTTCAATCAATGGTGGGAAAGTTGTCAGCCTCAAAGGTCACATTCATTGAACAGGATGTTCTTGCAAACCGACACATGCATAATGATCTATTGCACTTAGAAGCTTTCATTAATCGAAAAAAGGTTCAAAGAGTACTAATAGATGGTGACGCGGGCCTCAACATTTGCACTCTACATTTGATCAAAGCTCTAGGATATTCTCAATATTATATTGACTCTACTAAGATAATCAATATTAAAGCCTATGACAATGAGGAACGCCCTTCCAAAGGTATGGTGACCTTACCAATACAAGTGGGACCGGCTACAACAAATATCGCCTTCCAAGTGATAGATAGAGAACTGGGGTATAATATGTTGTTAGGTCACCCATGGATACATACAATGCAAGCAGTACCATCAACTTTTCACCAATGTGTAAAGTTCCCATTTAATGGTATAGAGATCACTATCCATGGTGATCCAAACCCTTTCCAAAATTGTAATCATTTAAGGGAAAGCTCAGACAATCAGGTACCAAACAATCAGGAAGCTCCTATTCACCTACAAATGGAATCATCATCAATTAAAGAAAAAGAGAAAAATACACCAACTACATCTTCTTTGCATATTAAAGAAGTTGGTTATGGAGAATATTCTATTTCAAGCACATCAGATGGAAAACAATCATAATTTTCTCCAAGGTCCTTTGGGAAGCCTCAAAACACAACAATGAAGCAAGATAAAGGCAAAGAAATAGTAAAATATTTAGATTCTTCTTCCTTCATTAGATGGGGAGATCTACAAGAAGAATCTCTAAATGAAGATATTAATCACTAGATATATAGAGAGGAGGATGACATGGTAGTACCCAAGATACCTCTATATCAATATGGAAACAACTTCAAGATGTTACAAAAACATGGATATGATGGCACCACATGATTAGGGCTACAAAAGAAAGGAGTATTAGAACCCATTTTTCCAAATGAAAACACAAAGAATCAAGGTTTGGGATATAAATATGTGCCACCAATTACAAAATCTAGACAACAAATATTGGATATATTGAACAAGCCAAAGGTACCCTCAAATTTCATACCTATAAGTCAGATGGATTTCATTCCACCTCAAAAAATAAATAAACTACCAACATCTCCTATCACAGAATCAGATGGTGAAGACATGAGGCAACTTCTACAAGAACCTAACATCGAGACAACCAACAATACAATACTTGAATCATCTGTGCAAGAAAACATGGCAACAGATACAAGCTAAACACCAACAGATGAACCAAATCCTTGGTTATTGTCAATACTCTTGCCAAGAGAAACAACTTCAACACCTCCATTTGAATCAGATGAAGAAAGACTGCAAAGACTAATACCAGGCTTAAGAAGGGCATCCACAATGAAAAGGAGGCCTACTCATTTACAACAAACTCAATTACCAAAACAAGAGCAGATAAGTGATACATAATCAAAAAGTGAAATGTACATAGAAAGCATCACAAATTCCATTTGACAATGAAGGTAACTCATCACCAATATATGATGAAGAAACAATAGATCATAATCAAGTATGCATGATATCTAGATCATCTAAAATGACAAGAGACAAAGATTTTCCCCTCATACATCCATGTTTGATTGACTGGGGGCAAGAAGGAGAGCCACAATTAAATTTGTTCCAAAATGACAAAGCTATAGAAGAATTCTTACGTGCAAGAGATGAACTCCCTTATAATCATCACAAAGTTGGCTATGCAGTAGATCTAGACAGAACTACATATTTTGAAGAGGCAAACTCTTCTCTTAATCATGACAGTGATGATAAAACTAAACACATAATAGTTGCCCTACCTGTTGGTAAATAACGGTCAATATTACTGGTAGAAGAAACTGAGGAAATCAACATTGGCGATGCTGAGAAGGTTCATAACATTCACTTGGCAAAATCCCTCCATCCAGTGAAAAAAGAGAAATTTATCAACTTCTTTAAGCAAAGATCCATCAATTTTGCATGGTCTTATGCAGATATGCCTAGATTAGACCCAGAATTAGTCTTACATCACTTGCCTTTACTTCCAGGGGTAAAGCCATACAAACAAAAGCTTAGGAAAATGCACCCTCACATTGCCTTATTAGTCAAAATTGAGTACAAAAATAATTAGATTTGGGTTTCATCAGACCTATAGACTATGTTGAATACATTTCAAATCTAGTCCTGATATCCAAGCATATTGGAGGTATCAAGATCTACACTGACTTCAAAGATCTTAACAAGGCTTGTCCCAAAGATGACTTTCCACTCCCTAATATAGATATCATAGTGGACTTAATAGCTGGAAATGAAATGCTATCACTCATGGATGGTTTTCTAGTTATAATCAAATCAAAATTGCACCAGAAGATCAACCAAAGACAACATTTACTTACCCATGGGGAACCTATTGCTGGAATGTGATGTCATTCGGTCTTAAGAATGCAAGTGCCACTTATCAAAGAGCAATGACCACCTTGTTTCATGATATGATACACACAATCACGGAAGATTATGTAGGTGACTTGATAGAAAAATCCAAAACAAGGGATAGTCACTTAAGCATATTGGCTAATATCTTTGATAGATTGGAGCAATACAATGTAAGACTAAATCCAAAAAAATGTGTCTTCGAGGTAACCTATGGAAAACTGTTGGGCTTCATTTTGTCCAATCACAGAATTAAGATAGATCCAAAGAAGGTTAAATCTATTTTAGAAATGCCATCACCTGGTACACTTAAACAACTCAGAAGTCTACAAGGGAGATTACAATCCATAAGGCGCTTCATAGCTCAATTGGCAGAAAAGTGCCAACCGTTTCAACATATTCTGAAGAAAGGTGTTACATTTAAATGGACACAACAGTGTTAGGAGGCATTCAAAAAAATAAAAGAATAACTATTGCCCACTCCAGTATTTGTTCCACCAGTACATGGGAAACCATTACTACTATACATAGTTGCAACAAATTCTTCCTTAGGCTCTCTCCTAGTGCAACATGATGAACAAGGAAAAGAGAGAGTCATGTACTACATTAGTAGAACACTCATTTGATATGAACTCAACTACACATATATAGAAAGAGTGTGTCTTTTAGTAGTCTTTGCATCACAAAACTGAGACATTATATGTTCAGTCATAAAATATAGCTGGTTGCACAATTTGAACCACTCAAATACTTGATGAATAGAGAAGCACTAACCAGAAGACTTGAAAAATGGGTCATGATACTCAGTGAATTCGACATTGAATACATCACTAGAAAGGCTATAAAGGGACAAATCATAGCAAACTAGCTTGCAAAAGAACCTTTACAAGACAACCATCCAATGGTGATAGATTTTCCAGATGAATCAATATTTGCACTATCAGCATAGACACAATGGAAATTATTCTTTGATGGTTCACATACAAATCATGGAGCAGGAGCAAGAATTCTATTCATAACTCCTCAAGGAGATTCAATTCCTAAATCATTCAGGATTAGCTTCCCTTATACTAATAACATTTTTGAATATGAAGCCCTGATGGTAGGACTACGCACTACACTACAATGGAATATCAAAGATCTACAAGTCTTTGGAGACTCACAACTCATCATTAATCAAGTCAATGATGATTATAATACAAAAGATAATAAATTACAACCATACAAAAAAATTGGTAGAATAATACAAGCAACCCTTCACCAACGTCACATTTGAACAGATTCTGAGAGAGCAAAATAGGGTAGCAGATGCAATAGCAATAGTAGGATCTCTATTGGATATGCCAAATGATGGAACTCACTTTGAATTTCAAGTGGAACAACTCAGTGTCCCAACTTATGAAATACCATCCACTGAATATGTCTGCATGATAGTAGGACCTGAGTCTCCATGGTACAAAGATCTATACGCATACTTGCATGATCAATATATACCCCTAGATCTTTCATAGAATCAAAGAAAAGCACTCATATGACAATCATCAAAACATGCAATCATTGTTGATACTTTATACAGGAAAAGTATAGACAACACCTTACTCAGATGCCTTGATATGGAGGAGACACAAATTACCTTAAAATAAGTTCATGACGAAATATGTGGTGCACATTCTTTTGGACCTACTCTAGCAAAAACACTGTTATGAACAGGTTACTATTGGCCTACAATGGAAAAGGATTCTTACAAGTATGTCCAAAGATGCAAGCAATGCCAAATACATGGGAATCTCATTCATGCACCTACTCAAGATCTTTAACCAATAACATCACCATGGCCATTTTCATAATGAGGATTAGATCTTGTAGGGAAAATAAATCCTACCTCTTCCAACAGACATAAGTTTATTCTCACTGCTATAGAATATTTCACAAAATGGGTTGAAGCAATCTCGATGATTTTCACAACATGAAAACAAATAGCAAAATTTATCCTAAACTATATCATTTGCAGGTATGGGGCATGCATCCTGCTTGATAATGGATGACCCTTTTAAAATCAAGAAGTGAGTGAGCTTTGTGAACAATTTAAGATCCAACAATGTTTTGCAACACCTTACTATCCCCAAAGAAATGGTCAAGTTGAACCAACAAACAAAACTATTTTAAAAATCTTAAAAAAAGTTGTCAATGATAGTGGACAAGATTGGAATCTCCAACTAAATCCAGCTCTATGGGCTTATCGAACTAGTATACGTATGATAACTGGTACAACACCATTCTCTTTGGTTTTTGGTGCAGAAGCCATTTTACCTATCAGAGGAGAATTGCCATCCCTAAGAGTCTCTCTAAAAAACATTATCTCAAAAGAAAACCATAGAGTCACACGTTACCAAGAATTAGAATTCCTAGATGAAAAATGACAAAGAGCTCTAAACCATTTACAAGGCTACCAAAATAGAATGAGAAGAAGCTACAACAAATGAGTCTATTAGCACATATTTTAAAAAAATATTCTATGCTATTTGTTTGATTTTTTTTATATGTACACTTTCATCATAAGAGCATTTATTGCTGGATTATATGTGCAGGAGTCATATTGTGGTATTAGAAAGATCTTGCTATGACCTATTTTCAAAATTGGACAAGTACCCCTAGGGCATGCTAAGGCTTGGCACTGAATAAGGACTACATGAGGAAATTTTATCATGATAGTATTGGAATCCTTATAAGGCATTCTTTCGGCCTATGTGATGGACTTTGTCATTTATTAGCAAATGTGAAGTTTCCGTGAAAGGTTGCAAGTGCAAATGATATATGAAGTGGATCTTGATTAGCATAATTATCAAATATGAGCTATCCGTGTAATTTACTGACAAGACTGACTAGCATAAAAAATGAAAGAACCTATCGACGTGACCTAGACTGACCACTCTGAAGGAGGACCAAAAGAAGGTTCAAAAGGAGGGTTTCATCGACGTAGCATTCACTAGCAGGGGTATGAGAAAATGTTGTGCTGATAGCCGATGAGGTTATCGGTATAACTTACATTGATGAAAGAGAATGCAAAGTAGAGGTCGAAAATGTCATCGGGTCATCAAAAAATGTCATTTCATGCTACCCCAATACCTAATGGGCTAGGTGGCAAAGGTGGTGTCATCGGTAGGACTTGCTCTGATGAGGTAATACCAAAAGGGTGGAAAATAGGACTCATCAGGATAGCTTAAACCATTGGTGAAAAGTGTTTTAGGTTACGCCGATACCCAATGAAAAGGACAAGCCAAGCATGGAGAAGGAGATTTGATCGGGATGAGTTACATCGATCGAAGATGAAGTCATCGGGATATCATTGCCTCATCGGGAGGAGAGATTTTTTGTTACATTGATACCCAATGAGAAAGCGGAGGTAGGTGCAAAAGAGGAGATCTCATCGAGGAAACATATGCTGATAGACCAGAGGAATAAAAGATACATAATTGCAAAGGCGGTGACATCAAGTCATCGAAGAAACATAAAGTGAGTTGTTCCGATGCTCGATAAGATGACTCGATGTAACAAACAAGATGCAGATCATGGATGAGGACTCTTCAGGATAGCTTAAACCATCAGAGGAGCATATTTAGACTTATGTCGATACTCGATGGGGAGAATGCCATGGAGGAAAAGAAGGAGGGTATATCGGAATGGCTTATGCCAATGAGATATAAAGGTAAAGATAAAGCCTAGCAAGAGGGCGGAGCCATCGGGCATATTATAACCATTGGAATTATAACAAATGAGCTACGTTGATACCCAATGGAGTGATCGGTAAGACCTATGTCAATGAAAAAGATGAGTGGCACCAAGTGATTGAACTATCAGGAGGAGTTATGATGACTAGCCATTGCAAAATCTGATCTTAACAAATCCACCTACCATTATTAATACAAGCAATGAACAAATTTGCACTTACATGAGATGAATCACAACACCATTTCAATTGTGTAAATGCTCCTGAAGTATCAAATCTATATATAAAAGCTGGTCTAAGGAATTGGCATAGCAAACTGAAGAAAACAAAGAGATTGGAATGAAATTAAGCTACAAAAATTTGAATTTCAATAAAGCTTGAGGTATTCAGATATGGAGGGTTCTAGTTCAAAAGGCAAGAGGAAGGTCATTGAGGCTTCTGAGAGTGCCTCTAAGAAGGGTGCACAAAGGCGGAAGTTGAATCAAGACATGATTGATCAAATGAGCTCACCAGGAGCCAAATCACAGAGATCTAAGGGTAACATGCCCATTTGTGACTAGTTAGAAGATGATTTCAAGGAAATTGGTGATGTCTGGACCAGGATTAGAGGTCACAAGTTGTTCTTGTATCATTATTCAATAAGGAATAAGCTGACCCCAATTTCAAACCCATGGATAACGAGATTGGGTAAACTTGTGGTTCCTAATGTCTTTGTGAATATTCAATTGATGAAAACATTGGCTAGGGCTTATAATGCCACAAAAAGATGTATTCAATTGCCAAATGGTGATGCATTCATCCATATCTCAGTAGCCACCATTCAGGAGGTTTTTGATCTTGGTTTGGAATTTGATGTGCCACTGTCTTTTGAGAAATTGGAGGAAGAGTATACAATTATGGATACTATATACAATGGGTGGAATTTGGCCATATATAAGGCTGAGAAAGGAAAGTTAATAGATGAAGATGGGCCCCCATTTGATATCAACATTTTCAAGCAGTATCTGGAATATACATATATGGCATGCGATCAAGTGGGAGGAGTCGAGGTTTCAGATGTAGCTCGGATAAGACCTTTGGTTATTGCTACTGACACACAAATGTATGAGCTGAGATAGTCTGATTATGCGAATTACATTGCTGAGAAGATACACGAGGGTTTCTTAAGCCTTCATAATAACATTGACAAGTCTTTTAAGCTCTATTCATTGTTGATGCATATTAGTTTGTTTTATGGAGACACAAGTGGCTGTGGCTTGATGAATTGGAGCCAAATGTTCATGGCAAGGATGGACAAGAGAAGCTAGTACAACTATGGGTATCACTATGGGATTGTCAGTTCATAAGATCTCACTATATCAAATTTGAAGAATTCTTTGTGCAACCATTATACAGAGCTTTTGGAGTTTCTTTAGATGGGTCATTTTTTAGAAGAAATCAAAAGATTTCTTAGAACCCATGAACATGGGGATACCAGGGTGAATCATAATTAGGGTGATTGGTGTGTATGCCAAGACTTCACATATGTTAGAGTTTTTGGTTTTGAGGGAGCTCCTTATGTGCTACCAAAGCCTACACCTGATAGAATTGCCTACTTGGAGATTATGAGGCAAATGAGTGTCTCAAATGCACATCATTTTGGGGGTGCCCCCAAGCAAGTTTTCTTACCCAAGACTTTACATTTTGGTGATTTCACTATTGTATCTACAAAGGCATATGAAATAATTGACAAGAGGTTAATAGAATATTATAACCTCTATGAGCACACAACCCAAAAGAATTATGACCCGAAGGGTTATATCCACCAGAGCAGAAAAGGGCAAAATCTGGGTGATTATTTTCATGAGCACGTTGAAGCCATAGATATCTTTAGAAATAAGGAATTAAAGGAGGATATGTAGATCTTTCAGAACTTGAACCAAAGACTGGCAGAAAAAATATAAAGACTGCAGGAAATGGAAGAAGAAGAAGAAGCTAAGAATGAGTTAGGAGAGAATGAAGTTGTCTCAAGATTCAGGAGTCTTGAAAGGAAGGAGGAGCCTGAAGCACAAGTCCTAAGTGTTGCAAGGATAAATGATTATGTTTATGATAGGTTAGAAGAGCACACTTCTTTTGTGTTTTATGATGAATTCATCAAATTGAAGGAGTTTAAATCCTTCTTTTATCACTTCAAAGGAAAGAGGCTAAGAGAAGCCATGCCTGATATAACACTAGAAAATGAGGCAGAGATGCTTTAAAAATTAAAGACAGATATCGATATAGAAGTAGAAGGCATGACCCCTCAAAGGGGAAGGAAGGTTCTTGTGAAGGAAAGAATTATCCTCTTCCTAGGCTGGGATCTTAGTGCATCCTTTATTTTTGATAGCCTATTGCATTCAGATAAGAAGGACTTCAAGTTAGACGTTCAGGGCGTGAATGACATCTTCATTGGATCAAGATATGATCTAGATGATGAGGCTATGCATTTGTGGGCCCTTTATCCCCCCAAAAAGAGGCTGAAGATCATAGATGTGGATAAAGCTTTTGTACAAATGATGAAGTTAAAGGTTGGTGAAGTGGATCCCATGATCAAAATAGATTTGGGAGTTGATATTTCAAAGTTAAATAGAGCACAAATGAAGATGCTGGTAAAAGAATCAAGAAAGTATAAATCATTATATGAGGAACTCTTAAGAAGTAGGGGCCAACCTGTACCCCAGATAGTAGATGAGTTCAAATTGAAAAAGAATGCAGAGCATAAGGACAGACATAGTATGTGTCCTATTGTCTAAACAATTTGAGAATATGCAGAAGATACTGGAGGAATTCTATACTATCTACCAGAGAAACATGGATAACATAGTGTCTCACCAGAGGATTTTGGATCGGTTAAACATGCTACTGCAAGATCAAACACTAAATGACAAAAGGATCAATAAGGTTAAGAAACTGATTGACACTCATGAAGGATTCACAATAGAGTTGAAAATTGAATATGAGGAGTGTAAGGGTATTGTCAATCATGGACTCCCAAGTGTGGTAGATGATACAGGGGTAATAAAGGAAAAAAACCAGTGGATTACCAAATGTAGATCTTTATTTAGTTTAGCCCTTAGCGTTGCCCATGTGGATACTCTAGATATGTATGAAATAGGGGAATAGGTTGAGAGTTTTGTCACAATGGAAGTAGTGGTAAGAGACATTATCTTCAACGCCTGTACATATAAAGATGAGGGATATCTAAGACATATCATGAAATATGGTTAGCGGCTGGATGGAAAGAATTAGTCTATGACATTGTTTTGTTTATAGCAATTAGGGAGCCAGTTAGGTTTCTATTAGTTTTAGTTTGTACTAATGAAAGGGTGTGTCCTTTCATTCATATCTTTTGAGTCATATATATATAGAGAGTCAATTTGTATTCTAGGGAGGACAGAACGACAAGAAAATTGTTATTTTTCAAGATGGTTTGTTTGAACCAGTAGTGTTGTGTAAGGCAGGTCTGTAGAAATGAAAATCCTTTTTTTGCAAGAAAATGTATCATGAAGTATATGTGAGTCTGTAGATTTTGTACACCCATTATTCCAAGAAATTAATATACAACATTTTTTGCTTTTTATCTTCAGACTGTTTCATTTTATATGATGTTGATGAGTTAAAATCCCTTGGATTAATCTAAATTAATTTTGTTGCAGTGTTTTATCACTTGTTATACAAATAACATAATTTTTTTTGTTGCTCTTATAACATAAATTGAAGTCATTGCAATGATAATCTTGCATACCTATGATTTTTCTCAAACTGTTTCCAAGGACCACAAATATTTGTCCATTAAATAACATGTAAATTGTCAGATAAGGCACTAGTTTGTTGTTAGTTTTTTGTAAATAAATTTTGGTGTGCAGAAAGTCCTCACTAGAGAAAAATATTACTAGTTTCTATTATCTTTGTTCTTTCATAATTACTCAAGGTTCCAACAACATTCTTCTATGAGATTTGTTCGTTATCAATTATACTCAAGTTTTTCAGATTAAAATAAGTTAAAAGCATATCATAAAGCATAGTTGCAGGAAACAGTTTGCCATTCCTGTAAACAACTAGATTCAATAATTTAAATTCACTATAAAGAAATCTCTATATGCTTTGGAGATTGGGGTATACCCACCTAAGGTCTAGTGGAGCCTAAATTGCAGAGGAATTTGGTCTTTGACCATTCTTGTTCGTTGGCCAAGGCTGATTGGATCAGTTAGGGATTTGGTAAGCCTCTTTTATTTCCAATCTGTGGGTTTGGGAATGAATAGATTGGCAACTCTGTTGGGGAGTTGTAATAATAAGTGTTCATAATTTCTAGTGGTTTTGTTTTAGATTCTGTTGGAGGAAGTAGCCCAGAAGATTAATAAAAGTATTATTCCTCTTCAGAGGTGGCGACTCTACATTTAATATATGAGTAATAATTGGTATTTTGAGAAAGTAACAGAAACCCCTAGTAATTTTTCAATAAGATTTATGCAAGGGAGGTCTTTGCACAAGGGACAAGATAATCTTGTTTAGTTGAGTCCAAAGAGAAGAAATAAGGAAAAGAAATCAACATCAAATATGGTGTTTGGGGGTTATAAGAAGTTTCCTCATAGAGAGGATGGTTCTTCATCTGGTGATAGATTTGAAAATCTAGAGGAGAATCCTTTTTATAACTTAATTATAAAAGATAATAAAAGTAGCCATGATGAAACTGATGAATAAATGATGAACAATTAGTACATAACTGGTACTGAGAGGGGGGGGGGGGTGAATCAATATAGGCAAAAACACTTTCCTTGAACCAGTTGACTGCAAACACTGCACTTTGACTGGAAAGCACTAACACCGGTCTAAACTAGATTACTACATGTAAGACACAGTGAGAAAGTGAAAGACATAAAATGGTAACCCTTAGCTTTCCATACAGTCTAATACCTCATTTCCACTTCACCCTTAAGCATAAGCAAGTAATCTATCATAAAAAATATAATGAGTGCTAGTTCAACATATTTTACGAGTTTGACATAAAACACTAAACCATCACATGAAAGACATCACACATGACACACTGATTTTTCACATGGAAACCCAACTGGGAAAAACCACGGTGGGGATGAATACCCACAAGATGTTCTTGAATGATTTTGAAGTCCACTCTGTTAGGAGACTAGTTCGGTTAAAGACTATTACAATAGGTTCTACTAGGAACCGATCCTGCTAGGGATCACCCTGTTAAGGGATGGCTAAATACCTGGTTAAAGGTTAGAACCCCGTTAAAGGTTACCTTGCAAGAGAATTTGAAGAACTCATTGAATTGAGTCACCTTGTTAAAAGATTTACACAAAATCTTGTTAAAACTACCCGATTAGGGGATTTTCCAACTGCTGAAATGGTTAGAAGTCAACAAGTAATACATTGATCTGATAACAACACTCAATGCCAAGGAAGATCCACTTTAGCTCCTTTTCTTTTGCAATCACACTCTCCAAGTATCAACACACTTCTCCGGTCTAGCAAGAATCAAGTATCACTCACTAGGATACACACATACCATTTGCCAGCAACTTCAAAATGAAAAACATCATCGACCTTATAGGAAACAAATAGGTTGGTAGCATAAACCTTAAACCCTAAACATTTAGGTTTTACAATCCAGTTAGTTCAATCATGACCGTTAATCACATTGCATTGAATACAACTATCTTGAACAGATCTCAAGACGTTCTCCAATGTTCATTCTTTGCCACTTCAGGAAGCTGATAACTCATCACCCGCTCTCCACCGTTTACAGAGACTTCACACATTCCCAAGGTAGATAGGATCAATCTCCATGCAAGATCCTCAAGGAAATCCTTCACGCGCACAAGGATGACATGGCAACACTATCTGGTCTTCATTACAATGCTAACTCATCACAAGATGTCATCGGTTGAATTGCACAATCTTGGAATGCATCAATCGAAAACCCTGAACCTGAGACTACCAACCGGTAGTCATGCCAAATGAAACCCCGATACAAAACTTCCATTTACTGGTTCTCTTCCCAACATACCAGTTCACCTTGAACAAACATACCACTTCACTTTTTCACAAATACCGGTTTACATCATCATACCGGTTCTCTTTCTAATTTGCTTACTACAACATACCATTTCATACTTCAGCATATTAACATCAATGACAACATACAATATCATCATGTCATCATGCTCTGCACATATGCCAACAATCTCCCCCTTTGGCATTGATGGAAATATATAAAGATATCTTTCTGCTTCTCCTTCACATCTTCTCCCCAATACTGCAGATATCTTTTCCACTTCACATCTTCTCTCCCTTTGACAACAATGCCAAAGTGGAGGCATACACATCTATGTTTCACTATGTTGCTCCCCCTAAGGAGTAGCATCCTTCAACACACCAATCATGAAAAAAGATATATCAATGTAAGACCTGACTGATGTGGAGCACACACCTTTAGTTCACCTCTTGAAGGGGCAGCACCCCTAATTCACCTCTCAAATAGGTAAAGGTAGCCTTCGGTAGAGGTTTGGTGAATATTTCTGCTAACTGCTCCTTACTAGAAACATGTTCTAGTACAACCTCTTTGTTCTGAACCTTGTCCCTCAAGAAATGATACTTGAGCTCGAAGTGCTTGGTTCTAGCATGTAAAACTGGATTCTTGGAGATGTTAATTGCACTTGTGTTGTCACAAAATATACTTACCGGTTTAGATACAGGAAATTTGAAGCCATTTAATACATGCTTCATCCAAATTGTCTGGGTGCAGTTCATAAATGCTGTAACATACTCCACTTCTGTTGTAGACTGAGAGATACAACTCTACTTCTTACTCATCCATGAGACTAGTCTACCACCAAGAAAGAATGCACCACCGGTTGTGCTCTTCTGATCGTCCACATTACCAGCCCAATCAACATCTGTAAACACTTTTAGGTCAAAATCATTACTATATGGATACCATAATCCATAGTCAATAGTTCCCTTTAGATATCTAAGAATCCGCTTGATTGCTACCAAGTGGGTTTCTCTTGGGCTTTTTTGGAACCGTGCAGTTAGCCCACTGCATGTGCAATTTCCGGTCTGCTATGTACTACATAGTGCAACTTACCAATCATTGATTGGTATTCCTTCTCATTTACCAACATTGATTCATCCTCTTTTGATAATTTACAACCGGTCACCATCAGTGTACCAACCGGTTTGCTGTCTTCCATGCCAAAGTTCTTCAACATGTCTTTGACATACTTGGACTGAGTGATAAAGATTCCATCTTTCATTTGTTGAATCTATAGTCCAATGAAGAACTTAATCTCCCCTATAATTGTCATCTCAAATTCCTTCTTCATCTCATCTGCAAAGTCATGACTCATCTTGTCATCTCCACCAAAAATTATGTCATCAACAAATACTTCACAGATCAGAATCTGATCTCCTTCTGATTTTAAGTAGATATTGCTATCTTCACTTGTTATTTCAAATCCAATCTTCACAAGATGGGAGTGCAAGTGTTCATACCATGCTCTAGGTGCTTTCTTTAGTCCATACAAGGCTTTATGTAGCCTACACACCATGTCACTATCTTCTGATAGGGAAAACCCATCTAGTTGCTCTATATACACCTCCTCTTCTAGTATTCCATTCAGGAATGCAGATTTTACATCCATTTGATATACTTTGAATCCATTGAAGGCTGCATATGCAAGAAGCATACGAACTCCTTCCAATCTGGCTACTAGAGCAAAGGTTTCTCCATAGTCTTCTCCTTCTGCTTGAGCATATCCTTTGCACACTAGTCTGGCTTTATTTCTTACCATTGTGCCATCTTCATTTAGCTTATTTTTGAAAACCCATTTGGTGCCTATGACATTTTTATGCTTAGGTCTGGGTACCAAAGACCATGTACCATTCTTTTCTATCTGGTCAAGTTCCTCTTCCACCAAGTTCATATACAAAATACCAACAATCTCCCCCTTTGGCATTGATGGCAACACGAGATGGAAAAACCATTAAAGTGCCAAAATAGAAATGCCAAATACTAAAAACCAACAATCTCTCCCCCTGGGAGTAACATGTGTTTCTTCAATACCAATCTCTCATTAAAGAAAATGTGTTTTTCCATAGATATCTTTGTCTACCACAATGTTGATTTTTTAAGTATCAACATCCACTGTATATAAGACTTTAGGATTAGGATTAACATCCTCTTCATCCACACTTTAAACTGCCGGTTGATCTTTTTTAGCTATTTCTTTAATGGTTGGAAGAGTTAGTGAGGTGACCGAGGAGATAAAAAATGCATGGGACATTTTCCTAGTGGAAAAAGAAAAACAAGAAGAATACATGAGTCACAAACCTATAAAGGTATATTACAAAGAAAGAGACAAGGGTAAAGGTAAATTTGTAAGGAAGTTAAGTAGCGGAAACAACTTCCTACACTAACCTTGAGAGGAGGGTAATGCAAAACTTTTCAGATCATTACAACAGTTACAGAAAATAGAAATAGATATAATAGCATTCATACCACAACACAATGATTTACGTGGGGAAAACCCTTTCGGGAGAAAAACCCCACCCTCCAAAAGCAGCTCAATATTTTATTCAGCAATCAAAAACAGATTACAAAATACTTGCAGAGCAAGCTCTTCACAGGAGTACCACTAATCAGAGATTCAGAGGCAACTCAATAGCCATAAGACTCTTACACCCAACCTCTATCTCACACACCTCATAAATAGGAGATACAATACAAGAAACCATCAAACGGTATTACAAAACCATGGGCTAAAACCACCCAATAAGGTGTAGCCGACCTTATCTCCTTTCTATGACATGTTAAAGCACATATCAACACGTGTCGCTCCCTTTTACAGCTCATTTATGTATTCGATACAAATTATTTTTCCTATTTCAGGAGTACAAACTTCCGGAGGCCATAACTTGAGAACCGGGTGTCCGATTGACGAACCGTTTGAAGCGCCGGAAAGCTCGTGAAGTGCTCTATCACCTCGTAACCTGCTTCGCCGGTTACGGCAACTTTTCAAGGCGTTTCGGAGCCTCTAAAGTCCCCAAAATTAAGTTTAAACATTTTATTGCACCCCTCCAAGATGAAAACTTTAATATCTTCAAAACTAGTTGTGACCTTGCGACGAAACTTTACCGGAATGCTTATCTAGCCAACCAGAAGCTTCAGGGAGAGTTTCGCACCATTTCGTGCTCAAATAAAAACTTACTATAAATAGTAACCTCGCATAAATGCAAGGTTGAGACACCATTTTTCCCAACAAAATTTGGTGGACCACCAAATATCAAGGTTAAAGACAACTTACCCCCACCTCCTTTTATTACTTCACCAGTAAAAACAACAGCTACAAAAGATCAACCGACAATTGAAAGTATGGATGAAGAGGATGTTAATCCTAATCCTGAAGTCTTATATATAGTGGATGTTGATACTCAAAAAATCAACATTGTGGTAGACAAAGATATCTATGGAAAAACACATTTTCTCTAATGAGAGATTGGTATTAAAGAAACACATGTTGCTCCTAGGGGGAGAGATTGTTGTTTAGGAGAGATTGTTGGATTTTGGTATTTGGCATTTCTGTTTTGGCACTTTAATGGTTTTTCCATCTTGTGTTGCCATCAATGCCAAAGGGGGAGATTGTTGGTATTTTGGTATGGTTTTGTCATTGATGTCAACACCTACTAAAACACTAGCACTCTGGAGATCCAATAGCATTCACCGACAAGCAAGTAACTATTGCACAGTTACTGGTATATGGTTCACCGGTAGGATATAATGATCACTGGCACTTGGAATGTATGGAAGACACTTGGTAATGTTGAAGACATTATGTGGACACTTTGTTTTGAAGAATTAATCATTGGTATATTCATATTTGCATATTTGCTTTTACTGACAAATAGGTCCAGGGTTACCTAGGGTTACATCGACAGGTTTATCTTTTCTAGATTAGCATGACACGCTATGGAGATGATTTATTATTGTTGTAAATGCATTAAGCCGACATGTTTAATTGGTTATTGCATCAGATATCATATTGTTTGTAAAATATTTTTATTGTAATATCTTGTAGAGCCGACCTACTAAAATTGGTCTTAGGTTATGGTATAAATGTAAGATCTTATTTGTAAGATCGAATGTGGAATGCGAAAAAGAATTGTGAGAAGGTATATGCGAGATTAAGCAAAGCTATACACAAAGACATTATTTGAAGGTGAAGCTAGGTTTTTGTAGAAGCATATCAGTGTTACACCGATACTGAATCCAGCATATGAAGATGCTATTTTGTGCAGTACATTCTTATTGGATTTAACCATCCAACTATAGTCATTGTGACTCCCATTCTATGATTGAGCAGTGAGCCATAGGCTGTTGGTCTTTCTGCATGTGCAGACCCCATTTATGTACACTTACTATCTACAGTAGTATCATCTGATTGTGGGTAAGGTTTCCCACTATGATTTTTCCCCTTACAAGGTTTCCACGTACAAACATTGGTGTTATGTGTTGTGGATGACTTTATGTTTATGTTTTATGCATTAATCTTTATCGGTATAGCCATTAACTGTGAACACTGTCTATCGACATACTTAACTGGTTTACTGGTAGTAAGCATTAAGTTGGTTAAGTTGTTTTGGTTTGAATTTATTTGACAACTGATTCACCCCCCCACTCTCAGTTGTCTCTGGGACCTAACATATCCTTTGCACACCAGTTTGGCTTTGTTTCTTACCACTGTGCCATCTTCATTTAGCTTATTTCTGAAAACCCATTTGGTGCCTATGACATTTTTATGCTTAGGTCTGGGTACCAAAGACCATGTACCATTCTTTTCTATCTGGTCAAGTTCCTCTTCCATTGCCTTGATCCAATATTCATCTTTATGTGCCTCTTTGAATGTTTTAGGCTCAAATTCAAAGATCATGTAAGAGTTTTCTCTGACCTTTCTTCTTGTAAGAATTCTTGTATCCTTATCTCCTATGATTTGCTTTGGATCATGATTTAGCTTTACATACCTAGGAATGATCTTAGTTGTTTCCTCTTTCTTTTCTTCTTCATCCTCATCAACATCAGCATCTACCGGTGTAGGAGCACTGTTACTGGTGCTAGGTTGTTTTGCAACCCGTTCCCAGAAGGTTACTACCGATTCATCTCCTACTTGCTCATTGCTGGTTTCCTCAGGTTTCTCAGAGGTTTCATCAACTCTAACATTGATGCTTTCAACAATTCTCTGAGTCCTATTGTTGAAGCATTTGAGAGCTTTTCTCTTTGTGGAATACCTTAGGAATATTCCCTCATCACATTTTGCATCAAACTTGCTCTGATGTTCACTCCTCTTGATATAACATTTTCTACCAAACACTCTAAAGTAGCTTACTACAGGAGTCTTACCAGTCCAATACTCATAAGGTGTTTTATCCTTACCCTTTTTGATGAGTACCCGGTTCATTGTGTAGACTACAGTGCTCACCGCTTCTCTCCAAAAAGTGTGAGCAACTTTTCCTTGGATCAGCATTGTTTTGGTTGCTTCAACTATAGTCCAGTTGTTTCTTTTTGCTAGGCCATTCTTCTATGGAGTCTGGGGGCAGACAGTTGCCTCTTGATGTCGTTCTCTTCATAGTACTTGTTGAATTTACTGGAAGTGAATTCTCCTCCTTGATCAGTTCAAAGGAACTTAATCCTCTTGTCGCTTTCTTTTTCAACCAGTGCTTTGAAGGCTTTGAACTTCCCAAAGGCTTCAGACTTGTCCTTCAAGAACGTGACCCACATCATTCTTGAGAAATCATCAGTAAGAATCATAAAATACCTATCTCCCTACACACTCCTAGTTTTCATAGGACCACACAAATCAATATGCACAAGATCAAGTAAATTGTCTGCAGTGAAAGATTTACCTTTGAAGGTTGAGGAAGACATTTTCCCCAGTTGACACTCTCCACACAAAGGATTCTCTGGTTTTCTTAGCATAGGAAATCCTCTAATTGCCTTGATCTTACTAGCCTTCACAATATTATCAAAGTTTACATGGCAGAGTCTCCTATGCCATATCCAGCTATCATTAAACTTAGCCATTTCACATGTACTGATATTTGCATTCAGCTGAAATAGGTTACCTTTGGTCTGCATACCAGTGGCCATTAGTTCACCACTCTTACCTTTTATTTTACACACTCCATCTCTAAATTCCAGAGTGAGTCCATTATCATTCAGCTGGGCAACACTCAAAAGGTTGTGTCTGAGACCTTCTATCCAATACACATTATCAACATTGCTTTTTCCATTAAGAGAGATGGGCCCTCTATCTTTTACCATACATGGTGCATCATTACCAAAATGAACCACACCACCATCATACTCTTCCAAAGATAGAAACTTACTCCGATCACCAGTCATATGGTGAGAATAGCCACTGTCAATAATCTACTCATTGAAATTATCAAAGCGAGAGACAAGAGACTTCTTGTCTGACACATCTTCCTTAATCGCTACAAACACAATGTCTTCACTTTCTTCATCTTCTGATTCCTCATCAGTGACACCTTCATCAACTGCTACAAAATAGTTTCTCCTGTTTCCTCCATTGAACTTCTTGAACTTCTCTGGTTTGTCCTTGTTATCACCATTAGGACAGTTTACAACAATGTATCCTATCCTATTGCAAGAAAAGCATTTCAAAGGGAGCTTACCTCTATATTTACCGGTTCCCTTAGGAAGTCTCTTGGCAAGAAGAGCTTCAAATTCCATTAGGATCTCCTCATCATCCATTTCTCTGCTTTGTCTTGGTTCACCACTAGTACTAGCTTCTTTGCCCTTTCTAGATGGTGCAACAGATGATCTAAAGGCTGATTCAGTCTTTTGAATACTGCCATCATAATTATTTAGCTCATAAGCTATCAACTTAGCAATGGTGGAGTTTAGGGATACCTTTGTCTTGTCTATAGACCTCAACTCCTAAATAGCAGCAACCCTTATTGAATAGACTGGTAATAAGGATCTCAAGACTTTGCTAATGATAGTGGAATCATCTATTATACCACTTGTACTCTTGATGTCTCCAACAACAATTTTGATTCTTATTCCATATTGTTGAATGGTCTCTCCTTCAACCATCCGCATGTCTTCAAACTTTCCCCTAAGGCTCTCTTCCTTAGCTTGTTTCACATGCTCATCACCGCCATAGATATTCTCAAGAGCATCCCATACTTCTTTGGGATTGTCTTTATCCTAAACATCAATAAACTCAATGTCAAATAGACTATTGATTAGGGCTTCCATGACTTTCCCATTCTCTTGAATCTCTCTCTTTTGATCATCGATGAGAGTACTGGTAGGGATAACATAAGAATTCTCAACATAGCTCCAGTGTTGAGCACCCATGCTTCTGATGTATATCTTCATTCCATCCTTCCATATTTTAAAGTTGTCTCTGTTGAACTTTGGACCTTCCCTCTTCATCATTAGAGTAGGATCTTTTCCTCAAGCGGTTAAGCTTACAACACAAAGGACCTGGAAGATGCTTTGATACCAATTGATGAATAAATGATGAATAGTTAGTACCTAACCGGTACTAAGAGGGGGGGGGTGAATTAGTATAGACAAAAATACTTTCCTTGAACCGGTTTGACTGCAAACACTGCACTTTGATTGGCAAGCACTAACACCGGTCTAAATCAGATTACTACTGGTAAGACATAGTGAGAATGTGAAAGACATAAATTGATAACCCTTAGCTTTCCAAATAGTCTAATACCTTATTTCCACTTCACCCTTAAGCATAAGCAAGTAATCTATCATAAAAAATATAATGACTGCTAGTTCAACATATTTTACCAGTTTGACATAAAACACTAAACCATCACATGAAAGGCATCACACATGACACACTGATTTTTCATGTGGAAACCCAACTAGGATAAACCACGATGGGGATGAATACCCACCAGCTATTCTTGAACTCTTTTGAAGTCTGCTCTATTAGGATCTTAGTCCGGTTAAAAACTATTACAATAGGTTCTGCTAGGAATCGATCCTGGTAGGGATCACCCTGTTAAGGGATGGCTAAATACCCAGTTAAAGGTTAGAACCCTGTTAAAGGTTACCTTGCAAGAGGATTTGAAGAACTCATTGAATTGAGTCACCCTGTTAAAGGATTTATACAAATCCTATTAAAGCTACTCGGTTAAGGGATTTTCCAACTGCTGAAATGGTTAGAAGTCAACAGGTAATACACTAATTTGATAACAACACTCAATGCCAAGGCAAATCCACTTTAGCTCTTTTTCTTCTGCAATCACACTCTGCAGGTATCAACACACTTCTTTAGTCTGGCAAGAATCAAGTATCACTCACTGGGATACAAACATACCATTTGCCAACAACTTCAAAATGAAGAACATCATCGACCTTATAGGAAACAGATAGGTCAGTAGCATAAACCTTAAACCCTAAACATTTAGGTTTTAAAATCGAATCGGTTCAATCCTGACCGTTAATCACACTGCATCGAATACAACAACCTTGAATAGATCTCAAGACGTTCTCCAATGTTCATTCTTTGCCGGTTCAGGAAGCTAATAACTCATCACATGCTCTCCACTGTTTATAGAGACTTCATACATTCCTGAGGTAGATAGGATCAATCTCCATGCAAGATCCTCAAGGAAATCCTTCAGGCCCACAATGATGACATGGCAACACTACCCGATCTTCATTACAATGCTAACTCATCACAAGATGTCATCGTTTGAATCACACGGTCTTGGAATGCATCAATCGGAAACACTGAAGCTGAGACTACCAACCGGTAGTCATGCCAAATGAAACCCCGATATGAAAATTCCATTTATCAGTTCTTCCATTTACCGGTTCTCATTTCAACATACCAGTTCACCTTGAACAAACATACCGCTTCACTTTTTCACAAATACCGGTTTACATCATCATACCGGCTCTCTTGCAAGTTTTCTTACTATAGCATACTCGTTCATACTTCAGCTTATTGACATCAATGACAACATACAATATCATCATATCATCATGCTCTACACATATGCCAATAGAAACCCTAACTGCTGAGGAGCAGGAGGACAAGCAGTTAAGTGCAATTATACTTAGGATGGCTGATTTAAATGGAGATGAATCTAAAATGGCAAAGGCTCTTAAGAGACAACCAGATTGGGTATTGTAGGAACATGGATTAGAAAGAGATGTCTTTCAAAGCCCTAAGTCAAATAGGGTTGAAGAAGAGAACGGAAGAGGTGAAGCTAGTAGGCTAAATATCCCTAGGTATAGTCCCCCTCACATGAGAAACTTGGAACAACCATTTAGGGTCTATAATAATCCATTGTCTAATGTTTTGGATAATAATTATGAAAAAAGAGATAAATGGAAAAATATGCCCTACCATGAAAATATAAACCAGTATAATTATAGACAATGCAATAATCATGATGGTGAAAGAAGAACTAACAGTGGGGAAATTACTAGTAATTGGAATAGTAGAGATGGGACCAACAACATAAATAATAATAGAGGTAATTATGGTAATAATGGAAATTATGGAAACTATGGTAGTGGAAACAATCGAAATGGAACTAACAATAATGGTGGAGGCAACAATGGAAACAATGGTAATAATGAAGGAAATAGAAATTACAAAACTAACAACTATGGTGGCAGACCACCTATGACCATTGAAAGGTACAAACGGTTGGATTTCAGTGGGATAGTTGGATATCCTAATCTGATTTCAAATGATTTAAGATCATCTATCCCTAAATTCACCAGAAATGGAACTCATTCTATAGAACAACATATATTAAATGTAAAAAATACCATTGAAGAATTTGAAGCCCCTTACAAAGATGTTTTTATGAAACTGTTTGTTCAATCTCTAATAGAGGATGCAGGAGAATGGTATAGAAATATTCTAGACAGATGCATTGGTAGTTGGTGAGAGTTTGTGAATTCTTGGAAGAATTTGGAGAACATAATGATACTTCATTTGCATCTCATGAATTGACTAGCATAAAAAAGAATCAGAATGAATCAGTCTCTACATTTAATAAGAGGTTTAATAAAGTACTTAATAGAATACCAAGAGACATTAGACGTGCTGATTCATTTTTGATTGATTTTTATTTGAGTGCTTTTGACAGCAAGACTCATTATGAGATCCTATCTCACAAGCTTACTACCTTGCAGCAAGCTTTTAAAACAACTACTACCATTGAAAATAACAGAAAGGCTGCTTGGAGAATTTGCAAGAGAGATGATCCAAAATTATATAATCCCAGAGCAACAAAAAAGTATGAGTTTGGCCAAATCATGGACATGCTGAAAGACATGAAGGGTAAGCAAAATCACAATGAGAAGTTGTCCCCATATAGAAGTAACAAGCCTATAAGTTACAATAGACCAAGATTGCATGACATGCCATATAATACAAACTGGAAAGATGGTAAGTCGGTATATGTGAAACTAAGCAAAGAAACTCCTGATCCATTGAAGAAGGTAAATAATTTTATGGAAGACTATCCATGGTGTGAAGTCTACATTTTACCCCATGTTGCAGAAAAATGTATGATTGGTCAGGGTTTTGCAGAAGAGAAGGACTGTGAGAGTGAATATGAGCCCAGAGTGAATCTACTTTCATGAGATCTATTTTCGGGTAGGGATGACGATTCATCCAAGGATGAGCAATAATTAGATGTACAATGGAGAAGAGAGAGCTAGAAACATAGTGTACAACAAGTTTTTACTGATGATGATGCGGACATCCCATCCCCAAGGAGATTGTTTCATAATAAAGAGTCGATGCATTCCTTGAGAAACTTAACAAATGAAGAAAAGAAAGTCTATACTGTGGTAGTAGTAGCTCAGGCAAAAAGAAAGTATCAGCTAAGGAACAAAATAGTGAACCCAGAGCAAGGTAAGCCATCCGAGATATTTGCAAAATCTCCTAAAGCTAGTGGAAATGAAGGCACCATCACTAACAAGGAAAAGGAAGGTGCAGTAGAAAAGGTCAAACAAACAGAACCTCTTAAATTAACAAATCCAATAAAAAAGAAATAGATTAGTAAACCACTCTCAAATTGTGGATCATTTATGTCTTAGGCTTTATCATAGGTGAAAATATATGTGCCCTTGCTTGAAGTACTGAAATTCCCTGATTACAAACATGAAACAATCAAGATTTTGTCTAACATTGGAGAAGTTAATAAAGAGGATAATAAGCCAAAAGCTGAAGATCCACTTGTTGTCTATTTGGGAACTTCTATCACTAAGAATCTTACCCAGATTGATCCTTTTTATTAGACTTTGATGATTAACAATAAGATGGTTAAGAATTGTATGATAGATTCAGGTGCATCCGTGAACATAATGCCAGAAGATGTCATGAAAGAGCTTGGGATGCATGTGGACACTCCCTATGGGAAATGCTATGCTATGGATAATAGATCATTTCCAGCTATTGGAATTATGAAGGATGTGGAGTTTTGATTTCTAGCATGCCCTGATACGTCATATAAAACAGATATCACTGTTGTGCAAGTTCCACCAAATTATGGGATGTTACTATCAAGGCAATGGTCAAATTTGGTAGGGGGACATGTCTAGCTAGATCTTTCATATGCGATCATCCCAGTAAAAGGGGTGAATGTAAGGATTCATAGAGAGCTGAGATCATTCTATCTGATAAAGGGAGTTGATTTGAATGAGACAATATGTTTTCTCCAAACAGATATAAATAACTTTCAGGTAAGTATTTCTAAACCCATTCAATGAAAAACTAATAAGTTTGAAAATAATATTGAATCACATGAGGATAAGATTTGGAAAATGTACTTTGATGGTGCTTGCAATAAGGAAGGAAATGGAGCTAGTGTGGTTTTTATTTCTCCTAATGGGAAATCATTCAAATATTTTTTCTTGTAAGCCTTTGAATGTACAAACAATGTTGTTGAATATGAAGCACTCTTGTTAGTTCTTAGAATGGTGAGTAAATATGGCATTAAATTACTAATAGTTTATGGTGATTCAGAGTTAGTCGTATCTGAAGTGAGGGAAATATTTGCAACTAACAATGTAAGGCTTCGAAATTATAGAAATGAGGTGTGGGATTCAATTGAATTTTTTGATGTATTTTATATAACATGGATTGAAAGGTCTAACAATATTTTGGCTGATTTTATGGCTAACTTAGCAATTAAACATAATGATATTCCTTTTGATGACATGACCCAAGTTGAAATAAAAACTAGACTTGCAGTACTAGATAACATAAAAAATTGGCAGATATTTGATTATAACAGGGATCTTCTAAAGTTCTTGTTTTGCAAAGATCAATATGAAGGCCAATATATGGATTGGAATGCATATGTGGAAGAGGAGAGTGGTAAGGAATCTCTATTTGGAAAAAATATCCTACAACTTGAAACAAACAAGATTCCCAAAGGGTTGGTGGAACTAGAGAGGATGTTTTACAATAAGGATATGACAAATTTCAAGCCCAACACTGGAAGTTGTGAAGAAGTAGAAAAAATAAACTTGGGAAGTGAAAACAATCCTAGAGAGGGTTACATTGGGAAGAAGCTTACACCAAAAATTAGGACTGCATTGGTCAATCTGTTAAGAAAGTACAGACATGTTTTTGCTTGGTCATATGATGATCTCAAGGCATACAAAGAGGATTTGTTCCAGCATGAAATCCCACTGAAACCAGATGCAAAACCATTTAGGCAGAAGAAAAGGCCTATAAATCCCACATTGGCTCCCAAAATGAAGGAAGAATTGATGAAGATGAGGAATACAGGGATTATAGAGCCTATAAGATATTCTACATGGGTGTCAAAATTGGTACCCGTTAGAAAGAAAAATTGTGATATCAAATTATGTGTGGACTTTAGGAATTTAAATATACCATCTTTAAAGGTTAATTATGCTCTGCCTAACATGGAAGCCTTGCTGCAAAAGGTAACAGGGAATGAATTAATTTCTATGATGGATGGGTTCTCTGGTTACAATTAGGTGAAGGTTAAGGAATCAGAAAAATACAAAACAACTTTCACTACACCATGGGGCACATATGTGTATGCAAGGATGCCATTTGGACTCACCAATGCTGGGGCTACTTTCCAAAGGGCCATGGATGTATCTTTTGAAGGCTTCATTGATTACATTTTATTAGTATACCGGGATGATTTTACAACAAACTCCAAGAAAGCAGAGAACCACTGTAATGACCTAGAGAAGATTTTCATCAGAGCACTGGAGTATGGTATCTCTCTAAATCCAAAAAAGTGTCATTTTGGAGTCACTGAGGGTAAACTATTGGGTCATATTGCATCAAAATACAGAGTAAGGATTGACCCTAAGAGGAGTGTAGCTATTGAGAAAATTCAGATTTCTAAAACAGTCAAAGCTATCCAATTGTTCTTTGGACAAATTAATTTTGTTAGGAGGTTTGTGTCAAATTTTTCTAAGATTGTAAAACCTATTGAAAAAATGTTGAAGAAGGGTGCAGAGATAAAATGGACCAATGAAGAAATTGAGTCTTTTGTAAACATTAAAGGGCCATCAAGGAAGCGCGTGTACTTAAATCTCCTGATTTTTCTAAACCTTTTCAAGTATTTTCTTTTGCTTCATTTCATACTATTGTTGCAATTATGTTACAAAAGAACGATGAGGGTCATGAATAACCAGTGGCATTTTTTTAGCAAAACACTACAAGCTTCTGAGTTAAATTATGATATAAATGAGAAACAAGCATATGCCCTGATAAAAGCTGTAAAATCTTCTAGACCATACTTAGTTGGAGCTAATGCCATTGCTTATGTTCCTAATGCAGCAGTCAAAGATATTTTCAGGAAGACTCAAACTACTGGGAGAAGATGCAGATGGACCAATCAAATTCAAGAGTTCACTATTGATATCCAAATTACTAAACTGGTAAGAGGTCAAGGATTGGCTAATTTAATGACAAAATCCGATTTGGAAGCAACACAGATAAATTGGGTAGAACTAGAGGAGGCTCAAATAAGCATTGAGATGTGTCCTTGGTACAAGAATATTGTCTATTATTTAAAACACATGGAGTGTCTAGAAGATCTAAATGATTGTCAGAAAAAACACTTAAGCTTCAAGCATCTAGGTATGTATTGCTTAAAGGTGATTTATATTGGAAAAACAGGGATGGTATCCTCTTATTTTGTTTGGATGTTTATGATGAATACTAAGAGGGGTGGGTGAATTAGTAAACGAAAAAATACTAAACTTAAACTCTTAAACAGTTTAGTAGTTAACTCGGTATAACAGATTTACTATAAAATCGGTTAAGACAAATGCAAACTAAACAACAAATAAAGCATTCACCCACAAGAGCACAATCACCATAACACAAGAAGTTTTGATGTGGAAAACCAAATAGGAAAAACCACAGTGAGCAAAAACTCACAAGTAACTATCTGTAGAATAGAAACCAGACCAGTTAAGGTCATACAATGTTCTTCACCAGAACAGATCCTATTAGGAATCTAGATCTTTGTTAGGAGATAAGTCCTTTTAAAGACTACCTTGTGAGAGGATTTTAGATTCACAGTTGTGAACCACCTTGTTAGAGGATTTACAAAGGCTTTGTTGGGCCTACCCAGTTAAGGGTTTCAGACTTGTCGAAGATATGAGTAATCAACAAGTAGATGATCTAGATACTAGCACAGTATGCTTGGTTAGATCCTTGATAGCTCATTGGTAATGCACATTTAGCATTACTTCAGTCTTCAATATCTCCACACTCTGTTTCTTCACACAAACCTAATCTTCTCTTCTATAATTGTACATACAAAACCCTCATCAACTCCTACAACCCTAGACATGATGTCCTTATAAAGGAGTCTGATTTCATGTCGGTCCAAGAGGATTACATTACAAGTTCCTAGGTTCAGTGCATCTAGAGACATTTGGTAACACAACACAAAATCACTGCCAAAGTGTCAGTGGATGATAACTAATCACATAAATACCGGTTGGTAACTCATCACAGAGTAATACCGGTTCATTACCGATTACCGGTTCATACATTTTACCAATTACCAGTTGTCAAAATGAAGATTGGAAAAATGTTAACTACTGCTTTGTTCCTTTGTACCACTTTGGGATCCTCGAACCGCTTGAGGTCTTCATACCGCTTTGGGTCTTTAGTTAGATTGTGATCGGTAAACACCTTCTGCAAAACACCGATAGTCTAAAGACTATAATACATAGTACTGGTTGGAACAATTGCCGATTGAGAATAACTCATACATAAAGAAAGTGATCATAAAACAAGTGTGTGTCCATCAATGACAATCACAACATCAAAATGCCAACAAGCTCCCCCTTTGGCATTGATGGAAACACTTAGGAAAATTTTGACATCTAAGTGTTTTTACAACAAGAAAATGCCATAATCAAAATTACTCCCCCTAAGCATATACACTATCCCTTTTACAGAAATGACAATGTATACTACTTCCTTAAAAAGGTAACATAAAAGTATACATAACTCTCACCAAAATTTTAAAAACTACTCCCCCTTTGCCAACAAAGACAAAGTAATGCAGAATAACCCCTGTTTCTCATTAACATTAAAATAAGTAAATGTTTATGACAATAATGAGTGAAAATTATCAAAAATAGATTTAAAAACTTGCATAAAATTCTTCATGGCTAATGACCATGACTTGAGTAATGAGGTAGCCACCTCACTTTCCATCTGCATCTATGATACCTATTCTTCCATGGCATCAATTGTAATCATCTCTTGAGTTACCGTTAAAGCTTCTAGATTGAGAAAGCACTTTTGAAGAATTTGCAGTCTGGGTAATAAAACCAATTGAAGCTCCTGCAAATCTCTTGTCCAGTTGCTAATCTCCAATTCTATCTTGGTAGACTGAAGCTGATACCAATAAACAGTTTTCCCATATGTAGTGAAAGAGTCATACGGCGTCTTAAAGTTGCTTAAGTATGCCTGCAAATCAGATTGTAGTTTATCCTTTTGGGCAAGCACATCACCACAAAATAGATGAGGTTGGCTTATTTTGCTCAACAGTAGTTTCCCTCATCCATAGCATCTCTTATATCCTTCTGCTATTTCTAAAGTTGAGACTGGAGCTCATTCAATTTCTTTCCTAAGGAAGTGTTTAGTGCCTTTTGATGCTTCTTCTCTACATTAGCTTCAGCAACTTCTTCCAGGCATTGTACCTGGACCTCTACCACTGTACATAGAAGTTTTAGTTTGGCCAGAGAGGAATCGGTACCGGGGAGGTTGGTACCTAGAATCAAATTGGTAAGGGTGTCAATCATAGTGTGAATGACATCCTACTCCTTTTTTCTCCTCAATGTTTCCAATCTTTTTTGTGCTAGCTTTATGCCTCACAGCAGCTCCGATTCATCTGCAGATTGGAGTTCAATAGGACTGGTGATATTAGCCGGTTTGGCTTGACTATCGGTTTCTTTTGGAGTTTTCGCTTGTTTGTTATTTTTTGCTTCCTTCTTCTCTTCCACTTTTTTCTTTTGCTTTTCTTTCTCCCTTTGCTCTGCTTCATTCTTTTTCTTTTCTTCCTCCTTTCTTTCTTCTTCTTTTCGCTTTTCCTTTTCTTGTTTCTTCTTCTCCTCATCTTTCCGCTTCTCCTCTTCTTTCTTTTCCTCCTCTTCTTTCCTCTTCTCCTCTTCTTTCCTCTTCTCCTCTTCTTTCCACTTCTCTTCTTCTTGTTTCCTCTTCTCTTCATCTTGTTTCCTCTTCTCTTCATCTTTCTTTTTCTCTTCCTCTTTCTCTGCTTTCTCTTTGTCAGCCTTTTCCTTGTCCAGCTTCTGCTTCTCTACTTCTTCTTTATCTTGTTTCTCCTTTTCTGTGTCTGGAGTGGCATCTCCACCATCTAACACATCCACATCAATAGTGTCAACTTGTTTTGTAGCTGGTTCTCCTTCATCATCAAATGCTTCATCTGGTTTTCTGGTTTCCATTTCTTGTTCAACTTCTCTATTTGTTTGAGCTACTTTATTCATTTTCATAGCTGCTTTAGTATGGGAGTGTGTGTGTTTCACCACTTCAGAGACTTTGCTCTCTAGTAGCAAGAGTCTTCTTCTTCTCATGAAGAAGAGACCTTTGTACTGATTCATGATTTCAAATAATTCAGAGTTTGAAGCATCAGGGAAGTATTCTGCAAAAATCTTTTCTCTGATCTCATGTTCTCTCTCGATGGCAATGCGCCATTTGTTATCTAAAGAATTTTACAAAGAATCAGGCATCTCAGATCTAATTTTTGATGGTGACTGGTCATGAACACAAATAATTAATGACTTCCTGCTATGTTTTCTCTTTCTCACTATCGATAAAATCATCAAAACATTCCTTCAGATCACTAAGAAATTTTCTTTTAATATTCTTAATAGTCCTCTGACAATGTGTCATCGGTTTATAAGAAGAGATGTCAATATTTACCGGTACTGATGATGCAGGTGCATTACTGGTAGTGTTTTCTTTCTTTCTTGTTTGCTTGGTCTTCTTAGGCTGTACTTCAGGTTCTGTATCCTCAGACTGTAGTGAGTTGCTTTTGGTCTTCCGCTTCCTTTCAAATACTTTAGGGGGTGCAACTTCCAGTTTCTTCTTGGCAGGTGACCGCTTGGTCACTTTAGGACTTGCTAAGGTAACTGGTGTCGATACTGATAGCACTTCCTTTCCCTTTTTCACAAAAGGTTCTTCAACCGGTGTTACCCTTTCCAAGTAGGTGTCGGTTCTCTTTTTCTTTGCATTTAAAGGAGAGGAAATCAGGGTAGAGGCATACCCATCCAACATGTCATGCATCACCTGATATCCCATAGGTTCTACTTCTTCTTGTCTAGGCTCTACTGCTTCCATTATGCACTCATCTACTTTAATGGTAAAGAAGATGTCCTCTTCATATTTCTTAACAATGTCTCCAGATATTCTCATCCTCTGACTCATCTTCTGCTTGAATTCATTAAATTATTTATTCATGACTATAGGATATTCGGTTCCTACCACTTGGAGACTTTCCCTAATTTGTTTGGTGACTGGTTGGGCAGTAGACTATTGAATATCACCGACTCCTGGGAAATAGCCTTGAAAGTAGAAAAATAGACCTACCAAAAGTTGTCCAAACTTGAATCTTAAGGCACTGTCCTTTTTGATGGATTTCAAGTTTAACAGAAGTTGCTTTTGCAAATAGGTGTATAGATCAAATGAGGTGTCCTCCATGGTCATTCTGTAGGTGACGTTTACCATAGTAGCAAAGACAGATTTTATTCTGTTGGCATAAAATGTCTGGTATCCAATCACCATGCAAGCATACTTGACCAACTCATCTTTGATGGTGTTGATGGTCATTCCCCATTGGTCGCTTAGAGAACCGGTGAGCTTAGTCATTTCAGTCTTGATGACCTTCCTTAGGGTTGTCACCTCACCAATGTTGCAAAAATTAGTGACGGCATGAATTTCTTCAGGTGTAATGTCATGCGTCCTCTTGAGATACATCTTGTCACCATGCACTCTGTTCAAGATGATGTGGATGTTCTCTTCCGTGAACTCTTCAAGAAAGTAAACCACATTGTGAAGTTTCTTCCTCTCCAGGATGTTGTATTCTAGTTTGATCTTCTTGTCATCCCCATAGAACAGACCTAGCTAGGAATGAATCGCTAGGGATCCTAGGTCTTCTAATTTGTAGTAGATGTACCCTGAAATATCTCTTTTGACAGTGACTTCGACAGGTATTTGGGACAGGGCATTGTATTTCATTTTTCTTTGAATGAATTCAGCTGAGTCCATGGGTACACTAGAGCTGGAGTGCGATGCAGAAGCCATGATTAACCAATAAACAAGAATTTTGAGAAATACCTTCAGAATTTCAAAATTTAGGGTTTGCAAATGCAGCTTTGCAACACACCACTTTGGTTGCTGGATTACCGCTTGGTGTTCTTCACTTGATTAATTGACAATATCTCCAGATTCTTCTACAAGTTTTGAAGTCTCTCTAAACCACAAGTCAAATTGCCTTTTGTCACTCTACTCTAGAAAAATTATTTGCTCAAAAACTGATAAGTGAAAATGACTTTGAAAATTCCTTTTAAATGAATTCTTCACCTACCATAATAAATGCTCCACCGCTAGGGTACAAACCCTAATTTTGCCTTTTACCGCTTCACAATCTTCTGTCGATTGACAGGTAACATATACCGGTTAAGGTCTTTTACTGATATAAACTGGGGGTTCAAAACATTTCATTGATTTATTCCCCCTAAGCTTTTTTGAAGCTCAATTAAGGTCGGTTCAGAGACTTCCACACTAGGTGTAGAAACCAGTTCATCTTGTGACACTTCTTCAGGTTTCTTTTTCCATGTTTTATTCATTCCTGCTTCAACAGTTTCAACATCAATCTTCCCTTCTGGAGTGACCAGTATATCATCTGATAGGTTCTTTCTCATTCTACAGGTTTTGGCAAGGTGTCTTGGTTTGTTGCAATGATAGCATACCATTCTAGGTGTTCTCCATCGTCCATTGTTCATTCTACCATTCTTCCTCCTGCATGTTGCAGCAGTGTGACGCCTACCATGATAGATCAAATAGGTTTCTCTCCAACCGGTTGCCACTTGATAGCCACCACTACCTGACTGATGGTCATGGGCATTATACTAGTTTGGATTCCGGTTCACAGAGGATTCAGGAAAAACTCCTTGAGTCCTTTGAGCATATCTCCCAGTGTTGTGCATAATAGACCTACATTCAAATGCTCTATGCCCAAACTTGTTGCATGTATAACAGTTTCCATTGAATCTATTAGATCTAGGCTTATTGTTTAGAAAATAAGGAAAATTATTGTAGGCCTTATTTCTAGACACATTAGTAGTATGTCCTTCCTTGAGACAATAAAAGCAAACAGGTTTAAACTTTTGCTTACCTTTATCCTTTGATGTTGGTTGCTTCTTTGATACTCCATCTTTTGTTCCAGAGGTCTCACCTTCCTCATAACCGGAAAAACCAAGTCCAGTGGTATTCTTTACCGGTTTTGCTGATTCAAGATTTCGTTCTAGCTTAACAATACTCTTATTGAATTTGGCAAGTATTTCCTTTGACTCAGTGAGTTCATTGGAAATAGCAGCATTGGACTCTTTCAAGGTTGCATTCTCAAAAATAGCTATGTTTAGTTCACCTTGCATTTCTTCTTTTTCCACTTTACTCTCTTGGAGATGAGCGGTAAGGGCACTGATTTCTGGCTTTAGCTTGGAGATCTCATGATCTTTGTCTTTTACCAGATCTTCAGCTTTCCTTCGGTTCTCAAGCTCTTGACACATTCTGATAGTCAGTCCTTCCAGTTCCCTTCTCAGGTTGACATTAGATTCATTCAGTTTTTCAACTTCTTCAACTAGGGCTTCCATGTCTGCTTCATCAAAAGAACTATTTTCAGTAAGCTCCATCAGTTTCTCAACATTATCTCTCCTTTTTTCCAAAGAGGCTTTATATTTGACTTTGAGTTCATCAAAGGCTTTCTCAGTCTGAGTGAGATGATGAGTAAGTTCCCTCACAGTGTATTCTCCCATATCTCCTTCCAAGTGGTTAAACTTATAGAAAGGTTGGCTCTGATAGCAATTGATGAATACTAAGAGGGGGGGTGAATTAGTATACCAAAAAAATACTGAACTCAAACTCTTAAACAATTTAGGAGTTAACTGGTATAACAAATTTACCAACAAATTGATTAAGACAAATGCAAACCAAATAGAAAATAAAACATTCACCCACAAGAGCACAATCACCATAACACAAGAAGTTTTGACGTGGAAACCCAAATGGGAAAAACCATGGTGAGCAGAAACTCACAAGTAACTATCTATAGAAAAGAAACGAGACTGGTTAAGGTCATACAATGTTCTTCATCAGAATAGATCCTGTTAGGAATCTAGATCTCTGTTAGGAGATAAGTCCTGTTAAAGACTACCTTGTGAGAGGATTTCAGATTCACAGTTGTGAACCACCTTGTTAGAGGATTTACAAAGGCTTTGTTGGGCCTACCCGGTTAAGGGTTTCAGACTTGTCGAAGATATGAGTAATCAACAAGTAGATGATCTAGATACTAGTACAATATGCTTGGTTAGATCCTTGATAGCTCATTGGTAATGCACATTTAGCATTAATTCAGTCTTCAATATCTCCACACTCTGTTTCTTCACAAAGACCTAATCTTCTCTTCTATAATTGCACATACAAAACCCTCATCAACTCCTACAACCCTAGACATGATGTCCTTATAAAGGAGTCTGATTTCATGTCGGTCCAATAGGATTACATTACAAGTTCCTAGGTTCAGTGCATCTAGACACATTTGGTAACATGGCACAAAATCATCGCCAAAGTGTCGGTGGATGATAACTCATCATAGAGTAATACTGGTTCATTATCGATTACCGCTTCATACATTTTACCAATTACGAGTTGTCAAAATGAAGACCGAAAAATGTTAACTACCACTTTGTTCCTTCATACCGCTTTGGGATCCTCGAACCACTTGAGGTCTTCATACTGCTTTGGGTCTTCAGTCAAATTGTGACCGGTAAACACCTTTTGCAAAACACCGATATTATAAAGACTATAATACATAATACCGGTTGGAACAATTGCTGGTTGAGCATAACTCATACATAAAGAAAGTGATCATAAAACAAGTGTGTCCATCAATGACAATCACAACATCAAAATGCCAACAGTTTATCAAGCTCAATATGTTTTAAAAGAATTACATGAAGGTGTATGTGGGGGAAATTTTTCAGCAAAAACTATTTCCCATAAAATACTCAATCCCGGCTACTATTGGTAGCAAATCTTTAAGGATTGTCATACTTATATTAGAAAATGCGAAGCTAGCCAGTTTTTTTAAGGAAAGCTTAAATATGAAGGAGCTCTTCTACTTAGACCCACGCAAACTAAAGAACCTTTTCAGATGTGGGGTGTTGATTTCATAGGAGAAATTGCAAACAAATCCAGTAGAGGACATAAATGGATTCTAGTAGCTATTGATTACAGTTCACATTAAAATCCTCAGGGTGAGTTTTCGGTCGGAGTATCCTTTTTTCCTCTCTCAACTTTCTAGCAATGCATGGCGTATAGGATAAGTGTCATCTTGGCATTGCCCCAAGTGGTCTGTATTTCATGTTTGAGGATTGGAGTAGTGTAATAATGACAAATGGAGAGGTTTTGCTGACTGAGCCTTTTTTGGGGCCCACCTTGTATCACAAATGGGAAAGGGACACCTGGCATCTTTGCGCTGGTGGATGCATTTCTTTTTGGAGAGGTTTTTCAAAAGAGGCCTCTCTGCTTACCGCGTTTTCTTCTACGGTTAGCGAAATATTTTATGTTCGGGCCGATATGAAGATCATCACAGACAAGCAAAGGTAACAACCTCGAGGCCATTTTGCTGGGTGTGACCTCGCAGAATGACACGGCTTGGTTTTTCTGTTCAGGGGCGGTTATGCATGTTTGGCATAGTTTGGCGTAGTTTGGAGTTGTTAGCAAAGTCGCAGGCTCTATTTATGCTTGTTTTTTCCTTGTTGTAGGGGTTCAAAACTTTTAAGAAAAACAATTAAGGATCTTAGATAATTTTCAGCTATCATGGTTTCCCAAGAGGAAGGTTAATCAAAATTGTGTCTACGACCTTTGTGATTGCCTCTTTTTGGATGCTTAAATAGGATTTTCTATGCTTTTTCCTGTATTTTGATGACTTTAGAGATATCTATCTAATACTCTGCTGATTAAACTATGTTCCGCACTTGTTATCTGGTGGATGCATGATATATGTTTCTTTATTTTCTTCTAAAGGAGTCTTAATTGTATATTAATTTTAGTTCTATTTGGGCATGTAGATTGTTGAATGGGCTTTAAAACTGTGTGTTTCCTAGTTTTATATGCTATCCGCTTTTTATAAAATGTTCTGGCGCATCACCTCCATAGTATAGATCATTTTATTTTAAGTTTCCTTCTTTTCCCTTTTCCTAAACCCCAAGGAAGAGATTGCTTCTCAAATCTGGAGGTTATTAAGTGAATTCCGCATAGTAGGTCCCCCATCACTGAATTTCCCATAAGGCTGTTTATTTTCAAAGTAAAATTTAGAGTCAACAGTTCTTTTTCTGGCATGCCCGGTGGGACCTCAAGTTCAAATATAACTCTGAGCTATTTTATGAGTCATAGGCTTGTCACCAGGATTCAAACAACTTTAAACCCTCACCTTTTCTTACCACCTCTGGTGACTATGCATTGAACCACATCTTCATCCTCACAAATCTTTCCCACTTTCCTTGTAGTCACCCACATAGAAATGGCACACATTCCCCCCATAAATTTTGTGACCTCGGATAATGAGAGCCCCCTCATTCCCCCAACTCCACCTATGGTATGGGGGGCTATCCCTGCAGCCGTGCTAAAATTTGTACCCAAGTTCATTGGAGAATGTCATAAAACTCCTGGGGAGCATTTACAAGATGTAGCCACTATCTGTACTGCCCATGGAATTACTGAACAAAATGTGGCCTTAATATTGCTTTTAGCTTCTTTCAAAGGAAGAGCTTTGGATTGGTTCAGATCGTTGGGCCCTAACACTATAGGAGATTGGGATTAGTTGGGAGACCATTTTTTCCAGAGGTTCTCCGATAAGGCTGACAGTTCGTCTTTGATTTACCAATTGATCACAATAAAGAGGGCCCCTCAAGAAGCACTAACTGATTTTAATTTAAGGTTTTAGCGGACCTGGCAGAGGATACCTTTGTCTACTCTCCCTCCGATGGATATGGATTTCGTATTCTACTTAAAAGATTTCAATTCTGACATATTGGTGATTTAGTCTCTAGGAGGCAACACTCTCCCGCAAGCATTCGACATAGCAATCCAAGTGGAAAACAACCTAATCGATACCGGGAAGCTCACTCCTGCCCTATCATGCCACTTTTTCCTGAGATATCTCCTCAAGTCTTAGAAGAAGTCACTCCCAGTACATCTGCTCTACAGCCTATACATTCATATCCCGCTCCCCCACCATCAATCTAAAGAGAGCCCAAGTCTCACCCGCCAAACCTCCCTTCTAGTAGAGTTTCCAAGGGAATCGACCTCCATACCAACATAACCAACATACAAATCACCATACTGACAAACCTCCCCAGCTGAATGGCCAAATAGTCTTAGTTCTAAATCCATTACAAACTATTTTTCCAAACACTGGGAAAGAGTTGGTGGTAGGTCAAAATAACCTTGCGAATGATACCAATTTTGGTGCTTTCCATGTAACAATGCTCATGCTCCAAAAAGTTTCCCAAGAGGTAACATGCAGCAGAAGGTCGCAGAACAAAGAAGTCTAGGCATGATGCCGGATGAGTCTGTGTATATATCTTCATGTATGGAGAATGTGGCTTTTGTCGCTCAAATGCAAGGTATGTCATTGTAGCAACAGACAGAGATCACCCCAGACCATGTACTTCTCTCGTGGATGGAGGATGAGGATGTTGTGCTCACCAATAGTGCATCCACTTCAAAGGATGGATCCCCCTTCGTGCAGTCGGATTATAACTTCTGCTCCAAAAGGCATTTCTGTTAAAATGTGGCAACTGATCAGCAAAGTACTGTACACTCAGCACGTATCCTCGCCGGTGTCTGGGGTCAGGCTGGGCCCCAGGCAGGGGTTCGGGGGCGGGAGCTCTTGAGAAATTTTTTTTGGCCATTTTTCGTTGATGAAAACCGACATTGTAATAAAACCCGAAAAAGGCCGACTTTGTTTGTTGCCCTAAAAATGCATGTTATAAGCGGCTGGGATGCTTAAGGCATTGTAAGGTTGATGTTCTATTTTTGCTGGATAATAAGAAAGATTGGATGACTGTGTATGGTGGACGTAACCCATTTTGGGTGAACCACATTAAATCTCTATGTTATCTGTGTCCTATTTTATTTCTTTATCTTTTGTATTTAAATCTGCATATAATTGTTAGTTCATATTTGCTTCGGATCTGCTTGAAACCCTAACAATTGGTATCAGAGCGAGGTTTTCTGTAAATTGGCAGGACTTTTAGATTTGAGTGGGAGCAATGAAGGATTCCAAATTCAAGGTCGAAAAGTTTAACGGCCAGAATTATCAGTTATGGAAAATGCAAATGGAGGATTACCTGTATCAAAAGGATTTGTGGCGGCCATTGGAAGGAAAGGCAAAGAAACCGACCACAATGTCAGATGAAAAGTGGGACATTTTAGATAGAAAGGCACTAGGATCCATTCGATTGTGCCTTGCGTCATCTATAGCATTCAATATAACAGAAGCAAAAAAAGTTGTAGATTTGATGGCAACATTGGCTAAGTTGTATGAGAAACCCTCAGCTTCGAATAAGGTATTTCTTATGAAGCGTTTGTTTAATTTGAAAATGGGTGAGGGAGGATCTATAGCAGAGCACTTAAATGAATTTAATACAATTACCAGTCAATTGTCTTCAGAAAAAATTACCTTTGCAGAAGAGGTTAGGGCTCTTTTGATTTTATGTTCTTTTCCAGAAAGCTGGAATAGCTTGGTTATGGTTGTAAGTAACTCTATCTCTGGTAAAAATACTTTGGTATTTGATGATATTGTTGGTGTTATCCTAAGTGAGGAAATGCGAAGGAAAAGCACAGGTGAGACTCCAACATCATCGGGTAGTGTTTTGAATGTGGAGAACAGAGGAAGATCAAAGGAAAGAGGAAAAGGCCCTGGGAATGAGAAGTCACGAGGGAAGTCAAAGAAAGGATGCTCTCAATCTAGAGGAAAGAAAGATTGCTGGTACTACGGAAAGCCTGGTCATCTAAAGAAAGACTATTGGTCTCAGAAAAACAAAGAAGGAGACAAAAATGAAAATATCAGTAAGGAAGCTAATATTGCAAGTAATATTTTACAAGATGCTTTAATCTTATGTTTGGATAATGTTAATGATTCCTAGGTAATAGATTCTGGGGCTTCATTTCATGTTACACCCCATAGAAAATATTTTCTAGATTATGTTCAAGGTGATTTTGGACAGGTATATTTGGGTGATGATGAGCCCTGTCAAATTGTTGGAAAAGGAAAGATAAAGATCAAGTTGCAGAATGGTAATGACTAGTTTCTGCAGGAGGTAAGACATGTTCCTAATTTAAGAAGAAATTTAATTTCTGCAGGGCAACTAGGTAGTGAAGGTTGCATAGTTACCTTCTCAGACAGTATGTGGAAGGTCACTAAAGGATCATTAGTAGTAGCTAAAGGTGTGAAGGTAGGCACATTATATCTGTGTACTGGTAACACTTACTCTACCTTAGCTACTACAGATAAAGTTACTGCAGGGACAACAACAATAAATGTTGCAAGAACAGATTCGATAATGTGGCACCATAGGCTTGGGCACATGAGTGAGAAAGGGATGAAAACCCTTCACTCCAAAAATCTATTGCCAAGACTAAAGAAGATTGATTTAGAGTTCTGTGAAAACTGTGTTTATGGTAAACAAAAAAGAGTCATATTTCTCAAGGTTGGGAAAGAGAAGAAGAGTGAGAAGTTAGAGCTTGTACATTTAGATGTATGGGGACCGGCTTAGGTATCATCTCTTAGTGGCTCTTGTTATTATGTTATTTTTATTGATGACTCAACCAGAAAAAACATGGGTATATTTCCTAAAACAAAAATCAGATGGTTTTGAAACTTTTAAGAAATAGAAAGCTTTGGTTGAGAATGAGACAGGAAAAAAGTTGAAGTGTCTTAGATTGGATAATGGAGGTGAGTATTGCAAAAAAGCATTTGAAGATTACTGCTCCTTAAATGGGATTCGAAAGCAGAAGACAGTTCCAGGAACTCCATAGGAAAATGGTGTGTCAGAGAGAATGAATAGGACTATCATGGAACACGCGAGGAGCATGAGATTGCATGCTGGATTGCCCTTACATTTTTGGGCAGATGCTGTACATACTGCTATCTATTTGATAAATAGAGGACCTTCAACCCCTTTGGATGGTGGTATTCTAGAGGAGGCATGGACTGGTAAAAAGGTAAATTAGTCTTTTCTAAAAACTTTTGGTTGCGAAGCTTTTGTCCATGTTGATAAAGAAAACAAAACCAAGCTTGATGCTAAATCTCAGAAATGTACCTTCATTGGATATGGGATAGATGAATATGGCTATCGGTTATGGGATTTTGAAATAAGAAAATAATTAGAAGTAGAGATGTTATATTCAATGAGAAGGTTATGTATAAAGAATAGATGTAGGAAAAGAAGCATGAACAGGACAAACAAGAATATGTGGTGTTGGATGAGATTCCTAAAAATGAAATGCCACAGGTACCTGATGCTCAGCAACAACAGATTGTCCCACAAACTCCTACAAGTGTTAGACATTCTACAAGGACAAGTAGACCCCCTCAAATATTTTCTCCTTCTTTGTATTCGATTTTATTAACGGATTCTGGTGAACCAGAAGAATATGAAGAAGCAATGCAGGTGGATACCAAACAATAGTGGGAGCTAGGCATGAAAGAGGAGATGGACTCCTTGATGAAAAATAAGACTTGGGACTTAGTCCCTTTACCTGCAGAAAAAAGAGCCTTGCCTAACAAATGGGTTTATCAGCTGAAGGAGGAGGAAGGAGGTCAGAAAAGATATAAGGCCAGACTTGTGGTAAAAGGTTTTGCACAGAAAAAGGGTATAGATTATGATGAAATATTTTCTCCAGTTGTAAAAATGACTTCAATTAGAACTGTACTTAGTCTTGTGGCTGTAGATGATTTACATCTTGAACAATTAGATGTCAAAATAGCTTTTCTCCATGGAGATTTGGAGGAGGAAATTTACATGTTGCAACCACAAGGATATGAGGTCAAAGGTAAGGAGAACTTGGTGTGCAGGTTGAAGAAAAGTCTATATGGCCTAAAGCAAGCACCCCAACAATGGTATTTAAAATTTGATAGTTTCATGGCTGAACATGGTTATAATAGATGTCATTCTGATCATTGTGTATATTTTAAGAGATTTGATAATGACAGTTATATTATCCTGTTGCTTTATGTTGATGACATGCTTGTTGCTGGGTCTAACATGCAACATATAAATGATCTTAAATAGAAATTAGCCAGGTCATTTGCTATGAAGGATTTGGGTGCAGCTAAGCAAATTCTCGGTATGAAGATTACACGGGACAGGAAAAATAGAACCTTGAATTTGTCCCAAAGTGAGTATATAAAGAAGATGTTGAAAAAATTTAACATGCAGGATGCAAAAGCAGTTAGTACACCTTTGGCTAGTCATTTTAAATTGACTAAGGAGATGTGCCCAAAGGCATAGGAAGAGGTTAATAAAATGTCTAACATCTTGTATTCATCAGCTATTGGCAGTCTAATGTATGCAATGGTATGCACAAGGCTAGATATTGCACATGCAGTGGGAGTTGTGAGCAGGTTTATGAGTAATCCGGGTATGGAACATTGGAATGCTGTGAAATGGATTCTTTGGTATTTGAAAGGAACTACTACGAAGGCATTATGTTTCAAAGGATCTAATGCTGCTCTAAGTGGATTTGTTGACTCTGATTTGGCGGGTGATATTGATTCATGAAGGAGTACTATAGGGTATGTTTTTACTATAGGGGGAACTGCAGTCAGTTGGATTTCTAGGCTACAAAAGGTTGTTGCAATTTCAACCACTGAAGCTGAGTATATTGCTGCTACAAAAGCCAGCAAGGAGATGATTTGGTTGCAATGTTTTCTGGAGGAATTGGGTCAGACACAAGAGGATAGCCCATTGTATACTAATAGCTAGAGTGCCATTCATCTTGCAAAGAACTCTTCTTTTCATTCAAGGACAAAGCACATTCAGCTTAGGTACCACTTCATCCGGACTGTTTTGGAGGAGGGTCAGTTACGACTTGAGAAGATTCACACAAGTGAGAATCCTATCAATATGTTCACGAAGGCAGTTCCACAGGAGAAGCTGATTTCTTCATCAGTTTCTATTGGTCTTCTTGATTGATAATTGTGGAATTTATACCAGTCGAGTCCTAGTGTTTTATCCAGCGGATGTTGCATGTACAGTGGTGTCGTGTAGTATCAGTCTCCAAGTGGGAGATTGTTCGGTGTGGAGCCTGATTAGTCTCCAAGTGGGAGATTGTTAAAATGTGGCGACTGATCAAAAAAGTACTGTACACACAGCACATATCCTCACCAGGGTCTGGGGCTGAGCCGGGCCCCGGGCAGGGGTTTGGGGGCGGCAGCCCCCGAGAAAAGTGGGGGTTCGGGGGCGGGAGCCCTCGAGAAATTTTTTTTGCCATTTTTTGTTGATGAAAACCGACATTGTAATAAAACCCTAAAAAGGCTGACTTTTTTTGTTGCCCTAAAAACGCATGTTATAAGAAGCTAGGATGCTTAAGGCATTGTAAGGTTGATGTACTATTTTTGCTGAATAATAAGAAAGATTGGATGACTGTGTATGGTGGATGTAACCCATTCTGGGTGAACCACGTTAAATATCTGTGTTATCTATGTCCTATTTTATTTCTTTATCTTTTGTATTTAAATCTGCATTTAATTGTTAGTTCATATTTGCTTCGGATCTGCTTGAAACCCTAACAGTTTCACCAAGGAGAATGCCGAGAGGAACGCCCATAGACAAATCTCCTGAATGACTGGTGATCATCTTTCCCTATCTGAGAAAAGAGTTTGTCCCCTATAAGCTGAAGAAGCCGAATATTCCCACACCTCAAATAGTAAATGTGGTGGAACAACTGAAGAAAGCTCCAACTCATGTCTCTCTATGGGATCTCCTAAGTATTCTTGAGTAAAAGAGTTGGCTGAAAGAGGCCCTATATAATGGCTAAAAAGTTGCAAGTGGGAGCACCCCCAAGTCTCCACAGACCAATGAAACGGGTTTCCAACCCGCAGCAGGCAAGTCACACTCTCTGGCCATGTTGACTAATCAAGTCCCGCCGCCTAAAGTTCAACTAGAAGGTAAGCCTAAACCAAACCCATTTTACCTCACCCTTATAGTTGGAGATAAACTATTACATAATTCCATGATAGATTCCGGAGCTAGCACCACCATCATACCTAAGGAAATCACCGAGGTGTTAAATATCAGGTATGAACCTTTAAATAGGGGGATTATGTAGCTTGATAGGAATAGGGTCCAGACCATAGGTCTTATTAAAATCCTTCCTCTGACCTTATTCACATGTCCTAGCATTACGGTGTCCCAAGAAGTACTGGTCATCGACATCCCTCCTATTTTTGGGCTCTATCTTTCCCGAGACTTCACTGCTAAAATAGGAGGCTATCTATCCTTAGACTGGTCCCATCTCATCATCCACACCTAACACGATGCCAAGCTAAAAATCCTCTTAGAACCCCTCCATGCTGAACAAGTAGCTGACCAAGCCATGATTAATTTTGAGCCTACTCACACTTCTATATCAAACAAGGAAAGAAAAGTGGTAGAACTCTTAGAAGATGAAGAAGTGACTGGGGAGATTCCATCCGAGCAGGAAGTTTTCCTGAATGAATTCATAGACTCTAATCCTTTCCTCTCACTTCACACGCTGTCATTCCGATCACACAGTGTATATTTAGTGTCAGGAGGGTGATCTTTTGATTCTTGTGATATATGTAGATGATCTCATCCTTATAGGTAGCTCATCCTCCATGATTCAGCGTGTTCAGAGAGCTTTGATGGAGCAGTTTGAGATGACCGATCTTGATCTCTTGCACTTCTTTCTGGCTCTACAGGTTATTTAGTCTTCGGATGGGATTTTCATATTTCAGGAGAAGTATGCTCTTGATATGCTTCACCGATTTGGCATGCTTG
This sequence comes from Cryptomeria japonica, assembly GCF_030272615.1. Classification (NCBI taxonomy): domain Eukaryota; kingdom Viridiplantae; phylum Streptophyta; class Pinopsida; order Cupressales; family Cupressaceae; genus Cryptomeria; species Cryptomeria japonica. The sequence continues at coordinate 471,493,537 of NC_081411.1, read as the reverse complement.
ATTGCAAGTCTACCCCCACTCCATTTCAGTCAGGTGTTGTTTTGTCTTCCACTTGCTCTACTCCTTCAGTAGACCCCACTTTATACAAGCAGTTGGTTGGCAGTTTGTTGTACCTGACACATTCTCATCCTGATCTTTCCTTTGCGGTTGGCCTTGTCTCTCGGTTCTCCCATGATCCTCATGAGAGCCATTGGCAAGCAGCCAAATGTATTTTGAGGTACATTCAAGGCACCACTCATTATGGCATTCACTACACTTCAGGATCCCCTCACATCCTTGGCTTCACTGACTCCGATTGGGCTGGTGATGTCAATGATCGGAAGTCTACTTCTGGCTTTGTTTTTTTCCTTGGTTCTGGTCCTATTACATGGTCTTGCAAGAAGCAGTCTTCTATTGCATTATCATCTACAGAGGCTGAGTACCGTGGAGTAGTGTTAGCCAGTTAGGAGGTTTTATGGCTTTGGCAGTTGATGACAGAGTTTGGGTTTCCTCTAGATTGTCCCACTATTCTTTGGTGTGACAATCAGAGTTCCATATACATTTCTCACAACCCAATGGAGCATCAGCGGACAAAGCACATTGAAATCCACATGCACTTCATCAAGCAGTTGATTCAGGATGGTTCTCTCATCTTGGAGTACATTCCTACAGAGGAGCAAGTTGCAAACATCTTCACTAAACCTTTGGCATCTCCACGCTATCTTCAGTTGCGCTCTATGCTTGGGGTGAAGGAAGTTGTCCTTGGGGGGGTCTTAGTGAGGCCTTCCTTCCTTCATGTTTTCTTTTCAGTATGATTCTTTATCTCTTTTTGGAGAGGAGTTTTTTCCCACTGGGTTTTCTCCTTTACTCCGCTTTATAGAGATTTTCTTGTATTCGGGTACCTAATCAGGCCTTATTGTCAGGACCCTTTATTGCATGGTAGTTCCTTTTCTTTCTTCTGCATTGTTTGTAGCTGCATTGTAGCTTATCTTAAGGGGGGGAGTTAGAGTAAAGTAATTAATTAACTTTACTCTCCTATTAAGATTTCACTTTATGCATATATTAGTCATTTAATAATTAATATTTAATTATTAAATGCACTCACCTTAGGGTTAGGTTTTCCTTTCGGTGTTGATCTCCTTTATAAGGATTGATCTTTTGTATTATTGTCCTCTCTTGATTCATTTTTCTCTGATAATAAATCTTTTCACTTTGTCAGAGCCAAAACCCTTGTTTCGTTCTCTCTCTTTCTCTATGACAGGTTTCTTGCATGCAGGTTTCTTTAGGTTCTGTGGATTTTTATTTCTCAAATCCTACACTCACTACTCAAAATATAATGACCCAGAAGGCTACAACTCTTAGGGAAGTCTCACTAACTACAACAAGATTCATACTACAATCTAGAAGGAATGAACTACAATAATATCATCTCCAAATGTCTGATGATAGTTCCAATTAAGTACAATTATCTTCTTTGCAACACCAATCTCTACTCAATCAAAATGTCGAAGGATGAATAAATTTTTCACACATACATCACTCTTTGATAATGTAGGCATGACCATGACACCCAATTTATATGACAATATCACCTATTTATACACTTCATCAACCTTGACAACAAGGTCAGCTAAACCCACAACTCACAATTACAAAATTACATCACATGATACAAAGATAGACCACCAGACCAATACAATAATATAAATAACATAACATGGACCTAATTCAAATTATCAAACACTCAATGCCACCGGAAATCACACCAAGATCAACTTCAACATGCTACACCATCACGAAAACCGCATAGCACGAAGAACATCAGTGATTCAGCAAAATCACCATCAACTCACACAATGATCAATGTTGATCATCAGGACAAATAGGAGACAAGCAGGAAACATCAACAAGCATGTTAGAACCATCATAAATAGTTGCACCAACACCACTTATCAAATCTTCATTGATCAACATCTGAAACTCAAGAACACTCAAACAACAACAATTGTCACAAAGAAAGATAACTTGTGGAGCACCAAATCATGAACCATCTAAAATGAAGATACATAAGATCATCCCAAATAATATCTTACAAACTTAGCTCAAGATCTGATCACATCGAAATATACTAGAGGAAATACTGAACTCTGCAAAGCACTAATAAGAAAAATAATCTGCAAAACCGGATCATCTGATATGATCAATTAAGCTTCCCGGATCACCAAAACCAATATAGAAGAATATAGTGATAATATAAATACTCCATGCACCAAACCATAATCCCAATAAACCAATCTTCAATCACTAGAGAAGGAATATGTTGACATCAATGGCAACAACATAGCCTAGTAGCAGCAATGTCCAACAATCTCCCCTTTTGGAATTGATCGCAACATATGAATGTGAAAAACAATCAATGCAAAGAAAGAAAATATGAAGCAGTCACCGGTGAGGAGGGACCTCAAAGAGATCAATCTGGACTAGTCAGTAAGAGTAAACATAATACAAACACAAAGATATGATGGAGGCAATGTAGAATAAAGTGTTTTATTGCATGAAATTTGATTACATCCAACCAGTATCAACCAGGTTACAACATATCGGCTCGCAGGCCTGGTAGAAAAGGTCACAACCGAGACCTTGAATCTTATGATCTATATTCTACACATATTATAGCTACTTGATTCTCTGATTTAATGCATTCTAATGTGTAATTAAAAATATATATCGATCCAAAAGATCCAGTTGGTCCAAAAGGGATCAGAACCCAAAGAACAAAACCTAACATGAAAATAACAAGGTCAGTCTCCACCAAGAGATTCCTCCAAAAAATACAAAGGATGAAATGTAGATCATGAGAAAAGGTGAGCTACACAACAAGGAACATCAGAATCAATTCCCAAGGCCCCACAAGCTTCAGAAGGGGTTCCAATAGATCACCAGAATAGGTCCAGGCAACTAGTAACAAAGGAACAATCGGTAACAGGAAACTGTCATGGAAACCGGTAGTGATATCTTGCCGGAAAATGATCCAAATGCGATGCAGTCTGGAATCAAAAAAGATGATCAAGTCTTCAAGTAGAATCCAACTCCACAGGATCCGATGAACCAAAATTGGGACACACGGAAAGGAAAGCTGAAACCGCAAACAGAAAACAAAATAGAAAAGAAAATGTTTTTGGTTGATGCAAGATTGCTATGAATCAGGGATGCTCCTGCATCAGACATCTAGGGTTATTAAAAAACTAAGCCTCTCACTTTGCCAGGGTTAGAGGAAAACCAAGGTAGTCTACCTCTTCTTGAGAAATCCAAGATTAATCTTCAATTCATCTATCCTTCCACTTGACAAGATATTCCTTATATTGATTGCTCTGGGTACTATGCCCAATCCTATTGTCCAAAATCTCTTCGATCTGAACTAGTTCCTTTTGAGGTAACTATTTCTCCAAGTCTGTAACATTGTCCTTATTGAATTATGGTTCATGATACTCATGAAGATCTGCAATGTTGAATATAGGTGAAATACTCAAGACTATCAAATAACTCCCCTTCATATGCATTTCCAAAACTGAACTTCCTCAAAATTTTGCAAGGTCCAAACTTCTTCATCTGCAACTTATTATAAGTTCCAACCAGGAATCTCTCTTTTCTTAGATATACCATCACTTCGTTGCCAACTTCAAATTCCTTATGTCTCTTCTTCTCATCTACCTTCTCCTTATAATTGATGTTCATGTCTTCCAAATGTTGCTTAACTTGAATATGCAATGTTGCCATGTGATCTACAAAGTCTTCTTCCTGTTAACTTCTCTGGTCTTCACTGATAACGTCTCTCAATTCTGATATACCTCTAGGATGCACTCTGGTAACAATCTCAAAAGGTATTTTTCCGGTACTTCTATTCACTAAATTGTTGTAGGCAAACTCTTCTTATGCAATGATCAAATCCTAGCTTCCAGTTTTATCTCCCACTAAACATCTCAACAAAATTCCAAAACCCCAGTTAACAACTTTTGTCTTTCTATCAAACTATGGATGAAAAGTATAACTGAACTTCAAATCTATCTTCATCTTCTTCCAAAGTGTTCTCCAAAAATAGCCAACAAACTTAGTGTCTTTGTCTGAAACTATGCTCTTAGGTAATCCATGCAATCTCACCGCTTCCTTGAGGTCTGCTACATGCAATGCATCTGATGTCTTCTTACAAGGTATGAAATGAGTGATCTTCGAGAATCTATCCACTACCACAAATATAGAGTCATTCACTCTTTGTGTCTTAGGAAATCCAAGTACAAAATCTATTCTTATATCCTCCCAAGGTCTTACTGGTACTGTCAAAAGGTTTATACAATCCCACATTCTAACTACTACCTTTTGCAACTTGACAAACTCTACAACTTTTCACATATCTCTTAACATCCTTATGAATCAGGGGCCAAAAGTACTGCTCACTCACCAATGCTACTGTTTTATCAATACCAAAATGTCCATCTAAACCTCTACTGTGTTTCTCCTTTATCATATTCTCTCATAGAAATCTTAGGTATGCACAACTAAACTCCTCTAAATAACATCCCATCCTGAATGAAATAATCCAACCATTTGCTTCTATCTACCATAACTTGTTCTCTACATGCTTTCCAAGGTTCTACAAAATCTGGTTCTTCATCATACAAGGTCTTCAAATCCTAATATTGTCACTCTCATCTCTATCAGCAAATTTTGTCTCCTCCTCAATGCATCAACAACTTTGTTAGATTTCCTACTTCTATTCTTCAACACAAAGGTGTAGCTCTACAATAATTCTACCCATATCATATGTTTCTGTTTCAACTTACTCTAACTATTTAAATACCACAAAGCTTGATGATCTGTATACAACACAAACTCTTTAGGAAACAAGTAATGTCTCCACTTCTTCAAGGATTGAACTATGGCATAAAACTCCTAATCATACATTGAATATCTCCTCTAGGCATCATTCAATTTCTCACTGAAATAGGCTACTGCTATTCCTTCTTGACTAAAGCCTGCTCATATTGTTGTTCCACTTGCATCACAATCCACTTGAAATACTTTATTGAAATCTGATAAAGCCAACATAGGTTGTTCAGTCACTTTCTATTTCAGCAGTTCAAAACTTTTGTTTACTCTGATGGTCCCCTTGAATTCCTTCCAATCTCCTCTCATGGTCTCAGTCATAGGGTTACAAACTAAACTAAAATTTTGGATAAACTTATGATAAAAACTAGCCAATCCATAAAATGATCTTACCTCTTCCATTCTTTCTGGTGTAGGCCATTCAACAATTGTTGTCACTTTCTCAAGGTCCATCTTCGAACCATCCTCAGATATCACAAATCCCAAATAGACTAACTCATCCTTCATGAAAATACACTTCTTGATATTGATCAACAACTTCTCCTCTCTCAACCTCTACAAAACTTGTCTTAACTGCAACAAATTCTCCTCTTTTGTCTTACTAAAAATCAGAATGCCATCCAAATACACAATAACAAACTTACCCAGGAATATATTTAATACCTCATTCATCAGCCTCATGAAAGTACTCGGTGCATTAGTCAATCCAAAAGGCATCACCAACTATTCATATAGTCCTTCATTTGTCTTAAATGATGTCTTCCACTCATCACCTTCTCTAATCCTGATTTGATGATATCCACTCTTCAAATCTATCTTTGTAAAGTATTTTGCTCCACTCAAACAGTTCATTATGTCATCCATTCTAGGCAAAGGAAACCGATATTTCATTGTGATCTTGTCTATTGCTCTGGAATCGGGACACATCCTCTATTCTCCATTCTTCTTAGGCTCTAATACTGCTAGTACTACACAAGGGCTCATACTTTCCCTGATCAAAACTTTCTTCAATATCTCTTGTACTTATCTATTCAGTTCTTCATTCTCTATTGGTGTCAATACAGTGTGCAACTTTGTTAGGCAAACTAGCTCTAGGAACCAAGTCCATGCAATGACTAATACTTCTCACATGTGGCAATCCGTAAGGTACATTATCTGAAATGATGTCTTCATATTCTGTCAACAAATCTATTATCTCTTCTGGGTTTCTCCATCTAGTTCTAGTCTCTCAGTCTTCTTAGGAATTAAGGCAAAACACACTGTAGACACCTAAAAATGGTCAACGCTTGCGGGATCATACGTTAACATTTGTGCATTGCCTCATTTTAGGTTTTTACGTCGCATTAACATTTCTCCTATGTCACGCACTTGGTCTTTATCATTTGCGAGCATCGAGTCCTTCTTCTACATTCTTCATATGTCTCACTTTCGAATTTCGTCTTGTCAACAACAATCTTCAATCATGATTTTGGGTCGATCTTTGTCCTTGTCAATCTTGTCATATTGCGATCGATTTGTCATCGATCCTTGTCCTTTTCAATCATGTCAATTTGGTCAATTTGCCATTGATTTTTGTCAACCAATCTCAATCAAATCATTTATCAACACTGGTCATTTATCAATTCAAAATCATGATCAAATCGATATCAAATATCCTTTGTCAAGACCTAATTGTCGTCCTTGCATTTCTAATTCATCTTCCAAGGTTTTATGATTTATTCATTTAATCTTGTTTGGCATTTTCCCTCTAGGTTAAATAATTTATTTATTTATCCTAAGTCTTCTTGTCACAATTAAATGTTTATTTAATTGGCTAATTAATTTCCTCCTATTTTTGTAAATTAATTAATGAATGACAAATTATTAATTAATTTACCTAATTTTCATCAATTTCCTAATTTCCAAGTCATCATTTCTAACCTAATTTTCTAATTTCTCTTGAATTCCTAAATGTCTATTTCTATTTCAAAATCTTGTCATAAATCCTTGCATAGCAATTTGTCATAAATTGTCATAAATTGTCATAAATCCTTGCATAGCAATTTGTCATACACATGTCATAATTTTTCTATTCTTGATTTGAATTTCCATTCGAATCATTTTCATGCTAATCTTGTCTTTTCTCCAATTTATCTATAAATTGGATGATTTTCTTCAATCTCAATCTAATAATCGCTTGTTTTGAATTACTTTGTCGAATTAATCACGATTTGAGTACTCTTGTGCTAATATCTTATTTACTTGCTTTCATCTCATGTGTGTGCACTTGAAGGTGAGATCCACAAACATGTTTTGTGCAGGATCAATAGTCAAAGACTAAACACATCAAACTTCTGACTTGGGTTTTGCAGGTTGCCTTGGACTACAACTAAACTTTGTGTTTGCAATTAATATTTAGGCACCTAGTGATTTCTAAATAGGATGGAATGAATCTATGCTTGATTTGATTGTTGAGTTTGACATTGGAGTAGGAGAGTATGCTCTCATCCTTCTTAGGGTGATTAGAAATCCAGATCTTCAATACCATGCTCATGTCTTTGATTGTTTGTCACCTTTAGAGGGCCCACCTTCCCAACCATTTGCTTTTGCAAGCAAGTGATAATTGTGAGAAGGGAATGACCCAAAGTCAGTATGGCTAGAATACCTTGGCATTCTAACTCACTATAAACAAATACCTGATGAGCGAAAGCTTTGAAGGAAGGGTTACGTGGGAATTACAGTTACTTGGGAAGTGATGACCCTTGAACACTTTCTCATATCAACATCTAAGTAGGACCTCACGGTCTAAATCGTGCTTGCGCGACTACATTTGTTTGGTATCTTGATGGGCTTAATGTCTCAATCATGCTTGCATGACATCAAGGAGTAACGCTTAACAGAAATCCTTACTAAACACCTTGTATTTAGAGGCCAAAAATCGTTCTAGTTGCTTGAGAAGGACAAGTTCGGATACTTGGAAGAGATATTAAGTTCGCCATGGGGAGATTTCCATGGGGACTGATTCTTGGCTGCCCTGAGAAGTGAGTGCCGTGGAGGGGAGCCCGTGGGGTCAAGCATCTATGTATTCTCCTTGAATCCCATAACAAGTCTACCTCTCAAGTACCTAATGTCCTTGCCTACCATAAGAAATGTGTGAATGAGCATGATTGTCTTGAGTCTAAGTTGAAATATCTTGTCCTCTTTGCTTGTCAAAAGTTGAATTGCATCTCATTTCAAAAACAAGGAAAATTGATTCAAAACAAGGTTAAACACGAGTATTTCATCCAACAAAGTTCAAAACACCTTCAAACATGGTTGTCAAACATTTTCCAAAATCTTGTCTCAACATTCATGTCACTTAGATCTAGGTTCATCCTAGGTGTCCATTTTGCAAAGTCATCATCAAGTACCAAGGTTAAGTTTCACCTAGGTCATACTCCTTTGCATATCAATAAGGGTCATCCATTTTGCATGTGTCCTCTTACATTAGAGTAATACCATTGTCATACATTTGCATTTGCATACCCTAGGTCTCTTCATTAAGTTTAGGTCATTATCATATCATATGAGGGTTATTTGCATAGTAATTATCCCTTTGCATATAGTGTCAAAATCAGGTGTTGTCATACTTGAGTAATCCAAATCTTTGATAAACCCTAAGTCATTGTTAAGAAGTCTAGACCTTGCCAAACCTTTTCTTTTTATGTCATTATTGTCATTTGGTCAAACCTAGCTTAGTATCCAAGCATATAGGGGAGACTTTTTCATTTGTCCTTTTGTCACTTGGTCCTTTTGTCCTTTGAGGTCTAGACATCATTTCAATTTCCTAAGGGTCTCTTTTAGAGCTGCATTCCAAAAAGTTTGTCAAAATCTTGAAAAACAACAAAAACATAGGTTGCATTCTTGCCATAGATTGCATTTTCATCTATTTAGTTTGCATTTAGTTGCATATCATACATTATCCTTGAAAAATTCCAAAAATATTGCATTTGCATGGTGACATGACTATTGAAACAAGGTTCCAAGCACCAATGATGCAACAAAGTTTGACATATCAACCAACAATGCAATCACAATTCTATCCAACCCAACAACAAGGCAATATCGATCAAACTTTTTATGATGAAACAAGTCTTTAAATACAAAAACTAGAGGAGAAACTAGCTCAAGAAAATGAGATATTGGAACAAAGAGTGAAAAACATTGAGAAGAATAGATCACAAATGTCCAAAATGTTTCAAAAATTTCCAAGTCGAAATCCAAAGATTGAGCCAATTGATGTAAGATCTCTTCTTGAATGATCAAACATACCAGCTCTCCTCTCCCAAATAGAGATGAATTTCAAGAAAGGAGACAACATCAATTTCAACATTACGTGCCTCCACAACAAGAACAAGAAGGTGTTTACTATCAATCAGATTTTCAACCAACACAACCAATTGTTCAACAGTTCGAACATTTCCAACAAACACAACCAATGGTCCAACATATACAACCAATACAACCAATGGTCCAATTTCAAAAATATGTCCAACCAACTATACAATGTCAACAAATAGTTCAACCAATGGTGGAATATCAATGTCAACAACCACAACCAAACATTCAAAAACAAAGGTTGCAGCACACACCAACCCAAGTTTCAAACACGTCAGAACAATTGAACCAAGTCCAATATCAAAACATGACATTAGATCAGAACCAACTCCTTGCCAAACAAGTTCAAATTCCAGATACAACTATGTTAAAACCTCGAAAGAAAGGTGGCTTTATTGCAAGGATCTTAAGGAAATTACCAAGTGAGTTCTTTGAAGAAGATCAAGATAATACACTTATGTCTAGCAATGCCTCATCCCCTCGCAAGCAAATTGACTCTCTAGTGGCATCTATCCCTACACCTCTAGAAGTTTCACAAGAACCTTCCGTATTGTCTTCATCAAACAATACACCCAAGGATGAAATTACCCAAGGGCTATCCATAATTGATTGCCAAAATAATCCAATTCATGATGCACATCCTTGTCATGTTTCAGAAATACAAGACCCAATGCCACCATGCACTTTATTGCCATTACCTATTTTAGAGGACCCCATTCGAAGTCCCTCTTCCTCATGTTCAAGCATTGATTCCTTGCCAGAATCCATCACAAATGTTCAAATTGCATTTTCTTCATGCCAAAACATTGATTCCTTGTCAAAATCCTCCATGCATATCCAAAGTCCAACCCCATGTCAAGATGATAATTTAGAGCATAAAGAAACGCGTGTTAAAATAGATCAAGATCAAGATCCCGAAACCTTATCATCCCATCCAATTGTTGACCAAGATCCCATTTCCCTAGACACTCACAATGATTCCCCTATTCTTGTCCATCCTATCCAAAGTCCTATTGACACTCCATTCCCTGAGCAAGATCAAGATATCCCAGTCCATCCAATCCCAAATGATCCCCTTCCATTTCATGAACATAATGTCCTTTCAAATCCCATTGACATTCCACTTCCTGAGAAAGATCAAGATATCCTTTCCATCCTTTATGATGATCCCATTGAAAGTCAAGAGCAAAGCACCTTTAAAGAGGATTCCAATGATCTTCCTCCTTGTCAAGATCAAATTATTCCTTCAGATCCTCCACAAGATCCACTTGTTCCTCCATCTCCTTGTCCTAATGCTCCATATACACTCCAAGATCGCATTTCTTTTGATGATCCCATTATTTCTCCCATTCCATCTCTCAAAGAGCCTATCATTGAACCATGTCCACAACACAATCCTATTCCCCCTCATGATCCTAATCCCACTCATGATTCTAACGTGTCAGTGCAAGATGTTCATGAACCCTCGACATGCATAATGGATTCTTCCACTTTGGTGCAATCTGATCCACTTCAAGATCTCATTATTTCTCTCATCTCATATCCACCTCATAATGGACTCCTGTCTTCTTCCCAAAGAAAAGAGTATCCTACAAGTCAAGATATTATAAAGGCAAAGGAGTAGATCTTCATAAGCAAGAATCCCTTCATGTTAAATAAAATATTAAGGGTCATGGCCTCAGTGAAATTCCTCAAGATGTGAGTACCCCTACTAAATCCAATATCCCTCCATCAAAATCAAAACATATCCCTTCCCCATCATACTTTCCATCCATCTTAGGTCCTTATATTCCTTCATCCTCTATGCAAGGTCAACAAAGGCACACATCCTTGAGTAAATTTCATCAAACCAAAAAAAGTCCATTTCATTCATATCCATCCATGCATTCCTTTCCCCCTCCAAGCAATTTGGATGCCAAGTATAAAAGTCATCAGTCTAGCAATCCACATGTATTCAAGGATCAACATGTTCAATATAATCGACATGTCAGAACAAAGAATAATATGATCTATAAAGAAAAAGAAATGTCCAAAAGGCCACAAAGGCCCACTGAGAAAAATAAAGCAAAGTCAAAATATATATGGGTTCCTAAATCCCTTGTGCAAGCAATGCACTCCAAGGAACCACAAAAGCATGACAAATCAAAAACCATGTGGATCCCTAAGCGACTCCTTGAAGCACAAAATCCTAAAGAAACATCCAACTTGGCATCCAAAATTGCTATTCCTCCATCCAAACCTTCCAAGTCTATTCCTCCACCACCTTCTTCATCCGTTTTGGGCCCTTATGTCCCAAAATCCCAAGCTATTCCTCCATCCAAATCTCACAATCTGAGATCCATTCTTCCTCCATCAGTCCATCACCCCTCAAGGTGTGTGCCAATGTTGATCTTGCCTTCATTTCCATCCGCTCAAGCCCAATTCTTCCAATACCCTATCCATTATCCAATGCATATTTTCCATCCTTTGATCCCTTTGATACCATCCTTTGCATAAATCCTTGCCTTAGGTTCATCTCATTTTCCATGTCCTCATCCTACCAACATCTTTGAGCATGCTTTTAAAGGTCATGGTCCATTTTTTTCAAGGCTACTATCCAAACAATAATATGCTTCAGTCCTTCTTCCATCCCCTATCATGTGTCCCTCTTCTATTGAAAAAGTCAAAATACAAAAAAAAAAAAAAAAAAAAGAAAAAATAAAGTAAAGAAAAAATAATTCGTCCACTGGTGAAAACCTGGCAAATAGGCGCTTTGGGCAAGTACCATGATGAAAACCTGGCAAACAGGCGTCATGCGTAATTTATGAACTTCTTGCACACCACACATGGGGGCAGATTTCATTCTTCATATCCTATTGCCCTTCATTATCCTATCATACCATGTCATTACCCCTCCATTATCCTATTGTCCCTCATGTCCATTTTCCCTTTCCACCTTTGATCTTGACAAGGCTGATGATCTTCATGAGTATCATGCATCTTGTTTGCAGCTTTTAGTCCATCATAGCTTTTGGTCTTTTTGCTTATTATAACCTTTCATCCATATTACCTATCTTATTGCAACTTTCTGCCACTATCCCTTAGCCTACCCTGACTTTTAGTCCATGTCCATTATCCATTCTTGGTCTTGCTTATCCCATCCATATCTTATCACTATCCCTACACTCTTTCTATCCCTTGATCTTGATCTGACATAAGGACGCAAAATTTAAACATAGCTTCAAAAGCCTCTTGACATGTCCCTCATGCCATGTCACTGCTTTACATTGTCATATCCAGTCTCTTGTCCCATCATGCAATAGCCCTTGAAAATTGCATCCGTATTGTCTCCATGATAAAAGGCCTTTGTCTTCCCTCTATCCACCAACATTTCAGCAAGATTGTTTATCCATTTGTTATATTCCTTGCCTTGCTAGACACTGGGGGCAAAAATCATAAAAAATCAAATAATGTCCTGAAATAATTCAAAAAAAAAAATTGAAAAATTTCCTGAAATAATTCAAAAAAATTGAAAAATGTCCTGAAATAATCCAAAAAAAAAATCAAATAATGTCCTGAAAAAAATCTCTTAAAAATCAAATAATGTCCTGAAAAAATCCCTAAAAAGTCAAATAAAGTCCTGAAAAAATGAACACAAACAAAAAATTTGTAAAAATCGAAAATCAAAACAAAAAATAAAGGATCCCTTTTGTGCATAAGACAAATCACTGAGCATCCCTCCAACAACCCGCAATCGCGCATTGTGCTTTACTGAAATCATGCATAAACAGATGAACCTTTTCAATCAAACCAGACATTCAAACTAATCGCACTTGTCATATCAATCAACCGCAAATTTATTTGTCCTTGTCACTAAATATCATGGGTCTTATACAGGGTATGGTATACTTGAAACTAGACTATGTCCTGTCTTAGACGGGGTACCGCATGTCTTGAAACTAGACAACATGATCGTCCTATCAACACTTTCAACTTTTGACAATGAAGATCAAGATGTTTGTTTGACTTGTTGGAATTAGCGAGTCTTATCATTTACTGATTTCTCTTCGATCATGTTCCTATGTTGCTCAATGATGTCACTGAGTGATTTAGAGTGACCGGGATGGTTCATGGTCCTTTCTTTCTTTTTTGTTGTGATTGCTATTTTTTTGTGATGTGTCTATCTTTTGCAAAAAGGGTTGCATTTCAGCTCTGGCCTTCAATGCCATGATGCTCTGCATCCGCTTTGCTACATTAAATAAAGGTTCTCACCTACTTCTGTGCATTGGTGAAAGCAAGTTTTTCTTCATCTCTACCTGTCCTCTGTCTAATTTCTTCTTACTAACATTTCTTCTGTCAGTCTTGGCAGTCCATTCAAACCTATCATCTTCTGTCATTTTTATCGATCAATTGGCCTCTTCTCTGTATGTTTCCAGCCAATTCCTTGAGGGGGCATGCATATGTCATTGTCAGTATCTGGGGCATTTTCATTATTGTTCTTTGAAACAACGCTTAAAATCGCATTGTCTCAAAGAGGGGCAAAATGTAGACACCTAAAAATGGTCAACGCTTGTGGGATCATACGTTAACTTTTGCGCATTGCTTCATTTTAGGTTTTTGCGTCGCATTAACATTTCTCCTATGTCACGCACTTGGTCTTTATCATTTGCGAGCATCGAGTCCTTCTTTTGCATTCTTCATTTGTCTCACTTTCGAATTTGGTCTTGTCAACAACAATCTTCAATCATGATTTTGGGTCAATCTTTGTCCTTGTCAATCTTGTCATATTGCAATTGATTTGTCATCGATCCTTGTCCTTTTCAATCATGTCAATTTGGTCAATTTGTCATTGATTTTTGTCAATCAATCTCAATCAAATCATTTATCAACACTGGTCATTTATCAATTCAAAATCATGATCAAATCGATATCAAATATTCTTTGTCAAGACCTAATTGTCGTCCTTGCATTTCTAATTCATCTTCCAAGGTTTTATGATTTATTCATTTAATCTTGTTTGGCATTTTCCCTCTAGGTTAAATAATTTATTTATTTATCCTAAGTCTTCTTGTCACAGTTAAATGTTTATTTAATTGGCTAATTAATTTCCTCCTATTTTTGTAAATTAATTAATGAATGACAAATTATTAATTAATTTACCTAATTTTCATCAATTTCCTAATTTCTGAGTCATCATTTCTAACCTAATTTTCTAATTTCTCCTAAATTCCTAAATGTCTATTTCTATTTCAAAATCTTGTCATAAATCCTTGCATAGCAATTTGTCATACACATGTCATAATTTTGCTATTCTTGATTTGAATTTCCATTCGAATCATTTTCATGCTAATCTTGTCTTTTCTCCAATTTATCTATAAATTGGATGATTTTCTTCAATCAAGATCCCCAATTGATCGCATTTTGAATCCCATCTAATCACATTATCAATCTAATAATCACTTTGTTGAATCAATCACGCTTTGAGTACTCTTGTGCTAATTGTCAATCTTGCTTTCACATTAGGTTTATGCACTTGAAGGTGAGATCCACAAACAAAAGCTATTTGAAGAAGAAAGAAGGACAATGGAGCCACATGAAGGAGATATTCAGACCTGCATTTGTTTTACTTACCTTTTAATTTTGAATGTTTCTTTTTCATGTCTTTATTGAGTGTGTTTGGGATTGATCATTGCAATTTTGCTTTCGTGATTGAGCGAATGATTAATGTTTATATTGCTTTGATGATTTCCAATTTCCTAGCTACACACACATTCTCGTGTCTCAGTTCATCCAGAAATTTTCTTCCATCTACTAAACAGATTCTAACATTTGTATAGGCTTCATTCTTCAAAGGTTCCTCCAAGGGTAATAAGGTTTTCTTCATCCCATTGGCCACAATAGTGTATGTATTCTTCCTCCCATCATGTACTGCCTATCTATCAAACTTCCAAGGTCTACCCAAAAAAAGGTGATAAATATCCATAGGAATAATATCACACAAAACTTCATCATGACAATTCCCAATTTTAAATTTCACCAAACATTTTTCACTTACTAACAACTTATGTTCATCTTGAATCCATGCTATCTGATAAGGCTTGGGATGTTTCAATCTCTCTAATTTCAACATATTCACCATCTCTTCTGAAACAAGATTATCTAAACTACCACTATCAATAACAACTTTACAACACTTATCAAATACCTTACATCTGGTCTTGAACAAATTATTCCTCTACAAGGGCTCTTCATCTATTTTGGTATGACACAAATCTCTCCTCATCACCAACAGTTCTCCATCTTCTAGTTTATTGTCTGATCGGGTGGGATTTTCTTCCATCACTACTGCTCTTCCGGTACTTTTTTTGTCTTCTTGCACTCGAATGCATGATGTCATTCTCCTCCACACTTAAATCAGGTTCCTCTGAATGTCCTCGTGTCTTGTCTCCCAAAATTCTCATTCCGATAACCATATGGTTCTTTCCTCCGGTATAAATTTTGATCATCATTCTGGTATGAATTACCTTCTTTGCTCACTTCCTTGTCCTTGCTTTGATCTGTACTGGTTCCTCTTCCTCCTTGAAATCTTCCTTCGGTAAACCTTCCACCTCTACCTCTCTATCTTTGTTCATGTCTTTTGTTTAACTTCTCTTTTGCCTTTAGGGCATACTAGTAAGCCTCTTCAACACTCTCCAATTTGATCATACTCAATTTATCTTGTATAGACATCCATAATCCATTCAAATATCTTGCAACTTGTTCAATTTCATCATCAACATGTCTGGATCTGATATTCAACTTATAAAATGCTTCGGTGTACTCCTTCACACTAGATTCCTTCTATCTCAAATTCTGCAATGTCCAAAACATATCCACTTGATAATTCATCGACAGAAACTTTGACTTCGACTTAGCAATCATACGATCCCATGTCTTAATCTTTTGTTTACCTCTTCTCTATCTATCAACTTGCAAATTCTCCCACCAAAGAGATGCATGACCTTCCAACCAGGTACATGCATATTTCACCTTCCTCTCTTTAGCAGTGTTTTCAAAATCATAATACTTCTCCATCTCTAAGATCCAATCCATCAACTCATCCAAATCTAACTTCCCATCATATTTCGGTGGGGTAAAATAAGGTTTAGTATTCACCCTACTCAAAACCCTAAAAAAACTTTCCTCATCCGGATCAACCACTGGTATGCTTGCTTGCTCTGTTGGGGCTTCTTCTCCTTCATCTTCACTTACATCTTTAATATGTCAGCCTCTTTTCTAGGATGTCTCCACAACTTCTAACCAGGCAGCTATACCTCGCAACATCTCCATTACAGCATGGTCTACATTCCCACACACTCCACCATTCCTAGCTCCTCTTTGTGCCATCGTTCACGCTAGTCCTCTGCAACTGTAGGTCGAATCCGCAATTAGCCACCCTACAACAAAATTTTAGGAAAAACAACCTCTGGAAAAAAACTTCACTCTAATACCACTTGAAGAAGTCATCAGTGAGGAGCGACCTCAAAGAGATCAATCTGGACCAGTCAGCAAGAGTAAACATAATGGAAACACAAAGATATGATGGAGGCAATGCAGAACATAGTGTTTTATTGCATGAAATTTGATTACATCCAAACAGTAACAACCAGGTTACAACATACCGGCTCATAGGCCTAATAGAATAGGTCACAATGGAGACCTTGAATCTTATGGTTATCTTCTATGCATAGTCTAGCTACTTGATTCTCTGATTGATTGCATTCTAATGCATAATTACTAATATACATATCGATCCAAAGGATCCAGTCAGCCCAAAAGGGATCAAAACTCAAAGAACAAAACCTAACATGAAAATAACAAGGTCAGCCTCGACCAAGAGAATCCTCTGGAAAATCCATAGGATGAAACGTAGATTGCGGGTCGGCCACATGCCAAGGAACATTGGAATCAATTCCCAAGGCTCTACAAGCTTTGGAAGGGGTTCTGATAGATCACCAGAATAGGTCAAGGCAACTGGTAACAAAAAAACAACCAATAATAAGAAATTGTCATGGAAACTGGTAGTGATATCTTGTCAGAAAATGATTCAAATGTAATGCGGTCTAGAAGCAAGAAAGATGATCAAGTCTTCAAGTAGAATCCAACTCCATAGGATCTAGTGAACCAAAACTTGGACACACAGAAAGGAAAACTGAAACCGCAAACAGAAAAAAATGGAAAGGAAATTTTTTTTGGTCGATGCAACATTTCTATGAACTGAGGATGCTCCTACATGAAAATAACTCCAACAAACTCCCCCTAAGAACAAGCAAATAAAATAGTTTTTCACATGCTTCTCTCTCCCTTTAACAATAATGCCAAAGATCTCAAAATAGAAAACCAAACTCACTCCCTTAGAATATAAAACATGAATCTCTCCCCCTTAAATACACATAACCAGAATACTCCATCAGAGGAGCAACACCAACTCATCAATCCAGATAAAGAAATAAGACTGTGAAGTCCACTGGATTGATGTAACTCAATGCATCTAGCTTTCATTAGGAGGGGTGGATACCCCTAACTTATCTCTCAAATAGACAAATGTATCTGTAGGCAAAAGAACCACCATAGGTACTCTTTTGATCATCAACATCACCAACCCAATTAGCATCAGTGTAAGCATATAACATGAAATCATCATTCCTCAGATACCACAAACCATAATCCACAATTCCCTTCAAGTATCTGAATATTCTCTTTACAATAGTGACATGACTCTCTTTCGGATCAGCTTGATATCTTGTAGCCATGCACACAACATGCATAATGTCTAGACTAGTCTGAGTAAGATATAGCAGTCCACCAACCATAGATCTATACAAGCTCTGATTAGCTTTTGGAGATTCATCATTTTTAGACAATTTGTAGCTAGACACCATAGGAGTTCCAACCGGTTTGGAGTCATCTAACCCAAACTTCTTCAACAATTCCTTCACATATTTAGTTTGTGATATAAAAATACCTTTTCCAGTTTGTGAAATCTACAAACCTAAGAAAAATTTCATCTCACCTATCATAGACATCTCAAATTCTTTTTGCATATCATCAAAAAATAGCATGCTCAAGTTATCATCACCTCCAAAGATAATATCATCAACAAAGACTTCAACAATCAATATGTTATCACTCTCAATCTTAAAATGCAGATAACTGTCAACAATCCCTTTATTAAATCCTAATTTCAACAAGTACTTTTCCAATATATCATACCAGGCTGTAGGGGCTTGTTTCAATCCATAAAGAGCTTTCTTCAGTTTACATAATATGTCTCCATCATCTGATAATGAAAATCCATCAGGTGTATACTGTTTGCTCTTGAAATAAATCCTTGTTTGCTTACCCAATTGACATTCCTTACATATTAGATTAGGAGGCTTAACAATCTTAGGCAAATCTCTAATAGATTGTATAAAATTGATCTTAATCATTGAATCAAAATTAACATGACACATTCTTCTATGCCACAACCAACTTTCATCAATTTGAGCAATCAAGCAACTTTTCTCACTAGCATTCAAATGAAAAATATTACCTTCAGTTTTAGTTCCAGATGCAATCTCTATAACAGAGTCATTTAGGATCTTGCATTTACCATTCTTGAATTGTAAATCATAACCTTTGTCAACCATCTATCCAACACTCAAAAGATTATGCTTCAAGCCATCAACATACAAAACATCATCAGTATTATGCTTACCATCAAAGGAAATAGAACCTCTACCATAGATCACATAGGCCTTGTCATCTCCAAATCTCACTATTCCACCATCATACCTTTCCATACTCACAAATTTTCTTTCATCACCGATCATATGATGTGAACAATTATTGTCAATCACCCATTTTTTTTCAACTTTAGCAGCTAAAGCTTTCTCCTCAATAGTGTAACTAGTGGAATCAATAGGTACCGTTCCATCTTCCTTAATGGAAAGAAACACAACTTCATCTCCTTCTGATTCTTCATCTGTAACTCCTTCATCAACAACATAATAGAAGTTCTTGTAATTCTTATACTTCTAGTTAGACTTGTAAGGCTTATCATACTTCTCATGCTTCTCATATTTTTTTTTTCTATCATGCTTATCAAATCTATCATGTGTATCATACTTATCCATTCTTTCCGGGCACCTAGAAGAAAAATGTCCTACCTTATTGCAAGAGAAACATTTCAAGGGAAAATTTCCATTATGCGTACTAGATCCTTTAGGTAATCTATGGGCAATCAAAGCTTCAATCTCATCCAATTCTCTTTCTTTCTCTTCCATCTCTTCTCTTTCCCTTTCAAATTTGGATATTCTGCATTCTTCTGATTCATACTTCTTCTTTCCGGATATAAATGCTCTAAATATTATCTCGGACTTTCCATGCGATTCACCAAATTCTCTCAGCTCAAATGCAACAATATTTCCAACCAACATATCTCATCACTATAGTCACACTCTAGATCTCATCAATAGCAGCTACCTTATGTTTATAAGAATGAGGCAAATATCTCAACACCTTCGCAACAATTTTATCTTCTTCAAGGGTTCCACCGGCACATCTGATACCTAGGACAAGATCATTCACATTAGCCATAAAGGTATTTATATTCTCATCTTCTCCCATCTTCAGCATCTCATATTTTTATTTCAAGCTTTGCAACTTAGCAACTTTCACTTGTTTATCTCCTTCATATAGGGTTTCAAGCTTCTCCCAGATCCCATGTGCGGTCTAAAGTCCCATTACATTTGTCATCTCTGAATCAGTCAGGGTGCTCAGTAATTCTTCCTTTTCTCTAATGTTATGTTCAACTTCCTTAATATCATCATTAGTAACCGATCCATTTGGAGGAGAAGAATAGGCATTCTTTTTAATCTTCCAGTAGTCTTCTCCGAGATATCTCAAGAGCACTTCCATCGAGTTTTTCCATATAACATAGTGTAGAAAACCAAAATTAATGTTTAATTAATTTAAGCCTATCATCATAATTAACCAATTTAATTGTGTTAATTCCCTTCTTCTTAAGGTTAATTAAATAAAATTTAATCAATCTTGTCACTATAGTCCAATAATTAATTTATCAAATAAATTAATTATTTCTCTATTCTTATAAAGTCAACCAAATCATTGTCTTCTGAATTCCTCTTAGTTAATTAATTCTAATTAATTAACTTAAGTTATGTGATTCCTACAAATAACTTTTCCTAATCCCCACTTAGCCTAATTAATTCTTCCTTAATAATTCTTATCATTATTCTCCAATTCTATATTCCTCCACTCATGTCACATCACCTTTGATCCTTTCAAGGAAATTCAAATTCCTTGAATTTTCCCATGCATCCTCTTCCTAAGGAATTTTTAATTTCTTTAACCATTTAGTCTTCTCACACATCCTTTATTTGGGAATTTTTAATTCCTCTCTCCTTTCCCCAAGGAATTTTATATTCCTTTTTATTCTCCCAATACACCTTGATCAATGACTTCCATCCCAAATCAATCTCAACCCTTCATACCAAAATCAATCTTGGCCCTCTGTTGGCCCCCCTCCAATCTATAAATTGGAGTCTCATTTCCTCACGAATCACTACATGGAATCTTCCTCTAATCTTATGTTGCCCCTTTCTTCCTCTATCTTCTTCTATCATATCCACATAATATCCTCATAATATCCTAAAAATCCCTCATCCAAGACAAATCCTTTTTTATCCAAATCTATCCATTCCTCATCCATCATAATCAAAATCCAATTCTAATCCACTAATTGTGTTATACATTTGGAGAGAATTCCACATCCATCAAGAAGAGAGCATCCAAACAGGTGGAGCACAAGGGTGCCTCTACTTCAACATTTTCTCAATTGGAGGTGGATATGTTGGCAATTTGGAGGAATTGATTATGTGTTGCATTGATTTTTGTCATTGATGGAAACACTAGCTTGTTTAGTTGTCTACTGGGTTCCATTAGAGTGGTTGGATTGTGATGTTGATCTAGAGATCATCTCTGGTATTCTCTGGTATATTCAGACTAGTGGAAATGGTTTGGTTTGGTCATTCATGTGGCTCAGATGCATGTCACATTCAGTTGGTTTGGGATTTGGTGATCTGGAAGCTATCATATGTGCTAGCAAGCCTTTTGGTTATCGGTAAATGTTTAACCAACAGAGCTTTGTTGAAGATATTTTGATGGATTTGATAAGTAGTGCTGATGAAGATTCTAGAAGGTTCTTAGGATGCTAATAGTTATCATGTTCATGTTCTAGTTGATCGGTGGTGTTGCATTTGGCTTATGGTGATTTATTTTAGGTCCAGTGCTATTCTGTGTTATTCTCCTAGTTTATGGACTGGTTTATGTAACGTGTTGGTGGATGCTCTCGATGCATTACCAGTTGGATTTATTGTTTGGTTAATGTTGTTTTGGTCTCAGACCGACTTGGATTATCATTGGTTTGTGGTTTTATGTAATGGATTTATTGTATTATCTTTTAGGTGGCTGACCTAATTGTTTAGGTCCAGGTTTTGTATAAATATGATGTAAGATCTCTTAGTAGATATAGGATGGTTATGGGTTATGGGATTATCTGTGTGCGAATAAAGTTGTAATCATATGAAGAGGATTTGGTCGATCATAGGTGATCGAATTGAGTTTTTGTAAGATGTTTAAGACCTTTGGTATTGAGCTTAACCGAATCTATACTCAGGCATAGGAGATTTTATTCTTATAGTTCAATTTTCTTTTTGGATTTTAGTCTGAAGATTTCT
Organism: Cryptomeria japonica; assembly: GCF_030272615.1. Lineage (NCBI taxonomy): Eukaryota > Viridiplantae > Streptophyta > Pinopsida > Cupressales > Cupressaceae > Cryptomeria > Cryptomeria japonica. The sequence continues at coordinate 471,471,560 of NC_081411.1, read as the reverse complement.
TATAGTTAGTGAGGCTCCTTTGTGATGAGTAGTGTACTCTAGGCAGTGTGCCTTCCTACATGTGCAGGCCCCTTATATGTAATATTTATTCATCCGATCAATGGATAGATATTGTGGGTCACCAATCCCACCGTGGTTTTTCCTTTTTGAGGTTTTCCACGTATAAATATATGTGTTATGGCGTTGATCTTTGTGGTTGCATTATTATTACTTGTTACTTTCTTTTATGCATATCGATTACTAAGTTGTTGTGCTAATAAGTTTAAAATTAATCATACCGGGAGAACACTGATTCACCCCCCCTCTCAGTGTTCTTGGATTCCAACAATTGGTCTCAGAGTCTAGTGCCTCAGAATAAGTCTAACAGCTTGAGGAAGATCCTGAATTTGGAATCCATGGAGATGATTTTAAGGCAAGAAAATTAAAGTAGCACTTGAAGACTATAATGTTGAAAGAGTGAAGAACATGAAGTTGCAAGATGACCTGAGATCTACAAAGGAATTCATCTTTACTCTGCAAGAGAAGTTGTCATCTGCATTAACCAAAAGGAAAGAACTTTGTGATCAATTATAAAATAAGGATGATGAAGAAAAGAATGCTCTTAAGGAACTATGTCAGAAGTTGAGTCAGGAAAATGGTGTCATGAAAAATTAAATGCAAGCCCTAACCATGAGGATGTCCAAGGAAATTGAAGACCAGAAGAAGAATGAAGAAAATCTTGCCAAATCTCTGAAAGATAGATCTGAAGAATGCATTAGATTGACACGTGAGAATGATATGTTGAGAACTGAATTAGTACAATCTCATAACAATGATCAAGAGTTGGAAAGAATGATAACAATCCTGAGAGGTGGTCTGGATTTTGCAAATGAGTACAAAGACAAGTTCAAAGTTAGTTCTACAAAGCTTGATGAATTATTAAAGAATCAAAGGGACAATGGAGACACTAGAGGTCTTGGATTTGAGCATGGAGAAAGCTCCAGTACTCCAAATCATGATGATACATCTGGTCAGAAGAACAATAAGGAGAATCCACCAGTCAAATAGAATCAGAGGTCATCAGTAAGACAACCCATTGCACATAAATTTAATGGTAGATGCTTTGTTTGCAATAAGTTTAGTCATATGGAAAGTCAATACAGAAATAGAGTCAACCGAAACAATAATTCATTTACCGATCAGTGTTTCAATTGCAAAAAGTATGGTCATAGGACAATAGATTGTAGAATGAATGTAAAATGTCATGCATGTGGAAAGTTTGGACATATGGCTAATCAATGTAGGTCAAGCAATGATCAAGGTTACAACAAGGCAATTCAAAATAACAATGTCACTTGTTATGCATGCAACAAAGTAGGACACATTGCCAAATTTTGCAAAAGCAAGAACCTACTAGTAGGAAATGACAAACCCAATAAGAAGGGAAAGAAAAAAGCTGATGATATTAGGAAGGAGCATGGGAAGAAATGGATTAGAAAGTCTGAGGAACAACCGACAGAAGAAAATACCCTGGTTACTCAACCGACAGAACAAGGTATTCTTGCACCGGCAACAGGAAACTCATCTGGTAACTAAGGCATTAGCCTTAGGGGGAGGCAAATTGATGAAAAATCTTGCATTACCCCCGGTAGTGGCCTGAAAGCCTATTTCAGACATTAGAGAAGTCAGATTGAAGGTTAACCAATGAAGATTTGTTGGATCTTAGATCTGGTTTGGTTTATTGGTTAGACACTTTATGAGTTATGGTTTGGTCATACACCTACTGTTAAGTATTTCAAAATATTTGGTAATGAATTGAAAAGTTTGATCCTAGATATGATGAAGGGGTATTTCTTGGTTATTCAACTAAAAGAAAATCATATAGATGTTATAATAAAAGATTGTAGAAGAATTGTGGAGAGCGCTAATGTTAGGTGGATGAGCAGTATAGAGGTTAAATTAGAACTTATGAAAGAGAACTAGAAGTGGAAATGATCATAACTAATCCAGTAGTGCCTGCACTGGAACAGAATGTTGAACCAGTTACCCAAAAATATCAGAAAATTCAACAGTAACTGAAGATCACAACAGAGAAACAGAAAGTCAAAAGACTCCTAGGTATGTAAGGTTGAATCATTCAGAAGATTAGATCATTGGAGACAAGAGAAAAGGAGTGATTACAAGGAGAAGGTTGGCATCTGAAGAGGTATGCTTAATTTCTCAAATTGAACCGACATCAGTAGTTGAGGCATGTAAGGATGAATGTTGGATGAAAGCTATGGAAGAGGAATTGGATAAAAATAGAAAAGAACAACACATGGACTTTAGTTCCCTGACCTAAAAATAAGAATGTTATTGGAACTAAATGGGTTTTTAAGAATAAATTGAATGGAGATGGACAAGTTGTGAGGAGCAAGGCTAGATTGGTTTGCAAAGGATATTCTCAAAAGGAAGGAATTGATTATGATGAGTCTTTTTCTCTAGTAGCTAGGATATTTAGATATTTTCAAGGAGTAATTGAATATGGTTTATGGTATCCTAAAGATGATGTCTTTACACTATGTGCATATACAAATGTAGATTGGGTTGGAGATATAAATAATCGAAAAAGCATATCCGGTGAAGCTTTCTTTCTTTGAAAGAAACTTATTTCATGGATCAGGAAGAAATAGGCATGTACTTCTTTAACTACTATTGAAGATGAGTATGTTTTTGTTGCTACTAACTACACACAAGTTCTATGGATGAAGCAAATGTTGAAAGATATAAGGGTAGATTGTGATGAACCAGTAGTTATTCACTGTGATAACTCTGTTGCTATTGACATATCAAAGAATCTGGTATTTCATTCAAAGACAAAAGCACATATGAATTAAGTATAACTTTTTGAAGGAAAAGGTAGAAGCAAATAAAGTCAGATTGGTTTATGTGAACACTAAAGAGAAAATTGCAAACTTCTTCACTAAACTTTTGCCCAGGGAATCATTTGAGTACTTTAGAGACAGATTGGGCATCTATGCCCCTCCGATAGAGACTTAAGTGATGATGATTGGCATTATTCCGATATACATTATCAAAACTATCATTCATTCCAGATTGATGAGTTGGTGCTACTACTCAGGGGGAGTAGTCAACTGTGTGGTTCAGAGGATCTATGGTTTTCTTTGATGTTTATGTCATATTTCTGGCATTGATGTCAAAGGGGGAGAGACATACATGTAAAAAACAAATCTTAATAGAGATATTGGTCATAGGGGGAGCTTGGTCTATGGATGGTTAATTGATTCAAAACTTCATTGATATATCATTTGTTGGGTGTCTTCCATTGAGGGAGACTTGTTTGGCATTTCTTGGAATTTGGATGTTTTTCACATCTAGTGTTGCCATCAATACCAAAGAGGGAGATTGTTGGTAATTTGGAGGAATTGATTATGTGTTGCATTGATGCTTGTCATTGATGTCAACACTAGCTTGTTTGGTTGTCTACCAGGTTCTGATAGAGTGGTTGGATTGTGATGTTGATCTGGAGACCATCTTCGGTATTCTCTGGTATATTTAGATTGGTGGAAATGGTTTGGTTTGGTCATTCATTTGGCTCAAATGCGTGTCATATTCAGTGTGTTTGGGATTTGGTGATTTAGAAGCTATCATATGTTCTAGTAAGCCTTTTGGTTACCGATAAGGGTTTTACTAGCAGAGCTTTGTTGAAGGTCTTTTGATGGATTGGATAAGTGGTGTTGATGTGGCTTCTAGAAGGTTCTCAGGATGTTGATGGTTATCATGTCCATGTTCCAGTTGATTGATGGTGTTGCATCTGGCTTATGGCAGCTTATTTTAGGTTCATGCTACTCTGTGTTATTCTCCTAGGTTATGGATTGGTTTATGTATCATGTTGGTGGATGCTCCCGATGTGTTACCGGTTGGATTCATTGTTTGGTTAATGTTTCTTCGGTCTCAAGATGACTTGGTTTATCATTGGTTTGCAGGTTTATGTAATGGATTTATTGTCTTATCTTTTAGGTGGCCGACCTAATTGTTTAGGTCCAGGGTTTGTATAAATATGATGTAAGATCTCTTTGTAGATATAGGATGGTTATGGGTTATGGGATTATCTAGGTGCAAATAAATTTGTAATCATATGCAGAGGATTTGATCGATCATAGATGATCAGATTGGGTTTGTGTAAGAGGTTTAAGACCTCTAGTATTGAGCTCAACCGAAACTATACTCAAGCATAGGAGATGCTATTCTTATAGCTCAATATTCTTTCTGGATTATAGTCCAAAGATTTCTTGTAGTCGATGAGGCTCCTTTGTGATAAGCAGTGCACTCTAGGAAGTATGTCTTCCTTCATGTGTAGGCCCCTTATATGTAATATTTATTCATCTAATCAGTGGATAGATATTGTGGGTCACCAATCCCACCGTGGTTTTTCCTCTTTGAGGTTTTCCACATATAAATCTTTGTGTTATATTGTTGATCTGTGTGGTTTTATTTTTATTACTTGTTACTTGATTTTAAGCATACTGGTTACTAAGTTGTTGTGCTAATAAGGTTAAAACTAATCATACTGGGAGAACACGGATTCACCCCCCCTCTCAGTATTCTTGGATTCCAACATGATAGATTTGGGTGAAAAAGGATTTGTTTTTTATGAGGGATTAGTTGGATATTATGAGGATATTATGTGGATATGATAGAATAAGATATAGGAAGAAAGGGACATCATAATATTAGAGGAAGATTCCATGTAGTCCTTTTGTGAGGAAATGAGACTTCAATTTATAGATTGGAAGAGGCCAATGGAGGGCCAAGGTTGATTTTATCTTGCAAGGTAATAGTGTTAGTTTTATGCTTTTTATTTGGTTTCCATATAATTTGTGTTTATTCCCTTATTCTTAAGGTTAATTCCCTTCTTCTTAAGGTTAATTAAATCAAATTTCATCAATCTTGTCAATATAGTTCAATAATTAATTTATCAAATAAATTAATTATTTTTCTATTCTTCTAAAGTCAACCAAATTATTAAGTCTCCAATAATTAACCAATTTAATTGTGTTAATACCCTTCTTCTTAAGGTTAATTAAATAAAATTTAATCAATCTTGTCACTATAGTCCAATAACTAATTTATCAAATAAATTAATTATTTTCCTTATTATTCTAAAGTCAACCAAATCATTAAGTCTTCTAAATTCCTCTTAGTTAATTAATTCTAATTAATTAACTTAAGTCATGTGATTCCTACAAATTACTTTTCCTAATCCCCACTTAACCTAATTAATTCTTTCTTAATCATACTTATCATTATTCTCCAATTCTATATTCCTCCACTCATGTCACATCCCCTTTGATCCTTTCAAGGAAATTCAAATTCCTTGAATTTCTCCATGCATCCTCTTCCCAAGGAATTTTTAATTCCTTTATCCATTTAGTCTTCTCACACATATTTTATTTGGGAATTTTTAATTCCTCTCTCCCATCCCCAAACAATTTTATATTCATTTTTATTCTCCGTATACACCTTGATCCATGACTTCCATCCCAAATCAATCTCAACCCTTCATACCAAAATCAATCTCAACCCTTCATATCAAAATCAATCTTGGCCCTCTGTTGGCCCCCCTCCAATCTATAAATTGGAGTCTCATTTCCTCACAAATCACTACATGGAATCTTCCTCTAATCTTATGCTGCCCCTTTCTTCCTTTATCTTCTTCTATCATATCCACATAATGTCCTCATAATATCCAAATAATCCCTCATCTAAGACAAATCCATTTTCATCCAAATCTATCCATTCCTCATCCATCATAATCTAAATCCAATCCTAATCCAGAAAATCTTGTTATGCATTTGGAGAGAGTTCCACATCCATAAAGAAGAGCACACCCAAACAAGTGGAACACAAGGGTGCCTCTACTTCATCATTTGCTCAATCGGAGGAACAAGAGATATCTTCTCTTGCAAGGTAATAGTATTAGTTTTATGCTTTTTATTTGGTTTCCATATCATTTGTGTTTAAACTAACCGTCTACTACCTTGCTTGATTTCCCTTGGTTCATTTTGGCATGCCCGTTGGGACCCATGTCCTGAAAATTTAACCTTTTTTGCAGGTTTTTCACCATTTTTAGTCACAGGTTCCGGATCAGCACGAGAGTCTGCAAACCAGTGCATGTGCCTTGGCTTCAACGCGTGTGCTTTTGCTTCGGTGCATGTGTAGGCACTTCAGGGCATTTGTTTCAAATTTAAATTTTATTAACCCACCATTTTTGCAGGTCCACCTTCAACCTTTCCTCATTTACTTCTCTACTCAAATTTTTAGTCATTCTGCTTTCTGTCTTTGTTTTTTACCAGTTTTTAAAAAAAAACACATAAAAAGGATAAATTCATCTAAAAATTAAAAAAATTAAAAAAAATTAATTAGCCTATTGTATTCAGTTTTTTTAATTTTTGCTAATGCCACTTTAGCGCGAGTGCTCTGCGAATAGCATGAGCACCTTAGAAAATCTCCTGTTTCTTTTTAAAATTTGAAATTTTCAAAATCTGTTGTTAACTGCTAATGTTTTCTATCTCTGGTGCCAGTGCTCACGTTTTAGCATGACCAACATTAGAATAGTGTGTCCGCTGGTATAACTCCCTGCCTACCAATTTTTATTTTTATTTTGTTTACTATTTGTTTATTTTCTTGTATTTATGCTTTAGCGCTAACGCTCGTGGTTTGGCACTAGCATCTACAGAATTGCAGAATTTTGTGTTACTGATCAGATTTTTTAGTCTTGGATATTTTATCCGAGCGGTCCAAGGCTTGATTTAAGACTACTAATTTGTTTTCTTTTGCAGGACATTGTATAGAAGACAATATTCCCACTAGATTAGTTCTTGTGTACATTTTTCTAGTTAGATAACATTTGGATTTTGGGCTAAAAATTCACACTTGCTTTCTTTAGACTAGTTGCACACTTGGTTTTCTTTAAGGGAATTAACCACTTGTCTTTCGTGTTTTATTTTCTTCTTGTTTTCATTCTTTTTACCTTTAGCCGGCATGCCCTCCCGATTTGCCTGGCACACTAGCACATGCATTGGTGAGAAGGGAATGACCCAAGTGAGTACGACTAAACCCAAGCATTCCAACTCACTATAATCAAATCGCCTTTTGAGATGAAAATCTCAGAGGATGGAACTATCTGAGTTTACTCTCATATCGAGCACTTAGTAGGGCCCTTGAGGTCTAAATCACGCTTGCATGACTACTATTGTTCTTGGTACTTTGTTGGGCTATAGGCCTCAATCTCGCTTGCACGAGTACAAAGGATAGTTTTCAAATGGAAACCCTTACGAAGAACTCTAGGAATAGAAGCTACCTGGTTAACCTCTGAAAGGTGGATAATCTTTGTGCAAGGGAGATAGTAACCCCCCAAGAGACTTTCCATATCGTGCCCCCATTAGTGTTTGGAGTCGACTAATATGGCGTTGAGGATCCATTATGTGAGACTTAGTGACCGTATTCTAATTAGTTGTTGGGTGTGTACCTCAGTCAGCAAGCAAAGGTTTTCCTCCTCAGCCAACTTCCTAGGATAGCATGCTAGACTTGAAGTCTCTATTTACGTCAATGGCTAATGTGTTTTCTATGTCATCTTGCCAAGGGTGGAATTAGTATAAAACAATACCCCTTCAAACTCCACTTTATCATTATCAAACCCCTATTTCCCACATCTTCATCCATATCAAATCCCTAATCCATTTTCATCCATCTAAATAATCATCAATTCCCAACCAATATCTCTATTCTATCATTAATCAAATATGGGGTAACCTTCCCCTTCCTCTTCATACCATCAATCCATTATTCCACAATCATTTTCATTCCATCCTCAAGGACTTAGTACATTAACCTAATCAAATTTCCAAAATCCCAATCGATCCTACTCAACACAATCAATCAATCAATCAACCTCATCCTAAGGTCAACACTTTGTGAAATTTTAATTTAGACCTTTATCTTTAATCAATCAATCAATTAGCTTTTGTGCTTGGGAAAGAATCTCCCCAAGGTACCTTTTCTTAAACATTTTGGGTTGATCAAAATCTTATTCCTTTTACCCTTTTTTCTTAGGAAAGTAACGATACCCTAAGTAGAAGAAGGTTTCATCAATTGCAAAAGGTCTAAATTTTACCTAGCTTGGTTGTCACCTTGCTTGTGGTCCACATCATCAATTCCCATCTAAGTCCTAATCTAGAGGCTAAGGTGTCATCCTAATCCAAATCAATCTTGTCCTAATCCAAGGATCAATCAAATCCAATCAAATAAAATCCAAGCCAATCCAATCCAATAAAATCCAATCCAATCAAATCAAATCAAGTCCAATCCAATCCATGAAAATTATATCGAATATAATTAATCCTCAATCCAATCTAAATTTGCTAAGTCCTAATCCTCATCTTCATCTAGCATCATCTCATCACTTTTATCCCCTCATTCTCATCATGGCTTGGTATGAGAAAAGGGTTATGGAAGTTCAAGGATTATCCTATCAACCATTCCTCTCCAACTCATGCATGCCTCAATTCTATCCAACTTCTACCTACTCATGTCTCCCACCCCAACCCACTTACCAAGTCAATCCCATAACCCTCAATCCATCTACCCTATCTTCATCCATTCCATCTCACCAAATTATATTCAATCCCAATAATCCATCTTATATTCCTTATCCTTCCTCTACCTTTGACAAGGGAAATCCATCTTATTCCCCATCCATGTCTTCATATTATCTCTCATCCACATACCCATTCGATCCAACATCTATACCTCCATATTCTCCCCCAATCCATAATCCCAATCCTCCATCTAATACCAAACCTCCACATAATTCTAATCCTCCAAAATCCACATCATCCCCATCCTCCAAGTACTTAATCCATGATCTTATCCAAGGCATGCTAGCAAAGGAGACAAAATCCCCACCTCGAAACAAAGTTGCCAAAACTCCTCCATCCACCTCCATCACCTCCAAATCAAGATGAACATAAATCCCCCCAACTTCATGATAACACCATCCCTCCATCTACCCAAGTCGAAGCTTCCATATTATCCTTCATAATACAATCCCCACAACTCAAAACATGCCAAGATCTTATTCCAACACATGCTAGCATAGATTTTTCTTCAGATCAAAGCATTCATCTATCTCATGATACCTCTCCATCTCAAAATTCATTTTTACCCTCCACTCCATTTGATGGTATCATCCCCTCCACTTACTCTCATGATCATATGATCCCTACATCTAATCCTCTCCCTCCATCGCATGGTCCCCTTCCATCTCAAGACCCAATAGTCTCTCCCACTTCACCACGTGTTCCCCTCCCAAGTCAAGATCAAATTATTCCTTCCTCTCCATGTCATGATACCAATCCATCTCACAATTCTAATATTCATCCTAATCCCACACATGATCATAATACTCCATATGATCCTAGTCCTCCACAAGGCTCCAACACCCCTAGCCAAGTTAGCCATGAATCCCATACCTATCAACATGGACCTTACACCCTCATCCACTTTGGTTTCCCCCAAGAGCTTACAATCCCTTCTACATCCCATCCCCCTCAGAATGGACTCACGTCTTGTTTCTGAAATAATAAGTATCCTATTGGGAAAATAAACGCCCAAGATGTTGGTACATCTCCTATTCCTCCTAAATCCAAAAGCCCTTCATATAAATCAAAATCCCATCATCCACATCCATCTTAGGACCCTATGTTCCAAAGCTAAATCCTCCATTCCTTCCATCCACCACTCCATCACCTCAAATAATCACTAAGAAAGATCAACAAAGGCACACATCATTGAATCCCTCCCAACACTTTCCCTCCATCATCCCACCATCCATAAAATCACTAAGTCATCCATCCTCATGCAACCGTACCATTGTTATTGGAAGCAATTTGGACATGAAATCTAAAATGTATAAAGTAAAGAATCCACAAAAATCAAAGGATCAACATGTCCCCTAAAAAAGACATGCTCAAGAAAAGAAAAATATGATCCAAAAGAAAGAAAAATCCAAAAGGTCACAAAGGCCCCAAAAGAAAAAATCAAAAACTATGTGGATTTCCAAACTACTCTTAGAAGCAATGCATCTCAAAGTAAAACTCAAATTGGAATCCAAACTTGTTAATCCAAAATCGCCCTCCACTCATGATTCCTCCAATCCTGTAACAATCCACCATCATCAAAATCCATTTTGGGCCCTTACACTAACTTAACTCCATCACCTCCTTCATCTATTTTGGGTCCACATTTCCCAAAATCCACATTTTATCCTCCTCCTAATTTAAAATCCCCTCCTCCACCACTCCACCACCCTTCAAGGTGTGTGCCAATGTTGATCTTCCACAAGTTTTTCAAAACCCCATCCATTATCCAACATCCATTTTCCATAGTACCATCCTTCGCATAAGTCCTCATCCCCCTCCGTCCTTCATCCACTTCATCTCCCTATTTATTTCTAATAGAATCTATGAGCATACCCGCAATTCAAAGAACCACTAAGGGATACTATCCATGGAACTAGATGCTTGAGTTCTCCCTTCCTCCTTCATGCATCCACTATCTTCCACATCCACTTATCCTCATCCTTATCCATCCAAACTATTCCAAAAAAATATCAAAAAAAAAAGTAAAGTAAAGAGAAAAAAAAATTCATCCAATGGTGAAAACCATGTCTTGTGGTGCCTTGGGTAAGTACCATGATGAAAACTTGGTAAACAAGCATCATGTGCAATCCCCCATCCTCTTACAATCTGCACTTGGGGGAAAGCTTCATCCATGACATCCTACCATCCACATTCCTTATCTTCTATCTGCATCATATCTACGTTCATCCACCTTTCTTATCTTTGATCTTGACTATCCTATCCATGTCCTCCATCGAATATCCCTAGTCCTATCCAAATCCATCCTCCATTCCTACCTTTGATCTTGATCGAGATAGAGGCAAAATACTATGCATGCATGCTTTGTAAAAATACAAGCCTTAATTCCTCTACCATCCATATTCATTACACATTATTCTTTCATCTCATACATCTTTGTCCACCATCCTTCCATCCTTAATTCCACTACCTCTAGTGTGGGGCATTGCACTCCTTTGCAACATATTTCTTGGGTCTCCATCATCCTACCCTCTATCCTTTATTTCTCCATATCCATCCACTCAATCCATCTATCTCCTATCCAAATAGTATCTCCCTCCATTCATCTATCCTTTTACCAAACCTTGGTTCTCCCTTGTCATTGATTCCAATCCATTTATCCTATATCCACAGTCAAATCCTATCATATTCAATCGTATTCCCCATCTCATCCAATCCAATCCAATAACAGTCTCCATCCCATCCAATCCTATTCAATCATTAATCTCCCTCCCATATTATCCAATCCAATAATCACTAAGCTTTTCCCAATCAAAATTGAGCTTTTCCCATCTATCTGAGCTTATATTGACTTGCACATAATCCAAACACCCATCCATATTGTGTTAATCAAATCCAAGAAACAATCCTCTCACCTAGAGATCCTACACACCATCTTGTCTCTTGCATCTATCAATCTATCTGTACCCTACCCATCAGAATACATCCTTCCCATGTCTAGCATTTTATCCAAATCCATCTTACTACCCATCGGGATGTATCCTTCCCATATCTAGCAGCCTAACCAAATCCATGTCCCACTCTTGGAAATAGATATTAGTTGGCCATGTGCATGATGTTTGCATGATTGATATTTTTGCTTTGATTTTCATCTTGTGTCCCAGGACTATACCTATTCAAGGCTGCCTTGATCATCCTATATCTTGGCATGTCTTAGCTAGTGTATAATGGGGCATAGTTATTATGTTATGGTGTGTTTGGTGGTCTCTATTGTATGATCCTATAGTCTAACATTTACATCATCATCAGTGTTTGTGAGCCTATGTGCATTGAGATACCTATTGTCTGAAAGTCTAGTCCACACCTCAGATTTTCATGACATCCTAATTCCTATAATCAGTGGTGTAGATCATCCTTGGCAATATCAAAACTAGGTTTGCTCTCCATATCTTCACAAAAGGAAATCCCATCCACTTCATTTCGTTCATCCATCTCAAAGGCTCCAATTCATTTATTCCCTCTTTCATCATCTTCATTCTTTCATTATTTAATCTTCTAATCCATTTCAAGAGCACACCCGTGCTCTTTGAACCCACTTGTCCTCTCGAGGGGTCATACCACTACTTCCTCATCATTCTTCCTCATCTCATGACTGGGGCATCAATCTACTAGTCCTTATCCTCACCATCCACTATGTTTTACTCTTCTTTGATATAACATCACTTCATGACACTATATCAAAGAGGGGCAAAATGTAGACACCCAAAATTAATGTTTAATTAATTTAAGTCTATCCTCATAATTAACTAATTTAATTGTGTTAATTCCCTTCTTATTAAGGTTAATTAAATCAAATTTAATCAATCTTTTCACTATATTCCAATAATTAATTTATCAAATAAATTAATTATTTCCCTATTCTTCTAAAGTCAACCAAATCATTAAGTCTTCTAAATTCCTATTAATTAATTCTAATTAATTAAAATAAGTCATGTGATTCTTACAAATCACTTTTACTAATCCCCACTTAGCCTAATTAATTCTTCCTTAATCAAACTTATCGTTATTCTCCATTTATATATTCCTCTGCTCATGTCACATCACCCTTGATCCTTTCAAGGAAATTCAAATTCCTTGAATTTCCCCATGCATCCTCTTCCCAAGCAATTTTTAATTCCTCTATCCATTTAGTCTTCTCACACATCCTTTATTTGGGAATTTTTAATTCCTCTCTCTTTTCCCCAAGGAATTTTATATTCCTTTTTATTCTCCCAATACACCTTGATCCATGACTTCCATCCCAGATCAATCTCAACCCTTCATACTAAAATCAATCTTGGCCCTCTGTTGACCCCCTTCCAATCTATAAATTGGAGTCTCATTTCCTCACAAATCACTACATGAAATCTTCCTCTAATATTATGCTGCCCTTTTCTTCCTCTATCTTCTTCTATCATATCCACATAATGTCCTCATATTATCCAAATAATCCCTCATCCAAGACAAATCCCTTTTCATCCAAATCTATCCATTCCTCATCCATCATAATCCAAATCTATCCATTCCCCATCCATCATAATCCTAATCCAATCCTAATCCACTAATCTTGGTAAGAATTTGGAGATAATTCCACATCCATCAAGAAGAGCACATCCAAACAAGTGGACCACAAGGGCACCCCTACTTCATCATTTGCTCAATCAAAGGAACAAGAGAGATCTTCTCTTGCAAGGTAATAGTGTTAGTTTTATGATTTTAATTTGGTTTCCATATCATTTGTGTTTAAATCAACCCTCTACTACCTTGCTTGATTTCCCTTGGTTTACATAGTTACTTCCATCAAATCTTAGACTCTTCTTAAAGATAACACCTCCAGTTCCAATTGCCATCCTCGGTCTCCTCAAGTGGTTAAGATTATTCCAAAGGATCTATCTCTGATACCAATTATTGGCAACAATAATGAGGGAAAACTGAGAGGGGGGGTGAATTTGTTTTTACCGAATATACAAACTTTCACCACAAAAAAAGATCTAATAAACTACAACAATAACATAGATAAGCAAGATGATAACACAACACACAACACCAAGATTTTGACATGGAAAACCTAGTTAAGGGAAAAACCACAGTGGGAACCTACCCACAATAAGATGATACTCTGCAGTAGTATGTGAAAATATTACAATGGGAATGCACATGCATTCAAGCACACTGCCTAGAGCTCATTGCTCACAAGATAATGCCCTGAAAGGCTACAACTCTTAGGGAAGTTTCACTAACTTACTGTTGGCATATGCACACTCCAATGAGACATTGTAGGTGATTGAAGGTTTTTTCATTGATGGCAACCTTACAATCCTATGGCACTAGCAAGGCATTTCATTGGCACAAGCAAGATCAGACTCTACACCGGCACTCACATCACCGGCACTAGCAGTGAAAGGAAGCATACTGGTAGTGAAAGAAAGCATACCAGCACAAAGGCCGACAGGATTTTTTGTTGTAATATATTTTGTTTATTATTTGTAAAATCATTGTAAGCCGACTTGGCAAGTTGTAAAATGACTCTTATATAAGAGAGATCATTGTAGAACATTTGTAAGTAAGGAAGAGGAATATATTAGGTGAAATAAGGCAGACCTATTATGCAAATTATAGGTTAAAGGTTTATGTAAGAAGCAGAGCAAAAACTGGTACTGGATCTGGCATTATAGATGCTATTTTGAAGTAGTACAAGATACTGGATTTGTATAATCCATTTTCTAAGTCAGTGAGACTTCCCATTTTGTATTTGAGAAGTGAGCTCTAGGCAGTTGGCCTTCCTGCATGTGCAGGCCCCTCTTGTAGAAGTAATATTCTCTTATTGGCCAGTAAGTGAATATTATGGGTCACAAATCCCACCGAGGCTTTTCCCACACCGGGTTTCCTCATTAAATCCTTGTAATATGGTGTGTTTTTCATGTGGTTGTTTTTATCTCTATTTATTACATTACTTTCTGCTTACCGGTACATAGTATTAATATGCTCTACATGTTTTAAGTTAAGAAATTCAATTTACTGGTTAGATACTGATTCACCCCCCCCCCTCTCAGTATCTATGGGAATCCTAACAATTGGTATCAGAGCCTGGTCCTCTATTTTCAAAAACCTAACAGCTTGAGGAAGATCTTGACACTGGTAGAGATGGAAAATCTGATGAAGCAACTTGAAGGAGCTCTCTCAAACTATGATGTAGAAAAATTGAAAAACATCAAACTAGAAGATGATCTAAAGGCTGCTCAGGATATCATTCAGGCACTTCAAGAGAATCTTACTATTTCAAGAAACAAGAGAAGAGAATTATGTGAAAAGATGCAAAATGAGAAAGATGAAAAGGAATCACTTAATGATATGATAAACAAGCTAAAACAAGAGAACATGACAATGAAGAATGAGATGTAGGATATGAGTATGAGATTTTGTAAAGAAATTGAAGATAGGAAGAAGAATGAAGAATATTTGACCAGAAGACTAAGTGATGCTGCAAATGAGAACACAAGACTTAGCTATGAAAATGATTTGTTGAAGACAGACCTGATGCACACTCAAAATGACTCCAATGAACTGATGAGGCAGAAAGAAGTCTTAGAAAGAGAACTAGATACTGCAAATCAACATAAAGAAAACTTCAAGAAAAGCTCAGAGGAACTTGGTAACTTACTGAAGAATCAAAAACCTAAAGGTGACACTTCTAGAATTGGCTTTGAAGTTGGTGAAAGCTCCGGTACTGCAAACACACAGGATCATAGCAAATTGGTAAGACAACCTAATGCTTATAAATTCAATGGAAAATGCTTTAACTATAATAAGTATGGTCATAGAGAAAATGAATGTAGATCTAGAAATTATCAGAACACCAATGCACCCACCGGTCAATGTTCTAAATGCAACAAAATTGGTCATAACTCTGAGAATTGTAGAATGAATGTAAGATGTTATGTTTGTGGAAGATTTGGACACTTATCTAATCAATGTAGAACACAAACTGGCATAGGTTATGGGAAAGCTATTCAGAAGAATAATGTGACTTGCTATGCATGTAACAAAATTGGGCATATTGCTAAATTCTATAGAAGTAAAGGATCACTGGCAGACAACAAAAGTTCTAGTTTAAAAGGAAAAGAAAAAGTTCAAGAGGTTAAGCAAGAATTATCAAAACAATGGATTAGAAAGTCAGACCTAAATATTGTTGGGAATACTCCTCCATGGGTAGAACCAATCAAGACTCCACTGGCAGGACAGAGTAGTGCTCCACTGGTAGGATAGAGTAATACTCCACCAGCAGGAAGCTCTTCATCAAATTGAAGAAAATTTTCTTGAGGGTTTGGCAATCAAATGAGACATATGCTATAATTCCCTCGGTTAATGGTGAGAATTTGGAAATTACTTCTATATCGGAAGACAATGTTAAGTGATTACTTAACCGGCAAGCATTAAATGTGGTAGTTGGCAAATTGACATTATAAATTTGTGGTTTTGGCTCCATTTCACTTCACTGAGCATTCAAACATTCGAAGAGCATGAAATCTCCAGAGCTAAGGCATTTCGAGCAAAGAGGCAAAACACTTCAGCAATCAATCCATCCAAAGGTAGAAAAAGGTATTTATCATCATGGCATCCTCCTCTGCACCTGAATTCATAGAAAACCCGACAGTAGTTGAGGTTATAAAATGCCCTAGGCTCGTATTTCAACTAGTTCCCGAGGTAGCTAAGAAAGATGACAATGTAGGTGTTTTTTCCCAAATTCCAAAAGGAGTTGTTTTTGCAGAAGATCCTAGAATATACATTCATTGCAACATAGAGGAATTAGGAGATGAAGAAATTAAAAGCATGTATAAGACTGTTATATGTGACAATTCTGGAAATCTAAAACCTGAACATAAAATTGTTGAAACCCTAGGATTCATTGAAATCCTCTGCATTCCTGAATTTCCCAAGGAAGTTATTACGATAGTTTTAAGCAGGGTACATGGTTCATTCTTTTGGCTTGATTCAGTTCACAAAATTACAAAGGAAGCTATGAAAGCAGTAACAAGGTTACCTTCCACCGGTAATAGACCCAACAAAACTAAAAAGGTCTCCAATGACCTAGTAATGAACTTAACTGGTGCAACATCAGACAGAAGGTCATCTAAGGGTTAATGATGTGACCGATATAAATGTGAGATTTGTTAGCATGATTTTAGGATACAAAGCAACTCATGCAAATAGACTTAACTCAGTTTCTAGTTTACGCATTAAGAGTGCTTATGACATGGTTAAAGACAATGTTAAAATTGATGTATGTGAATGGTTAAAAGATGAGTTGATTGATAACTTAGGCAAAATCAAGAAGGATAAGAAAGGAACTTTCAGATTTGGTAAATTACTTGTATGCTTAATGCTACATATAACCAAACAGGTTCCCGGTATAGGTATTAACAATCTTGGATTTGATATACCGGTAGGAAAACAGTTAATAGATCTATTCAACAACATGGGTGAAAACAAAGAAAAGAATATTCGTGACTATTTTCAAGCACTAAAGGTTAGGATGAACAAAAGAATCAGACTATCACAGGAAATTGTTAACAAATACAAGGATGATATATGTTTTGTAAGCAAAAAGGATGAGATCTGGATGGAAGCAATCATCCCAAGAACAATTTGGGTAACAGAGATACGTTATGAGACTGATAATCATATCATTGAAACTTATGCTAAAGCACTTCTGGAAGCACCAAATGAACCTAAGGAAGAAGTATTTGGTAGTGCTAAGACCATTGAAAGTCAAATTCAATCTAAGAAGAGAGTGAAAAAGGTTGAAGCAGTTGTGAGAAGAGGTTTTAGATAGGCCAAGGCTATTAAAGAAGATGTACTGAAACAAATCAGTATCACTGAGGATGAGTTAGGAACTCTACAGCCTGAGACTCACCTATCACTGGTAGCTACTTCTTCGAAGAATGACGTGCCTAAAAATTTCAAAAGAGTTGTAAGGAAAAGGGATCCTTCACCGACATTCACACCCTCGCCTAGAAGGACTAGACAAAAACAACAGGCAGTGAGGTCTCCGGTTAGAAAGACAACACCAAAGAAAAAGTTGACACCAAAGAAGAAGAAGACTAAACAAAACATGGCCCCTCTTGACAAATTACTAAATGAAATCACAAAGGAAGGGAAACTCAAGAACATAGGAAAGGTCTATGATACACTATCTACAGATGAAAAAGAACAAGTTGAAAACAGTGTCATTTTACACCTAGATATCTATAAGAAGTTTCTAGTGGAAGTTGTAGATGAACTACCAGATGAATTGTTCAAAAGACTGGAAGAAAGAAGACAAGTTGTTATAGAGCTTGATAAGAAAATCAAAATTGAAAAATTACTTGATGTTTACCCAGTAAACTCACCTAAGGAAATATATTATCTGATTGCAAAGGCCAACTGGTTAGTATTCTCTACTGCACACTGGCATATTGCACTAATGGTTGGAAGAGTAAAAGAGGTAATAGAAGAAACAGAAAATGCATCAGACATATTCCTTGTTGAGAAAGAAAAGTAGGAAGAGTACAGGAACCCCAAACCAATAAAGGTATACTAGAAGGAAAGAGACAAAGGAAAAGGAAAGGTTGGTGGACCTCCTAGTATCAAAGTAAAAGATAACTTATCCCCACCGCCTCTGATTACTACACTAGTAACAACAACAGAAGACCAACCAGCAGATGAGAGTATGGACTTAAAGGATACTAATCCTAATCTTGAGGTATTATACATAGTGGATGTTGATACTCAAAAGGTCAACATTGTGATAGATAAAGACACAACTAGTAAAAATGACATGGCTAGTGAGCCACCCGTAGCTAACAACGCTATTAACACTAAAGATAAACTGGCAGATGATAGCACAAGGAAACAAACAAAGACACAGACAGAGAGACAAGTAGAGCAATAAGCTCTGGAACAGGAACAGGTTCACATGGAAATAGTGCCACCGGCAACAGGAGAAGATTAAAAACCCTTGCTTAAGGAAATGGAAACACAAACAGACCTACCAGAGGTCACTACAAGCTTGGTTACTTCCTCCACCGGTGGAATTCAGAATGTTGGTTCCTCCTTAACAGGTTGCAAATCAACCAATATAACTGAAGTTCTCTTAGATTCTTTGAAGAAAATATCTGATTGTAGTTCACAGGCTTATAAAGCTATAGATGACACAATCCCAATTTTGAGGATGATAGATCCAAAATGCAATATAGATAATAAGGATTCTTTGAGTCAACTTGACACTTTGTCGAAGTACATTACTGACAACACAGTGATAGTTGAACAAATAAAGGAATAGGCATTCAAAGACAAGTTAGAAATTGAAAAGCAAAAATTCTTTGAAGATCAGATAAAGAAGTGTACTAGGGATTTTGACACACTTCTATCGAAACTATGTAACTTATTGAAGAAATTTAAAACTCTATACAAAGATACTTGCAAGACAAACTTTTTGACAGTAGACATAGATAAGAAAATGAGCAAGGCACAAGAAGAAATCAATAAAATTGCTGACAATTTTGTTAATTCGCCTTATACATTATCAGTTTTTGAACAAAAGGTAACTAGTTTTGAGGTAGAGCTACTTAAGTTAGAAAGAGAAAAGGAGAGAATAGTAAATAAGGCAAAGAATTTGAAACTAAGACTGAGTCCAAGATTAGACTATCTAGCATCATTACGGAAGGAAATATCTGAGGCATTAGTACAAGGACAGAGAACACCAGCAGAGCATATGTAGCACCTCACCGATACAGTTCAAAGAACAGAGACAGCAATAAAGGATAGCAAGAAGTTTATGGAAACTATAAACTTGATTTTGGCAGATCTTTTTCAAATTATAACCACCCAGCTATAAGGTTGAGATAGAAAACTAAAACTCTATTGACACCTTGACAACCTTTGTCATTGATGCCAAAGGGGGAGTAGTAGTATGAGAAAATAATTAGCAAAAGACTTATCTACTCAGGGGGAGCTCACATATTTTTGGTAATATTTTTTGTACACATTATTGGATTACAAGTTTTGGATACACTTTTGAATTGTCTCATGAGTGTTGCCATCAATGCCAGAGGGGGAGATTGTTGGCATATGCACACTCCAATGAGACATTGTAGGTGATTGAAGGTTTTGTCATTGATGGCAACCTTACAATCCTATGGCACCGGCAAGACATTTCACTGACACTAGCAAGATCAAACTCTACACTAGCACTCACATCACCGGCACCGATAGTGAAAGGAAGCATACCGGCAGTGAAAGGAAGCACAAAGGTCGATAGGATTTTTTGTTGTAATATATTTTGTTTATTATTTGTAAAATCATTGTAAGCCAACTTGGTAAGTTTTAAAATGACTCTTATATAAGAGAGATCATTGTAGAACATTTGTAAGTAAGGAAGAGGAATATATTAGACGAAATAAGGTAGACCTATTATGTGAATTATAGGTTAAAGGTTTATGTAAAAAGCAGAGCAAAAATCAGTACTAGATATGGCATTACAGATGCTATTTTGAAGCAGTACAAGATACTGGATTTGTATAATCCATTTTCTAAGTCAGTGAGACTTCCCATTTTGTATTTGAGCAGTGAGCTCTAGGCAGTTGGCCTTCCTGCATGTGCAGGCCCCTCTTGTAGCAGTAATATTCTCTTATTGGCCAGTAAGTGAATATTGTGGGTCACAAATCCCATCAAGGTTTTTCTCACACCGGGTTTCCTCATTAAATCCTTGTGTTATGGTGTGTTTTTCAAGTGGTTGTTTTTATCTCTATTTATTACATTACTTTCTGCTTACCGATACATAGTATTAATATGCTCTACATGTTTTAAGTTAAGAAATTCAATTTACCGGTTAGATACTGATTCACCCCCCCTCTCAGTATCTGTGGGAATCCTAACACTTACAACAAGATTCGAACTACAATCCGGAAGGAATGAATTGCAATAATAGTATCTCCAAATGCCTGATGACAATTTCGGTTAAGTACAATTGTCTACTCTACAACATCAATCTCTACTCAATCACAATGTCAAAGGATGAATCATTTGCTCACACATAAACCACTCTCTGATAATGCAGACACAACCATGACATCCAATTTGAATGACAATATCACCTATTTATACAATTCACCAACCTTGACAACAAGGTTGGCTAAACCCACAACTCACAATTACAAGATTACATCACCCGATACAAAGATAAACTACTAAACCAATAAAATGATATACATCTTAATTCAAATTCCCAAATGCTCAACGCCACTAGAAATCATGTCAAGATCAACGGCAACATGCTACACCATAAAAAAGCTGCATAACATGAAGAACATCACCACTTCAGAAAAATCACCATCAAATCGCACAATGATCAATTTGATCATCAGGACAAAAAGGACATAATTAGGAAACATCATCAAGCACATTAGAACCATTAGAAATAGCTACACCAACACCACTTATCAAATCTTCATCGATTAACATTTGAAACTCAAGAACACTAAAAAAGAAAGATAACTTGTGGAGCACCAAATCATGAACCATCTGAAATGAAGATACACAAGATCATCCCAAATAATATCTGAAAAACTTAGCTCAAGATATGATCACATCAGAATATACCAGAGGAAATACTGAACTCTGCAAAGCACTAATTAGAAAAACAAACTGCAAAATCAGATCATCTCGTATGATCAATTAAGCTTACCAGATCACCAAAACCAATACAGAAGAATTTAGTGATACTATAAATACTTCATACACCAATCCATAATCCCAATAAACTAGTCTAGAATCACCAGAGCAGGAATATGTTGACATCAATGGCAATAACATAACCTAACAGCAACAATTTCCAACATGCACATGCATTCAAGCACACTGCCTAGAGCTCACTGGTCAAAATAAGATGACCCAGAAGGCTCCACCCCTTAGGGAAGGTTCACTACCTTACGATAATGATTGCACTACAATCTGGATTACATGAACTACAAATATGACATCTCCTTATGCTTAATGATAGTTCCAGTTAACAAAATTTGTCTACCCTGCAAGAATCTTTGCTCAATACAACACACCGAAGGATAAATTATCTTAAATGCCATATACACCACTCTATGATAATCTTGACATAACACTGATACCAAAAATACATGACTATACCACCTATTTATACAAATCATGAACCTTGACTACAAGGTCGGCTAAACCCTCAACTCTCAATTACAAAATTACATCACATGATACATATGTGAACCACCAGACCAATATAATGATATACATGACATAAAATTGACCTAAAAAAAATCTCCAAACATGCATCACCACTAGAAATATCACCAAGGTCAACCACATTATGTTACACCACCACGAATACCACATAACATGAAGAATATCATCAGATGAACAAAATAACCAAGAATGCACACAAGAATCAATGCGGACCACCAAGAAAAATAGGACATGATTAAAAAACACAAACACACATATTAGAACCATTCGCGATAGATGCACCAACACCACTTATGCAAATCTTCATCGGTCAACATGCTAGCTCACATGAATACTCAACAACAACAATTCATACTAGAAAGATAATGTGCAGAGCACTAAATCATGAACCATCTAAATTGTAGATATATATGAACATCCAAAACATTCTCCCAAATCCATAGCCAAAGATATGATCATACTAGAGCTCACCGAATCAAATACCAAACTTTGCCAAACATCGCACAAAAAGACTGAACTACAAACCAGGTCAAATGATATGATCAAGCAATATCCCAGATCACTGAAACCAATAAGGAATAAAGTATTCCAACATCCCAAATAGATAAATCATCCATATCATCTCAATGCAATCATCAGAACACCAAATACCTATTCTGCAACATCGGAATATATTGACATCAATGACAACAACATATCCTAGCAGCAACAATATCCAACAGGTTTAGGGTTATCAAACTGGGACACATAAAAATCTTTAGTATAATCTCAAATTTTGGAGAGTCCTAATAGTGGCTCTAGTTGGGGATGAATTGACTTACTCATTCATTGCAATAATCTAGAATAACTCCAGAACGCAGAATAAAAGGTAAGGAAAAAATAAGAGGGGTAATCCTAATCTACTGTTCATAGAAAAAAGTCTTCTTTAAGCAAAGAAGTACTTCAAAAACTATCAGTTCCTGAATTTCTCCTAAGGTATTTTATAAGAAATATGAATCTTCCTGTCATGCCCAAACTTTTGGGCAAGAACGGGATAAAAATAAATAAATTAAATAACAACTTAATAACATTAAATTTGCTAAAATGAAATGCACTAGCAAGTTTGTCTTAACTAAGTGAGAGTTAACCCTAACTACTAACTCGAGTAAGTGGTATTAATTTAAATCAAATGCGGAACACTAAAAGAATTATTTATTATCTCATCGATTTTTAAACAATAAATTAGTTTAGTCAATTAATTGGCATAGATAAAATTAATCTCCAATAACCATTAATTGTTTTTTTTTTTGAACTAAATAAATTAGTCCTAGCACTTAGTTTATAAATGTCTATATTTTATTTTATCAATAATTAGAATATGATTATACTAAATCGACATAGGGTCAATTAAATTCATAACGAAAATAGTTCTATAAGGTTTAATCTCCAAAATCTATATCAGATTAAACTACAAAAATAATAATAAAATATTAAACATCATTTTAAAATATACCCTTATGTTTATCAAAAACATATATTTTCCCATGTGCTTATTATAAACATATATATAGATTAAAAACACTTAATAAAATATTTCATCTAAAATTTGCCCTACCCCTTCATATTTTAAAATATATATATATATATATATATATATATATATATATATATATATATATATATATATATATATATATATATATATATATATATATATATATATATATATATATATATATATATATATATATATATATATATATATATATATATATATATATATATATATATGTATGTATTTATGTATGTATATATATGTATATATATATTTATGTATGTATATATGTATATATGTATAATATATGTATATATGTGTATATGTATGTATATATATATATATATACATATATATACATATATACATACATACATACATAGATACATATATATGTATCTATGTTTGTATGTATACATACATATATGTATACATACATACATAGATACATATATATGTATCTATGTATGTATGTATGTATATATGTATATATATGTATATATATATGTATATATATATATATATATATATATATATTTTTTTTTTGTATATGTATCCATGTATATACATAAATATGTTTTCTCATTATTAATAAATAACCATGAAAGCCCTAAATTTTAAATACTATAATAATGCCCCTTCTTTTTTATTTCTTTCATTCCTACTTTTTTAACTTTTCGAATACCCTAACCCAGTCATGACAATGGACAGGCGGGTGGCCGAAGTTCTTTTGAAGAGGGGGGTGTGTGGCGGCCATGGAGGGGGCTCCCCGCAAGGGTGGCCACTGCCGAGCCTGCGGGTCGCGGCCTAGGCCGCCGCTATGGGACATGGCCCGTAGCCCCGGCAGCACCGTCGCTGTGGGGTGCTGCCCACAGTGGTGGTTGAAGCCTCCCACTGTGGGTTGCGGCCCACAGTGGCAGTTGCGGCCGCCGTTGGGGGGTCCACCGCCCACTGTGCGGGGGGGGGCGAGCCCTTCGCGTGGGTTTTCATAAGTTTTTTTTTTTTTTAATTTGCTTGAAATTTTTATTTTATTTTTTTATAAAGAAAAAATATAATTATATATATATATATATATATATATATATTAAATATAAATAAACATATAAATATATGTATTTATTTATATACATATATTCTGGATACTCGTTAGATTTAGGGTTAAATTTCCTTTTTAGCATCCATATATTATTATTTTTTGTTTTAAAACCCAAGTTGCTATAATCTGAATAATTTATTTAACCTTAGATTAATGACAGAAATCAGAATTTAATTCAATGTATATATTTCTTTTTATTTAAAATGCCATGCAGCTAAAAATAAAATCAGATAGTTTACTTAATCCTTAGATTTATTTTCTGCAAATAATTTAGAATTGACAGAAGTAAATAAGTTTAAACAGCCACTATTTAAATCTAGAAATTATTAAAATAAACCTTAAAGATAGACAAGATATTTTTTATTTTTTTCTGCGAATAAATAAAATGACAGAATACAATAAACTTTACAACAACTATATAAATGTTATATTATTTAAATTTAACTTTAGAGATAAGCATAGGAAATAAACTGATTCTTTTATTTTCAGAACTAACATGCAAAATAAGCTTTTTATTTTCAAAACTAACATGCATACTACTAATAGTAACTATAGGGAACTTAATTCCAGTAATACACATTTTCTTTTGCAATAATAATCTAACAGAATCATTTCATTTATGCAATAATAAATTAACAAAAATAATGCATTTATTTAAGGCATTTTTAGAATACAATATAGACATTATTACAAGAGGGAGAAATACCCAAACTAATCCCTCATTTCTATTAAATGAGGACTTCTATTAAAATAGATACAATTTCTTTTCAAAGTAATCACAATCCCTTTTACATTGCTGCACTTTAAAATATAAAATATTTCATTCCCAAATCTTTTCTGCAAACAATAAATTCAGCTATCTTCTACTTGTCTTTTTCTTTTCTTCCAAACACCTGCAATTAAATCATTGGCTGTGACCATGGAGTGCTCACCTCCCAGCCTAGGCTAACTAGTAGCCACCCCTGAGCTTAGAGAACCAAGCCCTTACACACATGCAAACACAACAAGCAGGGGAAAACAATCGCAAACATATTCCCAACCAAGGCTACACTGCACCACACAATGTGGTGATTTTGCAAGGGTGGTAGTGGACCAAATACCCTGAGGAGACTGCAAGTCTGGTAAAACACAAAGCCACCTCATGGCAAACAAAGATATATCATAAGTATAATAATCCCACATCCTTATGCCCCCCAAGGCATTCATACCTTATTTCCCTCCTTATGACCCCCAAATGCATAAACAAGCCATGCAGCAAGGGTCACATAAATATCCCTTGAGATCACTCTCATAACGAGAGCCTCTCACTTGAGGGCTGTCAAACTTATACCACCCACAAGGCCATCCTCTCTCCCAAGAGTAGGAGGCCTTGGTTACTCCCAAAACACAGATTGCATACAAGAAAACAAAGACATAACGCGTGATAATTTTCACAACTAAAATGAAAGAGAATAACTTTTTCACACAAACAATCTTTCCAAAATAACATGCAACATGAAAGAAAACAATACAAAGAGAAGTTTAACCAACCTTCAACTGCCCAAAGGTATGCTAGATCTAGTTGAGGATGAGCAGCCCAATTCCACAATTCCTTGCTTCTCTACCCTTAGCCAAATTCCTATACCAAATCTTTTCTTTTCAAAATTGCATTGTCTCCAAAAATGGAGAGTGGGTGATTACTTGCAAAATCTCACATTCTTTCCTAAGAAGACCTCAGTGAGAGTTCTCACAAGTTTCTAAAATTGAAAAAGGAAAAAGTCCAAAAAAAGATCAAAAGGGATCTCTCACCAAAAAGGAAAGTTAACTAACCTAGATGAAGCCTTCTAAATTCAATTTTCGCACATCTTAGAAAACTCACTTGTTAGGGTGACTAAACAGGAGTTGTCACATGCCTAAAATTACTCCTAACCCTTAGGTATACCTTATGGGCTTTAGGAAACACCTTTAAACTACCCCTAGGAGTTCATTTAACCCCTTTTAAACCCATCTAAAGTTAACTTTCGGGTCAAACCTAAGTTGACTACCCCAAAGATTTTCTACCCAAGGAAAATATAGAACCACATTAAATTATTTGAAAAATCTATGGTTAAAACAACTCCCTCCAAGAGACAATTCAAAAATCAAGACATAAATCAACACGTGTCAAGTGACACAATAAAAATACTTTTTTAAAATTACACATGAAATTTTGTCTCTTATTGGATTTACACAATTTAATAAATTCAATTTAACACACATGCCACATTCACTTTCACAAATAAAATACGATACAAACTGGGTGTTGTCTCTCCAAATAGACAACCCATAGTTTTACGAACGTGCATAGGTCTAGGTTTGGTTCTCCATAATATTTCCATGGTCACATGGATAATTTTCCTACGCATCTCAATTACACATTAGTACTTCCAATTAACCTCATATAACATTTAAACACATGAATAAGAATACACGTCAAACACTCTGCATACAATTGATATTAAACAAAATCAATATATCTTGTATCAAAATAAATCCACATAAGCAATTATCATAATCCTCATAATTTTGATCCATACATAAACATGCATCCTATTTCAATCATCATAGTAAAGTCCTGCAATTCCAATAATGACATACATCATCACAAAGTAGTCCTATTCTAGAATCATATAGAGTTCTATATCTATAATGCATAGAAATGAAACATCATTATATATCAATGTTATCCAAATCATGAAATCATATAAGTTCCAAATCCATAATGCATAAAAATAAGGCATCCATAATAGTCTCAACATGAAAAATATTGAAATGCTAGGATTAGTTGGGGTAGGGCCTCACACTTCCCCACCTTTACTTGTAATGACAAATGGGCCAATCCAAAGGGCTTAAAATTTTCCATGTTTCCCTTTGTCTTAATTCCTTGCATTCCACATGAGAGCCAAATCTCCTTCTTGAAACTTTCTATTTGTTGTTCTTTTATCATACAAATACTTTGTCTATTGTTGTTTTTTGGTACTTTATCTCCCTTTTTCATGCCTAATCTCATCCAATTCTACCAATTGCTCCAACCTTTCTTCCATTGGTTCAGAGATGTCAAGATTCTCTTCTGCCATGAATCTTTATACTGGCAAAAAATTGTCTAAAGGCATTCTAGCTTGATCCCCATACACCAATTCAAAAGGAGATTTTCCAATGGTTTTCTAAACAATAATCCTATATGTCCATAGTGCTAGATTCAATTTTGAATCTCAAGACCTTTTATTTTCGTCCAACATTATTATTATTATCTTCATAATGTTCTTATTGCTAGACTCTACCTGTCCATTTGCTTGTGGATGGTATGGCAAAGCATAAGAGACTATTATACCATAATCCTCACATAATGACTTAAAATTATTCGATCTAAAATACATTCCATTATTAGTGATTACCCTAACATGAACTCCAAATCTAATTATGATGTTTTTCATTAAAAACTTTATCCCCACTTTGCTAGTAGCTTTCTTGGTTGCGATTGCCTCAACCCATTTAGTAAAGTAGTCTATTTCTACAAGGATCCACTAGTGTCCACTAGATTTCTCTAAGATCTCTCCTATAAAATCCAAGCCCCGTTGATGAAATGGTGCTTCAACTTGCATGGGTCTCATTGGTAGACCTCCTTGATAAGTTAATTTTCCAGAAAATCTTTGGCATCCCTCACACCTCCTAACAAACTTGAAGGCATCATTAAATGCAAAAGGCCAATAATACCTTGCTCTCAATATTTAATTAATAGTTTTTTTGGCTAAGAAATGCCCCCCTAAAACACTTGTATGCATTTTATCTAAAACTTTTTTTCTTACCCTTTACCAAGACATAACAATAACACTCCATCCATGTTCTTCCAGTACAAGTCTTTGTTTACCAGCACATACTTATAGTTAAAATTTCTTCTCTAGTTGTCGTTCAATCCTTCTAGGCACTTCATATGTTTCAAGAAGTAGACAATATTAGTGTACCAATATGTCTCTTAAATGCTGCATACTACATCCTCCCACTCAACATTATTTGTTTGAGCAGCATCAAGATTTGATTCAACCATTAATCTTGCTAACCCGTGTCCTCTAACAAGCTTGGTAATTTGGATATGTATGTTAAATTATTGAATTTGATTTATCCACTTGCATCGCCTTCCTGTTACTTCTGACTGCCTAAAGATATCATTTACTAGTACAATTGCGACATGCAACTACTATTGCCCCAACTAGATATGGCCTGAAATTCTTAACAACTTTCACTATTTTAATTTTACAACTTGAAGTGACTTGCTAAAAATGCTTTTGGCTACTCATACCCTTCCCCATTCTTTTGTAGCATGACAGCCACAATGGTGTGGAAAGAAGAAAATGAAAAAAAATGAAATGGCTTGTTAAATTATAGAGATTTAAATACTAGAGCTTCTTTATTGGCTCTTTTGATGTTTATAAAACCATCTAGTGCCTTTGTTGTCCAATCCAATGTTCCTCTCTTCTTCAGAATTTTAGAAATTGGTTTGACTATCTTTGCAAAGTTTGAAATGAATCTTTTGACATAATTTATTTGCCCAAAGAAAGATTGCATTACTTTCATAGTCTTTGGGATAGGGATCCTATCTATGGCAGCCACCCTTTCAAGATCAATCCTTACTCCATCCTTGGATACAATACGCCCTATGAATTTTTCTTTTGTAATGATAAAGTGACACTTCTTTGGGTTCAATGAAATTTTAAATTCAAGTGCTTTTAGGAATATATTTTCCAAATGGGAGCAATGATCCTCTACTTTCTTTGAATAAGCAGTGAGATCATCTTGATACACTACCATAATCACATTTATCAAGTTAGCAAAATCCCCATCCATGGCCCTTTGACAACATGTGCAGTGGCCCATTCATCATTTCTAAATGCAAAGAGAATAATGTTTTCCAACTTTCAACAATGGATGGAAATGTTTTGCCTATCCCTGTCAATGGGATACACCTCAAGCATTGCTTTTTGGTTTGATCTACTTTGTTCCTAGGTAATATTTCATGCTTTTAATAAAATGCCATTGCATTATAGGTTAGATGTTTTCGGTTTTCAATGTTGTCCAAGCACAGGTTTGTTTTTCTTTTCAAGTTGTGGTTTTCCCTTGTATCCAAGTCTAGGATCCTATGTGCAAAAGGTTTCAAGTTTCCAGATCAGTCAACCTTCATTGATTAATCAGGGGCACATATATAAATCATGACAGTGAGTGTTCCTCAGTGTCATAACTTGCACACATGCTCATGGTTAATCAGTGAAGGATGTTTAAATTTGTATTTTAGTATCAAGAATTGAATCCATACCCAATGGATAAAGGCTACTATTTATGTCTAGCAAGCAGACATCTAACAAATTTCACCAAAGATGTTACTAAATTTTCACTATATTTCAATTTAGTTGAAGCATCATGCATTACAGAAAAGGTACATCTTTTAAGCTTATCCATTTTTCAGTCTTAAAATATTAAAAGATTACAAGTACAAGTAAGAACTTCAAATTTTCTTTTGTATTAAAATTTAAAAGATTTCATATATTTTATACATCAGAAGAATAAATGTAATCTGCTGAATTTTAAATTGATCTCTCACATAAGCCGTGAGAGTGGCCTTACTCTTTTCTATACAAAGAGAGAGCATCTATTAAAAGAATAAGGAAGAGAGGTTAGGGTAACTAGTCATTACCTTGCTTGACTGGTTGGAGTTTATGTCATGTCCGCATTGTGTTAAGTTGTGGTCTTTATCTTCTCCCAAGTAGCTCCTGAAACCTGCATAGATGGAAAAGGTAGTTAGATCCAATGGATCGAAGCAATGGTTGATTATGCTAAACCTCGATCACATATGCTAATAATATCCTCTCTGAGTTTTCATAAAGAAAAGAAAGGTCTTATTCATCATAATACATCTCATGAGAGTCACTGTTTATCTAACATGTTTGCTTCATGTGTAGAAACAGGGAAAGAATTGTTACAAATTTTGGATTTCATGTATGAGTGGGAGTAAATGAGGCTCCCACAAGGGTTGAGCCCAGATTATAAAATTCATCTTCCTATAACTTCCCTTTGTCATCAAGACAATGATAAAGACAATCATAGATCAGGAGGGAAACGAATCAATGCATCATCATTGCATAAAATGAAGATTCCAATCAGATTAGGTGTTTTTGAGAATTAAGCATAATGGAACATTAAAGGGATATGTATACCTTACATTAAACCTTTTGTTTCAATAAAAGCAACAATTGTGAATGAATCATTTTTTATGCTTGTATCATAGTGGGTTATATAGCAAGCTGAAGAAAGTTCAGTGAACCCATAGCTGAAGGTTTTCTGAACTTTCCTAATCGTACTATATAAAACCACTTATGCAAGAATAATGCATTCATATAAGGAGTAGTCTTCTGATAGAGGTGACAAATAACCCTACAAGTAAAAGAGGAATTCACATTAGGATCATGTACAAAATAGAGCATGAACCGTGAAAGTCATGAGATTTCAAATTATCAAAGGCTCCATCATCAAAGCATAAGTAAAACACAATCCTTGTTCACTGAAAAGGAAACCTCTAAGATAAAAATGCAATCAACTTGTGGCAGTTTCAAAGAAGTGAAAAGAAATAGTCAACTCAATGATGCAACTTCAGAATAGAGTAGTAAGTCAAAATGGTGACATAGGTGCAACATATACCCATAACGAGTTGTCTCACAAAATCAAAGCTACAACAGGTTATTTATGACAGTAGTGTACCAAATCATAGATAAGTACAGTGTAAGTCAAAGGGACTGTGATAGTAATAAGGGAAACATCTCTCTAACTTGCAATCCTGTAGAAGCTAACCACAGTGAATACAGTCACTTATCCAATTCTTGAACACAGTGGTATTTCCTATAACAGAAATGAAGAAATAAAGAGTAGGCATATTACTGATAAATAGAGCTCCTACAGTTATTCAAAGAAGAGTCACATTAATTACTCACAATCTCAAGATAGATACTATAACTCTGTGAGTTTTCGTAACCACCTAAAGGTGCCATGTGATCTAAAAGTAATTATTTAACAAAAGCAGTGAGATGCTATCAGTTGTAAGAAAACTGTCTATATATAGTTTGCAGTCCATTATTGTAACAATCTCATAAGAGTGAAGGTCAACAATGAGAAGAGTTTATGCATGGAATTAATGAGAATAAATAATAATATAAAGCATTCAAAATTATTGCCCAATAGCAGAGATATAGAGATGTCACAATCAAGGGTCAAAGTAATCTTAGTCTTATGACTGTTGAAACCAGTGATAAAATTATAGCATTTGAATGCATCAACAATATTATTTACCTGGAGTAATAAAAAATAGTCGGGTTGCATGCATAATGTAAATTTGATAGTAAAATCTCAGTCTATTGTGTGCAATTCCAACAGATATGCTTCAACAGGGTAAAATAACATAAGAAACAACAGGCAGTAACAACACTAAAAGTTGTCATCTATTAGAATAGTGACATCTACTCATGAAGAGTCTCAGGATGAATCCTATGCCTATTAAGATGTTGTTGAGAGAAAAGAGGGCCACATAGTTATAGGAGCCCTAAGAAGACAGTCCATAAATCACATGCAACAAAAGCCCGGTCAAAGTAGACATACTAAAATATAGAAATGGGAGGTAGGTGGCAACATGTATATCAAAAAATAACTTGACCATTGTTGTAAGATAATGTCATCATGGAGAAAAGAGGTTTCAGGAAATTAAAGGTGCAATCATAACAGAGATTAGAACATCAAGCTTCTTGCACATGGTTTGTTACAATTTTGATAGTATTTCAAAATTTCTATAGCTATGTGACAACCAAGCAACTCTAAGAGCAGTTAATAGTTCAAAAGAAAACAAAGGGTATGTTAGTATTACAAAGTGGCAAAATCCTTTCATACAGTAGAAGCAAAGATTCCTTGTTCAAGAACACCATAGATAGCAGCAAGATCCATGAGAAAACCTTGATTAGGTTGTTAGGATTTATGCCAAAACCCTAATGAAAAGTAATGACAGAGGGAATAATCACCAAAAGATAGATTCTCACAAATAGATGGCATAGATGGTGAGCATTTGGTGAATGTGACTGTCAAACTAAAAATCCATTCAAAGTGCAGCTACATAGAGATTTCAAAGATAAAATAAAATAAATCAAACCATTATGAAGATGGGCTCAAGATAGTGAAAGCCGTAGAAACGTTCATGAACCTTTCTCAAAAATGGACATCAGCCCAAAAGCAAATCAATAAATCTAAAAGTTGTGACTCTTTGTCACAGGACAATAGACAACAAATGCTAGACTCTAATGCTAATGGTGCGAACCCATATCCAAAGGAGTGTTTTCAAAACAAAATACAGTGAATACAAAGAAGACAGAAGGAGGAAATATGATATATGATAGACTTACCTTGAAATTCTTTGTGAAAATTGTCTACAAGTCACTAGAAAAAGCTTCAGGATGGATGCATTCAAGCTCAGCTAGGGGTTTCCATGGTGTCAGAGAGGAGGAACAGAAAGATGAAAATGAAGAAAAGATAAAGTATCTTTTCATCTTTTCACTTTTGTTTAGGGTTTCATAACCCTAATTTGAAACTCGATGGATGCAAAAGCTTTTTTTCTTTTTCCTTTCGAAAATCTTTATTCTCTTTTTCTATCAAGAGTCTTTTGCCTTATAGTTTTTTTTGTGACTCCTCTAAGTGTTTTATAAAAACTTATAGAATTCCTTTATGTCATGCATTTATGCAAAATTGTAAAACTTTATTTAAAATGATGATATAAATCATTTTTAATAAAAGTTATTTATCAATGCATGATAAATGGTATATTGGTTTTCAAAGAGAGAACAAATAAGGAGAGCTTGTTAAGTTTTTGTATTTCTCTTGCATTCGAGAGGGAGTTGGGTTGATTTGTAGACATGTGGAGTTAGATTAGGGATTTTGGTCACCTAATTAGCAATCCCACTCCACTTTAAGAGTCCTTGGAGGTTGTGTTTTAGTGAAGGAGGGTTTTTACGACTGTGACTCTTTGTCACTTTCAGTGTGACCCCTAGTTTTTAGGGATTTTTTGTTACATCCGTACAAGGAGATTGTTTTCAATTTGAATATCCCTTGAGAAGTTTGGGGGAGGTCTGTGTGTGAAAAGTGAAATAAGGTCTGATAGCTGCAGGCACAACACTTCAATTAAGTCATTCCATGTATAGTTAGTAAATCAATAATCAATAAATAATAAACCATAACAAAGTGACTAATTGCCTTCTAAAAGATGCAAGTATAAGATTGCTCTCAGAATTTTATAAGCAATACCAGTGACTAGACTACACCAAGATGAAGGATTTAATCTATATGAACATGATATTAAACTAAATGGATGCAAGATGGATGAATAATTCAAGAAATATGGATTCAAGCAATAATGAAATAAACTAAATATGGAAAAAGCTAAACTAAGATGCAATAAATCTCAAAAAGAGCAAGCACAATATCTTCAATGACTCCAGAGAAAAATCAGCATAATAATAATCCCCAAGGTGTTTCTCAAATATCTCTGGGGTGATTTGAATGAGAGTTGAAGGCTGAATTTATAGAGAATTCACAAGAGAGATCAAGAAAAAGCACAATTTAGAATTAATTGAAATAATTGAGAAATCAGGTTCAGTCAACTTTGAGATAGATTCCAATTATAGTTTAATTCAAATGCATTCAGATAAGAAGTTCAAGTTTCATTAGAAATAAGAATTAATTAATTCCATGAATTTGTAATAAAAATAGATAATTCTTTTATTTATTCAAGAAAAGAGTCTTTTAAATGCAACTGAACTTCTTTTTCTCAAAAGCTTGGAGTTCCAATTTTAGAGAAAACAATTAATAATTCAATTAATTGCTTTTCTGATTTCAAATTCTCAATATAGAAGAAAGAAATAATATCTCAAGTTTGATTTCTCTTTTAATTTAATTCTTTTATTTTATTTTCAATTTAACTCTTGCTTTGTGATTAATTCCTCTTTTGTAATAAATTAATTCTTTTTTTGCATGATTAAATGACAAATTTATTAATTAATTAAATTTGCTAGGCTATTTAATAAATTAAATAGGATAATTGATCAAAATGATATTCTTGGAATGATTCAATTAATTAAATAAATATTTAACTAATATTGAGTAATTGATTTGCCATGTGACATTTGTTGATTAAAGAATTAATTAATGTGCTCAAAGTTAATTTAATTGTCTTTGGTTAGGACCTTGGTGATGTTGTCGAGATTAGGGGCCCATGGTTTAGATGACCAATTTTAGGGTATTACATTTGCCCCTCTTTGAATTAATGTGCGAGTAGCGCGTTAGTTCAAAGAATAGTTGATGTCTAGGAAATGTCAGTTCTGAACTTGATTGATCACGAACCAGATGAAAAGCGAGGTGTTTAGCTTGATTGGAAGCAAAGAAGCTGAACAAAGTTTGATTAAAGTGATACCGATCTCGAGCTTGATTGAACTAGGAACGATAGAGAGCAAAGATACCGAACTTGAACTTGATTGATCAAGAAGTGGATCTTACTGATCTAGAACTTGATTGAACTAGACACAGTGAGCGAAGATAAAATTGATCTTGAACTTGATGGATCAAGATACGATGAGCGAAGATAAACTGTCTAGCTTGATTTGATGCGATGAAACTGAACACCTACTTAGATTGAGTGTGTGATCGAAGATACTCTTTAAACCCTTGATTGAGTTTAAACGAATATTTACCTTGATGTAAAGCGATGAAACTGATTAACATTAAGAGACTGATTCAGATGAAGACAAATATCAGCTTGATTTGAAACGATGAAACCAATATGCCCCTAGCGATTGATTCGATTCAGATGATCAAGAGATCTCAACTTGATGTGAAGCGATGAAGCTGATATGCCCCTTAGCAATAAGAATTTGATTTTCTTTAGTTGAAAAAGAATTTTTTTTTGGCTCAACTTTGAAGACGTGAGGATCATGAGGTCATGAGTATGCCCCCTCGAGAGCGAAATTGAAAGATAGCGAGGGTACATGATTTTAGGCAATTTTTGGTGATGATAATTATTTGAGCACAAATTGATTCAGAGGAATTTTTGTAGATTCAGCGTTGATTGATGAGAAATTGAACGCAAAGTGATATGTAGAATGAAATTCAGATTCAACGTTGATTGATGAGAAATTGGGCACAAAGTTGAAGCGAGAATGAGCATCTGATGAAAAAGTGCTAAGTGGTTCAAATTATGAAATTGACTAGGAAAATGATCTCGTATTTTGATTTCAATCCCGAATTAGAATAGGAAAATTAGCTAAGGGTACAATTTTCATGTCCATCAGAGCAAGTTGAAAAATTAGGGTTTGGGCTATATATGGGGTAAAAGTGTCATTTTAAAATCATTTTAACCCTCCAAGCTTGAAAATTTGAAAAGCCTCTATGAAGAAAAATGGTGGTTCCCACTCATATGCATCGATTCAAGCACCAGGAATGACATAAATGACCTCAGAACTATGAGCCAACAGTAAGTGATCAATCTCAAGCCTGTTTATTGTTTCAATTTTGAATTTTTTTGTTGATTTTTTCAATTTTTGGCACGTTTAAGTTGGGTTTTCTCATTTTTTCATGTGAGATGGGATCTTGTCTCATACAACAAACTGATTAAGTTTCTTTTATCATTTATTTCCACCATTTTTATTATTTGAAGCCTACCCTTGTGTCGTACAAGAACATTCAAAAGAGCCCCTTTTGTTGTTCTAGGGCTAGTATTTTGTTGTATGGGAGTCTTTTGTCGTACTAGACCTATTTTTGACTCGTATGAATTTCTGCCCCTACTATGTTTTGTCGTCTGGAAAACAATGAGCATTTTTTAAGGTCCAAACTTGAAATTTTGATTTTGCAGTTGACGTAGTTGGATTTGCGTGATTTTTTGCTTCTCTTATAGGCTAATTTGAAATGTTTCCTGATGGTTGTTTGTTTGATTTTTGCAGGTTCAATTGCCTCATGTTCTTTTTCAGATGTGTCTATCTACCAACGATGGCATTAGTGCATCATTTGTCAAAGGTTGATCGGGCTCATATTGATTTGTGCAGATTGACCCACCTTCTTGATTTACCTGATATCCATGTGAATCACATAATGTTGACTGTGCTTGTAGAGAGATTCCATTCTGAGCATACCACATTCCATTTGCTAGTTGGGGAGATGACCATCACTCCCAAGGATGTTTATAGGATTCTTCGTATCCCTTTTGCTGGGGATAAGGTGGATTATAATGCAGCGCAACTCCCTGGGTTACTTGTTGTTAGACATGTTTTCAGAGATCCTGACATTTTGACACGTTCTATTAGTTGGGACGTGATGATGACCAGCTATAGTGAGGACATTCCACTTGCTTACATCTTGGCAGGTTTTATCAGTTGCTTTCTGATGTCGGATAGGGGACAGCAGGGTATTTTGTGTGGATGGGGTAGGATGTTGGAGAGGCTTATTGAGACCCCTCAGAGGTTAGGCTGGGTCTCTTGATTATTAGCACACATGTATCACAAGATGCATGAGATTGTATATAGGGAGGGGAAGAGTATGGCTGGAGGAGTTTTGATTTTACAAGTTTGGGCCTGGGAGCACCTCCTAGTTTGTAGGCCATTTGTAAATGATGACAAAGATCCTGGTCAGCCCATTGTATATAGATATTCACGATATGTTACTTAGCCCCATCTGGTAAGATAGATTTTTGGAGATGACAGCTAGATGATTTGATAGTCGTGACATGGAGACCGTACAGGGATCTAGAGCCATGGGATGATTGGAGGGTTGTATGCAGGGATTTGTTTGTGACTCGCCCACTCATCGACAGATCATAGATAGTAGTTGAGCGATTCATTGTTTCCTGAGTGATGAGGCAGTATGGTAGACCTCAGGGGATCTTGTAGGAGTACAATGCATTTTCTCACTATGCAGAAGAGGAGAGGCAGGGATGGGCACCGAGATTATCTTATGCCTTGAGTATGTAGGAGCTGACTAGATTACAGCATCTCAGATGGGACTATATGGATGATATTGCAGATGTGGGGGTCTTGCCCCAGTATAGGGATTGGTTCCAGCAACATCCATTCCCTAGATTTACAGATCAAGCTGAGAAGGTACCTCGTATAGAGGAGATAGAGGATGATGCCCCCACGCAGGGACAAGGATAGTGACAGAGATAGGGATAGAGAGTCAAGGCTCCAAGATGGGCAGGTGGTGATCCTGGTGCTAGCAGCAGTGGGGTACCAGCTGGTGGTAGATAGCAGAGAGGAGAGGGCAGATCCCTAGGTATGGTTGGAGTGATACTTTGTGGAGTGAGAGTGCCAGACGGTGGAGGAGAGGAGGAGAGGGTAGCGCCGAGACAGGTTCAGTAGAGGAGAGAGGAGTAGGGGGAGTTAGAGGTGGAGATGGAGCTAGAGATGGAGGTGGAGAGCCTAGGAGGGATCAAGGGGCTGACACTGTGTGGTTGATGAGAGTACACCTAGCGGGTTTGTAGTCACAGCTGACAGTGGCACAACTCAATTGGCAGAGCGAGACCGATAGCTAGCAGATCTTAGAGCAGAGAGAGATCGTCAGCTAGCAGATCTTAGACTGGAGAGAGCTCGTCAGCTAGCTGATCTCAGAGCAGAGTGTGGTCATCAGGTTGCAGCAATGAGGGTAGAGTGACACACTCTTCAATAGGAGGTTCTCCATCAAATGAGTCGAGCAGCTTATTATGTTGTGGCTTACAACATAGTTGTTCTAGTAGTGCAGCAGGTTGTACCATATTCATAGTATATGGCTCAATCTGAGGGAGCTTGGGCACCTTGTCAGGATCCCGATCAACAGGCTCCACCTCCTCCACTAGGCGATGAGGGAGAGGCTAAGAGCTAGATTTTTTTTTTTTTGTAGCTCTGAGATATTTCGTAGACACACCCATTTTTTGTAGCCCTTATGATTCTTGCTCCGATGGGAGTTTGTACATGTCAGTGGACATTATTTTTTACCCTGAGACTTGATGATTATATATATACGAGATCTGATTAGACTTCATAGTACTTGAGTTGATCAATTATGAGATGTCTTCTATATGCTTTATTCTATATGTACGCATATTTTTTTTCCAGTATGGATGTATGCAAATGCAAATGAATATGAATGTTTGTTTTTGTTTCTTTTCATAAGTAAATAAATGATGAAAATGAGTAATGAGTAATGCAAAAAAAAAAATTCTATGCAATAAGATGAATATGAATGAGTGATAATGAAATGTGTGAATCTATATAAGATGCTTATATATGCAGCTAACATCTCAATACACAAGTACTCAATCGTAGAAATGATGAAAAAGAGACTGCTTAGCTAAGAAATGATGATGCATCCAACTCTCATTCAGAATATAAAGATATTATTACCATACGAAAATCACTTTAAATTCACAAAATACAGAATGAAATGAAAAATGAGATGTAAAATAAAATGCAACCTAAACCTAGTCACTGGATTTAAAATGCTTAAGTTCCATCACTGAGCATAACAAACATAACAAGCAAATTAGAGTTCCTTTCTTTTCATGTGCAAAATTTATTTTCTTGTCCGTAATGACCATTTTTTTCGTTCATATCCTTGGACAGATTACGCAGTGACCCGGATTGCATGATAAAGAAATTCGCTCAAAACAGACAAAGAAATGATGGGAACCTCCCTGTAGCATTCAAGTAAGCAAAGTTGAGGTATGTGTGGTGATTTCACCTTGATGTGAAGGCTCTTATCATAGACACCCAACTTATTAGATGTTTCCAGATCATCGAAATCATTCCTACAAGCAGAAAACAAAGAAAATATTATGCCCCCAATCCTTGCTCCTCTTAGTCTAGATATACTTCCTCAAGCTACTCAGAGGGATAATAATCAAAAATCAATATAAAAGACATCATACAAAGTAAATTTTCATTCATAGCTCAAACTGTTTAGTGATTGTTTTCCGTAATATTGTTTTGTTTGTATACTCAGTGATAAAACTCTTTGGTAGTTAGGAGACAGGTGACTGACTCAGAGTGGACGACCAGGTTTCGCTGACGGAAAGATGACTTGGTTGATATTGCTTAGGACATATAATGTTCTTTGTCGATTAACCTAAGACTAGGACATTAATTAGTTTCAAGCCATGAGGGTTCCAACGAACCAGGATGTCACAAATGTGACTGAAATATGTACAAGCGATAATAAAGATACATGAAAGTGGGAAATGCCAACATTACGTTGATAGATGGAGCATTGAGTACAAGAGGTGCCTATTTGCCAAGTTTTCACCTACTTGGCAGAGATTCATCATTTTTTTACCAAGGTGCTTGTTTACCAAGTTTTCACCGGGGCATTTTTTTTTCTTTTTTTTTCAGGACTTTTTATGATTTTTTTGATTTTTTTTCAGGAATTTTTCAGCTGTACAGGTTGCTTGGAGCAGAGAATGCTAAGTGAAGAAATTATTCAAATGGATGGTGTTAATCAGTTCACAGAGTTGTTCTCCTTCCGCTGTTGAGAGCTGATAGGCACCAGAGCCAAATACTGCAGTAACGATGTAGGGACCCAGCCAGTTGGGTTCAAACTTCCCTTTGTTGTCTCGAAACTGTTGATTTTTAGGATTTTCTCTCAAAACTAGGTCACCAACCTGAAATTCTCTTTGTTGAACCTTCTTGTTATATCCTCTAGACATTCTCTTTTGATACACTCTGAGATGATCAAACACCACTTGTCGACATTCATCCAACAATTCAAGTTCTTGCAATCTAGATATCCTATAATCTTCATCAGTAACAAGACCTTGCAAAGAAACTCTTAGAGATGGTATTTCTAATTCAATAGGTAATACTGCTTCAGACCTATACACCAAAGAAAAAGGTGTAGCCCCAGTAGGTGTTCTGATACTTGTTATGTAAGCCCATAATGCAAGATTGAGCTGCAGATGCCAATCCTTCCCAGATTTGTTTACTGTTTTGTGTAAGATAGTCAACGATTTTTTGTTAGATGCCTCAGCTTGTCCATTACCTTGAGGGTAATATACAAATGACCAGTGTTGTTTAATTTTGAATTTCTCACAAAGCTCATCTAGATCTTTATTCTTGAATTGTCCTCCATTGTCAGTCACGATGGACGAAGGTATCCCATACCTGCAAATGATATGGTTTAGAATGAATAGAGCTACTTGTTTACTGGTTGCTTTAATGAGTGGAGCCACTTCTACCAACTTAGTGAAGTACTCAATGGCAGTTATGATAAACTTGTGTCCATCAGATGATGCAGGATAGATCTAATCAATGAGATCAAAGACCCATTGCTCAAAAGGCCAATGTGTGATGAAGGGTATGAGATCCCTTGCTAGAGCATGTATGAGATTTCCATGTAGCTAATATTTCTCACAAGTTTTAGAAAACTTAATAGCGTCCTTCTCCATGTCTGGCCAGTAGTAGCCAGCCCTTAGTAGTTTATGAGCTAAAGTAAGACCATTCAAATGAGATCCACAAAAAACTCCATCGACTTCTGATAATGCACGTTTAGACTCTTCAGTTTCTAGACACCTAAGAAATGTACCATCAAAATTTCATCTAAATAAAACATTAGCAATGATGACATATCATGAAGCGTTTCGAGTTGGGTTCCTTTTCTCATTACGGGTAAGATTTTTTGGGATAATTTGGTCACACAGATAAGAGTAAATGAGGTTATATCAAGATGAGTCATGTCCAATAATACAATAGACTATTTGGGACTCAAGAGAATCATAGGCAGGGTAATGTAACTCTTCCACTAGGAATTCAAAGCAAAAATTAGATTTCTGTAACTCGGGTATAGACGCCAAGGTGGCCATAGCATCTGCTGCTCTGTTTGTTGATCTGGGAATCTGTTGGAATGATACAAAAGTAAAATAATTCTTGAGATCATCAACCATTCTCTTATAAGGCGTCATTTTCTCATCTCGAGTCTGATATGTATCATTGCTTTGATTGATAATTAGTTGAGAATCTCCATAGATATGTAGCTCTAGAACCTTTCATTCAATAGCTAGCTTGATCCCACTTACCAAAGCTTTATACTCTTC
Source organism: Cryptomeria japonica (assembly GCF_030272615.1). Classification (NCBI taxonomy): domain Eukaryota; kingdom Viridiplantae; phylum Streptophyta; class Pinopsida; order Cupressales; family Cupressaceae; genus Cryptomeria; species Cryptomeria japonica. Next base: position 471,429,864 of record NC_081411.1, on the reverse strand, counting down.
AATATTGTTTGTGCAAGGGAATAGAATCTTGTAAGCCTTTGAGATTGAATATTTGTGAGGAGTGATAAATAGTATTCTAGCACCGGAACCATTTTGAGTGAAAGATCCATCAAAGAACATCTTCCAGGATTGTTGAGTAAGGTGCATTATTGATTAATCTAGAAATTCTATATGCAGCGATTGAGTGTCTTCAAGTGGAGCTTCAGTGATTTGATCTGTAATTACCTATCCTTTGATGGCTTTGCATTCCACATATTCAATATCAAACTCTATAAGAACCATGACCCATTTTGCCAATCTTCCGGTGAGTGTTGCTTTGTTGAGAAGATACTTGAGTGGATCAATCTTAGCTACTAGCTTCATGGAATGTGCTAACATGTAGTGTCTCAATTTCTATGATGCAAAGACTAATGCCAAGAATACTTTTTCTATTATAGTGTAGTTCATTTCATAAGACACCAATGTTCTTCTGATGTAATATATAGCTCTTTATTTTTTATTTTCATCCTGTTGTGCCAGAAGTACCCCCAATGATGAATCAGTGGCTGATATGTTTAAGATCAATGGTTTTCCCTGAATTAGTGGCATCAGTATTGCTGGATTGGACAGGTACTCTTTGATTTGTTGAAGGTGTTTTTCACATTCTTGATCCCAGTTGTATATTACTCCTTTCCTTAATACTTTTGTGAAAGGTTGAGGTTTGTCTACTAGCTGAGAAATGAAGTGTCTGATTGATTGGAGACGTCCCTGTAAACTTCTCATTTGCCTAATGTTCTTTGGAGGCAGCATTTCCATTATAGCTTGGACCTTCTCAGGATCAACCTCAATTCCCTTCTTTGAAATGATGTAGCTGTCATGCCCAAATTTTAGGGCAGAAACGGAATGATTTTTTTTTTTTAAACATACTAATTAATTAACGAAGTTCACTAAATTAATTACCTAGTCCATAAATTAATTAAGTCAAACTCATTAACTAAAGAAGGTGAAGATAAATTTAATCTCCTATAAGACCTTATAATCTAAAATCCCTTTTTTTTTTTTAATAACTTAAAAATCATTTAAAGTGTCCTTTTTATTTAGATAATTTAAATAACAGGGGAAAAGTTATTTACGAGTAACTATTACTCGCCTTTTGGAAGCCAATTAACAATTATCCCATCTAACTTCAAGTGGAAGGCGCTTGAATTACTTCCTTTAATATCCATTTTAAAATTTAATGCTCTAATTAAATTAACTAGGGCATAAGTAAGTATTTATCACACTAAATTTTATTTTATTTTAAAAAAAAAACTAGACTTTATTATTAAGTTTATATATTTCTCTTTCTTTTACTTCCTATTAGTAATCATACGGAGGTATTTAAATATTTAAAACTCTATTTAAATACTTACTCCAAAAATATAACCTGTATATATATATTAATCCTTTAAAATATATTTCCAATATAATAGTCAATATGCCTTCCAACCCTAATTAGGGATTTTATTTTATATAAAATGACTCTAAACTAAATAAACTAAATTGGTTATTTTATTTTATTACCCCAGCCCTACCCGGGCTAGGGTTTAACTTTTTTGATCTCATTTTTTTACAGGGCCGAATGACAACAGCGGCGGCCTTGGGTTTATTTCGTGTCGCAGGTTTTTTTCACAAAGGGGCGACAGGGCCGAGGGCACCACTGTGTGTACACATAGTGGCGGCGCGACACCACTGTGTGTCCACACAGTGGGAGCCGCTGGCGGCTCACACCACTGTGTGTCCACACAGTGGCGGCCGTGGCCGACACTGTGTGTCCACACAGTGGGAGCCGAAGCGGCCCACACTGTGTGTTCGCATAGTGGAAGCCGCGCGGCCCACACGTGTGCACACACAGTGGGGTCCGCGTGCAAACCAAAAACCCTCTTTTTTTTTTTCAAAAAAATAAAAAAAAGTTTTATTTTTTTTATTTATTTATATATATATATATATATATTTATATTTATATAAATATATATATATAAATTTATATAAATATATATATATAAATTTATAAGTGTGAAAATTTTTATTTTTTTTTTCTCAATAAGTTCTACATGCAATTTTTTTTTTTAAACAAAATAACAAGGAACAACATTATGTTAAATCAAATTACACACGCACATATATATATATATATATAATTGGTATATAAGCTTAGGCTCTTTTTATTTATTTATTTTAATTGCTGATAAAAAGAATGAAGTAAATCTATTGCTAAGCTATTTATCCTAACACATCGAAAATCTATAAGTTTTATTTTCTTCTTCTGAACTTAGAAAATACTATTTAGAAATACAATATACTTTTCTAAAATAAATACATTCATTGATTTCTCAACTAATAAAATAACTAATTTATTTACATGTTAATAGCAAATACAAATCATGATTTTCTGCAATTAAAATGGAGATAGATTCTCAGCTAAAGGAAGAACTCAGATTTAAATAAAACTGTTTTTTTTTTTAAAGCAAGAAAAACTATTGCATGCAAATCAAAAAACAAATCTTTTTTTTTAAAACATAGAAAATAGAAGCATTGCCAAGCTTTTTACAACTCTAACGAAAATCTGCAAATTTATAAGATGTTTCTTTATTTAACTACAACAATAAATCTCATGTCTATTTTCAAAATTACAACTTGCCTCTCATTCAACGAATGAGGTATATTTCTACTATCAAATTTAAACAAATAACTGCAAATGGATTTAAGTATCTTCAACAATAATCTTCTGCATCTTGTTCACTGTTCCTATTCTCTTCTCCCGACTTCCCTGCATAATAAAACACAATATGACCACGGAGTGCTCACCTCCCAGTCTAGGCTAACTAGTAGCCACCCCCGAGCTCGGAGAACCAATTCCTAGACGAATAACAAACATGCAAACTCCAAGAAGACAAAAATACACACATAGATTTTCAGGCACACTCCCAACTTGGCTACACAGCACCACACTTTGGTGATGATCTTTTCAAAGGGTGGTAGTGGACCAATACCCTGAGGAGAACTGCAAGTATGGAAAAACAAGTAGCCACCTCATGGCACAATAAATACATCAAAAATCTCATCCCCATATTCCTTATGCCCCCCAAAGGCATTCTAACCTTATATCCCTCCTTATGACCCCCATTGCACAAACAGGCCATGCAGCAAGGGTCACACAAAGATCCCTTGTGATCGCTCTCAAATGAGAGTCTCTCACTCGAGGGTTGTCACTGCTACCACCCACAAGATCCTCTCCTCTCCCAAGAGTAAGAGGTCTTGAGAAAACTCTCAAAACACAACAAGCATAATGCAAAATTTTCAAATGAAATTCTAAAACAAGTCATTCAAGAAAACTCAGATTTCTTCACCAATCATACACTCAAACACATGCAAGAAAATAACCATTTTAAAGAATAATCAAACCAACCTTAATCTGCCCAATGGTAGTTTAATATTTGAGGAAGAGCTGCCCAATCCACGAATCTTCTTTCTTCTACCCTTAGTCAATTTTTTTTCTATTCCAACACTATTCTTTTTTTTTTTTTCAAAATTTATCTTGTCCCCAAAAATGGAGAGTGGGTGATTACCCTCAAATTCTCAAAATCTTGCTTAAGAAGCTCATTCTCTGAGTTCTCACAAGTTTCTAAAAACCAAAAAGGAAAGTAAAGCAGAAAGCAAAAAGACTCTCATTCGAATAGGAAAAATCTCAATTAGATTTAAACTTCTAATTTTCAATTTTCGCATAACTCAAAAAAGCCAATTTTTAAAGCGTCAAAAAGATCATTTAAAAGTAGAAACTTGCCTAAAATTACCCCTAACCCCTAGGTATACCTTATGGGCTTTAGGAAACCCTATTAAACTACCCCTAGGTGTTCATTTAACCCATTTTAAACCCCTCAAAAGTTTATTTTCGGGTCAAACATATGTTGACCACTCCAAAGATTATATTCCCAAAGTATTTATGACAACACCTTATATTATTTAAGAAAAACTATAATTAACACTTTCCCCCCAAGAGACAAAAATAAAACATTTAAATTTAAATCCACACGTGTCAAGTGACACAAATAAAACACTTTTACATATTAAAACATGAAATCGTCTCTTGTGGGTTTTACACATTAAATTTAAATAACACTTAACACTCATGCAGCATATACTGTTACGAATAAAATACAACACAAACGGGGTGTTGTCTCTCCAAATAGACAACCCCTGGCTTACGAACATACATAAGTCTAGGTTTGGTTCTCCATAATTTTCCATGGTCACATGGTAAATATCCTGCGCATCTCAATTTACACATTAGTACTTTCAAATATCCACATATAATATAATTCAAAGGAATAACAATACACATCATCACTTGCATACAATTTTCATCTGCACAGATTAAATACATCTTTTATCAAGCAATTTCACATAAGCAATTTCATCCCAATTCACATAAACCAACCATACATCATAGTTCTATATTCATAGTAAAGTCCTGCAAATTCAATAACGACATCTATCATTGCAATATCATCCTATCTAACAATCATGTAGTGTTCTATCTCATAAGGCATGTAAGTAAATCATCAAATCATAGCAATGTTATCCAAATCCTCAAATCATATAAGTTCTAAGTCTCAAAATGCATCAAAATAAAGTATCCATAATAGTCTAAATATAAAATCCACAGAATGTCAGACTGAGTCAAGGTGAGGCCTCACAGTAGCCAAGTAGTTTACCAGATGTCACTCTGAATGCACACTTTTTTGGATTTAGCCAGAGTTTGAATTTTTCCATTCTATCTAGTATAGGGCCTAGCTCTTGAATATGCGTGGATCTCTTCATAGTCTTTACTAAGGTTTCATCAACATAATCTTCCATATTCTTATGCATCATGTCATGAAAGATAGTGGTTACCGCTCTTTGCTAAGTTGCTCCTGCATTCTTCAGCCTGAATGGCATGACATTCCAGCAAAAGGTTCCCCATGCATAGGTGAAAGTTGTCTTTTCTTGATCTCCGGGAGCTATTTTGATCTGATTATAACCAAGGAATCCATCCATCAGTGAGTACATCTCATACCCAGCAATCATATCGACTATCGTATCAATGTTTGGCAATGGAAAGTCATCCTTCAAACAATCTTTGTTGAGATCTCTAAAGTTTGTGCAAACCATAATAGATTTGTCTACCTTTGACATAGGTACTATGTTTGAAATCCATTCCGCATAGTCTATAGCTCTGATAAATCCAGCTTTTAGTATATTTTCTAGCTCAGCTTTGACTAGTAGTGCCACATGAGGGTGCATCTTACGGAGTTTTTGCTTGACTGGTTTAACTCCTAGTGTGATAGAAAGATGGTGCATGATAAGATTAGGATCGAGGCTTGGCATATCAAAGTATGTCCATGCAAAATTGATCTTCTTTTCTGAAAAGAGATGAGTGAAATCTTTCAATTCTTCTGCTGATAGTGATTGAGCTACATAAATGATGTGTGGTGTCTCTTGACTCCCAATGTTCACTGGCTGAGTTGGCTCAATCAATATAGAAGATCTCTCCTAGAAGTGACTTGGTAGTATATCAAGTATCTCACCTTCAGGAACCTCAGAGAGGTTTTCACCTTTAGGTACATCCTTTATTTTCTCTTTTTTAGATTTTGATACCACCACAATGTGGTTTTCGCCATCAGATCTTTTTTTTTTTATTTTATTTTGTGACTAAGATACTTGATATCTGTTTCAGTCATGTTTTCACTCTATTTGCTGGCAGAAGAGTACATGGGCTCAACTGCATTTAGGTAATCAGCTAATGTGTAGTCATTGGCAAAAGTAGGTACATTCATGGGTTGGTCTTGTAGACTATAGTCAATTAATTCAGGATGTACCAAGGATAGAGCGTGGATAGGTTTGAGGGAGTTCGTGGTATTGTCATCACCATTATGGATCGAAAAGTCAAGTTCCAAAAGGATACCTTGTGTAAATGTCTTGAGACCAGGAAAAGTTAGAACATGATTATTAAAATGCACGTTAATATTTAGTTGACCCAATCCAATAGACCTACTTGTAGCCTCATTCTCTACGCCAGGCTGAACTTCATATCGAGGTTCCACAGTAAGATCAGTAGATAGATTCTTGTCATTTATATCAGAGGATTCAAAGTTTGATGCTAAGTAGATATTATCATAAATAGGACTATTGTCAAAGTCCTCGGAGTCATTGGATGAAGTTTCTAAGTCTTCTTCAAGTGGTTGAGTGAATGTATGTATGGTATCAACACCAACATCTTTAATGTTGCAAGTTCCTTCAAGATTTGTCTCATTTAGCATTTGTATATGACACACCTGTTGACATGATCTTGATGGTTTTGTGAATTCCTGTCATCTACTCCATTCATCTTCCTCTAGACTGATGATCAGTTCTGCTTTTGTAGCTTCCAATTCTTCTTGTGTAGACCCATACCTGATTTGTTTAGTTTTATTACAGGGGTATATAATAGATGAAAAACTTTCTGGTATTCTTCCTTCCTCCAGCCCTTGTTCATAGTCTTCTTGTCTTCTTAGTCTGATTTCTTGTATCTCCTTTTCTAGCTTTAAGTGCATCATCTCTTTAGTATCATCTATGATACCGCTAGACTCTTCTAGAGTTTCTGTACTGGATGTATCTGAGAGGTGGTTTGGACCCCACTCATACTCATTTGAGTCAGTCTCTGAATCGTCTACCTATTGCCTACCAATGTATGTGACTGGAAGTTTAAGTGGTGCAAACAATTCTCTAATTCTTTCTACTTCATCTCTTATATCCTCAGGGACTTCAACTCCTTGTATTGTTGTAGCTGACACCATCGGAGCTTTAGTGATGACTGTTTCTTCTTTCTTGATTGTTGATTCCTCTTTTTCTTTTACACACTCTACTTGAGTTTGTTGAATTTTTGTTTCCTGTAATGTTGAAGGCGATATCCTTTTCTACCACTTAGACTTAGAAGCAAGCTTTTGGTATGATGTCTTTTTTGGATTGTACCCCAATCCAGCCTTATCATTTGTTGATTTTGTTTGTAGCTGAATTGGTTCAATAATATCCTCTTCATGTTTGCCCAGGGGACTCGTACTTGAATATCCCATGTGTTGAATCATTTTGTAGCCTAGACCATATTGTGTTGAGGAAATCTCATAGTGTCGTACTTCTTTGTTTTCACTATCTTCCTTAAAAAGCCATTTTAGAACAACATCCTCTTCTATTTCATTTGCCAGGGAAGTAGAAGATTGTACAAAAAGACCATCATATATGATATTTGGAGTTGAAGTCTGTGTTCTCATAGCCTCTGATGGTTTGCCCAACTATTTTGGCGATGGAGGAAGAGAAACTAATGAAATTACTGGTTCTATCTTGTATCCATCCATGCTAGTATTGGTAATTTTCAATTTCTTTTCCAAGTCTTTCATCAGAGCTTCTAAACTTTCATTTGTAGAGGCTTCTCTATTATGAGGCACAAAGGTATCAGCACCTTTTGTCAGTTCATTACAGGGGACATTTGTATCAGCAGGAATACTGACTTCAACTTTGTTATAAGGAAATTTTAAGCATTGATGGTATGTAGATGGAACTGCCTTCATTTCATGAATCCATGGCCTACCCAGTAAGATTTTGTATGATAGAGGAAGATGAGGTACCTGGAAAATGACATCTCTTTCTATAGGTCCCACCCTGATTGGTAATGATACCAGACCTTTAGAGGTCCTTTCCTCTTCATCATAGGCTTTAATTGTTATTTTCTTGCCCAGATCAATGACATTTTCAGAAAATCCTAGTTGTGTAAGTAGACTATAAGTACAGCTATTCAACCCCGTGCCTCCATCTATCAAAACACGTTTGACTCTGTGTTTATGGATCATGGCTTCAATGTGCAATGGCTGGTTATATGGATGATTTAGCGAGTTGTCATCTTCTTTAGAGAAGGTTAGATAGTGTGGTGAAGTCAGATGACCCACCATGGATTGAAACCGATCAATGTCTAAATCTTCTGGAACATTAGTGGCGAGCAAGGCATTGTCCAAGATCTCTTTGTGAGCAGAAGAGATTTTTAGTAATTCAAAGATGGAAATTTGAGCGTTTGTCTTTTTCAACTATTCAACAATGCTATATCCAAAGGATGATGATGAAGTTAGCCTTTTAAATTTATCAAATGTTGATTCTTTTTGTTTGTTTGACAAGGCTGGTAGGTTTGATGTTGTTTGAGTCAGAGTTGAAGAACTAGCTCCTTGGAGAGTTACTTTCTTTTGAGAATGGGTCATAGCCTTTACATGTCGTGATTCATTTTGTTTATCTTGGATTATGATCACATTGCAATATTCGGATTGGAAAGGCTCAATCATGTTGATGATGTTGTCATTGTTGGTATAAGTATAATTTACTTTGACACCTCCTTTGGTCTTTGAGGAATCACCTTGTTCGTAAATAGGTAAGGGGTCCTTAAAAGCTTTATGATCAGCATTTCTCGAGTGATTCCCAACAACAATTTTACCAGCATCTATGAGATCTTGGATCTCATGCTTGAGCTTCATGTAGTTGTTTGTGTTATGACCTTTATTCTGATGGAAGTCGCAATACTCATTTTATCTCCACCATTTTGGTTTGACTTCCGGATCATATGGCCTAGAATTATTTGGTAACATTATCAAGTTGTTTGCCAATAAAGTTTAAAAGCGGATTCATATGATTCTTCCAGAGGAGTGAATTCACGTCTAGGTTTTGAAAGCCAAGGTTTCTCTTTGAACCACTCTTTTGCTTTCTTCAAAGGATTTTCTATTGCAGTTTTAGCTGCTTTAAATGCTTGTGTGCCACTAGCCAAGTTGAATAGCATGGGCTTTGAGTTGATTTTAACAAGGTCTACTACTTCGTCATTAACAACATTCTTATTGTTGTCTTTGTCATACTTCCAATACTTGTTCTTCTCTTTAGAGCTAGATCCTGGTTGTGTTTCTTTCCAAGGCATGATATCTCCTTTCTTTATAAGCACATCTTCCATTCGGATAGCATTATCTACCATTTTGTTAAATGATGGGTGTACTTGCATTTGGATACTATATTTCAATTCAGGGACTAGATTATTGATGAATATATCCATTTTCTTAGCATCTAGGATAGGTCGTGAATACCTAAAGAACATCTTTCTCCAACGTTGGAGGAAACTAAGAAAAGGCTCTCCTATTTTCTATTTGGTATTGCAAAGTTCGATCATAGTAACAGGATGTTGAATGTTGTAGGAGTATTGTTGTAAAAATAGTTGGATTAGTTCTTAAAAATGAACCCTATTAAATAAATCCTTAGATTTATTAATAAGTAGATGAAAGGGGGAATTTAATCAAATTGCTTAATGAATTCAATTAAATTAGGAAGGGGGATTAATTAAATAATTGCTTATTTAATTAATTATCTTCAGACCATTTTTAGGTGTATACAGTTACTACTACCCAACCCACATAAGATTAATTATAATGTTATCACTTGGTTATTACAATAAACCTACAATGAGCTATCCAAATGGTCTAGACCCTGGCTCCAACAAACAAGGAATCCTAGAAGTTTATTCCTCATGACCTTGGTAGACTCATGGAAGCCCACTCTCCCTAACCATTCACCTAGGCCTTATCAACACATGAAATCAAGCAAAAAGGCTCGCAAACATAATTTGGCTAACCAAGATCTTATTAACATAAGAATACCCTAAGAGCACAATAAGCCTACATCACAGTCTCATAGGCCAAATAAATCACATATCAAGTAAAGACCCAAGAGCTCAATACATCAGCAAGGTATCACTCATCTTGCACACAACATATCAATGAAAAAACCAATATAAGTCATATCACAACTCTGATTCATCCAAGAGTACTCGGGAAATACAACACAACCTTTGGATAGTCATAAAATCCAACTGAGAAACCCAGAAACCCAACTAAAAACACTAAAACCAATAATGCATAGAACAACACATTTGTACCATAGAATAGCACATATGACAAGTGATTCAATGCCTTTGTTAAATACTTTAGTGCATATAATAAATATTATAGTACTTTTATAACATCTCTTTGTGCATTTGCGACAGGAAGTATATATCCTGGCTCATTTATGATAGGAAGTAGCACATCTACCACACAGTCTGGCGCATTTGCGACAAGAAATAGTGCATCTGTCACCTCGTCTCGCGCATTTGTGATAGGAAGTAGTACATCTGTCACATAGTTTGGCGCATTTACGACACGAAGTAATGCATCTGTCACCTAGTCTAGCACATTTGTGACAGGAAGAAGCACATATAAAATAGAGGCTTAAAAATCAGACTGACAGAACACAAAGTGACAATTTGCTCAAAAAATACTAAGGCACAAAAATATGAGCCGAAAACACTATAGACAGAAATGTCGAGAAGAAAGGAATCCAAGGAACCAAACTAGATCCAAAAATAAACTCATAACATGGAGATTAAATCAAGTTCCCCATGAAACTCAATCACAGAGAAAAAAACTAAAACACAGAACCATTCCAAAAAACTACTCATAGAAGATTCAATAAAAATAATTCTCAATCTTATACGTTTATCTCGAACCATATAATATAGCTATAGCTTTAATTTACAACCAGAAATAACTCCCAAAGCTTCCTGAATACAGTCACGGAGAAAACAATCTTTCAGAATTGAAAATGCAAAGGAAAAGTACTTTGACTTGGAAAAGTAGAAGTGGTCTATGAAAATCTAATGAAGAAAATTCCAATCTAAGCTCCCAGCAAGCAACTCCAAAATCCAAATCACAGAAAAATGCATTTGACAACCAACCATCGAGCAATCACGAGAAATTAATTAAATAGAAATCAAACCCAAACTATACAAAAATGTCGGCCAATAAGAATAATAGAATAACTAATATTTCTTACCAACCCTTCCACATACCAAGGTAAATATTAACATAATAATATTTAATTTACTTACCCACTAAACTCAATCAATCATACAATAGGGTAGCTAGGATAAATAATTATTTAAATCAACCCAAGAGGGTAAATAACAAATAATAATATAAAAAACCAATCATAAATAAACCCATGGGCACCATTAAATATAAAGCCCAATAAATAAAATAATCAAAGGCTATCTAATTAAATATTCCAAATTAATATTAAAGCCTTAACTTTACAAATGGATAATAATTCCAAAAGGCCAATTAATAAATAATAAATAATAAATGATAACTAATGAATATCCAATAAAATAAAATCATTTATCAAATATAACACCAATATTGCTCTTCCCATAATGTTAAATATTAATACCAACTATTTATTTATTTTATTGTTATAAACTATGTAAACTCAGTAATTTAATTTATCATTATTAAATTATATAAATCAATTAATTAATTAATTAATAATTAAATCAATCAATAATCATAACACTCCAAGAAAACTAACAAAGAATAACTCAAGAGACTGTTAGAAGCTACAATGGAGGAAAACTGAGAGGGGGGTGAAATAGTGTTCACCAGATCTACAAACTTAACCACAAAAATAGATCTGATAAACTACAGCAATAATAGAGATAAGAAAATTGATAGCACAACACACAACACCATGATTTTGACGTGGAAAACTTGATTAAAGGAAAAACCAGGGTGGGAACCTACCCACAATAAGATGATACTTTGCAGTAGTATGTGAAAATATTACAATGGGGAATGCACATGCATTCAGGCACACTGCCTAGAGCTCCCTGCTCAAAATATAATGACCTGAAAGGCTACAACCCTTAGGGAAGTCTCACTAACTTACAACAAGATTCGGACTACAATCCGAAATGAATGAACTACAATAATAGCATCTGCAAATGCCCGATGACAATTTTGGTTAAGCACAATTATCTACTCTGCAACACCAATCTCTCCTCAATGCACCACAACAAAAGATGAATCCTTGTTTGCACATATACCACTCTTTGATAATGCAGACAAAACCTTGATACCTAAATTAAATAACAATATCACCTATTTATACAATTCATCAACCTTGATAACAAGGTCGGCTAAACCCTCAACTCACAATTACAAAATCACATCACACAGTACATAGATCGACCACCGAATCAATTTAATGATATACATGACATAACATGGACCTGATTCAAATCTCCAAACATGCAACACCACCAGAAATCATGCCAAGATCAACCACAACACACTACACCACCAAGAAAACCGCATAACACAAAGAACATCATTGGTTCAGCAAAATCACCAAAAACTCACACAATGATCAATGTGGATCATCAAAATAAATAGGACACAATTAAGAAACACCAGCAAGCATAGTAAAATCATCAATAACAACTTCACCAACACCACTTATCAAATCTTCATCTGTCAACATGTAAAACTCATAAACACTCAAACAACAGCAACTGTCATGAAGAAAGATAGCTTGTGGAGCACCAAATCATGATCCATCTACAATGAGGATACACAAGAACATCCCAAACACTATCCCAAAATATTAGATCAAGATCTGATCACACCAAAATATACTGGAGGAAATACTGAGCTGTGCAAAGCACTGATCAGAAAAACAAACTGCAAAACCGGACCATATGATATGATCAATTTAGCTTCCCGGATCACTAAAACCAATATAGAAGAATATAATGATACTAGAAATACTCCATGCACCAAACCATAATCCCAATAAACCAATATGCAATTACCAAAGCAATAAATCACAAGAATATGTTGATATCAATTATAATAACATATCCTAGCAGCAGCAATGTCCAACAATCTCCCCCTTTGGCATTGATGGCAACATATGAATGTGAAAAACAATCAATGCAAAGAAAGAAACATCTCCAACATACTCCCCCTAAGATCAAGTAGATAAAACATTTTTTCACATGCATCTCTCCCCCTTTGACAGCAATGCCAAAGATCTCAAAACAAAAAACCAACTCTCCCTCATAGATAAGAAATCATGATTCTCTCTCCCTTAAACACATAACCAGACTACTCCACTAGAGGAGAAGCACCAACTCATCAATCTGGATAGAAAGATAAAGCTCTGAGGTCCACCAGATTGATGCAATTCAATGCATCTAGTTCTCATCAGGAGGGGTGGATACCCCTAACTTGTCTCTCAAATAGACAAATGTATCTGTAGGCAAAGGCTTAGTGAAAATATCAGCAATTTGTTCCTTTGTAGATACATATTCCAGCTTCACTTCATCTTCACTAACTTTTTCTCATAAGTAATGATATTTGATTGACACATGCTTAGTCTTTGAATGTTGCATCAGATTCTTTGACATGTTAATAGCACTATAATTATCACAGTATATTACAATAGGCTCATCATAGATAACTCTGATATCCTTCAATATTTGCTTCATCCAAACAACCTGAGTGCAGCTACCAATAGCAGCAATGTACTCAGCTTCAGCAGTAGATAAGGACACTGAGTCTTGTTTCTTACTAGCCCATGAAACCAATTTATTACCCAAAAAGAAAGCACCACCGAAGGTATTTTTCTGGTCATCAACATCACCAGCCCAATCAGCATCAATGTAAGCACATAGCATGAAATCATCATTCTTCAGATAAGACAAACCATAATCTATAGTTCTATTCAAGTATCTAAATATTCTTTTCACAACAGTGACATGACTCTCTTTTGGATCAGCTTGCTATCTAGCAGCCATGCACACAGCATGCATAATGTATGGCCTAGTCTGAGTAAGATATAGCAGTCCACCAACCATAGACCTGTACAAACTCTGATTAGCTTTCAAAGATTCATTATTCTTAGATAATTTGCAACCAGTCACCATTAGAGTACCAACCGATTTGGAGTCATCTAAACCAAACTTCTTCAATAATTCCTTCACATATTTAGTTTGAGATATAAAACTACCTTTTCTAGCCTGTGAAATCTGCAAACCTAAGAAAAATTCCATCTCAACTATCATAGACATCTGAAATTCTTTATGCATATGACAGGAAAACTTCATGCTCAATTCATCATCACCTCCAAATATAATATCATCAACAAAGACTTCAACAATCATGATGTTATCATTCTTAATCTTAAAGTACAAATTACTATCAGCAGTCCCTTTATTAAATTCTAATTTTAACAAATACTTATCCAATATAGCATACCAGGCTCTAGGGAATTGTTTCAATCCATAAAGAGATTTCTTTAGTTTACATACCATATCCCCATCATCAAATAATGAAAATCTATCAGGTTGGTCAATGTAGACTTCTTCCTCGAGATCACCATTCAAAAAGGCAGATTTGACATCCACCCAATACACTCTAAAATCTTTATAAGCAGCATATCCAAGCAACAGTCTTACAACTTCAAGTTTGGCTACCAGAGAAAAGGTCTCTAATCAATTCCTTTTTTCTATGAATATCCTTTGCATACCAATCTTTCTTTATTACTGACAACTTCACCAACTTCATTCAATTTATTCCTGAATACCCATTTAGTACCAATAACATTCTTATCTTTAGGTCTAAGCAGAAGCTCCCATGTGTTATTATTTTTAATCTAATCTAATTCTTCTTCCATAGGTCTCATCCAATTTTAATCTTTGCAAGCCTCAATGACATCTTTAGGTTCAACTTTGAAAATCAAACATACCTCTTCAGCAACTAGCCTTCTTCTAGTCATCACACCTTTATTCCTATCACCAATAATTTGATTTTTATAATGACAATCTTAAATACCTTGGAGTCTTCTGATTATTTTGATTTTCAGGTTCCTGCACCTCTCCATCGGCAGCAGTAACATCTGAATTAATTGTCTCTACCAGATCATTTTGCTTTGATTCTTCAGTCTAAATAGGATTCAGAACAACATGCTAACCATCATCATATCTACAAGCTCTAATCTATTTTCCAAGTTTCTCATCCACCTCACATTTGCACTTTCCACTATCTTTCTCGGTCTCTTATTGTAGCACTAGTAGGCTTTTCTCTTTGTTGAATATCCCAAGAAAATTCTTTCATCACTTCTTGCATCAAACTTTCATATGTCATCATCCCTCTTGATATAACATTTGCTACTAAATACTCTAAAATATCTCACAATAGGAACATGACCAAACCATAGCTCATAAGGAGTCTTACCGGTATCACCTTTAATATGAACTTGGTTGAATGTGTAAATAGCAGTGCTAATAGCTTCTCTCCCATAGATCTTTGGAACATTCCCTTCAATCAGCATAGTCCTTGCAGCCTCCAAAATAGTCTTGTTCTTCCTTTCAACAACTCCATTCTGCTGAGGGGTTCTAGGAGCAGATAATTGTCTTCTAATCCCATGTTTCTCACTGAATGAATCAAATTCATCGAAACAAAATTCTCCACCTCGGTCAAATCTTATACATTTCATCTTCAATCCTGACTCAGTCTCATGTAATGCCCGCCAAAATACCCTAAGAAACTAAACAATAATATGCAAATGGAGATAAAAAAAAAAATTTAATAACATCTAATAACAATTAATGCAACATATAATATCTCCATCTATTTACATTCATTAAACAATTAACCAATATGAACATACATCATTGCTCATTTCATCAATTAACGCAAGTGGAAATAACGCAACATCAATAATCTTTCTCCAGTGTAATTTAACATCATTACTTAATTCATTTCCACAATAACATACTACACACACGATAGGTATATTTCACCTTCATTAATGCATCACATTTTAATTCTTTAACCATGAGATATGCAACCTACAAGATTACTTATTCCTCATGATAAGCATAATTTCCTTTCTACCAATGCATCTATGTGAATCATTCCTATTTACTAGACCCAATTAACATCTCTAACATATTCACTTATTAATCTATGAATATTCCTCTTTCAAGATTATTTAGCATTCCAACTAGCCTCTAAACATTCCATGAAATAATGCAACTAATCCATTATGCAATTCCATTCTATTCAAACTATTATCTACTTATTTCCATGATTCATAAGATCACATCTCTACAATAGTATAAATATAATATCCCTAAATTCCAATCTCCAACTACAATTCATCTCACAATACAAGTACATTAAATACATCATGAGCATAGATCTTTCTACTACAAGAATCCATCTACTATATACAAAGATATTATATTACATGCATTCCACCTCATCCATTACATAAATCTGCTACAAGGTACATCCATAGTACATCATGAAGAAGAATCCACATCCACGCAAGAAGAATCTAAGAGAACATCCCAATGACTAAAAAACACCAACCTCCCGACCATGTGGGACCAAAGGAACCACCCCCCATGCTAGGAGATGACACAAGGTCCCAACACACACTCTAAACCTAAGATAACACCTATGACCAAGGAGACTAACCACACAAGGACTCTCAAGAAAGAACCAACACAATACAATAAGAATGAACTCCCAGAGACGTAAAACTCATCAAGACATAAATGCATCCAATAAGCATAATCATAAATCATAAAGGGGAAACACATGTAGGAGTGGAGTGTCATCACATGCCATCCTCATAACATAATAACACAAGGCAGTAGCCTAATGGACATGTGGAGCCATCTCAACCTACGAGATACTAAGGGAGATTAGCTTACCGTCTTCATGGCCTTTTCATGCTTGTCCCAAAACATCCTCCCTAGGACTAAGTCATGAGGCACAAATCAATTTATCAACTTCTTAATTAATCTAACTACCCAACCCATCAATTATTAGGTTATCACATATTTACAAATCATGGAAAACTCCAATGTGCCCTGGTGGTCTAGACTTCATGCATCCTTACAGGGAACCTCATGCAAGCCTATTTCTCGTGACCCCGATCATCACAAGGAAGCCCACTCCTCCTAACATGGTCCAACAATAAATCACAAGAGGCTCAACCAACATAATTACATGAAAATAATACTCAATGCAGCCAACAAATTCCACACATACTCTTACAACATAAGCAAGGCTACAACAACATCAATATAGAAAAATGAGCCTCTTGGCTAGCAATAAACAAAGGCATATCAAGCCATCAAATGCTACCATCAAATAAAAGATAACATCATAGCAAGGCCTAGTCACTTGCTGGTCTAAAATAGCATAGTAATCATCTCAATCATCCATGGCCTATCCACATGGAAGAGAGTCTAAAATATCCACAATGGTGTAGAGAAGTAAATATATATAAAACCATTAAAATACATCAATACTGATCAAAGCCGAATCTAGAAAATATTAACAGACCTCAAATAAAGCCTCTGGTACAAAAATTAATTCAGGAAAATGCCTCAGAAATTACCAAAACTGAGAAAACACAAAACACAGACAGGTTAGCACTTTTGCCCCGTAGGATAGCACTTCTGCCAAAAAGGACAATGCTTCTGTCAAGAAGAACAATGCTTATGTTTCTAGAATCGCACGTATGTATCCTGAGACAGTGCTTATGATGCACATAGCAACGCAAGTGCAATACAGAACAGCGCTTTTGCACATTAAGACAACACTTTTGCAGAAACATCACTTTTGCACAAGGCTTACGGAAAACTTAGAAAACTTTCGGGTAAAATAATAAAATCCAGACTTTATAAAAGGGCTCAAAAAAAATATGAAAAGAGATGCCCAGAAACAAAGAATACATAGGTATAAACACCAAAATATCTCAGACTATAAACCAAGATTTAATCAAATATCTTCATGGTATAAAACTCACAAAGAATCTAATGAAGACAATCCCAAACAATCACAACTGAAGGACTCACAAAGGGAAAACCAGTCTACTCTCATCCAAACAAGGATTAATCAACCAAAGATCTTCACAACAATTTTCACAGAGCTGTGAAATGTCATACACAGGAAAAACCCAAATATATATATATATATATATATATATTGTAGCTAGGAAATCGGAAATCATCAAAGCAAATAAGAATTAGCCTAGTTCAATCACAAAAACTCAATTGCAATGACCAATCCTAATTACATTCAATGAAAACATGAAAACAAGATATTCAAGATTGAAAACTAAGCAAACCAAATGCAGATGTCTCCTTCATGTGGCTCCATTGTCCTTCTTTCTCCTTCAAATTGCTTTGTCTGTGGATCTCACCTACTAGTGCATAAGCATGATGTGAAAGCAAGTAGACAAGACGAGATGACAGCATAAGGGTACTAGAAGCATGATTGATTCGACCAGGGATCAGGGACCTTGATTGAAGAAATTCATCCAATTTATAGACAAATTGGAGAAAAGATCAGATTAGCATGAACGTGATTTGAATGGAAATTCAAATCAGGAATAGCAAAATTATGACATGTGTATGACAAATTTCTATGCAAGGATTTATGACAATTTATGACAAATTGCTATGCAAGAATTTATGACAAGTTTTTGAAATAGAAATAGACATTTAGGAATTAGGAAATTAGGTTAGAAATGATGACTTGGAATTTAGGAAATTGATGAAAATTAGGTAAATTAATTAATAATTTCTCATTCATTAATTAATTTACAAAAAGAGGAGGAATTAATTAGCCAATTAAATAAAAATTTAATTGTGACAAGAAGACTTAGGATAGATAAATAAATTATTTATCCTAGAGAGAAAATGGAGAGAAAATGACAAACAAGGTTAAATGAATAAATCATAAAACCTAGAAGATAAATTAGAAATGCAAGGACGACAATTAGGTCTTGATGTAAGATTGATTTGATGTCGATTTGATTATGATTTTGAATTGATAAATGATTCATACTGATAAGTGATTTGATTGATAAATGTGCCAATTGACGAGGAACAATGACAAATTGATCCAAATTGACATGATTGAGAAGGGCGACGATCGATGACAAATTGATCGCAAAATGACAAGATTGAAAATGACAACGATTGATGACAAATCAATCGCAAAATGACGAGATTGAAAATGACAATGATCAATGACAAATCGATCGCAAGTCAGCAAGATTGAAAATAACAATGATCGATGACAAATCGATCGAAATTCGACAAGATTGAAAAGAGGACAACGATCGATGACAAATCAATCACAAAATGATAAGATTGACAAGGACAAGGATCGATGATGAATCGATCGCAAAATGACGAGACTGACAAGAGGACAAAACCCCAACTAGGATTGACGATGTCCAAAAATGATGACAAATGAGCACGCACATTGATGTGATAGGATAAGATCGATCAAAATCATGACTGAAGATTGTTGCCGACAAGACCAAATTTGAGAGCGAGATAAATGAAGAATGCAGAAGAAGGACTTGATGCTTGCAAATGATAAAGAGCAAGTGTGTGACATAGAAGAAATGTTAATGCGACGCAAAAACCCTAAAATAAGGCAATGCGCAAATGTTAAAGTATGATTCCGCAAGCGTTGACCATTTTTAGACGTCTACATATATATCTTGGCAACTATATAAAACTCTCATAACATAAAGTTTCCCTCCCAAATATTAACCTTCAACAATAATAAAACTATATAGTAAAGTAATATTTCAACCCAGACCCAAATCAATGTAGACACAATGCATACACAGAGAAGCCATTGAAAACAGAATGCAAAGTGAAGAACTCCAACCTAGAACTTGAAGTAATGGATTGAAGTTGAAGAAGAGCTCCCACAAGCCAAACCAAATCCAATCCAAGCTCCAACCAAAACCAAGAGAGAAGAAAACCAGAACCAAGGAAGAAAGCTTGCTAGAGAAATTTTCAGAGAAGAGCCAACCAACCCGAAAAACCTCACGGGAAAAAAAATAAAAAGCAACAATAATCCAAAATCCTAGCCTCAATCTCGGCCAATAAAAATATTTCATTTTGGAGTATATTTTACCAACCCACCATATAATATAATTTATTCACCCATTTTGAATTTAACCAATGAGAGTGAAGGGTAGGTAAAGTAAATAAAATATACTTATCCAGATAAGTGGGATTGTTTTATTTCTTTATTTAATTTAATGTGTTCATACACCCCACTTAGGAATAAAATTCAACTTTTAAATAAACATAAGCTATAAATAAATAATCCAAATGGGGATTAAAATCAAATAACCCAAAAGCTAATAAAATAAATTAAAGGACCAAATAAATGTAAGATATCAAATAAATATCAAACCATAGAAGGTCAAATAAATAATTAAATAATCAAATACCATTAAAGATTAAATCACAAATATTAAATAAATATTACACAATAATAAAGCTTATCTAATATTAAATAATCATAAAATCAATAAACGTTAATTATCAAATAAATATAAATATCAAATAATTAAATATTCAAAACTTATAAATTAAATACATTAAAATAAACTTTACCAAATATAAAATTACACATCAAGAGCCACATAATTACTCTAACATAATCAAGTAAACCAACTGGCATAAACTGGACTCACAATACCAAAAGACCAAGCTTACTAGCCGACATGGCGAATTATACCTAGACGCTGACTACTCATGGTGAGCAACTTAGACCTAGAGTATGTGAGGGGAACTCATGCCATCTCCGAACCACATAAGCCATTGGAACTAAAGACACGCTCATATTTGTGAAGCCAGGTGGAGTCGATTTATGGTACCTGCAAAATCTTGCAACCACAAAATGACAATACCACATATAAATATACATATATAGAACAAGCAAGTGATAGAGAATTGCGACGACACATCTCGCTTGCAATGAGTGATGTGGAATCGTCTCTATCACAAAGTCAGTCAAACAATAGTCAAACACATCTCATAAAAATTTCATCATATATATGTAATAATGAAGTAGGGTTAGCGCAATCATAATCATCATCAAAACCATGATAAATCTAATCTATTAATAATCCATCACATAGTGAGCATATAAAATCCATCAAGTACAGATATCATCAAATCACATGATCAATCATGATAGTACCAACATCCATATAGATAATCAAAATAGGATATGTCAAATAGTGTCTAACATCAATCATAAGTCACTGAAGCACATGAGTAATCGTCATCCAAATCATCAAAATATAGTCTAGATAAGTCTATCGAGCATAATATAAAAGTTAACCCTAGTCCAAAATAAGTCAAATCAAGGGTGGACATTACATCTCAACCTTTTCTTTGAATATCTTGAATTTATCCAATGCTTCATATTTCTCCTTTAAAAAGACAACCCACATCATCCTAGAATAATCATCAATTAGCAACATAAAATATGTGTCACCCTACACACTTCTAACATTTGTAGGTCCACACATGTCAGTATACACAAGATCTAGAAATTCATGAGATGTATACTGCTTTCTCTTGAAAGAAATTCTTGTTTTCTTACCCAATTAACATTCCTTACATACCGGATTAGCAGGCATAACAATCTTAGACAGATCTCTAACAACTTGAATAGAACTGATCTTAATCATTGAATCAAAGTTAATATGACACATTCTCCTATGCCACAACCAACTTTCATCAATCTAAGAAATCAAATAACTTTTCTCACCAGCATTCAAATGAAAAATGTTACCTTCAGTCTTAGTTCCACATGCAATCTCTATACCGAAGGCATTTGGGATCTCGCATTTACCATTCTAAAATTGCAAATCATAACCTTCGTTAGCCATCTATCCAACACTCAAAAGATTATTTTTCAAACCTTCAACATATAGAACATCATTTGTATTATGCTTACCATCAAAGGAAATAGAACCTCTAACATGGATCACACAGGCTTTGTCATCTCCAAATCTCATTATTCCACCATCATACCTTTCCATGCTCACAAATTTTATTTTATCACCGATCATATGATTTGAACAGCCACTGTCAATTACCCATTCATCTCTTTCCTCAACTTTAGCAGCTAAAGGTTTCTCCTCAACAGTGCAGCTAGTGGAATCAACAGGCATCAGTCCATCTTCTTTAATGGCAAGAAACACAACTTCATCTCCTTCCGATTCTTCATTTGTAACACCTTCATCAGCTACATAATAATAGTTCTTCTAATTCCTATACTTATGGCTAGACTTGTAAGGCTTATCATACCTCTCATGCTTCTCATATCTATCATTCTTGCTATGCTTATCAATTTTATCATACCTATCATATTTAGCCATTATCTCCAGACATCTAGAAGCAAAATGTCCTATCTTATTACAAGAGAAACATTTCAAAGGCAATTTTCCATCATACTTACCAGCTCCCTTAGGCAATATTTAGGGAATCAATGCTTCAAGCTTATCTAGTTCTCTCTCTTGCTCTTCCATCTCTCTCCTTTCTCTTTCATATCTTGATATTTTGCATTCTTTAGGATCATACTTTTGCTTACTGATATAGATGCTCTAAATGTTGTCTCAGACTTTCCATGTGATTCACCAAATTCTCTCAGCTCAAAAGCAGTAATCTTTCCAACCAGCATATCTCTTGTTACTGTAGTAA
The DNA here is from genome assembly GCF_030272615.1 of Cryptomeria japonica. Taxonomy (NCBI): domain Eukaryota; kingdom Viridiplantae; phylum Streptophyta; class Pinopsida; order Cupressales; family Cupressaceae; genus Cryptomeria; species Cryptomeria japonica. The sequence goes on along the minus strand of NC_081411.1, from coordinate 471,407,384 downwards.
AGCTCGGGATGTCATCAATAGCAACTACCTTATGTTTGTAAGTAGGAGGCAAAGATCTCAACACCTTAGCAACAATTTCGTCTTCTTTAAGGGTTCCACCGGCACATATGATACCTAGGAAAGGATCATTCACCTTAGCCATAAATGTGTTTATGTTCTCATCTTATCCCATCTTCAGCATCTCATATTTCCCTTTCAAGCTCTGCAACTTAGCAACTTTGACTTGTGTATCTCCTTCATACAGGGTTTCAAGCTTCTTCCAGATCTAATGTGCAATCTGAAGTTCCATCACATTTGTTATCTCTGAATTAGTGAGGGAACTCGGCAATGCTTCCTTCACTCTAATGTTATGTTCAGCTTCCTTCATCTCATTAGTACTAACGAGTCCATTCAGAGGAGAAGAATAGGCATTCTTTGTAATCTTCCAATAATCTTCTCCAAGACATCTCAAGTGCACTTCCATCCGGTTCTTCCATATAGCATAGTTACTTCCATCAAATCTCAAAATCTCCTTCTTAAAGATAACACCTCTAGTTCCAGTTGCCATCCCAGATCTCCTCAAGTGGTTCAGCTTCTTCTTGAGGATCTAGCTCTAATACTAATTGTTACCAACAACAATGGAGGAAAACTGAGAGGGGGGGTGAATCAGTTTTCACCAGATCTACAAACTTAACCACAAAAACAAATCTAATAAACTGCAATGATAACATAGATAAGAAAATTGATAGGACAACACACAACACCATGATTTTGATGTGGAAAACAAGTTAAGGGAAAAACCATGGTGGGAACCTACCCATAATAAGATGATACTCTATAGTAGCATATGGAAATATTATAATGGGGAATGCACATGCATTCAGGCACACTGCCTAGAGCTCACTGCTAAAAAGATAATGACCCGGAAGGCTACAACCCTTACAAAAGTCTCACTGACTTACAACAAGATTCTGACTATAATTTGGAATGAATGAACTACAATAAGAGCATCTGCAAATGCCTAATGATAGTTCCAGTTAAGAACAATTGTTTTCTTTGCAACACCAATCTCTCCTCAATGCACCACACCAAAAGATGAATCCTTGTTCGTAGATATACTACTCTCTGATAATGCAGACATGGCCTTTATACCTAAATTACATAATAATATCACTTATTTATACAAATCATCAACCTTGATAACAAGGTTGGCTAAACCCTCAACTCACAATTACAAAATTATATCACATGATAAAAAGATCGACCACTGAACAAATATAATGATATACATAATATAACATGGACCTAATTCAAATCTCCAAACATGCAACACCATCGAAATCATGCCAAGATCAACCACAACACGCTACACCACCAGGAAAACCACATAACACAGAGAACATCATCGGTTCAGCTAAATCACCAAAAACTCATACAACGATCAATGCGGATCATGAAAACAAATAGGACATGATTAGGAAACACCAGCAAGTATGTTATAATCATCAGTAATAGTTGCACCAATACCACTTATCAAATCTTCATCTATCAACGTTTGAAACTCAAAAAACATTCAAACAGCAGCAACTGTCACGAAGAAAGATAACTTGTGGAGCATCAAATCATGATCGATATGAAGATACAAAAGACTATCCCAAACACTATCCCAAAATCTCAGATCAAGATCTGATCACACCATAATATACCGGAGGAAATACTGAGCTCTGCAAAGCACTAATAAAAAAACAAACTGCAAAACTGGATCATATGATATGATCAATTTAGCTTCTCGGATCAGTAAAACCAATACAGAAGAATATAATGATACTATTAATACTCCAAGCATCTAACCATAATCCCAATAAACCAATATGTAGTCATTGGAGCAATAAATCACAGGAATATGTTGACATCAATGACAACAACATATCCTAGCAACAACAATATCCAACAGAGACCACCCGATACTAAACAACTCACACCAAGATACTAAACTGACAAGAGTAATCAACTTAAACCTAGAGTGTAGAATGTTTTTTCATGTCATCTCTGATCAACTTTTCATTGGGATAAGACACGCTCAAACCTATGAAGTCAGGTGGAGCTGATGTCTGGTACCTGCAAACATGTCATCACTAACACAAGTGCAAAAACATATACCATATTATATATCATAAAATAGGTAGACAACTGAAGAGAATCGCAACATCATATCATTCTCACAATGAGTGATATGACATCGTCTCTATCACGAATACAATAGAAGACACTCACAATCAAACAAGCACTAACATAATCATCATCATATTATGAAATAGGGTTAGTACACTATAAAGTACCATCAAATCACCATAAGTAAGTATAAACAGCATGTAGAATGAGTACGCATAGATCATCAAACAAGAGTCTAACATTGTAATATTCCATATAACAATTCATAATATCATCATCCATAAGGAATCATAATATCAAATGCAAATGTAATATGTCTATCATCCATAAAGAAGTACCCAAATCATGAGTAAATCCATAACATCAAATCAAATTATCACAAAATAGTCTAAGCTATCTCAATATAGTCTACCGATACACAAAAAAGAAAGATAAATTAGGGAGGGGCACTACATGTTGCAAGGTGTGCACCTTTGGTCTCCTTGTGTTGTACAGAATAGTGCTTGGGTTTGTGATATGACATAACCACCTCCCATGGATTCTATAAGTCTAGTGGTTCTATTGGGCATTAACAGGTTCATCTTTTGGTGCAATGGCCATAGCACTTGTAACAAGTGGTATCAAAGCTTAGTCACATGTTCAAACCCCTCGCTTGCACTGGAGGGATTGTTGCAAGGTGTGAACCCTTGGTCTCCTTGTATTATGTAGTGCAGCACTCAAGTTTGTGACATGGCTTAACTGCCTCTTATGGATTCTATAAGTCTAGTGGTTGTATCAGGCATTAACAAGTTGATTTTTTTGTGCAACAACAACCACACTTGTAATAGAAGAAACTAGGGCATGAATATGAATAAGGGTTTGAACCCTAAAGGCATTTAATTAATTTTTTCAATCTTCCTAAAGAAGATCTTTTTGTGGCCACCATCATGCATCTTGTGATCTCGATCTAGAGTTTAACAAGGGCTTCGTAGGCTTTCAACTGGGACTCTTTGCATGATTTTGAACACGGTAGACACTTTATACTCATTGTCAAAAAATCTTTTTTTGCAGAATATTTGCTTCTATATATGCATATATCTCATCTTTTTGGAATAAAATTATTTATACATGCATGATTAGAGGTAAAAGTTTTTGTGTCTCTGTGCATATTGTCTTTTGCATATGCTAGGGTTTTCACCTATCTCATTGTTTCTTTCACGTATTGTATCATGCTATTGGGCTGGTATTTTTAAGGCTTTGTGAAAAATTTCTAGGTTGTTTGAGTCTTTATGTATATAATTTTGGTTGATGGAGACGACACCTTCATTCATCGTTCTCTTGGCTGCTATCTATGCAAGTTCACAATCTTTGGGCTTTTGACAATCATTGTATTGATGGTTGTCTCCTTAGACAGTGAATAGTGTCATGCCCAAACTTTTGGGCAAAAACGCAGCAACAAATTTTATTTTTTTTAAACCACATAAAAATACTAATTACTCTACAATAAAGTTGAGATAATTAAGTTTTGTGTAACTAAGGGTTATCTCAAATGTTAAAAGAATGGGTTCCTTGGGTTCCTAAAGTTAATTTAATTAACTCCACCGTTATAACGTTACTGTAAAGCGGAAAAATCGAACCCTAGTCGTTCTCCCCTCCCCAACTCCAAGGAGAGAGAAGGGAGAGTCACTAGGGTTGATGGTTTTCACTTAGGAGGGACTTTACATTCAAAAGAGGGGTTGAAACCCACAAGATCCAATCCCACGCAATGCAAGATTGGATTCTATATGATTTTCAAGGGTTAAGACATCAAGGATACCCTCTTTTGTAAAGAAATGTAGATAGAATGATTGAACTAGGAATGCATGTAAAGTAGGAAAGATTCGCTTATAAATAGAGATAGGGATATGGTATGAAGCTGCGGACCTGGAATTAGCAGTAAAATGTCGAGACGGTGTTGTTCTGCAAATTTGAGCGAAAGTTGACGGGACGATGGCGCCCGGTGTGCACACGGTCCTCCGAAAAATCTGCGAAATGAAGGGGGATTTGTTCGTCTTTGCACAAGGATTCCAGATCTTCAATTACAGCCACGTACCTGCAACCTACACACAGAAAAGAGAGGATGATTGGGGGGTTAGGGATGAGGGGTTTGCCTTTAGGTCAAACCCCAGTTTTGGAATTAACCAAGAAATGAGAATGTTGTAAATGTAAATGTTTGTAATGTAAACAAGTACTGATACCTTGTTGTAAGAATGTTTGTATTCTTACATGCGAAGGTGTAATGTATGTAGTGTGTAATGTGTTGTAAGTGATCTCCTCTTCAATGGTTGAATCCTTGTCTTGAATGCAACACTTAGCCTTGAATGGAGACTTAGAATGCTCAATTGCTTGAAGGATGCTTGAATGCTTGAATGCTTGAATGTTTGAATATCGCTTTCGCCTTTTCCATCTTTTCAAAATGGGAGAGGAAATGTAGTTTATATACTTGTCAATTAGGGCTGATAGACTGATTTTCCCAACCTTAGGCCGACCAGGAAATGTTATTTTCCAATTTGCAAACATAAAGACCCGAGACCCAAAAGAGACCGGGCCCAAAAATAGGGCCAGGGACCAGGGCGCTGGGCGCCATGGTCCCACCTCCAGGGACAGCAAGGTGTAAGGAGGATCAGGCCAGGGTGCTGAAAAATGCAGTTTTTGATGTCATGAACAAGTTTCGGGGTCTCCATTCAAGTTTCGTGTTGCATCGCCATCGTGAAGACCCAAATGCAGTCGAAATTGCAAGTGTCGCAATTTTAGGATGCTACATTTAACCCCCACTTTAGCGGGAGTATAAGCGTACGCTCATACTTCCGGTAAAGTACAAGGAAACAACATTGAAAAACTTTCACCATGTCAAGGAGGCAAGATACACCAAGCCCCCAGTGGACTAAGGATCTTACAACTTCGATTGACAATGTAAAAGGGAAGATCACGAGGGAGAACCATGACTATCAGTAGTAAGGTTCCCTCACTATGAGTCATGCAAGAAAGATATCAAAAATTTTCAAGGCAAAGCTAAATTTGTCAAGAAATTTTCAAGTATCTTGAAAAGATATGGACGGGATGTATGCCCCCCTACGTTAAAGCGATCGCACACGCCTCACCGGGGGTGATTGCTTTAAGGTAGTGATACATATAAGAAATGTGAAAAGAAAAGGAGCACGTTATCACAAGGATTTATCCCCCAAGTGTGAGATAAGCCCAAGGATAATAGACACAAAACACAAAGCACAAGGTGACTTCGCTTTCCTCGGGGTTAGTATGCTGTATGATAATTCATGTATATCATATGTATGTATGCATAATTGTTCTTCATTCCCCAATCAAGGAAGGTCACCTAGAAGAAGGGAACACATGTGTCTTTTGAGTCAACATGAGAGAGACCAAAAGAGATCTCAATGCTTTGCATCGTCCTCAAGTAGACAACACTAAGGACAACAAATAGAAGAATGAGAATAACACATAGAAGAAGTAACAAAAATCAAGAGAGGAGGAGAGAATCTGCTATGCTAATGAACTAGTCTAGCATGTCATCTACCCCCCGATCTTGCTGATCAATATTTCAGGAAGGCAGGAAACATGGTAGAGGAGGAACATTCAACACAGCATATGGAGCTATCACAAGATCCAAACAAGGGCTACGTTCATGTTTCGAGCCACGTTGTTCTTGTCTAGGAGCTAGGATAAGTGCTTTAGAAAATTCGTTAGATAGATGGTTATCAACATCAACATATTCATATTCACTATCAGAATGAACAGGAGTAACATTTTCATCATGAATAACATTTTCATCTATATCATCATCAAGATTTATAAAAATAGGGTCTTTAACTCACACAGGATCAAGACCATCATGCATCTTATGTTTAGGAGATTTTGGCTCAATCATCGGCTGAGGAGAAAATGGAATAATACTGGCTGAAGGTGTTTTTGGGGATTGCAAAGTTTGAGAAGCAGCTGCCTGAGCTCTAAGATGATGCTTTCGTCGGCGTTCACGTGCAGAATGATTTCATCTAGTCTTAGTAGGAAGATTAGGAGATTGAGGAGGAGGAATGTTCCCATCCTTATCACTTGAGTGTTTAGGTTGTGGTCTCTTAGGTTGAACAATAGGAGAAGAGGAAGGTCTCTTCTCTCCATAAGAGGAAGGAGGAGGAACTGCTCCATATAAAGGAGGAATATTTGGTTTAGGAAGGAGACCCAGCCCATCATGACGAGAAGGTATAGGTCTACCTTTAGAAAGTTTATTAGACATAGGCATAGTTACATCCATAGGGATGGGTTGGGAATCTTCTTGAGGAAAGACATTGGTTTATCTTTCAAGGGAAGAACTTCCTTCTCAAGAACGATAGAATGTCAAGTTTGGGTGTTCTAGGTTCACTTAGAGATAGGATCATATCTTTTTTCCACTTTTGATAAGATTTGAAAAGATGATCACTTCGCGGAGGAAGAGATTGGAATTGTTTAGGCCAAAAGTAATCAATAGGAACGCTAGAAGTTCTTTCAGCTGGTTTAAAGAGACTATGATTGATAGTAACAACTTCACCATTATGGGGAAATTTCAAGCACTTGTGAATAAAAGAAGCAATAGCTTTCATGGAAGATAGCCAAGGATAGCCTAGCTTCACACGAAATTGTTTAGATGATGGAATAATAGCGAAGTCCACATCAAGGGATTTGTTATGGACCTCAATAGGTAATGTAATAGAACCAATTGCAGGAGAAGAAAATGCATCAAATAATTTCACAACCACATTCGTTTCGTCATAGATCACTTGATTCAATTGTAAAGTAAAAAGAAATTCTTCAGTAATGACATTAATCATACAAGAAGGATCAATAAGCACTCCACGGCAAGGTGTATTCTTGACTTTTGCAACTATATATAAAGGACCATCAGGTGCTCTGATAGTTTCACTGGAATCAAATGAGATGGAAGGTTCTTTAGGGATTTTCTGCTACTCCACAAAGTTAATCACATTAGGAGTCATAGACACAAGATCATTAGGTGAGACAGAGGAATCAGTAGTATCAATCGCATTAGAGGTATGAGAAGGTAATGGATCAGTAAAAATCTGAAGATTTTGGTTAGGAGGAGCTACAGATGTGTTGCCTTTATCATTCACACTAGAAACAGAGATAGTATTATTATCAATCAAATCTTGAATTTTACCCTTTAAAGCAAAACATTTTTCAGTATCATGCCCAGGATGACGATGAAATTGACAAAAAGATTTGTTATCAAAATAGGGTGAATTAATCTTCGCAGGATCTATTTGCCTTATAGGAGGAAGAGTAAGCACATTTTGTTCCAATAACTTATTCATAATACTATGCAATGGTTCATTCAAAGGAGTGAACTTTCTTTCTTTCCTGAAAAACTTAGAAATAGGAGGCACACCTGATGCTGCATTCACATTGTTGTTGATGATGTTTTCATTGAATTTAATGGACTCTCTGTTCGGTTTAAACTTCCCAAATGGTTGTTGACTACTATCACTCTTATCACTCAGAGCCATAGGATTTGCTTGTTCCATTTGACTCACAGTCAGTTGATAATGGTGAAGAGTTGCGCACAACTGTTGGAAAGAAGTAAACTCAGAAAACAGGAGTTTTTCTCTAATATCTTTTTGTAAATTAGAAATAAAGATTCTTTGAATGTCATTGTCAGGCACTGGAAAAGAAATTTGAGCATACAAATGCTTATATCTACCAATGAAATCAGTCACTTTTTCTTTAACACCTTGTTTGCAATGCATTAAATCAATCAAAGTAACTTTAGGACTTATATTGTTTTGTAATTGTTGAATGAAAGCATTTGCAAGTTGTTCAAAAGAAGTAATAGAATAGGAAGGCAATGAGCAATACCATTGTAGGGCTTTGTCTCTTAATGTTCTAGTGAACAGTTTTGCAAGCAACCTTTGGTCATAAGCAAAATCAGTACATATTGTTTGAAAGATCTTAACATGTGTTAGAGGATCACCCTTACCATTATAAAGCTCCAAATGCAGAATTTCAACATGTTTAGGGGGAATAGCTCAAACAATGTCAAGAGAAAGTGGGCTCACAACATCAAATGTGGGCACACTAAACTTAGATTGATTCATAGAGGCAATTTGTTGCTATAAAGAAGAGACAGTTTGTGCAAGATTGTTAATGGTCGCTTCAGTCGAAGAGTTCATATTAGACGTGTTAGATTGTGATGGAGGTGTTATGTTATTGAAAGAAGGTAGAGAGTAAGGTGGTGGGACACTATGATAGTTAGTCATAGGAGATGATTGGACAGGAGGAACACTACAAGGAGGAATGGAATGATTAAACGAATTGCCCCTTTGCGTCATGTTCATTTGTGGAGATATAATAGGGACACTCATTGAAGGAATGAATGAAGGAAGAGGGTTGATTGAAGAAGAGGGATTTCCCCCATGACTGGTGATCATAGGGGGAATATCTTGTGTTGAAGTAGTCATTATGTTTGATGTAAAAGTAGGTATACTAGCAATAGGAGTTGTCAAAGGAATAGAATGATTAACTTGAGTAGGAGGTTGTGTATAACCCAAAGTTTCGGCACAACTCTTCATAGGCATCACATTCGAATCCACAATGTGTGCAATACCACGCAAAATATCAATTCCATTCTTATCACTTTGAACCATACGTTTCAGACCCTCAATTAATGAAAGAGCTTCACTATCAGGGTATTCTTAAGACATCCATTGTCGAAAATCATCAAATTGGTTATCCAATTTTGAAAGTTGTTCTATAGAAACCTCATGGAGAGCTTCTTCATCATTAAGAGGATTAAAGGAATTACCCATGTCCTCGTTAAAAAGGCCATTCAAATTAGGTTCCATCTCCTTGGTAATAACACCTTGGAAAGACTTAATTCTAAGGCTTCGTCTAACGGGAATAGTGTAAGTAGGGCTTATTGTTGTAAAACTCATGCACTGAAGAAAGAGAGAAGATTTTGAATTTTAGAGGTAGAAAATTTCAATAAAATTAGCCAATCTCCTAGATTTAAGCTATTAAATGCAATCAGGACAATCTCCCGAAATTTCGGAAAAAATATCCGGGACCGTGGCGAACGGAGTGCACACGATCCTTGCAACTTTTTCTGAAATTTTCAGGGATGAAAGTTATGATGATTTTAAAGCTAATCTAAAAAAATTGAGTGATTTTACGATCTGTAGATAGGCCAAATTAAAGTTGCAATCTCAAAATTGAACCTTACCAAGATTGTTGAAAAATGTAAAATTTGAATTTTGAAAAAGAGAGGGAAACTAAAATTTTGAATTTTATGATATTAAAGGGAATGCTGAAAGTAATGCAAGTGTTGAAATTTAAAAATTGACTCAATTTCACGCAAAATTCAATTTTGAAAGTGGAAATCAAGGTTGTTGCAATTAAACACTTAATTTCAAAAGTCACAAACTGCAAAAATTTGAATAAAACACTGAAATTTTGAATGAATGCCAACACACTTTTCAGATTTAGTATAGTAAGGAACACAATTTTGATATGAATTTCAATTTCAACAATTTTTGAATGATTAGAAGCATCAATCCAAGCAATCGCTAGACCAACTTTGACTTTAATTTTGAAAGTGTTAGAATTGATAAAATCAGCCAAAATTCTGGATTTTAGCAGAAAAATACAGTAAGATCTAGCTCCCGAAATTTCGGAAAAAATGTCAGGGACGATGGCGCTCGGGGTGCACACGGTCCTTGCAACTTTTTTCCAAATTTTCGGGGATGAAAGATATTGTGATTTTGTTGCGGAATCCAAAGTTACAGCCGATTTGGAGGTGTTTTGATCAGTCAAATTATCAGTCAAAGGTTGAATCAAGAAGGTCTTAAAAATTAGGGTTTTGACACTTAACCACTTAATTTTCAAAATTAAAGCACAAATATGAATTGACAATTTGCAATAGAAGGGTAGATATGAAACAAGCATTAACAATTAAACATTTCACAAGTTTAATTACTAAAAGAAAATTTTAGGGTTTTTTATGCAATCAACCTCTAAAATTTGCAAAAGATCAAACATGGAAATTTAGGAAGGCAAAATTTCCAGATCTAACCATGAATAATCAGAATGGGGATGTTCACGTTGGGTTCGCCAAAATGTAAAGCAGAAAAATCGAACCCTAGTCGTTCTCCCCTCCCCAACTCCAAGGAGAGAGAAGGGAGAGTCACTAGGGTTGATGGTTTTCACTTAGGAGGGACTTTACATTCAAAAGAGGGGTTGAAACCCACAAGATCCAATCCCACACAATGCAAGATTGGATTCTATATATGTTTCAAGGGTTAAGACATCAAGGATACCCTCTTTTGTAAAGAAATGTAGATAGAATGATTGAACTAGGAATGCATGTAAAGTAGGAAAGATTCGCTTATAAACAGAGATAGGGATATGGTATGAAGCTGTGGACCTGGAATTAGCAGTAAAATGTCGAGATGGTGCTGTTCTGCAAATTTGAGCGAAAGTTGACAGGACGATGGCGACCGGCGTGCACACAGTCCTCCAAAAACTCCGCAAAACGAAGGGGGATTTGTTCATCTCTACACAAGGATTCCAGATCTTCAATTACAGCCGCGTACCTGCAACCTACACACAGAAAAGAGAGGACGATTGGGGGGTTAGGGATGAGGGGTTTGCCTTTAGGTCAAACCCCGGTTTTGGAATTAACCAAGAAATGAGAATGTTGTAAATGTAAATGTTTGTAATGTAAACAAGTACTGATACCTTGTTGTAAGAATGTTTGTATTCTTACATGCGAAGGTGTAATGTATGTAGTGTGTAATGTGTTGTAAGTGATCTCCTCTTCAATGGTTGAATCCTTGTCTTGAATGCAACACTTAGCCTTGAATGGAGACTTAGAATGCTCAATTGCTTGAAGGAATGCTTGAATGCTTGAATGCTTGAATGTTTGAATATCGCTTTCACCTTTTCCATCTTTTCAAAATGGGAGAGGAAATGTAGTTTATATACTTGTCAATTAGGGCTGATAGACTGATTTTCCCGACCTTAGGCCGACCAGGAAATGTTATTTTCCAATTTGCAAACATAAAGACCCAAGACCCAAAAGAGACCGGGCCCAAAAATAGGGCCAAGGACCAAGGCGCTGGGCGCCATGGTCCCACCTCCAGGGACAGCAAGGTGCAAGGAGGATCAGGCCAGGGTGCTGAAAAATGCAGTTTTTGATGTCATGAACAAGTTTCGGGGTCTCCATTCAGGTTCTGTGTTGCATTGCCATCGTGAAGACCCAAATGCAGTCGAAATTGCAAGTGTCACAATTTTAGGACGCTACAGTTACAATTTTAAACTAGATTCAATATACCCCAAAAGGGTCATCACAACTTAATTTATTAATTTAATTAATTTACCCCAATTAAATTCTCCAATTATTAATCAAGACATATTAATTATCTCAAATAGTATTTATTTTCTCTCGGACAAATTAAAATAATGTTAACACTTTTTCTTTTTCTTTTTCTTTTTCTTTTTCTTTTTCTTTTTCTTTTTTAAGATAAGTCCTATCTAGTATGGGGATAGCGCCCTCTATTAAACTTCTGAAAAAATACAAACAGTTATGCCACCCACATATGACAAAAAGCAGGTGAGTTGAATCTTCCAAACATTCCTATGATCCGACGTTACAGATAGTAACAACACAGAAAGACCGAACATAGACTAAGGACAATACAGTCAACACAAATATATCGAAGAGACATAGACCAATCGATTCCCTATCTGATTAGAGCAATGACCAAGTGTAGGGTTGTTATTCATCTCCCCAAAGAGCTTGGAGAATAAGAGAAGCATATTCTCCAAGACAGATGACATTTGCAGTGGAAGCAACTGGGAACCACCATTCATCAGAACTGGTAACTCGCCTGAAGGGGTCCATGTTTTCATTCAATACTCTAAATGAAAAATTCACCCAATATGAATATAATATTACTATACAAATAATTATTCCTCAATTTAAATTATTACCCCAATAAAAAGTCAACCCATATAAATAATAACTTAAACAAATGGAAATTTCCCATTTCAAATTTAAAAGAAATCTTCTCCCTCTTTTTATTATTTTCTATTTCTAACCCTAACTAGGGTTTCATAATCTTTATGACTCCCTCTTCTTATTTTTTTCTCTTCATGTTTATTTTACCCTAACTCGAAATTGGGTTAGGGTTTTATAACACTTATCACATTTTCTTTTTCTTCTTGTTTGTGTGTGTGTGTGTGCAGGTGTTCATGGTGGAGGAGGCAGCCGAAGGGAGGTGAGGGTTTGTAGAGGGCAGAGTTTGCATATCGCAGGGGGGCAGAGTTTTGGTTGTAGAGGGGCACACGGAGTCTGCAGTGGGTGGTCCGTCATGGTGGCCACGCCCACAGTCGTAGGGCTTGCCCCTATGGTTGTGGGGATGCCTTCCCCACAGGCCACGGGACCTCAGCCCCGTGACTGTGGGGCAGCCTTCCCACAGTCGCAGGGTAAGCCCTAAGGCTGTGAGAGGCCTTCCCCACAGGCCACAGGACTTCAGCCCCATGACTATGGGGTGGCCTTCCCACCATCACAGGGGAAGCCCTGCGGCTGCGGGAGGCCATGGCCCCGCAGCCCCGCCATAAGGGCTAAACCCCCAACCATGGGGTTAGAAACCCCCCTTTTTTTTGCAAATTTTTTATTTTAAAAAGCAATTTTTTTATTATTATATTTTTTTTTATCAGTAGCTTTAATATATTTTATTTATTTATATGTATAGATATATATATATATATATATATACATGCATTCAGCCAAGGGGATAAGTGTATTCCTGGGTATATTTCAATATATTTATATTTTATATATGTATATATATATATATATATATATTCTCATGCATAAATATATTTATTTTTTTCAGTTTTAAAATAATGTGATCTTTTAAATCAGAATATTAAATGTTACAAATATATATTTGTACAGTTTTAAATAATCTATGTTTTTGAACAGAATATTAAATGTATGTAAAATTCTTATTATAATGTATATGAGATGTAGCACATATTTTATTTAATGTCTTTTTTTTTACAATGACATATTAGATTGATGCAAATTAATAGGTATGAAGAATATTTAACCTGCAGATTGTAGGAATATAAATACACACACACACAGATATAGATATATATATATATACAATCTGCACATTAATTTTATGTTATACTAACTTAAAAAATAGGTATAAATGATAGAAATAATTTATTTAACAGCTCCACTATTTCTTTCACATTCTTTTTGATAAATAAAACAGCAAGATGAAAATTTAAGAAGATTTAAAACTAAAACTTAAAAAATCCTGCAACTCTCCCGCTCTATAACTCTCTCGCCCGTTTTGAGATTCTGTGTGCCTAGATGTCCGCCCCCTCTGGGGAGGCCCCCCCTCCCCTGCTGGACCCAATGCCCGATTCCATGGTCGATGCACATGCCTTTGGGCCTATTGCGGGGTCCCCATGTTCTGTGGACCATACGGAAGAAAATGACAGTCTCCACACCCTTTCCACTTCTCCAAATCTGACTGATTTTGGATCAAAAGGGGAGGAAAGGAATATACCCCATCCCGGACCAAAAACTTATGTCGGTCAGATGGATAAGGATACTGTGGAGGTGAATCCCAAGTCTAGCTGGAAGAACGCCCTCCTTGGGTCAACAAATTTGCTCCCTCTTGATGATGTGGCCTCCTTCTCCCAAACAGAAGATGGAACGAAAACCAAACTCCCAGACAACCTAATCGATAGAATCACCACCTCCCTTCACCTAGCGATAGTTGTTCATTTCTTCTCCTTCTGACCTTCTATCGACATGGTCAGGCGTTGGGCAAAATCTCGCTAGAAGCTTAAAGGAAGCCTGGAGGTTTCAGCCATGCCAGGGGGACTCTTTCTATTCAAATTTATCACAGAGGAGGATCTAATTTATGTCCTGTTGGGGTCCTGGGCTATGGAAAGAACTTCCTAACCATGGCTAAATGGAAACCCAGTGTGGGTTAGGCTACCCAGACTCCCTCTAGAGTTCTAGGATGAACAAATCTTCTGATGGATAGGAAACTCGTTTGGTTTCTTTGTTGCAGCGGACTCGGTCACTCTCAACAAGTCCAGGTTGGTGTATGCTCACTTCTGTGTCAATGTTACAATCAACAAAGCCCTCCCGAACTTTATCTCCCTAAAGTCCAAATGGGGAAAATGGTCCCAGGCCATTGTTTACAAAAATGCCACCCTATACTGCCAGAAGTGTAATACTCAGGGGCATTCCTATACGGACTGTAAAGCCCCTGTGGTAGCAGAACCCAAGATCAAGAATAAAGCCATCTGGGCTGAACCCACCAACCCTGGTGACCCTTCATCCTCGGCCCCTCCTGAGCTGACTACTGAGAATGGTATTCCTGAAGTTTACCAGCACATAGGCAAGATCCTTGAGATCTTAAAAGCCCCAGCGGACCCAATCAAAAACTCTAACTACACCCTGGAAGAGGGGGAGATCCCCTAGGTAGTATCCCTCACCATGTCCCCCATCCCTCACCCTTCTGCCTCCCCCCCACCCCATGCCCTCCCTGACCCCACCCCAGTTGTGGTTAAACCTCTCAAGATTGGAAGTTCATTTCCCACCACTCCAGCCCCTTCCTCCCCTTCAGCTAGGGATGGAGAGGAGTACTCTAGAAACTCCCTGGCAAATCCGTTGAAAGTATCCCCCCCGTGTTCTCCATGGATGGATAACAAAGAATGGATAACCCAGAAGAAGAAAGTAAAAGCCAAGAAAGCTGATGTGGGGGGAAACGAAAGCAAAGTTGGGAGACCTACAGTAAGAGTCCTGAGACACAAGGTGATGGCAAGGGACATCGCAAAGGGCAGATAATTGACCCTGGATGGGCTTAGCAAAAGTAATAAATGAAGTTCCTCTCTTGGAACATAAGGGGTCTGAACAGCCCCTAGAAGCAGTTTGCCATAAAACAACTCATTCTTGAGATGAAAATTGACATCTGTCTAATTCAAGAAGTTAAGATGCCTTCCCAAACCTTCACTGCAATTGCTGGTAAACTATGGCTTAGAGCAGACTACCTGTATGTTGATGCCTTAGGTGCATCTAGAGGTATTGCTACCCTATGGAATCCCATTAAAATAAAAGGCAATCTATTCGCTAGCTCCCAATATTTCCTAGTGGTTTCTCTCCACTATGGTGATCTCTACTGGCAGATGTTCAACATCTATGCCCCCAACTCTAGGGCGGGAAGATGGAACCTATGGGAGGAAATTTCTAAGATCATTATGACTAATTAGAAGGACAACTTGATGCTTGCTGGGAATTTCAATGCCCCCCTCTACCCTTCCGAGAAGTGTGGTGGCCTAGAGGATTTCTCTGACAGCATGAGCAACCTTGCCACCTTCATTAATGCTTCAAACCTAATGGATATTGACCTTCAGGGTGCCCCATTCACTTGGTCAAATAACAAGAAAGGCAAAAACCTCATCCAAGTCAGACTAGATAGATTCCTGATCTCCACCAATTGGGATTTGGGAACGAGTTCCTTCCTGAAATCCCTCCCAAGGACGGCGTCTGACCACAACCCCCTTCTTCTCCACTGGAAAGACAGACCCTACCAGGGCCCACCCCCCTTTCGCTATGAAATCATGTGGGCCTCCCATCCTGATTTCAGGGATTTGGTTAGAGGCTGGTGGTCCACCCCGATCCAAGGGACTACCATGTTCAGAATTATGGAGAAACTAAAGATAATCAGCAGGGAAGTCAAAGGGTGGAACAGGAACACCTTTGGAGACATCATTAAAAGAAAAAAGGACCTGGGATCCAGACTGGAACAACTTCAAATTTTAATGGCTACTGGTAACCCCCCAGACCCCATTTTGAAGGAGGAGGAAGATTGTCGCAAAAGATGGAAAAATATCCTTGCCAAGGAGGAAGTGTACTGGAAACAAAGATCCAGGATCCAATGGTTGAAAGAAGGGGACAGAAATTATGCCTTCTTCCATAGATCGGTTTCTAACCACAAGAGAAGGAACTACATCAAAAGTATTAAGGATGAAACTGGCCAGGAGATTTCTAATGACTCTTTGATTGGACAGAACGCGGTGGACTTTTTCACCAGTCTGTATGCGGATGGTGGAACGGCCTCAACGCTCCAGGACTGCCTCATTAGTAAACTATCGATGGCCATTGAGGAAGATGACAACTGGCAACTCCTGTCCCCCATCTCTTCTGAGGAAGTTCACATGGCGGTCTTTGCTATGGGAGCTTATAAAACATCGAGCCCGGATGGTTTGCCCCCGGCCTTCTTCCGGGACTTTTGGGATATCGTTAGCTATGATGTTACTAAAGTTGTCCAAGATTTCTTCAAAATGAGGAGATTGCTTAAAAAGATCAACAGCACTTTCATTGTCCTCATCCCCAAGACCACCACTCCCAGCTGCCTGAAGGAGTATCGGCCCATAAGCCTCTGCAATACCATTTACAACATCCTCTCCAAGGTCCTTGTAAATAGAATCAAACCTTTCCTGGAAAAATTTATCAGTCCATCTTAGAAAGGCTTCGTCCCCGGATGACAAATTCTGGATGTCGCCATTATAACTCATGAGATAATCCATTCCATGGATAGGAGCAGATTACCAGGTATGGCCTTTAAACTTGATATATCAAAAGCTTATGACAAGGTTAATTGGGAATTTCTTTTCAAAGTGCTCCTAAAACTGGGATTCAACAAAAAAATGGTGAGTATGATTCATGAATGTGTTACCACGGTCCAATTCTCAATCCTGATTAATGGGACTCCTAGGGGAGGCTTCAAAGCTGAGAAGGGTATCCGGCAGGGCGACCCCTTATCCACTTATCTTTTTATCATGATAGTTGAAGTCCTAAATAGAAATGTGACTCATCTAGTCACCAATGGTAGGCTCCAAGGATTCAAAGCGGCCTCCATGCTCCCCCCTACTAATATCTAGCAGTTCATGGATGACACTTTCCTTTTTGGCAAAACTTCTGTCATGGAGGCTAAAGGTTGGAAGACCCTTCTGGAGGACTATGCCAAGGCGTCGGGACAATGCATCAACTATGAGAAGAGTAATCTCTACTTCTTCAACACTCCAAATGACCTCCAACTCAAAATCCTCTCCATCCTCAGATGCAAAATGGCTACTCACCCAGGGACCTACCTGGGACTCCCTCTCACTGTCAAGGAAGTCACCCCCACCTTCTGGAACTCTATCTTGGAAAGAATGTAGAAAAAACTTGCGGGATGGAAAGGGAAATTTCTCAATAGCACAGGGAAGCTCCAACTCCTCGTTACCTCCCTATAGGGAATTCCGGTCTACTTCCTCTCCATGTTCAAAATATCAAGGACTATGGGAGAAAAACTTGAAAAAATTCAAAAAAACTTTTTATGGACTGGCTTAGAGGAAAAGAAATGCCTGGCTCTAGTCAACTGGGATACTATGTGTCTACCAAAATCTCTGGGAGGTTTGGGTATATGAAAGATTAATGCCCTCAATAAGGCGCTAATTGCCAAGGTGGGATGGACCTTGGCTAAAGGGGAGGCTGGTGCAACATCATCAAAGCTAAGTATTTGGACTAGGAGAATTTTTTTTATAATCTCAACACTTCTGACCTTCCCCAAGGTTCCAAATTATGGAACATCATCCTAAAGAAAAGAGTGATGGTCAGAGAAGGTCTGAAGTGGTAGCTTGGAGATGGCGAAAAGGTGAGATTCTAGGAGGACTTTTGGATGGAGGATAGACCATTAATCAACACTCTCTTCCATCAAATCAGGAACCATTTCAAGGCTATCCTGGGGGATTATGCTACAGATTATTTGATCCCAGGAAGTGGTTGGAAGGACTTAGTCCCCATCTGCAGAAATCAGCCGAACCTGGTCCCCCTGGCTCATGAGTTGCAACTCTTATTGCTAAAAACTAGAATTCCCATGACCACAAATGAAGACAACTTCATCTGGAAAGAGACTCAATCAGGCCAGTTCTCGATCAAATCTGCATACTCTCAGCTCCTAAAACACCCTATGGATGCGAAAGGTTGGAAGAAAGTCTGGAACCCTCAGTTAATTCCCAAAATTAATTTCTTTTGGTGGTCCCTCATGCATGGAAAAACTCTCACGCTTGATAATTTGAAAAAGAGGGGATTCCATCTCTCCAATAGATGCAGCTTATGTAAAAAGGATGAGGAATCTATTGAGCACCTTTTTATTCTTTGTCCCTTTGCGGCTCACATTTGGTCTGTCACGCTTCAGAAATGTGGTCTGTGTTGGGTCTTCCACAAGAATATAAAAAACTTTGTGTTTGATTAGACCCCCCCCTTCCTATCATCCCCTCATCATTCAACTTTGGAAACAAATTCCTCTGTACATCTGTTGGGCTTTGTGGAAGGAGAGAAACAACAGAATTTTCAAAGACACTGAGACCCCTCTGGACTCTGTTTCCCTCACCTACTTTAAGTTGATATCGAAGAATCTAGAAGCTACAAAATGGAAAATCCCTCCCTATCCTCCTGATGAGATGGATAAGAAGATCACTCGCAGCTGGAAGCTCCCCCCTGGCTTTGACCATTTCAATAACAGCACCAAGAAAAAGAGATAGATGACTAGGTGGTCTTCCCCCAAAATTCACTGGTTTAAATTGAATTTTGATGGCTCTGCTCAATGCAACAGTCAAGCTGGTGGTGGAGTCATCAGGGATCATCTAGGGGACATGGTTGCAGCCTATGCTGCCAACCTCAGTGAAAGATTAGTCACCCAAGCTGAGGGAATGGCCCTCCTCTGGGGGCTGAAAATGGCTAACGACATAGGAATAAAGCATCTAGAAATTGAAGGAGACTCTCAAGTTATTATCAACTCTATCAAAGGGAAGGCTTCAGCTAGGTGGAAAGTGGAACCCATTCTAAGGGATATTAGGCACTTGCTAGTCAAAATGGAGGACTTCACCATAGACCACATCTTCAGAGAAGGAAATAGAGCGGCGGATTCCATGGCGGCTGAAGGAAGGCTACAGATGGGCTTATGATGCAGGAGGAACCCCAATACGTTGTCAATCACAGTTAAGGAAATCCTGGATAAGGAAAAAGCCTTGTGCCAGGAAAGGACTAACCCTTCCGCTCAATGATGAAGGAAAATATGTTAATTTTTTCAAATTGGTGCGGAGGTCCCACCAATTTCTACCACAGATGGACACATAGCAGAGATATACGGAGTCATCACTACCATGGGGGATGAATTTATAAAGAAAGGACTGACATCGGGAATGATTACCATTCATTTATGACTCGGATTGTGCCAACTAGTGACAGTAAAGGCAACACTGAGGAGCTGTCAACTCACATTGGCACGAGCAACGAGCTGTCAACTCACATTGGCCCAAATAAAGGCTCGCATGCTCCAAGTAGATCTCCAACCAGCGATATCTACGAGACCTTAAAAGATAATAATCACTATGATTATTACAACCGTTTAACCCAAGTCTGGCACATTTTTCCTAACCATTTCGTCTTGAGTTTGCTTCGGCTCTGCGTTATGGCTTTCTATTATTTTCAAACTATGAAGCTGGAGGATTCTAAAATGGGGAGGGACAGGCTCAAGCTGGAACCCAAAAAAGTTGAGGAGTTCAAAGCCAAACCAGCGGCCTGGTTCATGTCCACCGAAGGAGGCATTGAAAAATTTATGGAGAACATGAAGGGCAATGATGAGAGACTCTCTAAACAATTCGTGTCCTCCTAGGAGGATAGAAGGGTGACTGTGGGAGGAATCTCCTTTGAAATTAATGAAGAGGTCATAGCCCAGGCTACTGGCCTCTCAATGGAGGGCAGAAAATGGAAAAAATAGAGTTGCATTGCGGACTCTACCAGCCTTAACCAGTTTTTCCGCCACGGCGAGAACCCTGTCAAGAGGGCTAGAGGCTTTAACACAAAGGAACTCCCACACCCTTGGGATGAAGTCTGCTACATTGTGATGAAGTATTTTACGCTCGAAGGTAGGTATGGAATTTTCTACTACTACCACCTCCCCTTCCTGAACCATTTGAGGAACAAAGACCCCATTTCCATTTCGTTCTTTTTATTGCACTCGATGGATGCTAATGTTAAAGATATACTTGAAGCCAAAAAGAAAGGAAAAGACTTTCCTATCCTGCACCAGGGCCTTATGCGCTGTCTGTTCAACTTCCACCTCACCCTCTTCCCGCCTTGTTCCATTTCTGTGCGAAATGTCAGCCCCTCAACCCAACCTCTGGCCATTAATGATTCAAGCCCCTATTTCACAGAACTTGGCTCCTCCAGCAAGAAAACCAAGAATCACTCCCTGGAGGAGGTCAGAACCCCTAAAAAAGTTAAAATCCAAGAAATTGATTCGGACCCAAACTTTACCGAAGATGCCAACACGCCCCGTCGCTCTACTAGATTGGCCTCTAAACCCTCTGATAAATCCCTAAGAGACCCCTCCTCCTTGCACAACACGGGAAACTCCATTTTGACTGATAAAACCCCCCAAGCCCAACACAAACATTCCCCCCTTTTTGTGAGCTCAACCCATGTTTCTAATAGCCCGACCGCCTCTATGAGCCCGGAACCTGCCAATTTCCCTTCCCCGACCTTCAAGATTGAGAAAATGCTAGTTGTTGAAGAGGCCAGTAGTGTGAAGGAAGAAGATCCCAACCTGGAAGAGCTCGGGAAAAAGATAGAAGCCCTCTCTGACACCCTACAGGTGATTACCAGTAGACTGGAGGTGACGGAGTCCAAGATGCATGATGTGTCTAAATTCGCTCAGAATGTCATGAGATGCTCGGCCACTACTCTGTGCCTTTTGCAGGATAGCGCGGACAAAGGAAAAGGCAAGGAGGATGAGGACTTTAAAGGCCTGTTCAAGTTCCTCACTAAGGAATGGGCTAAGAAGCTACTCCCTAAGAAGAGCCCTGGGAAAAAGAATTAACTTTCTGCATGTGGAGAATTTTTTTGTGTATGCGGTGTAGTAGGCTGGATAGGTCTAGTTTTGGCTTATGTTTATATTTTAATGCTTATAGCCCTGCGTGGCACTGGAAGTATACTCTAACTGGTAGTATTTTATTGCTGATAAACTCTCGTATGATGGTTTTTGTTTTTGATATAGGTAAAAGGTTGCTTCTGTGTTGATTGTTTGCGGACAATGGTCCTTCCATTGTTCTCTTAATTGTACCCATGGGTTAGCCCCCTTGTTTTTGGCTGCTGTTATTATCAAAAACACTTAAAAATATTTTTCTTTCTACAATTCTTTTTTTTTAACTTTAGACAGAAATTGCTTTTCCTATTTATTTTAAATTGCATTTCTAACACTTTTTTTGCAAAATAACATAAATAGCAAAATGAATCAACTTAAATATTCATCTTTTTTTTTTCAATTCCCATTTCCAACATGCATACAATTTATTATCTAATAAAACAGAAACAGATTTCTTTCCATTTTTATATTTTTTTCAAGCAATAAATAAATACAATGAAATAACTCAAGCCTTTCTTTACTCTTTATTTCTTTGAATGGACTAGTCAAAATAAATTTATTTATTACATCATTATTTCATTTACACAAATAGGAAGATTACAAAATCAAGCCTCTTCATTTCTACCAAATGAGGGCTTATCAAATACATTTCTTTTTTTATTGAACTAAATACAATAAAATAGGAACTTGCAAGTAGACTCCACTCCAATCTTTAATCCAAGCAAACCTGCAATAACATTTGTAGGTTGTAACCATGGAGGCTCACCTCCCAACCTAGGCTTACATGAAGCCACCCCCGAGCTAGGAGAACCAAGGATAAACAGGATACAAACATGCAACCACAACTTCACAACATTTGAACTCCCAACCCAAGGTTAAACAAAGTCACCAAGTGACTATTTCTTTGAGGGGTGAAGGTGGACAAAGCACCTAGAGGAGCCTCTTCAATATGGAGAACACTATGCCTTTACAAGGCTACCAAGAAACAACCACCACAAGTCACATACTTGTCCCAAAATACCCTTATGTCCCCCATGGCATACAAACCCAAAATATCCCCTTATGATCCCCATTGCATAAACATAAAATCAACAATGCAGCAAGGGCCCCATAACCCTTGTGTATCACTCTCTTCCATGAAGAGAGTCTCTACACTCTTAGATTGTCAAGCAACCCTTCACCCCCAAGGCTACTCTACCCTCTCAAGGGTGAGTATGGCCTTGAAACACCCAAAACATATAACATGAAACATGCAATACAAAACACACAACAAAGAACTCAAAACATCTTTCCAAGCTTACAAAGAAAACAACCATAGAAAAGCACAAACAATCTTTTCACATTTACAATACAACATATAAAAGGAAGTATTTTAACCAACCTTAAAAATCTGCAAATGAATATGAGGAGAAGTTGTAGGAGAGCTTCCCAATCCACTATTCTTTTTTCTTCTCAACACTTAGAAAAAAATCCAACTCCAAAAACTAAAACCAAAACTTGAGCAAAAATTCTATGTCTCCAAAAAATGGAGAGTGGGTGATCAAAATTCTCTCTCTCAAACCATTCCCTAAGAAGACACTCCTCACTCTTTCCAATCCTCTTGGGAAGGGTGAGGGATTTTCACAGGTTGGTTTTTCCAACACCGTACAAGATCTCTAAACAAGGCAACTCAAAAAGGTAAAAGAAAATGGGGAAGAGCAAATATCACTCATTAGGAAGGTTGTCTAACCTAGGTAAGATCCTCAAAAGTTGAAATTCGGCCATCTTGAAAAACTCAACTTTTGAGGTGACTAGACAGTCACCAGGGAGTGGTCACATGGTTAAAATTGGCCTTTACCCATAGGTATAACATATGGCCCATTAAAAATTCCCCTAACCTAACCTTAGGAGTAAATTTAACCCTCTAGAAACTCACTCAAAGTTTACCTACGGGTCAACCTTGAGTTGACCTTTCTAATGGCTCCCTATCCAAGACTTTCTTTGGACCATACTAGGATATTTGAAAATGCATTGGTAAAAAAAATTCCCTCCAAGGGACATGTCATTGCCAACTCACTTTACAACACATGTGTCAAGTGACACCACAAAATTACACAATACTTAAATACACATGGCAATATCCCTTTTTGGAATTAATAAATTTAACAATTTCAAGTTAAACATACATCCATGCATAAACATTTACAAATAAAATACATTTAGACACGAGGTGTTGTCTCTCCAAATAGACAACCCTTGGCTTCACAAATGCACATAGGTTTAGGCTTGATTCTCCGAATAGTTTCCATGGTCGCATGGATTAGTTTTCCTGCACATCTCACTTTGCCCATTAGTAATTTTAAATAATCACATATAATATTATCATATGAAAATAATACAATTTAGGCATTTGCATACAATTTCAATTATAATAATCAAGTTTCCAATTATCAAATAAAATCCACATAAAATAATCTACTAAATGGCATCATCATAATCATCATGAAATTTAATTATTTATAAAGCATGCATCCAGAATTTCTAGCATCAAAATAAAGTACTGCAAATCAAAGATAAATGACATACACCATATCAATGTTATCCAATCACTGGATCATATAAAATTTGTCCATAATGCATCAAAATAAAGTATCAATAATAAGTCCAAAACATGAGAATAACTGCAATGTTATGACGGCTTAGGGTAGGGCCTCACACCCTCCCCCTCTAGGCATGAACTTCCTCCTAGAGTTCATTAAAAAGATAGGGGTACTGAGATCTCATCTGTGTTGCATCCTCCCATGATGTTGTAACCTCGTCATAACAATCCCACTGGACCCTAACCTGGTCCAGCTCTCAACCTCGAAGAGCCAGCGTTTGGCGAGCCAAAATGAAAATGGGCTCCAAAGCTAGCTACCTGTTTGACTCCACCTGCAAGGAATTGCAATCTACAATATGAGACTCATCATAAATATTTCTCCTCAGAACTGATACATGAAACACATTGTGGATGCATGACAAGCTAGGTGGTAAAGCTAGACGATATGCAACTGGTCCTATCCTCTCAAGGATCTCAAAATGGCCCAACAAAGGGAGGTGTGAGCTTAGAACCCTTTCCATAACAAATTGGACTCTTATGCGTTCGCACTCTCAAGAAAACTTTATCCCCAACTATGAAGCTACTATTTATCCTCTTCGCATTTACATATTTCTTTTGTCTATCATGTGCCTCTCTCAGGTGCTATCTAATCAAATCCACTTGATGCTCCATATCATGAACTATCTCAAGACCAATAGATACTCTATCCTCAATGCAGTCCCAACTCAAAGGTGTCTTGCAAGATCTATCATATAAAACCTGAAAAGGTGGCATCCCCAAGGAAGTGTGATGCCCATTATTATAGGCAAACTCTACCAAAGGAAGGTACTCGTCCCACCTGGTCTGATGATCCATAACGTACATATGGAGCATGTCTTCTAACACCTGGTTTACCCTCTCTATCTATCCATCTGTTTCCAGATGATAGGTTGTGCTAAAATTGAGTCTGGTACCTATTGTTGCTTGTAATGCCTTCCAAAAGGAAGAAGTGAAGGGGGAATCCCTATCTGAAATAATCTTGCATGGAATGCCATGAAGTCTGACCATATCTTGCAAGAATACTTGTGCCACTGCTGGTGCTGTGAAGGTACTCTAAACTGGTGAGAAGTGGGCCACTTTGGTCAACTTGTCAACTGTCACCATGATGGCATCATGACGACGTGATGACATAGGAATACCGATGACAAAATCCAGTGATATAGTGTCCCACTTCCACTCTCGTATCGCATGAGACTAGAGCAACCCACCTAGATGGTGATGCTCCACCTTGACTCTCTGGCACTCAAGGCATCGGGCTACTAGTACTGCAATGAATTGTCACATACCTGCCCAATGATATAACTGTCTCAAATCTGCATGCATCTTCTTAACTCCGGGATGTGTTGCATAAGGAGCTCAATGAGCCTCCATCACAATGAAATCATGCAATCCTCTGGAAGAAAGTACATAGATGCACCCTCTATAGTGTATTAGTCCATCTGACTCTAATGAATAATCTGCATACCTCCCTTCCAAGGTCTTCTGAGATCACACTACCTGACATACCACTAAATACCACTCATCCTCTGGCAACTACTACAATATATGATCTCTCAAATCTGTGTCTAAAGACATGGAGCATATCTCATCACGTCTTTTACTCAAGGCATCGGCAACTATGTTCTCTTTTCCCTTGATGTAGTGAACATCAAAATCATACTCACATAAAAACTCCATCCATCTCCTCTGACGAGTATTAAGATTAGGTTGAGTGAATATGTACTACAAGCTCTGATGATCTGAATGAAGCTCAAAACGATGACCCAAAAGAAAATGTTTCCACATCACAAGTGCGTGCACTACTGCTGCAAGCTCAAGGTCATGAGTAGAGTAGTTAAGCTCGTGAGTCTTAAGTTTTCTAGACTCATATGCTATAACTCGACCCTCCTGCATAAGGACTGCTCCTAAACCATCCAAGGAAGCATTAGTACATACCATGAAATCAGCCGAGGGATCTGGCACAACAAGAATAGGTGCACTAGTAAGTGCCCTTTTGAGTTCCTGAAAGGCCTTCTCACACTTTTCTGTCCACTTGAATTTCTTTCCCTTTCGCTAAAGGAATGTAATAGGATGTGCAACCCTAGAGAACCCCTCAATGAAGCATCTGTAGTACCCTGCTAGACCCATGAAACTCCTAACTTCTGTCACACTAGATGGCGCTGGGCAATCCATAATAGCTCTAATCTTCGATGGGTCAACTGAGATCCCATCATCAAATATAACATGCCCTAGATATCTGATCTCTTATCTAAAGAATGAACACTTCGACAAACTGCCATACAACTAATTGTCTCTCAAGCACCACAATACCTGTCTCAAGTGCTCCTTCTCATTCCGAGAATATATCAATATGTCGTCAAGGAACACAATCACAAATCAGTCAAGGAAAGTGTAAAATATCTCATTCATGAGACTCATGAATACAGTTGGAGCATTTGTAAGACTGAATGGAACCATGATGAACTCATAGTGGTCATACCTAGTACGAAAATTGGTCTTGTAGATATCGCTCTCTACTATCCTCAACTGATGGTACCCTGACTTCAGATCTATCTTAGAAAATACTTTGGCACCCTGAAGCTGATCAAATAAGTCATTGATCCTAGGCAAAGGTTATCGGTTCTTGATGGTCACCTTGTTCAACTGTCTGTAATCCATACATAACCGAAGGGATCCATCCTTCTTCTTTATGAAGATGACTGGTGTGCCCCAAGGGAGACGCTAAGACAAATGTGACCTTTCTCTAAGAGTTCCTCAAGCTGCATCTTGAGCTCATTAAGCTCATTAGTGGTCATCCTATATGGTGCTCTCGAAACTGGCTCAGCTCCTGGTACAAGATCTATGTGAAAATCAATCTCTCTGCTAGGTGGCATACCAGGTAGCTCAGAAGGAAATACGTCTGCAAATTCCTCAAGGATAGAATGATCATCTAGTGATGGTTCCTTCTCATCCTCTTCCTCTCTATCACTGATGGTGATGGCAAATAACTAGCATCCCTTTCACATTTTCCACTTAAGCTGCATAGCAGAAATCATACGAAGTGATACGGGTCTCTGAATCCCTAAAATTACTATGGAGGTACCATGATCATCCACACACTCGATCTTTTTCTGGCGATAATCCATCTTGGCTCTGTGGGCGTATAGCCAATCCATGCCAAGAACAATGCTATAAGATCCTAGAGGTGTGACTCAAAGGTCTACTAAGATGGTTGTACTCCCAATCTGAAGATGACAGTCCCTAACCACTGATTCAATAGACACTCTAGCTTCTGAAGCCAACTCTACTTCCCAATTAACACCTTGCCTAGTTGTCACTAGCCCGCAATGATCCACAACCAATGGAGATATAAAAGAATCTATATCTCCTGAATCAAACAAGATAGAAACACTACTACCTCTGATCATACATGTGGCTTCTATGACTATGGCCTAATGTTCTACCTAGCGGTTGTCAATCGCTGCAAAAACTCTATGGGACTTACCCATGTCCCCAACTGTACGCTTTGAACCTGTCATCCATTGACTGTCTGCCATTTGACACTATGGACACTCTCTCACCATGTGTCCCATGACCCCACAAGTGAAACAAGCACCACATGTCTAAAACTGAACACGATGTGGCCTAGAGTATGATTTTCCTCCTGTCCTGCTCAATCCACTGAAACCACCCCTGGAGGACTGTTGAATCCATTCTTGAGGTGTCTATGGAACCTATGGTCACTGATTGTGCCTAGGACCCTGTGTTTGCCACTACTTGGGCTTAAAGCCCTGCTAACCCTGTGGAGGCCTTTACCTTTGATTTTGTTATGGTTGTTGCGGAGGAGGGGGTTTAAAGGACTTCGATGAATGTATGTGATTACCCTTCCAGTGGGATTTCAAAAACTCAAAAAACTGAGGTATAGGGTTTCGGTTCTGATGTCGATCCCGCATGTCCTGAGGTCTACCTTGAATCTCCTTTGATATCAAGGCCTTCTCCATGGCAACCCAAAGGCTTCCTATAGTTGTCATCCTAACTGGTCATGCTATACCGGTATTCAATCCTCTTATAAACCGGTTGATGAGTAGCTTCTCATCCTTCAGGTAGTCAACATAGGGTAAGAGCTCGAAGAACTTGCTCTCATACTGGGACACTGAGAGACCCTTTTGTTGAAGGTCATGAAACTCATCAATCCTGCACTACCTAAAGTGCTCTGATAGGTATCTGTCTCTGAATCTCTCTGAAAAGATGTCCCAAGTGACGGTGTGTGCAACTATGTCATTCTTGTACTCCTCCTACCTCCACCATATGGAAGTCATCCCTCTCAAAAGGTGAATAGAAATATGTGCCTTAAAATTGCTCTCATAGGGATGCAATCCAAAGCACCTCTCTAGACTCAATATCCAAGCCTCGGCCTCTACCCCATCAGTAGATCCTACAAATGATGGTGGCTGAAGACATTAAAATACTAAATACTAAGGGTTATCTCAAGCGTTAAAAGAATGGGTTCCTAAAGTTAATTTAATTAACTCCACCATTATAACGTTACAATTTAAGCTAGACTAAATATACCCCAAAAGGGTCGTCACAACTTAATTTATTAATTTAATTAATTTACCCCAATTAAATTCTCCAATTATTAATCAAGAGATATTAATTATTTCAATAAGTATTTATTTGCTCTTGGACAAATTAAAATAATGTTAACACTTATTTTATTGAATTTAAAATAATTAATTGAGCAATAGTAACAATGTTTTTAAATTCGTCTATTAAAATTAAATAAATCAAATATAAAAATAACCTAGTCAATAAGTTTATTTAATGTCGAATTAATTTCCCACATTAAATATTTAATATTTAATATTTGTCATTAAACTACCTCCTTAACTTAAATTTAATCATTATACTATATAAAATTCTCATTAATAAACTCTAAATGATAAATTTACCCAATATGAATATAATATTACTATGCAAATAATTATTCCCCAATTTAAATTATAACCCAAATAAATAATAACTTAAACAAATAAAAATTTCTCATTTCAAAATTAAAAGAAATCTTCCCCCTCTTTTTATTATTTTCTATTTCTAACCCTAACTAGGGTTTCATAATCTTTATGACTCCCTCTTCAATTTTTTTTCTCTTCATGTTTATTTTACCCTAACCCGAAATTGGGTTAGGGTTTTATAACACTTATCACATTTTGTTTTTGTTTTCATTTTTGTGTGTGCAGGTGTTCATGGCGGAGGAGGCGGCCGAATGAAGGCAAGGGTTTGTAGAGGGTGGAGTTTGCATATTGCAGAGGGGCAGAGGTTTGGTTGTAAAGGGGAACGCAAGGTCTGCAGGGGATGGTCTGTTGTGGAGACGATGCCCACAGTCGCAAGGCTTGCCCCCTACAGCTGTAGGGATGCTAGGGTAAGCCCTGCAGCTGTGGGCGGCCTTCCCCATAGGCCACAGGACCTCGGCCCCGTGACTATGGGGCAACCTTCCCACAGTCGCAGGGGAAGCCCTACAGCCATGGGTGGCCATGGCCCCCACGGCCCTGCCATAAGGGTTGAACGCCCAACCATGGGGTTAGAAAGCCCCTTTTTTTTGTAATTTTTTTTTATTATATAGATTTTTTATCAGCGGCTTTAATATATTTTATATATTTATGTGTGTGTGTGTGTGTGTGTGTGTGTGTGTGTGTGTGTGTGCGTGTGCATGCATTCAGCCAGGGGGATAAGTGTATTCCTGGGTATATTTCAATATATATATATATATATATATATATATTCTCATGCATAAATTTTTTTTTTTTCAGTTTTAAAATAATCTGATCTTTTAAATCAGAATATTAGATGTTACAAATATATATTTGTACAGTTTTAAATACTCTATGTTTTTTAATAGAATATTAAATGTATGTAAAATTATGAGTTTAATGTATATAAGATGCAGCACATATTTTATTTAATATTTTTTTTTTCACAATGACATATTAGATTGATGCAAATTAATAGGTATTCGGAATATTTAACCTGCATATATATATATATATATATATATATATATATATATATATATATATATATATATATATATATATATATATATATATATATATATATATAATTTCCTGTTATACTAACTTAGAAAATAGGTATAAATGGCAGAAATAATTTATTTAGCAGATGCACTATTTCTTTCACATTCTTTTTGATAAATAAAACAGCAAGATGAAAATTTAAGAAGATTTAAAACTAACACTTAAAAGTATTTTTCTTTCTAAATTTTTTTTTTTTGCTCTAGACAAAAATAGCTTTTCCTATTTATTTTTAATTGCATTTCTAACACTTATTTTTGCAGAATAACATAAATAGAAAAATGAATCAACTTAAATATTCATCTATTTTTTTCTTTTCCCATTTCCAACATGCATACAATTTATTATCTAATAAAACAGAAACAGATTTCTTTCCATTTTTTATTTTTTTTCAAGCAATAAATAAATACAATGAAATAACTCAAGCCTTTATTTAATCTTTATTTCTTTGAATGGACTAGTCAAAATAAATACATTTATTACATCATTATTTCATTTACACAAATAAGAAGATTACAAAATCAAGCCTCTTCATTTCTACCAAATGAGGGCTTGTCAAATACATTTCTTTCTTTTTTTAAACTAATACAATAAAATAGGAACTTGCAAGTAGACTCCACTCCAATCTTTAATCCAAGCGAACCTGCAATAACATTTGTAGGTTGTGACCATGGAGGCTCACCTCCCAACCTAGGCTTACATGAAGCCACCACCAAGCTAGGAGAACCAAGGTTAACTGGGATACAAACATGCAAACACAACACAAGATAATTTCACAACATTTGAACTCCCAACAAAAGGTTAAACAAAGTCACTAAGTGACTATTTCTTTGAGGGGTCAAGGTGGACCAAGCACCTAGAGGAGAATCTACAATATTGAGAACACAATGTCTTTACAAGGATGTCAAAACAGAACCACCACAGGTCACATACTTTTCCCAAAATACATTTATGTCCCCCATGGCATACAAGCCCAAAATCTCCCCTTATTACCCCCATTGCATAAACATTACAACAATGCAGCAAGGGTCCCATAACCCTTGTGTATCACTCTCTTCCAAGAAAAGAGTCTCTACACTCTTAGGCTGTCAAGCAGCCCTTCACCCCCAAGGCTACTCTACCCTCTCAAGGGTGAGTATGGCCTTGAAACACCCAAAACAAATAACATGAAACATGCAATACAAAACACACAAGGAAGAACTCAACAAAGAAAACAAACATAGAAAAGCACAAACAATCTTTTCACATTTACAATACAACATATAAAAGGAAGTATTTCAAACAACCTTGAAAATCTGCAAATGGATATGAGAAGTTGTAGGAGAGCTGCCCAATCCACTATTCTTTTTTCTTCTCAAAACTTAGAAAAAAATCCAACTCCAAAAACTAAAACCAAAACTTGAGCAAAAATTTTATGTCTCCAAAAAAATGGAGAGTGGGTGATCAAAATTCTCCCTCTCAAACCATTCCCTAAGAAGACATTTCTCACTCTTTCCAATCCTCTTGGGAAGAGTGAGGGATTTTCATAGGTTGGTCTTCCCAATACCTAACAATCTCTCTAAACAAGGCCACCCAAAAAGGTAAAAGAAAATGGGGAAGAGAAAATATCACTCATTAGGAAGGTTGTCTAACTTAGGTAAGATCTTCAAAAGTTGAAATTCGTCCATCTTGAAAAACTCAACTTTTGAGGTGACTAGACAGTCACTAGGGAGTGGACACATAGCTAAAATTGGTCTTTACCCATAGATATAACATATCGACCATTAAAAATGCCCCTTTGAAAAACTCAACTTTTGAGGTGACTAGACAGTCACCAAGGAGTGGACACATGGCTAAAATTAGCCTTTACCCATAGATATAACATATGGCCCATTAAAAATGCTCCTAACCTAACCTTAGGAGTTAGTTTAACCCTCTAGAAACTCACCCAAAGTTTACCTACGATCAACCTTGAGTTGACCTTTCTAATGGCTCTCTATCCAAGACTTTCTTGGGACCATACTAGGATATTTGAAAATGTATTGGTAAAACAAATTCCCTCCAAGGGACATGTCACTGCCAACTCACTTTACAACACATGTGTCAAGTGACACCACAAAATTACACAATACTTAAATACACATGGTAATGTCCCTTTTTGGAATTAATAAATTTAACAATTTCAAATTAAACACACGTCCAAGCATAACATTTACAAATAAAACACATTTACACACATGGTGTTGTCTCTCCAAATAGACAACCCTTGGCTTCACAAACGCACATAGGTTTACGCTTGATTCTCCGAATAGTTTCCATGGTCACATGGATCAGTTTTCCTGCACATCTCACTTTGCCCATTAGTAATTTCAAATAATCACATATAATATTATCATATGAAAAGAATACAATTTAGACATTTGCATACAATTTCAGTTATAATAATCAAGTTTCCAATTATCCAATAAAATCCACATAAAATAATCTACTAAATGGCATCATCATAATCATCATGAAATTTAATCATTTATAAAGCATGCATCCATAATTTCTAGCATCAAACTAAAGTACTGCAAATCAGAGATAAATGACATACACCATATCAATGTTATCCAATCACTGGATCATATAGAATCTATGTCCATAATGCATTAAAATAAAATATCAATAACAAGTCCAAAACATGAGAATAACTGCAATGTTATGATGGCTTGAGGTAGGGCCTCACAAATAGTCTGGCCTTTACCTTGTGACAAAAACATTGTTTAATAACAATGTCATTATTCATTGTTGATCATAAGCAAGAAAACTAATCTCTTTTCCATACTTTTCTTCAATGCTTCACAACACTTGACGTAAGGTAGGGTGAATCTTATCAGGAGTAAACTGCATGCCACCATAAAAGCTCTTCAAGAATTCAACTTGCATGGGCTCATCAGGAACTTGCTTCTTTTGATATAAATAGTCTTCATCGTCACTTTCACTGTCACTTTCCAACTTTCCTTTGTACTAAACCATTGTTCTAAATTTGATCTTTCAAATAGAGTCACCAACCTTCATTTTGAAAAAGGTAACTTGAAATTTCTGAGCAACAAAACACATTGGTATTTCTCTCTCCAGCAGAGCCACCAAAAATATTTTGGTAAACAAATTTGTCACTGTGAATTCTCCTTCAAAATTCACCCTGTTTGCCCAAAGAGCAGTGACAACCGTTCCAATAGTTGGAGAGATTGCAATCAAACTACAATCTTCCTCTGTGTTTGAGAGAGGTAGCTCCCTCATATGATGGGGGTTTTGGTATTTTTGTGTACTTTTGACTTGAAAGTACAAAAAGGAAGGAAAACACAAAACTAAAGAAAGTAGATAACAGAAACCCCAATAGAAGACACACAAATACACACTAAGATTCCACAATAGATAACCATTAATGATGGGTTTAAAATATGTAATGATGATGAAAGAAGCACAACAAATCTCAACATACGAAGAGATAGGCTATATTAGCACAGACAAGTCAAGATACCAAGAAATGACATGTTTCATCAAGTCAGTTACATAGATTATTAAATTGCAAACCAATAGATTCCACTGATGCACAAAGGGATTGCTAATTTAACATATGATAAATTAGTAACAATAAATCATGAATACATTCAATGCATATGAACACAATGCATTCTTCTTTATTCTTTTGAAAATATACAAGTCCAAAAGATTTGTGTACAAAATGTGAAAACCAAAAGTTCTCAAAAAGTTTCTCTACAAAATTCTCTAGAGTTTCCCCTCTGTAAGAGTCTCCTTTACAAATGAAATAGCCTTGTATTTATAGGCACTTGAGAGAATAACTACCTTGATAACCAACTCATAACCACTTTGAATAACCACCTTAGGTAACTACTTAGGATAACTACCTCACTAACTACTTCTAGTAACTACCTTTTTAGAAACAAGTGAGGATTTACCTAACTTTTACAATGTTAAATTCACAAGGATAACTTTAATTACAATAAGTGACATAAGTCACTTTTTCAAAAGGCAATTTGAATCTTGTGACATTGAAGAAAGAACTCGATGTCGATTTTGTCAAGGTGGCCTCCATGTCTTCTTTTAATATGTCAGTTGCTTGCTCATCAACAAGTTGGTCTTCAAACACACGTGATTTGACTATATTTGCATAAACATAATTCCCTTTTATAAATAAAATATTCTTTTGAATAACATGAGAAGGTTGATATAATGCATGCTCAAATCTCATAAACTCTTCTTCAACAAAATACCCATGCCAATACAGGAAAGCAAATGAAAGTGAATGATCTAAAATATCTTTGAGGAATCATCCATTCACCCACAATTTTGACTTTTGGAAAGATGTAGTTCAAACTGAACTATCCCAAATGGTATGAGTTTTACATTTCAAACTCCAGGTTTACTCTAATACGTCTTCTCACCAGCAAGAAAATAAATGTCTTTAGTATTGGGAATCTCAAACATCTTGAACCCTTGAAAATATAAGAGGTGTTATCAATGAGATGATATCATCGAGGATGACATCTCAACCTTCATTTGATAAAGTAAAAAGAAATGATGTCGTTGCACAAATGAAAGATTTGTGTACGAATTCAATAGTTCCCAATACATCTTCATCCACTCCTCTGAGTTCACATATGCATCTTGTAGAGAAGGAAATATCTCTGAATAGCACAATTCTATTTTGTTATTTAAGAATGCTTCTTTAGTTCATCCCCAATGCACATAATTTGTCCTAACATCTCCATGCAAGCATATGAGACCACATTCCTTCATAGATTTCGTTAAACAATTTGGATGTATTGCCAGTGACTCCACAATTTACAAAGCATGACCACTAGTATGGTTGCGAGCACTACTCTCTTTGAAGCACTCTATCCAATATTTCACATACCTTGTTTTATCCTTCCATATTTTGCATGCATGTTCGCGGGGCAATTGCATTTGCTTGAAAGTTTCTAAAGTCCTTGTAACAAATCAGTTTGTGTATATCCTATAAATAATTGAATTCCATGTGATGACATTTCTTTGGAGGTGCTCAATGAAACTATATAGAATTTGGTTGTACCCATGTCGATTGCATCTGCTACAAAGAACCTTTTTAATGAATCACTTGAGAGCATACCCTACGACATTCAGTGGTAAGATAGTGTCTCTTTGAGGCATCATGTCGAACAATTCAAGTGCCTTACATGTGCTTCCATTAGGTATGAATCAGGCACCAAGAAAACAGTCCATACAAACACCATATTTTTAATCATGGGACTCGACTTTACACATGTCAATTGCATAAGCTTGAAAATGTCTAAAGCTTTTTCTGAATGTCCATTTTTCTGTGAATTTTTTAATCATGGTGTACCATGAGATGACATTCGCTTTGATGTTATGTCAAACATTTTGAGTGTGTTGTCTATGCTACCACATTTTGCATGAGTATTGTCCCAACAATCTTGTAACAATCATTCCCTTCTATATTTAGACCACATTGGTTTTCAAAATCATGGACAGGCTTATGAAGGCATTGGCTTTCAAAATCTTTACAAGTTTGTGAAGAGCCACTGGATGTTTAACAATAAATAAAGGCTTTGTCCTCTCTACTTCCTTCTAAACATCGAGGACTAAGTTATTAAAGGCCTCTGAATTGTCGAATGACTCTGCACTGTTGATTTCCAAGTCGATGATTAATGAAGCGGACTAAAAAGCTTTTTTTTTTTCAGGTCTTATGATTCTGCAAATATCTGTCTTTCTCTTTATAGTTTGTGAATGCAACGGCATACGCCTGTTTTCTATGTAGTGATCTTAACCTCTTTTGTGAGAGGTTATAATTGTGAGTTAGAGATGCTCCATTTTGGAGCAATCCTAACCTCTTCTTTTTGAGGTTATAAATTTGGGTTAGGAATGCTCAAAAATGGAGCATTCTTAACCTCAATCTCTCAAAGGTTATGATTTTGACTTTTGAAGCCATTGACCATGAAGTGGGAGAAAGGGAGATGAAAGCTATTTTTAAATAAATGTTTCCCCGAAATGGTCACAATAGGACATATATAGAAACCAATTTAAAATATTAAATTATTTTAGAAAACTAATTTAAATATTTCCCATTAAAATTTAATACCCAAATTTAGGAAAAACGGCCATAACTTTTAAATGGTAAGGATTTAGGCTCTGAAATTTGAAACATGCTTCCAAGGTAGGAAAATGAGCATATACCATCATTTGATCCTCATGACAAAACCTAGGGTGAGGGATTTTAATTTTTTTAGAGAGAGGGACATCAAAATTTGAAAATTTAAAATATCACAAACTGTGAACTGGGTTCAGACAAAAAATGGTCATATGGCACAAAATGATGCTTATGACATGTTCACAAAGCGATTTCCTTGAATTCCTTATAATTTTCAAAACTCGTCCATTTTTCACATTTTGACCGGCATATTTATGATTGACCACAATGTAGATTAAAAATGACAACCTTGGATCACATGCTCACTCATTTTGTAGAGACACATATTTGAGCCTTTATACAACATTAGGACCAATTCAAATTTCAAATTTCAAAATTCAAATTTTGGGTTCGATCCCCAGAAGAGTCGCCAAAAATCTGTTGGTAAATAGATCTGTCACTTCGAAATGTTCTACTATGTGCCCAATGGAGGAGTGACAAAGAAAAGGTTCCCAATAGGTGGATATATTGTTCTTTGGATATGGTCTTCCTCTACATTTGAGAGGGGAAGCTCTCTTGTATGATAGGGGTATTTGTATTTTTGAATAAAGTTAATTTGAAAAGGAAAAGGGGAAACTAACTATAAATGAACTAAGAAGAAATCTACACAACAAACATATGATTGTTATTGAGATTTCATTTATTTTTAACCTCGTCACTATAAACCATAGACCACTCATAAGAAGGTAGTGAAATAAAGCATTGAAGTTTGCATGACACCTATATACCCCAAAGATACCAAAGAAGTTTATAATGTCATATGATGATTGTCTTCATGAAACTGGGAAAGTAATTTCCAAACTTGTTATTTCAATATCACATGATAATTACATAACATTGAGCAAATGAATACTTGACAATCATGGAAACACTTCCAATTTGCTTTGTATTCAAAAGATGGAGTTATACAATCCAAAAAAATTAGCTGTCCCAAAACTCACAAGGTCAAAAAAGTCCCTCAACAATCTCTCTTTCCACTATGGATAACTACCTCATAACCAACTTCAATCCTGGGTTAGTAACTAACTCTTTTCTGCGCAAATTACAATGAGTTAATAACTTAAACATTTATGTGCAGAAAAAGTCAACTTTCTAACCTTTGACTCCATGAGATGGAAAATCTCAATTTATATCAATAAGACTAAAAATAATACTTGAGACTAACTAATGAAAACACAACAAAAGATAATATACAAATATGAAAGCATGATATCAATTCTCAATATCATGGAGAAGCATGTTGGTTGATTACTTTATCCTACTAAACTAGCGATATTCTGAGTCCAATGTTACTATGTAGTTATCTTACTGTCAATGTATTAAAGGCATCATTAACTCGCCCTAAGTGATGGTAGCTTTCCTCCAACTGCAGTTGCAGATGATAATTGTAAATCTAAGTTGTATCATCATAAATGCCTTCAACATTCCACCCTGGTCATTTCTTCATTCCGACAATGGTGTAAAAGAGATATGATGTCATATAGAAACTATAATTCTCTCTCAATTTGAGTAGCTGATCGCAAAGATTATTACTAATAATCTCAGCCTAATTAATAAACTATATGCCTTCACAGATGATGTTGATGAATAAAAACATCCACTCTTTCAAGTTATTTGAATCCTCATTTCCCATGACCCAATTCAAGAAAATAACGGGTGAACTCACAATACCGGTTCCCACTTTTTGACCAACTTTGACACTTAGATGAACATTTTGAAAAAAATCTTCACTTTCCAACACCTATAATTTTTAAACCATTAAGAAATTGAAGATGATGTAAACTAGTGATTTGTTAGATCTTGTTTGTAGATTCTAAAAATATTTTTTTCAAATTTTTTTGAATAATATTTTATTGATTTTTCCATCTCCCTCAAAAAGTAGTTTTTACAGCAAACAACATTTTTTAAGAGTGATGTGCATCACGAAACGCATAACTTTTTTTCTATAAATGATAAAACTTAATTATTTTGAATTTTGGTTTGTAACATCAATACATAGGGCATGCAGTTGGTTTGATAGTGATATGTTGAATTTATTTCATTTTATTAAGTTTTGAAGTCCGACTAATTATAATTTAGATATAGGTGTACATTTGAACACATAACTTGTTCTCTATATATCAAAATTCAATTATATTTTTTTTGTTATAAAGAAGACATCAATACCTAGTGCATAGATATTTTTCAGAATTTTTTTGAATTAGTTTACTATTTTTCCCAATGCATTGAACAAAGAAGTTCATGTTTGGTGAAAAACCTACATTCATAATAAATAAAATAAAAATATATTAATGAAATTAAATATATTATAAATTATACTATTTGGAAAGCTTATAATAAGGACTAAATACTTTTTTAAAAAAACTTCTAAATGAATTCATTTGACCCCCCAAAAACTAATGTAAAATTAGTTTTTTTATCAGCATTTGATAGATGCAAAGGAGACTCCATTGCAAGTATGATTTAGAAGTAGAGAGGTTCTATCAAAGAAATTTTGATTTAAGAGACTTTGATCTAAATATCTTTAATTAATTACTTCTAATGGGACCTCTAAAAGCTGAAATCATTATATTTTCTAAAAAATCTATGATTTCAGCAAAAATCAGGATGTACCAAAAAGTGGGAACCATCTTTGTGAGTTCACCCTAACCATGTTTTCTATATCCTCCATCAACAGAGACTTGTGTATTATCTTAGGAAACCATTTTTTCCCTATTCTTGGTTTTGCCAACCATTTTCTAGCTATATTATTCAGACACTGGGCTTCATTATTGACAAAATAACTATCTGCATACTTTCTGTCTATCTCTATGAATTGGTCTTTGAGAGGCAATCTGAGCACTATGGCAATAGAGATTTGATAAAGTTTAACCACCACACTACCTTCTACTCTCCTAATTTCTTTTGTCTCCAAATTAAATTCTTTCATGAATTATAAAACTAATTCCGAGCATTGGATTGATATGGGGTATCCTGCCGCATGTGCCAATCCACTATCTAGCAACCTCTGAGCTATCAAAGTTTTGTCCTTCTTTTCCATTGATTTCAAAAAATCTGGAAGATTCACATTTTGCAATTTTGTATCACCAATGTCTAGAAGCATACATTTGAGAATGGGTGTGTAATCAGGGCTATGAAACTTATACTTCATTATGACAGGAAAACTATCACCCACTCGGCCCTATTTTGATGTATGCTTGTAACTAAGTGCAGTTGCCACCATAGCACATGTCACATCATGGTGCTCTGATAGATGCTGGAAAGCTTTGAAGACCATCTCAACAACACATCACTTAAAACATACCCTACATCATTTCATGCCATGAGATAAAAAAATTTAAAACATTCTGTCAAACTTCACTATTGCTTGCTTACGCTCATAACCTATTGAAAGGCTCCCATTCGGCATGTACAGAGGATGATACTAGAAGAGTTTGTGGAGTTCATCTTTATGCTTTTAAATTGCACCAACTTCAAAGGTTTATAAAGCCTTTTCAATAGCTTCATTTTGTGACTATCTTGCTATCATTTTGTTTTATTCCTAAAGATGACAACACTTGTGAGACATTCGGTCAAACAATTCATGGACCTACTCGAGTATTTGCATATACCACATCTAATAAAATCTTTCATTCAATTGTTTTAATGAGTGTCCATATATTGTTTAGGGCTTTCATATTTACTTAAGCATCAAATACAATTTGGCTTTACACCTGTGAATTGCATTTGCTTTGGTCTCTGCACATACCCTATTCCAAGTCTTCTATTTCAGCACAGGCAGGGGGAATGACAACGAGGTTACAGGTTTGGTTTTACACCTACCACAATGAAGTTCTAGTATGTAGCCCATGTTTTCATTCCCATGGTGTTCAGCCTAGTGAACGTTGGGTTGTGATCAAAGGTGGGGGATGCGCTCTTCTTGGATTGGACTAGTTCTTCTCACATTGATCGGGGCTTAAAGGCCAATGACATATGGGCATAGCGGCTGGATAACGAATGATGTATATCAAATTGGTATGAATGCTTGCCCAACTATAGTATAGCCTTCTGAATCATTGGCTAAATCAACTGGGGCTTTGTCTTGATCTGTTGTCTCGAATGTTTATTTGTTTGAAAGCTTCGAAAACTTTTTCAACAAAACATTGTGTGCATATCCTGCAATCATTGCATTACATGAGATGACATCTCTTTGAAGTATTATTTCAAATAGTTTGAGTGTGTTGTCTGTGCTACCACATTTTGCATGAGTATTGTCCCAACAATCTTGGAATGATCATTTCCTTCTATATTCAGACCACATTGGTTTTCAAAATCATGGACAAGCTTATGAAGGCATTGGCTTTCAAAATCTGTTACAAGTTTGTGAAGAGCCACTATATGTTTAACAACAATTAAAGGCTTTGTCCTCTCTACTTCATTTTGCACATCTAGGACTAATATATTAAAGACCTCTAAATTATCAAATGACTCTGCACTGTTGATTTATAAGTCGGTGATTAATGAAGCAAACTGAAAAGCTTTTTTTTTTCAAGTCTTAAGATTCTGCAAATATCTACCTTTCTCTTTATAGTTTGTGAATGCATCGCCATACGTGCATTCTCTATGTAGCGATCCTAACCTCTTTTGTGAGAGGTTATAATTGTGAGTTAGAGACGCTCCATTTTGGAGAAATCCTAACCTCTTCTTTTTGAGGTTATAAATTTGGGTTAGAAATGCTTGAAAACGGAGCATATTTAGCCTTAATCTCTCAAAGGTTATGATTTCGACTTTTGGAGCCATTGACCACGAAGTGGGAGAAAGGGAGATGAAAGGTATTTTTAAATAACTTTTCCCCCAAAATGATAACAATAGGAAATATATAAAAACCAATTTAAAATATTAAATTATTTTTGAAAAATAATTTAAATATTTTTCATTAAAATTTAATACCCAAATTTAGGAAAAATGGACATAACTTTTAAATGGTAAGGATTTAGGCTCTGAAATTTGAAACATGCTTTCAAGGTAGGAAAATGATCATATACCATCATTTGATCCTCATGATGAAACCTAGGATGAGGGATTTTAATTTTTTTAGAGCGAGGGACATCAAAATTTGAAAACTTAAAATATCACAAACTATGAATTGCGTTCAGACAAAAATTGGTCATATGACACAAAATGATGCTTGGGACATGTTCACAAAGATATTTCCCTCAATTCCTTTTAATTTTCAAAACTCGTCCATTTTTCACATTTTGACCGGCATATTTATGATTGACCACAATGTAGATTAAAAATGACAACCTTGGATCACATGTTCACTCATTTTGCAAAGACACATATTTGAGTCTTCATACAACATTAGGACCAATTCAAAGTTCAAATTTTGGGTATTTCAAATGTGGGGCAACAAGGTATAAACCCTCAATCTAACTATTACCTTTTGTTTGCTAGTGTATGATATGATCTTCTTTGATAGTGATAAAATATGCATTGACAATTAATACCCTTTGCATCTTTTAAATATGCTGCTATTACTTAGTGATTGCCTTTCTATGTGTAAATATCCTATTGACTATATTTTTATAATCTTAGACTGTCATTGTCGTTTACCCTTGTTCATGACGTATGATTATGTAGTCCAATGCATTGATTGTTCAAATCAATGAAGATCATGTAAATTACAACTATTTGTGGGATATTTTGCATCTTAGTTCATAAGAAATCTTCATTCACTATCCTTTTTATTATTGATCATTGTGACTTTGCCTTTTGTGATGACCTTTATGCTCTATCTCAATGTTGCCTCTAGGAGTGACATTGCCTCCCTGTTTTGCACTGTAAACCTAAGCTCTTGTCATTATTATCACAAGGTAGCTATGGAGGGCAACCTACATGTTTACATTTTTTAATACTTTGTACTATACCATTATCATCAAGGATTTATTTTTGGGAGTGTTTATATATAATGCTTTCCCCTTCTCTTTGTGTATCATGTGAATTGTGATAATTATTCCATTGCATGAATTGACCTGCTATTAGGCCTATGTTTTCATGAAATCTTTTACCCTGTACTTTGTGAAGCTCTTTTATCTATTGCTTTTGTGATAAAAAAATGCATAGTTCTACTACTGTGTATTCATTGTCATGCTTTTCATTTGACAGTAAAATGAATACTTCTTTTTTTATGAATGATCACCATTTTGAATGGAAACTTATGTGATCTTTCTGATCCTTACCAGCCACTGTTAGGAATGTGTGTAGTCTTTTGACAAGGGTCATCATGCCTTTATACCTCACTTGGTCTATATGTGACTATAATGAGTGCTTTTGCTTGATATTGTGTCTTTGTTCTTCATGGACAAAGCTATCAAATGTATTATCTATTCATGATTACATACTATGGTTGTCCTCTTATCAAATCCATTGATTCTAAAAGTATATAGCTTACTACTTTCATTTAAGGACTGTGTATTTCTCATTATGCTTTTAATCATATCATTGTCCTTCCTTTGATGAATAGATTTGCCTTCTTGACAGTGAATGTATCATGATTGTGCTAATGAGTTTTTTTTCTTGAATTATCATATTACTCATCACTATAATAATACTGTGAGACCCCATCGGAGTTGTCTGGGTGTTTGATATGCCAATATGGCTCCATTGGTCACATGCACGACATCCATAATAGTGAACCTGAAAGTTTCACTATTTTGAATGATGGGTCCCTACTAAAATGAAGTAATATTGACATATTAGCATGCAAGGCTCAACCCTTATGGGAGCCTAATTTAATCCCACATGCTTTATGATGAATCGGTAATGTAGTATGTAACTATATAGGTTTATCTACACATGAAACAAACACATTAGATAAAACATGGTATCTATTATTATCTCATGGCATTCTCTCTATATGAACTCCTTGCTCCTAAATCTAATAGACCGATAGCTATAGGCATATATTTTGATATCTTTATGCAGACAGACTATATTTTCCATTGAGTTTGAATATGAAAGTATGGTTATCCTCATTGCTCTAACCCAGCTATTATCTTGCAGATACTCTTGAGATGGGAGCAGAAGAAGCTGAAGGTGGATGATCAGATAAAGATTCAACAACTCCTTCAATCTGGGGCTCATCATTCTACGCAGTGACGGTTCACCTTACTCTCATAATCACTCTTACATTTTGTTGTATAATTTATTTTAATAATTGTATGAAAATATGTTTATAGTTCAGTTAGCTATTCCCACGGCTTGTGTGGGAAAACTTTACACATTTATTTTTGTAATATGAAAGTTATTTCTATGCAATATTTTGTTGTTATTTGTCTATCTTACTTGCATATGAGAAATAAACTTCAAATTTTAAACCATGATGTGCAAAATGAATAAGCTTGTAAAAAAAAATTGTGTACCTTTCTTCAATTGCAATGTGTAAGGCCTGTAACAGGCCACCAAATTTAGTTGTAGTGAAATTTTGGTAACAATAACGTGCTTGTCTTTCTTGAGTGTATCCTACCTTAAAGCAATTTCTCCCGAATAGGCATGTGTAATCGCTTTAACATGGGGGCATACACTCCACTCATGATTCTCTCTCTTGATACTTAAAGTTACTTAGCCAACTTTTTCTTTGCTTTGTAATTTTTGGTGCTTTTTCTTTTCATGACTCATAGTAAGAGAACCTTACTAGTTGTAGTCATGGTTCTCTCTTTTCTCTCATGATCTTACCTTGTACCTTATCATTGAAGTCATAAGAACCTAAACTCCACTGGGGGCTCAATGTATCTTGCCTCTTTGATGTGGTGAAAGTCTTTCAATATGAATTTCTTTTACTTTACCGTGAGGATTTGCATAAGCTCATACTCCTGCTAAAGTGTTGGCTAAATGTAACATCCTAAAATTGCACCCTTTGCTATTTTTGACTGTAATTGGGTCTTCGCCTTAGTGTTTGCATCCCTCGGCCTAATCAGAGACCTGATTATGCTCACACA
The DNA here is from genome assembly GCF_030272615.1 of Cryptomeria japonica. Classification (NCBI taxonomy): domain Eukaryota; kingdom Viridiplantae; phylum Streptophyta; class Pinopsida; order Cupressales; family Cupressaceae; genus Cryptomeria; species Cryptomeria japonica. The sequence continues at coordinate 471,363,309 of NC_081411.1, read as the reverse complement.
TGTCAAAAACTTCATGCAACTCAATGATACACCCTACCTGCACCTTGATCCTACCCCAAATTAGGGCAAGACCAAGGCATGGCACCCTGGTCCCCCTTAATGGGGACCTATCTTGGGCCCTTCCCCCTGACCTACCTCAAATTTTAAGCGGGAAAGATCCCCCCTATGTTGGCTCATGTCGTAAAATTGGTCAATTAATCCTATGACCAAGTATATAAGAGGGATTTCCACTCTCATTTGACATAACACAATCATTATCAAAATCCTGGGCATTCAAGAGATCAAGCATTCAAGATTTCAAGAGCAATTGAGAATTTTCAATCTTCCTTCAACCTTTGGAGTAGCAATAGAGTCAATATTTTAATCATTGAAGAGGAGAGCATCATTCTACTTCATAAAATCATAATTCCATGTGGAAGCAAGAAAAACTTCACAAGGAGGTATAAGCATTTCATTTTCAATCAATTCAACATCCCTTCAAAGAGGAGGATTTCTATTTTCAATCCATTCAATTACATTATTTCAACCACTTGGTTAATTCTAAAATCGAGGTTTGACCTAGAGGCAAGCCCCTATTCCCAACATATTTTCCTTTCCTTCTATGTGCAGAAAGCAAGTGCGCAGCTGTACTTCTAGAATTAAGCTTTATTTACAGAGATGGAAAAACCATTTTTCACATGGAAATTTCAGAGGATTGATAGGATGGTGACATGGTCTGGACACATGATGCCTACAACTTTTGCCAGATTTCACATAGCAGCTTCGAATCATCTCAAAATTCTTAGATCCAGGTGCATGACTGAATCCTGAATCTGTAGCTCGTTGTTTTCTCATATTTGTCTTTATTTCCAACACTTAGTCTTAATTCAACTAGTCAACTTATAAAAGAGGTTCAATTACATTCCAACCACAACCAATTTTCTTAGTATTAAGTCCTAGCATCATTAAAGATTGGATCTAGTATATTCATCCCCCTCTTTTGAATCTAAAGTCTCTCTGAGCGAAAATTGAGTTTAGTGAATCCTCCTTTCCCCATGATGAATTTGCTGAACTACTAATTTTCCACTTTACAATATCCATATCCCCTTTTCCACCTATGATCTTGACAAGGTTGAGGATATTCATGAACATCATGAATCTTGTTTGTAGCTTTTAGTCTATCACAGCTTTTGGTCTTTATCCATTAGCTAATTACAATCTTTCATTCATATTCCTTGGATTATTGCAACCTTTTGTCATTATCCCTTAGCCTACCCCAACCTTCACTCCATATCCTATCACTGTCCACACACTCTTTTTCGTCCCTTGATCTTGATTCAACATAAGGATGCAAAATGCAAAACATGGTTTCAAAAACCTCTTGACATATCCATCATGCCATTCCATTGTTTTACATTGTCATGTCCAGTTCCTTATCCCATCGCATCATAGTCCTTGGAAATTGAATCCGCTTGTCTCCATAATTAATGGCCTTTGTCTTCCCTCTATCCACCAACATTTCAACAATCTTATTCATCCATTTTTCATATTTCTTGCCTTGCTAGACACTAGGGGAAAAATCATAAAAAAACAACTAAAAATCAAATAAAGTTTTGAAAAAAACATTTAAAAAATTTGTAAAACGTCCTAAAATAAAACAAAAACATTTGAAAAACGTCCTAAAATAATCCAAAAATATTAATAAAATGTCCTGAAAAAAGCACAAAAAATAATCAAAAACTTAAAAACCCTAAACATTAGAAAACATCAAAATCCTAAAACAATCATTTTCATTCCATCAATAAATTGGCTCTTTTGTACATAAACAGACATTTGACCGGACATCGAATAGATAACACAGTAAAACATCATGCTTAACAAATCATGCATTAACAAATGAACTTTTCAATCAACCAAGCATTCAAACTCGTCAACTTGTCTTATCAATCAATCAACATCAATATCATCGATCCTTGTCAACATTATCATGGGTGTTATACAGGGTGTAGTATACTCGAAACTAGATTGTGACTTGTTTGGATTTGTATACCAGAGCTTTCATGTTGGATGAACACATTATCAATTTTGGAAACAAGATCAAAATGGTGTTTGGATTTGTATACTCTTGATGGGCGGTATACCAGAGCTTTCACCTACCATTTTCAGCACAAGGTGATAATTTCCTTTCTGTTCTTTCTTGCGAGCTCTTTAAATGCTAGCATAGCTGAACACAAGAAGGAGCCTATCAAAAACTCTATTTTGCATGAAGGTCTTATCCTTCTTATCTTTGATCATGTCAAATATTTGTCGCATGTGAATTCATCTCCCCATGAGGTCAATAATGGCTTGGAGAATTCTCAGTCTATAGGGGATGAGTACCAGAGATTACTTTAGTTCTGAATATTCGCCAATGGTGAATTTTTCACGATGATGACCTGGGAAATGGGAAATATTTTGTACCGAATGGGGGTGGCCATGTCGCCAGAACATTATCAATTTCCATCAAATTCACGGCCCGATCACCATATGTTTTATGTAATTAAATATTTCTATGCGAAGATTTCGCCAATACAAAATACGGTGGACACAGTAAATTTAATTTTTTCGCCTACACTCTCTGAGGTTGCCTTAATAGATGACCATAATTCACCTATAGGCATATGAATATTTGTTAGCTAGAAGGACCTAATTCACCCGACATTTTGTCGACCTATATCTCCATTCACCCCAACTTTTCCCAACTATATTGTATTTGCCAATTATTTGGATGATCCATAATCGCCTCAAAAATTACATAAGTCATGTTATAGTTATGTGGGATTCACAAAATATTTGTATACTCTATAAAATTCCCATAGAATTTGCCATATAAGGATTGGTATAAATACATTCAAAGATCAGATCTATCTCTACACAATATAGTGGGTTCTAGGCTCTGAATTCGAATCAATAGTGAAGTTCCAGACCAAGAAAAATCATTGTTGTTGACTGCATTGGTGACTGCTAGTGACCTAAAGGTAAGCGATCATATTTTTGAAGTGTAATAATATTATTCTGAATTTATCATATATGTTTGTACTGTTGAGTTCATTCTCATTCACTAGGGACCCGTCAGTGCCAAGTGGTCAGCCGGGAGATTCAGACCTCAAACATCTAGATTGTAGGTCGTAGGGCCAATGAAACATATATTATACTTTATATGTCTATTATTGATTCTTCAACAAATTGATATTTTTTTTGCAGCCTTTGTTTCATTGGAGATGTCGAATAGGAAGAAGGGTAGGAAACCTGAATGTGGGGAAGGCCATGAGAGGCCAACAAAACACACAATGTTGTCTTCATACTTTGGCTTTGGAAAAGATTGTGGTGAAAATTAGGAAGGTACATCATCACAAGTACAGGTACAAAATTCACAACCTACACCGCATGTTGAAGACGATGGCGAACTTGATATCTCAGATCAGGATGACCTTGAAGAAGATTATCTGGTAGATGCCCAAATTAGCCGGAATTATATAATCAACTTGGGTGATAATGTCATTGATGATAATGCACGGAAGGGGAAAAGAAAAGCAAGATCAAAAAAAGATCAACCACAATCAAAAAAGGATTGGGAGTGGGATATGTTGGTGAGGAATTTTCAAATTAATTGGGCATCAAAGTATCCATTCATTGAACCAGTGGAGAGTCCAATTGAAGACGAACCTCCAATAGAATGTAGGTGTAAGATTTTCACTTGGAAGCATAACAAGGAAATTAGGTTGCGGCTAAAATTTGACACCGTAGAAAAGCATATGGGTAAAGCTTATGAAAAACAAATGATAGAGGGAGTTGAAAAAATAGTGATAAGATGGAAAACAAAGGAGGAATGTAAGCATGTAAGGAATGCTGAAAAGTATTATTTTCATGAGAAAATATAGATGAAGTGTACCGAAGTTAAAGGTTCTATTGAAGCTAGTTTTGGAAAAGCAATACAAATAGAACAACTGGGAAAAGTTGTTCAGTTAAGTGTTGTTTTTTATATTTTGAGCAGAGGGCGTGCTATGACAAATTTCCCATCAATTAGTGGTTTATTACACTTTTTGAAAGTTCCTAACTATCCTAATAGTCACTCGTCAGTAAATAGTGGATGGGAATGGGTAAGTTGTCTTGCTGAGGTTGAAAAGAAGATGTAAAGGAAAAAATAAGAGAGTCAAACTTTATTGCATTTTCTTTAGATGAAGTTATAGCAGTAGACAATACTTCATGGGTATGCATGCATGTTTATATTGTACATAATCATTCCCGCCAACCTCATCTACTATCTATTGCTAAAATGAAGGATAGTGCGACAGTGGAAAATCTATTTCAACTAGTAAAGAGAAGTTTAATTTAATATGGGGGTATGGATGACATGACAGTTGCCAAAAAAATGGTGTGTGTTGGAGCAGATGGAGCTTCAATAATGCAAGATCACAGGAATGGTATTTTTACAAAGATTGATACATCTTTTGCACCGTACATTACTGCAATTCGTTGCATGGCTCATAGAACGAATCTAGATTTTGGAATTGTGAGCAAGTATGCTTCGGTAAAAAAAAATGAAATTTCAATCAAAGAGCTCTACTCACACTTCTTTTGAAGTCCCAAGCGATTTATGGAATTTCAACACTTTTCTAATGGAATAACTGATGGGAACAAGCTTCACAAGGTTAATGATACCAGATGCATCTCTTTGGATGATCCAACGCATCAAGTTTTTTCAGAATATCCATCCTTGATTGGACTATTTCACACAACTCATGACGAATCATATCAACCAAAATTTCTTGACCTTCTTCGGAAGTTAAGTAATATAGAGACACTCTCTTAACTTTAGCAGCTCTTCTACCCATGCTAGAGGAAATGAGGAATATTATGAAGGCTGCCCAAAAAAGAGCTCTGTATATTGCAAAATATGCTACGTTGTTTAAGATGACATGCATGACCCTCGACAATCTCTATTGAAATCAACCAACACTATCTGATGAAAAATTTGCTAAGTGGCAAACACTCATAGATTTGAACAATCCTAATAACTTTTTATAAATCAGTGTAAATGGGGAGGTATGTGCCAATGTATGGGGAGTTGAGATACCAATGCACTTCTATGTCACAGTCGACCCCGAGGAACTAGGAAAGCGCCCCAGAAAGCAACTAGCAAGAGTTACAAGGGAAGATTTCGACAAGATTGTTGAGTTTGTAACTACTTCTGTGAATAAAATTGCCTATGATCTTTCCTCATATATTAGAAGTAGATTCCCTCCTAACAACCTAGTTGAAGCCATGTCTATTGTGTTTCCTCAATATTGGAGCCTCAACAGTGCAGTCGATTTTTTAAGTAAGCTACTAACTTTGATAAAACAATTTTGCATATTCTAAGAATTGAATGGAGTAACTATAAATGGAATATTTGGCAAAACTCATCTTAGAGAGAAATCATCTCATTTTGCATACAGTATGAGGGAACAATATGGCAGAATGGAGAATCCCCACAAAGAGGGATCAGTAACAAGGCTTTTGGTTTCTCCTCCAGAGTTGTGGATCTCATCACCCATCTTATCTCTTCTGCTTCTTTTATTGTCCTTATCAACGGTTCACCTTCCCCTTTTTTCCAAGCTTCTAGAGGTCTGAGGCAAGGGGATCCTATTTCCCCTATCCTCTTTATTATTATGGTAGAATGCTTTGGAAGGAGTATGGATAATTTGGTGCTGCAAGGCTCCTTTAAGGGCCTCCACCCATCCTCTGCAGATCTGATTTGTTCTCATCAACAATTTGTCGATGATACTATTATCATGGGGGACTCTAGTATCTCTTAAACTAAAATTTTGAAGAGTAATCTTTTCAAGTTTGCCTCTACGTCAGGCCAGCTTATCAATTGGACCAAAAGCGAAGTCTTTTTCATCAACACTCCAGAGAGAAGACAACAAAGAATAAGTAGAATCTTGGAGTGTAGGATTGCTGATCTTCCTGCAAAATACCTTGGTCTCCCTATGGGCACTACTCCTTCTAACTCCTTCTGGAGCTCTCTAGTGGACAAATTCTAGAAAAAGTTAGCTGGATGGAAAGGAGCCCTCCTTAGTCAGGCTAGCAAGCTCCAACTTCTTAAAGCTTCTCTTCAAAGTATTCAGATATATGCACTTAGCCTTTTCAGAATTCCTGTGAAGTATGTTGATGCTATTGAGAAAATCCAAAGAAGATTCCTTTGGTCTGGGGTTGAGGACAAGAAAAGAATGTCCCTGGTGGCTTGGGATCAAGTTTGTAAACCAAAGAGACATGGCAGGCTGGGACTGAGAAGGATCCGTACTCTGAATGAAGCACATTTGTCCAAACAAGTCTGGAGAATGTTCCATCTTGATACTAAATGGTGTAAAATTTGGCAAAGTAAGTACTCTCTTCTTTCCTCTTCCCTATCTTCTTTTATCAACTCTGACATTAGTATTAATGGTTCCAACATATGGAATTATGCTTCAAAATGTAAAGAGAGTATAGCTAAAGGAGTGATCTAGAAACTTGGAAATGGTAGGAAAGTTCAATTCTGGGAGGATCCTTGGCTTTTTGAAAAACCTCTGATAGAAATCAATGAATGGGCCCCCTTTGATCCCTCTTGTATTAGATCTTATGGCTCCTTAGTTGCTGAGTATTGGACTTGAAATGAATGGCAGAATATTGAAAGCATTCACCCAAGCCTCTCTAAGATTAAGACTCATCTGTCTACGGTCTGGTTGAACAATGAAGCTGACTCCCTAGTCTGGAAACATAATCCTAAAGGTACCCTCACTATCTCTTCCATGTTTGGTATCATGACCCCTGATCCTTCAGTGAATCCCATCTGGTCTAAAGTTTGGATTAGAGGCCTTACCCCCAAGATCAACTTCTTCTTCTGGACTGTCCTTCACAACAAAATCTTAACCCTTCACAACCTGAAATGTAGAGGCTTTGCTTTCCCCAACAGATGTTCTCTTTGCCTTCAGGAAGAAGAGTCTGTGGATCACCTGGTCATCTACTGCCCTTTCTTAGCCTCCATTTGGGAAAGGTTCCTCATTAGTTTTAGTATTACCTGGGTGTTCCCCAAAACCATCTCAGATTTGTTCTCCTCCTGGAACATAAAATGGTCTAACTCTTTTTTGAGTTATTTGTGGTAGCGCTCGCTTCCTCACATCCTTTGGGGTCTTTGGAAAGAAAGAAATAACCGAATCTTCAGGGATGTTTCACTCAACCAGGATATTGTGTTCCAGAAAATCCAATGGGCTATTTAGGAGAATATAGAGATCAATGAGGGTCCTTGTGTTGCGAACAACCTTCAGGAAGCTATCATTCTTAGGGCTTGGAACATGAAGTGCTCTGATAGCTCTAACCTCTTTCATAATAAAAGGCTTGATGCTATTTGGCAAACTCCTCCCCAAGGTTGCTTCAAAGTTAATTTTGACGGTGCTACCAAAGGTAACCCGGGTCCTTAAGGTTGTGGAGCTGTTCTAAGAGATAACAAAGGAATGTGCAAGGAAATGGTTGCTATCCCTATTGGGGTTCAAACTAACCATAAAGTCAAACCAATGGCTTCTCTCCAAGGTATCCTCCTAGCCAAAAAATGGAATTGTCCCTACCTTTGGATTGAAGGAGATTCAAACAATATCATAAATTGTCTTAAGGGGGTCTCAAAACCTTCTTGGTCGATCAACAACGTTATTACCTCTGCTAGAGACCTCATTTGCACCTTCAAAAAAAGCTACATTTCCCACATTTACCGGGAGGCCAACGGTTTTGCTGACTAGGCCACCACCACGACAATTAATAAGGAAGTAATGACCACGTGGATGGGAGAACATGTACTCCTTGAAGATTTCAGGCAAATCATTTGTCATGATCGTTATAGAAGTACTCCTAAGATTCTCGATGGATAGGAAAATTATGAAAAGAATTGATTTGAGTACTTTGAGTCACTGTAATAATGAGTTATTCATTTATTATATTATCATCGTCATAAGTTCCCACGCTTTCTGGGTGACTCTTATTGTTTTGAAAATCTCTCCGGCTAATTTTCTCTACAAGTTTTGAAATATGGTTTTGAACACCGACAAAATGGGTGGCAACAGGAGGCGATATGAACCAAGTAGCTATAAAGAATGGAAATAGAAGGAGGAGGTTTGGGGCATTCTATAGAAGGGTGGCCTCTCGAAATTCATGGAGAGACTCCATGGTCATGACGACATGGTCACCAGCTTTTTCTATAAAAACTGGATGAAGGGAATGTTGAGAATGGGAGATCAGACTATGGAAATCGATGAGGATCTAATTGCTCAAACTACGGGCCTCACAAGAGATGGGTGCAACTTCTACAGAGATAGGAAAGTCAGCAGGGAATCTATAGAAAGATACCCAAACACGGAGAAAGAGAATAAACAACTGGTAAACTTGAGCAAAACCTACTACCTGCCCAGGGCTTTTGCCAAACCCTGGTGGAAAGTTCTCTTTGTTTTAATGTGATATATCATGCTAGATGATAGGTTCACCAAAGTCTATGGTTATCACTTTGTCCTACTGAACCACTTTAGGCACAATGATAAGGTAAATTCTCCTTATTTTCTGCTATGTTCGATGAATGCGTCCCTCAAGGCCCACAAAGAGAACCCACGGGGTGATACGGCCATGCACCAAGGCCTGATGGTCCTCATCTATGACATCTTAAGGCCAACCAAATTGCTCGCATGCAACCCTCTATGGATACTGAGGATCAGGGGTTTGACCCTGCCTTCTCAGAGGATGAGGAATCTAAAAGTGACCCCACGACCAACACTGAGGATAGCATGGATGTCTTGGATTATGATAGTGGAAAGAAGAGGAAATACAGCAAAACCAGACCCTCATCCTCCAAGGGAAAAAAGCCCAAAGGTAAACCCCTGATTAGCATTTCTTCGAAAGATGAGACTTTGGATGACTCTAAGGAGGAGTACCCTCAAGGGTGGCTAAAGAAGAGGACTAAAGTTCACACCAAGGCCAGAAAAATGCACAAGAAGAAAGAGGAGACTGTTAAGGAATCGAAAGCTCAAAAGCAGGTTAGGGACCCGAATAACGACCAGAATCTAGAAAATGAGACATTGGAAGAGGCTCTTAGGGATGTTGACACCACCACCCTACACACCCCTAAAGTGGAAATGGATACCCCTAAAAAAGTTGACCACCCACCTAATCCTCCCCCCGAGGGTTTGAATGTTTTTATGGAAACTATCAAGTGGCTCATCAATGGTTACAAGAAAGTTGTGAACGAAAATAAAAAACTCTATAACAGAATCCTGATCCTGGAAACCATCAATATAGGGGAAGGGAAAACCATGGAGAATTTTATTGAGGACCTGAAAAGTACCATTGCCAAAGCTGAAGACATAAGAGATGCTTTCAATCCCAGGTTCAAAAAAATTGAGAAGGATTTGCTGGAAAGAAAGAATCTTGCTGACACTAACGACAACATTCTCATAGATACTATTAGCAAAATTGGCAAAATAGAGGAGTGTCTGAAGAGCATTGCTGAACAAAGCCTCAGCATCTTGAAGATTTCAGCCAACAACACCAACAATATCATCAGCAAGCTGGATGATGATAAGGAAAATTCTGGACATTGACTCGAAAATGGAAGGAACAAGGGGAAGTTCAAGGTCCCAAAACCCGTACCAGAGGCAAAAAGAAGGACAAAAAACCAAAAAAGGATCTGGAAGACCTTAAAGCTGTCGGGGCTACTTATGATGAGCTGGTGATGAAGGCGAAGGACTTGTTGAACAAAATTACTATGTAGTGCCCTCTCAGTTTCTTTGTTGTTGTTTGTTTTGCTGTCCTTTCGGTTTACTCTCTTTTTGCCAGTCTTTTTGTATGCGGTTCTTAAGCACTATTGGTGACTTATCTTAATTTCTTTTGTTAAAGGTTTTGGCTCCTGAAAACCTGCTTTTTTAATTAATCAGAACAAGGCTTTGGAAATATATAGTTGAGAATGAAGTGTTGCGTGATTCAATGCCTAAATATTTGAAGCTTTTTAATTTATGTCTTACTATGATATTGGGTTCGGTGGAAGATGACAGAATTTTCAATTCTTTGGGGTTCCTTAAATCAAAGCTAAGAAATAAACTAGACAAAAATTTGGAAAATTGCTTGAGGCTCTATACATCTAGGTATGATGTCCAAAATTTTCCTTATGATAGGGCACTAAAAATCTGGAGGTCCAAATATGAAAGAAGAGGTTTGGGAAAAAATTCAAACCAAAGTGCCAATGGGACTATTGACTCATGTACTGGACCTACTAGTAGCATTGAGATGAAGTTCAACGAAGGTATGCAGACTCAGAGTGAAGAAAACACGGACAAGAATCAAGAAAGCTCTGAATTTGATGAGGATGAATGGAAACTGTAAGAGATTGGTATTTTTTAATCTTATTATTGTATCTCATCATTCATATTATAAAATCATATTATTATGGTTGATAACTTGATGATATTTTACGAGTCTGTCAACTTTTTGCAATTAGAATTTAATCTTGATTTGTAATTGTATTTTTCAACTTTATATTTCCACATTTAAAATAGCATAATAAAATACCATAATGTGTTTATTGATACAAAGATGTTTATTTAGACATGTTGAGAACTCAGATTTCCATTAATTCTTTCAAAATATAGCCATATGATACAATTCATTCAATACATCACTCTGTGTGATTCTCCATTCAAAAGTCAATACAAAGTTTAAGAACCCTTTGCAAATGACCTTGAATTCCCTTTTATAGAAACAAGGGAGCAACCACAACTTCAAGTCGATTTTCAACATGTGAAGACTCAACATCAAAATCAATTACTAAGGCACCGAACATTGAATATATCATCTGATTTCCATTAGTATCACAAACTCAGCACAAAGTTACATGGCCATCATAGGCTGGATTAGCAATTTAGCAATTTAGCAATTTAACAACTTCTACATGTCTGATGTCTCTTGTTCAAAAAACGGAGTTCAAAATTAAATATTAATTCAAGCCAGGACAAATTAAATATAGATAATAGCAGTGTCCAAAACCTAGTAATCAGAAATAGAGAAATGCAGAAATGTTAAAACTTGGGAGAATTTGAGAATACAAATTTACAGGCTGAATGTTTTCACTATGCATCATAGATTCATAGGTTGGATTAGCAATAGCGAGTGCTTTTTTTTTCTTTTTCATAAAATAGAGTTATTTCAAGCGATGCCAAATTCCAAATAGAAAAAACATAAAACCTTGAAATTAAGAGTAAAAGTAGAAAATTGTGCAATACATACTATGATTCTTGAGATTTATGTGTCAGTTTTTGTAGGGTGCTCCACTCTTCATCTGATGGAAGGTCGATATTCTTTAAACTATGGAAAGTCAACTGCAACTTTGTCAACAATCCATATTTAGAAGAGTGAATTGACATCACTGTTTCACTGACTACTGCATTCCAAGTTGTAAATGGTTTGATGAATTCCAGAAAGCTTTGGGGAGTTGTGTTCTTAGGAAGAAAGTCTAAATCGGACTTCATTTTTATCTCCATGTTTTTTTTGTAATCTTCTTTTCCAATAAATTTATTTGATGGGTCAACGGTCTTAGCCAAACCAAGTTTAATCAAAGAAGTTGCCTTTTCTTGCAGCTTCAATATCTTTTTGCCACATTTATCCATAACTTCTGATGTTTCCCTTAGTTTATGGCATTTTTTAAGGATAGATGATGTCTTAACTGTGGCATCAATGCGGCTCTTAATTCCCTTGGATGCCAAATGGTTGTCACTGGTATTGTAGACAACTTGCAAAATTTGTTTTGACATATCCTCTTTTGAATAAACATGTATGATCTTCTCGATGTGTCATTTGATTTTCATATAAATTAATTTTAGACTTTCATTCAATTTAAACCATTCACACAACTTGTCATTCCTCTGCATGATTTGCCCCCAAATGTTTTCTTGTATATACTTCATTGTATTTTTCATATTATCTTTCAATCTATCCTCTAAAGTTTTAATTTTATCATTTGCATTGTGCAGGTCTTCTTTCATTTGTGCACATTTTTTTCTTTCTTCCTTTACTTCCTCTTCCAAATGTTTTGCTTTTTCCTTCTCGTCATCCAATAGGTCATGTATTTTTCTTATTTCAGCAGAAGCAAACTCATAACTTTTGTATAGTTTTTGAAAACTGACTCTTTCATAATCATTTTTTTATTGCTCTTAACCAGTTTTTCACTCAGGTCCTTCAATTTTGCATCCATCTTTTTATGCTCTACAATTTCTATTGCAGAGCCTGAATTTTTAATCCTTTTCTGTAAATCATTGCACTTGTTATCTATTGCTTTCCTCTTTGATTTTTTGTTTGCCAAGTCTACCTGTAACTTTTCTATTTTTTTCTCCAGATTGTTTTTTTCTCCATATTATTTTTTTCTCTCTCCACCTTTAGCAGTGAAGTGTAGACCACTTTGTTAGTCCTTTTTGACACAGTAATTTTGTCCACATTTTGTACTTCAAAAAAATCCATTTGGAAGGTGCTAACTTGAAATTCAAAGCAATCTATCTGACTATGTGGTGGATTTTTATCTTTATTTGGGGGCATAACAACCATGAACTGCATCATATCTTTGTGTGGGTCATATGTTGGAAATACCATGTTCCTTGCAGGTTGTTCATCTAAAACTTCAGTCAGGGCAACCCTATGCAATGCTTTCTTTTTTTCTTTATTTGCATTTGTTGTGTGTTCAAATTTTTCATAGTAATAACAAAATTTAAAATCTGGGTTGTTGAAGCAATTGAATGTTTGAAAGTTGAAATAGCAGAGGCTCCAGTTCCACCTATGCCTCTGGTTTTAACTAATGCATTACGAGGAGTACCAACAACCATTCTTGATTCTATCCCACTGTCACTTACATATGTAGTTTTTATAGTCTTTTGAGAAGTCTGTTCTAAAGCTGCAAATGATAGATTTTTAGTGGTAGTGGCACTTGATATAGGATCCTCAATAGTATGAGTATCTACCAGTAGTGGCCTCTTGCGAGAGATATTTTGTTGTTGTACTTGTCCAACACCAAGACAACTAGTATCACTAGTAGTACCCATGCCAACCCCACCAATCACAATGGCACTTGATTGAACACTAATAGGAATACTATCCCCAGATTCCCCACCAGTGGCAATGTCACTTGATTCACCACCAATGGGAATACCATGATGTGGTGGTGGTTATGGATTTTAACCTGTAACAAATGCAGGTGGACCCTGAGGGTAATGAGTAGTACCTTTCTCTAATGAATCTGTCGAATCAAATCCAGTGACTGGTTTAATAGGAGATTTTGATTTTGAATCTGATGGAAGTTGTACCTCAAGTGGATACCAAATGCCTTCTCCTCTAGGACCTAGACCACCACTTTCAAAACCTATATTCCACAATGTTAGCCCCTTTGCTATATTTTTCTTTCATGGAATCATGGACTCATTGACTCCACCTAATATTTTAGGGACTGTAGTAGTTGTTGGAGTGGGCTCAACCTCATACTCATTTTCATCATCACTCTTGTCATATGTTGTTGTGGGATGCTCCATATTCCACAATTTTCTAAACTCTACATCCTCGTCGATGGACTCAAATTCTTCACTGGTCTTTGGTTCACCAAGATTCTTCCTCGTTGTCCAAAAATTATTTATTTTGGTTTGAGTCCAATAACTATCTTTACATTCTTGCATAATTGTTTTGGGAATAGATTTGTTAGATGGATTAGCAGATTTTTGGTAGAAATTGTAGGACCTCCTATTTTGGATGCCCTCCTCTATTGTCCTCTATGTGTGCAATGCCATAATTTGTGATGACAAATCTTCTGTTGAAATGTCATCGTCAGCAGCAATTTTCTTCATCTCTTTTTTTACCTCATCCCAGGAGTCCATGTTTCTAAGCTTTTCTAGCAATGGTTTACTTTCATGTTGACATAACATTGAAGAGTCCCCATTTTTATTAATCCTTGCTTGAACTACACTGATTGGATCATACTACTAGAGACCCTCATCACCAAAGCTAAAAACTGTCAAAAAATCATGTGCCACATTGAATGCTTTTATCTCAAATGTGAACCCTCCACATGAGAAAGGCAGGGAAGGAAATATGCTCTTTTTTTGCTGACCATGAAAGTGCCTATCTGTGCTCTCCAACTACCATACATATTCCAATGTAAATACCCTCTCTGCCACATGTATTGGAAGTTTGTAGGGTTTTACTGTTGATCCATAAAACCTTAACAAAGTGTATTCTTCCATGAAGAACCAGTCAGCCAATTATATTTGACTTTTGAGTTGAATACAATCTCTACAAGACACAGGCAATCTAGGCATTGGAGTGCTTGTAATTTCATTATACATTCCAGTGCCAAAAAGAAGTCTACAAAATGATTGTAGTTCTTTCTGTTATCATGCATCCTTATCTTTGGTGTCCATTCATATATTGGACACTCTATTTTGTTTCAAGTCTTCTCATCAATCTTATAGTTCACAATGTGCAGATTGTTGGTCTCGAATATTGCACGATACTTGGATAGAAGAAGATAGAACAAGTGGGATGAGAACCTAAATGTCATATAGGAACCTTTTTTGATCATTAGTAATTGTTTTTACATGGATTGAACAACTTGCTCAACAAAATTATATCTTACTGGTTGACTTACACAATGGATATTAAAAACCATTTCAAGAAGGCTACCACCCACTTCCCTATTATTTTCCAATTCCAGGCAAAATGCTAGCAAGGAAATAGTATCCCGAACCCATGGAACAAAAATATTATAATCATAAGGAGGCTTATGATTCCGATCCAATGGAGTATCACACATTATTAGAGCTCTGATAAATGAATCTCTATGACTTGGATCGAGACTCTCATATTTCTCTGATATCTTTCCTAGGTCAATGTGGACGTTTGAGTTTTGTGCTTCAAACCCTAGGTTCAACAAATGAGCAAATTCTCCCACATTTATGGATAGAATTTCCTCTTTTGTATTTTTATTGAGAATTAATTTTTTATCTTCATCATAATTTTCGGTGTACACCATGACAAATTCAGGGCAAGGGAATACTTCAGGTAACATGATGCTTCACAGTCCAGCATCCCACGATGCGATTTTATTTGTTCTTTGTTTGAACATTGTGTTGAAAATAGTTAATTTTTTCCTGCTTGGATCTGTTTCCTTATTAGACAATGCATATATAATATCTATGATACGTTTTTCACTATGGATAGCAGGGTCATAAACATCATGGTATTCATCAATGAAACCTGGTGGTTTAACCAGTTCGGTTAGCTCTATTTTTTTCACTTGGCTTCCTGTTGAACTACTGCTTCTCGATTTCCCCATCGTTGTTATTGTTAATAATTCAAAATAATGCTAGATACAAACCTGAAAATGCTAACTCTCAAATTGAACCACGAGATTAAAAAAAGTAAAAACGCGGGATGTAGGTGTTCTAGATTTTACCCGAAATTTCTATTTCACTAGATTGGCGCAAACAGACTCTGTTGCAACTTGCATTCCTCAATCTAGTATTTGTTTCTAAATCTCCCTCGATTTACTAGTTTGTCCATGAAATGAAATACAATTATAATTTATGAGTCACTTATTTTGAAAACACTGAAAAGTACAAAAGTAATACCTAAAAGGCAAAATTTCTAGAATCATGTTGTAATTTTATAAATTATTATTAATATCTATTCATCGTCGAAGGAAAAAACATTCATTGCTTCAATCTAAATTCTAAGGACAGTGGACACGACACCAGACTCAAGTGATGAGTCACTTTTCTGAACTGTTTTTTGAAGTCTTTTTAATCCTTTTCAACTTCTACCCGAAATAGAGCTTAATTATAGATAATTAAATGTAAAACGTTCAATTCCGGGTCAAGTTCTCAAAAATGTGTTTACTTCCCACATTCAGGCCGAATTCCACCCTAAGTCGTTGATCTGTGCTCATCCAACGGACGATGGTATCTATTGTCAGTTATCGTGGGTCCGATGACTTTTGCCATTTTTCGGGCACGTCACCAAACTCGAGCCACTTTTTCGGACTGTTTTTGAAGTCTTTTTAATACTTTTCAACTTTTGCCCGAAATAGAGCTTTATAGACTTAATTATAGTTAATTAAATGTAAAATGTTCAATTCTGGGTGAAGTTCTCACAAATGTGTTTACTTCCCACATTCAAGTCGAAATCCATGCAAAGCCGTTGATTTGTGCTCATCCAACGGACGATGGTATCTGTTGTCAGTTGTCGTAGTTCCTAGGACTTTTTCCATTATTCGGCCATATCAACAGACACGAGTCACTTTTTGAGAATGGTTTTGAAGACTTCTTAATCCTTTTCAACTTCTACCAAAATAGAGCTTATTAAATTTAATTAAGTATACAATTGCAAATTTAGAATTTAACTATACTTAAATGTTTATCCTTTATGGAAGTTTTCCGTTAGAAGTTTGCAAAAACTATTTATCATTTATGGAAGTCTTCCGTTAGAAGTTTGCAAAAAATGTTTATCGTTCCCACATTCGGCCCAAAATACACCTCACGTTGTTGATCTGTGTTCATCCAACAGACGACAGTATATAACTTTATAATGAATTAAATATACAATTTAAATATGTAATGTCAAAACTTGCATGATATTTCATTTTTTTATCAATAATTTTTGTATTGTATTACTTGGAAATAAAATATTACAAATATGCAAGTATACGTGGTATAGTAAAACCACCAGAGTTTTGCTACTGCAAAAAACACCCCCAAGGGCCAAAACTACCATTCCCAACAAAAAATAAAACCCTACTACATGCAAAAACCCCAGAATTCCAATTCAGCATACCAAAATTTGTAGCAAACATCCCCCCATACATACAAAGTTGGGTCTGGGGAGAAAATGAGCATGGAATAAAAAGATACAAACAGATTAACCCAGAAATGGCCTGTACTATGGGTCATCATAGAATTTTGAGAGCCACTTCATTACTTGGGTAGTCTCGGGTCTCGGTCGCAACTCTCGACCCACCTCTGCATGTGCCACTTCATGAAGGACTGTTAAAACCTCATCACACTGCATCAACCTTGCAAACAATTTGAAGGCCTTCCACCCGCGCCAAGAAAGATCTTTGCATCTTGCCTTCAAATCATCATCAGCCCATCAAATAAGTGGCAGCGGCGCCACCGGACTAGCCACCCCTACCTCAAGAACAATACCCACCTTCGGGACCACACGAGCACACACACTATCCAGATTTAATAGGTAATGCCCATCAATTACAACTCTCAGGACATTTTTTACCTTGTCCACCTCGTCCTCAAATTGAAAACCCCAAGTGGAAATCAATGAATATGCCTCCATGTTTGTCTTGTAACGATGACCTACATGGCCAATTTCCTCTCCCAACAGCATTTTCACACTCTCGTATAGTCGCCCATCCTTAAACAAGAACAAACCTTTTAGCCTCTTGTCCATAAATCATCCGAGAAATGGACATAATTTCTTATCAATATGGAAGGAGAAATTGGCTTCCATGTTGCTTAACAAACCTAAGACAATGGCAAATGCTGCAAGTGCATATAGTATGATACTAAGACTTCCAATCCACCCAAGATTTAAACACATCTCACTTAATTCTAATTTTTGACATCCAACGGCAGCGGTCGTCGGCATTAATAACAAACTCTGCTATCATTCCTCTGCATGCACTAGTTCAACCGCATAATTCGTACGCACAAGTCGGCATTAAAGCCGCATAAAGGCTAAATTTTAACCATTCACTTTTATGACAGTGATGTGCGTACCATAGGTCCATAAGGCAATATCACTACATATTTGTTGTCAGTTCCCCTGGGACCCATTATACATATGATTTTTGCCACCCAAACGCCACGTCACCTGACACTTCATCATCCCATTGGTCATAGCCTTTGTTTCATGTTGGTGTTCAATGTACATGTATCTTCAGTGTTCAATGTACATGTATCTAGTTAGTTGAACTTTTTTTTATATTGAAATTATGCAGAAAAAATTACAAGTAAGTTGGACTTTTAATTCACTTGTTTTTCGTGAGATGGGCATCTTTTTTTTCTTATATTTATAAAATTATAATCAATGATAATCACTGTACAAATAATTAATAGAACAAACTCGAATTTTTTTTTATATATTAAAAATAGAGGAAGAAACATTACATAAAAAAGATCACAGTATTAAACTCATTTCCATTGTTTAACAAAATATTGAAATAACATGGCTCATAGACAAAAAAACAATGTAGCTCACAGACATTGTGATCCTTATTGGATGCTATCACTTGCAGCCAATCCCAGACATTATATTTTTTCAAATACTTCTCTGTCAAACACTTCGAATATCTTTTAGAAAAGGTCGTCTCAGAAGTGACACTGAGTTTGTTCTTTAACTTTAGAGAAAAAATTAGAATAGACCTGCTATTTTTTTATGGTGAAAATTAAATCTTATATCCACACAAATTAATAACTATTTAAGCTATTTCAAAACATAACGATTATGCTAAGTATCCTGCCATGGCATGCTGGCAACAAAAAATAATAAAATGAAATGGAAAGCATTTTTATATATCCATAAGAGGCAAACTGAAACGAACTGGAATTTGCAAAATTATTATTAATATATATGTTTCGCAAATTTACAATTTTTACATGTCTGAGTCCCTCAAAAACTTTAAAGCCAAAATGAGTGACCTTGTGAGGTTACGAGGAAATAGCCAAAAAAACAAAACTACTAGGGGGTCGGGGCTAGGGCACAGGTAGTGGACACACTCATGGTTTACCCTAAGAATCTCGCCCTCCCTCCATGTAGAATTCTTCAGACATTATAAGTTATGAGAATTCTTCAAGCCAACTATAGTTTGGAAAGTTGTCCAAGAGGAACCATTTTCAGAGAAAGTCCCTACCAATCTGAGCCCATTTCCTATGACGCGTCAACTGCTCTGCATTCAGGTTCAAAAGAAACGGTTGTCTGGCCACTGACATTGTTTGGTCAGGGAGGAGAGCTTGGTTAAGTCATTCGGCCAAGCGATCCCCAGCCCTACTTCTACAAAGACGACAATAGTAACGTCGTCTCCAAGGAAGTCTTCTTTAAACACCTTCCTTAACAACATCAACATATCCACCTTGTCTCCTCCGAGGCCCAGAAGAGACGCTAAGAATCGGGACGTAACATCTGTGTTAACACAGTATCTATTTTTATTATGCAGAAAGTCTTTGCCCAGCACCATCCTCACAGCCTCATTAGTGAACATCCCAACCTCCTTACACACTGATTGGAGGGTTGGGTCTCTAACGAAGCCTAAAAAGACCCTCTGGTCCTCCGCAAAAAAGCTTCTCAAGTGGATAGGAGTGTCCATCTTGAGAAATCAGAATACCAAATTAAATAGCCTGAGCCTATAGACCTAAACCAGAGGTAGAATTTAAATATCGTGAGCTCCGACGATTTATCTACCAAAGGCTAATTGAAGATGAAAGAAGCAGAGATCATATATAAATAGTTGAAGCTCTTGATTGTAATAATTTCTTCTCTAACCGTATTAATTCCTTTAATTTTTTTAAATCTTTCATATATCTCTACAAATCTTTCTCATAAATGCACTAATGTGCGAAATTGGAAACATTTATAAACCAGTACCAAGTACCATATTGGAAGTCGTGGGGACAAAGTGGATTGCAGTTAGTGACTAGACATATATTAAATGACCAACATTATCGACTGTGATATTTGATACGTGTCTATTGAATCCAATTTCATTCCAGACACTTTCTGGTAAACTACGTTCCCTTCATAAATTTGGGCCGAAATAAAACTTCAGCCATTGATCTACGATCATCGAGCGGTTTAAAATCATTGATGGATTTTAGGTACATGTCACGCTTCACATGTCAAAGAGGTCGCGCTTATAGATACATCGTGCAGAGTCCGGACTCAATTTTATGTACTGATGTGATGTGATGTGCCTTGTCTATTAATGGCAATGAATTCATGAAATCGCCAATAAAATATATATTTTTCCATAAATAACAAAATATTAGCCAAACAAATTAAATAATTTTCAAGCGGTGGATAAAAATCGCCAATACACTTAAATATTTTTTCCTTCGGAGTAAAAAATTTTGCCCATACAATTATATATTTGTTCCTTTAAACAAAAAAATATTTGTCTCCTACAATATATATTTTCCCCATAGAACAAGGTATTATTCGCAAGAATTTTATGGAATTTTCACACCCTAGAAAAAAATCGCCAATACAAAATAAATAATTTTCCTATTTTGAAAAAATTTCGCTATCAATATGAAAATTTCCCCCAAAAAATAATGTCTAATTCACCAGGATTTAACATTTTTTTCCCGAGGGGTGGTTTCTTAAAGTTATCCCTAATGAGTACCATACCAAGACTAATGATGAAGACATCTCCCCCCTACGGACACCCCTAAAAATAAAGGGAAAGCTATTGTTGCTAAGAGCCCTAAATCTAAAAACCCTCATAGCTTTAGCTCCCCCCCTATTGGTCCTAAGCTTGTTGGTGCTTTGGCTAATAACCCTCATAGCTAGGGTAAGATTCCCTCTTCCTCTACTTCTAGCGAGTCCCCACCTGATCAAAACTTTGAGAGTAGCTAGCCCTTTCCGAGTTCTCTTGACCCTTTTTTGCATTTGATTTGTTTCGAGAAGGAAACCGTAACTGATGTCTAGGCTTTAGCCAGAGATGGGGTTGCAAATACCTTTAAGATATTTAAGTGGATTTTTCATTAGATTAAGGACATCTAGCTGAAACAAAGAGTCGACAACAGCAACTTGGAGATCCTCAAAGATAAAGTTAAGTAGTTG
Source organism: Cryptomeria japonica (assembly GCF_030272615.1). Taxonomy (NCBI): domain Eukaryota; kingdom Viridiplantae; phylum Streptophyta; class Pinopsida; order Cupressales; family Cupressaceae; genus Cryptomeria; species Cryptomeria japonica. The sequence goes on along the minus strand of NC_081411.1, from coordinate 471,342,420 downwards.
GAGAAAGTGTAGGTGTCAAGCGAGATAAGCCTCGGGGCCAAGAAGGAGAAAGTATCTATCATTGATTGCCTAAAAACAACAATGGAGGCTTTCAATAGTTTCAAGAAAGGCTATGAAGTCAGGATGGCTACATAGGAAGACCAAAATGCAAAAAATCAAGGAATCCATCAAAGTGATTGTCAAAACAAGTCGTGGGGTTATTGGTGCCACTGTGGAAAGCTTCAAGAATATGATTTGTAGCCTTGAAAAGCAGGTCCAACTAAAGGATGTGGTGGATGTGGACACCAATATTGAGTAGGATATCCCCTCGGGACCCAAAAAAAGGACCAAAAGTACATTGAAGAGAAAGATCGTTGGACCTCCTCTTAACTTTCAGAAGCTCAAGAAGATTACCAACACTATGATTGAGATTGAAAAAGAGATGTAATATTCAATGAAATTGTTGGATTAGTATTGGTTCTTTGCTATGTTTGTGTTGGTTCTCTGTCGGTTTTTTTGTGTCTGGTTATTTCTTCTAATTCATGTTTTTGTTTTTCCACTTTGTCTTGTCTTTGCCCCTTTGATACAATGCAGATAATGTTTTATATGAGGTTGTTCAACTCTAGTGGTCTTTGTTGGCTTAACACCATGTTAAGTCGACATTGATCTTTGTTTTTGTTAAAGGGTTTCAGGTCCCTTCAAAACCTATTTTTGCCTTAATAAAAAAACATTTTTCTCTTTCATCATTTTTTCTCTTTCATCTAGAATTATTCTCTTCTTTCAAGAAAACATTCATTTCCTTCATAGATAAACCATCTCTTGAAGAGGCATCTTACCTCTATCATGTCGTCTATTGGGGCATAATTTCTCAAAAAAAAAATTGGAACAACGCTCAAAATCATATTGTCTCAAAGAGGGGCAATATGTAGACACCTAATTCTGGCCAGGCCATTAATTTTCATCATGTGTTCTAGAAAAATAATGAATTAATTATTTGCCACTTTTTCTAATATTTTCTCTCAATAATTAAATTAATTCAATTTATTTGATTAACTAATTCTTAAATATGAATAGTAATTTAATAAATTTAATTTATTAATTTATCATACTTATATTCTCATATGCAGATATTTAATAAATTCCCCTATTTATCTTTTCAATCTGCCAATTTGAAAAAATATGAGGATAATCAAATTATTTATTTATTAAATCCTCATATTATCTTCCTTGATCTAATTCCGGATTTCTTTCGCTTTTACTTTGTCTCCTAATGGAAACTCTGTTATGTGTTTGATCCTAGCCACTGATTCTTCTCATCTTAGGATTAATCTCGTTCGTTGATTCCAAATCCTCTTTTCTATAACTTGAGCTCTCATTGCTCATTTTCAACAACCACGCTTTGAGTATCCTTATGCTATCCAATTTGCTATCATTTTGTCATCAGCTTGCTTTCATTTGCACTTGCATTTATAGGTGGAATCCATATAATTTGAAGGTGAAAGAAGAACAATAGAGGAGCTATGAAGAAGATTCATGTGCTTTGGTTTGCATTTATTTTAAATCTTGTTTTCATTTCCTCTCTTGAATGTATTGGGATCTTTTTCATTGCAATTTAGCTTTCATGGTTAGCTAATTGAATTTCTTTGATGCTTTATTCCATTTTCCTAGTTACATTTTTTGCTATCATTTTGTCATCAACTTTCTTTCATTTGCAGTTCCATTTGTAGGTGGCATCCACATAATTTGAAGGAGAAAGAAGAACAATGGAGGTCAATGAAGGGAGACATTGGTGATGGTTTGCACTTTTATTTGAATGTCTTATCTTTCATTCCTTTATTGAGTGTATTAGGATTATATTTTATATCATTTTAGCCTTGTGGTTGGCTTTTATGTGTTATGAACCTTATGCCTGATTTCCTACATACAATGTGTGTGTGTGTGTGCATATATATATATATATATATATACACCTACATACATATATATATACACACATATACATACATACATACATATGTGTGTGTGTCTATATATATATTTGTGTGTGTATATATACATATATACATACATACATACATATATATACATACATACATACATACATACATACATATACATACATACATATACATACACATACTGTAATGCCCCGCTAGGAACCCTAAAGGAAAACAACAGAACTAGGCAACTAAAGGGTGAAATAATTTTTTTTTTAAAGATTAAGTGCATTAATTATAACAATTGCACGTTTAATAACATGGCAAAAGTCTAACACATGATTTCCTAAGGGTTACCAATGAAGATTAATTCGTAGATTGTATTAACCCATTGTTAATCCAATTGTCCATTTAAATAGATAAATTAAATGCTTAAGTTTAAAACTATACATACATCTAAATTCCATAATGAAATAATCAAAGTATTCTAATGCATTTATTTATCCATAAACCATCTATACAAAAGATCAAAGCAACTGAATTAACATACATTCCACTGACATAATATTACAATATCCATAAATACATGGCTTCCAAAAATACCACAGAATCCAAAAGTTACAATATCAAGTTTACATAAAAGTCTGATACAATGACCACACGGTCTCAACTGAACAATGATCACGAACAAGAGTTGGTACATGAACCACGAACCAAGAAACACCAGCGAAGCCTTTCCTCGCCTGAAGATACAATCCAGAACATCTGATGGGAAGTGGCACTACCACCCAACCATGTGATCCTGAAATGGAACCACCCCATCGTGCTAGGAGATAGTAGAAAACCCTCAAGCAAGCAAAGTAAAACAAGTACAAAAGAACTACAAGAATTTGTAAACATTCATGTGACTCAACTCACAAACACTAGGGACTCTAAGGAGAGAGTGTCATCGCATAGCTTAAGATGGATACCATGGTACAGCCTCCATAGGTCCCAGCTCACTGTCTTGGTAACCTCTCCCAAACCTCCAATTCCAACTAAGTTTCATGCGGACCCTACCAATCCTTTCGTGAAGACAAGGTTGTAAGTTTTCCATTCCAAGCCTTCTCGCAACATTATGAGCCCTGTACTAGTACTCACCTATGCACGAGGTACATTATTTTAATTAATATTTATTCTACCCACCCCCTAATCAATTATTAGGTTATCACTTTTTAACTGACTTTCAACGAGTTATCTTGCCATCCACTTCGGGCACGGCCCCCACTCGAAAGTCACTCTCTCATAGGACACTAACAGGAAATGTCTCTCTACAAGAACTCTATGACGAAATAGACAGCCATAACTAATCCTTACAAACCATAGGTGAAGGATACAAAATCACTAACCCAAGATTAACCATTTGGACAAAACACACAATGGATCACATCAACGGGGTTATACAACAACACCTGACCAAGGAGATATAATAACATATGACATAATGACAACTCAACCAAAATTGCAATGAAATTAAGCTTGACTGCAAATACCATTTACACAAGATCCTAATACAGACAATTTTTTCTTAAAACAGTCAAAAGAATAAATAACTTGCAATTAAAGATTTCCAGAAAATAAGAAAATACAATTGTTTTCATACAAAGAAATCAATCTGCCATTTGTCCAATAAGGTTAAATCAATCACATGAAAATTAACCCCCTAATTATATGCTCATGATTAATTTACAAATAAACCCGATTAGATTGTATCAATAATCTAAATTAAATTCCAAATTAAAAATTATATATAATAATATAATATAATTACATAAATATATATATATATATATATTCTATGAATATAATATTATATAATTATATCACATTAAAATACATAATAAAAAGATGATTTAATTTGAAATATCTTTCATTTCCAAAATAACATAATTAAAACCACAGAAAATACTATATACATATATATATATAATATTATTTTTGTTTTTTTTAATGAATTTTTTTTTTAATTAATTATAATTTTTTTATTTTTTTTAAATTCCAATAACCTAAAAAAAACATTAAATTTTATTTCCAAGGAATCTAATTAATACAGATTTTCTCCAAAATACTAAAATAAAATAATTTCTCCATAACTTTTAATAACCCAATAAATTTAATTAAAATTAAATTCATTACCATAGTAACTAAATAAATACACAGAGATGTACAAATATTGACAGAACAACCATAGCAAAATATCGAAACCAATACCAATCTAGAGGAATATTTTATCTGGTAAATACTATTTTCTCCCAAAATTTAATCCACAACACTCAATAATAACTTATTTCCATTAAAATAGAAATTAACTTCAGGTATGGACTTTAGCTAAGAACATAATTAATCAGACAGGATATGACAATCATCTTAACACGCACATCATTTAGAAGGTAGAAGAAATACAATTATTTTCTTAAAACAACAATCAAAAGAAGCCACCCAACCTGGTATAGCTTTCCTGGAAGAAATCTGTAGAAGAGCCCTAATCTTTTCAACAAGCTTCCAAATAAATTTGTTCACCTAAATCCCTGACCTGTTTCCTATGTCCTCCAAAATAAAGACCTATTCCCCTTTTTAAACTAAAATTCTAGGTTGAATATATTTTTCCCAAAAACCTAAATTTAGTAATAAAAGCAAATTTCTTTTCTTTTCTAATTTCCTAACAAAGGGATACGTTAACATGCAATAATAAAAAAAAACATTTTTCTTTCTTTTCTTTTCTCATGCAAATTAATTAATTTTCTAAATAAAGAAATTAAAGCAATACTTTAATTCTAATTAATTCTTTTATTCATTTATTTATTTGTTTGTTTATTCTTTTATTTATTTAAAATTCTAGGAAACAATAAATGAAATTAATCTAATTTATTTTTCACTAAAATTTAAATAAAATATATTTCTAATATCATGCAGCTTGCAACTTAATTTAATAACTTCTTTTAATTAACTAAATTTATAATCTCAATGCATAAAATACATAATTCAAATATACCAACTATGAGATAACTCCATAAATTTAATTAATTAATTTAAAACCACTAAACACACAAACTGAGCAAATCTCAAGCAAATACTCATAAAAAGATCAAACGAAAAAATACGAAGGCTGAACTAACTGACTAGACGACCAACTGACGACACTCACATGAGTGTAAATGAGTAAAATAGGGTCAACTACTATCTCCTCCACTTCCATCAGAAAATATAAGGCATGCTCAGACCTGTGAAGCCAAGTGGAGACGTACCCCGTACCTACCTGGTACTTGTACCTGCAATATCTTGCATCACCGAACCACACATGCATATATATAATATAGAAAACACGGCATACACACTGATGAAGAAGAATCGTGACGTTCCTTGTCTCACCGAAATGAGTGAAAGAAAATCGTCCCCTTGCATCCAATACACTCTCAAACACACAACATATAATTCCACATTGCATAGATAAAGTGTTAGTACATAGCAATAATCCATAAAATGTCATAAATCACAAGTACTGAAATACTGCAAATAAATTATGCATCTCATATCTAGATAAAGCATGAAATAATGTCATAAAAGTCTGAATAACACATCATGGTAATGTATCCACTGAAAACAAACAATAATAAAATATGAGTCTAATGAGTTCAAATGAGTAGGGGTACTACACATACATACATACATACATACATATATGCATATGAATATATATAATTCTACTAGTTGGAGAATAAAGTTCAACAACTTATTGTAATTGGTGTCATTCAAATATTTCATGACAATAAGTCGGATGCCCATCTTATTCCTTCTACATAACATTTGAGTGCTTATTGTGTTGATGCTTACCCTATGACATTGGTAGTTTACATTAATTGGGGGCTCTTTGTCATGAGTGGTAGTACAGCTTAATTTCCAATCATACTTGGTCAACAACATAATAGTCATTATTCTTTATCTCCATAACTTGGGGGCAATGATAATATTTCAATGCTCTTTTCTTTTCAAACATTTCCTTTTCCTTTGGGTTTCTTTTTTCATAATTTGAGGTCCTTTATTACATAAGGTTGTCCTCCATGTGAGTACATATATGTCACTTAGTTAGACTTATTCTTTGTTTGTATTAGGGCATCTTATTATGAGTGATCTTCACTTTGTGAATGTGTGCAATTTTTTTTTTTGCTAACGATCCACTTTTTCCTTCCTTGGTTGGGTGGTATTTGCTTATGATATAATATCATTTATTATGTTGAATTGTTTATTTTCTCAAGGATTATCTCTTATGCAAGAGGTGTGTATCCTTGGGTACAACCTCTTCCTCTCTTAAAAATCTCAATCTATTTCAAATAAATCCCTCACTTGGAACCAAAAGGTGTGTTATCCTTCATCAAGAATCCCTTTACCTAGCAATGGGAGGAAGGTGTGAATTCTTGTTCTCCTAACTTTCTTTTGGTCAGTAATGTTATTTTTGTTCAAGATCTCCTCTTGGAGGTAGATCTCTTTGATAAAATATATCTCCCTTCTTCTTATTGTATCCCTCAAAAGGACCCCTTTACACTTGATGCAAGATATCTCACAATTATCTCTTCCTTGTCTTATAAGAGTTATGTCTTTTTGGATAGAGTTGCATGCAAATTCTTATTTATGGATATCTCCTTGGTGATTGAAGGTGTGTATCCTTGTTCTTATTTTTCTTAAGATGTCACCACAGCTCTACACTACCATCTTAAGGAGTTGGGCATATATGGCACCTCCTTGTGTATTATATTTTGGATTTCCTTAGAGACAATGCTTTCCTTGGCTATATTTTTGCACCATTTTAATGAATTTCCTTGGAGACGATGCTTTCCTTGGTTATCCTTTTGCACCATTTTTAGCAGATGTCCTAGGAGGCAATGCTTTCCTTTTTTATCCTTTTGCATTGTTTTTAGTGGATTTCCTTCCAGACCTTGCTTTTCTTGGTCATCATTTAATGTCATTTTAGCATATTTGTTTGGAGATATTTTCCTTAGTTATCCTTTTGCACTATTTTTGGTGGATTTCCTTGGAGATGATGCTTTTCTTGATATTCATTGGGATGGGTTGACTAGCATAACACAACTTGCTAGACTGTTCAACTGTCTTTGCTCCAAACTCTCTTGGGATGAGTGGAACTATCATAACACGGTATGCTAGACTATTTTCCAATCTTCCTCTTTCATAGATCACCTAGCATAACACATTTTTCTAGCCCATAGAATCCATGTTCTCTTTCTCTCTCCTCTATGATCCCATATCATACTTTTCTAGTTGATTGGACAATGAACTCTTATCTTTTATGCGTTACCTCACTCTTTCTAGGTGACCACTTGTGCTCTTTCAATAGCATTTTTTAGGGTAATATTAGTGGTTAAGACATTTTTATTATCAAGATCTCTTTGAATTGGAGCCTTTGTTTTTAGTACTATTGCCCCCCTTAGCAATAACCCATTTGCAATGCCTTATGTCGTGAAATCCATTCTCATCACTCAAACTCTTCATTTTTCATAGTTCTTGAAGCCTTTGATCGGTCGATAAAGCCTTTAGGTGTCAAGTCTTGTTTATATCTAAAGGGACCACACCATACCTTATTGGTTTATCGCCTTTCGATGGAAGTCATCCTCTTTGTTTTCACATTGTCACCCAGTCCTGTTTTGTCTGATACTCCGACTCTCAATAATACAATGTCAATGGGTCCCTCACAAGTTACATATCAGCCGATTGCACGATAGGATTTTTCTTGCACAAACTTTCTTTTCTATTATGTTTTTCATGAAATGTGTGATCACCCAATGCTCAGATATTGATGGCTCTAAGGTTAGTAACTTGCATGATGACGTCAGCCAAAAGCTTTTCCGTAATGGGTGGTTAATGGGACAATTAATGAAAAGGTCATTTCAAATCCCAAGGTAGTACAGCAGCCGCCAAAGCCGAGTGATTAATTAATCGAGTTTTTCTTGTGTTTGTCAACCTTTCTCATGCATTTGTCATTCGAAACTTTTCAAAGAATTGAAAGGTGTTCTAGCGGAAGCGTAAAACTAGGTTTGAAAACTGAAGCTCTGTATTTAGAATTGTTGACTTACTAGTTTTCTTTTTGATATTATAAGTGAAGTGTGTCAGCTCGGCATTAATGAGCACCTGCTTTGATCATAGTTCTTTCTTGTTTTATTTCAATTTAATCTTTCATCCACTTTTAGAAACCCTGGCACTTTTGCACTCAATTTCTATGACACCCAAAACCCCCCAGCCGATAGAGAAAAAACTAAATTTCATTAAAGATATATAGGTTGGCCCATTCACAATGCATGACATCAATAAGAGGTTGCAAAATTCATATAAGTACCCCATTACATGAAAGATCATTGAGTCTGCACTATCTCAGGCTGGTGCTTATCCCTCTATTAAACGCTCACAGACCATCGCCAAAGAAGTTGATAGTTGGGTTAGTCAAGTAATTTTTCAAGGGTTATCATTCATTGAGTGTGGTTTGATTAATTATGACACTCTAAGTCAAATCATAGATGTCCATCGGGTTGAGCTGCAGAGAATAAAGAAATAAACTCGCAAACTATCCACGTCCTTCCTAGAAATGTGAGAAGTTAGTAAGTTACCTCAAGTTGTTTTTATCTCTGAGCATATTATTGGAGACTCTAATATAGAAGACATTGTCACTTGGGTGGAGATGCTAGAATCGAAACACCACGTTGCAAGTGAACTACAGTCACAACTCACTACTTCAGTAATTCAAAATAAAAATCTACGGTGGGACTTGAAAAGTGTCTTCGATACTATTGGTATTAGCATACTTAACAATGATGGGAAGCAGTTGATAGAAAAAGAAATAGTGAAGAAAACTTTTCGTCAAAAAGTAGAGGATAGTCTCTCTGCAACTAATGCAATCCCCAAGTCACTAGAATGCCTAAAGGATGCCATGATAGTATTGAATTCAGCTCATGAGGAAGTTCATGATGTCATTGGTAAAGTTGCAGAAGCAAATCAGAAGGCCAGCAAGTGGAAAGTTAAAATCGAAGCCACAATGGAACCTGTGACAGAAAGTATATCTCCTATTCTATCCAATTATACAATTTACAGGAAGAAAGTGAATCCACGGGTGGCACAACAACCATAGGTTAATGTAACGGATGCAGCAAAAGTTGATTATCTTTTTCAATCTGGCTCTTGAACTATTGGTCTTGGTGGACCGTTTATTTGATGGTTAAGTTTAAACTTTCTTTAATCGGTTGTCTCCAAGAAACCATTATTTTGATTAGTTAAGTTAAACTATATATAGATGGTTGGAACCATAATTAGGGGTTTGGAAATTTTGAAAAAAGAAATACATTGCATTAACAGTAATTCAGCATGTTTTGAATGAAACTTCTTTTTGAAGGAGACTTGGTGTTGTTTTCAATTGGAATTCTAATTTTGTGGGATGCTATCATCTTCTCTATATTTGAATGGCTCATTACATGTGTTAAATAAGTTTCTTGTTTCAGACTTTGTGTTGTGTTGAAGAATCATTTTATACATCATTATGAATTCAGATTAGATATTCTATGAGTTGCTATTAATAATCTTTTATATATGTTGATCATTCTTTAGTAGAAATATTTGTATGGGTACTGATAAATGATTTGAATTTGAAGATATATGGTGATTGATCTTCATACTTTGTTATGGAGGACATGAATGTTTAGTTCTGCACTACTTTGTTTTGTGAAATCTATCTTTCATGCTTTCTAGTTAGAAGTGTACCCCAAAAACCCCAAATCATATCATAAGAGGGAGTTGTACCCCTAAAATTCAGAGGAAAGTTGCAGAGGAAGTTCCAATTTGTCCAACTCTTGATCAATAGTATTGTTCTCTTGTGTGGGCAAACAGTCATATTGTTATATTTTTTAAGGGAACAAAATTCGTTAACCAACAAGTACTAACCCCTTTTATGTTCTTTTTATTTTTGTTTGTCTTTGTTTTTATTTGTGTGCCCTTGCATGTGGTTGTATGAGTTAGGATCCTTTGTTTGCGGGCTTGTTCCCTAGAACTTAGTGATGTCTTATCTCTTTGTAGGATTTCTCAATGCCACTCTCCTTCTATTTCTTCTACTTTACCATGAGTATGTGTGTAGGCTCATACTCCCACTAAAGAGGGACTAAATGTAGCATTGTATATTGCATACCTATGCAATTTCTTGCTCGGCTAGACCCCATTTTAGCATGTATTGCCTCTTGTATCGATTCTTGTTCATCATAGCTCAATTCCATGTCTCATTCTGGCTTTTTCTTCCCATTTTGGACCTGATGTCCCAATTTGAGGCCACATTGGAGGGAGTAAGGCACCTAGGGTGACCTACTCCCAGGAGCAGCCCAATCAAAGTGTCTTGCCCCCAATGTTTGGGCTCAAATTCAAACCACTTAATAGTCAGCTTGGTTAAGCGGAAAATTTGTTTTTGTGTAAAGCTTGCTCCAAATTTTGCACCCAAAATGCATGGGAGAGGTATATAGGCAAGATATCCTCCCTCATTTTAGGTAGAATGTGAATGAACATGAGAGTAGAATAATGAACCAGTTCAATTCAAGCATTCAAGGCATTTCATCCCACCATATTCTTTATTGTGGAAACCTTCAATAACCTTCATTATGATTTCCTTTTAGGTCTTTTGTGGAGTCATGTTATTGCGTCAACATATGTGATAATCTTCAAAGAAGCATTTGCATCATCAAGGTATGAGACATTTTCATTCTGAGATCTAGCCTCTGCTACATATCATCACACGTTTCTTTTCAAATACATTTAAATTAAATTTCAAGGTTGATTACAAAATTGGGTTTTGACTTAGGCAAACCCTTTTCTACCCAATATTTTTTCTCTATTTTGTGTTCAAGAATAGGTGACAGACCCATAAAAACAATTACAAAGAAAGCCAGTGAATATATATAGCCTATAATTCATCGGAGGTGAAACTGTGTAGAGCGGGCCAAGCATGGCACCTTAGTTCTAGGAACAGGTCAAGATGGGTGCCCCAGTCCCTCCAATATTGCTTGATATTTGTTATGTAGATTTGTTACAATTTTCTTTGCTAGATCTTCTTCCAGAATTGATCTACCAATTCATTGTTTTCCCATGCACACAAAAAGTTCATCTTTTCACCCTATTTTGAATCCCTCTTCCTAAATTGTAGAGTCTCCTTTCAAGTACCCCCATGAGGGATGAATTTACCTTGTGCTTAAGAACATATTGGGCCAATTGGATCATTCTCCCTCTCAAAGTAATTAAAATAAAAATAGGCCTAATCTTCCTAGTTTGCCCACACAAGCTAGTGAGTACACATATGTCCCTTGGTTGGACTAATTCTTTGTTTTCATTAGGACATCTTATAAATTATCTCCACTTCGTGAATGTGTGTAATATTTTTTTGCTAAGGATCTAATTTTTCCTTACTTGGTTGGGTGGTATTTACTTATAATAAAATGTTATTTCTTGTGTATAATTCTTTGTTTTCTCAAGGATTCTCTCTTATGCAAGAGGTGTGTATCCTTGGGTACAGCCTCTTCCTCGCTAGACAATGTATGTCTATTTTAAACAAATCTCTCACTTGGAGCCAAAAAGTGTGTTATCCTTCATCACAAATCCCTTTACCTAGTAATGGGAGGAAGGTCTAAATTTTTGTTCTCCTTCTTTCTTTTGGTCAAAGATTTCCTCTTCGAGGTAAATGTCTTTGAGCAAAGACATCTTCAATTATGTTAAGTACAATATAAAGCATAAATTATGTTTTTTAAAGAATATATAATTAGAACATTAGTTGTGTTTATTCAATATGCTTATTTATTGCATTTATAGATTTGTCAAAGTGATAACAGATGTTATATTTATATGTTAAGTGATGACATTATTATGCTATTATTTATCATATCTACAATAAACATGATTAGCGTTATTATGTGGAAATTTACAAATATTATTTCCATGTGTGTGACATTCTCATCATGTATAAAATGAATGGTTGTTATTGGCATATCTTCTATATGAAGATGTGATTCCATTTGAGCATATGTGATGCATCATTATATTTTGAGGATTCATGTCAAGTGGATCTCTAATTGAAAGGCTAGTTGATTTGTAATACATTTAAAAGCAGGAAAAAGCATGTGTTTAGGGTGATTTGTGATCTTTCTAATCACCAAGTAAAGAGGTCATTACAATTCAATAGTTTTTTTAATTTTTTTTGGCGAAAGTGGGAGTACCACTAATTATATTAATATAATAAAAGTATACAAAAACTGGTTCAAAGAGCATACTGGGAGGAAAGAACCAGTAAGAAAACCTCTGCTTATAGCTTGTAGTACCTTATCTATGCAATGTGTAATTATATGTTGTGTGTTTGCGAGTGTATTGGATGCAAGGGGACGATTTTCCTTCACCCATTTCGATGAGACAAGGAGCATCGCAATTCTCCTTCATCAGTGTGGATGCCATGTTTTCTATATTGTATATATGCATGTGTGGTTCAGTGATGCAGGATTTTGCAGGTACAAGTACCGGGTAGGTACGGGGTATCGTCTCCACCTGACTTCACAGGTCTGAGTGTGCCTTATATTTTCCGATGGAAGTGGAGGAGATAGTAGTTGACCCTATTTTACTCGATTACACTCGTGTGAGTGTCGTCAATTGGTCGTCATGTCAGTTTGTTCAGCCTTCGTGTATTGTCGTTTGAACTTTTTATGAGCATTTGCTTGAGGTTTGCTCAGTTTGTGTGTGTTTAGTGGTTTTGAATTAATTAATTAAAATTATGGAGTTATCTCATAGTTGGTATTCTTCAATTATGTATTTTATTCATTGAGATTATAAATTTAGTTAATTAAAAGAAGTTATTAAATTAAACTGCAAGTTGCATGATTTTAGAAATATATTTATTTAAATTTTAGTGGAAAAATAAATTAAATTAATTGCATTTATTGTTTGCTAGATTTTTAAATAAGTAAAAGAATAAATAGAATAAAAGAATTAATTAGAATTATAGCATTGCTTTAATTTATTGTTTAGAAAATTAATTGCATGAGAAAAGAAAAGAAAGAAAAATGATTTTTAATTATTGCATGTTAATTTATCCTTTGCTAGGAAATTAGAAAATAAAATAAAATTGTTTTTATTACTAAATTTAGGTTTTTGGGATAAAAGATATTCAACCTAGAATTTTAGTTTAAAAAGGGGAATAGGTCATTATTTTAAGATACACAGGAAACAGGTCAGGGATTTAGGTGAAGAAATTTATTTGGAAGGTTGTTGAAGGATTGGTTCTCTTCTACAAATTTCTTCCAGGAAAGCTATACCAGGTTGGGTGGCCTCTTTTGATTGTTTGTTTTAAAGAAAGTATTTCTATTTCTTCTATCTTTCTGAATGATGTGTGTGTTGAGATGTTTGTCAAATCTAAAATCTTGTCTGATTCTTGGCTAAAGTTCATTCCTGAAGTTAATTTCTAGTTTATGGAAAGAAGTTATTTCCTGGGTGTTTATAGATTAAATTTTAAGAAAATTGGAAAAAGTTATTATGATAAATTTCGCCAAGATTTTTATTCTGCATGGAAATTGCAAGATTTGGGAGGAATGGGATTTACCAGAGAAATCATTCCCTCTTGTTTGATTTTTGTTTCGATATTTGGCTATGGCAGTCTTTTTTAATATTTGTGTATCTCTGTAATATTATTAGTTATTATAGAAATAAATTTAATTATTAATTAAATTTATTATATTATAGGGAAATTATTTTATTATATTATTTTAGAGAAATTATGTATTAATTCATTTCCCTGTAAATAAATTTGATTGGAAATAAATTTTGGGTGAAAATAGAATTTACTTGTATTTGATTCTTGTTTACTTTCAGTAGATACATTATCATGATGTGTTATTCAGACTTATATGGCATTATTTCATGCTTTATCTGGATATGAGATGCAAAATTTATTTGCAGTATTTCAGTACTTGTGATTTATGGCATTTTATGGATTATTGCTATGTACTAACATTTTACTTTATCTATGCAATGTGTAATTATATGTTGTGTGTTTGCGAATGTATTGGATGCAAGGGGACGATTTTCCTTCACCCATTTTGGTGAGACAGTGAGCATCGTGATTCTCCTTCACGGTGTGTATGTTGTGTTTTCTATATTGTATATATGCATGTGTGGTTCGGTGATGCAGGATTTTGCAGGTACAAGTACCGGATAGGTACGGGGTATCGTCTCCACCTCACTTCATAGGGCTAAGTGTGCCTTATATTTTTCGATGGAAGTGGAGGAGATAGTAGTTGACCCTATTTTACTCGATTACACTTATGTGAGTGTCATCAGTTGGTCGTCCTATCAGTTTGTTCGGCTTTCATATATTGTCTTTTGAACTTTTTATAAGTATTTGCTTGAGGTTTGCTCAGTTTGTGTGTGTTTAGTGGTTTTGAATTAATTAATTAAATTTATGGAGTTATCTCATAGTTGGTATTCTTGAATTATTTATTTTATGCATTGAGATTATAAATTTAGTTAATTAAAAGAAGTTATTAAATTAAGCTGCAAGTTGCATGATTTTAGAAATATATTTATTTAAATAGTGAAAAAATAAATTAGATTAATTGCATTTATTGTTTCCGAGAATTTTAAATAAATAAAAGAATAAATAGAATAAAAGAATAAATAAATAAAGGAATGAAAGAATTAATTAGAATTATAGCATTGCTTTAATTTCTTATTTAGAAAATTAATTGCATGAGAAAAGAAAAGAAAGAAAAATGATTTTTAATTATTGCATATTAATTTATCCTTTGTTAGAAAATTAGAAAAGAAAAAAAAATTGTTTTTATTACTAAATTTAGGTTTTTGGGAAAAAAGATATTCAACCTAGAATTTTAGTTTAAAAGGGGAAATAGGTCATTATTTTAGGATACACAGGAAACAGGTCAGGGATTTAGGTGAAGAAATTTATTTGGAAAGTTGTTGAAGGATTGATTCTCTTCTACAAATTTCTTCCAGGAAAACTATACCAGATTGGGTGGCTTCTTTTGATTGTTTGTTTTAAAGAAAATATTTCTATTTATTCTATCTTTCTGAATGATGTGTGTGTTAAGATGTTTGTCAAATCTAAAATCTTGTCTAATTCTTGGCTAAAGTTCATCCCTGAAGTTAATTTATAGTTTATGGAAAGAAGTTATTTCCTCGGTGTTTGTAGATTTTTTTTTAAGAAAATTGAAAAAAGTTATTATGACAAATTTCGCCAAGATTTTTATTGTGCATGGAAATTGCAAGATTTGGGAGGAATGGGATTTATCAGAGAAATCATTCCCTCTTGTTTGTTTTTTGTTTCGATATTGGGCTATGGCAGTCTTTTTTAATATTTGTATATCTCTGAAATATTATTAGTTATTATAGAAATAAATTTAATTATTAATTAAATTTATTATATAATTAAAAGTTAAGGGAAATTATTTTATTATATTATTTTGGAGAAATTATGTATTAATTCATTTCCCTGTAAATAAATTTGATTGGAAATAAATTTTGGGTGAAAATAGAATTTACTTATATTTGATTATTGTTTACTTTCAGTGGATACATTACCATGATGTGTTATTCAGACTTATATAACATTATTTCATGTTTTATCTAGATATGAGATGCATAATTTATTTGCAGTATTTCAGTACTTGTGATTTATGACATTTTATTGATTATTGCTATGTACTGACATTTTACTTTATTTATGCAATATGTAATTATATGTTGTGTGTCTACGAGTGTATTGGATGCAAGGGAACGATTTTCCTTCACCCATTTCGATGAGACAGGGATCGTCGCAATTCTCCTTCATCGGTGTGTATGTCATGTTTTCTATATTGTATATATGCATGTGTGGTTCAGTGATGCAGGATTTGCAGGTGCAAGTACCGGGTAGATACGGGGTATCATCTCCACTTGGCTTCACAAGTCTGAGTGTGCCTTATATTTTCCGATGGAAGTGGAGGAGATAGTAGTTGACCCTATTTTACTCGATTACACTCGTGTGAGTGTCGTCAGTTGGTCGTCCTGTCAGTTTGTTTGGCCTTCGTATATTGTCTTTTGAACTTTTTATGAGTATTTGCTTGAGGTTTTCTCAGTTTGCGCTTGTTTAGTGGTTTTGAATTAATTAATTAAATTTATGGAGTTATCTCATAGTTGGTATTCTTGAATTATGTATTTTATGCATTGAGATTATAAATTTAGTTAATTAAAAGAAGTTATTAAATTAAGCTGCAAGTTGCATGATTTTAGAAATATATTTATTTAAATTTTAATGGAAAAATAAATTAGATTAATTGTATTTATTGTTTCCAGAATTTTAAATAAATAAAAGAATAAATAGAATAAAAGAATAAATAAATAAATAAAGGAATAAAAGAATTAATTAGAATTATAGCATTGCTTTAATTTCTTATTTAGAAAATTAATTGCATGAGAAAAGAAAAGAAAGAAAAATGATTTTTAATTATTGCCTTTTAATTTATCCTTTGTTAGGAAATTAGAAAAGAAAAGAAAATTGTTTTTATTACTAAATTTAGGTTTTTCAGAAAAAAAGATATTCAACCTAGAATTTTAGTTTAAAAAGGGGAATAGGTCATTATTTTAAGATACACGGGAAACAGGTCAGGGATTTAGGTGAATAAAATTATTTGGAAGGTTGTTGAAGGATTGGTTCTCTTCTACAAATTTCTTCCAAGAAAGCTATACAAGGTTGGGTGGCCTCTTTTGATTGTTTGTTTTAAAGAAAATATTTTTATTCCTTCTATCTTTTTGAATAATGTGTGTGTTAAGATGTTTGTCAAATCTAAAATCCTGCTTGATTCTTGGCTAAAATTCATTCCTGAAGTTAATTTCTAGTTTATGGAAATAAGTTATTTCCTGAGTGTTTGTAGATTAAATTTTAAGAAAATTGGAAAAAGTTATTATGACTAATTTCGCCAAGATTTTTATTGTGCATGGAAATTGCAAGATTTGAGAGAAATGGGATTTACCATAGAAATCATTCCCTCTTATATGATTTTTGTTTCGATATTCGACTATGGCAGTCTTTTTTAATATTTGTGTATCTCTGTGATATTATTAGTTATTATAGAAATAAATTTAATTATTAATTAAATTTATTATATTATTAAAAGTTAAGGGAAATTATTTTATTATATTATTTTGGAGAAATTATGTATTAATTCATTTCCCTGTAAATAAATTTGATTGGAAATAAATTTTGGGTGAAAATAGAATTTACTTGTATTTGATTATTGTTTACTTTCAGTAGATACATTACCATGATGTGTTATTCAGACTTATATGACATTATTTCATATTTTATCTGGATATGAGATGCATAATTTATTTGCAGTATTTCAGTACTTGTGATTTATGGCATTTTATTGATTATTGTTATGTACTGACATTTTACTTTATCTATGCAATGTGTAATTATATGTTGTGTCTGCGAGTGTATTGCATGCAAGGGGGCGATTTTCCTTCACCCATTTCGGTGAGACAAGGATCGTCACGATTCTCCTGCATCGGTGTGTATGTCATGTTTTCTATATTGTATATATGCATGTGTGGTTCGGTGATGCAGGATTTTGCAGGTACAAGTACCGGGTAGGTACGGAGTATCGTCTCCACCTGGCTTCATAGGTCTGAGCATGCCTTATATTTTCCGATGGAAGTGGAGGAGATAGTAGTTGACCCTATTTTACTCGATTACACTCATGTGAGTGTCGTCAGTTGGTCATCATGTCAGTTTGTTCGGCCTTCGTGTATTGTCGTTTGAACTTTTTATGAGTATTTGCTTGAGGTTTTCTCAGTTTGTGTGTTTAGTGGTTTTGAATTAATTAATTAAATTTATGGAGTTATCTCATAGTTGGTATTCTTCAATTATGTATTTTATACATTGAGATTATAAATTTAGTTAATTAAAAGAAGTTATTAAATTAAGCTGTAAGTTGCATGATTTTAGAAATATATTTATTTAAATTTTAGTGGAAAAATAAATTAGATTAATTGCATTTATTGTTTCCTATAATTTTAAATAAATAAAAGAATAAATAGAATAAAACAATAAATAAATAAATAAAGGAATAAAAGAATTAATTAGAATTATAGCAATGCTTTAATTTCTTATTTAGAAAATTAATTGCAAGAGAAAAGAAAAGAAAGAAAAATGATTTTTAATTATTGCATGTTTTTGATAAAAAAAGCACCCTTAATAAGGGCGCTGACCCAATACAAAGAGACCACAATCCCTCAACGATTAGCGATCACTAATGCTAATTGTTCTTGAAACAAAGCAGCATTAAGAAGGGCGTTGACCCATTACAAATCCAAAGGCTATCAAAATTAAGGACCAAGCAAGGGTGCAAACCCCAAAAGGACAAAGTCGGACCGGCTAAACCAACCAGTTAAACCAACAACACCCAAACCAAATCAAGAGGGGGGAGAAAACCCCGACTCTTGAGAAAGGAGGGCTTGGGAAAGGTGGTTAGAATTTCCTTTCTGCCTACGACAAACCACCGTCCAGGCAACACTATCAGTAGGAACTTTCGCAAAAGAAACAGGCGGGGAAAACCCTGCAGAGTCACTGCCAGACTGTTGTTGCAGAGCGGCAACAGGTTGTTGCAGCGGAGTAACAACAAGAGAAGGAACGCCAGGAGCAGAGTGAAAGTGAGAAGCAGGAGCAACAGGAGGAGGATCCAAGGGGGCGGAAGGGGCCGCAACAACAGTAACATCAACCAGGGCTTCATCAGCTGTAAGTGGCACCTCATCTTGGGATGAATCAACCGAAACAAAATCCGAAGCATTAATCGTCAGGTGGTCCTCCGTAACATCTTTCCACCAAGTAGCAGCACCTTTGCGGCGAGAGAGAGAGAACAGTCAGAAGCAAGGTGACAAGTTGAGAAACACCTTCGACAGCGAAACGGGAGGCCCTCATAATCCAGCGATTGAGTCCAAGGCCTGTCCCCAACCATAAGAACCACATCCCTAGGGAGGGCCACCGATAAGTCAACATCAATTAATAGGCGAGCAAAGGTAGAATGACCCATGGAGAACGTGGCATCATCAACCTTCAAGAAGCTGCCAATGGAGTTACCGATGGCCTCAAAACAAGAAGGTTCGTAGAAATGGAGGGGGAGATTGGGTAGGTGGACCCAAACCGAACGAACAGAGAGAGATTCTGTAAGGGGGTTGAAGGAAGGAGTCCAGGGCTTAAGGGAGAGAGAGTGATCCTCCCAAGACCAAAGCTTATCCAAAATCAAATCACCATCATGAGTAGAGGCAAAGGAAGCAACAAAAAACCCCTTAGCACAAGGGAAAAGCTCAATGCTATAAGAAATATGGGGCTTCCAAGAATCACTCACCCAACGATGAAGGTTCGGGAGGGAAGGTCAAAGCCCAGTAAATTTGCAGACCAGAGTGCTGCGTGGATAGAAGTCAACATTTTCCGTAACCTCACGGCCACAGACTACAACAGGAGAGGTCTTGGTACAAGGAATAAGACAAACCCCCCTAGAAGGCTGGGCAGCAGATTTAGCCACACGGGCAAAGCTACGCATCCCAGCAAAGGGTCTGGGCATAGAAGTCTCACCCGTAGGAAGGTCGTCACTAGCCCCAGCAGCAGTCGCCAAGGTATCCAAATCCAGAACTGGATCAGAGACACCAGGTTTGGGAGGGACAAAACCACCAACAGGGATCTTGGCATCCAAACCCCCAGCATTAGTACCCAAAGTCGTAGGAAGACCTTCTGCAGCAGCAAAATCACCTAGTGTAGCAGACAGATCCGCCACGACACCAGCACCGGAAGTAGCAGCCACGAGTGGGGGAAACTCACCATCGTTGTGGGAACCACCAGTGACCCACCCAACAGCAGACCGAGGCACCAGTTTTGAAGAGGAGCATGGAGCAACAGCCACAACCCCAGCCCACGCAGAAGCACGACCCAGCGCAGAGGGGAGCGAAGAGCCTTTGCCGGTCCACGCAATAGCAGGCACATTTGAAATGCAGGAAGTGGGAGAGTCATTGGGGAGCGGGTGCGAGAGAGACATCAGGGAAAAAAACTCTATGTCAAAAGATCTCTATATTAATTATTGCATGTTAATTTATCCTTTGTTAGGAAATTAGAAAAGAAAAGAAAATTGTTTTTATTACTAAATTTAAGTTTTTGGGAAAAAAGATATTCAACCTAGAATTTTAGTTTAAAAAGGGGAATAGGTCATTATTTTAGGATACACAAGAAACAAGTCAGGGATTTAGGTGAAGAAATTTATTTGGAAGGTTGTTGAAGGATTGGTTCTCTTCTACAAATTTCTTCCAGGAAAACTATACCAAGTTGGGTGGCCTCTTTTGATTGTTTGTTTTAAAGAAAATATTTTTATTTCTTCTATCTTTCTAAATGATGTGTGTGTTAAGATGTTTGTCAAATCTAAAATCCTATCTGATTCTTGACTAAAGTTCATTCCTGAAGTTAATTTCTAGTTTATGGAAAGGAGTTATTTCCTAAGTGTTTGTAGATTAAATTTTAACAAAATTGGAAAAAGTTATTATGACTAATTTCGCTAAGATTTTTATTGTGCATAGAAATTGCAAGATTTGGGAAGAATGGGATTTACCAGATCATTCCCTCTTATTTGATTTTTGTTTCGATATTTGACTATGGCAGTCTTTTTTAATATTTGTGTATCTCTGTGATATTATTAGTTATTATAGAAATAAATTTAATTATTAATTAAATTTATTATATTATTAAAAGTTAAGGGAAATTATTTTATTATATTATTTTGAAGAAATTATGTATTAATTCATTTTCCTGTAAATAAATTTGATATATATATATATAATTTTCTATGGTTTTAATTATGTTGTTTTGGAAATGAAAGATATTTCAAATTAAATCATTTTTTTATTATATATTTTAATGTAATATAACTATATAATATTATATTCGTAGAATATATATATTTATGTAATTATATTATATTATCATATATAATTTTTAATTTGAAATTTTATTTAGATTGTTGATACAATCTAATCGGATTTATTTGTAAATTAATCATGAACATATAATTAGGGGGTTAATTTTTATGTAATTTTATTTAACTTTATTGGACAAATGACAGATTGATTTCTTTGTATTAAAATAGTTGTATTTTCTTATTGTCTAGAAAATCTTTAATTGCAAGTTATTTATGCTTTTGGCTGTTTTTAGAAAAGAATGTCTATATTAGGATCTTGTGTAAATGGTGTTTGCAATCAAGCTTAATTTCGTTGCAATTCTGGTTGAGTTGTCATTGTGTCACATGTTATTATATCTCATTGGTCAGGTGTTGTTGTATAACCTTATTTATGTTAGCCATTGTGTGTTTTGTCCAAATGGTCAATCTTGGGTTAGTGATTGTGTATTCTTCACCTGTGGTTTGTCGGGATTAGTTATGGTTGTCTGTTTCGCCATAGAGTTCTCGTAGAGAGACATTTTCTGTTAGTGTCCTATGAGAGAGAGTGGCTTTCGAGCGAGGGTCGTGTCTGAAGTAGATGATAGGATAACCCATCGAAAGTTAATTAAAAAGTGATAACCTAATAATATATTGGGGGGAAGTGAAATAAATATTAATTAAGATAATGTACCTCGTGCATAGGTGTAGTGCTTGTACATGGCTCATAATGTTGTGAGAAGGCCTGGAATGACAAACTCACCACCTTGTCTTCACGAAAGGATTGGTAGGGTACCCATGAGACTTAGTTGGAGCCAGAAGCCGGGAGAGGTTACCTAGACAGAGAGCCAAGGCCTAGGAGGCCTACCATGGTAACCATCAAACTATGCGATGACACTCTCTCCTTAGAGTCACTAGTGTTGTGAGTTGAGTCACATGGATGTTTGCGGAGTCTTGTAGTTCTTTTGTACTTGTCTTGCTTTGCTTGCTTGAGGGTTTTCTACTATCTCCTAGCACGGTGGGGTGCTTCCATTTCAGGATCACATGGTCGGGTGGTAGTGCCACTTCCCATCGGATGTTATGGATTGTATCTTAAGGCGAGGAAAGGCTTCGCTGGTGTTTCTTGGTTCGTGGTTCATGTACCAGCTGTTGTTCATGATCATTGTTCAGTTGAGACCTTGTGGTCATTGTATCAAACTTTTATGTAACCTTGATATTGTGACTTTGGATTTCGTGGTATTTTTGGAAGCCATGTATTTATGAATATTGTAATATTATGTCAGTAGAATGTATGTTAAATTCAGTTTCTTTGATCTTATGTATAAATGATTTATGGATAAATTGAATGCATGGAATACTTTGATTCTTTCATTTTGGAATTTAGATGTATGTGTAGTTTTAATCATAAGCATTTAATTTACCTAATTAAATGGACAATTGGATTAACCATGGTGTTAATATAATCTGCGAATTAATCTTCGTTGGTAACCCTTAGGAAATCATGTGTTAGACTTCCGATGTGTTATTAAACATGCTATTGTTATAATTAATGTACTTAATCTTTAAAAAAAAATGTTTCACCCTTTAATTGCCTAGTTGTGTTGTTTTCCTTTAGGGTTCCTGGCGGGGCATTACACAGCTCAAGTTGATTTACAAAGAGAAACTAAAATGGCGTCTATCAACCTATCTACATAACATATACCAAAATTGGACAATCGATCCCTAACAGGATTGAAGTAAATACAAGAGAAAATGGCCATAAATATCATGAGACTGCCAAATCAAAAAAGGTTGGCCGGTAACAAAAACATCTTCGAAGAAAACAGACGTACTCTGATCATTTCAAAATATGGAAAAACCACCCTGTAATATTACTCCTCCATGTCTTGTGGCTCAATTTCATTCTCGTCCTACTGCTCAAGAAGAGCTTTGTTTGCATCCGCTGGCAGAATATGAGAACTAACAATATCAACCACTACTTGTACAGCTACCAAATTTGGTGTATTAGAAGTAGTGGCTGGAGCATTAACCGCATTCTAATTTACTTGCATAGGTGGGGGCGACACAGAGACATCAACCAGCAGTGTGTGTTCATGATCCATCAAAACAAGCAAGGCATTGACCTTTTTTTTGTATTTTTTCCACCATCTGTTGCCCTAACACTCTGTTATGTCTACCTAGAGCTTGTTGGATGAATCTAAAATTATTTATTTCCAGTGTATGCTTAATATTGTCATAGATTGTGTTATACACTTGCCCATTAAGCATAAATTGGCGAGGAAAAAATACTCCCACCTGGGCATGACCCTTCCAAAGAACATATTGTTGCACAGCAAGAAGCATTTTGTTTCCAAGCAAGAATTCCTCTCTAACTACCTTGGAAGCAATTAATTCCAACTGAGTAAGCAATTGCAAGAGGTCTAGGGCATTAGACAAGAAGATAGAAACCAACTGAGAAGGAAATATGAGTCTTCTTGATTGTGGAAATAAAACTTCTTCCCCTATAATCCTTTTAATGCTTTTTCGAAACTGAAAACAGTGAGTTTTAAATACTTGCCCTAATATATCATCGAAGATGTGCTCTGAAAACGGTTGCTCTCATGCCTCCACTGAAATATGCACCCTATAATTGCGCGACATATACTCCAAATTGACCATATGGCAACTAGGGCAATGATGATTTCTCTGCAACTCGTCTTCCTCTATCATTGATGAACCGTGCTACATTTTCGCAAAGAACACAACTAGAAAACAACGGTTTGTCAATGGGCCTTTCCTAAAAATCTTTAAACTCTTAAATAAATGAATAGGCATGTGATATTTGTGCCAACACCTGTATCTTGAAATTCGAAGGACGGCTTAATAATTTGTAATGCAAGAAAATCAATACATAATTGGAAACCTTACAACGCAACCGCCGATAATCCTCCATCTAATCCCTTACACATGCAGTCGTAAGATTTTGAAAAGGCATGATGAGATATTCATAATGCTATTTGTGTCACTCTTCTTAATCACTTGTCCTACAGGTTAAAGCAAAATAATTACCATTTGATGTTTGTTGCATCATCATAATCAGTACCTAGAATGTTTCTAAACCCGCATTTCTTTATTGATAATGTCGAGAACGTGAGGAAATAATGCCAAGTCACCACCCTATTGTGTTGAGTCCACCTCAATTTTATTGCAACCCATGTTTGCCAACACATCTACCAGTACATTGCCTTCTCTATAAGTATGAGAATTTTGATATCATTCAAACGAGTCTAAGAGGTTCCAAATTTGGTTGAGAATGTAGTTTATCTGTCAGTTGAAGGATACTCTATTTTTACATGCATTTACCAAAAAGGAGGACTCACCTTCAACATAAATATTTGAAAAGCTACAATTCTTAGCTAGAATTAATCCAATCAAAAGTGCATGAGCTTCTCCAATATTGTTTGTCCCTGGAGGAACAGAGGATGATTTGAAGGCTTTCAGAATACCCCTATGATCTCTTATACAAACACTGACTCATGACTCCCCTAGATTCCCCCTTGAAGATCCATTGAAGATAATCTTTACGAAATTTGAGGCTGGAGGTAGCCATTATATTAATGACCTATCAACCTTTGGGGTACCCTGATTAACTGCAAAACCTTGAGGAGGTGGTGAAATCTGCTCCCAATTGTTAGTAATAGTGTCATCCCAAGAAGTGAATAAAGAATTACCATTATAGTGACATTGGACATATGCATTTACCAGTTCAAATATTGAATTTTCGATTCCTATGAGCACACTTTGAATAGAAGTAGTATTCCTAAATATCCTTTTGTTTGTTTCCCACCAAATTGATCTAAGGACAATGGTTGGAATAATCTTCCAGATGCAAGAAAAGAATGATGTGGTATAGAGAATAGGCCATGATTGGAATAGATGCCAAATTGTGTTTGGCAGTGGGAAAATTAAATTCATTTTACACATTATAAACTGCCAACATTGTTGTGCAAATGTACATTGGATGAATAAGTGATCAGCAGTCTCATATTGAAAACCACATAATACACAATGAAAAGGTTGAGCTATTTGCATCTTGGACAATTTGTCATTGGTCAGAATTTTCTTTTGCAAGGCCAACCAAGAGAAACAACTTGCTTTGGGCATAATTTCATTGTTCCAACAGAAGAGGTATGCTCTTTGTGCCTGGTGTTGATTATCCAAATCTTGCATTGCCTTATATCCATTTTTTTATCGAATAATTGTCATCCATAGAAGGTGCCCAAATGACTATATCATCTTTATTTGATAAGAAAACAGTCTTGTGAGATAGTGAATTGTGAAGCAAGGATAATTGATTGTTATCGGTGATAATTTCTTTAAAATTCCTCCATATAAATTTCCCTGAATGAATTTCAATACCTTGAACATAATCAATGGGTTTAGTACCCCAGGTGTCCAAGAAAATTTGAATTACAGTTTGCAAAGGTTGAATTTGATTAAGTGGAGGATAGCCATTCCATGAGTCAGTCCAAAAAAGTGTTGGCTCACCATTGTGTACCTGCTAGGAGACATAATTGGAAACTATTTCCCTTGAAGAAATAATGAAATTCCACATAGCTGATCCAGTAGGAGGATTTAGTGGAATCTAAATACTTTGCTTGCATGATTTGACACCATTTAGCTGCTGGTTTGGTGTACATTTTCCAAATAAGTTTTCCTCCAAACGCTTTATTTCTCTTAGGCAAGTCTTGAAGGTCAACACCTCCATCTTTTTTATCTAAAGACATATTATTCAGGAAGATCAATGGAATCTTCTTCTCCTCTGACATGTTTCCTTTCCATAGGAAGTTCCTAATGATTTTTTCTATTTGAAGGACCACTGATTTAGGAGCCTTGAGCACAGAAATATAATAATTGGGTATAGAGCAAGAACAGTCTTTATAAGAAGAATACACCCTGATAAAGATAAAAATCTAGCTTTCCATGCCAAAACTTTAGCTTTAATTCTCTCAATAACATTTTTCCAATATGAAGACCTATTCATTCCCATAAAGAAAGGAATCCGCGAGTAAGAAGAGGGGAGTTATTCCCATTTGAATCCCAGAGTTTTGACAATCTTCCTTCTTATCACAGCCCTTGTATTAAATACATATACTTTAGATTTATGGGAATTTATCTTTTGTCCTAAAATTGAAGTGTAGAGATGAAGAATTTTCTTTATTTGAATTGCTTCTGGGATGGTTGCTTTACCATATACAAGGGTATCATCTACAAATAATGTGTGTGTAACTTCTATTGAAGTAGGTGGAAGTTTGATACCTTGCCAAATTCCCTTAGCATTATTAGCTGAGATCAACCTACTGAAAGCTTCTGCCATGATAATAAATAAAAAAGGAGAGAGTGGATCACCTTGTCGTACTCCTTGAGTATCTGCAAAGAATCCTATTGGTGAGCCATTAATGATGACTGAAAAAAAGGCTCCTAGGACACAAGCTTTAATCCATTTACACCATGTGGAGGAGACTTATGAAGAACTTTTAATAGGAAGTTCCAATCTACTTTGTCATAAGTTTTCATCATATCAAGCTTAATTATAAATGATGGCAATTGGCATGATTGGATTGAGTGTAAAACCCCATGTGCTACTAAAGCCCCTTCAACAGTTTCTCTACCTGAAACAAATCCACCTTATTCCGGTGATATAATCTTTCGAATCAAATACTGCAATCTTAAATAAATTGCCTTTGTGAGGATTTTATAAATGATATTGCACAAAGAGATAGGTCGAAATTCTACAAATGTTTTTGGCTTTGTAATCGTTGGTATAATTACTATGTTTGTCACATTAAAATTCTTCAAAACTGAACAACTCCTTGATTCCTCCAAAGCTGCCAAAAAGTCAAGACTGATGACATCCTAGCATTTTTGAAAAAAGAGAGCAGTGAAACCATCCGAGCCTGGACAGTTATCTGGAGCAAGAGAGAATACCACTTTCTTTACCTCCTCTAAGGTGAAGGGCTTCATTAAATCTTCATTTTCCTATTGTGTGATAATTGGTGGGATGGCTTCTAGAAGTTCTTGCTCTTGAGCCTAATTTGAGTAAGGTGATGGAGGAGGAGCCAAGATATTTTTAATAAATTTGATCTTCCAAAATTTCTTTATAATTTGTAGTTTTGTTACCTGAGACATCATCATTAATAGAAAAAATTGTGTTGGCAACTCGCTTGGCTCTAGCAGATGCATAGAAAAATTTAGTATTCTTATCTCCTTCTTTTAGCCATAACTCTCTAGATTTTTTACGCCAATAAGATTCTTCTCTCTTACATAACTCTTCCCAAATTCATTGCAACTGTTTTTGCTTGTCATAAGTCTTTGGGTCTAATCCATGCTGAATGAATGTTCATGTGCTTCTCTCGGTTCTTTTTCAACTTCTTTCCTTTCCACAAAGACAATCTTAAATACATGTATATTCCACACTTCAATTTGGGATTTCACATGTTGCACTTTCTTGAAAAATTGGAACATTTTTGTACCATGACAAAAGGGAGCACTAACCCACCATTGACGCAAGAGGAGAAGGATTTAAAATTTAAAGGATGGTTTATACCTTGATTGCGGATTGGCCTTTGTGATAAGTAATGAAATAGCATAATGATCTGAGCAAGTTAAAGGCAAAACATCATATTCAATGCTATAATTCTGAACTTTCCAACAGTTTGATATTAGAAATCAATCCCACCTTTTTGCAGAAATTTTTCCTTCTGTTCATCCAAGTAAAAAAGACCTTTTTGGGTATAACATCAATTACAGCATTATCTGTTATGAATGTGCAGAAATCTTCAATTTCCTTTGGAAGGGGGCAAATACCTCGTTTCTTCTCTTGTAGTGAAGTAAGAGCATTGAAATCTCCTCCAAGTATAATATGATGGTCTTCTTGCTGTTGAATGATAGAAGTTAGAAAGTCCCAAAGTCTCTTTTTCTCATGACTGGAGGTAGGCTCATAAGTATTAATCAAACTGAAGGAGAGATCAAAACTCTGAACATTCAGCATTTGCTAGTTGTTACCTTGTTTACTAATCTCTACGGCTGAAGTCTTACCTCTAGAAGCTCCCTGTGCTAGCACATGTGCAGATTTCCAATTTCCCCATTTGAGGATTGTATCTTGAAAAGTGTCATCCGCAATTTTGGTTTCTTGAAGCAAAACAATATCTACTCCTAAAGAATCAAGTTGTTGCTTAACTCTTTTTCTTTTGTCAGAGGCATTAATGCCTCTGACATTCCACGAGATTATTTTCATTGAGTACGAGGTGGACGAAAAGGAACCATCTAGTGTGGTTTGGATGCCAGCCTCTATCTCCTCTTTAATCTTGCTTATTTTTTGCTTCCTACCTCTTGGTTTAGGAATCTTCAGTGTACCTTGCTGAAAGCTGGCGGACTGTCAAATTGAGAGGACCTAGGAGAAGTCAAAATCTTGTGGTTTCTCTTTTCCAAAATCTTCCTTAATGCTATTGATACCCTAATCTTGTGTTTGATGCGGAATTATATGAGAGTGAGTAAACTCTTTGTCAATCATTGATCCTTCAATACTTTCATCTGGGAAAGGAGAGCATACATCATGATGCAAGTGCTTCTGAGGTAATATTAACATATTCCTTTTAGTGGGCACTAAAGCATCCTCCAACATTACTTCATCTATAGGGTAATCTAAAAAATGATTATCAACCAAGTACTCTTTATGATTATGAGGGAGTACTAACATGTTTATTTGAGTGGACTCCAAATCCTCCTCATTCATTACTTCTTCTGCAATTTCATCAAACATTTTAGATCCAACTAATTTCAATTAATCATCAGCCATTTTTTCAAGTTTATTAGAAGATCTAACTGTCTCTTGTTACTTCATAATATCAGTTGGTTGAGTAGTGAACGTCAATTTGTACACTAAAACATCAAAACTCTTAGCAGAAATGGAAACAGATTTAGCACTATTGCTTGGTAATGAACATAACTTCATGCTATCGCCCAAGCACTTATTTGAATGACTATAAGATTTGTCATTTAGAAGCAAAAGTCTAAAAGAAGATGCTAAATTTTTCCTTTTCCTTTCCAACGTTTATATCAATCGTGTTTAAGTCCAGTACTATACTATTATGCTTGTTTTAATTTTCAACCAACACTGTGTCATGACTCTGGGGTTCACTTTGTCTAACGTGAACAGATTGGAAATCAGCTTGACAATGTTTAACAGGATGAATGTTAAATTGACACTGTAGAGGATCTGAGGAGTGATCATCACATACCTTTGTAGGATGGACTTCAGATCCTTGACAGTGAAAATTGAAATGTCCCAAAGAATTTGAATGAGCCTCCACTGATTTGTTGTCTTCAATGATAATATTTTGATCCCGAGTACCAAACTTAGAAATGATTGATAAAGTTTGTGGTAAGGGTTTGAAAAGATTTAACAATAAGCAAACCCTTATGGGAAGATGTGTTAGTTCAAACGGAATGAGATCATGCTTGATGAATATTCCTAGTTGATTTGCAAAGAGCTCAATTAGATCAAGATCTCTATATTCCAAAGGTAGGGATGGAAATGAAATGAAGAAAGGTGAAAATTGACATATGTTTGAATCTGCTTTAAAATTTGGGATCCATGGGATCGTGAAAAGACCATAACCCTTACAAAACCACCCTTTAAACTTGTGAACTAAATCTCTCTGATCTCTAGATTGAAAAATAACAATGAAATATTGAGATCCCTTATCAATACAAAAAATACCCTTAACCCCCTTCCAAGATTCATTAGTCGATGAAGGTAATTCTGAGGAAGAAGGGGAGAAATTCCAGAACTTACCAATGAGGGCTCTTTCTCTAAGATGTGTGACTTGAGGCATGAGTAAATGATCTAGAAGAGAAACCTTAAAATGTTGTGTAGCTAGCAGAAACCCCATTATTCCGAGTAGGTGGAGGATCATGCAATTTCCTTCTCCAGACTTCAAGGATTTGAGGCAAATGTTGACTCGCTCTATCTTTTGTCTGCAAATTCATAGCACCATATCGAAACTGCACCAAGCTCTGTTGATTACTCTTTAGATTGAAGGGCGCTCTATTGTTGGAAAACCTTTGTTTAAAATTCCTCTGTAGAGGAATATCATTAGGCAGCGATTTATACCATGGTTTTTGTAAAGGGATGACGTCCAAGAAGCATGTGATGGGGAACCAACACCATCTGATGACTGTGAAGCCCATCCTCATCACTCAATCTATCGATGACCATATTACAATTCAATAGTTGGTGTTAAGCATATTTTAATTTTTTATCAAAAGCTACTCGTGGAATTTTATTCTTATAAGCATTTTCATGTTAACTAGTTTTCTTTGACATGAATGAATTATATATTTCACATGCAAGTCAACTTAAGGCTAAAATTTAAAGAGTGCACTTTTCCCTCTATTTTAGACTCACTTTGTTCCAACTACAATTAATTGTACAAGTGGCATGCTTCTACATACAATTCACAAATTTATTGATCCTTTTAAATTTGTTCCAACTACAATTAATTTTATTCTTATACTAATTTGAATATTTGACAATAATTTTGACTCCAAACATTTAAAGTTATTTTAATTAGGACATGTGTCTACCCCTTTCCAACTAGTTGTTAGTTTTTTACATGAACATAGAATAATTATATTTGCATGCTAAAGTGTTGTATAAAATGACAAAATCTAATTGCTTTTGATCATTTGGAATCTAGGATTCAGGGATGAGAACTTAATCCCACATAGTATTGAAACCCCATTATAAGTGCATAATATCAACATCTACATCAGAAAGAACATATTAGGTATTTTAATGGCTACTAGAACAGTCTCTGATCTTATGAAAACCACTGAATCAAAACCAAGGGTATGACTAATGCAAAATAAGGGAAGTAGTCACCTCCCACACCTGGCATAACAAACTCTATTGAGGTCCCTTAACATCATGTTCACATGATGGAGGTGAGTACATTTCAAGAAAAACCAAGTCATAGGCTTAAATTCACATAGAAAGGGTCAAATCCACCCAAAAAAAAAAAGGTTTTAATCCTCAAATGTGGGGATTATATTTGTTATTATGGAAATGGAAAATAGCAGTGAGTCAATTTTCCAATTAATTGAGGGTCATCTAAGACAAGTCTAGCTATTGATGCAACAATAGATCACTATTCCTCATCAAAGCCTAAAACTAAGCATTTTACTTTTTGTTAAACTTTGTGTTGCTTCATGAACATGTGTGTGTTACAATCTCAACTCAAATCTAGGAATTTATTATTGTTGCTTATTTTCATTTTTTTTTAGATCCTAAATTATTAATGTTAGAATATTTTATTTCCTCACATAAGTCATCAATGTGGACTTAAAATAAAAAATGGAATGGTCAAAGATTAAAAAGAGAGCTTTTTTTTCACATTATTTGTCAAATGAAAAACAATATAATGTCACATGAAAAACTATTATATTATTTTTTATTAAGGAAAAACAGGTTTTAAGGGACCTGAAACCCTATACAAGGCAGGTTTTGCAACCCGAACCGAAAGATAAACTTGAAAGTCCACTCAAAGAAACAGAACACAAATGAGACACGGCATAGCCAATCCAAGGATGGGGTACAACACAATAAGGATGCCCAACAAGAACCAACGAGCTGCCCGAGACCAGCAGCCCCAACCCAACCAGGACGGATCAAGAATATGACCTACCCTTATGGGATCGAAGGGTCATATCAAAAGAGGACTGAGACGATTTAGATTTTTTACTTTTAACAGTAATCCATCCCTCCTCAACCCTAGCAGCAACCTTTTGCCAAGACGATGGGTCCAAAATAGAGGACCTCCCATCACCAGGAGGAACAAAGCCAGCTTCCAAAGAGGCAGGGACAACAGAAATCGAAGAATCAGACAAAGATCCAGCATCAATCTGGGAAGCGGGATGGTCATCCACCAAGGAAGAAGATCCAGCATTCTTCAAACGATCATTTGGGATGCCACCGCAAGCATCCCCACACTTATGAGCACCAAAAACAGAGGCAGCAACCAGAGGCTCGGCCTAAGCAGCCTGTGCACCCACCTGGGAAAAGCTTTTCTTTTTAACAAAATAGTGTTCAGAGGTAGCACCTTTCCACCAAGAAGCAAATCTCTTCTTCTTCACACCGTGCAGCAACATGTCCAGTATGGAGGCACTTTCGACATCTAAAGGGGATACCCTCAAAGTCAAGCGGTTGGACCCAAGATCCCAAAGAAGATTCAATTTCTATCTCAGCTGGAAGCCCTTTAGAAGCATCAATGTTAACCAAAATCCGAGCATAAGTAGAATGATAAATTTGGTAAGAGTCATTATCAATCATTAGGAATTTGCCTAAAGCCTCCCCAACTTCCTCTAGCAGAGAGTCCGTCCATAGATGAAGGGGAAGGTTAGGGAGCCTAACCCAGATAGGAATCTCATTAAATGAATCAGTAGATGGATTAAAACCAAAGAACCAGGGTTTAACCATCAAAACAAATTTGTCCTCCCAACTGAAAGGATTTGTACATAAAATTTTCGATCTATCATCTTCATATTCAAATTTAGCAATGAAAAAGCCCTTGGCTGAAGGAAAAATGTTAACTGAACCTTTTAAAATCGGTTCCCAGCTTTGGGAAATCCAAGTGTGCAGCTGAGGAAGCTGCTTGGCCAAAAGCCCCGAAACTATTATATTGTTTTTCATGTGACAAATAATGTGAAAAAAAAGCTCTCGTTTTAATCTTTGACCATTCCTTGTCGCTCCATTGTAGTTAACCTGGATGATGAAATTATTAATGAAATAGATCAATTGGCCTTTGATCTATCTTCTCATGCGGTTATCTGTCGATTTAAAGGTTTTTGGCCTAGTCTTCTAGGGCTTCATGATTGGGTCTCTAAGTAGTGGGAGCCCCTTATTTCAGACTCGGTGCAGATTTTCCCTTTGGCCTAGGGTTTATTTGTTGCTAAGTTTGAAAATGCAGCTGACAGAAAGATTATTCTTTGCGACCATTTTTTTATTTGGGAGAACTGTTACCCTTTGATGATAAACCATGGCATGAGGACTTCGTCCCTTTGTCTGAATCCTTTTGTAAGGTGCCAATCTGGGTTAGACTCCCTAACCTCCCTCTTCACTTTTGGGTGGATCCACTTCTTGAGGTTATGGGGGATGCTTTGGGAGATTTTTTGATGATAGATGTTGAGTCTTCTGATATCCTTCATTCTACCTATGCTCGTATCTTGGTGGACATTGATGCTTCTAAGGGGTTGCCTGAGGAGATTAAACTATCGACTCCCAAGGGTTTATGGATCCAACCTCTGGATTATGAAGGCATTCCCTTCAGATGCAGAAGGTGCTTCAAGACAGGTCATGTAGCGGCTAAATGTGATTTACACAAAGTTAAAGCAAAGAAGCCTCTGTCTTGGTGGATTGGGGCTTCCTCCCACCATTACACGGTGTTAAAGGGCTTCTCTCAGATGGGTACGGGGCCTGATATTTCTCGTAAAAATGTTGTTGAAGATGCTCCTCCTGCCACTAGTGAGATGGTCCGTTCAGAGCCAATCGGTGGTTCAGAGTTGTCAAATGTTGTTGGATCTACCCCTGTTGTTGGTTTTGACAAGTCTGAGGATGTTGTTCATGTGTCTAGGGAGGTTGCTGGAGCGGTCCATGTGCCTGTTGTTGTTTCCAAGGGTGTTTCTAACCCAAGCCATGCTATGCCTACTGGAGCTTCATTGCTTGTTGGCTATCCCTCAGTCAGTGGTTCGGAGCTGTCAAATGTTGTTGGATCTGCCCGTTGCTGGTTTTGACAGGTCTGAGGGTGTTGTTCATGTGTCTAGGGAGGTTGATGGAGCGGTCCTTGTGCCTGTTGTTGATTCTAGGGGTGTTTCTAACCCAACTCCTACTATACCTGTTGGAGCTTCGTTGCTTGTTGGTTATCCCTCAGCAGCTGATTTTTCTATGTTAAATTCGTTGGATTGGCAAGATGACACTGCTAAAGTTGAAGATGGTTGGATAACGGTTAAAGGTAAACGGTCTAAGAGGTCCTCGACTTCTTTTGACATGACCCTTCGATCCCACGCGAAGGGTCCCAAAGGGAACTCCTAAGTGAGGGGGTTGTTTTAACCCTTGTGGGCAGTTGTGCTCTGTTTGTTTTGGGTTGCCTGTAGTTCCTCATGCAGCTTGTCTCTTTGGGGTTTCTACCCTTTCTTTATCTAGTAGGCCTGTTGGTTTTCTATGTCTATTCTTTTTCACAGCTTCGTTGCTTTTGTTGGAAGTTGTAGGGTCAGTTGTGCTGATTTTTTGCTATGGTTTTCATTGTTCATATCTTTGCACAGACTGCTTTGTTGGGTTCTAGATCCTGGTAAAATCTTTTGAGTTTCGAATCCCTTCAAAACCTGTTGTATGGGGTTTCTGGTCCCCGTAAAACTTGTTTTCCCTTATTCAAAAACTATTATATTGTTTTTAAATCACCATTCTCAATGTAGAAGTGTATAGAAGCACCAATTGTGGAGAATTGTATGCCAACACACATGGACATCAATCACCAACCCTTCATTTATCCATTATACTTCTTAATTTGTGCTCATATCAACTTTTGAATATTATTTCTCACATGAAAAACTATCATATTGTTTTTAAATCACCATTCTCAATGTAGAGGTGTATAAAGGCACCAGTGGTAGAGAAATGTGTGCCAACACACACACATGCACATCAAGCACCAACCCTCACTTTATCCATTACACTCCTCAATTTGTGCCCAAAGCAACTTTTGAATGTTATATTTCAAAAAGTGTTTAGTTTATCCCCATTTAGAGATACATATGGTTTCAAGGCATATATATGAAAGGGCTTACAATTAGCTTTGTATTAGTGATAATACTACAATCCAACTCCCATCATTTCAATCTTCCACTTGTAACTTATATTTCACCTTCTCACTGACACCCTTCCTATCAACATTTTACTCCCTACCTCTCTACTTTCAAGTATGTAAAAAAGTCACTAAAATCATATGAAAATACAATGAACAACAATAAACATCACGACTTTTCCTATTAGAAATACATAATTTCACTCAAAAAGGAAAAAAATGGCATGCAACCCATGAAAATGCTAGTTTCCATGTTCTTCAATTATCACATTCTCTTTTTTTTCAACCTATTTGAAGTATAATTAATTTCTCTTGGAATTGGTTTTGTTCCATTAAACAAGATAGAAGATTTATCATGCAAAATACTTGTTCTATTTATATAGTTTACCACTAAGATTTGAAGGGATTGAGAAAATGTTTCGCTTACACAGTCATTTTCAAATATTCTTAATCTCATTGATTATTGTGGTTATAATTCACAAAAAGGTAGGTAATATTTGTCGTAATTTACGCATCAAAATTGGAGCACTTGATTATAAGGTTACCTTGCTTTTTTGCAAAAGATGTTTCACTATCAGACATCTTGCTTTTGATTTTTTGCAAACATAAGAATGCATGCTCATCAATGTGGTGGCATAACACTCCCCTTGAACATTTTTCCATTGTTTATGAGGATGTTGAGCCTTGTAATCTTGTAGAGGTTAAACCCAGTATGGCCCAAGTGTTTCCTCCAAAGGTGGCCGCCTTGTAGACTAGCATGGATAATTTACCCTTAGTAATTGTTTGGGAGCCTTTTTTTACCAAGATCAATTAACTTCCTTGTCAATTCCTTTTGCCCTTGTTGACGATTTTTCCTACTAACTCCAATCCTAAGGGGAAATATAATTCTAGGTTATGGGACTAAAACCCTAGAGCATATAACCTGCATTGTCAACAGACTGAAGACAAGAAAACACAACACAACAAAGCTTTGCTAGCCTTCTTCACTTCAAGCTCCACCAGACTCAGGAGGGTATTCCTAATTTCGGACATGTACACTTGACATTTTGTAAACAACCTAAGGTATATAGGTTTATAATAAGTAAATAGTTCTGAGACTACTTAGGGATGCTTTCATAGAATGTCCCATTAAACCCCAATTCTGTTTATTATGAATTATACCGAGAGTTGTAACTGGTGCATCTCCCAAAGGTTACAAGGACGTGGGAGATATACATTTCACATTTACCTTCTACTACATGTAACAATCACATAAATGCTACATTTGGAAATAACTTAAACAAGAAAGAAAAGGCAAAGAAAAGAAAATGGGATGTCAATCATTTTGGTACGTTTCTGAAACAAATTTCCAAACAACCTTAATGAACCAATGCATACTCTTAGGGGCAGAGTCAAATCTCATATCGCGCATGCAGACCCAAACTGTAAAACAACTCAAATTTAGTGAAATTTTTGGATATTAATGCCTAAAATTAACATGGCTCATCTCAGTAGTTGCATAAACTATTCTTGTTAATCCATCACACACTCAATTTCATTGTAACACGTAAACAAAATTCAATTCCTTCCTTGAAGGACACCCACTCACAAAGCCACACATTGACAAAATTGTTGCCAAGACGAAACAAAACATCCTTGATATTATGATTCATATGGAATTTTTCAATACAAGTGCAGACAATTTCTGCAAATATTTTGCATTCTATCCATTAACTGATTGAAAATTTATAGAGAAGGATTTAAGCATTTCTTTACTATGAGATAACCCAACCCTAGACTAACATGGCTCTACCTCTAATTCCCCAAAAAATGAAAAGTTTAAGAACCCTTATTTATGGCCTTGGGATTCCTTTTATAGCAAAGATAAGGAATGCAACAACCTATCGTTTGTTTACATGTGTCCAAACTTTTTACCCCTATTAGCCCTTTCACAAAAGAATAATATCCTAGTCGAACCAATTGCCTCTTTTTTGTCCTAAAGTGAAACTACTTGGCCGGTTAAACATGAAAGCTTTGCTGCCAAGGTCAGAGTGCTTCCATGAAAACCAACCACCTTGTGAGCCAAGCTACCACCGACCATGGGTGGTTATTGATGCAGAGAAAACCAAGATGAAACATTCTCATTGTCCATACTAGTAGGGGATAACTTTGACAATTTCTAACAAGCAGGATTGCATGGCTCCAAAACAACATCTCTTGTGTCTTCACCCTTCGTTATCTCAATAGCTGACTTATTTTGAGAGGAAAAAATAGTTTGCAAACATTGGAATTATTTGCAGACCACAAGTGAAATCTGTAGCTACACTCAGGACTTACAACATCCCTCTGACGACCACTAGTATTTTCAATACCCCTTTGGCTACAAGGTAAATTTCTGACGTGTTTCTCTTCAAGACTCTTGCATATCCTCTGCAACACAATCCACTCTAGACATTTTCTCTTTACCTAGAATACAACTGCACCATCTACAGACTTCACTTCGCAATCTATGCACGTAAGGTGACAACACTACTTCATAATTAATTTCTCGGACGATAATTGTTTTCACAACTTTGAAACACAACTCATATGTAATTTAACTACTTTATTGGGGAATAATAACAAGTCAATCATACTTCTCAAATTGCAAAGTAGCAGCAACTAATTGTCAGGCCTACACACTTGAATTTATCCATATATTGCATTGATTTGTGCAAACCAGTCTATTTTGTTGTTTCTACATCTAAAAATGTGTAAAAACCAATTTTTTGTCTTAAGTGATGGCCAAGATCCTAACATTTGTACATGATTCAGTAGCTATGAAATCTCTCGCACTAGCATTCTTGGACTTTTACAAACTCACTAGGACACTTCTTGAGATTTTGGCGACAGAGTAAATGATTCTGGCTTGCATTGATTATCGAGACCTATTTTGTTAGGAACTTGCGCCACATTCTAAATTCCATCTGTCAATCATCTTCCCTACTAAGAAAACATAGACAATCCTAATTGGTCCACATCGCCACTTTTCCACCCACATGGCACAATATGGCAACTGATAACTCATTTCGACCCTTTGAACACAACAAGATACTCAAATCTAACCTCCCCTACAATCCACATACATGCCATGTTGCTTGGTAGGGACCACCTCATATCCATTCTTCTTGATCCCGTATGCCCACAAAGTGCCTTACCCACTCAACACAACCTCCATGATAATATGGGGTTAATCCATTTGTTCGGCCTCTTTTTGTCCATCTCTCTACGCAAACCCGCATGCTCAATCGAGTGGCATGCTACCACACCATGGGATTGCGAGGCCAATTGCATCTCTCGCTTCCTCCTTTCTTCCCACACACTCACACGGAGACACAAAACGCGTTTATCAACAAGGCAAGGTTGTGGGGCACCATCTGTTTCAATCTTTAACATCAACATACCTGCATAGTTTCAAAGGGAGCGACTAATAACATCGTGTGGTTGCAGGGCACAACACTTCGACACACTTCCCAGCCACGTGGGAAAATCAAAACTTAATAAAGGGTCGAGGGGTTATTGCACTTTAAAGCTTAGGCAAATAATGATAAGTCGTAGGGACAAACATAACCAATCGTTAAAAGCATCCTAGGAGCACATGAAAGGATCGGTTTTCAAATGATAAGGAACCCATAAGAAAATAGCCTGAGCCATGGGTAATTGGAACAAAAGGTCATTTGACCAAATGTAGAATACCAACCCACCAGTCATTCGAATATGCATTAGAAACACAGCAAAAATCAGAAACCAAGCTCGTCCAAGGAATAATTAATGAGCAAAGTGTTGATTTACACCTTGAGCATCAAAATTCTTACCACAATTTTGAGAGTGCTAATAGTGGCTCTAGTTGGGGATGTATGCCCCTTGCGGGCATAGCAAGAATCCAAGTCTTTGCTAAAAAGAAGACTAGGTGGCTTATCCATTGGGCTCCAAACCTCAGTACACATTGCTTTCAAGAATCAGATCCAAATTTTACTTGGTGGCCCCAGGCCACCAAAATGTAGAACTGAAATTTTCCTCTACCAAAAGTCTAATTCTCATCTAAATAAGTGATCATCAATTTGAAAATACCACTCAAAGCAAGTTGATCACACATACAATCCTTGGTACATTCCACCACATCCTTGTCGGTTGCACAATATTACTTTTCATTACCAAGTACAAAATAACCTATCATGATTTTTCTTTTATCTCTCTTGGATGTATATTTGTCATATTCATTAAATAATGTGCCTTCATACACTACGTATCGGTCCTCATCAGCCAAGTCACTGTCATACACCACCACATTATATTCAAACTGAGTTAAGCACTGAAAATACTTGGAGTCCATCAAACACTTGAGATCAACTGATTTGATTATGTTATTATCGGGCTAAAAAGGCCTGAAGTCTTCATCATAAAACAGATGCAAGCATGGCAAATCTTTCGTAGGTGTGGGGAATGAGATGCAATCACAAGTATCACTCACTCCACCATTTGATTTCATCTCGAATGCAACTGAAGTATCTAATTCTAACTTATAAATGTCAATTTTTAGTAGGGACAAGTATCAATTCCTGATTAAATTGAAGAATTATTTCCTCATTATGCAAATCATGCTCAAAAACATTTGCACCATATTCAGCAACATCATCACAATCACCCCCACAAGAAAATTCATCTTCATAAAGTGACATCGAATCAGATGTAACATCTTGATCACCATACTTACTCATTACACAAACTGGTGTAGCACCTGAATCATCTGAGAGTTCAATCGTCATTTCATATAGTGGAAATTAGCAAATTCATTGAATACACCTCTATATGCATTATGACAAAGCACCACATGACCTATATCCACTTCTTGGTTTGAGACTTCATTAAAATTATTTCCAAAACTAGCCTCATTGTCATCCCCACTAAGAATAGAAAAATCAGAATCAACATCATCATTTGTAAAAACAGAATAGTCATCATCCTTACCGACATCATGAGATAAGCAATCCCAGTTGAATTCCTCATAGGCAATGCCATTTTCAACTTCATTTGAGCTAATATAACTGTTGCGGCCATGCTTAACTTTAACACTCTCCATCATGCATACCAAATTAGGAAAATTTTGCTAACAAGAAAACTGAGATGCATCATGATCTTTTGTAGTGAATGATGCTTGAAATGGGACAACAGATATGCAACCATTTGGAACATTTGTTTCAGGCATATGTAATTCATGAGGTTGGTTGTATCCATCATTCTAGGGAAATACATAAGGTGTAGGCATAAGATGAAACAAGTCTATTTCACTTAAATTCATTGCATCATTTCTTAGCTCAGAAGTTATGCAAGGATAGGCATGACCATCATTGTGGGATAATGCACACACTGAGACAACAAGTTGATCACTATTTGGAGCACCACTATCAACCTCTAAACTATGTTGATCAACTATATAGGACTCCTCATGACACTTGACAACTTTAGGTTTAAAACTTCTAATCATCCTGAACCTTGTAACTTTATCTATGTTCATGGCAATCTCTAGTGCTTGATATAAATTAGCTAGTTCCTCCATTCTCAATGTGTAACTCATATCAAGATCAAATGCACCCAAGTAGATACACAAAGCTCAAGCATCATTTGGTCGTAAACCTTCAAGAATCCTCCTCAAAGTCCTCATGAATCTGAGATTAAAAGTTGACACCAACTCCTCTTCCTTAATATGGATATTAAAGAAACTAGTGAGCAAGGTAGACTCACTAATCCACTCACCAAACTGCACATTAAATACTAACGAGAACTCTAACCAAGAATTAACTGATTGTGGGAACAAATTTTTGAACCATTATCTAGCTTCATCCGTCAAGTATTGCATAAATAATCTCACAATAACATCCTCATGATCCACTTTGTGATCGTCCATGAGATTACTAAATCTCTTCAAATGCATCTAGGTTGATTTGTGCTTCATACCACTAAATATTAGTAGCTTATCTCTTACCTCAAGCGGTATGAGATTTGGGTATCCAACAATACCATCAAAATTAAGGTCTCTATACCTTTATGTGCTAAAACTTCTATTACATGGCTGAGGTTTATTACATGATTTGGTCACATTAGGACCCATACAAGTATACTTATACTGCTGGTACATCCTAAAAATTATGTCCTCAGATTTTCTCTTTACAACAAGAGACCTTAAAATCATACTAAAATTGGCATTAACAACTAAGGTTTCACTCCAGGATACATGCATACTTCTTTTCAAAACACACAAAAAACAAATCATAACTGAGCAATATGTAGAATACTAACAATAATCCTTCGCTAATTTAGTGCTCAAATCACTTAAAGGGAACATTTAACATCTTACATTCTCATAACTGCTATCAAACACATGATCACT
Organism: Cryptomeria japonica; assembly: GCF_030272615.1. Classification (NCBI taxonomy): domain Eukaryota; kingdom Viridiplantae; phylum Streptophyta; class Pinopsida; order Cupressales; family Cupressaceae; genus Cryptomeria; species Cryptomeria japonica. The sequence goes on along the minus strand of NC_081411.1, from coordinate 471,301,181 downwards.
TCTTTAACATTTACAAGATTACATGAAAGATTTTGCAGCAGCCACTAAACTCTTCCTCTTTGACTGAAAGTACACTGGATCTAGAAATTTCTTCACATCTCAAGTTCATTTTGTACACAGTCGCCACCTCCTTTGTAAAGGAAAAATTTCAAACAGTTGGAAGCCATTCAAGGCACATATTCATTTTGGATTTCTCTCAACGGCAGTCACACATTCTTCTTCAAATTAGCTACAATAAAACCTTCGTCCAGGTATAAAAACTCTATATCTGAAACAAACTTTCAGATTCTTCAACTTCTAGACTCTTCTTTTCAATGGATTCAGCATGGACTCCCCAACAAAGTAGTCATTTCTATTGACGATTTTTCTTGCTACCTCTAGTCTTAAGGGGAAATATAATTCCAAGTTATGGGACTAAAAACTTAGAGCATATAACCTGCACTATCAACAGACTAAAGACAAGAAAAAACAACACAAAAAGCTTTGCTAGCCTTCCTCACTTCGAGCTCCACCAGACTCAACAGGGTATTCCGAATTTCGAACCTATACACTTGACATTTTGTAAACAACTTAAGGTATACATGTTTATAATAAGTGAATAGTTCTCAAACTCCCTAGGGATTCTTTCAAAGAATGCCCCATTAAACGTCAAACTCGTTTACTATGAATTATATCGACAATTGTAACTTGTGCATCTCCCAAAGATTATAAGGAAGTGGGAAATATACATTTCACATTTACCTTCTACGACATGTAACAATCATAGATTTGCTACATTCATAGACAACTTAAATAAGAAAGGAAAGGCAAAGATAAGAAAATGATATGCCAATAATTTTGGTACGTTTCTAAAACAAATTCCAAACAACCTTAATGAAACAGTGCATACTCTTGGAGGCAGAGTCAAATCTCATATCACGAATGCAGAGACCCAGACTGTACAACTACTCGAAATTAGTGAACCTTTTGAATATTAATGCCTAACATTAACATAGCTCATTTCATTACTTGCATAAACTATTCTTGTTAATCCATTACATACTCTCAATTTCACTGTAATGTGTAAACGGAATTTAATTCCTTCCTTGAAGGACAGCCGCTCACAAAGCCAAACATTGACAAAATTGTTGCTGAGACAAAACAAAACATCCTTGAAATTATGATTCATGTGAAAGTTTTTGAATACAACTAGAGACAATTTCAACAAAAATTTTGCATTCTATCCATTAACGATTTGAAAATTTACAGAGGAGGATTTAAGCATTCCTTTACTATGAGATCACCCAACCCCAGACTAACATGGCTCTGCCTCTAATTGCCCAGAAAATGAAAATTTTCAAAACCCTTATTTACGGCCTTGGGATTCCTTTTATAGAAAAGATAAGGAATGCAACAAGCTACCGGCCATGTGTCCAAATTTTTTAACCTTATTAGACCTTTCACAAAAGAATAATATCCCCGTAGAACCAGTTGCCTCTATTTTGTCTTGAAGTGAAACTACCCGACCGGTTATACATGAAAACTTTGCTGCAAAGGTCAGAGTGCCTCCATGAAAACCAACCACCTTTTGAGCCAAACTACCACCAACCATGGGTGATTATTGATGCAAAGAAAACCAGCATGAAAGATTCTCATTGTCTTTCCTAGTAGGTGTGAACTTTGAGAATTTCTAACAAGCAAGATTGCATGGCTCCAAACCGCATCTCCTATGTCTTTACCTTTATGATGCAGCCATAACTAGTAAGAACCTTGAAAAGAGTCAACCAACTTATGCAGCAAGAGAGACACGGCGAAAGCAGTAATAAAACATAACAAATTCATATAAACATATCATATTCAAGCCATAGAACTTCCGGCAATCATCAAGTAATCATCAGATTATCGTCAAGGAACATCCGCTAATTAACCGATTACATGCAGGCTTCAAGCCAGAAACAGCCCAACAGAGACTCTAAAGATCAACCAGATCATAACATGTGAATCTCAATCCTTATTCTGAGTTCTACTTCCTCTGCCCCTACAAATGATTACATAACATCATATTTATACCCACCGAAACATATCTGGGTCGGCCTCAAAAGATTACATTCACCAATGCAAGAAAAATGAAACGTGTAATTAGGTCGGCCCTAAGATTTAAGAAATCTTTCAGGAAAATAGCAACCAAGGGATGTGATTTAGCAGGAAGGTCAGCCACATGCTAAGGAACATCGGACAAGACCCAAGATGGATACACACGCCAAGGATCGTGCTAGTAATGAAGGAAAACCAACCATTAAGCACAAGAACTGTCCCAAGAACCTAGAAACAGCCTGACCGGAGAAGAACCCAAATGAACTAGAAATTTGGAATCAACCACATGAAACCGCCAAGAAACTACAAACAAGATCTGCCATGAAGAACAAGCAGCTATCAGTACATACCGGTAAGAATACTAAAACTGCACAAAGAACTAAACAAGAAAGGAAATGGTTTTTTGGTTGATGCAAGATTGCTCATCAACCGAGGGTGCTCCTACATCAGACAACCCAGGTAGAAAAAGATGTTCCATGAGAGGCAACTCATTAACATCTAAAAGGATTTCGAATGAAGATCCCATGCTCATTTTTTATCCAAACATCTTCTTTATCTGTCAATCTCTGCTCTATCTCTCCTTGTGCTTCAATCGGCTTCTCTAACCTATGACTCTCTTTGTTTTTCTTTATTTGCTTTAGATCTGCACATTGCCTTTGTTTCTGGAAATCTGATTTGGTTCTTCCACAAGACCTTATCCGGTTTGTTACCATCAGCTTCATGTCATCTGATTTCATCTATCCATCAGACTCATCTGGCAGATCCTTTTGCCAACTCATGTCACCTTCCACTATAATCTCTACAACTGGTTCTATCAAATCTTTCTTCAAAACCTTTGGTATAACCTCCACAGCCAGTTCTGTCAAACCTTCTGGTATAACCTCTGCCACCGGTTTCCTACAATTTTTCTCAGGACTCTGATTCTTCACCTCCTTCTCTTTCTCCTTCAAAGAAATCAATGTGAACTTATGCCCATCCCTTTCAAGAGTAACCAGGTTTCTTCTACAGTCATAAATAGCTCCTCTATCATACTGCCAAGGTTTTCCCAACAGGACATGACAAACATTCATTGACACAATATCACATAAAACTTCATCTCTGAAAGGCCCAATATTGAAACTCACCCAACACTGCTCCTTTATCTCTACCTTTTGATCATCTTGTAACCAACTTACCTCATAAGGACAAGGATGCTCAAGCCTCTTCAACCCAAGCTTCTCAACCATCACCTCAGATACTATTATCAATACTTCCACTATCTACAATGACCTTGCAACAATTACCACCTGATTTGAATACAATCCGGAAAAGACTCCTCCTCTGAGTAGATCTGGTATCCTTTCTTCTGAACATAAGGGATTCTCCTTGCTCTGGTGCACAATCAGATCTGGTACCTTCTGGTTCTTCACTTGCCACACAACTTCTTACCATTCCTTGCTTACATTCATAGGATCTATGTCTGGTTTCTCCACACTTGAAACATTTGCCAAGAAATTCTCTATCGGTACTGCTACTACCCTTCCTTGGTGTCTTTTGTTCCGGTTCTTTACTCCACTTCGGTTTTGCCTCATCTTCTTCAACCAGTTTCTTCATACTATCATTCATCTTGAATTTCTCGTTTCCCTTATTCGGTTGTCTTCTTCTCACCTTCTCCTCGGCCTTCAAAGCATACGGGTAAGCTTCTTCAACTGTTGAAACCTTCAACATACTCATCTCATCTTGAATGTTAAAAGCAAGCCCATTGATGTACCTCGCCACCTTCTCTCTGTCCATCTCTCTATGTCCAGATCTAATTACCACCTTGTAGAATTCCTCAATATATTCCTTCACGATCATGTTTCTCTGTTTCAAGTTCTGCAACTTCTTGAACAACTCCAGTTCATAGTCTCCCGGTATGAACTTGGCCTTCAACCTCGCAACCATCTGTCTCCACTGAGTGATCTTCAATTCACCATTTTCCACTCTATCTTTCTGCAACTCTTTCCACCACAAGGCCGCATGCCCTTTCAACTTGGTTTGTTCCAATCGGACTCTCTACGGGTCCTTGACATCCTCAAACTCAAAGTAGTCCTCTAACTCTTTGATCCAATCGATCAGATCCTTCGGGTTCAACATTCCGGAAAAGTTAGAAACCTCAACTTTATGCACTTTACTTGCTTGCACCACTGCTCTTAGGAATCTTTCCTCTCTCTCATCTTTCAGTCCTTCAGCTTCCTCAAGCTCTTCACCGACTTCCTCATACTCATCCTCAAAGTCAGGATTTCTTCACAAACCGACCAAAGCATTCTGGATTTCATTCCTCACTTCATTCTTGAAGTCTTCCATCATATGTTCTACCCTTCGAGGGTTTGTTCTCCTCGGCGGCATCTCTCCTTCCACTCTAGTTAACTGCCTCAACTCGATGATCTGACTACCGGTTTCAATTGCCTCCCCTCGGCAATCTATTGAACACACACGTAGCCTGCCTCAAATCGGCGATCTGTCCACCTCAAGGAATGCCTCAGTGTTCGCAAACGACTCTTCCACTAGCCGGTCCATAACCAGCTCTGATACCAATTGATGTAGCCATAACCGGTAGGAACCCTGAATAGAGTCAACTGGCTAATGCAACAAGAGAGACACAACGAAAGCAGTAAGAAAACATAACAAATTCATATAAACATATCATATTCAAGCCATAGAACTTCCGGCAATCATCCGGTAATCATCAAATTATCGTCAAGGAACATCCGGTAATTAACCGGTTACATGCAGACTTCAAGCCAGAAACAGCCCAACCGAGACTCTAAAGATCAACCAGATCATAACATGCGAATCTCAATCCTTATTATGAGTTCTACTTCCTCTACCCCTACAAATGATTACACAACATCATATTTATACCCACTGGAACATATCTAGGTTGGCCTCAAAAGATTACACTCACCAATGCAAGAAAAATGAAAAGTGTAATTAGGTCAGCCCTAAGATTTAAGAAATCTTTCTGAAAAATAACAACCAAGTGATGCGGTTCAGCAAGAAGGCCAGCCACACACCAAGGAACATCGGACAAGACCCAAGATGGATCCACATGCCAAGAATTGCGCAGGTAATGAAGGAAAACCAACCGGTAAGCACAAGAACTGTCCCGGGAAACCCAGAAACAGCCTGACCGGAGAAGAACCCAAATGAACTAGAAATCTGGAATCAACCACAAGAAACCGCTAGGAAACTGCAAACAAGATTTGCCATGAAGAACAAGTAGCTACCAATACATACCGGTAAGAATACTAAAACTGCACAAAGAACTAAACAAGAAAGGAAATGTTTTTTTGGTTGATGCAAGATCGCTCATCGACCGGGCGTGCTCCTGCATCACTTTGTTGTCTCCACGGCTAACTTATTTTGAGAGGAAATGGTTGGCAGAGAAATTGGAATTATTTGCAAACCACTGGTGAAATCTATAGCTACACTCTAAGACTTTCAACATCCCTCTAACGATTGCTAGTATTTTCAATACCCCTTTGGCTACAAGGTAAATTTCCGATGTGTTTCTCTTCAAGATTCCTGCATATCCTCCGCAACACAGTCCACTCTAAACATTTCCTCTTTAGCCAAAATGCAACTGCACCACCTACACACTTCACCTCGCAGTATCTGCAAGTAAAGTGACAACACTTCTTCATAATTAATTTCTAAGATGATACCTATTTTCACAACTTTGAAACACAGCTCATATGTAATTTAACCACTTTATTATGGAATAATAACCAAATAATCATACTTCACAAATTGCAAAGTGGCGGTAACTAATTGTTAAGCCTACACACTTGAATTTATCCATATATTGTATTGATCTGTGCGAACCAATCTATTCTATTGTTTCTACATCTGAAAATGTGTAAAAATTAATTTTCTATCTTAAGTGATAGCCAGGATCCTGACATCTAATAAATGATAAATGTTATGAAATCTCTCGCACTAGCATTCTTGGACTTTCACAAACTCACTGGGGCTCTTCTTGAGATTTTGACGGCAGGGTAAGTGATTATGGATTGCATTGATTATCGAGACCTTTTTCATTAGAAAATTGGACCACGTTCTAAATTTCATCTGTCAATCCTCTTCCCTACCAAGCAAACATAGAGAATCCTAATTGGTCCAGATTGGCACTTTTCTGCCCGCATGGCGCTGCTATGCGACAACTGATAACTCATTTTGACCCTTCGAACTCAATGGGATACTCAAATCTGACCTCCTCAGCAATCCACATACATGCGATGTTGCTTGGTAGGGACCACCTCATATCCATTCTTCTCGATCTCGTATGCCTGCAAAGTGCCTTACCCACTCAACACAACCTCCAAGATAATGCGGGGTTAATCCATTTGTTCGGCCTCTATTTGTCCCTCTAGCTCCGCAAACCCGCATGCTCAACCGAGCAGCACGCTACCACACCACAAGATTGCGAGGCCAGTTACATCACCCACTTCCTCCTTTCTCCTTGCACAACAACGCAAAAAGCGTTTCTCAACAAGGCGAGGTTGCGGGGCACCATCTATTTCATTCTTTAACATCAACCCGCATACCTGCATAGTAAAATAGGGAACAATTGATAACATCGCGGGGTTGTGGGGCGCAACACTTCAACGCACTTCTCAACCACGTGGGAAAATCAAAACTTAATAAAGTGTCAAGGGGTTATTGCACTTTAAAGCTTAGGTGGATAAAGATAAGTCCTAGGCACAAACATAAACAATCGGTAAAAACATCCTAGGAGCATATGAAAGGGTCGGTTTTCAAATGATAAGGAACGCATAAGAAAAGCCCCTGAGCCATGAGTAACCGAAACAAAAGGTCACTTGACCAAATGTTGAATACCCACCAAACGGTCATTCGAATATGCATTAGAAACACAACAAAATTCAAAAACCAAGCTCCTCCAAGGAACAATTAATGAACATATTAGTGCTAATTTACACCTTGAGCACCAAAATTCTTACCACAATTTCGAGAGTGCTAACAACCCTCTCAATGGATTGTGGGGTTGCTTTGATCACTCTCTACCTACAAATTTGATGCAACTCTAGACTTGTTCTGTCAATCTTTCTTCATTGATAGAGGTGACTTGGGTGATTGCAACAACAAAGGAAGAATGGTGTGTCTTGGATGATCATACCAAAAAAAGAGGTCTTTCTAAATCAAAATTTTAGATTCTCATACCTAAGCTAAGGATGTGAAACTCTAGCTGGCATACTACTGAGGTAATTTGCCTATATTTGTTTTATGGTTATTTCTATTGTGCAATCACTTTGACTTTGTTTTTGTAATCTATCCTCTTCTCTTTGACAATGTGTTGCTCTACCTACCTTTTGTTGCTAATGTTGTAGCATTTTAATCTTTTTCTCTTTGTTGTAAAGGGCCTAAGACCCTAATTTCCCATTTTAATATATCAAAAACTATAATTCACAAATTCAATCGTGCAACTCTAGTGGTTGAACTTATAGAATGCAATGTTCATTAACTATGTTACCTAATTAATAATGCACTATACTAAAATTTTACTACATTTGATAGATCGCCATGCTTTGTCAAGTAACCTACGGGTCTTATCATCCCATCAAGCTAGCCACATTTGTCTAGGAAATTCTCACATCTATAACATAAAAGGGTCCACTTTAAATTATTTTGTCTCTGCACAATTAAATTTATTTGTCTTTTTTAAGTTCATATATCATAAAAATATGCCACAAAATTATTTATGAAGCAAAGTCATAAAAAAATTATAATTTAAATTAAGTGACACAAGCTTGTAAAAAATGTTGAGAAATAAACAACCTTGCATTGATATCTAAGCGAATCAATTAAAAGCCTAAATATAAGAGGTGAGTCTCTAAACATGAAAATGATCAAATCTAAATGTATACCTTGATGTTGGAGAAAAGAAGATTGAATAACACTATGTCGAACAATTGTTACCTAAAATCTATAACCAAAACTAAAACAAACAACTTGAGGTAATTATTTTTTATCAAAGATGTAACTATACAAACTAGGATCAAGTCCACAACTACAACCTTGATCCTTATATCTACAATTCTAACTTGGATGATTGGGCCCTATACCTCCTATACACACTTGAACCTAGGGTCTTCAAATCTTTAATGCATATAATTAAGATTTGTCTAAACTTGTAATTGAAAACTTAGTGATGTTGAATAACATCATTAGAATTTGCTATGCTAAGAATAGGAGATGATTAATTTCCAACATTTAGCCTTAGTTAAGCCCATTAATTGATTCAATGCTTTTGATTAAGTTGGAAGACAAACTAAGCAAAAGATGCAACCAACAATGGTCCAATTAGGCTAATGAGGGTTTTTAAGACTTGAACAAAAGTATAATGACTTATGAAGTGACCTAATGCAAAAACTAGACTTGGTGCTCATTATATAATAATTAATACAATTGAAATAGTTGAGGTTATACAATGTTGTGAAAAAGGTAGGAGTGATTCTAAGGAAGATGGTGATCTAGGAGGATCCAAAGACCTAAAACTTTCAATCTCAAAATCCAACAAAACCAACATCATTGGAAAAAGCTCACTGGCATATATGTCAAAAGAAGGTCAAGCATAAAAGTTATGCTTGGTCAAAGTTTGAGGGGACTAGGATTTCTAGATGTAGACTCCAGGGCAAAAAATTGATCATCTCCAAATCGGATGGAATCACCACCAAGTCAAAGAGCTCGTCGAGATGATTCTGACGTCACTTGAATCACGTCAATCGGAGTCCATATGAGCGAGATATGGCCAGTCAAAGTTTCTAACAAGAAGGGTTGACCAAGTGCAGATGCTGATATTAGCATGACGTGGCAGCACGGGTGGCAGCTTATGTGGTGATGATGTGGGATATACGTGCACCAATCTTCGAGCGACACAAATCAAGGAGATGGCAAATATGGCACCCCTAAGGTCTCAGCAAATTTTGGTTTTATTGGTGTAAAATGTAAATTGGGGGATTTGAACCCCAAACTTCTTCCTTCCAAAATTCTCTCCTCACCATTGGACCACGAGATTTGCTCTATGCATAAAGGGACATGGGACATACTTACAGAAGATATCACTAGATGTAGAGGGCTCTTGCGGTTTGAGCCCTTGACCCCCACATTTCACACATGGCTCTCCACCAATGCACTAAGCATGGATCTTAGAATGTAAAGTGGCTGATTATTGTTTTGTTTAGCGTTTAACGCGAACTGTAAGTATAGGCCTTGGGCCAAGCCCGAGCCCCCTCCATTTACACAAGTTGTAAACAATAAAAACTATATCCATGCTATACTCGAACATGAGAGAATTAAGGAGGGCCTTAAGACTATTTTTAAAAGGATTTTTTTAAGAGATTTGCATTATTACGAGGCTCGATTTAGGAGGCAGGATATATTATTGTTATAATCTTAATTAGAATATAAAAGTGTATAAAAGGGGGAATTTATGTACGTGAGAGGACATTGAACATTAGTGCAATTAGAACTCTCTTGTAGGGAATTAGTCATATTGGAGAATAAGAGTCTTGAGGATTTTTGTAAGCACAAAGACATTTGTCAATTTGTAATACTCTTCAGTGTAATTGGGTTAAGAAATAATTGAAGCCTAACCCAAGGAGAGTACATGAGTGTCTTTAGGTGCAAGAGGAGACTCAGAGATGTTGTAATGCAGCTTTGAAGCTTGGATGATGTAATAAGGCATTTTAAGCTTGGCGTCATTAATAAAACGATCCTACATTGAGAAACGGGCCAAGAGACATAGCTCATGCTGAGCAATCTCCGTTATCAAGCTCGTGATCTCTCTTCTTCTCTTTTGTCTTATAATTCTCTCTTATTCTTTCCTGTTTGTTTTTTTATTTCTTCTTTAAATTATTAATTGATGTTATTAAGTTGTGTAACAGATTAAGTGAACCTAGTTAGTAATTTCAATGGTAAATGAACATAACCACGCAATTATGCTTAAGATCGGCAAAATCTGTAATTTGAATTAAGTACAATTTGATTTTGTAAGCCTTCATTACAAATAAGATGGACACTTGTGATGGGTGATTCCAAGTGATGAAGGATGCTTCTTTATGATTGAAATAACATAAACGTTGCACGCTTTTATACGAGTATTCAACACCCAATTTGAACTTTTTTGCACAAAAGTAGACACAGAACAACTAGTTAGAACTAAGTTGGACTAAAGCCAAAATTAAATTTAAATTTGAAAAAAGTTAAGTCAAACCTAAATCTGTGGCCTTTAGTGAGGTCATGGTTGCACATGTAGTCTTAAAAATAGTCGAGGAAGTGATGTTTATAGGTCTAGGAATGTTTCTAAGTAGGTAAAAGATTTTGCTTCAAAACGTAAATCTAAGATTGGGATCAAAAGGAGTGCCAAATCAATTAAGACTTTAGGTAAGGCAACATATTTAAGCTATAGTACAGCTGTATAGTTGCACTGACCTGAATGCATTCTAAACCTTCAACTAGGGGAACTACCACCTATCCCACCCAAACTGGTAGGGAACCCCCCACCCAGCAAAGGTGGGAATGTTTCTAAGTACGTTAAAGATTTTGCTTCAAAATGTAGATATAAGATTGGAGTCAACAAGACTGCCAAATCAATTAAAACCGTATATAAAGGCAACATATTTAAGCTATAGTATAGCTGTATAGCTGCTCTGAAATGCATTCTAAACTAGGGGAACTAACTTATCTCACTCATCCTGGTAGGAGCCCACCCAATCTATATATCCTCCCACCCACCCTGGCCGTTTGGGTTGTTGGGCCCCTACACTCACTCAAACGAATGTAAAACAAGGCAACAAATAAATGATTGGGATGTCCTTTTCAACAGATAAACCATAGTAAAACAGAATTTTCTTTTTTATCTTAGATCCTCAAGCAAGGTCTAGAAATTGTTTTTCTTTTTAATCCTTCCTATAAAGTGCTATTGTGATAGGGGAGATTTTTCACTGCTGAATCCTATAACAAACATTTAATCACACGATAAATTTTAAACTGTTCAAAGTTTTACGTGATGAATTTGTTACGACAGATTAAATTTCATTATTCAACCTTGTATGTAACCTTAGGATGTTGAGTTTGTTGCAATAATTTGAATTTTATTGCTCAACCTGATTTGTAAAACTGTATTACATATTTTGAAGTTGAGAAAAATAAATGATTGATTTAGATTTTCCAATCAATATATCACTCAAAAACTGGTACTTTTCCCTTACTTTGCCATGCTCTCTAATTTGTAAAACATCGAAAAATTGTATTTTCTTTCTACGAGCATTAAATTTCTGTTACCTGCAATTAATTCAAGAGTTGGTGCTTACAAAAAAATCTTTAAATTAGCTGTTTAAACGTCGTTTCTGCTAAGTATAAATGGTGTTTCAGCTTAAGTTGAGTCCGAAGGCCCAAATATGTTAAATTGCATATTTTTCTTTTCCCGGGAATGTTTAAAAAATACCCCAATCAGGACTTGCCGATTTTATAAATTTTGTACATAATCTTCATTATCTATGGACAAAGGAGTTGCCCCTTCCAAACTAAGAGAGAAGTCATACTGATCTAACCCTAAGTGATATTCTCACAATTCTCACACCGGTATCAGAAATTGTCATTGGCTATTGAGCTAGTCACATTTTTGAAGACAGTTTGGAGCAACATTTTCAATTGGTTACAACTTACACATATCATGGATGATCCTCGCCTAATCTTTAGATAGCTTAGTAACCAATACAAGAGTAAAAAGATCACAAACATGCTACAAAATTGCCAAGGAGTTATTACGGTGACTCAATTATTTTACCACTGGGTCAACTCCAAGAGACAGAAATCATCTTCTCAACTTTTTAACATCCTTCACATAATTTTCTTGCCTTAACTCTAACTAATGAGAGATTTATAAGAAAGAATGCATGGTATAATGGCATTATTCTATTTATTAAGAATCTAAACTTTCCATCAGCATTTAGTACTCAGAAAAAGAGATGAATTCAAGGGAAAGAATAAGCCCACACAAGAACATGCTAGGTTTAGTTCAATAGTTAGTGGGACATCTCATAAAAGGATGCTAACAAATTTGTGGCTGAGTATGAACCATGCTGGTAATTGACCATCTAACTCATAATCCAGCACAAGAATTATTCCTACCAAGTCACCATGTCCTTTTTCAATTTGATGCCTGGTTCTTATCAGCATGCATCCAAAAGGCACAAGATGGTCACACTCAATATCATTATCACTAATGAATAGTTCACGCTGAAATGGTTGGAAGCTGTGTCACTCATTGCTATTACAGGTTTTGCAATGTCAAAGTTTGTGTTCAATCAGATTATTTGTTTGATCGGAAAGCTTCTATTATTGTTTCAAAAAAAGAAGGCATTCTCAAGTGCGAAGAGATAAAAATCTTGTATAAAAATGCACAAATCTGACCAACTCATCTTCACATTGCAATGGACAGCATGAATCATTACATATGATCATAACCACAATACTTGTGAGAGTTTCAACTAATCAAGACATGGCAGACATCTCAAGTTTATATATGCCATTGTTGGCTTATTGGACTAGATTAGGACGTCTACAGGGGAAATCCCCTTCTCTCTTGTCAAAGGTAGTGAGGTTGTTCTACCATTTGAAGTTGATATTCCTTCAGTAAAAATATCTCTTCATGGACTAATCACATATGAAGGATACCATGATGCCATATTTGCTGTTTTGTACACACTGTGTTGAGCATTGATTTTAAATCAATAGAATTCCATGGTTTCAATTGAAGCTACAGAAGTTTTCTTAAAAAAAAATGAAAATTAACCATGCCCTTGAGAATTTTGATAGAACCCTTAGCATTTTCATCGACATCAAAATTCAAAAAACTATCGCTCAAACCGAAGCCATCAGATATGCATACTAATCCTTTACTGAAATATCTAATTTAACTGAAATGATACATCTATTGTATCGAAGAAACTCATCAGTATTTCATCGACAAATGACTTATCGAACAGACTTAAGCCTCGATGAGTTTGAAAAGTGGCTCATCGAGAATATTATTCTCATCGACAGATGGTATGTCGAGGAAACCACAGGAAGATTTCAACTATAGGATTTTTCGAGGAAAAGAGCGTGTCGAAGAATCACAAAAGATGTTGACCGAAGATGTCTTTCTCACCGAAGAATAAGACATCGATGAAACACGAGAGATTACCATCGAAGACTTGTTATCGGCCAGACATAAAGAGTCGAAGGAGACTATGTTTCTTTCACCGAAAGGGGAGATTTCATCGACGCCAGTGCAAATATAACACGTGAGATAAAGCCTTTCGATGAAAGTGAAGAGGTCAATGAAGTCACAAATCTCCTTGACGATGATGGTAGTTTCATCGAAACTAAGGCGACATCGATGAAACATGACATTTCGACGGAAGATAAAGTTAAGATACCGAAGTACATAATTCCATCGAAAAAGGGTACGGCCATAAAACTGATGAGCATCGATGGCCAATATGAAGTGTTGCTAGACGAATGATTACTTTCGGTCACGAGAATCAATACAAGTCTTAATAAAGTCACTTCATCATGAATTCAAATAAATGCCTCTGTGACCGTTGTGCAACTGGTAATGGTAACCGATAAAAACGCCATGAATGCTCGATAAATTGACAAAAGAGGAAACACTTCTAAGCGACGCTTGAAGAATTCGCAGCGAGTTTCAGAGAGCAAAAACGATTCGAGAGCAAATTCACGAGTGGTCTACCTTGAATTCAAGTAAGTCTTTCACTCTCAGAGCTCTGTAGTGATAATGGAGGGGTCATCTTCTAAAAAGAATAGGGCTAGGAAAGTTAAAGAGACCCAGGCCCCGAAAGACAAACCTAAGAGGCAGAAAAAGGAAGGGCGCTCTTTGGCCTAGGACCTAATTGACCAATGTCCTGCGTCAAGCCTTAGGTCTAAGAAAATTAAAACGGACGAGGAAGGTATGGAAGATAGATTTGAAGGCCTAGGGGATACATGGACAGAGATAAGGGGTCAGGAATTGTTTATTTTTGGGTATATACGAAGGAGTGCACCCGAGCCTGTGAATAACTTGTGGAGGTTGAATTTGGGGAAATTGGCAGTGGCAAATGTCTTTGTGAATGTTGAACTCATGAAGTCCCTAGCCAACAACTATTAACCCAAGACCAGGGCCATATGTGATTATATGGGGAGACCAATACTGTCAATTACCAAGGAAATTATTGACACTGTGTTCGATCTAGATTGGGAGTTCGAAGAGCAAATTGATACTACGAAATTGACACAAGAGTACTTCAACCTAGAGGAAGTCTATAAGAGGTGGAGACTCCCTATCCATAGACCCAGGGTTGCAGGATCGATAGTGCCATTTGATAAAGATAACAAAGCTCCATATGATGTTAATTTGTTCATCCCTACTTCAAGTATACATACTACTGCGCTGCTCAGGTTTTGGGAATAGAGGCTCGTCCATTGATGGATATCACGGCTATGGTCATCTGTGCAGATTTGCAATCTAAAGATCCCCGGTTATTTGATTTTTCTACCTATCTTGCTGATGCCATCAATCATGGATTAGAGAAATTGAAAGGAGATGTGATTAATGTGCATTTCAAGTTTTACTCTGTTCTTATGCATATGCTATTGTATGTTGGGCAAGACAAAGGGCTATGGCCAGACGAGTTGTGCATTAGGGCATATGATAAAGCTGGGGTAAGGAAGCCTATGCAACTATGGGTATCTTCATGGGACCAAAGATACAGCAACAACCAGTACTGGCACTTCGAGGAATATTTTGTTAAAACATTACACAGATTATTGGGGTACCCGTGTGATCATGCTTTGTCCCCTGAAATTCAAAGATTCTTGAGGCCAAAGGATTATGGTGAAGATGCTGCAATTGAGCACAACTGGGGAGATTTTTATTGCTTTTCGGATTGCACTCAGATAAGAGTATATGGATTTGAGGGAAAACCGTATGTATTGCCTATCACTGTGCCTAACAAAGTGGCATGCCTAGAGATCGTCAGGCAATTGTCAATAGCAAGTGCCCAACATTTAACTGATCATGGAAAACAATCCATCGTGCCTGGATTACTTGTCTTTTCAGACTTTATTGTCAAAAGTTCAAAGAGTTACGGTTTGCTACAGAATAAATTGGATTACTACAAAATGGCAGAAGGAGACCCCAGGCCAAACTTTGATCCGGAAGGATACATAGGGGCCGCAAGGTCGTCCCAGAAACTCAAGGCTGGAGAGCATGTGTCACTCATGCCTAATGATTTCATCAGAAATATAAAAAGGGAAGAAGCTAATGAAAAAAGAGCTAAGTATGAGCAAGTGTTCCAAGCCTACAAATGGAAGCTCTTCCGAGGGAGAATAAACAAGGGCATGCTTCAAAACATCAAAGATCCCTTAGATCAAGCAAATAAACTTATGGAGCATGAGCTAGAATTGCTTGAGGGAGTGCTCGCTTATGTCTATGGCAAGCCTATCAAAACTGTCAAGGATACAGAGCCCTTGGCCCAATTGTCTCCTCGATCTGTTTCTAATATTTTTCTAATTGAGTCCCCCAGAGAAGAGTATCCTCCTGGATTTGAGGATGGTGTACAGATTGATATGACGACGGGGCAATACAATGTCCAAGATGTTGGAGATATAAATATGTTTGAACATGAGGGTTTCATTGCTGATGATGATTTCATTTCCTCCAAAGAATTTGATACATTTCTATACCAGCATAAAGGAATACTGGTTAGGACTACTATGAAAGATAAGACAGAGGATGAACAAGCCCAAAGGTTGCGAGAGGAAGTGGACCTTGCTAAGAAGGAGATGACATCCAAGAAAGGAAGGCAATTACTCAAGGATGTTGGTGTGCTGATCTACTTGGGATGGGATATGAGATCTGCATTGTTGTTTGACGGTTTCCTCAAGAAGCAAGACTCTAACAAGCAGATCATACCAAAGGAGATAGACAAGATCTTTATGGGCTCAGGATATGATCCAGATCAAAAGGCTCTAATAATATGGGCCTTGTATCCGAAGGAAAAGAGACCTATTCTAGTTGATATGGATCAGGTTTTTGGCCACTTGATGGTTCAGCAAGTTGGAAAAACTGATCCCAGAATCACAGCCAAGTTGAACATGAAGGTAGCAAAATTGAACCAGGAACAAACAAAGTTTTTGGTCAAAGAGAACAGCATTTACAGAGGCTTGTATGAGAAGGCTGCTGAAGAAATCCAAAGGCTACAAGGACAGTTGTCACAAAATACTCCTATAATGGGGGAACATGAACCAGCTATGGGTTATCAACTTGACCTAAGGGTCTTAGATGCTATATCTTATGCTACCTACTAGAGGATAAAGGCTAAAAAGTTAGCCAAGCAGTTAACCAATGCCCAGCAAAAGATAAACAAGTTGGCAAATGATGTCATTGAGCACAAGTTCTGCCATATGCTAACCGATATTGGAAAGAATACATAGGAACTGTAAAAGCTCTAAAAGACCATGAGAGATTAAGGGAGAGATTGCAAGATGTACTGAAGGACAATGAGGCCATGACTGCAGAAGAAAGAGCTCAAGGGGACCAATATCTGGTGGAGCATGACAAGTACACAGACATATTGAATAAAGATCTCCAAATGTTGGACGAAGACTGTGCTGCAACAATACCGACTATCTACAAGGATGGTGAAATGACCCCATTAGAGCAATGGCAAAAGGAATTTGCACAGATTAAGGAGAAGGCAGTGGCTAGATTCGACCAGAATGAAGATATAGCCCCACATGTCAACCAGGCGGTGTTTGATCTCTTTTCACTAGAAACAGATATGAAAAAAGGAGCACGGCCAGTAGATGCTATAAGAGTGACGGTTATATTAATTATCTTGGCATGCTTAATCTCTTTATCTTTCACTTTGCTAAGCAATTGTAGTTAGGTTGTTAATGATGAAGGGACGTAACTCTTCATAGAATAGGTGTTGCTCACTTATTTATATGAGCAAGTTTTCTAAAAGGAAGGACACAATTTAGAAGAGAGGATACCGAATAGAGGCTACAGCCTCTGGCATATTATTGTATTGTTTTGAAACTTTAATAGAATCAGTTGTTTTTCCCCTGCATGTGTGTTGTGAGTTATTCCATTTCTGGTAGGCAATTGTTTGTGATATCATCTAAAGGATATAAGGTTATTTGTATTCTTACAGTGAAGTTTATGTTTCTATGTTATAAACTTGGATTAATAGGGTCTACTTGCGAATTGTAATTGTTCCTTGTAGTTCTTTCTTGGATGGTCCTTTAAGCTTAAGGTTAAATTCATTCAAGCGGTTTATGATATAAATATTTAGCAGATCTCATAAGAAACAGTAACTGAAAAACTTACCAAAGGGGGGTAGGTTTAAAAACTGTCTCACAAATCACACATTCAATCCTAGGGAAATATAAGACTCTGTAGCCCAAATAACAAGAGAGACACTGGTCATCCACTAATCACAACTTTTACCATATCCATAACTTTTACTTTAAAGTGACAGGAATAGTTGAGTAGGATATATAGAATCAATTAGCAATAGTGTATACATATAAATTTCAAGCACAAAGATCGAATAGCTTCCACAACAACAATCTTGAACTCATCTAAAAGACATCTATTCCAAGAACCTTTGCCATTTTGAGATAGGGGTCAATTAGATCAAAATAATCAATCTGCTCTAAAAAGCATTAGTTATCAAAAGCCACTAGTGAGTAGGTATACCCGCCTAGGTCTTGCAGAGCCTAAAGTGAGAGAGTTAGTAACCAAATAGGTTCACTCTATAAGTTGGCCAAGTCAAATTGGAGCGTTTGATCATAGGAGTCGGCATTTCCTTAGAACCTATCCAATCTGTTGATTTGAGATCCAACACACTGGATGGAACAAAACTACAAAAACTGGAACATGATCCACCGTACAAGTGAAGACTCGCCAAGAAATACAAGAAACTTGTCAGAATTTCATTCGAAGTAGAAGATTTGACTATCAAATTGGACCTTTATGACAAAAGCACAAGTACAAAAAGAAAATGAATGAAACTTTTCACAATCAAAGAGATCTTCAGATCAAGCATATACAAAAGATAAGTGACTTTGAAGAAATTCATAGCATGTCTACAGTGCTTCACTATGTAATATCATATTTTGTGTATCAACTGTGTTAGTATTGAATCAGTAGAGTGCTAAATATCATATTTTGTGTATCAGTTGTGTTAGTATTGAATCAGTAGAGTGCTAAATCAGCCTATTTCAACAAGAAGTGGCATTTCAATCATTTTGCCTTTGGTAACAAAAGTGACTAATAGTATACACCAAACCTGCAAGTCCTAAACAAAAACAGTACAAGAAAAAATAAAAGAGGTTATATTAATTCATATTCCTCTATTCTATTAGAAAAAGGCATACGATCTTATTGTTGGCAATTGGCACTCATTCGGTGGCTTCTAATGCTTGATCAATGGTTTAGGGTTGTCATTGATAGCAACTCTTCATGAGATTTCCATCCGGTAATCACGGATTTTGATTTCCAGAAGTGGACGTCAATCGGTAGCCAATTAACCGGTATTTCAAGATGAACAGAGCAGCTTGGTCCGGAAGCTTTCCAATGATTACAGTGTCATGAATCGCATATAGGATGATTGGGTCGACATAGAGACAGCATTTTGTCATCAATTTGGTGATCTAGTCAAACCGACATAAGACTACACGTTACATTAGCAGGCCAACCTGGTGAATAATCTATTTTGTGATTGCGGATATATAAGACCGGTGTAGATGATCTTTTGATGGATGGTATGATTGTATGCGAGCGAGTGGTGATCGAGAATCCTTTGTAGCGCAGTTTCACGTGCGTATTCTTGATCCGGTAGCTGACTGAGGCAGAGAACAAGGCAGAATAGAGTAGAGCAGAACAGCAGAGGTGATACAATCAATGTATTTGGCACTTAACCGGAACTCATCCAGGCATTGTAGATGCTATTTTGGAGTTCATTTACTGTAATTCATCATTGTAATTAATCAACAAGGCAGTGAGCCTTCCGGGGTTGTAGCCCTTATTGTAAATGAGTTGTAAGCTCTAGGCCGTGTCCCTGAATGCAAGTGCATTCCACATTTTTTAATATTGTTTTGCTACTGGCCATAGTGGAATAATAAATATTTTGGTGTTATGATTTTGTGGTCGGTTACTTTGTGTTTCTGCATTTCAGTTTCATGTTTATGCTTCTGGTGGTTTAAAGTTAAGTCAGAAAATTTATCAACCGGTAGATCACTGATTCACCCCCCCCCCCTCTCAGTGATCCCTAATTCCAACAATTGGTAATCAGAGCCTAGTTCCTCTGAGGAAGAATAACCGCTCGAGGAAGGTCCGAGAGATTGAATCAATGGATTCCGTTTTCCAGAGACAGCTCGGTGTGGCACTCAAGGATCTTGATGCAGCAAGAAATGAGATCAGTTCCTTGAAGAGAAACCTGAATGTTGTTGATGACTTCATTAATAACTTGAAGGAACAAGTGAACACTTCAAGAGACGAGAGGAAGGAATTGATGGACAAGCTGATGGAGAAAGAAGATCAAATCATGGAAAATCAGGGTAAAGCTGATGAAGTTGACAAGCTTGAGAGAGAGAATGTTGCATTGAAGAATAAGATGCAATCCATTGTGATGAAGCTGACTAAGGAGATTGAGGACCGAAAGAAGAATGAAGAGAATTTGACTCGATCGTTGAAGGAAAGAGCAGATGAATGCTTCAGGCTTACCTATGAGAATGATCTGTTGAAGCTCGAGTTGACACAATCAAGGAATAATGGTCAAGAACTTGAACGACAGATTGTTGCCCCAAGAGATGAACTTGCTACTGCAAATGAATACAAAGACAAATTCAATGCTAGCTCAGCAAGGCTTGATGAGATGCTGGAAAGTCAGAGACATGGAAAGGACATGCGAGGACTTGGATTTGAGAAAGGAGAATCCTCCGGATCTGGACAAAGCAATGCTAAACTTAATCAGAATAAGAGCAAGAATCCTCCGATAAGACAGCCTAATGCTCATAAATTCAATGGTAGATGCTTTACTTGCAATAAATTTGGTCATATGGTGAATCAATGCAGAAGCAGGACGAATAACGGAATAAATAATATGAACAATGGTCCTACCTTTACTGGTCAGTGTTTCATATGCAATAATTTTGGTCACAAGTCAAATATGTGCAGAGCAATAATGAATAACTTTCAAAACAAGAGATGCTATGGTTGTGGGATGTTTGGACATATTTCTAACCAGTGCAGGATGAGACCAAATCAAATGAACTTCAAACCGATGCAGAATGTTGTTTGTCATGCATGCAATAAAACCGGTCACATTGCAAAATATTGCAGAAGCAAAAAGAGTGCTCCGGTAGACAAGAACAAATCGGATGAAAAAGGCAAGGCAAAGGTAGAGGAGATCAGAGACAAGCATGAGAAAATGTGGGTCAGAAAGGATGAATCTAAAACAGACAATGGATCTACACCTAAATCCGGTGCATGATCTTCATCCGGTTAATTAGGGCTTTTTGCCTTGGGGGGAACTTTTTATGCAGATTCTAAGAACCCCCTCTTCGGTGATCTGCAATCAATTCCGGAAGGTTGCAAAAGGCTTAAATCATATATGCAGATGTTATCTGGAAGATTTAGTGAAGATTTGATGCTCCAGTAAGCGACTCCATGAAAATCAAGGTGGTTGCAGCATTTATTACAATGGAGAACTAGGTTTTCGAAGGATAAAAAGATATTTGAAAGCTTTATTTTTCACAATGCGATCAAGAGATAAGTGCAGAGCAGAAGAGCGAAGTAATTTGGCGATCTAGATAGCGATTTCAGTGATCCTAAGTGAATATTTGTTCCCGATTGTGAATTGAGGTATTTATCTGTTTCAAGCTATCAGTTTTTGAAAACCCTAAGTTCGAAATGGCTTCTCCATTTGGAATTGCTACCCCGCTAGTAGTGCAAATCAAGGATAGGGCTCGACCCATTTTCAAGAAACATCCTTTCAAATCTGTCGAGGATGATCCCGAAGGAGCGTTTTCCTCTGTACCCTACGACGTTCTTCACAATGAGGACATAAGGTCGTCATATATCCACTGTGATCTTGATGAACTTGGGAGTGTTGACATGTTGACCCTATACAACAAGCATTTGGCGGACGGCTTGGGAAATCTCAAGCCGGAATATCAGCACTTGCAGGCCAAGGGTTTCTCTCAGTTCATACATTTTCCGACTTTTGATGAGAAAGAATGGATCCGGTTTGTACTCAGCAGAATTCATGATGAATTTATGCAGTTGGATAAGCCTCACAAGATTACTAAGCAAGCAATCCAGGCCGTGACTTGTTTGAGCGCATCCGATGAAGTTCCTAGCCTAAGGAAAATATCAAACAACATTGTGATTGCCGCCACTAGTTCTCAATTTGACAGCAGAGCTATGACAATCAATGACATTCTGGAGCATGATGTCTGTCAATTTTGCATCAATGGTGGTTGGATATGAAGTATACCAGTCAAGCAGACAAAACTCTGTCTCCGATACAGCTATATACTCTGCCTATCTAATGTTGAAGTAAGACAAGAGGTATGATTTGTGTACGGTTCTCTTGAATGAGTTGCTAAGCAATTTGAAGAAAATCAAACAACACAAGAAGCACACCTTTAAGTTTGGCACTCTTATCATCTGTTTGGCACTATATTTCATGAATGAAATCCTCGGTGTTCAAGGAAAGATCCAATGGGGCTATGACAAGCCGATTGCTATGCAAATCCAGGAAGGGATTATGGGGATTGGTGATGCTACAATGGGGATATCTACTCTATGGGGTTATTTCAAAACTTTTCAAGCCACAATGAAGAGCAGAGAAAGAATCCCGAAAGAGATAGTGGAGAAATATGAGGAAACAATTTGCTTCATGGTTGATAAGGACCAATGCTTAATGGAAGCAGTTGAGCCAAGGATTGTGTGGATTCTTCCTATGGGCTATAAAGTTGATGTTGCTACCCTAGATGCCTATGCTCAACAAATGTTGAGTCAGCCGGTTGATGAAAAAGAAGGAAGGTTTGGCACAATTAAGGAGAAGGACCTAGAGTTGCACAAACTGTTCACAGCCCCTGCAAGGAAGAGGAAAGTTTCCAAGATGGATGAGGAAGTAGTTGTTCAGATGAAGTGAAGCAGGCTTCAGAGAAACATGCACAAATGGAGGCTAAAGAGGAAACCAAAAAGCCTAAGGCCGAACCGGTTCCCTCTTAAAGCTAAACAAAAGAGACTAAGTATGCCCCTGTTTCAATTGCGCCATCTACAGGATAGAGCTCATCTGGAAAAGGAATTTTGAAGCAAAGGGAGAAGCCTAAGTGAACTTATGTTGTTATATCTCCAGTGGCCTCTCAAACAGAATCTGAAGAAGAGGCAAATAAGGCTAAGAAGAAAGGTGAATTTGTAAGGGTGGTGAGGAAGCCGCAGTCCGGTGGAGCCCAGCAAAGCAAGAAAGCCAAATCTAAACTTGCCCCTATTGAAAGACCCAAGAAAGGGAAAAAGGTTAGAACTCAACTTGACAAAGATTTTGAGTTAGGTGATCAGCAAGGTAAATATACATTTGTTCCTCCATTAACAACAGATCAACTGATTGATGAAATAATTGTTGATGGAAATTTGAAAAAAAATTGGAGTATATTATGAAAATCCGGATGAGGCAGATCAAAGAAAAGTTGAAGAAGTTGATGTTTTGTATTTACATAGCTTTAGCAAAGCATTAATTGAATTGGAGCGTAGTATCCCTAAGGATCTATATAACATTATTGATGCAAGGAGAATAACATCTAGTAAGATTAATAAGGAAATGAAGGAGAGAGAGTTGATTAATGTTTGCACCTGTGTCTCCCAAGATGAAGCTAAAAGTCTCATTGAGGAAGCCAACAAGAAAGAATTCAGAAGCAAAAACGGGGTGAACAGGTTGATGATTGGCAAGGTGGAAGAGGTGAGGAAGGAAACTGAGAACATCTGGAGAAGAATCATGAAGAACAATCCTCTGTACAATGATGCAGTTCAGACTTCCCATCCGAAAGTAAAGGAAGGGGTCTTTGGTGACCAAAAGGATGAAAATCAGACCAAGGAGCATCCGGATGACCAAGGAAATGCAACCACTGATGCTGAGACCAGTGTAAATCCTCCGGTGATTGAGAGTACTGAAGCAGTCCCTGAGATTCAAAAGGATGACACTGCACCAAGTGGCAACACCAGTGCATTGGATATAAGGGATGGTGCTGAGGTGAAGGAACCTGAGAAGACAGAGGTGAAGGATGCAGAGGTAGATAAAGGAAAAGGAGTTGTTGATCCGGCAATTGACACTCCTCCAGTCACAAGGACCCCACCCCAAATCTCTATCAATCTTGATGGTCCTCTAAACCTTGGACAGATGTCTTCAGCAAAGAAGTCGATGCTTGCAACTGCTGTACAAGCATAGGCCACTCAGGATCTGGTCAAATCAGAGTCTGAATACAAAAAGCTCATTTTGATGTATGTTGATGTGTTACAGAAGGTGGCTCCGAGTGTACAATTAGATTCTAATTCTAGCCCCTCCGATAAATTACTTCAATTGATTAACAATGTAAATTTAAATTTGGTTCTTTGGAGAAGGCCACTACTAAACAAATTTTGGATAGATTCAAGGAGGTAAGACTGCAGATAGTCCGGAAAATGATTGAAGATGATAGAGTAAGATTGAATAAAAGTCTACAGACTCTTTCAGATGCATTAACTGAAGGTGGTAAAATATATAAGTCTTGTCTAATTTTGACAAAGTTCACAGTAGACATAGACAAGCAAATAAGTGTTTGTCAAGGTAAACTTGCTAGTATTTCATAGTCTTTTGATCCTAATGTATCCCTTACCAGCAATGTAAAAGGGCAGATAATGGCTCTAAATGATCAGATCTCGAGCCTCGATACGGATAAGGACAAAATTTTGAGGAGAGTTGGTGAACTCCGGAATTTGATTGCCCCCCGATTGAACACCATGTTAAGCAATAAGATAGACTGTTTGAAGGCTATGGGATAGCTAGTTCCATCTGAACTAAAAGATGTAGAAATTCATGCCTATGTATTCAGTGCATTCACTACAGTTTTGGATAATTTGAAGAGTGGGTGGGACACTCACCTAGGACTTTTGAAGAACATTTTTGCTGACATCTTAAGTCTCCGGTAAATATCTTTGTATATAAGTTTTGGACAGCACCCCATCTTTGGCATTGCTATCAAAGAGGGAGAGTAAAGGTGAAAAATGTACAGTAGAAGAGTGTAATTAAAGGTTTCAGAATTCTTTGTCTAAGGGGGGGCCTTAGAAATTATTTTGATCCACTATACAAGTTTTCAACACTTATGTATTTTTCAGGAGTGTTGACATCAATGCCAAAGGGGGAGATTGTTGGCAATTGACACTCATCCAGTGGCTTCTAATGCTTGATCAATGGTTTAGGGTTGTCACTGATGGCAATTCTTCATGAGATTTCCATCCGGTAATCACGGATTTTGATATCCGGAAGCAGAAGTCAATCGGTAGCCAATTAACTGATATTTCAGGATGAACAAAGCAGCTTGGTCCGGAAGCTTTCCGATGATTACGGCGTCATGAATCGTGTATAGGATGATTGGGCCGACATAGAGACAGCATTTTATCATCAATTTGGTGATCTGCAATTATCTTTGGTGATTCGGTCAAGCCGACTTAAGACTACACGTTACATTAGCAGGTCGACTTGGTGAATGATCTATTTTGTGATTGCGGATATATAAGACCGGTGTAGATGATCTTTTGATAGATGGTATGATTGTATGCGAGCGAGTGGTGATCGAGAATCCTTTGTAACGCAGTTTCACGTGCGCATTCTTGGTACGGTAGCTGACTGAGACAGAGAACGGGGCAAAACAAAGCAGAACAGCAAAGGTGATACAGTCAGTGTATTTGGCACTTAACCGGAACTCATCCAAGCATTGTAGATGCAATTTTGGAGTTCATTTACTGTAATTCATCATTGTAATTAATCAGTAAGGCAGTGAGCCTTTCGGGGTTGTAGCCCTTATTGTAAATGAGTTGTAAGCTCTAGGCAGTGTGCTTGAATGCAAGTGCATTCCCCATTTTGTAATATTGTTTTGCTACTGGCCATAGTGGAATAATATTGTGGGTTCAAATCCCACCGTGGTTTTTCCCATTTGGATTTCCACGTAAAAATTCCGGTGTTATGATTTTGTGGTTGGTTACTTTGTCTTTATGCATTTCAGTTTCATGTTTATGCTTCCGGTGGTTTAAAATTAAGTCAGAAAATTTATCAACCGGTAGATCACTGATTCACCCCCCCCACCCCCCCCTCTCAGTGATCCCTGATTCCAACACTTATGGCATCTTATCTAATTTCCATTCCCTACAATGTTCTTGAATTCAGTTACATGAAAAGAAGTCCTTACATCAACTAAATGAATAATATAAAAAGCTTACCATTAAAATATTTTCTCACAGTACTCAGATTTAAGTAAATGAATACTGCAAAAGTCTACTATAAATGATTTGCTCATGGCACTCAGGGATCCGGCATGACGAAGCTAGAAAAAGAAATAAATGAAACTGAAGAATAACTGTACCACAAAAATCTCAAGAACAAATTGAATCTGTTACACGATTAGGTGGCCTAATTCAGTAGTACATGTATTCTTCAATTGGCCTGATATTAAATGTTTGCTTAATAATCAATTGGTCATGTGCAATACAAATTAAAATGGTTTAGAGGATAAATTACCAGCAACGTAAGTGATCGATTACAAGGCTCTACTTTGCCTCAAATTATGATTGCCCTACTCCTATTGCACAGAAAAATCCAGGTTTGTGGGAATATACAGCCCAAGGCAAAGAGTATCACTTGGTAAAGGAAATATGTTGATTGTCACACAAAAATCTCAAGAATATCTTGGATCTTTTACACAATCAGGTGGCCTCCTTCACTAGCAGTGCATATACTTGTCAATTGGTCAGGTATGAAATGTTGATTAATGATCTCTTTGTCATGTGCAGTATAGATTCAAATACTTAAAAAATACCAGCAACCTAAGTGACAAATTTTACAAGGCTCTACTTTTCCATAAATACTAATTGTCATACTCCTATCACACTTGGTGAAGGAAATACGTTAGGTGATATCAGGATCTCTGGTCCAACTGCACTACTTGAATCATCGCACTTATGGTCAGCCGTGTTGCTTATTGATGATGCTTTTGACTAGTGTACAAATTCATGTTCCCAACATCTGATACCATATATTTTCAATAGAATAAGCTTTATTAACCAGTTTCTGAGTTGAATGCAGTGGATCTTAAAATAGAATGAGTTTCACTGAAATAATTGGTGCAAGTGTCCAAGAACAAACACAGCCTATCATGTTAAACAATGTCAAGTGGCTTCATCTTATTCTAGTGCCATGTTACATGTCTATCGGTATTTCAGAATTTCTTAGACAATACATCAGTGGCTACATTTAATGCAAACCCAAAACATTCACAACAACAATTTCATGAGATCCCAATATTCCAATATCTAAGGTTAATGCTCTGATTGAACTCGAATTTCAAACACATCCCAATGCCTTGTGATAGCAAACCATGCTTCAACTTGTTCAGCTCAAGAGAAAATGCACAGGACTCTACCATAATTTTTTATTCTAAATTCAAATTGTTTTATGAACGGGTAAAATCCCTTTTCCTGCCGGAAGCTCTTTAGTAATAGGGACAATTGCTAGCCTCTGGCAGAAAAGAGACGTACTTTTAGACAACATTCACTTGTATTAATCTTCATCACAATATTTTGCAAAAGATATTGTGCGTATTAGTTGTTGCTTATAACATGGAACTGAACTAGAAAACAAAAATTATTCAAGAATTTTTTTTTAAAAAAACTGTAACTTCCCCTGGACTTACATGTGAATCTGTGCACAAAAACGATCTCAACAACAACGGTATCAACAGAGCCATTATTCAATTATAACCATACCTTGGTTTCAAACTGGCTCCAGGGTTCCACTAATTGCATTCTTATCCACCCGGCAACATGTGAACAAAAAACGAAAAAATAATAAGGCCAGGTGGAACAGTAGATTGAACACAAGCACATCTGAGTTGTGCGGGAATATTGAATAAAACTCCCTAACAGATTAAAATGAAACTACTCTGGGACAAAACAAACAGAGAGCTTGATGCTGGTGAGGGCTGTGGGTTGATGATGAAAATAGTAGTTGTTGTACCATTGGCAAAGGTCGGTGTACCATTCACAAAGGTTCGAGTCGAACAAAGTGACTCCCCTAAATAAAGTGAAAAGTCACATATGAGAACGAACAACCAGTGGCTCATGTTCGAGTCAAACAGAGTGACTCCTCAAAATAAGGCAAAAATGGTCAGAGAAGGGAACAAACAACCATTGGTACAGGTTCAAGTCAAACAATATAACTCACCAAAATAAAGAGAAATTAGTCCAGGAAGAGAATAAACAACCACTGGCACAGCCGCACAGGTTTGAATCAAACGAAGTGACAACCCAAAATAAAGAGAAAGTAGTCCGGGAAGGGAACATACAGAGAGCCTGAACATAGTGCTGAAGGCTGTGGGCTGTTGATGAACAATTGTTGTTAGACCACTGGCTCAGGTTCGAGTTACACACGGTGACCTCCCCATCACACAAAGCGAATCCCCAAAATAAAGTGAAAGTAGTAATGAAACAGAACAAACAACCATTGGCACAGGTTTCTGTCTGAAAATGTGACACCTCAAAATAAAGTCAATAATAGCGGGAGGGAACAAACAAAATGGAGAACTTGTCGCTAGCAAGGCCTGTGGGTTGATGATAAACATTAGTGATTCTTGCAATATTCGCTCAGGTTCGAGTCAAACAAAGTGAATCACAAATAAAGGATCTGGCATTTCGCAAAAAGAAGCATTGTACAGGTAAAAATACAGAAAGTTTAACACACCTGCCAGTTCATCTGAATGAATATATATACACCACTTGAAAGTGCCCTGCGCCTTTAATGAAATGAAGTTGTAATGTCCCTGGCATGTAGAGCCAAAGCATTCCTTACGAGGGACGCTTTGTGTTCAATCAAAGACTCCTCTCTGCTGGCATCCCTGTAGTACTGCGAACTATAATCGCGCAAGCTGCAATCTTGAATTGAAGTGTCAAAACCATCTTCCCTAAACAGAACAAGATTGTGAAGGATAGCACAAGCTCCAATGCATGCCACTCCTCCTCTAACATCCTCGTCCTCAATAGGTTTACTCAAAATGCCCCAGCTGGAGAGGCAAGCAATGGTCCTCAAAGCAGGCTTCCTCATGACCAGAAGTTTGGCATTGAAGTCCTCCTGGCAGGAAGCTTCAAGAGGATCTGCGAAGGGCACCATGAGCCATGGAAGCAGAGGATACCCGCCATCGCCCACCAAGTATTGAGGAACCGCAACGCCCTTCATCTTCACCGTCTCCGAATTCAACAGCCGCCCTTGCTCTACATCTGCAAACAGGCTCGACGACCTCAAAACCCTAGCATCTCCCTTGTCGCCGCTCAAGCCCGTCGTTATACTCAAAATTCTTCCGCAACTGTCGGCCACTATTTGAGCCGCGACGCTGTATTGATGAGCGCCTTTGAATCTGAAGCGGGTGCAGTCGATCGCGCCGCAGCAATTAGGGAGGCCACCGCTTAGGGTTTGAAACTCGTCGGAGACAGAGCGGAGGACGGCGGGGGTAGGATATGAAACCCAGTGGCGGAAACGCGTGCAGAGAAGGCGGCACAGGCGTTGCGTGCACCGCCGCGCCTCTGCCTCAGTAGAAGCAAACCTCTGCGCCACGTTCGCGTAGCTGCAGCCACTCGCCAGCCTCAACACCGCCATTCCCACCCTCAAATTCACCTTCTCCTTCTCATTCTCCTTCTCCTTCTCCTTCTCCACCTCTGCGCACAGCCATTCAAATGTAGCTGCCGACATCTTGAAATTGTCCTTGAATGAAGCTGCTCCCATCATTCCATTCAAATATGTAGGAGAGGGAGGAGGAGAAGGAGAAGGAAGCGTTAGCATCAACCGCCGCCTCTTGCAAGAATTAGATTTGGGTTTTCTGCCATCCTCAGAATTAGATCTGGTTCTTCTGCTACCCCTATTCATGGCTGCCGCTACCGCCTCCGAAGACTGAAAAATCTCCACCAGGATTGGCCACACGGATTTCAGAGGAAAATAACACCCCCCGCATGGGGATGGCGAGTGAGTAAGGAGTAAAATAAGAATGGCCACTTCGCATACGATTGAGGACACCAACGCTCCCAACATACGCTTATCCATTCTATCTATTCTGCAGAAACGTACCAGCATCTCATTCTTCTCCATTGTAGGCTCTCACATTCATTTGCTCTCAACCCCATGTCCATGTCGATTCTAGAATTGTTAATCCAGGCTCATAGATTTATGGATGGAAGGATGGATTGATTGAATATACCCTACACAAGGAAATATAGAGATCAATATAATGAGAAATGCTCTCTCTTCCTATTTGCTTATTCTCTCAATTTTCATTCTATTGTACAGGATTCTTCAAGAAGTGGGGGTCACATGCTGGTTGGGAGCTTCTTTTCAACCAAGAGACAATTTGTGAATTCGTTCCCTATTAAGATTAAAGTCAAAGTATAAGAGGTGATTGTGGTATATAATTAAAAGTGATTGTGGTATATAGTAATCAAATTTTTGTATTTCTAAAGTAGTAATGGCTTGGCAAAGATCAAGGGTGGCGCCCTCATATAAGGGACAACAAAAACAATTATCAATTTTTTGTATTTCTAAAGTAGTAATGGCTTGGCAAGATCAAGGGTGGCGGCCTCATATAAGGGACAACAAAATCAAACTAATTGTTGCATCCATAATGTGAAGGAAGTGAGTACTATAGATAATGACATTTTTCTATCATGAAATCCAATTAGTATGATTAATGAGGCAAGGCTTTAAATTTCAAACATGTTGTATGAGAGTTGAGGTGGCTTTGTGATTGAGCACTTATTTATTGAGAAAAAATGTATCTCTATGGCCTTGGTATAATGGCAACTTTTCATTCGATACAAAGTTGTATATGAAACTGGTTTGAAAGGACATCTACAATTGATTCAATAGGAAGATGATAATAGCTAGCAAAGTAGAAGGAGGATAAAGTAGACATCATGGCACTATCTTATCTGTTTAAAACTCTCTCTAGCCTATATTGTAAATTTCTCTAGGTGTACTACATCATATTATATTGGTAATGGACAAGGTTGGAATCAAAAAGCCTCAATTTATTACATGTGTATGATCATACCTCTCTTTTGCCAGCTATCTAACACATAGGTAGGGCCCCACATTTGTCATAGGTAGACACAAGTAATTCAACCAAACAAATATCATCGAAGACAAACAAATATCATGTCCATGATTTGAAAATAAGAAGCAAGGAATGAACAATCCAAGGGCCATGACCAAGCACTGCCTAAGAATGATTAGCTTAATGAAATAAAATAAAAAATAATCCCTTGTTTAGGTTTTGCAAGGTAATAAGGTGAATCCAATGTGGGGTCCAAGCCTTGCCAACCTAGTGTTTTAACATACCTTCAAGGGGGCTTACCCATAAAATATCCAACCAAAGTAAAATATTTTATCTAGTATGAATCAAATTCTAAAATAAGAAGCTCAACATCAGGTGGTAATACATATCTTGTGAAATGCTTTTAGAATAAACTTTCAAGCATTTTTAGATAGGGACGCCATTATTTATCATTGTCAAACCTTCAACTCCAACACTAGCTAATGTAGAGGGAAGAAAGGTTGAAGCCATTTCAAGGAGTGAGAATGCTCATAGACTTAAAGTAAGAAGGATGCCACAATACATGCAAGAAATGACATAAAACTACTATTTTTTAACCAAAATGATAATGAGAAGGACACATGCAAGAAACCCTAGTAGGGATGAGCAAAGAATTTAGAAAGGATGGTCATGTTACTTTTAAGTGGTCATCCTTAAAATTTATTTTCGAGAAGTTCATCTAAATTTTTAGAACTATAAACTTTCAGTATTCATTGTTAGTTTTTAATTATTTTTATTTAGGAGCTATTAGTGCTTAGAGTTGTTGGTCCCAAATCCCTCAAGCCAAGTTATTCTTTGAACACCAAGGGTATTAAGATTGAAGCAACAAATCTCTAATTTAAGATTAGGTAGAGAAAATTTAGACCAATTTGTTAGGTCCTAGAGACAACTGAGAGGGGGGGGGTGAATCAATTGTCAAATAAATTCAAAACAAAACAACTTAACTAGCTTACTGCTTAATACCGGTGAACCAGTCTTTTATACCGGTGGACAGTTGTATCAGATAATTGTAATATCGGTAAAGATTAATGCATGAAATAAAAAAGACAAAGTCATCCACAACACATAACACCAATATTTGTACGTGGAAACCCTGTAAGGGGAAAAAACCATGATGGGAAACCTTACCCACAATCAGATGATACTACTACAGATAGTAAGTGTATACAAATGGGGTCTGCACATGCAGAAAGGCCAAGCGCCTAGAGCTCACTGCTCAATCATAAAATAGGAGTCACACTGACTACAATTGGATGGTTAAATCCAATAAGGATGTACTGCTCAAAATAGCATCTTCATATGTTGGATTCAGTACCGGTGTAGTTCTGATATGCTTTCACAAAAACCTTGCTTCACCTTCTGTAAAGCGGAAAATCGAACCCTAGGTGTTCCCCCACTCCATGGAGAGAGAAAGGAGGTCACTAGGGTTGACGGTTTTCACTTAGGAGAGACTTTACATTCAAAAGAGGGGTTGAAACCCACAAGATCCAATCCCACACAATGCAAGACTGGATTCTAAATGAGTTTCAAGGGTGGAGACATCAAGGATACCCTCTTTTGTAAAGAATGTAGATAGAAGGATTGAACTAGGAGTGTATGTAAAGTAAGAAAGATTCGCTTGTAGATAGAGACAGGGACACGGGATGAAGCTACGGACCTGAAATTAGCAGTAAAATGTTGAGATGAAGCTGTCCTGCAAATTTGAGCGAAAGTTGATGGGACGATGGCGCCCGGAGTGCACACGGTCCTCCGAAAAATCCACGAAACGAAGGGGGGTCTGTTCGTCTCTGCACAAGGATTCCAGATCTTCAATTATAGCCGCGTACCTACAACCTACACATAGAAAAGAGAGGATGATTGGGGGGTTAGGGATGAGGGGTTTGCCTTCGGGTCAAACCCCGGTTTTGGAATTAACCAAGAAATGAGAATGTTGTAAATGTAAGTGTTTGTAATGTAATCAAGTACTGATACCTTGTTGTAAGAATGTTTGTATTCTTACATGCGAAGGTGTAATGATGTTGTATGTTATATGTTGTAGGTGATCTCCTCTTCAATGGTTGAATCCTTGTCTTGAATGCAACACTTAGCCTTGAATGGAGACTTAGAATGCTCAATTGCTTGAAGGAATGCTTGAATGCTTGAATGTTTGAATATCGCTTCCGCCTCATGCACAAATATGTTTTTCCTCCCTTTTTTTTGAGAGGGGAAATGTAGTTTATATACTTGTCAATTAGGGTTAGGAGACTGATTTTTCTAACCTTAGGCCGACCCAGGAACATTATTTTCCAAATTGCAAACTTAAAGACCCGATGCCCAACAAGAGACCGGGCCCAAAATAGGGCCAGGGACCAGGGCACTGGGCGCCATGGTCCCACCTCCCGGGACAGCAGGGTGCAAGGAGGATCAGGCCAAGGAGCAAAAAGATGCAGTTTTTGATGTCATAAACAGGTTTCAGGGTCTCCATTCAGGTTCAACGTTGCACCGCCATCATGAAGACCCAAATGTAGTCGAAATTGCAAGTTTCGCAATTTTAGGATGCTACATTTAGCCCCCACTTTAGCGGGAGTATAAGCGTACGCCCATACTTCTGGTAAAGTACAAGGAAACAACATTGAAAGACTTTCACCACGTCAAGGAGGCAAGATACACCAAGCCCCCAGTGGACTAAGGATCTTACGACTTCGATTGACAAAGTAAAAGGGAAGATCACGAGGGAGAACCATGACTGTCAGTAGTAAGGTTCCCTCACTATGAGTCATGCAAGAAAAATACCAAAAATTTTCAAGGCAAAGCTAAGTTCGCCAAGAGATTTTCAAGTATCTTGAAGAGATATGAACGGGGTGTATGCCCCCTACGTTAAAGCAATCGCACACGCCTCATCGGGGGTGATTGCTTTAAGGTAGTGATACACATGAGAAATGAGAAGGGAAAGGAGCATGTTATCACAAAGATTTAGCCCCCGAGTGTGAGATAAACCCAAGGATAATAGACACAAAACACAAAGCACGAGGTGACTTCGCTTTCCTTGGGGTCAGCATGCTGTATGATAATTCATGTATATCATATGTATGTATGCATAATTGTTCTTCATTCCCCAATCAAGGAAGGTCACCTAGAAGAAGGGAACACACGTGTCTTTTGAGTCAACATGAGAGAGACCAAAAGAGATCTCAATGCTTTGCATCGTCCTCAAGTAGACAACATTAAGGACAACAAATAGAAGAATGAGAATAACACATAGAAGAAGTAACAAAAGATATCAAGAGAGGAGGAGAGAGTCTGCTATGCTAATGAACTAGTCTAGCACGTCATCCACCCCCTGATCTTGCTAATCAATATTTCGGGAAGGCAGGAAACACGCTAGAGGAGGAACATCCAACACAGCAGATGGAGCTATCACAAGATCCAAACAAGGGCTATGTTCATGTTCCAAACCACGTTGTTCTTGTCTAGGAGCTAGGATAAGTGCTTTAGAAAATTCGTTAGATAAATGGTTATCAACATCAACATATTCATATTCACTATCAGAATGAAGAGGAGTAACATTTTCATCATGAATAACATTTTCATCTATATCATCATCAAGATTTATAAAAATAGGATCTTTAACTCGCACAGGATCAAAACCATCATGCATCTTATGTTTAGGAGATTTTGGCTCAATTTTCGGCTGAGGAGAAAATGGAATAATACTAGCTGAAGTTGCTTTTGGGGATTGCAAAGTTTGAGAAACAACTGCACAAGCTCTAAGACGACGCTTTCGTCGGCGTTCACGCGCAGAATTATTTCATCTAGCCTTAGTAGGAAGTTGAGGAGATTGAGGAGGAGGAATGTTCTCATCCTTATCACTTGGGTGTTTAGGTTGTGGTCTCTTAGGTTGGACAATAGGAGAAGAGGAAGGTCTCTTTTCTCTATAAGAGGAAGGAGGAGGAACTGCTCCATATAAAGGAGGAATATCTGGTTTAGGAAGGAGACCAAGTCCATCATGACGAGGAGGTATAGGTCTACTTTTAGAAAGTTTATTAGTCATGAACATAGTCACATCCATAGGGATGGGTTGGGAATCTTCTTGAGGAAAGACATTAGTTTTATCTTTCAAAGGAAGAACTTCCTTCTCAAGAATGATAGGAATATCAAGTTTGGGTGTTCTAGGTTCACTTAGAGATAAGATCATATCTGTTTTCCACTTTTGATAAGATTTGAAACGATGATCACTTCGCGGTGGAAGAGATTGAAATTGTTTAGGCCAAAAATAATCAATAGGAACGCTAGAAGTTCTTTCAGCTGGTTTAAAGAGACTATGATTGATAGTAACAACTTCACCATTATGGGGAAATTTCAAACACTTGTGAATAGGAGAAGCAATAGCTTTCATGGAATATAGCCAAGGATAGCCTAGCTTCACACGAAATTGTTCGGATGATGGAATAATAGCAAATCTCACATCAAGGGATTTGTTATGGACCTCAATAGGTAATGTAATAGAACCAATTGCAGGAGAAGAAAATGCATCAAATAATTTCACAACCACATTTGTTTTGTCATAGATCACTTGATTCAATTGCAAAGTAAAAAGAAATTCTTCAGTAATGACATTAACCATACAAGAAGGATCAATAAGCACTCCACGACAAGGTGTATTCTTGACTTTTGCAACTATATATAAAGGACCATCAGGTGCCCTGATAGTTTCACTGGAATCAAATGTGATGGAAGGTTCTTAAGGGATTTTCTGTTGCTCCACAAAGTTAATCACATTCAGAGTCATAGACACAAGACCATCAGGTGAGAAAGAGGAATCATTAGTCTCAATCACATTAGAGGTATGAGAAGGTAACGGATCAGTAAAAATCTTAAGATTTTGGTTAGGAAGAGCTACAGATGTGTTGCCTTTATCATTCACACCTGAAACAGAGATAGTATTATTATGAATCAAATCTTGAATTTTACCCTTTAAAGCAAAACATTTTTCAGTATCATGCCCAGGTTGACGATGAAATTGACAAAAAGATTTGTTATCAAAATAGGGTGAATTAATCTTTGCAGGATCTATTTGCTTTATAAGAGGGAGAGTAAGCACATTTTGTTCCAATAACTTATTCATAATACTATGCAATGATTCATTCAAAGGAGTAAACTTTCTTTCTTTCTTGAAAAACTTAGAAATAGGAGGCACACCTGATGCTGCATTCACATTGTTGTTGATGATGTTTTCATTGAACTTAATGAACTCTCTGTTTGGTTTAAACTTCCCAAATGGTTGTTGACTACTATCACCCTTATCACTCGGAGCCATAGGATTCGCTTGTTCCATTTGACTCACAGTCAGTTGATAATTGTGAAGAGTTGCGCACAATTGTTGGAAAGAAGTAAACTCAGAAAACATAAGTTTTTCTCTAATATCTTTTTGTAAATTAGAAATAAAGATTCTTTGAATATCATTATCAGGTACTGGAAAAGAAATTTGAGCACACAAATGCTTATATCTACCAATGAAATCAGTCACTTTTTCTTTAACACCTTGTTTACAATGCATTAAATCAATCAAAGTAACTTTAGGACCTATATTGTTTTGAAATTGTTGAATAAAAGCATTTGCAAGTTGTTGAAAAGAAGTAATAGAATAGGAAGGCAACGAGCAATACCATTGTAGAGCCTTATCTCTTAATGTTCTAGTAAACAGTTTTGCAAGCAACCTTTGGTCATGAGCAAAATCGGTACATATTGTTTGAAAGGTCTTAACATGTGTTAGAGGATCACCTTTTCCATTATAAAGTTCCAACTGTGGGATTTCAACATGCTTAGGGGGGATAACTCTAACAATGTCAAGAGAAAGTGGGCTCGCAACATCAAATGTGGGCACACTAAACTTAGATTGGTTCATAGAGGCAATTTGTTGCTGTAAAGAAGAGACAGTTTGTGCAAGATTGTTAATGGTCGCTTCAGTCGAAGAGTTCATATTAGACATGTTAGATTGTGATGGAGGTATTATGTTATTGAAAGAAGGTAATGATTGAGAGTAAGGTGTTGGGACACTATGATGGTTAGTCATAGGAGATGATTGGGAAAAAGGAACACTACAAGGAGGAATGGAATGGTTAAATGAATTGCCTCCTTGCGCTAGGTTAATTTGTGGAGATGTAATAGGAACACTCATTGAAGGAAGGAATGAAGAAGTCGGATTGAATGAAGGAAGAGGGTTGATTGAAGAAGAAGGATTGCCCCCATGGCTGGTGATCATAGGTGGAATGTCTTGTATCGAAGTAGTCATTATGTTTGATGTAAAAGTAGGTATACTAGCAATAGAAGTTGTCAAAGGGGTAGAATGATTGACTTGAGTAGGAGGTTGTGTATAACCTAAAGTTTCGGCACAACTCTTCATAGGCATCACATTCGAATCCATGATGTGTGCAATACTACGCAAAATATCAATTCCATTCTTATCACTTTGAACCATACGTTTTAGAC
The DNA here is from genome assembly GCF_030272615.1 of Cryptomeria japonica. NCBI lineage: Eukaryota > Viridiplantae > Streptophyta > Pinopsida > Cupressales > Cupressaceae > Cryptomeria > Cryptomeria japonica. The sequence continues at coordinate 471,264,158 of NC_081411.1, read as the reverse complement.
CCTCGATTAATGAAAGAGCTTGACTATCGAGATATTCTTGAGACATCCATCGCTGAAAATCATCAAATTGGTTATCCAATTTCGAAAGTTGTTCTACAGAAACCTCATGGAGAGTGTCTTCATCATTAAGAGGATTAGAGGAATTACCTGTGTCCTCGTTAAAAAGGCCATTCAAATTAGGTTCCATCTCCTCGGTAATTAAACCTTGGAAAGACTTAATTCTAAGGCTTCGTCTAACGGGAATAGTGTAAGTAGGGCTTATTGTTGTAAAACTCATGCACCACTTCCAAGAAAGGTAGGCACAATTGAAAATTAGGGCCAAGGGGGGTAGCACTTAACTTTAATTGTTATCTTGAAAATTGAGATCTTGAATTTTGAATTCATTTTCGAATTTAGAGGTAGAAAATTTCAATAAAATCAGCCAATCTCCTAGATTTAAGCTGTTAAATGCAATCATGACAATCTCCCGAAATTTTGGAAAAAATGTCGAGGACCGTGGCGAACGGAGTGCACACGGTTCTCGCAACTTTTTTCAAAATTTTCAGGGATGCAAGTTATGATGATTTTAAAGCTAATCTGAAAAAATTGAGTGATTTTACGATCTGTAGATAGGCCAAATTAAAGTTGCAATCTCAAAATTGAACCCTACCAAGATTGTTGAAAAATGCAAAATTTGAATTTTGAAAAAAAGAGGGAAACTGAAATTTTGAATTTTATGATTTTAGAGGGAATACTAAGACCAATGCAAGTTTTGAAATTTAAAAGTTGACTCAATTTCATGCAAAATTCAATTTTGAAAGCAGAAATCAAGGTTGCTGCAATTAAACACTTAATTTCAAAAGTCACAAATTGCAAAAATTTGAATAAAGCACTGAAATTTTGAATGAATGCCAACACACTTTTCAGATTTAGGACAGTAAGAAACACAATTTTAACACAAAATTTCAATTTCAACAATTTTTGAATGATAAAAAGCCTTAATCCAAGCAATCACTAGACCAACTTTGACTTTAATTTTGAAAGTGTTAAAATTGATAAAATCAGCCAAGATTCTGGATCCTAGCAGAAAAATACAGTAAGATCTAGCTCCCAAAATTTTGGAAAAAATGTCGGGGACAATGGCGCTCGGGGTGCACATGGTCCTCGCAACTTTTTTCAAAATTTTCAGGGATGAGAGATATTATGATTTTGTTGCGGAATCCAAAGTTACAGCCGATTTGGAGGTGTTTTGATCAGTGAAATCATCAGTCAAAGGTTGAATCAAGAGGGTTTTAAAAATTAGGGTTTTGACACTTAACCACTTAATTTTCAGAATTAAAGCACAAATATGAATTGACAATTTGCAATAGAAGGGCAGATCTGAAACAAGCATTAATAATTAAACATTTGACAAGCTCAATTACTAAAAAGGAAATTTAGGGTTTTTATGCAATTAACCTCTAAAAATTGCAAAAGATCAAACATGGAAATGTAATTAAGGAAGCAAAAAAAAATTTCAGATCTAACCAAGAATAATCAGAATTAGGATGTTCACGTCGGGTTCACCAAAATGTAAAGCGGAAAATCGAACCCTAGGTGTTCCCCCACTCCATGGAGAGAGAAAGGAGGTCACTAGGGTTGACGGTTTTCACTTAGGAGAGACTTTACATTCAAAAGAGGGGTTGAAACCCACAAGATCCAATCCCACACAATGCAAGACTGGATTCTAAATGAGTTTCAAGGGTGGAGACATCAAAGATACCCTCTTTTGTAAAGAATATAGATAGAAGGATTGAACTAGGAGTGTATGTAAAGTAAGAAAGATTCGCTTGTAGACAGAGATAGGGACACGGGATGAAGCTATGGACCTGAAATTAGCAGTAAAATGTCGAGACGAAGCTGTCCTGCAAATTTGAGCGAAAGTTGACGGGATGATGGCGCCCGGAGTGCACACGGTCCTCCGAAAAATCCACGAAATGAAGGGGGGTCTGTTCGTCTCAGCACAAGGATTCCAGATCTTTAATTACAGCCGCATACCTGCAACCTACACACAGAAAAGAGAGGATGATTGGGGGGTTAGGGATGAGGGGTTTGCCTTCAGGTCAAACCCCGGTTTTGGAATTAACCAAGAAATGAGAATGTTGTAAATGTAAGTGTTTGTAATGTAATCAAGTACTGATACCTTGTTGTAAGAATGTTTGTATTCTTACATGCAAAGGTGTAATGATGTTGTATGTTATATGTTGTAGGTGATCTCCTCTTCAATGTTTGAATCCTTGTCTTGAATGCAACACTTAGCCTTGAATGGAGACTTAGAATGCTCAATTGCTTGAAGGAATGCTTGAATGCTTGAATGTTTGAATATTGCTTCCGCCTCATGCACGCATATGTTTTTCCTCCCTTTTTTTTGAGAGGGGAAATGTAGTTTATATACTTGTCAATTAGGGTTAGGAGACTGATTTTTCCGACCTTAGGCCGACCCAGGAACATTATTTTCCAAATTGCAAACTTAAAGACCCGATGCCCAACAAGAGACTGGGCCCAAAATAGGGCTAGGGACCAGGGCACTGGGCACCATGGTCCCACCTCCCGGGACAGCAGGGTGCAAGGAGGATTAGGCCAAGGTGCAAAAAGATGCAGTTTTTGATGTCGTAAACAGGTTTCAGGGTCTCCATTCAGGTTCAACGTTGCGTCGCCATCGTGAAGACCCAAATGCAGTCAAAATTGCAAGTGTCGCAATTTTAGGACGCTACACCTTCAAAAGATGTTTGCGTGTATAGCTCTGCTCAATCTCGCATATACCTTCACACAATTCCTTTTCACACTTCCTTACCGATCTTACAAATAAGATCTTATATTTATATCATAACCTAAGACCAATTTTAGTAGGTCGGCTCTGCAAGATATTACAATAAAATCATTTTACAAATAAATTAATGCCCGATGCAATAACCGATTCAACATGTCGGCTTAATGCATTTACAACAATAATAAGTCATCTCCATATCGTGCCATGCTGATCTGGAAAAGATAAACCTGTCGATGTATAACCTGGACCTATTTGTCAGTAACAGCAAATATGCAAATACGAATATATTAATAAACAAATCTCCAAGACAAGGTGTCCACACGATGTCTTCGACATAACCAAGTGTTTTCCATGCCCTTCCAAGTGTTGGTGATCATTATATCCTGTCGGTGTACTAGATACTGATGACTGTGCATAAGTCATTTGCTAGCCGGTGAATATTGTTGATCCTCCAAAGTGCTAGGGTTGATAAAGTTTAGTAGGTGTTGACATCAATGACAAAACCATACCAAAATACCAACAATCTCCCCCTTTGGCATTGATGGCAACACAAGATGGAAAAACCATCAAAGTGCCAAAACAGAAATGCCAAATACCAAAATACCAATAATTATCAAAAACAATCTCTCCCCCTGAGAGTAACATGTGTTTCCTTGTGTTTTTCCATACCAATCTCTCCCCCTTTGACATCAAATGCCGAAGTTACTACCAAGCCAAGTTCATATACAAAATACCAATCAATACATTATACCAACTACTCCCCTTGAGAAGTACTTCCTCATCAAAGACCGAAGTAAAAGTTTTTCAATTAATTTTGTCGATTGATGATAGATATCAACTTCCTAAGAATCTACCGGTGGGGGAATGACCCCACGATTATCTCTAAGATATTCAAAAGTCTCCTTAGGCAGAGGTTTAATGAAAATATATGCAATCTGCTCTTTAGTATTCACATAGACCAGTTTTATTTCTTTTGCTTCAACATTCTCCCTTAGAAAATTCAGTTTGATAGAAACATGTTTGGTTTTAGAATGTAGTACCGGGTTCTTAGATATATCAATTGTTGTAGTGTTATCACAATAGATAGTTATAGGTTCCTTGCAATTTATCTTTATGTCTTTCAACATTTGTTTAAGCCATAGTACTTGTGTGCAATTAGTTGTAGCTGCAACATATTCTGATTCTATTGTTGATAAGGATGTACTGCTTTGTTTCTTACTCAACCAAGAAACTAGTCTGTTTCCAAGAAAAAATGCTCCTCCGGTGGTTCTTTTTCTATCATCCACATCTCCTGCCCAATTTGCATTTGTGTATGCACATAATTCAAAGTTTTCATCTCTAGGTTACCATAATCCAAGATTTGTTGTGCCTTGTAAGTACCGGAAAATCCTTTTTACTGTTGATTCATGATTTTCTCTAGGATTACTCTGAAATCTTGAAACAATACATACTGCATTCATGATATCAGGTCTGGTTTGTGTCAAATACAGTAAACCTCCTATCATAGATTTGTACCTAGTTGGATTAACAGGTGTAGATTCATCCCTTAGTGATAGTTTGTCATTTGTAGTCATAGGTGTGCTTACCGGTTTAGAGTTCTCCATCCCAAATTTATTTAGTAACTCCTTTAAGTACTTGGATTGACTCAAGAATATACCTTTATCAGTCTGTGAAATTTGCAATCCTAAAAAGAAATTTATTTCTCCAATCATAGACATTTCAAATTCTTGTTGCATTTCAATAGAATTTTTTTTACATAATCCATATTATCAACAAAAACTTCTATAACCAAGATGTCATCATTAGTCACTTTATAATATAAGTTGTTGTCAGCATTACCTTTAGAAAAAATAATCTTCAAAAGATACTTATCCAATCTTGCATACCAAGCTCTTAGAGCTTGTTTCAATCCATACAAAGCTTTCCTTAACCTGCAAACCATATCATTGTTATCTGTCAAAGAAAATCCATCAGGTTGTTCAATGTAAACTTCTTCTTCAAGATCTCCATTTAGAAATGCACGTTTAATATCCATTTGATATACTTTGTAGTTCTTGTGTGCTACAAAAGCCAAAAATAATCTGACTGCCTCAATTTTGGCTATTGGTGCAAAGGTCTCATTGTAATCAATTCCTTCTTTCTGAGAATATCCCTTACACACTAGTCTTGCTTTATTTCTGATAACCTTACCATCTTCATTAATTTTGTTTCTGAATACCCATTTGGTTCCAATTACATTTTTATCTTTAGGCCGGGGAACTAATGTCCAAGTGTTATTCTTCTCGATTTGTTCTAATTCTTCTTCCATAGCTTTAATCCAATATTTATCTTCACATGTCTCATTAACTGATGATCATTCAATTTGAGAAATAAGGCATACCTCTTCATTTGCCAATCTTCCTCTTGTCATAACCCCTTTATACTTGTTTCCAATTATCTGATCTTCAGAATGATTTAGTCTTACATACCGAGGTGTCTTTGTTTGTTGTTGTTCCTCAGTCATAGTGGAATTTTCAGATGGTATCGGTGTAACTGGATCTTCATTCTGTACCAATGGGTTCAGTGTAGGTTCATTTGTTAGAATTTTTGTTACCGGTTCAGAATCCATATACCTTGAAGTTCCTCTGAATTGTTCATCAATCTTCACATTTGTACTCTCAACAATTTTCTGCAATCTTTTGTTAAAACATCTATATGCTTTACTTTTAGATGAATAACTAAGAAATATTCCTTCATCACTTCTAGGATCAAATTTTCCAATATACTCATCTCTTCTAATATAGCATTTACTTCCAAATATTATGAAATATTTGAGAGTAGGAGTAATACCAAACCATAGTTCATGAGGGGTGTTACCAGTTTCACCTTTGATGTGAACTTTGTTGAATGTATAGACTATTGTACTTACTGCTTCTCTCCAATATACATGTGGTAGATTTGCTTATAATAACATACTTCTAGCTGCATCCAAGATAGTTTTGTTTTTCCTTTCAACAACTCCATTTTGTTGTGGTGTTCGAGGTGCTGATAGTTGTCTTCTGATTCCATTCACTTCACAGAATGCATTAAATTCCTTAGATGTAAATTCTCCTCCTTGATCTGATCTTAGACATTTGATTTTCTTACCGGTTTCATTTTCTACCATTGCTTTGAACAGTTTGAACTTCCCAAGTGCTTCTGATTTTTCTCTCAGAAAAGTAACCCAACACATTCTAGAATAGTCATCAATGATTAGCATGAAATATCTATCACCTTGCAAGCTTTTGGTTCTAGCTGGACCACATAAGTCAGTATGAATTAAGTCAAGAGCATTATTGGATTTTTCTGGAATACTTTTAAAGGTAGTTCTAACTTGTTTTCCAAATTGACATTCCTTACATACTGTATTGTGAGGTTCGACAATTTTAGGTAAATCTCTAACTGCCTTAGTAGTACTGATTTTCACCATGCAATCAAAGTTTACATGACAGAGTCTCTTATGCTATAGCCAACTTTCATCAATTTGTGCAATCAAGCATGTCTTTTCATTGTTATTCAAATGAAAGATATTACCTCTAGTTTGATTACCGGTTGCAATTTCTAAACTAGTTCTATTCATGATTTTGCATTTTCCCTTTTTGAATTGTAACTGAAATCCTTTTTCAACTAATTGACCAACACTCAAAATATTATGCTTTAAACCTTCAACATAGTAAACATTGTCAGTGTTATGCTTACCATCAAGAGATATTGTACCTTTACCTTTGATCAGACAAGCTTTATCATCTCCAAATCTCACTAGACCTCCATTATATTCTTGAAAGTTCAAGAATTTACCTTTATCACATGTCATATGATGTGAGCATCCTGAATCAATGATCCATTCATCCTTTACTTTAATTTTAGCTGCCAAGGCCTGCTCTACTGGTTGGACTGTAGGTGTCGGTTGATCTTTTGTTATAGCAAAAAAACCCATCCATTATCTGTCAGATCCTCATCAGAATCATCAGTCACTCCTTCATCAGCAAGATAACAAGATTTGACTTTATTCTTCTTAAATCTGTATCTCTGATATTCAGGGTTAGGCTTGTATGTCCTTCTATCTTCTTCTCTTAGTCTAGCATGTCTATCAGGGCATCTTGAAGCCATATGACCAATCTTATTACAGTTAAAACATTTAAAGGGTGCTTTACCTTCATACTTACTTCCAACTGGACCTTTAGGCATTTTCCTTGCAAATACTGCTTCAAGTTCTTCAAGTTCTTCATTTTCTTTCCTGCTTTCTTCAAGTTCTCTTGCATAAAAGGCTTTCCAATCAGATTTGTCAAATGATGATGTAGATGATGTTGATGCTTTAAAGGCTAAATCTGTCTTTATAGTAGCAACAGGACCAAATTCCTCAATTTCAAACGCTGAAAGTTTTCCAATCAATGTATCTCTAGTTACTGATGTATTAGGCATTGTTCTTAACTCATTTATAGTAGTGACCTTCATTTTGTATGCTAGTGGCAATCCTCTTAAAACTTTTGAAACAATTTCATCTTCACTTAAGGTTCCTCCACAACATTTAATACCTAAAACAATTTCATTAACTCTTTCCATAAAAGCAGAAATCCTTTCATCTTCTTCCATTTTCAGATTTTCATACTTGACCCGGAAGCTTTCAAGCTTTGCAATTTTGACTGTGGAATCTCTTTCATTCAATGTTTCTAGATGATCCCAAATAGCTTTAGCAGTTGATCTATCTGATAATCCCATGATTTGTTGATATGTTAATGCGCTCAAAAGTGCTTCTCTTGCTTTGCAGTCATTTTCTTCATCTTTAGTCAAGTTAGGTGGATTAGGCTGGCTATGAGTAGAAGCAGTATAGCCATTCTTTGTAACATCCCAAATGTCTTTTCCAATGCAATTTAAATGTGTCTCCATTCTGATCTTCCATATGCCATAGTTGGTTCCATCAAGTTTAGGACTGTCCTTTCTGAAATAGTTAGTAGACATTGGATCTCCTCAAGTTGTTAAGCTTCTACAAAAGAGGACTAGGCTCTGATACCAATTGTTAGGTCCCAGAGACAACTGAGAGGGGGGGAGGGGGGGTGAATCAATTGTCAAATAAATTCAAAACAAAACAACTTAACAAACTTACTGCTTAATACCGGTGAACTAGTCTTTTATACCGGTGGACAGTTTTATCAGATAATTGTAATACCGGTAAAGATTAATGCATGAAACAAAAAAGACAAAGTCATCCACAACACATAACACCAATATTTGTACGTGGAAACCCCTGTAAGGGGAAAAACCACGGTGGGAAACCTTACCCACAATCAGATGATACTACTGCAGATAGTAAGTGTATACAAATGGGGTATGCACATGCAGAAAGGCCAAGTGCCTAGAGCTCATTGCTCAATCATAAAATAGGAGTCACACTGACTACAATTGGATGGTTAAATCCAATAAGGATGTACTGCTCAAAATAGCATCTTCATATGCTGGATTCAGTACCGGTGTAGTTCTGATATGCTTTCACAAAAACCTTGCTTCACCTTCAAAAGATGTCTGCGTGTATAGCTCTGTTCAATCTCGCATATACCTTCACACAATTCCTTTTCACACTTCCTTACTGATCTTACAAATAAGATCTTATATTTATATCATAACCTAAGACCAATTTTAGTAGGTCGTCTCTACAAGATATTACAATAAAATCATTTTACAAATAAATTAATGCCTGATGCAATAACCAATTCAACATGTCAGCTTAATGCATTTACAACAATAATAAGTCATCTCCATAGCATGCCATGCTGATCTGGAAAAGATAAACCTGTCGGTGTATAACCTGGACCTATTTGTCGGTAACAACAAATATGCAAATATGAATATATCAATAAACAAATCTCCAAGACAAGGTGTCCACACGATGTCTTCGACATAACCAAGTGTTTTCCATGCCCTTCCAAGTGTCGGTGATCATTATATCCTGCCAGTGTACCAGATACCGGTGACTGTGCATAAGTCATTTGCTAGCCGGTGAATATTGTTGATTCTCCAAAGTGCTAGAGTTGATAAAGTTTAGTAGGTGTTGACGTCAATGACAAAACCATACCAAAATACCAACACAATTTACTAAGGTTCATTTTTTGCTCTTCTAGACCAAAGGGGGCTTCCCTAAGGTTTTGAATCAAATTAATTTATAGGGAATGGATAATTTTCTTGCCACAAATCATATCCACTGCACATTGTAACCCTACTTCAGTTGGCATTATGTACTTATATTTTTTATTTGATCATGAAATTTTACAAACCTTTACTAAAATAGATGACATTTTCCATGGGAAATGTTTGAAGTGGATATAACAACTCGCATTTTTATGATGCACTTCTACATATAATTTTTTTAAAGAGAATTAAAATACCAACAAATTGAAAGTGATGATAGTGCCTAGTTTTGTCTTATGCATTAGAAGCTGATGTAATGTGGAGCAAATAAAAAATTGATGCTTCAATCTAGTTAGTGACAAAATCACTAAATTTATTAAAGATATATAAAGAGGAAACCAACAATAATAACCTAATGAAGATCTCATAAAAGATTGTATTCTTCAAAATGCATGAGTAAACTAGGTTATACATACACATTCAGAAAGATATTTGGAATTGCAAACTATTGAATGAGTATTGCTTAGTAATCCTTGAGTAAACATGAACGTTTCATTTTATTATTTAGTAAAGGTAGATCACAAAAAAATCATAAGAATTTTACAATCCTCTAGCTAATCAATTGATCATAAATATATCTAGAAATGAACATCACACTCCAAATATGCTCAATAAATGTTAATTTTACACTCTTTGGAGGTAACTGTTAGTTTATTTTTACCTTGTGGCCTAAATAGCATTTAACATTATGTTCTCAAGGTTCAATAAGTCTTGAGTTTGGTCCTAGCATTTGCGAAAGATTGAATGCTATCAAGTGTAAAGGTTATTAAGGTGTTTGCTTATATGCAAGGCCATAAATTATGGTATCTCTCTTCTAAAGGGGAGCCTCAACATATAAATAAAGTTCTAGAATGTTAGAGTCTTGTCAAAAAGGGTCCTCTGAAGACAACTAAAAAAAATTGTATAAAATGCAGAGAAAAAGAGCAATTTTAGGACTCTTAAGTGTGATTTTGACATGTGAGAATGTCATTTATGGATATGAATGCATTAAAGGAGTAGTTTGGAGATATAATGGCATAGTTTGAAGTAGTTTTGGGGGCCTTTAATGGCTTTTTTTAGTTCAATCCAACTCCAACAATTTTTCAACTTCAAAACAAACAAAATACATGCCTTATTATCATGGAAGGAGGTTGCAATAGTCAAGGAGAGAACCTATGATAGTTTGAAGACTTTTTTTAGTGGTTGAGAGCATCTAGGAGGTTGAAGACTTCTTCAAACAATTGAGCAAATTTACGAGGCTATTTTGAAGACTTTTTCAAGTGGCTGAGAGCATCTAGAAGGAGGTTGAAGACTTCTTCAAACAATTGAGAAAATTTAGGAGGGTAGTTTGAAGACTTTTTCAAGTGGTTGAGAGCATCTAGGAGGAGGTTGAAGACTTCTTCAAACAGTTGAGGAAATTTAGGGGGTAGAATTTGACCACTTCTAAGGCCTTTCCCAAGCATCTAGGAGTTGATTAAAGAGCCTAATCAATAGAATAATAGTTGGGAAAAAAAATTCTTCAAAAAAAACCACTTTTTGGAGCTGATTTGAAGGCTAAGAAATAGCAACAAACAACATGGATGCCCAAGGAGGATTGACTAATAAAAATCACTGTAACACATGTCCTTCTCGTCATTTTTTTCTCAGTATATGTTCCTTTGTTGTGGAAAATTGTTGTAGCTATAAAGCTCAACCTTAGGCTTCATTTTCAAGTTAGTTTTTGTTGCTCTAGGCTTGTATTGTAACCTGAATCAGGTTCTTTTGTGTCTATTGTGTAATGTAACTCATATTCAAATATGTACAACTGTTGTAAGCACCTTTTTTATTAATAAAGCAAGTGTTTACCTTCTCTAATATGTATTTTATGTGCAACATGGATGAATGGTGTTTTTTTAGTGATTCATATGCCAATCCTTTAATATCACTTTCTTCCTACAATACCTTAATGCAGAAAAAATTGCTTCGTATTTGAGTTATTAGTTGTTAATACTTTGGGGTTTCCTAACGGGGCGTTACACCTTTTTTATTAATAAAGAAAGTGTTTACCTTCTCTAATATGTATCTCCATGCATAATGCAAACTAGGAAAAGAAAAATCTATTTAAATTTTCAAGAGTTTCATGCATTAATTAGTTTATTATGCTTTTTGTGCATACATGACTAATTCATACATTGTGTTTCAACTCTCAGTCTATCTTGTAGACTCCACCATTGGGGTTTCTATCTTTAGAGTTAGATTTCTTTATAAGGATGTCATATCCTTCGTTGTAATCAAGCTATTTCAAAGAAATACATTCAATTATTGTTAATTTTCTTCAATTTTCTCTTATTGTGTGACAGGTATTCTTGCAGAAGATAACTGGGCTTGTGGGATTCGCATTTCACGAATTCAAACATGGTATCAGAGCTCCAGATCTGAAGATTCTTGTTTGCTTTTTTGGAGATTATTTGCATTTACACAACAAATTGTTCATCTTGGGTTATTTTGGAGCTCATCGACAATTCCAAAAGGCTCGAGAAAGTAAGGATTGCCTTTCGTTTCGCTGAAATCCGATATACAGAGTCCATTTTGCAAGGGTTTGAAGTTCGAGGGTTTTTCTCAGTTCCAGAGGGTACCTAAAAATTAGAAGATTTTTGGGCCCAAAAGGACCTCACGGTTGGATTCAAAGGGCTGATTCCACAAATTTTGATATATAATTTGCCTATTTGGGGTGACGGGAGCATTGGGTGCAAAAAAATTCATTGGCACACTTTTCGAGGCACAAAAATCCATACGACCATACCTGTACCCACGTCGGAAATTTTTCATCAAAAATAAATAAATAAATTTGTAAGGGATTTTGATTTTCGGCTGCTGACGTCAGTAGTACAGTCAACATGCATGGCCCTTCTTGGACCCTCTTTGTGCCCTAAAAGAGGTGTTTTTTTGTTTGTTTTGGCCATAACTTGGTCATATGGAGTTGAAATTGGGCAAATCATATACCGTTGGAAATCTCTTTCCTAGCCCGATTCAGAGATGGAGGTCTATTTTTATGTTTTTTTTCATTTTGCAAGTTTTTTTACCAGTTGAAGTCAAAAGTTTCAGTTTGCACTCCCAGGGACATATCTTGTGCATCTGGACTCCATTTTTCGCAAACGAGATATCATCGGAAAGGTGATTTAGCGCTCCATCCACATCTCAGGTCCATTTTTTTCAGATATATTTCCAGCCCACTATCTCTTCTTTCCGAAGTAATAAGTGACTTCCTAGCCCTATTCTATCCTCATGTGATCGGAGCTCCACTTTTTGGGCACATATCTCTTTTTTTTTTTCATCATGGAGAATAGCATTATGATTCTTAGTAATTGTCATACCTCTCCCTTTTTAGAATTATGAGGGGGTTTCTGCTGTTCTTGTTAATGCTTCCTTGGTTTCGTGTTGGAGTGTTCTTTGTATTTAGTACTTGTTCCTATGTACTAGGAGATGCAGGGCCATTTACCCATGCATTGTCTGTGAGATGGAGCACTTACGTATTTGTTCCTATGTACTATGAGATGCAGTGGCCATTTACCCATGCATTGTCAGTGAGATGGAATACTTACCATATCGACACTCTTGCATTCCTATTTCTAGAGGTTAGATTTTCAGCATCATAGCAGTCATTCTACGACAGTGTTTGCAGCTTCTTCATGATTCATGTTTCTTCATGCTTGTCTTTTGTTTCTCTTTTGGAGAGGAGTTTTGTTCCCATTCAAGGTTTTCTCCTTTTCTCTATTTCTAAGAAACTTCCATGTTTGTTCATGGGTACCTCATCAGGCTTTAGGCCTGGACCCATCATGCATTCATCGTTGCATGTTTTTTTCCTATATCCTTGCCTCTCTCCCAGTTGTGCATTCAGGGGGATGTTGGAATAAATAATTCATATATTAATTATTCACAATTATATTAATTCAATAAATAATCGATGCCTTAGTTAGTAATTAATTATTGGTATTTATTAGTTAGTTAATTAATTAATATTTATCTCCATGCATAATGCAAACTAGGAAAAGAAAACTATATTAGATTTTCAAGAGTTTCATGCATTAATTAGTTTATTATGCTTTTTGTGCATACATGACTAATTCATTCATTGTGTTTCAACTCTCAGTCTATCTTGTAGACTCCATCGTTTAAGGTTTCTATCTTTAGAGTTAGATTTTTTTAAAAGGATGTCATATCCTTCATTGTAATCAAGCAATTTCAAAGCAATACATTCAATTATTGTTAATTGTCTTCAATTCTCTTTGTTGTTCAATTTTCTCTTATTGTGTGACAAGTATTCTTGCAGAAGATAACTGGGCTTGTGGGATTCACATTTCATGAATTTTAACAAAAATAACATGTTTTATAGGGGTTATAGTTTGTGTTATGACTTTCACAATTTCTTAGTTGTGAAAATTCTCTCTTTTTTGTCTATGAAGTCTAAAATATTAACCTTACTATAAAACAATGATGTATAAAAATGTGGAGCTTGAGTTGTGTGAGAGAAATCTTGTTTTTGAGACAAATTTGTGTTAAAACATAATGTATAGGTTTGAAAACTAATTTGGTGCATCACCACTAGTTTTAGGTTTCATTTTATGCAATTTATCCTCCCCTTTCCCAACAAGAAAGTTGTGTAGGTGAAAGTTCCAAGAAGAACCAACTTTCTTTGGAGATTCACTCCAAGTTTTGGGCAAACCACGAATCTAGGAGTGTTTCCATGTTTCAATATATTGTTGAACTCTAAGTTTAGCATGGTGCAAATCTTATTGATAACAATAACAAGGGTTTGTTACTATTCTTGAATTAATCCACATCAATATAATACCAAAACTATGATACCCATAACTAAAAATAGAAACCCAAGGGTTTCTAATGAATATCTATTTTCTATTGGCTATGCAAATTCTCTTTTGAATTTCCACCCTCTTACAAAACAAAAACCTAATTGATATATATCATTCATTACATTTGAGTGGTTTGGGGAGAAGATCCATGATAACTTAATTTCTTGTAGGTCATCCATGCCTTTGGCATCATCAACATCAATGATCTCATATAAAAATCACCCCTTTGAGATGTGTGAAGATACTTGAAGGAAAACCTTTTATTTATAATTGCTATTATTTTGAGCATTAATGGTGTCATTTTCTTTGAGTTCCCAAGGTGGATAAGAGCCCACAAAATCTTCTAAAATGGTTTCTTGGAGATGGCATGAGGACTATAAAGGCATGAAACTTCAATTGTCACATTAATTACAATGTGGACACCTTCATATTTTATCATTATAGGTGCCTTTGAATGCCTTTATAATAAGCAATGATTTTTTGGTGAGACAATCTAATTAGTTAGTTAAAAGCCCTTATTAGGTCATTAATGGTGTTCTACGTCATACAAGAAGCTAGGTGGGAGTGAACAATACAACACACAAGAGTTTCAAAGTTTTGAGGATAAAATGTTTAAGATACATCCTGACCCATTTCATTGTTGGGGAGATGGGATCAAGAATAAGGCATGCTTCATGCTTAAAATAAACAAGTTAAGGTTTTAGAAGACTTGGGATATAATCCCTACTTTGGTCAAGCCATATGCCCATTGTGTCTTCTTATACTTCCTCAGGGCTCTGAATTGTGATATGGTTGTGATGATACAATCAATGGGTAGGGATAACCTTCTAGGAGCTTATGACACTACTATCAAGGAAGAAAGGTGTTTAATTCAAGCTATAAAGTTAGCTCATAGGCCTCCAATGCCCCAGTTCCCAGAGGCTCCTACACAACATCGTGTAATTATACCAATGCTAGCGACATTTTTAAGTCAAACAATTACACCTCCTCCACCTTCAAATATTCAGGTTAGCTTAAGATCCTCGTGCAGAGACTTAACAATGAGCTAGTTTCAGTCAAGAGGCAACAGTCTCAAGACAGGCCTTATAAACCACAAAACCAATAGATAAGCCTTAGGCCTTTGAATAGCCTAAACACTGCAACTGCAAGCACCTCAGGAACTCTTGTCCTTGTGTAGTCCAATCATGTTAATCAGGTAGCTTGTAGAAATGAGTATGCCTCCCAAGCCTTAGTGCCACAAAGAGATTTTATTTTTTCAAACTGGCAGGAGGCAGATTTTTGTGGTGTTAGCCAATCAGACAACTCCCTTGTGGCTAGGAAAAAAATGACAACAAGGTGGAGATTGCTTTCCTATTATGGGATGAGCTACATTCCTTCTTTGAGGAGGAGGATATGCCTATAGCTAAGATGTGACATGAGACTGAGCTAAGGGTGGAGGAGTCAGAGGATGAATTTTTGGGGATGATCTTGAGGGCTTTTGCTCAAGTTTTGACACTGAGTTGACATCTTCTAGTCAGTTGAATCAAGAAGAGAAAGAGGAAGATCTTACATTACCAAGAGAGGCAATAAATTTTGAAGAGCAGGGGCATATTTTAGAGGTGCCCATTTTGTCGCCAAATCAATAGACCAAAGGGGAGGCCAATAGTGATGGCCTGAATCTATCTCATTCAAGGGGATGCACTATTAGAAATTTGGCTCAAACCTGCAATTCACCCCTTGTCATGCTTATTTCTAAGCATGAGGTTGAGCATCATGAAAGAGAGCAAGTCTTTTCACCCATCCACCTCAGGAGGATAAAATTCAAGCATGGGTGAGTTTCTTTGCTCTCAGGTTTTGGGAAGCATTCCAATAGTCTATCAGATGCTTGTCAATTTTCTTTTCCTGGTTGGTCTTTAGCAAACATAAAGAGTATCAAAAGCTAGTTAGGAAGGGCATTTATTTTGACAAGCCAATCAATGGCTTTATTTAACTCTTTCATTGTGAATAATGTACATAGTTAGCTTAGGTTTTTGTTTTAGTTTGTTTCTTTCCAAGAAGTGCATGTGTATACTCTACTCTTTTGTGGAATAGCGGATTTTTTTTTTCCAGGTGGTAGGCGCAGAGATTATTTATTGTTCAAGCCTTGACTCTATGCCCAATGGAGATCTAAGACTTCTAGTATATCCCTAAGTAGGATTAGGGCCCCCTCTAAGTCGCCAAAATGTTGACCTTTTTTTGTCAACAAAGTTGCAAATCCAATCTGAGAAAGAATCCTAATTGTTCGCATAACCTGTGTGTTATGCATTTTTTAGTAGCATAATGAGGGGGTTTGTTTTTTGCAAGTGAATCTTCCCAGGCTCCTGAATTATATTTTTGTGTTGACCATGTTGGTTGGTCAATTCACTTAAGCTTACCAGCTTGAGGTCGGCGAGGTCGTTGGCAAGCAGTTCCTCTTTTGGCTTTCCACTGACTGGTGGTGTTTGCTATCACATGGTCGCATCGGGCCGAAATACTTTCCTCCTTTTTTGTTCCCCATTCTAATTTTCCATTTTTGTGTGACTGTGTGGCATGCGATGGTGGGACTTGGCCTCCAAAATTGTGAAGAGGGCCCTTTTTGGCAAGAGTTTGGCGGTCGGAGGAAGGCTTTTTTTAACCGAAGCGCTTAGTTACACCAAAATGCGTTGTGCGAGATAACAAAGTGAGATAAAGAGGTCCCCCCTTATCCTGCAGGGCGGGTGGAGGATGGTAAAGGGTTGTGCAAGATAAGACTTGAAGGGCTTCCTCATTATCATGTGGTAGGTTAATAACAAAACAAATGACCATGCGGGATAAGAGCAATTGGTTGTTTGGTATTTCCCTAGGCGATGAAGTGAGAATGCTCAAAGGTCATGCGGGGCAAGTAAACAAAGTTAAGCACGAGCTTCCCCACTATTCCACATGGATCAAAGGAATCAAAGGATGGCCGCTCAGGGTAAGATGCAGTAGTGACATAAACAAATGAGCCTGGGTCGCCATGTGACATATGTGCGGTCGTGGATTTTCACTTAAGAGGCTAATCGAAGGGCCATGTGTTTAAAGTTCTTTTGATCCCTTTGGAGGGCTACGTGGAGAGATCTTGCACGTCCATCTTCACACAAATCTCTCAAATCGACGACCATTTTTCAAACCCGCAACAAATGTTAGCATTCAAATCTCTTTGCATGCAGTGGTTGTCGACCCGATGGTCAAGACAATCTTTTTGATTGGTCGATGCCCCAAATCCGATTAGTTTTTCATCCTAGCTACCAGAGGACTCCTCTATTACTCTAGACATGACTCTACAGGTAGATTTCAGATGGAATCCATGCTCATTAATTGTTGGATGAAGACTTTTTCTTTGCAGATGTAATCAAACCCATTCCACGAAGAGTCCTCTCCCTAATTTGCAAGGATTTTTGTTTCTTCAGAGGGAGAGGATGCCTTTAGAGGCTATTCCAAACACGCCATCAAATCAGCTTGTCGATCTGATCTCCTTCTCTCAAATATTTTGTAACCTAACCCTAGCTAGGGGTAGGGTTTTTAACTCAAGGTTTGATCTGAGTTATGCCTGAACTATAAAAGCAATTTTGTACCCTATTTTAGGGATCTTCTCTTCTTTTTCTTTTGTAGAAGGATTATGTCTCTCTGCACTTGTAAAAATTGTCTTTCCTTCTCATTAATGAAATTTACATGTTTTGCCTGATTTCAGTTCTGATAATGCTTGTATTTCTCTTACCTCATCATCCGAATATATTCTTGTTTTGTTTTCCTTAGTTGTAGGTGTTTGTGTTGATCCCCTTTGTAAATATTGGCTATGAATTGAACCTAGTTCTTCCCCTCGTTTTATAGAATTCCAACCTCCACTTGCTCTTAGGTGACTGATTTAAATAGAAATATGTGCATGTCTTGGGTGGTTTCATTTGTGCTTTGTGCAGTTACAGGCAAGGAGATCACAGTTTCAGTCTGGGTGCAAACCCCTTTTCCCTTCTTTTAGCAACCCTTCTCTCTCTCCCTTTTCCTTGTCAGGTCTTAGATTAGGGATTTCATGTGTTGGGTTGGTCCAACACTTTGCATCAGATTGAAAGGAAGTCGACCTTCTCCAGAGACTTGACCTCACTGCTTCAAGTTCCACACTTGGGAGGCTATTTCAATGTTTCACAAGGTTGATGACCAAGGTTTCTTGGGTCATCAAGGGTGCAAAATTTTGTGACAACAATATCTTTACATATTTTACTAGAAAAGGATATGTAAAGGAAATTGTTAGTGGGTCAAAGGATGGAGGTATTGGAGGTACCAAGGAATCCATCCCTTAAGATGTGTAAATAAGAATAATTCCAAACCTATGATCTTGATAAAGTAATATAGAGAAAAGTGTTATGGATTGAGAGTTGATAATGCCTTATAACTTGTACCACATTAAAAGTATTCATGCATCTTCAACTTAAAGTAAAGGATAGGGGAGTTAGGGTTCAATGAAAAATAAACTAGTACAAGGAGGTCCAAAACATTGACAAAAGAAAAAGAAAAGGTAGGGAGTTGATGAAAGGAGTTTTGAGAAGGGAAAATT